>NC_091727.1:97803000-99041500 GCF_042477335.2 Ovis canadensis
AAGGGAACCAGTGGACAATTTACTGTTGACAAATAAAAGATAATGTACTGTGAAAGCGACAGGTGCAGATCAGCAGGAGAACTGTCATTCAGTGATGGAAATACTATAGAACGTTTAATACTATATGTACTAGAACAATATGCAATTTTGAAGAAGCAACCTTATGACATTTCAATTTATTTTACAGAAAAGATTGATGGTCCTGTTGAAGTCCAGAGTTTGGATGTTTCTCACTGAGGACAATTGAGCATATTTAGCATTTGCCTTCCAGTGTGGCCTTTCAGGCCTGACCCTTTGATATTTAAGCGAAGGTCCCCCCTAAGACTGCTCACCAGAGTAACTTTTGCCATGTGGACCTTTAACATCTCATAATAAAGAGATAATAGGTTACAGTGGTGAAGTGTGCAGAGCTTGTGCCTTAGTTTTCTCATCTATAAAATGGGAATAACAATAATACCTACTTCATTGGGTTGCTGTGTGGATTAAATCATTTAATTTATATAACACTAAGAATAGTGACACACATATAGTGAGCACTATATAAATATTTGCTACTGTTGTTATTGTCACTGATGATAAACTCTCATCACTGAGACTAGATTGGCTTAGAGGGTTTCTGTCTAAAGGAAAAGTCTGAATAAAGTCTGGATTGTGTTAGAGAAGGAAGAGGAGATGATAATGAAATTCCATTCAGTAAGTAACCAACAACATCTGCCACAAATGTTCTTCCCCATCTCACCCACTGGGCAAAGCCCTTCAGGTCTCTTCAAGGCCCACTTCAAACATCCACCCTCCCTACCTTCTCCCTAAACCAAGCAGATGATTCCCACTGCAATTGCAGCACTTTATCCAACAGATGATGTCGTTTATCACACTGTGTTCTATTACCTGTTAATGGTCTGTCTCCCTCACAGGCCATGGGCTCTGGGAGAGGGGGGACTGGTATAATCAGAGCATAGTACCCTGGTGCACAGCAGATGCTCAGTTCGAGCTTGTGGGTTGGCAGACGGGAGCTGGGCAGGCCATTTCTCTTTCAGGGCTGCCCTTCCTTTTGGTTGCTGCCTTCAAGATTAGACAAGAACAAGCACCAAGTGCCTACGATCTGCTGTGGGGCCAGAGCCCCGCGTCTCTGCAGCAGACAGCTGGACCTAAAGAAGGCCATTGGCGTGACCAAGGTGGGCGGCGGGGGCATTGCTGGGGCAGGAGGGCAGAGAAGAGGCAGCTGGAATGACAGTCCATCTCTGCCTTCTTGAGGTGGGGGTAGGGGTGCTTTCTCTGAGCCCCCCAGCTTGACTGAGTTCATCGAGGGCAGGGCTGGTCTCTCTATGGCCTTCTCAGGAGCCCCCAGACAGACTAGCTGCTGCTCCTCCAATGTGTTCATAAGGGGTTTTATTGCATAATAGGGCTTCTCTTGTGGCTCAGCTGGTAACGAATCTGCCTGCAATGTGGGAGACCTGGGTTCGATTCCTGGGTTGGGAAGATCCCCTGGAGAAGGGAAAGGCTACCCACTCCAGTATTCTGGCCTGGAGAATCCCATGGACTGTATATATAGTCCATGGGGTCACAAAGAGTCGGACAGGACTGAGCAACTTTCACTATTGCATAATAAATAACTAATAATAGTACATCAGCCATGGTGTGTTTGCCTGTCTGTTCCTCCATAGACCGTGAGCCGCAGGACGGCAGGGACTCTCTTGGTTCTGAGGAGCAGCCTGGGGTCAGTGGCTGTTGGGCAAGTCAAAAACAGAATCGCTTTATCTTTCTGCTGCTACTTGAGCAGTCTGCTTGAATACTGTGGAAAAGCGTATCCCGTTATTTATCAGCCATCTTTGTTGTTTTAACTTGCAGAATACTGTGGAACCATTCTCTCTCTCATTGGGCACCTGGTCCATAGGAGGGCTTCAGTGAACGCTTGGTGAATTGACTGGTACTTGAAAGCAGCACGGCCAAAGAGTTCTATTTTCTGGGTGACCCTGGGGGCAGGAACACACAGCAGCAGTCTTTTACATAGTAGTCTCTTGGGGAGGGGTCAATGTGCAGGCTGTGCAGTTTAGAAGGGGTCGGGGCGGTGACCACACTGGGTCACACAGTCATCAGCTAAATCAGGCGGCCTCATTGTGCACAATCTTCGAGTGCATCTGAATTGCGTGTCCACCCCATTGTAAGGCTGATGCACATATGGTGACCATATCTTGTTTGAGATCCTCTACTTGAGAAATTAAGGAAGCATATGGTATCTGCTAGAATGAGATTCTTCATCCAAGAGAAACAGAACTAAGAAACAAATTTAAACCCTAGTAGTTCAGAAAACTCAATTTCTGGATAGTAGAATTTTCACAGTGACCACTCAGGCTTGGAGCAATTTGTGCATGGAATGCCCTTAGGGAACGTGAATTCTAGAAGATCATCTTTTAGCTAAGTGCCCAGCACTGGTGCCAGTCTTTGTAAGGAATTTCCTCTGTTGATATAAGACCTGCTCCTTGTCCCCAAAGAGGTTGCATTCTCATTGACCTTGGGAGGTTATGTCTGAAATGAAAACAGTGAGCAGCTTGGAAGGTTAGAAACCATAAAGCCCAGCTGTCCATTTTGTACCCTGAGGTGGGAAGGTGGGAAGCCTCTGTGAAGGGGAGAGACTGGGAGGAGACCAATCAGGGGAGCAGAAAGTGCAGTCCAGGTAGGGGCAAGGGGGAGACAGGGATGGAAGTAAAAATGATTGTGAATTGCTGATGGGTCCAGCCTGAAGGGAGCTTCATTCATTCCTCAGGTATAATTCATTTGATCAGCTGCTTTGAGCTCAGCTCTGTGCTGCATGCAAGAGAACAGAGACAGATGGGATGTTGTTGCTGCTCTTGGTACCTATGGGGACGCCCAGGGAGTGTGTTCCTTTACTCATCAGCCATTCATGCTTTCATCAGGCATCTCATAAAGGTCTCATTTGCGTCTCACTCCAGTGCTGGATGCTGGACATACAAAAATAAATCCAACCAAAGAAGTCCAGGACCCTCTGTCTTCTAGCTGGACACATATTAAAGCATACAATCAGCCATTTACCATTTGCCAAGTGCTTTATCACAGAAGAGGCAGGTTGCATACCTCAGAGCAATCCTGCGAGGTTGTTCCCATTATCCCATCTCCTGGATTAGAAAACTAAGGTGCAGAGACATTAATCAGTTTGCCTGTGTTCATGCTACTAGGAAGCAGCTGAGCTAGAACATGAACCCACTTCTGGATGTTTTTCTTTATGTCCTGGAATCGCAGGACTGCCTGACTTGGAACTGTATGACCAGAAATAAAGTTTGAAATCTGATGGTCTGTGGAAAGAGGTGCATCTTTTCCTAAAGAAATGAAAGAATGATTTCTCTGAATGGGAAAATTGCTGCCAACTTAGATAAAGTTATGAAAAGTTTGAAGACATGTCATGGGAGGGGACCATGTCTGGGTGCGTCACTATACTAGTCCACTATGAGATGCTCTCCCTGGGTCTGCTGTCATTTCCTGCTGTTCTTTCTTGCCTAGGAGCTCAGATGCAGAGGACTGCCTCCTGAGGACCAAGGTAGTCTTAATATTTGGAGAGGACTTTGAATAAAAATGAGAACTTACCAGGCCTTAACCCTCATCCTTCCATTCAAAACTCTTCCCGTTCACACTGCTCTCAGGGTCGCTATGATCCATTTCTTTCCCAAATGACCAATGCTAGGCTGCCAACAGGCAAACCAGTTAGCATCATGGAATACTGATCATAGAGTTAAATGTTCTGAAAGTAAAACTATTGTGAAAAAGTCGCTTGTGGTGTCTTTCGCTTGCATGTGTCAATTCTAGATCTTGTTGGCTTGCAATTTATACATGTATTTTAAAAAGAAAGACTCTGTTAGGTGGTTTGTGTGATAGATTTCTCTTTCTCTTTCCTCCTTTACTTCCATTACCTCCCTTCTTTCTATTCTTTTTTCCTTTCTTCCTTCCACTAAGTCAATAATTTTATTTATTTTTTTAAATAATTTTAATATAAGGAAATATATATAGGATTTAGGAGAAGGAAATGACAACCCACTCCAGTATTCTTGCCTGGAGAATTCCATGGACAGAGGAGCCTGGTGAGCTACAGTCCATGGGGTCACAAAGAGTCGGACATGACTGAAGTGACTTAGCACATATAGGATTTAGATCATCAGTGTGCAATTTAATTCCTCATGCTTTGCTACAATCAGAGGACAAAGTAGGGAGATAACTGGAATGGGTTTGTGGCCAAGAATGAAAGGCATGATTATAGACCTGACACCAAAATTATGATTATAGACCTGACAACCAAATTATGCAGATTGAGACCACATGAAACACATGGTATAATGTTTTTGTAGCGTGGTTCACTTGATCTTTCTCTGAAGCACTTAGATCTGAAGCTGACTGAAAAAATTGTATATCTGGTAATGACATTCTGGACCTGGCCACCTTGAGGTTTTCATGAAGAGTGTCAAACTTTGCAATAGTGTGCAAATTCCTGTTGTGACAAGATGGTGTGGAGTGTGGGCCTATAGCTCTCCATTTTTGATGGGATGGTTGGCATGTTCTCTTGAAAATACCTGTATAGAACTCAGCCACATTCTCTCTGGGCCTGTTAGAGCCAAAGAATTAGAAATGTGGACGGGTGTGGAAGTCTCCCCTGGCAGTCTGGTGTCAGTGGTGGTTACCCCATCCTTTCTTTCTATTTTCCTTGTCATCATCCTAAGCTTGGTGACCTCAGAGATCAGCCCAGCTCTCTACAGTTGAAGGGACTGAGGCTGGGAGAAGATGAAGGACTCGCCAAGGTTTTGTGGTGTAGCAGAACAGAGCTTCTGGAATTGCTTTCCAACACTCATATCAGTTGCTCTTTAAAACAGTTGGATGAGGTAGGCGGTGCAGGTTGTTTTGTTCCATTGTGCACAGGAGATATTGGAGAGCCAGGGAAGTTACACTGCTTGTTAATGGTCCAAGAGATAGTTAGGAGCATTGCTGGGACTAAAGCCTAAATCTTCTGATTTCTAGTAGGACACCATCATGCCTCTGAATCCTTTTCTTTCAGAGCAGACATTTCTGTTGTGTTGAGTTTGGCAAAGGTACTTCCTACGTTGTTTTTTGACACTACTATTCACTGGCTTTTGCAAATTGCCTTAGATTGGTTGTTATCTATTTAAATTGGTAAGTGTTTTGTTTCTCTGCCTTAGTCCATTCGGGCTGCTGTGAGCACAGTGCCACAGACTGGTGGCTTATAAATAAGAGACATTTATATCTCACAGTCTTGGAGACCAGAAGCCGAAGATCAGGGTGCCTGCACAGTTGGGTGAGGGCCCTCTTCCGGTTGCAGATGCTTTGCATTGTACTCACAGGGCAGAAGGGGTGAGGGAGCTTTCTGGTGTCTCTTTATAAGTAAGGGCACTGACATCATTCATGAGGGCTCTGTCCTCATGACCTAATCACTTTACAAATGCTTCACCTATGACTGTCGCCTTGGGGGTATTTGATGATAGCAGAAAAACACACAACTTGTAAGTGTGTTTTATCTGGGGACCTTATTGAGGATGAAACCCAGGGAGACTGCTTCTCAGAGAACTTGAGGAACTGCTCTGAGGAGGTAAGGGAGGAGCCAGGATATATAGGAGTTTTTGTTGGGGAACAAGAAATCTTTCAGTTAGAATTCAAAACATTAGGCTAATCACAAAAAAAAAACCAGACATCTCAAGTGAATGATTTTAGTGCTTTTCTATGTGGGAGAAGTTGCAATTGTGGGCTCATTGAAGTTATTCTTTAGAATATGCATCTTAACCTTCTAGGGCCAGTATCCTGGCTTTTTCTCCATCTGCAATTCCCCTCAGGGCTCACCATGGGTGGAGGGGGGAGATGGTTGCAGTCAGCGGCTGGTGGGTTGGTGACTGGCAGCATTCTTTGTTAACTGGAAAGGCAGGCAATGGTTTATGGCCCCAGCATTAAGTTGTGAACATATGAGTTTTGGGGGGACACAAATATTCAGACCATTGTTGTCATTCAAGCGCTCAGCCATGTCCAACTCTTTGCAACCCCGTGGACTGCAGCACACCAGGCTTCCCTGTCCTTCACCATCTCCTGGAGCTTGCTCAAATTCATGTCCATTGAGTCAGTGATGCCATCCAACCATCTTGTCCTCTGTTGTCCCCTTCTCCTGCCCTCAATCTTTCCCAACATCAGGGTCTTCAGACCATAGCAGTAATTATATCATTATCTGAGGACTGGGGATAGATAGATTTTATACCTCTCTTGAATCCCCCTTATACCTGTGCACACTTGATGAATATTTGTTGATAGACTGATAGTAGAATTCAACAGGGGACTGGTGTATGTGTAACATAAATCTGAAAATTATGTCTTTTGGTTCTTGGCGCAGGATTAAAAAAAAATCACGAGTAATAAAATTTGCAAGTCTCCTAGCCTAATCAGGTGTTATGTAAAATATGTATCTTGATTTGAGAAAATCTGTCTGCCAGCAGATTCTGACTGCTGGAACATGAATATACAGGTTAATTTTTGGTTGCACCATTCTGGCAATGGGGCTGGTGGAACACCATCTACATTATTCACAGAGCTTTCTGGTGTCTGCCAATAGTGAACATGTTGATCCTGTTTCTCCTTCAAAGATTTCTGTCTTATGGGCTTTGTGCAGAAGTCTCACTGAGTAACAACCTCCATAAACCAGAACCTTGAAAACCAAGAATGGATCAAATACCTGGTTTGGGCTAAGAGCCAAGAAACTGGAAGCCAGATTAAGCAAGGGTGAAAAATGGAGAGAGGGCAGGAGGAAGGAAGACATGGCAAGTGTAAGCTATGTGAGCAGGAGTCTGGCACAGGATCCATGTGGAATCAGGACAATGCTGCTGTGGGCCTGGCGGATTGTCCTCCCCCCACATGACCTGCTGGACAGAAAGAGTTGAGTTCCTTTGCTGAAACTGCCCTTCAGCCTGCTGCGCAACTAGCCCCCAAACCATCGGATTAATCAGAGAACTTTCTACTCAAATTGAATTTGATATTAAAGGCCTTCCCAGGTGGCTCAGTGGTTTAGAATCTGCCTGCCAAGCAGTAGACATAGATTTGATCCCTGGGTCGGGAAGATTCCCCCCTGGAGAAGAGAATGGCAACTGACTCCAGTATTTTTGCCTGGGAAATCCCAGAGACAGAGAGGAGCCTGACACTAGAGTCCGTGGGGTCGCGAACAGTCAGACACAACTTAGCGACTGAACAGCAAAGTAAAATAACCACTTTAAAACCATTTCCACTGTTTATGAAAGTGTATAGGATATTTATGGACCAGTAGGGAATTTAATACCAGTGAAATACAAGTGCAGAGTCATATCTGAGTTTTTATGTTGGGATCATATCTTGACTGAAGCTCGTTTTAAACAACTCTAAATAAATTTAGGACCCACTGGGGGCAAAACACATCTTAGGTATACCTAAAGTTTCAGTTTGTTTTTTTTTTTTTTTTTGACAGGAAAGAGTACCAGTCAAATTGAACACTTAGAAAGGAAAATAATAGAACAATGCATATTCTTCACTCTTTGAAAAGTTTATGAATCAGTGAATGTCAAAACAATATCATAATCTCAATGTAGGGAAGATAATGCATTGTTTTCTTGAATAAAGTCATTAGCATTCTAACTTATTCATTCATTTGGAAATCACATATTGACAAGGAAATACTTAGCATGATATTTCACAGGACTGGGACAGGGCCTCAGGCCTACCTGGGAAGCTGTTGAATAATGGGCTTTATGTTTTAGAAAAAAGCTTTGAAGGAAGTCCCTGGTGGCCCAGTGGTTAGGACTCTGTACTGTCACTGTCCAGGGCCCAAGTTCGATCCCTGATTAGGGAACTAAAATCTTCCCAGAAGCCATGCTGTGTGGCCACAAAACAAACAAACAAACAAACTGAAGAAGAAGAAGAAAAAAAAGCTTGGATTTAGATAAAAAGTTGAATTTGTTCTGTTTACAAAGTAACAGTCATTAAGAAAGAGCATAAGGAGACCAGCAGGTAGACAAGACAGCAAGGCAGAGCTTGGATTGGGACGCGGATCTGTAGATGCCCTGTTCCTGCTGAAGACACGTTATCATCTATTCTGGGGGCTGGGTTAGAACCTCAGATAGAACCTTCCTAGGCCTTCTCCTCCCCACAGTTTCTTGCACTTATTTGTTTCACAAGCTTTTTCCACATCCTTTGGGGACTCTGTTGTACGAGCTAGAAGAAATTAGGCATCTAATAATAGTTTTCTTAAGGAGGAGAAAGGAGCACAGTCTAGAATTTGCATTTTCACACGTTTCTAATATGGATTCTTCTTTTAAAAACAGCCCCGAGAGTGGATCTTTATTCTTTCATCAAGCTCGCACCGGGCACCCACTGTCAGCTCCAGGGACACAAAGATGAATGAGATGCACCCTGCATGCCGGGAGCTCCCAATCTAGTAGGCCCCATGGGATGAGACACAAATAATAAAGACACCATCGGGGCCTCAGGGCAGAAGGAAACTGACTCCTGCTGGGAGGCTCCTGGCAGAGGGGCACTGGGAGCTGGTCCTGACTGCTTGGTGGAAGCTGGGGGAAGGCAGAGGGGGCTGTCAAAGGGTTGAGAAAGCATGTGATGTGGTGGCTGACAGTGACAGGTCAATTTTTCTTGGAGGGTGTGGAAAGGCAAAGGTATAGGAAGGGAAATGATGGGAGGTGTGTTTAGTGATGTCACCTGAAGCCAGATTGGTCAGGACAGCCTTGAATGTCAGGCCAAAGTCTTTATAGGCAGTGCTAAGACATGTCCAGAGGATTAGCTAAGCAGTCTCACAGAGAGCTGTTTACAGCATCTTATGGCAAGAAACACTATAGAAATGAGTGTGAGATGGTTGGGATCACAGAGGAGGGAACCATTAAGCTGCTGAGGAGTGGAAGCAGAGGCATGGTCCTCCAAGCATCATCCAGGTGGTGACATTTAGCTTGAGCCTTGAGGGATGGATATGAGTTCCCCGGGTAAGGAGTTGGGGAATGGGATACCAGGCAGAAGGAACAGCACCTGCAAAGTCTGTGAGAGCATGCCATGCTGAGGACTGGAGATGACTTGTGGGTAGCCATATGGAAAGAGGGCAGAGAGCAGATGGCAACAGACTCGGTAGGCCTTGGTGAGCTGCTTGCACTGAAAGGCCAAGTGCAGAAAGGAGGTGTGATCAGATTTGTGGTTTAGAGACAGCACCCTTGCCATGATAAAGAGGATGCTTTGGCTCAGATGACAAAAGCTTAGCTTTCTGGAAGGGAATGGCCATGGGCCCCAAACACGTAAACAATGTTTTGGGGCTTAGAGTCCAGGATAGACTTGAAGAGTGGACTGAAAGGATTTAGGGGAATAGCTTTTATACTTAACTAGCACTGTAGTTGTAGCAATAGGACTCTGGTTTCAAAGGAAATCTTATAGGAACCCCTCCCTGCTGCCCAGTAAGGGAAACTGGCCTTCTGCAGGTGGGTCTGGGGACAGGCAGCCAGGTCTCTTTCAGAGGCTCTTACCGCTCCTGCTGGCTCTCTGGCCAGGTGTTTGGGTTGGTTTTGAACACCCAGGATCACCATAAATCCCAAAGCATTCTCAACAATTTTCCCACTCCCATCAGGCTGAATTTGTGAAAAATGTCTTGGAGATCTAGGAAGAAAGCAGGGGTAAAAGACGCCTCTAGGCCAGAGGGGAACGAGGCAAACAGGAGGTAGGGCCTGGGTCTGGGGCCCAGTGGGGCTGAAGTCCAGACGGTGCTCTTTCACATGGGAGCCTTTTTCTAATTCACACCAGGAAGCTGCATATTTGGAAAGACAGTGCGAGGAGAGGGTGAGAAGCAAGAAACAATTTAAGAGTTGGAATTGAATTCAAGTCCCTGCCCCACCCTTACCAGATGTGTGATCTTGCATAACTTCCCTAATCTCTTGGAGCATCAAGTTCATTATCAGCCAAACACAAAATAATACTACTGTCTCCTTCAAAGAGATTTTATGAAGATGGAAGCAGAGAATTTGTGTCAAGTGCCAGCCACGTATTAAGTGACGGAAGCATTTTGGCTATTAATGTCCTTATTTGAAATCAGAAGAACATCTACTTAATGACAGCAGTGGCTTTAGACTTCAGATCTGGATAAATTTCTCTTTACTAAGAAAGAGCTCCTCTCAGTTCAACGACATAAACGTTGTTTATTTTTAGTTGTGTCTCACTAGGGGAATTCAAAGAATTAACACCAGCCCTGGTTTAAAAAAAATTAGAAGGAAATATTTCAGATATAAAAATGGTATGAAGAATGATTGAGGGAGGGACTTCCATGGTTGTGCCATGGATAAGAATCCACCTGCCAGTGCAGAGAACTCGGGTTCGATACCCAGTCCAGGAAAATCCCACATGCTGAGGGGCAACTAATCCCCCGTGCCACAACTGCTGAAGCCTGTGTGCTCTAGAGCCCATGCTTCACAACAAGAGAAGCCACCACAATGAGAAGCCTGAGCACCGCAACTAGAGAAAAGCCCATGCAACAACGAAGACAGCACAGCCAAAAATAAATAAATAAAAACTTAAAAAAGAAAGAATATTCAGGTTCATCAGGTGAACACTGATGGATCCCCCACTCAAGGTGACAAATATGACTGATGATTCAGTCAAAGCCCCTAGTATACACCTCACTGGCCATATTCCCCTCTCCCCTGCCTGAAGTCATCAGGATGCTGAATTTGGCATGAAGACTTGAACTCATGTTTTCATATTGCTATTACATTTGGAACTATCTAGAAAGAAGATATTTCTTTTCCATTATTTTTACTTTATGTAGACATCTTCTTACTATATTCACTCTTCTGTAGCTCAGTTTTTCCTCCTAACATTTATATTAATCTATGCTTGTTGTGGCACATGAGGTAGGGAAGTAAAACTGCCATTTATTACGGAGAAGACTGTTACCGTTTCATTGTAAAATAAAAAGAGTTAATATTTTTAAAACACTAAGGATATTTGAAATTGAATTTCTATAGGCTCTAGGCAGCAAGTGACTGAGTTTGGGGAATCTGAGCTGATAGACCTCCAGACCAATCATAAGTATAGTGAAAGTGAAAGCGAAATTGCTCAGTCGTGTCCAACTCTTTGCGACCCGTGGACTGTAGCCCACCAAGCCTCTCCATCCATGGGATTCTCTAGGCAAGAATACTGGAGTGGGCTGCCATTTCCTTCTCCAGGGGATCTTCTCGACCCAGGGATCGAACCCAGGTCTCCCACATTGCAGGCAGATGCTTTAACCTCGGCTCCACCAGGAAAGCCCTTAAATACAAGAATACAGTCTCTCAGAAAACCTCCTATAGAGACATAGAACTTCAGATCTAAGTACTAACATCAAAGATTCAAGGGAGGAAAGGAAGCCAGGTTGAAAGAAGAAGGGGGAGGAGGCGGGAGAGGGGGGTGAAAGGGGTGGCCTTTCAGACGTCTCCTGCCACCTGCAGATACCCAGGCATTATGGGACTTTACCCTGGGCCTCCAGAGAAGGGAGGACTGGAACTTGGCCCTACCAGAAATCAGACCAGACCAGAACCAGAATTCGAGTTCTCTGCCAAGAGGAGGTGATCAGTCTTCAATCCTCAGCTCAGGCTGAGGGCCCTTAGACCAGATTCCTGCATCCAGGACCGGGGGACTAGAAAAACAGGGAAGGGTAGAAAGGGTTAAGGAGAGGAAAGAGAGAGGGAAGGGGAGAGAGGTCAATAAAGTCTCTAGTTCTTTACCGGTCGGGGCACTCTGGCCAGTTGTCCACGTCAGGGGGAGACCAGGGACAAAAGGGTCCCAGTGGCGGCTGCTGGGTCTGGTCCATTGGCAGGCAAGCTGGCCCCTGAGTACCCTGAGTAGTCAGGATGTTAGTCTCAGCGAAGAAGAGTCCCCGCCAGAGTCGCCATTTGTTGCAGGAAGAGGGACCCCTTCCAGGGCCCGAAACTGGGCTCTTGTCTAACGCTTGGAAATGAATTGTCCAAGGAGACACATGTGCTGACAAAGCAAGAGATTTTATTGGGAAAGGGCACCTGGGTGGAGAGCAGAGTGCCAATTTATGCATCTTACTGAACCTTGATTGGATGGTGAGATAGATTAAACTTCCAGAATTTTGTTTACCCAACATTCACCTGGACTTAGAGACTTGGCATTTTGACTATTAAGTATGAAACTTTCATGAAGAATAGTTGTTTACATGTAGTCTGAAATGGAACACCACATCTGTAAACTGTGTTCTCACATTTATTCATTAGAGCGTGAAATAGTATTTTGGTTTTCATTTTGAACTCTAGAGTCTTATGTGTGTGAAGTGTGATGTCTTCTCTTTAAGTGTAATTGCATGGTTTTTGAAAGGATAGATATTTGTAGTTTATATTCTGGTAAAACGGAATTGTTATTATTTGCAAATGATTACTCCACAGCATTTACACTTTATTGTTTGAGATAACACCTATTTTTTTTAAAGCAGTTTATGACTTGCACATACTAACTTTGTCCCTCATTCTTGCTAAGTGGAATTTGTCTGATTTTGTGATTTTGTCTGATGAATGATGCCCTGTTTATCTTTTGGAACAAACGTGTGGCTGATCAGAGCAGATATCACTTAATGGGCTCTGAAATGGCCAGCTGAGATGCCAGAGACATATGTGGTCAGACGGCAGAAACATAGGTGGTCAGAATGTTTATCATTATGTATCATGCATGAGAGGTCACGGCCAATTGAGGTTTTGACATCTCACCACGTATTTGGTTTAATCCCTTTGTTGGATGTGGCTTATCTGGGACACTGATATTACCTCATCCCTGAGTGAGATGTCCTCATTCTTCAGGTGTTGCCAACATTCATATCTCAGATATTGATAATGGAAACTTGCCCAGAGAGAGATGAGATGATTGATGTTGACTGAACTGCTACTCTGCTGTAATTAATACACTGCTGACACACTGGCTTGACGTGTGTGCATGTGAGTGCGTATGTGAGTGAAATTGCTGACTTGACTTTTGCTTCTCTTCATCTCTGCAATTAGAATATATTTCCTCATAATGTTTAGATTAAACCTGCCATTTTCCCATAAGCATTTTATCATCTGTCAATTACTCTGCCAGGTACAGAGTGTTTAGAGATGATTTTACCCTCAAAGAGCTCACAGTCCAGTAAGGCAGATAGACTGTACCCTTTGCAAGTTCTTTAATTGAGTTATGTCCAGTGTATTAGGTCTATGGGGTCGCACGGAGTCGGACACGACTGAAGTGACTTAGCAGCAGCAGCAGCAGCATTAGAGGAACACCAGAGGTGGTTGTTGTTCAGTTGCTCAGTCGTGTCTGACTCTTTCCGGCCCCATGGACTGCAGCACACCAGGCTTCCCTGTCCTTCACCATCTCCTGGAGCTTGCTCAAACTCATGTCCATTGAGTTGGTGGTGCCATCCAACCATCTCATCCTCTGTCATCCCCTTCTCCTCGTGTCCTCAGTCTTTCCCAGCATCAGGGTCTTTTCCAATGAGTTGGCTTTTCACATCAGGTGGCTAAAGTATTGGAGTTTCAGCTTTAGCATTAGTCTTTTCAATGAATATTCGGGGTTGATTTCCTTTAGGTTTGACTGGTTTGATCTCTTTGCTGTCCAAAGGACTCTCAAGAGTCTTCTCCAACACCAGACGAAGGAAGTATTAATGTATGAAGGATAATGGCTCAAAGGAGCCTTCTCTGAGGAGGTGATATTGGAGATAGGAGTCTTGGTGGATGAGTATGTTTTCATATTGAAATGCAAGGGCGGGTGTATCACTTGCCAAGGTGCAGAATCAGAAAAGAGGATGGAGTTTGGGAAGTGTGTGTGGGAAGTGGTAAGAGGGAGGCTGGAAATGTAGGCCTGAGTCAGATTATAAAGGATCACATGTGCCATTCAGGGCACTTGGCCATTTTCTCTTAGGTATCGGAGAATTGGTAGCATTTTCTCCAGGGAAGTGGAACGTTCAGATTGGCTTTTAGGATGAGCTCTCCTGTGGCTCTTTGGAGGAACTCAAGCTGAGTGCGTGGTGGAAGGGGGAGCCTCAGTATGATCTGATCTAATGCAGAGAGCTTGGGGCTACATCAGAAAGACCTGGGTTTGAGTCCTTGTTCTATTACTTAGTAGCTGTGTGACATTGGTCAAAGGATGTAGCTTCTCTAGGCTTTAGCTGCTCAGCAGTGAGACAGGAGTGACAGTTCCTACCTTTCAGAGCGGTTGTGAGAACTCAGTACCAGACATACACCACCTATATCACATGCTGCTCCTGTGGCAGATGCTCAGGAAATGCTACTTCCCTCCCTATTCTCTTCTTATATTTGCATTCCTGTCCTTCAAGCAATGCCTGAAATAGTCTACTTTGCTCTGAGATTTTCCCAATAGGGCCTTGTTTTCCTCCGATGGCTTTGTGGGGTTTACTTAGTTCACTTATCTCTTGACCCCTCACTTCAACTTGACATTAAGCAACAGCTTAAGGACTTGGTTCTTTATCCTCACCTTCATTGACTGTGACCCACAAAACTCAGAGGTGTTGGCTGTTGTATACCTTATCTGGCCTTAGATTTTAAAGTTCGTTTATCATGAAGATGTACGGTACTGTCTGTCACCAAGACATTGTTTGATGGCTCTATCTATCATGTAAAATGCTGAATTTAACCAGGAAATGCTGTCCCATTGGATCCAAACCATACTTAGCCACTGTCCTAAAGATGCAGTGGTTTATTTGCTATAAATTGTCTGTATGTAAAATTTCATTTCAACATTCCTCTTACTGAGAGTCTTTGATGTCCAAGCCTTTGGGCCAAGTGAGAAGTTAGGAGTTGATTGTCATCTGTGTAGCCTATGCCTTTCCAGCACTTGCCTTCTGTGGAGTAGAGTGGCCATTCATCCAACTATGTGATGGAAAGTGGAATTGATTGAGTGATAAATGAAGGAGCCAATGAGCTAGAAATGATTGCTATTGGAAAGCAAAGGAGGGGGACATTCATCAAGAAGGGATCAGAGAAGTACTTCCTGGAGGAGGTAGCTTTTGGCCAGAACCAAGGAAGTCAAGTAAGGGATCTGTAGGTGGAGATGGCAAGGGAAAGGGTCTGATTCCAGGTGGAAGCAACCATGTGAGCAAAGACATGGTGTATAGCTGAAGAAGAACATGTTGATTGTGGCTGGAGGGTAGATGTATATGGAGATGAGGCTGAATAAAGTGGGAAAGGTCCTTGATGGCCTTGACTGCCAGGTTTGGCAGCATATACCTGACACTGAGGAGTCCTAGTCATTATTTACAGATTGTTTTATTGTTTCGTAAAATCATGTGCTGGTGTAGGAAACCTGAAAAATGCAGAAACATGCAAAGAAGACTGCATAACTCACATAAGGAAAAAAAGTACTCAGTTATTTTGGTGAATTTCTCTTCAGTGTTTAATCTATTCACTGGGGATCACACTGTTTAGAGCTTTGTGTGCTGTGCTTAGTCACTCAGTCATGTGCGACTCTTTGCAACCCTATGGACTATATAGCCCAGCAGGCTCCTCTGTCCATGGAGCTTTTCCAGGCAAGAATACTGGAGTGGGTTGCCATGCTGTCCTTCAGGGGATCTTCTGGACCCAGGGATCAAAGTCTGGTCTCCCGCATTGCAGGCAGATTTTTTTACCATCTGAGCCACCAGGGAAGCCCAAGAATATTGGCATGGGTAGCCTATCCCTTCTCCAGGGGAACTTCCTGAACTGGGAATTGAACCAGGGTCTCCTACAGTGCAGGTGACTTCTTTACCAGCTGAGTTACCAGGGAAGCCCATTTAGAGCTAGCTATATTTCTTACATTTTTTTCACCTATCATATTGTGAACATTTTTTGATGTGATTGAAACGTCCTTAATCATCATTTGTCATGACTGCATACTGTTCAATCATAAGGATGTATCAGTATTATATTTTATCTAATCATTCTTCTCTTGTTCACTGTTGAAGTTTATAATTCTCTGTATGTGGGCTGTGATGAATGGCCTTGTTACTCTTTGTATTGTCACTGAAGGTTTGGAGGAAAGGGAGTGATATTATCCCATATAAGTGTTAGGATGATCATTCTGGGGGTACTATGAAAAATAGATTAAAAGCATGTGAGAAATTTGAAGCAGGGAGAAAGGGGAAGTAGGAGAATATTCCATTAGTGCAGGTAAGACAAGATGAGAGATACACTAAGCAGGTGGCAATGAGAATGGAGAGGAAGTGACATATGAGAAAGACTCTATCTAGGCAGGCAAATGAATAGGAAGTAGGATTTATTGTTTAGCAAAGTGTAGCATCAGCATCACCATTTTGTGAAAAATGATTCAGAGTCCCCCTCCTCCGGGTTGTTAACAAAACTTCTGGGGGTGGGCTCTGATTTCTGAGAGGCTCTCCTGATTATTCTTGTGTGCCCTAAAGTTTGAGAACTGAGGTCTGTGGGATGTAGGGTTTGAGGGCCTTCATTTCTTACTGGCCAGAGGCCACCGTCAGTTCCTTGCCACATGGGCCTTCCCAACATGGCTATTTCCTCAAAGCCAGAAAGGGGGAGAGTGTCTTTGCACAGGTGATGGGATGGATGTGATTTGTGTCCATGATTACATTGCACTGGAATGCAATCTATCCTCAAAGGGGTGTGTATGGTATGAGGACATGACCCTGGAGCCTGAGCTGATGGGAGCCATCTTAGAGTCTGCCCCTTGCAGCCTGTGATAGGAGCAGAAAAATGGTGACTTCAGTTTCTCATGTGTGACCTTTAAGATCAGAGATGGATTTATCATGAATGTAAAGAAGTTTTAGCTTTGGGGCCCTGTACTTCCATGGCCCCTTGCAAAGCCATATGGCTCATTTTGTACCCATTATTTCATGTTCTGTTTCTAAAAAGAGTTTCTTGAATTGTATAAACTTCAGGCCTCACAAATCTACCCCTGCTGATAGGAGAGGTCAGCTCGGCAGTTGGCTGCTTGGGTCTGGAGCTCAGCAGAAAGTTCAGTCAGCGCCCTGAGCATGGGTAACCTAGGGTGAAGCTCTCCATTGCCACCCAACACAGCAGGTCCCTGGAGCCCTGTTGCAGGTGATGTTTTTGCTCTCATTGGAGAAGACTCTGCTGCCCAGAGCTCACCCTGATGGACAGCCCCTAGCTGGGGCTTGCATAACTTAGGCCTAGCAGCTGTCACCAGGAGATGGTCATTAACAGGTGTAATCCATGAATGATTATCTGAAGCACTTTCTGAAGAGTGGAGGGGGCCAGTTCCATAAGACTGCTTTTGTATCGGGTCCAGCATTCTTTGGGAGCTCATGCTGAGCAAGGAGGAGAAAATAGAACTCTCAGACAGGCATTCACCATGCCCTTTGCTCTCCACCTGTAATCCACTCAGTGTCCATTGGCAGGGCAAACGCGCCTCTGAAGACGCCTGGGTCCAAGCTCCTATGTGATGGCCAGTAAGAGCCACTGAAAGCTTCTGCTTTTCTTTCTGTTTGTAGGACTTTCCAAGTTCCTTCCCTAGAATAGGGAGTCAGGGTGTGCACCGTTAGCTGTTGTCTCCTGAAGATAACTCAACGGAGGATAGCCTGACAAGTCACACAAGTTGTTTCCCTACACTTTCCTGCCATCCAAATGCTGGGGAGTTGGGAGATTCTTTGCCTCAGGTGGGGAGTTGAGGAGCTTTCCATCTAGTATGTTCTTCTTGGCCATCACTGGTTTGCCAGGATCCTCCGTAGAGATTAAGAGAAGAACTAGACTCTAAAGCATTCGCAGCACTGGGTCCCAACCTGTGATCCCTGGGCCCTGAGGATGTGGGGGTAACATTCATTCTTCAGATACTGAATATGCACAGCTAGTATTAGCTCTAGACTAAATGATTAACATGGTCTGTATCTGTGCTTGTGCTTATCAATGACTGTGTTTACTATCGTGATGGCAAGTTAAGAACATTGGCTCTGAAATCTGCTTGGTTTCAGATCCTCCATCTAAAACACACGAACTATGTGATGTGTGATGATGCTGAACATATTGGTTAACTTCTCCCAAAGTCAGCTTTGTTATCTGGAAAATGGACGTATAATGGTGTATATTGCCAAAAGTTGTTGTCAGGCTTATGTTAGATATTCCCCCAAAGGGCTTAGAACACTGCCTGGTACGAAGTAAGTGCCATATGTATTAACTTTTATGATTAATAACATACAAATTAAAAGAATTACTGAATGCAGTCTAGCTGTTTCTGGTTCAGTGTTTTCTCAGTCAGAAGATATTGGAAGTCCAATTGCTGTCATGCTCCTTAAATGAGTACCGAGCTGGGAATGGATGGACCCTGGGGCTCCTAACTACAGTTGCCTCATCATTTTTGCTATTGTGGATCCTATTTCTTTGTCTCTTAAAGCCTTGCTTAATGACAGTAAATGGGAAATTGTGCTGTTCTGTTCAGGGCCTACTGTCATTTAGTAGCCATCCTGTGATATTGGGGTGCTGTCTAATTAACAAGTAGTGATTGTCTGGGCATTCTCCCAGAGCTCATTCTTCCAGAAGAGCTGTTGTTCATGATCTCTTGTTTCCATGGTCATGTTGTAGATTCATCCAGCCTTTTCCTGAGACAATGGATATGTTGTCCTGGATACCTCTCTGTTGCTGATTTGGGGTTAGTAAATTCATTTCTTCATTGATGGTTTTGGAGTGGTTGAGTTATTGCAACCTTTGTGAGCAGCACAAAATGTTCTGAATAGAAAAATCTCATGGTGACTCTAAGCAGGACTATTTTTGGTCCCCTTGTCTACTCCTGCACATGGGCGCTTTTCTGCATAGCCAGAAGCCCATTTCAATAGCAGTTGTCCTAAGAAGTCCTCTTATTACCAGGAACCAAGGTCATACCAACCAAAGATAGTCAAGGGGCAGCAGATCTTAGGTAAAATGAGAAGACCTTTTCTGTGTTGGTCTTACCTTAAGGTGGTTCCTGTGCACATTTTTTAGGACTATGGCAACCCACTCCAGTATTCTTGCCTGTGAGATCCCATGGACAGAGGAGCCTTGAGGGCTGCAGTCCATGCGGTCGCAAAGCCAGACACGACTTAGCAACTTACCACAACAAATGAGTATAAAAAATTCGGTGGCTTGAAACAACAGAAATTTATTGTTGCATGGTTCTGGAAGCCAAAAGTCTAAAATCAAGATGTTGGTAAGGCTATGCTCCATTTGAAGACTCTAGGAAGAATCCTTGCTTGCGTCGTTTAGCCACTGGGGTGGCTGGCAATCCTTGGCATTCCAAGCTAGGCTCCTGTCTTTCCAAGGCTTCCTCCTCAATGTGCCTGTATGTCCCCTCTTTCTCTGTGTCCAAATTTTTCTCTTGTTTTAAGGATACCAGTTACTGGGTTAGGGCCCCCCTTAATGCACTATGAGCTCTTCTTACCTGATTACACCTGCAAAGACTCTTTGCAGATAAGGTCATGTTCACCGGGCTTGAGGTGTCATAGTGTGCTCAGGCTGCCCTAACAGAATAACATAGACTGGTGGCTTAACAACAAGCATTTATTTCTCATGTTTCAGGTTGGCAGTCTGAGATCAGGGTGTCATAATGGTCAGGTTCTTGATAAGGGCCTTCCTTATGCTTTATAGGTGGCCATAATACTTGATAAAGATGTTGGCAGTTGTGGTCGAAAAAGTTCATGTGGCAACAGTTCAGTTCAGTTCAGTTCAGTTGCTCTGTCATGTCTGACTCTTTGCGACCCCATGAATTGCAGCACGCCAGGCCTACCTGTTCATCACCAACTCCCGCAGTTCACCCAAACTCATGTCCATCAAGTCGATAATGCCATCCAGCCATCACATCCTCTGTCATCCCCTTCTCCTCCTGCCCCCAATCCCTCCCAGCATCAGAGTCTTTTCCAATGAGTCAACACTTCGCATGAGGTGGCCAAAGTATTGGAGTTTCAGCCTCAGCATCAGTCCTTCCAAAGAACACCCAGGGCTGATCTCCTTCAGAATGGACTGATTGGATCTCCTTGCACTCCAAGGGACTCTCAAGAGTCTTCTCCAACACCACAGTTCAAAAGCATCAATTCTTCGGCACTCAGCTTTCTTCACAGTCCAACTCTCACATCCATACATGACCACTGGAAAAACCATAGCCTTGACTAGATGGATGTTTGTTGGCAAAGTAATGTCTCTGCTTTTCAATATGCTATCTAGATTGGTCATAACTTTCCTTCCAAGGAGTAAGTGTCTTTTAATTTCATGGCTGCAATCATCATCTGCAGTGATTTTGGAGCCCCCCCAAAATAAAGTCTGACACTGTTTCCACTGTTTCCCCATCTATTTCCCATGAAGTGGTGGGAACAGATGCCATGATCTTTGTTTTCTGAATGTTGAGCTTTAAGCCAACTTTTTCACTCTCCTCTTTCACTTTCATCAAGAGGCTTTTTAGTTCCTCTTCACTTTTTGCCATAAGGGTGGTGTCGTCTGCATATCTGAGGTTATTGATGTTTCTCCTGGCAATCTTGATTCCAGCTTGTGCTTCTTCCAGCCCAGCGTTTCTCATGATGTACTCTGCATATGATTTAAATAAGCAGGGTGACAATATACAGCCTTGACGTACTCCTTTTCCTATTTGGAACCAGTCTGTTGTTCCATGTCCAGTTCTAACTGTTGCTTCCTGACCTGCATGCAGATTTCTCAAGAGGCAGGTCAGATGCTCTGGTATTCCCATCTCTTTCAGAATTTTCCACAGTTTATTGTGATCCACACAGTCAAAGGCTTTGGCATAGTCAATAAAGCAGAAATAGATATTTTTCTGAAACTCTCTTGCTTTTTCGATGATCCAGCAGACGTTGGCAATTTGATCTCTGGTTCCTCTGCCTTTTCTAAAACCAGCTTGAACATCAGGAAATTCACGGTTCACGTATTGCTGAAGCCTGGCTTGGAGAATTTTGAGCATTACTTTACTAGCATGTGAGATGAGTGCAACAGTACATGGAGCAAATTCCTATAAAATCAGAGGGAGCTGGGAAAATGGAAGCCAAGTTTGGTCCTGCCAATAATTGGGGTTCTTGCCTGAATGGGGGAGGGAGGGAGATTGCTAATTGACTACCAGGAGCCCTGACAGGCTCCCAATGTCTCTTCCACCCATTGTAGGTCAAGCTAATATTTTTCTGAGCTATTAACTTGAACTAGGCCATGGAGAGTCATTGACCAGAAGAGTAGGTACCATCACTATAGAGCTCATGGTTACTTGAGGGCTAAACAATGTTAGACATGGACTTCTGTGGTGGTCCAATGATTAAAACTTGGCACTTTCACTGCAGAGGGCACGGGTTTTATCCCTGTTCAGGGGACTAAATCCCTTAAGCCACGTGGTGTAAACAATAACAAAAAAAAATGAATAACAAATGCTAGTTGCAGTTATCTGTTGATTTACCTGAAGGCTGTGAGAAAAGGACACAACAATGGGCAAAGGTTGAGGAGCTGAGACCCAAAAGATGAGTAGAGTGATCCAGAAAAGGAACAGTGGACAGAGAATGGGAGCACTGGAGTGTGCCCAACAAAGGGAAGCTTTCATGAGCAAGGCAGCACTATGTGGCAAGAATGGAGAGAAACCCAGTTTGGTGGAAGCACAGGGTAATGGGAAGGGGGCATCATGAATAGCTTTGGGAGCTTTCTTTCAGGGATTTAAATATTTTTCCCCTCTGACCAGTGAGAAGTCATTTACAGGGTGATCTGGGCATGGAGTAAGTGCTTAGGGTAGGGACTCCAATGCATTAATGAGAATGAGCAGAGCTTTATTCTGGATAAAGAAGGCTTCAGGGTGTTTCCATCTGGGTTCAGCTACCTTTCCAGTTCTTTCCCTTCCATCTGTATTAGTTTGGGAATAGCTCCAGCCTCTGTCTCAGACCTGGGAGGTAGAACGTTCCTCTTATAGTTTGGAGGTTTTAGCTTGTGGTGCAAGGCCTTTGTCTTGTGAGTGTGTATATAGGTACCTGTGCACTGGCCCCCACAGGAGTACTTACAACCGGGCATTGTTTTTTAACTGAATTGACCCAGTAATTGCTCCAGGGCCTCCTCCATTTTTTTGGTAATAGTTCACTTGGGCTTAGAGTTCTTGTGGATCTGCTTTTACCGTCTAATATGATTTGAGCTCTGGTTTCCTCTTTTCTTGTGGATCTGATCCCACATGCTTTCCATCTTCAGGGAATTTGTCAAATTCTGGTACACAGAGCATTCTCTTGTTTCCCAACTTTGTAGATGGTGTTGCAATTAATTCCTGTTAAGGCAATGGAGATTAGTTTATCTCAGTGTTTTTCAAGCCTTTGCTTTTACATTATTACTCCCCTAAAATCCTTTATAGCAAGGGTCCCCAAACTCTGGGATCTAATACCTGATGATCTGAGGTGGAGTTTATGTAATAATAGTAGAAATAAAGTGCATAACAAATAAAAAGGGCTTCCTAGGTAGCCCAGATGGTAAAGAATCTGCCTGCAATACAGGAGACCCTGGTTCAATCCCTGGGTTGGGAAGATCCCCTGAAGGAGGAAATGGCATTCCACTCCAGTATTCTTGCCTGGAGAATCTCCATGGACAGAGGAACCTGGAAGGATACATTCCATGGGGTCACAAAGAGTCAGCCATGACTTTGTGACTGAAAAACAACAACTGCAGATGGACTTGGCCTACATTGTGGCCTACATGAGGGCTAAATCCAAAAGGAAGAAAGAACATGAGCTATTTAATAAGAACCCCAAGCCACCACCTCCAAAATAAGTCTTCTTCTCTATGGGAACCCCACGGAGGACGTTAGTGTGGATGGCTGAGTTTGAGTGTTTGCCATTTAGATAGCAAAAGAGTTTATTTTTAAAATTTTAATTGAAGTATAGTTGATTTACAATGTTGTATTATTTACTGCTGAACAGCAAAGTGATTTAGTTATGTATGTATAAACATTATTATTTTAAAATATTTTTTCCATTATGGTTTATCACAGGATGTTGAATATAGTTCCCTGTGCTACACAGTATGTCCTTGTTGTTGTTCCATTCTATATGTAATTGTTTGCATCTGGTAAGCCGAACCTTCCATTCCATCCCTCCGTCAACCCCCTCCCCCTGGCAACCACCAGTCTGTTCTCTCTGTCTGTGATTCTGTTTCTAGTTCAAATAAATAAATTCATTTGTATCATATTTTAGATTCCATGTATAAGGAATATCATATATTTGTCTCTGTCTGACTTACTTCACTTAGTATGATCATGTCTAGGTCCATCCATGTTGGTACAAATGGCATTATTTCATGTCTTTATGACTGAGTAATATTCCATTTGGGTATATGTGTTTCATCTTCTTTATCCATTCATCTGTTGATGAATGTTTAGGTTGTTTCCCTGTCTTGGCTATTGTAAACAGTGTGGTAGCAAAATAATTTTAATGTGAAATGTTTGAGTAGATTTTTCTGAGATGTCCTACTTACTGCTTTGTTTTTTTGAAGGAAATACTGCTGAATGTAAACTACCTTTTCTGGAAGACTCAAAACCTTACCAATGAGAATCAAATCTTCAGGTGTGGGGAACATTTTGGATTTCACCAGTGGCTTACTGGTAAAGATGTAATGCAGAAGATAAGGAGACCCTGGTTCAATCCCTGGGTCAGGAAGATCCTCTGGAAGAGGAAATGGCTACCCACTTCAGTATTCTTGGGCTTCCCTGGTGACTCAGATGGTAAAGAATCTGCCTGCCAATGCAGGAGGTGCGGGTTCAATCCCTTGGTCGGGAAGATCCCCTGGAGAAGGAAATGGCAACCCACTCCAGTATTCTTGCCTGGAGAATCCCACGGACAGAGGAGCCTTGTGGGATACAGTCCATGGGGTTGCAAAGAGTCAGACACGACTGAGCAACTGAGGACCATTTTATCCTGCGCCAAGTGACTGATCTGAGACTACTCTTTGAGTTCTTGGGCTAATGTTTCTGAGTTTTGTATTTTTTTTAGTTCCCTTTCCTGGTAGGGAAGTTGTTCCCTGTCACTTTGAGTTGTTAGTGGTGTGCTGTTGGTACTTGGTCGCCTACCTCCCTCTTGATGGTTCTCTGATGTTCAGATGGGAGTTGTTTGTCCACCCTTTAATAACTTTCTGGAAACTAGGGAAAAGGAAGTTCTCCGTGTGGAGCTGAGGAGCTATTCTGTGAATAAATTTCTAGAAATTTGTGTCTATGTGTGTGTGAATGTACCCTTGGTGCTCTAAGAGACCTCTTTTGCCCCTCTTCTTGTTATCACCTGAGTTCTGGATACGAAAAATGCACAGATCACTTTTGTGCTGGATAAACAAGGAGTTGGTGTTGTGTTCTCAGAAGGGTTTAGGGAAAGTGTTCATATGAAGAAGTTTCTCTGTGTCTCAGTGGACTGTCTCAGTGGGGACTCACACTTGAATCGGGGGTACAGATTTCCAATTCATAGAGAGAGTAACCCATGGGAGATCCAGGTTGTTTTGTACATGATGACCTGTACCTGCTCAAATAATCTTATCAAGTAGCACTGTCTAACAGTGTTTCTAAGATGTGTAATTAATGTTGGTTTGGAAAATGTAATTATTTGAATAGAAATTTTGACCCAGATACTTGGTTGCTATTCTTAGGATATTTTAAACTTAAACATACTTTGCTTTCACCAAACATGCTAACCAGTTATAATATTAGTAGCTCTTGTAAGTGTGAGCACATAAAGTTTCCAGCGTTTGTAAAGAGCCCTTGTATATTGACCCTGTGTCCATTTAAAAAGTATTCTCAATGTAACACACCATGTGGTCCCCTTTTTGATGTCAATTCTAATTTAATTCTAATTTAATTTTAAGTGTTTAATTTTATGGATTACGAGAGTGTGCATTATGTAGGCAGGTCTGGACACCAAAAATCTTTGAAATATTGCAAAGTAATGATGCCTTGATGGGCTTCCCTGGTGGCTCAGATGGTAAAGCGTCTGCCTGCAATGCAGGAGACTTGGCTTCGATTCCTGGGTTGGGAAGATCCCCTGGAGAAGGAAACGGCAATCCACTCCAGCACTCTTGCCTGGAAAATCCCATGGACGGAGGAGCCTGGTAGGCTACAGTCCATGGGGTCACAAAGAGTCGGACACTACTAAGCAAATTCTCTTTCACTTTCGATGATGCATTAGGTACCACCATTTGAAGAAGCAAACATCCTGAAAGAATAGAGGAAGAACAAAGAATAGAAGAAAGGTAGAGAGAGAAAAAGAATCCTCAAGGGAAATCATAGAGTTTTGTAAATACATCATCAAATCACTGAGACTGACAGCAGAAAAGGTCAAAGCCATTTTAACTTGGCAGGAGACTAAGTCCAGTTGGCTTTGAGAAGTAATGATGTTTTGAGTAACTCGAAATTGTACTTAAGGTTTGAAATTTGGGACAAAAATGAATCACAGCAGGACTAGAGGCCCGCCACCTCTTTGTTGGGCAGATCCCTGTGTTCTGGCAAGGACTTTACTTGTGTTCAGTGCTTTACTGAACACATCCCCATGAATGTCCCAGACATTCCCTAGACATCCAAGTGTTTAGGGGCCTGGTATGTGCTGACATGGAAAACTACCACTGGAGCTCACTCCTCCCAGCTCCTAGCTCCTGTGGATTTTGTTGAACATTACTGTCCTCTCGGTGTTAAAGATGGACATACCTACCATATTAGTTTGATTTCTGTTTTTCAACAGTTTGTGACCTTTTCCCATTGTATTTGAGCAGTGGCCACTGACGTTAGAAAGCCCAGTTACATTGCAACATTCTGGATCAGAGCTGATTTGGGAAGGCATTTTTAGGGTAATTAGATTCAGAGTCATTCTTTCCCTTCTATTCCTTCAAAAAAAGCTGGCCTTTGAATTTATTGTGTAGGCTACATGCAGCAAACATATTCTCTCCCTGGGAAATTCTGTCCCCCTCACTGAGAAATTTTAGCATGAAATTACAGTCCCTAAATGTAAGGAGGCGATTCCTGGATAGCATCTGAAGTTTCCCTCTGAATCGGCAGGTGTGTGTACTGTGTGGTGCTGACCATGTGGGTGGGGGGTGCAGGGAACAAGGAAACAGGGAGGCGCAGGAGTTGTGGGAGGAAAGCTGGAGCTGAGGAGGAAAACAGTCATTACCCGTGACTGTCATTTCCCTGTGGGCCTCTCACACCTGGTAAATGTGGAAGGAAAAACCTTCCCACAAGCTGTGGCACTCACACACTCTCTGTGTACTGAGTGGAATTGAGTCTCCCTAAAATTTATGTCTACACTGAACCCCAGAATGTGGCCTTAATTGGAAATAGAATCTTTGCAGATGTAATCAAGTTGAGATGAGCTTCTACAAAATTTGGGTGAGCCCTTTCATCAGTGATGGATGTCCTTATAAGGAGAAAGATTTGGAGACACACACAGACATAGAGGGCCAAGTGAAGATGAAGGCAGAGATGGGGATGATGCAGCTACAAGCCAAGGAATGCTGAGGTTGCTGGAAACCACCATCAGCCAGAAGAACCTTTGGAGGAAGCATGGCCCTCCTGCTGCCTTGATTTCAGACTTCTAGTCTCCAGAACTGTGAGAGAATAGATTTCTATTGTTTTAAGTGACCCAATTGATTGTATTTTGTTACTGTAACCCTAGGTACCCAATTCTACACATGAACATCACTAGAAGGTCAGTACCAAAATCAGATTGATTATATTATTTGCAGCCGAAGATGGAGAAGCTCTATACAGTCAGCAAAAACAAGACTGGGAGCTGACTGTGGCTCAGATCATGAACTCCTTATTGCCAAATTCAGACTTAAATTGAAGAAATCAGGGAAAACCACTTTTCTTCACATTTGCTACTGCTGCTACTAAGGCGCTTCAGTCGTGTTCTACTCTGTGCGACCCCATAGAGGGCAGCCCACCAAGCTCCCCTATCCCTGGGATTCTCCAGGCAAGAACACTAGAGTGGGTTGCCATTTCCTTCTCCAATGCATGAAAGTGAAAAGTGAAAGGGAAGTTGCTCAGTCATATCTGACTCCTAGTGACCCCATGGACTGCAGCCTACCAGGTTCCCCTGTCCATGGGATTTTCCAGGCAAGAGTACTGGAGTGGATTGCCATTATGGCCTAAATCAAATCCCTTACACTTATACAGTGGAAGTGACAAATAGATCCAAGGGATTAGATCTGATAGATAGAGTGCCTGAAGAACTATAGATGGAGGTTCCTAACATTGTACAGAAGGCTGTGATCAAGACCACCCCGAAGAAAAGGAAATGCAAAAAGGCAAAATGCTCATCTGAGGAGGCCTTAAAGATAGCTGAGAAAAGAAAAGCAAAAGGCAAAGGAGAAAAGGAAAGATATATCCATCTGAATGCAGGGTTCCCAAGAATAGCAAGGAGAGATAAGAAAGCCTTCCTAAGTGATCAATGCAAAGAAATAAAGGAAAACAATAGAATGGGAAAGACTAGAAATCTCTTCAAGAAAATTAGAGATATCAAGGGAACAATTCATACTAAGATAGGCACAATAAAGGACAGAAATGGCATGGATGTAACAGAAGCAGATGATATTAAGAAGAGGTGGCAGGAATACACAGAAGAACTCTACAAAAAAGATCTTCATGACCCAGATAACTACAATGGTGTGATCACTCGCCTAGAGCCAGACATCCTGGAATGTGAAATCAAGTGGGCCTTAGGAAACATTACTATGAACAAAACTAGTGGAGGTGATGGAATTCCAGTTGAGCTGTTTCAAATCCTAAAAGATGATGCTGTGAAAGTACTGCATTCAATATGGCAGCAAATTTGGAAAGCTCAGCAGTGGCCACAGGACTGGAGAAGGTTAGTTTTCACTCCAATTGCAAAGAAAGGCAGTGCCAAAGAATGCTCAAACTATTGTACAATTGCACTCATCTCACACACCAGCAAAGTAATGCTCAAAATTCTCCAAGCGAGGCTTCAACAGTACGTGAACTGAGAACTTCCAGCTGGATTTAGAAAAGGCAGAGGAACCAGAAATCAAATTGCCAGCATCTGTTGGATCATAGAAGAAGCAAGAGAATTCCAGAAAAAACATCTACTTCTGTTTCACTGAAAATGCTAAAGCCTTTGACTGTAGAGCACAAGAAACTGTGGAAAATTCTTCAAGAGATGGGAATACCAGACCACCTTACCTGCCTCCTGAGAAATCTGTATGCAGGTCAAGAAACAACAGAACTGGACATGGAACAACAGACTGGTTCCAAATAGGAAAAGGAGCACGTCAAGGTTGTATATTGTCACACTGCTTATTTAACTTGTATGCAGAGTACATCATGCAAAATGCTGGGCTGGATGAAGCACAAGCTGGAATCAAGAGACATATCAATAACCTCAGATATGCAGATGACACCCCCTTATGGCAGAAAGTGAAGGGGAACTAAAGAGCCTCTTGATGAATGTGAAAGAGAGTAAAAAAGTTGGCTTAAAACTCAACATTCAAAAAATGAAGATCATGGATTCCAGTCCCATCACTTCATAGCAAATAGATGGGGAAAAAATGGAAACAGTGACAGACTATATCTTTTGGGTTCCAAAATCACTGCAGATGGTGGCTACAACCACGAAATTAAAAGATGCTTGCTCCTTGGAAGAAAAGCTATGATCAACATAGACAGCATATTAAAAAGCAGAGGTATTACTTTGCCAGCAAAGGTCTGTCTAGTCAAAGCTATGTTTTTTCCAGTAGTCATGTATGGATGTGAGAGCTGGACCATAAGGAAAGCTAAGCTCGGAAGAATTGATGCTTTTGAACTGTGGTGTTGAAGAAAACTCTTGAGAGTCCCTTGGACTGCAAGGAGATCCAGCCAGTCCATCCTAAAGGAAATCAGTCCTGAATATTCATTGAAAGGATTGATGCCGAAGCTGAAGCTCCAATACTTTGGCTACCTGATGTGAAGAACTGACTCATTGGAAAAGACCCTGATGCTGGGAAAGACCGAAGGCAAGAGATGAAGGGGACGACAGAGGATAAGAGGGTTGGACGGTAGCACCAACCTGATGGACCTGAGTCTGAGCAAACTCTGGGAGTTGGTGATGGACAGGGAAGCCTGGCGTGATGCTGTCTGTGGGGTCACAAAGAGTTGGACATGACTGTGCGACTGAACTGAACTGAACCCTAGGAAACTGAGACACTGTACATAAGGACTTTAGATAACCCAGACGGGTGGGTGCTTTTAGATTCCTTTTGTAGACTGAGAAGCCGAATCTTACTGAGGTAGTCCTTTGTCACTTGTAGCACAGATCTTTTGTGAGTCAGGCTGGGCACTTGGAAGATTATAGATGGCCAACTATGGCCCTCGCCTCCCAGGAGCTCGCTGAGTTATGGACATAGAATGGTGACCACTTCTTCTGTATTGTGGGGGGACCCCTAGAAATGGAGATGGATCTTCCTCCCAGGCTCTGTAACACAAGGCTGCTTGTCCTGGGTGGCCTTCATCTGCCTATAGCCTTTTTGATCCCCCTTAAATGTCTCTTCTTGATTCAAAGAAGGTTAAGAGGTGACAAGTCAATGTGAGGAAATCCAGATCTAGATGTGCTCCCAGCTACTCTCAACTGGTTCTTTCTGGACCCAGACAAGTGGAAGAGTCAGTAGCTTAATTTTTCTGTAAGAAATTGTCAGGATCTAGGCATGCTTCTTGGGTTAGTGACAGCTGATGAGGATTTTGAGTAAGCTCTCTAGTGGATGGAGGGATGGAGGCAGAGAGTAAAGGCATCAGTGAGGAGGACATTTCAGGGTGAGGAAGGGGTGAGAGCAAAGGTAGAAAGGTATGGGGTGGGACCTGGGGTGCATCTAGCAAGGGCTGGGGACCACATTAGTAACGCACAGCAGGAGTGTCACTTGTGTGGCTTTGTGGAGAGTGGAGGGAGAGAAGAGGAGAGGAAGGTCGAGGCCATTATGGGCAGTATTTCTTTTTTCCCTTCCTTTCCCCTATTTTTAAATGCTTTATTGCAGTATAATTGATATACAACAAACAGCAAAGCTTTCAAATGCACAGTTTGATAAGTTTTGATGTATGTATATACTGTGGAAGCATCACTACCATCAAGATAACGAACTTATACATCACTCCCCACAGTTTTCTTATGCCTTTTTATAATCCTTCTCTGACACTGATGCTCATACATCTGTCCCTTGGAAGCCACGGATGAGAATTTCTTAAAGTGTGGTCCAAGGATCCCTGGGTGTCCCTAACTCCCTTTGAGGGAGCCTGCAAAGTCTTACCTTTTCTAATTACATATCTGTGTAAGACTGGAGTTTTTTCCTGTATCTGAGCTAAAGCAACCTATTGCAACAAATCAAATGCAGAAGAAGACATGAAAATAAAAAAAATACAAACAGTGCTGTTTTCACTTATATTTTCAGTTGTGTTGAAAAATATGGTTATGTTCTATGAAGTGGTTATTTTAATGAAAATATGATATTTATAGTGTATAGTGTTATTTGCTCAGTCATATCCAGCTCTTTGTGACCCCATGAACTGTAGTCCACCGGACTTCTCTGTCCTAGAATTCTCCAGGCAAGAATACTGGAGTGGGTTGACGTTCCCTTCTCCAAGGCATCTCCCCGACCCAGGGATCGAACCCTGGTCTTGCATTGATAGTTGGATTCTTTACCACTGAGCCACCTGGAATGTAGCTGTTCTAAACTCCTGGGCTTATTATTTGGACATGAGTAACAGAGTCAGTAACCCAGATTGCCAATAAGTATCCAAACATAAGTGTCCTTAGAGACCCTTGGCTTTCTTTCCAAAATCTTCATAGCATGGTTCTCAGAGGCAAAAACGTTTCCATTGGCCTGTTAATCTCATGGGTTCCTTGTATTGTTTATCCTGCTTGTCAAATTTAGAGGGAATGCAATGTTTGCATCGCTTTGCTCTGTTTTTGACAGTGTGTTATTACAATATTTTTATTTTGAATGGCATTAGATGATTGTCCAAATGCCCAGACATCCTTCTTTTCATTAAAGAATGTCTATCAGGACCTCTCATTGCCAATATCTCTTTAGCCTTTAGCTCATGTTGTTTGTGGATGATGGCAACAGCTATCACCACAAAGAAAATAACATTTGATGAGTGCCTGTTCTCTTCTTTTCATATATTAGTGCATTCCATCCTCATAAAACCTATCAGGGAAGTTTTGTTTTTATTCTATTCTACAGATGGGAGAAACCAAGATTCAGAGAGGTTATACCACTTGCCCAATGGCTTCACATTGCTTGAAAGTGACCAAGTCAGGAGTTAAACCCAGGCAGACTGGTGTCAAAGTCCTCTCTCTCTTTTTTAAAAAAAAAATATTTATTTTTTAATTGAAGGATAATTGCTTTACAGAATTCTGTTGGTTTCTTCCAACCATCAACATGAATCAACCATAGGTCTACACATATGTCCCCTCTCTCTTGAACCTCCCTCCTACGTCCCTCCTGTGTGTCTCTCTCTCTTGTTTGTTTGTTTGTTTTTTGGATGGCTGTACTGTGCGGCTTGTGGGATCTTAGTTCCTTGATTAGGGTTTGAACCTGAGCCCATGGCAGTGAAAGCATGGAGTCTTAACCATGGACCACCAGGGGATTCCCCCAAATCTCCTTTCTTAACCCTTATACTATACCTAAAACCAAAAGCCACTTCGTCCCCCAGACTACTAAGAATTAGAGGGATTGACTGTTTAGTGGCAGATTTTGGAAGAATCACGTATTTAATTAAAGTTTTCTTGGAGAGAATACTTTGTTATTCTCCAGTAGTTTACACCTTGTCTATTTTTATTGTCTGCAGTGCCATTTATGATGTTTTTATGTGTTGATATTTTTATCTTTCTCTTTCTGTTGGCTGTCATTTTTATCTACAGGACCTGTAGCTGATTATCTGTGCTATTTTCTCACTTGACAACAAAAATATTGACAATAAACATCTCAGTCATTGCTTGCAGCTTAGGGAAAAAAAAAACATTTGATGAAACACATTTATCGAAACTCAGTTGTGGAACCTGTCTTCATATGCAGGTGACAGCTGAATTTGTAAAGAACTGTTGTTTCTGGCAGCAATTTAGATCTTGTAGAAGGAAAGAGGTGGTCTCTCTCAGCCTGTGGACTTCTCAGACAGAGCCTGTACTTAAGTGCTTGAGCCCTGCAAAGTCTTAATTCGGCCTTGAGCTCCAGGGACCTCTTCTTCCCGTTTGCAAACTTATCAGTGTCAGTCCCAGGGGCGCTAAACCCATGGCCTTACATCTCAGAAGTTAACTTGATTTGAGCTATGTTATCAGCTTTTAGTAGCTTGTTAAATAGTTACCCTGCACCTACTGTGTGCTTATTAGGCACCAAAGTACGAATGCACTAGAGATGGTCTCCATCTTCATGGTTTATTAAGGGAAATAGAACATTGAATAGCTAAATATGTTGTTGTTGTTGTTCAGTCGCTCAGTCGTGTCTGACCCTTTGTGACCCCATGGACTGCAGCATGCCAGGCTTCCCTGTCCTTCACTATCTCCTGGAACTTGCTCAAACTCCTATCCATTGAGTTAATAAGAGAAGTGGGAGAGGGCTCTGAAGGAGACTCAGAAAATTGAGAGACTTGTCCTTGTCTAGGGATTCTAAGGAGGCTTCCCCAAGTTAAATGACATTTCAGCTGGAAAGGGAAGTATGGAAAAGTTAATAGAGGATGAGAAATGAAGAGAGCATTGCAGGGGGAGCGACCAGTAAAGGTGAAGGCCCATGAGTGGGAGAAACAGAGAGCATAGTAGAAAACCAGGGCTGGAGCTGAGAGAGTAAGTGGAGAGTGGTGGGAGACGATGTCGGATTTGAACCTTTTCTACCCCAATGGGAAGTCATTAAAGGATTCAAAGCCTGGGCTAACATGATCCAGTTTGTATTCCATTTTGAAAAGGTCAGTCCAGTTGTTCTTTATTCCACAAATAAGTATTACCATTTTTGTTTTTTTTCTGGCTGTGCTGTTTGGCATGCAGGATCTTAGTTCCCTGACCAGGGATCAAACCTGCACCCCTTGCATTGGAAGCACAGAATTTAACCACTGGACCACCAGGAAGTCCCCACAAATAATTATTGAGCATTTACTACATTCTAGCCATTGTTCTGGGTTCAAGGGCTTTCCTGGTGGCTCAGCAGTAAAGAATCCGCCTGCCAATACAGAAGACATGGGTTTGATTCCTGGGTGGGGAAGATCTACTGGAGCAGGAAATATTCCTGCCTGGAAAATCCCATGGGCAGAGGAGCTTGGCGGGCTACAGTCCATGGAGTTGCCAAGTATCGGACACAACTGAGTGACTAAACAACAAGGAATAAGACAGACCAGAAAAAAAAAAAAATCCCTACCCTTGTGTAACTTACATTCTAGTTGGGTGGAGGGAACTAGTAAAGAAACCAACAGGTAAACATGAAGCATATCAGATGGTGATGAGTGCTGTGGGGGGAGCAGCTGTGGTCTGAGGGGAAAGAGGTCAATTTATATGGCATGGGAAGGGAAGACATTGACAGAGGCATTTCGGTAATGGCCTGAAGGAGGTGAGAGATGGATGTGTGAGGGAAAAGAGTGTTCCAGGTACTGAAGAGCAAGGTGCACAGGCGTAAGGAGGGAGGAGAATTGGTATGTTTAAGGTTCAGTGACAAGACTGATATGGCTGGTCTGCGGTGGACAAGGGAGAGTGGTGGGTGCCAGAATTTGCAAGATGGTAGACCATCTTGGCCAATGTAAGGATGCCCTGCTTTCATGCTGAATGAAATGGGGTGCCACTGGATGGATGACACCATGAGCATATGTTTTGACAGGTTTAGTCTGATGACTGCCCACCCCTACATTCCCCAGGTGCCCTGTTGAAATAGACTATAAGGGACTAAGGTGGAAACAAGGAGATGGTGACTGGGACTCGGGGTGTGTATACAGGAAGGAAGCTAAGAATGACTAAGTCCGGATCTGAAGAAGGATGAGAGGAAAAGCAGGGAGACCCATTAGCAAGCTGTGCACTAGACTTGTTGGGAGACTGAGAGGAAGCTGAATGGGGGCCTTGGGGAGGGAGAAGGGTGGGCAGATCTGAATGATAGCTAGAACGAGCAGAGAGCCTGCCCACAGGACATGCTGATGGGTGATGTGGGATGTAAGGATGACGGACAAGTCCAGGATGACTCCTGGGCTTCTGATTGGAGCCACTGAGTGACATCATTTCTGGGAACACTAGACACAGGGCACTGAGTGAGGTGGGTCAATGATTCCAGTTTGATTGAAGTGAGGTTGAGTTGTAGATACCTCTGGAGCCTGCAAAGAAAGGGAAAGAATAGACCACTGGAAATATAAGTTTGGCTTTCAGAAGTCTGACCTGCAGAGTTCCTAGTGGTCCTGTGGTTAGGACTTGACGCTCTCATTGCCAGCGACCTGGGGTTCAATTCCTGGTCAGGAACTTAGGATCCTGGAAGCTGTGAGTTTAGCACCCCCACCCCCCGCAAAAAAAGTGTGACCCAGGCTGGAGATGTAGTTTGGAAGGTTGACCATGAGGACGATCGGAATGCAGATGGGCAAACTGAGCCTTAGTCAGGTCAGTAACTTTCTCAAGGCCAAACACTAAGTCAGTGGTAAAGCTGGGATTCAGATTCACTTCTACTTGACTACAAAACCAAAGTTCTTAACCATAGCACTCACTGCCTTTGAGAAGCAGGTGTGGATGTGGAGAAGGCCCCCTGAAGAAGCACGGCAACAGGATTCAGCCAGTCTACCCCAACCTCCCACCCCAGCAGCTCTTTCTGCACTAAGGACAGAATAGTCTGGCCACAGCAAGGCCATAGGGGCTCCAAGAGAGATGGCTGACCACAGTCCCCCAGGCATCTTCAGAAGGACAGCTCCCTCCACAGAGACCCAAGTGCATGGCTACCCAAATTCACTACACTCACATCTTGGAGATAAACACTGCAGATTTCCCTGGTGGCTCAGATGGTAAAGAATCTGCTTGCAATGCAGGAGACCCAGGTTTGATCTCCAGATTGGAAAGATCCCCTGAAGAAGGAAATGGAAACCCACTCTAGTATTTTTACCTGGAGAATCCCATGGACAGAGGAGCCTTGGTGGGCTACAGTCCATGGGGTTGCAGAGAGTCAGACACGACTGAGTGACTAACATCGTAAGGAAACCACAGTCCGTACTGGAGAGGGATCATGTCTCCCTAGGCCTCAGAATGTTCTGGCTGGAATTTCAATAACTAGCATTCTAATTAGAGGGAACTTAGGTTCAAGGATGTCAAGTAACTTGCCAGTATCACCCTGTTGTATGTGTGACAGAGTGTGGACTCTGACCCACGGCATCTGATTCCAAAGCCTGAGTTTGACCATTCCAAACCACATTTGTCACTAACTGGTATCAACCCATCAGCATACTACCAAGCTAGTTAGGCAGAGATTTACTGAGCATCTGACTGTCTACAAAGAATGATACAGAACACCCAGGAGTCCACAAAAATAGGCATGAGCTATGTGTCCTTATTTACATACAAAACCACTTGCTTGAAATGGTCAGATCACCCAAAATACAACAAAATGTTAGCACACCTTTTATTATTTTTATTGAAGTATAGTTGATTTACAGTGTTATATTTCTGCTGTGCAGCAAAGTGATTCAGTTATACATGTATATGTATTCTTTAACAAAATAATTCTTTTCCATTATGGTTTATCATTGGACACTGAATATAGTTCCCTTGGTTCTACAGTAGGACCTTGTTGTTTATCCATTCTATATTTAGTAGTTTACATCTGCTAATCCCAAACTTTCAATCCAACCCTCTCCCACTCTTTTTTCCTCTTGGCAACCAGAAGTGAAAGTCGCTCAGTCTTGTCTTACTCTTTGCAACCCCATGGATTATACCGTCCATGGAATTCTCCAGGCCAGAATACTGGAGTGTATAGCCATTCCCTTCTTTAGCAGATCGTCCCAACCCAGGAATCAAACCAGGATCTCCTGCCTTGCAGGTGGATTCTTTACCAGCTGAGCTACTAGGGAAGCCCACAAACTCTGTTCTTTATGTCTTTTGAATCTTTTTCTGTTTTGTAGATAAATTTGTATCATATTTTAGATTTCACATATAAGTGATATCTTATGATATTGGTTTTTCTGTCTGACTTACACTTACTTCACTTAGTATGATAATCTCTAAGTCTGTCCATGTTGCTGTAAATGGTGTTATTTAATTCTTTTATATGGCTGAGTGGTATTCCATACTTTTGGAAAGATCGCTTACTGCATATCCAGGCCCCTGAAATGACTTTTTAGCAATGTGGGGCCAATAAGAGGAATGACTAAAAATAAGGCATGTTGCTTAGCTCAGTGTCTGTTGTACCCAGTAAGTGCTTCATAAATGTTGGCTGTTATTGTTATTATTGTTGATACTGATTCTAGTAGGTCCTTTCACCTTTGCATTGATAGAGGATAGTCTCTAGTCAATCTGAGGAGAGGGGAGCAAGGGACCACTGACTTTGAAGCCTTCCTCTGTGACACAGGCTTTAAGAATGGTGGCTGGACCTTGTTGGTCTCTGTATTTTCAGGGCCCATGCTAGTGATTGGCCAGAGCAGGCACTGAATACAAGGCAAAGAACCTGAACTAGGTCTGTTAAACTTGCTCTACAGTGATTTGAAAGATGTTTCCTAAATACACATACACCACACCAGCTCATGAGATGAGATGAGAGAGCTGGCCTGTTGTTGCCAGCTCCCAGTAGCTCCGTCAGTGGGTACTGCTAGGGTTGGCACATCAGAATGTTTTGGGGAGGAAAGATGGCTATTTCCAGCTCCCCATCCCTGGGCCAGGTCCCAGATGGCATCCTTTGGTGGGCTTCTGTCAGCTTAGCCCCACGTGCTCCTTCCCTTTCATGATTTTGTTTTGTATCCTTTCATCATAATAAATCACAACTGCAAGAAGAGTAATTTTTTGAGTCAAGTGGAGTTCTTGAGCAAATTGTTCAACCTGGGCATGGTCTTGAGGACTGCAGCACATAGATATAAGTATCAATGTAAGACACATTATTTGCCCTCAGAAAGCTCACACTTTAGCTTGAAAGCCTAACATGTAAGTAATTACAAATAGTGAGTGAGGTTAGTACAGGGTGGCTGGGGCAGCCCTGAGAAGGGACACTTCACCCTAGCCCTGGGGGGCTGGGAGAACTTTTTGAGTTGAATTTTGAAGGGTAATTAGAAATTAGCTATGTGAAGCAAGAGGAAAAGGCCCCTGTTGAAGTCTAACATGCTCTTCTAAATCATATTAGAATTGAATCACTCCTTTTCTAAAAAGTTTATTGGCTTTTTACTCTGCTCATTCGTGAAAACACGGTTTGAAGGCTGACTGGCCTAAACTACTCTGTGATGTATATTGGAGCTCCAAAAATGAACAGGAATGGAGTCCTTGCTTTCAAGGAAGGTCTGGTAGTGTCTGGGTTGACAGGTTGGGTTTTCAGAAGGTGATGGGAACAATCGTGAAACCACCTAAGCTATCCTGGGGGTGGGGACTCAAGTAAAGGTTCCCCAAGAGACAGTGTCTAGGTGGAAGGACAGGTTAAGTTTCACCTAGGAACAGGAGAAAGGCACTCCAAGAAGAAGAAACAACATCCTGTGGCAAGAGAAACCATGATATCTTCTGAAAATAATAGTAGTTTAGTGTGTCTGGAGAGTAGCAGATGAAGGGGAGGTAGGCAGGAGCTATATTTTGACAGGTAGTAAAGTTAAATAAACTTGGGGAAACAGAAGGAAAAAGTGAGGAATGGCAGAGAAATTGGAGTTGGTCATGAAGAATCGTTGATCCGTGTGGATCCATGATGGATGCTCCATCATGTTGTTCTGGGATTGTGGGGTTATCAGGTGGGAGAGATGTATGGAAAAGGAGGCACAGAAGTTAAGGATATTGGCAAAAGGGTAATTGAAGTCAGGGAATTATGATATCTATGATGGATGCAAGAGTGGCCTAGTAGACATCCTGGAGCCTTAATAATCATGTGACCTCCAATTTCTATGTAAGTGCTGAAAGAGTTAGTGTCACGGGCAGAGAAAACCAGTGAGCAGAAAACAGGCGGTTTGAACTTAAGATAACAGAGTTGAGCTGTTTCAGGTGATTGTAAATTCTAGGGGTCACCATGGGTACATGGAGGTGATCTTTGGAGATGGGAGAGAAGAAACTGACAGGCCAGTGGTTGTGATATGTCATCCTCATGAACATTGAGGTCATATAGGATGAAGGTGGGACGTGTGGTGGAGAGGAAGCCTGGGAGCCAGGTGTCAAAGCCCCCAGTAAATCTGAGACGGTGCTCAGGAGGCCTGAGGTGACAGTGATGGGGAGAGCACACTGTCATTGTTTGGTTGTGAAACTCAAGGGAGAAGGGACATGTTTCTTATAATATGAACTTGCTCTTCTTCCTTTGCCTCGAAAAGCTCTATTTAACTGGGGGACAGTTTCTGCTTTGATCCTAAGGGATAGACATCCTTTGAAATTTGTAGAATATTTAACAGTGCATTCTTCTCATTACCTGCTCCAACATTTGCTTTGCCCCAGCCTCCTGGGGAGAAGATTTTTCTCATGGTCCTGGAAGAACTATCCCAGCTTGACTTCACTGAACCTCCTGCTGGGATATATTTGTGTGCTTGCCTTGGAAACTGGTTTCCAAAGGCCAGGCAATCCTGTCTTTGTATAGCTGCTATTGTTATTTATCAACAGTTTCCCAACGTATATTCCATGAAAATACTAGTGCTTCAAGATGCTTAGCAATGGTGCATTCCATGGTCAGATACTGAGGAACCTAAATCCCTTTTTTAGAGATTCATAAGCTCCACTGGTCTGGGAAGACCCTAAGAAATTTTGCAGCAAGGAAATCTCTGTGTGAGCTAGCATTTCCCAGTGTATATAATCCCTGAAGCCCTTTTCCCATTTAATCCCCATCAATAGGCAATGAATACACATTGGAAAGTGCTGGTCAATTATCAGAAAATAAGTATGTAGATTTTCCCCTCCTGACCAATAGCCATCTATCTTGAAGAAGTGAATATTGCAATGGTGGTATATTTTGATCCTACTTAAATGAGATTTCACTGTGTTCCCAAGTTTAAATATCATGAATTACTACATTTGGTTAGAACTAACACATTATAATATTTTGTTTAGACTGACTGACATTCTTATGTTAAGTGGCAACATTAGGGAATTAACTAACAGCATTTCATTTTCCTTTGGAAGAATTCCCATAACTAAGATTAGAATCTAAAAAAGAAAATGCACATTTTTCAGAGTCCTTTTGCTCTTATTTTAATTAAAAATGACAGCGTAAATTTCAAACTAATCACATTATTTACTCTTAAAGTAGTGATAAAATTTCTTTGCAAATGCATGTGGATCATTCATAAAAAGTAATGATATGCCTGGACTTAGATACATACTTTATAAAAAGTCAAAAGTACTACAAAAAACACTTCATGAAGATGTAATGAAGTGAAAAACAAACAAGGGAAATTAACAACATACTCTTAAATAATAGCGTGATTCTGAGAGAAGTGCAGAACCAATAACCCAGACTTTTTAATGAGCAAAACAAACATAAATATGAACATATCAAAATAATGTGGGATGTTGCCAACGTGGTGCTTAGAGGAAGATGCATTAGCCTAGGTGTTTATGTTACTAAGAAAGGAAGCACAAAACATAATGAATTAAGCTTGCACCTTGATGTTTTTGAACAGAAGCAATGTCAGAAGCCAGAAAGAGTGGGCAGAAGGAAGTAATCAACGTAAAGCAGAAATAAATAAACTGGAGAAAAAGCTGATATACCCTAAGCTGATTTTTTTTGGGGAAAAAAAAGAACGATGGTTTGCCTATCTAAAAAAGAGAAAATATAGATTCATTAAATTAGAAATGAGACAGGAGATCTGACGACAAATGTAAAAGATTTAGAATTTTGCAGAGAAACAGCAGACTTCACTGTATACTGATAAATCAGATAAATGAGAGGGAATGAATTACTCCTTGCAAACAGAAAGCATGACTGCACCTGTTGCAGAAGAAGAAACAAGTCATTCAAATCTTAACCATCACTTACACACACTGTGGGATATTTGGATCCAGTACATTGATAGAAAGACCCAAACTTTGAAAGCCACGATACTTTTTGAATGCCTACTATGGACTAGATCATTTGTATACACACACACAAGTATCTGTAAGTTCCAATCTATACAATGTACAATGATTATACATGGGAGCTAGTAATACTAGTTTATAGATCTTATAACAGTAATGGGTCTGAGTCACCCAGCAAGTAAGTGATAAAGCTCGGATTTGAACTCAGATCCATTTGGCTTCCTAATATAGGGAAAGTTTATAATCTTTCTCTATATTATACTTTCTACAGTTATAAAAAATTTCTGTCCCCTAAATTGTTTTAAAATGTTGAGTTGATGCTGCCTTAACTCAATTACCAATTTACTTTTTGAGAAAATATGACTTCAGTCTTCAAACTAGGAAAAAGTACAAGGAAGGAAAATTACATTTGTGGATATTTATTATTTATTCAATAATTATAAACAAATGTGTATGTGTGTGTGTGTGTGTGCTCAGTCATGTCCGACTCTTTGAGACCCTATGGGTTGTAACCCCCAGGCTTCTCTGCCCATGGAATTTTCCAGGCAAAACTACTGAAGTGGGTTACCATTTCCTACTCCAAGGATCTTCTCAACACAGGGACTGAACCTGCATCTCTTGAGTCTCCTACATTGGTAGGTGGATTCTTTACCTCTGTGCCACCTGGGAAGCCTATAAACACAAGTAATTCTTCTCAGAAATTGATCTCTGACCAAATGAGATTTAATCCAGGAGCAGACGATAAGATGATAAAATGAAAATTACTGTGACAATTCAACTTATTAATATAAAAACATAGTTAATATCACAATAGATGGTGAAATGGCATCAACTATTCTTGAACAATCTATTTGGTGACTGGAAAATAATATGATTTCTATATATTTAAATAAAAGACATAACAGTACTTTTCATAAAGAAGAGAATTCCTATAAAAATAGAAAAAAATACAGGTGATAAATGTAGGCCTAAAGTTCTACCATATTTTAACATTGTACTAGAAATGTGAGCCATAGTCATTGGTAAGGAAAAAGAAATTAGATGAGTGCCACCAGCAAAAGAAGATATACCTTTCTTCAACAGGCCTAGCAGTCACTGCATACAAGGCATTGTGACAGTTACTGGGGATATACCCTGGAAAGACTGTGTATATCTTTAACATATATGGTCATTACACCTAGGTGGTATAAATGAGGTTAAGAACATCTTGAAATTCAAGGCAGATAAACACAGTCATGTTTCTAGTTGCAAACAACTGAAGAATATAATGAGGGAGAGAATCATTTGCATTGGAGACAAAATACATTAAATACTAGGGCATTAATTTAATTGGGGATATGAGATGTATTTAAATAAAATTATACAATCCTAAAGGGAGGAATAAAAGGCATTAAATAAATGAAGAGAGAGATACCTCTCTACAGTTGAAAAGACAACATATGGGAAAGATTACAGTATCCCCTGAGTTAATATAGAGTGTCAGTGCATGCCAATTAAAGACCTGGTGGGATACTTTATGAGATGTGACAGATTGCTAGCAAAATTCATCTAGAAAAATAAGCAGGCAGAAATACTAAAGAGTTTTAAAATTAATCATTTGAAGTTATACTTTCTGTCATATATTCAATATTTGTGCATCTCTTTTTCCATATCCATCCAGTTCCAGCCCTGCACCTAACTCATCAGTTCAGTTCAGTCGCTCAGTCATGTCTGACTCTTTGCGACACCATGAACCGCAGCACACCAAGCCTCGCTGTCCATCACCAACTTCAAGAGTCCATCCAAAACCATGTTCATTGAATTGGTGATGCCATCCAACCATCTCGTCCTCTGTTGTCCCCTTCTCCTCCTGCCCTCAATCTTTCCCAACATCAGAGTCTTTTCCAATGAGTCAGCTCTTCGCATCAGGTAGCCAAAGTATTGGAATTTCAGCTTCACCATCAGTCCTTCCAATGAACACCCAGGACTGATCTCCTTTAGGATGGACTGGTTGGATCTCCTTGCAGTCCAAGGGACTCTCAAGAGTCTTCTCCAACACCACAGTTCAAAAGCATCAATTCTTCAGCACTCAGCTTTCTTTATAGTCCAACTCTCACATCCATACATGACCACTGGAAAAACCATAGCCTTGACTAGATGGACCTTTGTTGGCAAAGTGATGTCTCTGCTTTTTAATATGCTATCTAGGTTGGTCATAACTTTCCTTCCAAGGAGTAAGCATCTTTTAACTTCATGGCTGCAATCACCATCTGCAATGATTTTGGAGCCCAGAAAAATGAAGTCAGCCACTGTTTCCACTGTTTCCCCATCTATTTGCCATGAAGTGATGGGACCGGATGCCATGATCTTCGTTTTCTGAATGTTGAGTTTTAAGCCAACTTTTTCACTCTCCTCTTTCACTTTCATCAAGAGGCTTTTTAGTTCTTCACTTTCTGCCATAATGGTGGTGTCATCTGCATATCTGAGGTTATTGATATTTCTCCTGACAATCTTGATTCCAGCTTGTGCTTTCTCCAGCCCAGCGTTTCTCATGATGCACTCTGCGTAGAAGTTAAATAAGTAGGGTGACAATATACAGCCTTGACGTACTCCTTTTCCTATTTGGACCCAGTCTCATAAAAGGTTCTTTAGTTATACTAGTAGAAAGAAGAAAGGGTGGGATCCTTATTGTAGGCCTTTGAATATAAACTAGGGACTGATTGCTGGCTTTCTTCAAGGTGTTAGAGAGCTGAAGAGATGGCAACACTGGGGATGTGGCCTTGTCTTAAAGCAGACAAGGCAGGAGTGGCTGTGGTCAGAATTCCAGGATCTTGTCGTAACTATGCTGCCATTTTCGTAGCAGAAGAGGGGCCTGCCTGCCTGCCTGCTAACTCTCTGCCCAGGCCCTTTGTCAGCATGACATTTGGAAGCCTTACTCATCAGCCACCATCTTCATAAGGAAACCTGAGACGTTTGAACAGGAGCACCAGTATGGATCTCATTGCTTTCCGCTGCAGCTCTGGGGTCTGGCCACCCAACTTTTCAGATGCCAGAAATTCTTTCCATTTTTGAGCCCTATCTCTGGTGTGAAATCTTTCTCAAATGGCCCTAACAAAAATGCTTCTCCCTGCCCTGCACTTTTGCTCAGTAGAACACAATTGAGTGACTAACACTTTCACCTTATACTATATTAAATATTACATTATATGTATATATATGTGTGTGTGTGTACACACACAGACACACATGTATATGAATTTTCCAGATTATTTAACCAGGTTTGGAAAGCCTGGTTCCCTAGCATCAGACAGAGCATCTCCTCAGAGGAGGCTCCCCACACACAATTTTTAAAAAGGGATTAAAGAAAAAAAAAAGATTAAAGTAGGCACAATGTTCAGAATGATTATGTAGTTCTTGCTATTCCCATGTGGGTGATGCAAGCGTCTGAGTATATTCCACAGGATCCAGTAAACACTTAAAATGAGATTATCTGTAACCAGTATTTTCATGACTTTAACTAACAGTTATAGAACATTTGCTAATTTCCACTAAAATGTTCTCACCAGGTGTATGTGCTCAGTCGCTCAGTCGTGTCTGACTGTTTGTGACTCCATGGACTGTAGCCCATCAGGCTCCTCTGTCCATGTGATTCTTGCCAGGGGCACTATTTTATCCCTCAGTGTCTCACACATAGTAGGCACTCAACTATTTTCATGAATGTATGCAATATTTTTTAGAATTACTTTTCACAATGACACTCTAAGATGGCTACTCTTTTTGTTATGTCATAAATGAGGAAATTAAAGTAGACTGACATATTTGAGGTTGTATAGCCAGTGAGCAGTAGAGCTGCAATTTTCCTTTGCATCGTGGCCATTCCAAAGGCCAAACCCCAAGCAATTATGCCATAGAGTAGAAAGAACTCTTCCACCCCATGGACTAGGTGGGGGTCAAGCCAGGAGGGGCAGAAATGCAGACAGCAGACACCCCAGTTGGGATTGCACAAGAGCTGGTGAAAACAATTAACAGCAAGGCCTTGGAGCAAGTTTATAGTCCAGAGACTCACGTAGGTCCTGGGGGTTGGAAGCAACTCAGGTTAGAGAGCCAGGAAGCACCTTCAAAGCAGGGTGTGGTCCTAAAGTGAAATCAAGCCCCAAACCAAAATGATAAGGGATTGTAGGACTGACAGACTTTTTAAGGTGGTGAGACATGATTTTGACCCCTTCTGACTTGCTGAGGGGTTTGTGGGGCATTGATTATTACCGGCAGGCTCTTACACTAGGCGCATGCATGCTCAGTCACTTCAGTTATGTCTGACTCTTTGCAAATCCCTCCAGGCTCCTCTGTCCATAGAATTCTCCAGGCAAGAATACTGAAATGGGTTGCCATTTCCTACTCCAAGGGGTCTTCCCGACCCAGGGATTGAACCTGAATCTCCTGTGTCTCCTGCATTGGCAGGCAAGTTTTTTACCACCGAGCCACCAGGTAAATCCTTATACTGGGGGAGTTGAATACCACTGGCTTATTTGCTCCTGAAAGGTGGACCTTTATCTTGAAGTTACCAACTCCTGCACTAGCACAGCTTCCTAAGGATGTGCTGAAAAAAACAAGGGAAGATATATTTGAGTGCTGAGGGTCATGGCCTGGATCACCAGGGGTGGCTGGCTGTCTCAGCCATACCCCCAGCATGCCATGTATGCCTGGCATCCTATGTGGGTGCCATGACACAACAGAGTTTGGGGCTCCATTGCTGGAGCCCCATTTCTTGGTGGCCTTTTCTTCTAAACTTCAAACCATGCCTACCTTCATCTGCACAGACCCAGAGGGGAGCTCTTCAACTTTCTTGCCCTGGACCCTTGAGAGATGGTATCCCTCTGAAGGGTAAAGGTGTCTCACCCCAGCTGTGATTGCAGTAGGGAGGCCATATTCTTCTCCCACAGCTGGGTACGATTGGAGGAAGTACCCCAGATGACACTGTGATTTCTTCCTGGGGCAGGGGGCTGAGTTTCTGTCCATTGAGCATCACTTCTTTCCAGTGAGAAGAGCACTTCACCCATATGATCTCATCGTTTCCTCTGATCTGGTGACTTTAATCACGTGCAAATTATTGATAAGGGAGATGGGGCCTGTACTACCCTAGGTTCTCAGAGTTAGAAAGTAAGGGGAGCTGATAGTAACAGCTGGGCTTTCTGACTCCAAGTCCAGTGCTTTGGTCTGTGGCACTGTACTTCATCCCTCATACCAGGATTAAGACTCAAGAGGATCATGTCAGGCTCAAAAATCAGGCCCATGGGACTGCTGGGATGATGCCGGTAGGAGGTGGCACTCAGGATGTGGTGAGTGTGGTGCCACAGGTAGGGGACTGGTGAAAGCTGGGTGTGCAGCTGGAGTGAAGGAGGTCGGCCCATGGGAGAGGCAAGAGGACCCAGTGGCCTGGGGTGTGCCTTAGCCCACAGACCCCTGAGTCAGCTGTGCCCTGCCTGATGAGTGACCCTTCCTTGCTGAGAATGCTTCAGCCACATGTGTCTGCGGGAGGATAGCACCCTCAAGCAGTCTTTCTCTGAAGGGTCACGCTGGTGACTCCAAGTGCCAAGGTAATTGTTGAGTGCTAGGTGGGATAGCTTTGTGTGACAGGAGTGCCCAGTCCATTCACTCCAGAAAGATTTATTTAGTACCATTTCCAGGTCACACCCTGGGTGCTGGGTGTTCAGGAGGTATGGTTCCTGCTCCTGGGGAGGTTGATGTCTTGGTTTTCAGGCAGATAATTCCATCCCCATGTGATGAGTGCTTCACAGGGAAAATAAATCAAGTGCAGAGTTGGGGTCAGGTACATACAAGAGGGAGGTTCCAGTTCCCTTGGACCACTGGCAGGGTAAAAAGGTCTGGGAAGTCTTCCTGACTCAGAGGACGAGAGCTGAATTTTAAAAGATGAGTAGGATTTATCCATGTAGAAGAGAAAGGGGAGGGGTCTGCAAACAGGCCTGAACTTGGCTGTTCCAACCAAGGCTAACTGCCAGTGTGTAGGTACACTTACTGTGTTTGATGTTTGGAGGCTCATAGGGGAGAAGTGACTTGTTAAAGGCCACTGGGGCATAAGAGGCTGGTTCTAGCACTCGGACCGATTGTTAACTCTCTGCCCTTGACCTTTTATCTACTGGACCACCCCTTTGCAAGGCCTTGGCTCTGCGGCAGCTGTGGGCCCTTTGGCTATACATCTTCATTCAAACCATCTCCCCTAATACAGGACTAGGCAGTGAGCTGGTGCCTGTCCATGTTTGCATAATTGATCTACCTAGGATTCAGTTAGGGAGAAGGACATGACAACCCACTCCTGTATTCTTGCCTGGAGAATCCTGTGGACAGAGGAGCCTGGAGGGCTGCTATCCATAGGGTCGCACAGAGTCAGACACAACTGAAGCAACTTGGCGGCAGCAGCAGGATTCAGTTAAGGGCTATGGGTTGTTCCAAGTTATGTTTCTAATAGAGCTAGCATCAAATTCTTTTGCTTGTTCCGTAATTTTAATTGATACAACTTCCTGCTCTTAAAAACGAAGACATTCAACTCTGTGGAACCACATCATAAACATAGGAAGTCTTCTAGGTTATGTTGAAGCTTCTTCGAAGGGAAAAAATAGTTTTCATTCTTAACTAATTATTTTTTAAATGAATGGCAGGTGGAACACTACAAAATCCATAATTTTGGAAGCTGAAAAAAGAACTGAACATTTTTTACTTGCCAAAAGATTTTTTTTCTTTACTAGTGTTAGTGACAGCAGTTTTTTTTTTTTCTGAATTAGATTGAAGACATTTGTGAAATAATCAGTCGTAACTATGAATATTCCCATAGGAAGGCTGTTTCTAAGGAGACTTAAAAATACCCCTGAAGTCAGATATGTGACAATTTCTATTTCCGTGACTTCTCCCCTCACTTCCGTAATGGATTTCAATTGGTTGAGTCCTTGTTCCATGTTATGACCATTTTGGCCTCATAATTTTGAAAAAAAGGTGTTTTCTTTCCCTCTTTCTCATAGACAGTAGCATAAAACATATTATGTGATTTTGGTACTTGGAGTCTTGTTTTGGAACCTGAGAATGTGTTCCCTGTCCATGCAGCAGGGTTGGGTCTTGGTAATAGTGATTTTGATAGGGGGAAAGGATCTTGGTCCTTGTCTTCTTTGAAGAAAGAATTTAACAAAGGGACCATGACTGCAAAGCAGGCACAGAGCTTATTAGAAGTACAGTACATGTGGGTGAGCATATGGGCAAATTTGAAGGGTGAGTTGGGCCCTATTGGGGTAGCTTAGGTTTTTAATATGGGATTAATCTTCTGGGATTTGGATGAGGGTGACTTCCCTTTTCCCTCTCCTATGTTCATGTCATCTGTAATTGCTTATTTGGGTTTCCACCAGACGTCATAAGTGAAACCCATGAGAGGTCAAAAACCGCAATGCTAACGATATTACAATGTGGTCATAGTTACTAGAGGATGGCTTGAGACTCCTGTGCATGTACTGGACTTGGGAAAGTTCTCCAGCACAAAAGTGGAGGCTGTGATGGACTGCCTGGTTTTTCATCCAGTTAGGGCATGTCATTCTCATTGGTCATTTATCTCGAAGATACCGAAGGGTCAGCATGCAGCTGGGACCTATCTCTCTCCTACCTCAGTAGTACTCCTCCACCCCCCAGAGGATCTGTGAAAGAAGTTCCATTTGGAATTCAGGCTGACTGTGCTGACTGCCAGCTCACTGTCAGCTTGCTGGCCACCCCCCAGCTCCAGTTCACTCCCCAGGTACCACTTGTCTTTTCTGACTTGATTGTAGTAATAACAGCAAGATCTTCATGAACACCAGCTATGGACTCGGCTCCATGCAGATATGCTATGCTCTCAGTTAATCCTAATGAAAACCCTGTGAAGATCTTGCTGTTATTCCCATTTTTCAGATGAGGAAACTGAGACCCAGGAGGCGAGGGGGAACTGGCCAGGGTGACTCAGAGAGGAAGCAGCAGAGCTCTGATTAAACACCAGAACTTGTGCCTGTGTGTCTGACTACGCTTGATTAAAACAAATCCTGGGAACCATTAAACAGTCATAGAGTGGTGACTGCCTTGCTGGTAATTACACAGATTTTGATGGAGCTACTTCTGGAATCCAGATTTTCCAAAATATAGGCTTATCCTCTTTCTTTGATCTCATATAGTTGCTTACTTTACAAATGATGCAAAGATCTCAAGAAAACACCCTAAACATCTAAAATCCTGTCTGATCTTTTTGTGTGTGTGTGGAGGATGAAAATTGGTAACTCATTCTGTGATAGGCTCTATGGATGCAGCATAGAAGGAAATGTAATAAATTATAGTGATGTCAGAATTGTAACATTGGAGGCCCTTAAGGGATATAGAAACAACAATAAATGATTATATGCTTCTCCCCGTACCACTCACTACTATAAAATGGTACTACTGCATGCAGAGAGTCATCCTTACTTGTCAGGAAAGTGCCACCTGAAATTATTAGTGAGTAAGGTTATAATTGTACGTTTGTGGTTTAAAAATGAGTAATACGCTTGTCATTTTCCGTGCCTCCTCTGCCTTCATTAGTCATCTGCATTTCAGTAGTGAGCTTGGTTGTCAGTTTGGGCCTGACTTCACTCTGGGGCCAGGGAGTCAGGGGGCTTAGGTCCTCCTACTGGTCCGCAGCCCACAGGGCCCAAAGGACTGGGAGACCCAGGCTCTGCAGCCACCCTTAGGGCATGTTCTGTAGCAACTCAGGTCAGGGTGCAAGTAGACCTCCTGGCTTTCCTCATAGCTCAGTTGGTAAAGAATCCACCTACAATGCAGGAGACCCCGATTGGATTCCTGGGTCAGGAAGATCCCCTGGAGAAGGGATAGGCTACCTACTCCAGTGTTCTTGGGTTTCCCTGGTGGCTCAGCTGGTAAAGAATCCACCTGCAATGAGGGAGACCTGGGTTTGATCCCTGGGTTGGGAAGATCCCCTGGAGAAGGGAAAGGCTACCCACTCCAGTATTCTGGCTGGGAGAATTCCATGGACGTCCATGGGGTCCCAAAGAGTCAGACAAGACTGAGCAACTTTCACTTTCAGACCTCCTGGGAACCTGTAGCAATGTAGCTTGAAGACAAGAAATGCTTTTTCTTTAGCTAGAACCTGTTGTTTTTGGTATTTCAGTTCATGATATTCAGTAAAGGCTATATAGCTCAGGGGGACCCAAGAGAATTTCAGAGGGGCAGACCTGTGGTGGTTATGAACATAGATTTTGCTTCCCAATCCAGATCCTCTTCTTACTGGCTGTGTAACCTCAGGCTAGTTAATTAACATCTCCGAACCTCAATTTCCTTATCTAATTGGAGGAATCCCCTGGTAGTCCAGTGGTTAGGACACTGAACTTCCATTATAGGGGGCATGGGTTCAATCCTTGGTTGAACTAAGATCCTGCAAGACTCACAGCACAGCACCCCCCCCCCCAAAATAAAAGACATTACAATGAGAGATGATGGTACCTGCCTCCAAGGACTGCTCAGCAGATTAAATGAGTTAGTGCCCAAGAGGTGGTCTTTGTAATACAGAGTTCAGGAAGCTGAAGTGGGAGCCAGACTATTTTTGGGGGCATTTGGCAAGTGTCTTAACCTCTTTGTGCTTCACTTACCACATCCATAAATCAGAAATGACAATGATCATACAGTAGTTGATAGGATTACTTGTGCTAACCTGTATCAGGGTAGTTAAAGAGTTCCTGCCACTTGGAAGGACTGCTTAAATGTCTGCAGTTATTACCATTGATCATTTCTATCAGTAGCCACAGGCACTGTGGTGTCCAAGAGGGCAAACCCTGTGTGCTTCAGAGCTCAGATGGACAAGGGAGCTCAGAGAGCTGGGGGCTCTGGAAGCATCACAGAGCCTGGGGGTGTGACTGGGCCATGGGGGCTGCCAGAACTAGGTGCGGATCCCTGCTCAGCCACTGGTTAATTGAGTGACCTTGGGCAGTTTACATCACCTCTCTTTGCCTCAGTTTCTCCAATTGCAAAATGGGGATGCTAATAAGGAGGATTAAGTAAAGTCATACATGTAAAGTGCTGGGCATGTAGTTAGTAGTCAATAAATGAAGATGCTGTTTACTGATTACTCTTCATATTTGCAATGAATTCGAGGAGTGACTCCTCTTATTGTCAGACAGAATGTAAGCTGCCAGTGTGAGAGATGAGCAAGGACTTAGGTTCTTGAAATCCACGTGGTGAAAAGCTTCCTGGGAGGGCTGCTGGTGGTGAGCAGACCAATTCAGATGCCTTAGCCGCTTCCTGTAGTGGGAGATGTGGTTTAAACTAGGGAGTGAAAGGCATTGGATGCCTAGGTATGGAATCTGGTTTTTATTTTACTGACAAGAGAGACTGTGAAGATCATTGAGAAAGGGGGCATCTGGGGAGGGGTTCAGGAATATTCTCTTATTTTGTCTAAATATCAAAAGTTCTAAAATTAGAGTGAGTCTGAGGCTCCTTTTCTGTCTGTCTCCTCCTTTGTGGATTCTCCCTGCTTCCCAGTATATACACTTCTGTAAATGGGCAACAGCTGCTTACCCCGGGCCAAGCAGGATGCCTGCTACCTCCTCCAGGACGCCTTCACTGATTTTCCCAGCAGCCATATATATTCCTTTCCTGCTGTAGCCTCCCACAGCACTTGTAGCCCCCAGAGATTCTTACCCCAGCTTATCTGGTGGAAATCATTGCCTTCCCTACCCCCCTACCAGCCTGGAGAGCTTCCAGGGGACCTAGACTGGACTGTGCTTTGTTTTTCTCTAGATTGCCTTAGTCCCTTCCTCCCAGCCCCAGGTTAATGGTTTGTACAAAGGAGATGATATGAAGAGCATGGGATGCATGAGGAAACAGGAAGGAGGATGCTTCATTGAGCAAATGAGTGGGCAGTAATTGACGGAGGAGGGCAGGGAGCACTTGGTCCACATCCTGAACAGCAGGGAGGCATCACCTCAGACATCTGTGGGATGTCATGTATGTGGGGGTGGGGGAGGGATGGAGTGGGTTTGGGAGAGGGATGGGATGGAGTCCCCATAAGCACAGCTTATGGATGTGCTTCTCCATCTGAAAAATGAGAGTAAGAGTACTTAATTCACAGTTGTATACTTTTCTGGATAGTTACGGGCTTCGTAGAAAAGGGACTAAGCACATACTTCAGTTTATCTGAGACTACATGGGGGATTGAAGCAGTCGTTTTCACACTTCACAGTAGCAGGACTCGTTATTTCAAATGACATTTTAAATGATGGCAGATAGATAGTTGGATAGAAAGGTAGATGTATAGATGATAGATAAGAATGACCTTTAGACAAGATACACTCCTCTGGACATTGGTCTCCTCTGGACTCTGAGGGATGGAGTTTAGTCCAGATTTCTTGACCACTGACATTTTGAACCAGATAATTCTTTGCTGTGTGGGACTGGCCTGTGCATTGTAGAATGTTCAGCAGCATCACTGGCCTCTACTCCCTGGATACCAGTAGTACCCCCACCCCCTCAGCCTGTTACAACAAACACAAATGTCTTTAGACGCTACCAAATGTCCCCCGGGGCCAAAACCATCATCAATTAACAACCACTGGGCTCTGTGGTCTCTGGTGCCCTTGTTCTTTTTATTTCCAAACATTTTTAATGATTACTGCTACTAGGTCCTTCAGTTCAGTTCAGTCACTCAGTAGTGTCCGACTCTTTGCGACCCCATGAATCGTAGCACACCAGGCCTCCCTGTCTATCACCAACCCCGGAGTTCACTCAAACTCACGTCCATCGAGTCGGTGATTTCAGCCATCTCATTCTCTGTTGTCCCCTTTTCCTCCTGCCCCCCAATCCCTCCCAGCATCAGGGTCTTTTCCAATGAGTCAACTATTTGCATGAGGTGGCCAAAGTACTGGAGTTTCAGCTTTAGCATCATTCCTTCCAAAGAACACCCAGGACTGATCTCCTTTAGAATGGACTGGTTGAATCTCCTTGCAGTCCAAGGGACTCTCAAGAGTCTTCTCCAACACCACCACAGTTCAAAAGCATCAATTCTTTGGCACTCAGCTTTCTTTATAGTCCAACTCTCACACCCATACATGACCACTGGAAAAACCACAGCCTTGACTAGAGGGACCTTTGTTGGCAAAGTAATGTCTCTGCTTTTCAATATGCTATCTAGGTTGGTCATAACTTTTCTTCCAAGGAACAAATGTCTTTTAATTTCATGGCTGCAATCACCATCTGCAGTGATCTTGGAGCCCAAAATAATAAAGTCTGACACTGTTTCCACTGTTTCCCCATCTATTTCCCAAGAAGTGATGGGACCAGATGCCATGATCCTTAGTGCATCTTTTAAATTCTCTGTTAATGGTGCCTGTTACAATCGTTCTTCACTTCCCTTTAGTAGTCCTTATAGTTTGGTTATTCTTCGTCTAATACTGTGGCTGATATTTTTATTGTCCAGTTTGGTAGCATATCTCATAGCAAACTCATTGGCTTTGCTTTCTCATTAGCAGTACCCGGGGAAGTCCAGCCATCAGTAATCAGGTGGTTGCCATGGCAGAGGCAGGAACATGGTCACTCTGTACCATTCTCCCTCCTGCTGGATGTTCTTCAATTTGGCTTTTCCTGTCCTCACTAACATTCCCCCTGGTGTTCTTTTCTCTTCTCGGTTAACTAGACATAGTGTAAAGTGGAACTTTTTCCACTCCCCTTTTTTCTTTCTTTACCCATTAGAAATAACACGATCCAACCTCCAGAACGACTTCTTTTTCTTTAGGTCGCTTTAGGCCACTTTCACTGTAAGGCCATTAAAATCAGCTTTTAGCTTTGCAATGGAAAGGGGCATTTGCCATTTTTATGTTAGTGTTCATATTCTTTTTAAGATTCAAGAGAATGCCAGAACAATATTCATGGGAAGAATTTAACTACCAGAATAGACAAATCTATAGTAGAATTATTATAGTCTATCATATATTAATTACCCCAAAAAAGTTGGTGTTTTTGGATAAATGAGAAGTATTTGTTTCTATATTTTCTTGACCCAGGAGGAAAAATACCAGTAGGAAAAGAAAAAGTATGTTATAAATGATCAAAATAAATTAAGGTTGTTAATCTTAATGCCACAATATGAGTATCCCACTATTTTGGAGCTTGTACATTTTTAATGAAAATTAGCAGTGATCACTTCTCATATATTCCTTGTCAAGATTTCAGAGTAGCCCACAACCAGAATCTTTCTGCTTTTGTTAGTTTGCTGTTGAAATTGAGAGTTTTGAATGAAGTACTACAGGATGAACATTATCTTCATTTTTTAAAGCTTTTTATTTTGTACTGGGGTATAGCCAATTAGCAATGTTGTTGTGATAGTTTCAGGTGAACAATTAAGGGACTCAGTCATGCATATACATGTATCCGTTCTCCCTCAAACCCCTCTCCCATCAAGGTTGCAACATAACATTGAGCAGAGTGCCATGTGCTATACAGTAGACACTTGTTGGTTATCCATTTTAAATATAGCAGCGTGTACACAACAATCCCAAACTCTCTAACTATCCCTTCCCTCCCAACAACCGTAAGTTCGATTTCTAAGTCTGTGAGTCTCCTTATGTTTTGTAAGTACATTCATTTGTATCATTTCTTTCTAGTTTCCACATCTAAGGGATGTCATATGGTATTTCTCCTTCTCTGTCTGACTTCCTTCGCTCAGTATGACACTCTCTAGGTACATCCATGTTGCTGCCAATGGCATTATTTCATTTTTAATGGCTGAGTAATATTCCTTTGTATATATGTACCACATCTTCTTTATCCATTCCTCTGTGGATGAGCATTTAGGTTGCTTCCGTGTCTTGGCTGTTGTAAACAGTGTTGCAGTGAACATGGGGTGCATGTATTATGTCTTTTTAGATCGTGTTTTTTTTCTGGATATATGCCCAGGAGTGGGATTGTAGGGTCATATGCCCCTCCATACTGTTCTCCATAGTGGCTGTACCAACTTACACGACCACTAACAACATCGGAGGTGGTCCACTAACTTCTCTTTCATCCTTTGCATAGAACCTGGCACCCAGTAGGTGTTCCATAAACATTTGTTGAATTGTATTAACAGAAGTGATCTTGAGGAATCTCTGCATTTCCTCATTGAGTTAGAGGACCCTTTGTGATTTTTAAAAATGGGACTGACCTGGTGTGCTCACTACATATCACACTATTTTCAAGCTCTTTGAATCGTGTATTTGAAAAATATTTATCAGGCTCCTGCTATATGCCAGGCACATGCCAGGAGTTGGTTAACAAAACAGACATAGTCATACAGTTGACATTCTAGTTGGGAAGACAGACAAGCAACAATAACAAAATCACAAAGAAATAATAAATATGTATAAATAATAAATATATGTTTAATAATATATAATCAATGTATAACATATGGGCCTCCCTAGTGGCTCAGATGGTAAAGAATCTGCTGCAATGTGAAGGCTTGGATTTGATCCCTGGGTCAGGAATATCCCCTGGAGGAGGGTATGGCAACCCACTCCAGTATTCTTGCCTGGAAAATCCCATGGACTGAGCCTGGCACACTACAGTCCATGGAGTTGCAAAGAGTCAGACACGACTGAGTGACTAATACTTTCACTTTCATAACATATGCTATAATAAATATATAAATTAGATATAAATATATAGAAATAATATATAATAATAAATAATAAAATGTCAGGAAATGCTATGAAGGAAACAAATATTTGAGCTGAGAACTCAGGAAAGTCATTCAACACCAGATAACAGTAACTTGTCAGAACAGCAGCTTAAACTTTTTTCTTTTACGTGAAAGAAATATGGAGGTGAGCATTCCAGGGAAGATATAACGGTTCCATGTTATCATCAGAACACCAACACCTTCCAGCTTTCTGCTTCTCCAGCTCCTCTGGATTTAGAATGAATTTAGTAACCCTCCGGATTTAGTAACCCATTCTTAAGGTTACTTCTTGATTCAAGATGCAGGAAGGAGGCAGAGAAGGCCAAAGGGCCTGCCTCCCTGCTGAATCAGTCCTTTGGAAGAGCATACCTTGGAAGCCCTACCCAGCAACTCTCTCTCTCTCTCTCTCTTTTTTTTTTTTAATGTCAATTGAAAATGAGACCCATGTGCTGTCTCTTAGCTGGACATGTGACCACACTGAATAAAATGAGGGTTTTGTTAGTAAGAAGCAAGAGAGAATGCATGTTAGATAGTCAGCTGGCAAGATGTGCAACAGACTGGAAGTGTGAGAAGAAGGTTGCCACATGAAGAGTAGGAACATTCACTGAGATGGGAGAGGCTGGGAGGAACAGGTTTGGGAGAAAAGCAAGAGTTCCGTTTGAGCCACATTAAGTTTGAGATGGCATGAGGTTTGCCATGGAGTTGTCAGGTGGACACAGCACCAAGTTCCATGCTGCCATATGCAACTACTTTACTTCTTGTGGAAGTCCCCAGGAATTCATAGAAGGACTTATGATTGAAAGGGGATGTACAGAGACTTAACTCCAAGACCTGTTATATAATATACACACTTTTAACTTAAGTTGTATTTTATGGAATTTGCTAAAAATGGCAACATTTTCTAAAGATTGTCCCTCCCTTCCTTCCTTCCAGAACTATCTAATGAACACTTTATGCTATAAGTAAAAGCACCACTCTAGGTACTGATGGTATATGTTAAGAACAAAATGAAGATCCTTGTTCTCATATAGGGCATTCTAGTGAGACAGACAACAAATAACATAAAAATAAGTAGCTTATCTAAGTCATGCTTTATTGGAGACTGAGAAAACATCATGGGCTATGTATGATGTTACAGATCCACTATTGTTATGGATTTTTATTGGGCTCAGTTTCTCCACTGCTGCCTCCTTGAACTTTTGCATCAGTTCTGTGAGGTAGACTTCATTTTCCCCTATGAACAGATGAGGAGACAGAGAAGGAGAGTTTGGGCAAGCAAGTTCAAACACTTGCTTACGTGTCACCTCGTCTAGACATGCTTCCTGTTTAAGTGTCTGTACGGAGGAGGAAATGGCAACACACTCTAGTATTCTTGCTGGGGAAATCCCATGGACAGCAGAGCCTGGTGGGCTACAGTACATGGGGGTTGCAAAGAGTCATACACTACTGAGCCACTGAACACAACACACTTTTCTGGGAGATGGTGTGATCTTCATGGGCAGGGGCCAATTGGTTTGAGTTAGTAGCCGCACCCCCTGACCCATGACCTAGCGTTTAATCAGCATCCAGTAAATGTCCGAGTTGTTGAACAGAACTGACTGGAGCTCATATACCTAGCATTTAATTATCAGAGCCAGGATTTGAATCCATCCAGCCCTGTTGGACTCCAAGCCCATGTTCTTTTGTACTATGAACAATTGCCTCTGATACATCTGTTTTCTACATCTAGATTTTATTTTGTTTATTCCTCTACACTGCCTTGGAGTGTTAATAAAATATCACTGTACATCAACATCTTAGATAATTGTGTTTTCTAAAACAGACCAAGTTCTCTTTCTTGCTTCATGGAGTTGGTTTGCTGCTGCTGTTGCTGCTGCTGCTTCTGCTAAGTTGCTTCAGTCGTGTCTGACTCTTAGCGACCCCATGGACTGCAGCCCACCAAGCTCCTCCATCCATGGGACTCTCCAGGCAAGAGTACTGGAGTGGGTTGCCATTGCCTTCTCTGTTGGTTTACCTCAAGGTAAAACAATTCAGACTCTCCAAGGCAAATCATTCTACACAGAGGGCATTCTTTCTGTGGTGGTGAATTTCCTCTCCTTCCTTCAGCAAGTCAGCTTCCAGTCATCTGGGCCCTGAGGCCTTGGATGCAGCTCTGAGCTCTTTGCTGTTCTCTGACGAGTTCATGATTAAGTCACTTGGTGACTTGCTATACAAGGCTGTAAGACGTTAATTATTTAAATTAAGTGGGTGTTAAGAGAATCCAAAGTCAGTTTTGCTTTGCCCAGAGACATCAGAGAATCCAGAATATTAGAGCCAGAGGGGCCCTTAGGCAGCCCTGGTTCAGTCCCCCTCATTTCCCAGAAAGGGGAAATGGAGATTCAGAGGAGCAAAGGCTCTTGGCCAAAGCGAGTGATTAGTGGCCCTGCCTTCTGACTCCTGCTCCAGTGCTCTTTCTATTCTCTCCTCCTGCCACTTAGGCAGCAGCTCAAAAGCATTTCTCACCAAGAACAAGGAATTGTGAATGGACTCAAGAGTGAAGAGGTGATTTGTTCAAATTTAACCATATATTTCAAATAATAAACCCAATATAGTCAACCTCTAACTTGGTTTGAAGTAGCAACACCTGCTGCTGTTGAGTCGTTGTACGTTTTAGTCATATTTTTCTACTTCCATGTTCCTGCTACCATTACAGAATGCACAGAGAGGCAAATATACTTTTCTTTTTTGATTCCTGAAGAAACATGGATGATTCTAATAAGATAGCAGTGTGATGCAAGCAAGAAAATGTAAGATTGGCATCTGGTGGCCTGACTTTGAATCATGGCTTCACAACCTACTAACTTTATGAGCCTTTGGTAAGAACTCTCTTGGAGCTGATCGTGAATCTGGCAGTTGTAGGTTCATACCTTCAAAGGATGTGAGAAGGGCTACTTGGGAGGGAGGTGATGGCATGGTCTGGAGCTCTAGAATGTGACTGGATGCCACCGGGTCTCTGTGGCTGAATGTAGACAATGATTATGATAATTTGGAGCAGTGTTTTAAGACACAGCCCTCAGATAAACTTGCCTCTAGTTGGCATTAAATGTGAACATTTCCTTTTGCTTTCATGATGTTTTACTGCTATTCAAGAAGACACTTTAATTTTTTTAATTTTTTTTTTTTCCTGGAAGAAGATCTGGACTAAATGAAATCTATACACAGGCACACACACTACCACTACCTGATTAAGTAATTAATTCATGACATGCATATTGTGCTTACTATGTGCAAGGTACTAATGTCAGCCCTAGGGGTGCATTTTAATAGAATGACAATGAAAGATAGATGAAGATTGGAAAGTGGAAAATAAGCAGAATGAATGAAAAGAAAGATTGTGGTGATGATGGTTGCCATATATCTGGTGCTCATCAGTTCAGTTCAGTCGCTCAGTCGTGTCTGACTCTTTGTGACTCCATGAATCGCAGCATGCCAGGCCTCCCTGTCCATCACCAACTCCCGCAGCTCACTCAGGTTCACGTCCATCGAGTCAGTGATGCCATCCAACCATCTCATCCTCTGTCATCCCCTTCTCCTCCTGCCTTTAATCTTTCCCAACATCAGGGTCTTTTCCAATGAGTCAGCTCTTCGCATGAGGTGGCCAAAGTACTGGAGTTTCAGCTTTAGCATCATTCCTTCCAAAGAAATCCCAGGGCTGATCTTCAGAATGGACTGGTTGGATCTCCTTGCAGTCCAAGGGACTCTCAAGAGTCTTCTCCAACACCACAGTTCGAAAGCATCAATTCTTTGGCGTCCAGCTTTCTTCACAGTCCAACTCTCACATCCATACATGACTCATGGTGGACCAGCCATTGGCAAGAAATATTGCATTGGCCAAAAAAGTTCGTTTGGGTTTTTCCATATGATGTTTCAGAAAAATCGTAGGGAACCTTTTGGCCAACCTGATATAAATGCCTTGTCCCAACAGATGCTCACAGCTGGTCTACAGAGTAGGTAGTATTATCATCTACCTCTTACAGTGAAGAAACCGAGGCCCAGGAAGTTTGAATTTACTAGCAAGTAGTGGAACTTGAACTCGGTTGTGCCTGGCTCCAGGGCCCAAGTTCTTGGTGGTCTTTTGTGGGGATTAAAATGGCAGAATAGTGACTACTAATGGCTAAAAACTCATTGGGGTGACAAGAATATTTTAAAATTAGACTGTGGTGAGAGTTGCCCAATTCTATGAGTTAATTAAAAGTAATAATAATTGAATTGCACACTTTAAATGGGTGATTTGTGTGATGTGTATATTACGTCTCAAAGCAGTTATTTAAAAAAGGCAGGGTAACTTAGCGACTAATGTTAATTGATTGTTATCTACATGTTGGCCATTGTTTAATATTATCTATTCTCTGTGCTCACTCTTGGCAGTCCTGAGCCTTTTATTTTAAATGTACTCTTCATTTAGGGTGTTCTGTTTTGTTTCTCTTACGTAAACTTTCCTCATTTATGACACGTAGCAGTGTGTGTTTTTTTTCTAGAAATAGATAGCATTCATAAACTGAAACAGTTTCATTGGGGAAATTTTCTGTGGTACTGTGACAGAACGGTCTTGGCAGAAATACTAGAATCCTATAAAATAGAGTTAATATTGATATACTTTAATCAAAAATTTCTGTTTAGAAGCAATAAAACCACTCATTGTTAGGCAGCCTTGGTTCTATCCTTAGCCTTTCTGCTAAAAACATTTTCATCTTTGGAGGATGACTCCATAACTATACAAGATTTTTTCTCTGCTACTAAAAGAGAACTCTTTTTTTAAAAGTAAATTTTATTAATGAATAATTGATGTACATTGAAAGGGTCCAATGTAATGAGTTTATATATATTGTAGAATGATTACCAAGGTTAAGATAATCAATGTATTTATCACCCTACCGAGGTAACTCCTGCATGTGTGTTTGTGTATGTTGAGAACTCTTAAGACCTACTCTCAGCAACTTAAGTATACAATTCCATATTATAATCATAGCCACCATGTTCTGCATTAGATCCTCAGAGCTTACTCTTCTTATACCTGGAAATGTGTAGTCTTCACGTTCTTCACCTTCTTTCCTGCTTCTCCCAGCTCCTGGCAATCAGCATTCTCTTCTCCATTTCTCTGAATTGGCCTTTTTAAAAAAAAAAAAGGGGGGGGGGCTCTCTTGGGCCGTAATAGCACTGAGCATCCACCAGCCTTGCCTCCCTGGGGTGGTGCACAATTATTCCCAGGCCTGTCTGATGTCTGACACCATGATCATGGATGGGGCTCATCCTGTGGTGTCAGTCACTAGAGCCAGCCCTTGCCAGCCTAGCTGCGGTTGTCCGCCCTGGTGGGAGGCACCTGGTCCCCTGGCTCCCTGGACTGCATTGTACTCATCCCTGCTCTGCACCTGTGCCCAGGCTCTTCCTACTAGCTGGGACATGCTCACTCTCTCTCTTCTCTCCAGCTCTGCCTTTTGAGATCATCCTTGTCTGTAACCAGCCAGCCTTCATCTGAAACCCACCAAAGCTACTCTTGGTGTCTTAGGCAGACAAGGATTTTCATGTTGTCAGTCAGGCACTGACAAAATCGCTGGGATGCATGGTCCTGAGGTCTCTAGGCTGGGTCTCCAAGAGTAACACCCAGAACATCATCATAGAACTAGTTCACCCCAGAGAGGTAGGGATGCAAGAGGCTGGAGACCTGGGCTTCAGGACATGTACATGGCTAATGGGTGGCCCAGGGCAAGGAGGCCCTCACACAGCCACTGCATCTGTCCACCCAGCCAGCAAATGAGGGCTGCTGGACCATTGCCGTGGCATGATCCACATCTCCATGACTTTGCTCACCAGGAGTATAAATAAACCACAAAACAGAAACCAAAACCCAGCCATAAATGTAGGAAAATGGCATTTGCCTCTAAGTCTTTGAAATTCTCCAAGCGAGGCTTCAATGGTACATGAACCAAGAACTTCCAGATGTTCAAGCTGGATTTACAAAAGGCAGAGGAACCAGAGATCAAATTGCCAACATCCGTTGGATTATAGAAAAACCAAGAGAGCTCCAGAAAAACATCTACTTCTGCTTTATTGACTATGCCAAAGCCTTTGACTGTGGATCACAAGCTGTGGAAAATTCTTCAAGAGATGGAAATACCAGACCACCTGACCTGCCTCCTGAGAAGTCTGTATGTAAGTCAAGAAGCAACAGTTAGAACCAGACATGGAAAAAGGGACTGGTTCCAAATTGGGAAAGGAGTACGTCAAAGCTGTATATTGTCACCCTGCTTGTTTAACTTGTATGCAGAGTACATCATGCGAAATGCTGGGCTAGATGAACCACAAGCTGGAATCAAGATTGCTGGGAAAAATATCAATAACGTCAGATATGCAGATGACACCAGCCTTATGGCAGAAAGCAAAGAGTAACTGAAGAACCTCTTGATGAAGTGAAAGAGAGTGAAAATACTGGCTTAAAACATTCAAAAAATGAAGATCATGGCATCTGGTCCTCTCACTTTGTGGCAAATCAATGGGAAAACAATGGAAACAGTGACAGAAATTATTTTCTTGGGCTCCAAAATCACTGTGGATGGTGACTGCAGCCATGAAATTAAAAGACACTTGCTCCTTGGAAGAAAAGTTATGACCAACCTAGGCAGCATATTGAAAAGCAGAGACATTACTTTGCTGAGAATCGTCCATCTAGTCAAAGCTATGTTTTTTCCAGTAGTCATGTATGGATGTAAGAGTTGGGTAAAGAAAGCAGAGCACCAAAGAATTGATGCTTTTGAACTATGGTGTTGGAGAAGACTCTTGAGAGTCCCTTGGACTGGATGGAGATCCAACCGGTCTATCCTAAAGGGAATCAGTCCTGAATAGTCATTGGAAGGACTGATGCTGAAGCTGAAGCTCCAATACTTTGGCCACCTGATGTGAAGTACTGCCTCATTGAAGACCCTGATGCTGGGAAAGATTGAAGGTAGGAGGAGAAGGAGACAACAGAGGATGAGATGGTTGGATGGCATCACTAACTTGATGGACATGAGTTTGAGTAAATTCCGGGAGTTGGTGATGGACAGGGAAGTCTGGTGTGCTGCAGTCCATAGCGTTGCAAAGATTTAGACATGACTGAGTGACTGAACTGTGCTGAATTTTTTAAATACATGAGTATATAAAAATAAATACATAAATTAATGTATATTTGTATGTGTGTGTGTGTGTACTAAGTCACTTCAGTCATGTCTGACTCTTTGTGACCCCATGGACTGTAGCCCACCAGGCTCCTCTGTCTGTGAGATTCTCCAGGCAAGAATACTGGAGTGTGTTGCCATGCCCTTCTCTAGGTAATCTTCCTGACCCCAGGATCAAGACCCAGGACCTCTAGGCTCCTTGCAGCTTGGGAGAGAGCTTTTTAAGTTGATTTGCCAGGGTGGCTGCACAAAGAGCTGCCATTATAGCTCTATAACTGTGCACCAATATTCCATAATGGGAAATAAAATTATTAAGAATAATTATCAGATGTATAGGACTTTAGAGTTTTCATGGCCTTTTCACTTTCATAATGCCGTTTACTTTCCACAATTGTCTAGATGGTTACAACAGGGATTGTTGTTTCATTTTAAAGATGAGAAAACTGAGGCCCAGAGTGGCCAGCTTGGAGGTGGCAGAGCTAAGACCAGAAGCTACATTTCCTTGCCTATTGCCATTTCACCACAGCGTTTTCATTAATTGTGATAATATTATGTATTCAGTAAAATGATGGCCCTTTCTCTTCTTCCTTTCTCCTCCTCCCCTCCTTCCTCTCCTCTCTCTTGTCCACTCCCCCGCCAACTCCCCTCCCTCATCTCCTCTTCTTTGACTCAGTATCCTTATAGCAGTTGATAGTTTATAATTTGAGATAATGAGTATCTGTTCATGAATGAACTCTTCATGGTACCCATGTACTGAAACCCCCAGAAGAGGCACAAAATCATCCCTATTGCATCTCCTTTCCTATTTCTCTCCCTCCATCCTTTTCTCCCTCCATCTTTCTCTGATTCTTTAGTTGATTCTATAAATATTTATTTTAAACTCTCTTTTCCAAGAGTCACTGGAGATTCAACCTTAGCCCTAGCAGATGGCCTGAGAGGCCAGCTTTCATAACCTGATCCTTCTTCTTTTAGCAGTGAAGGATAAATATTTCACGATCAGCATATTTTATCAATGACCTACGGCTTTCTGATGACTTTCCATCTGCGGGGCCTAGTTTATTTTGTTGCCTTGGCTTTTAAAGAGGTTTCTGGTATGTAACATATTTCTGACAGATAACCAGTTGCTTTTGTTTGAAGGAAAGTCATCTCAGAGAAGCAAGTTATGATTTGCTTTTCTCCTGTAACCCTAATTTTACATGTTATAAAATAACATCTAGTAGCATTATTATAAGGGACCAGGTGCCCCTTATGACAGTGGCTGGCATGGGCCCCTGTTTTTCATCCTTTGTTATACTTGTCAATTCCCTTGTCCACACCTGTCCCCTCACTCTCCTGCCTATGCCTTAAGGGTAGGACTGTGGCTTAATCACTTTTATATCCCCAGGGTCTGATTCTTATTAAAAGTAGAATCATAATGAAAATGTAACATAGCCTCTACACACAGGATAATTTACCAGCTTCTGAAGCCTTCTGGAAATATCCTGAGGCCTGAGTCCCTCCTTTCTTCAGCGAGGGTGATAGTGATATGACAGAGTTACTGCTCAGGGATGCTAGTCTCTCTGCCCTAAGCTTCTTCACAGTCTCGTTGATCTCCTCCCTGTCGTTCAGGGCAGTGCTGGCTTCAGCAAATCTAGGTTCCTTCCCACGTGGCAGCAAAGAGTTTACAATCTTTTTTATTAAGAATGTCAAAGTCCCCTTTTAATTGTATGTAGCAGCTTTCACATATTTTCCTTAGTAAATTTGGAGTGCTAACTTCATCTTAGTAGTTAGTCCTCTTTGCTCATATTAATATATTCTTTGAGCCTGAGCCCAGTCAGTTTAGTCGCTCAGTCCTGTCCAACTCTTTGTGACCCCATGGACTGCAGCACACCAGTCTTCCCTGTCCATCACCAACTCCTGGAATTTACTCAAACTCATGTCCACTGAGCCAGTGATGCCATCCAACCATCTCATCCTCTGTCGTCCCTTTCTCCTCCTGCCTTCAATCTCTCCTGGCATCAGGGTCTTTTCCAATGAGTCAGTTCTTTGCACCAGGTGTCCAAAATATTGGAGTTTCAGCTTCAGCATCAGTCCTTCATTTATTTATCAGAGCCCAATAAAATCATTCGTTTAAATGTTTAAGTCAGCTCCTAGAAACACTGGGGGTTTTCCTAGTGGCTCACATGCTATTAAACTAATGCTCAAAATTCTCCAAGCCAGGCTTCAACAGTATGTGAACCATGAACTTCCAGATTTTTAAGCTGGATTTAGAAAAGGCAGAGGAACCAGAGATCAAATTGCCAGCATCCATTGGATCACTGAAAAAGCAAGAGTTCCAGAAAAACATATACTTCTGCTTTATTGACTGCGCCAAAGCCTTTGACTGTGTGGATCACAACAAACTGTGGAAAATTCTTTAAGAGATGGAAATATCAGACCACCTGACCTGCTTCTTGAGAAATCTGTATGCAGGTCAGGAAACAACAGTTAGAACTGGACATGGAACAACAGATTGGATCCAAATCGGGAAAGGAGTACGTTAAGGCTGTGTATTGTCACTCTGCTTATTTAACTTATATGCAGAGTACATCATGAGAAACGCTGGGCTGGATGAAGCATAAGCTGGAATCAAGATTGCCAGGAGAAATATCAATAACCTCAGATATGCAGATGACATAACCTTTACAACAGAAAGCGAAGAAGAGCCGAAGAGCCTCTTGATGAAAGTGAAAGAGGAGAGTGAAAAAGTTGGCTTAAAACTCAACATTCAGAAAACGAAGATCATGGCATCTGGTCCTATCACTTCATGGGGAAACAATGGAAACAGTGACAGACTTTGTTTTTTTTTGGGGGGGGGCCTCCAAAAATCACCGCAGATGGTGACCACAGCCATGAAATTAAAAGATGCTTACTCCTTGGAAGAAAAGTTATGATGAACCTAGACAGCATATTTAAAAGCAGAGACATTACTTTGTCAACAAAGGTCTGTCTAGTCAAAGCCATGGTGTTTCCAATGGTCATGTATGGATGTGAGATTTGGACCATAAAGAAAACTGAGTGCCAAAGAATTGATGCTTTGAACTGTGGTGTTGGAGAAGTCTTTTGAGAGTCTCTTGGACTTCAAGATCAATCCAGTCAATTGTAAAGGAAATCAGTCCTGAATATTCATTGGAAGAACTGATGCTGAAGCTCTAATACTTTGGCTACCTGATGTGAAGAACTGCCTCGCTGGCAAGGACCCTGATGTTGGGAAAGATTAAAGGCAGGAAGATAAGGGCACAACAGAGGATGAGCGGGCTGGATGGCATCACCGTCTTGATGGACATGAGTTTGTGCAAGCTTGGGGAGTTGGTGTTGGATAAGAAAGCCTGGCGTGCTGCAGTCCATGGGGTCGCAAAGAGTTGGACACAACTGAGCCACTGAAGTGAACTGAACTGAATTGTCTCCATTGCAACTACTCAACTCGAGTTTAGTACAAAAAAGGCCATAGACTATATAGAAACACCATTTTATAGTTACCGTTGTAGTTACAAAACAGGCAGCCAGCTGGATTTGGTTTTTGAGCTATAGTTGCCTGACCTCTGACATTAACAAACCTGACCCTATAGCAAGGAGTGTGCATTGGTGTGCTTATGAGTGCTTTGGGAAATGTATTCTTCTGTCAGGCAGGCAGGAAAGAGCCAAACCCAAGTTAGGATAGAAAAACTGACTCATTGGAAAAGACCCTGATGCTGGGAAAGATTGAAGGCAGGAAGAGAAGGGGATGACAGAGGATGAGATGGTTGGATGGCATCACTGACTCAATGGACACAAGTTTGAGTAGGCTCTGGGAGTTAGTGATGGATGGGGAAGCCTGGCGTGCTGTAGTACATGGAGTTGCAAAGAGTCAGACATGATCGAGCAATTGAAGTGAACTGAAGTTAGGGGTAAAGCAATCCGGTGTTGCCCAGTGACCCTGATTACCCTTGGGTTTGCCAAAGGCCACATTTCTCAGAGGGTATTCCTTACTGTCTGATAGCTATTAAGTTTCACTTTTCTTTTTGGAAACCCAGCTTCAGAGGTATTTTGAGAAATGAAGTTTCATCAGCTAATGTGTATCTCAGTAGTAAGGACAAGAAGTCCTAAGTTCAGCCTCACCCTAGACACTTCAAACTCCTCTGAACTTTAACCAACCTCCCTGCTCCCATATTGTTATCCCTGTTTAGTCAAAATATGTCTGAAAGATGATGACCAAGGTGGTTGATATTTATTGAGGACTGTGTACTTGTCAGGCAATTTACTTGACATTAGTACATTTTCATCATTGAGTCCTCACAACGACTTGATGAGGCAGATACTTTCATTTCCCCCATTTTGCTAATGAGAAAATTGAGGCTCGGAAAGGTTCAATGATTTGGTCAAGGTCAAGTAGCAAGCAAGTGGCAGAAGCAGATTGCAAACTCAGGCCATGTGATGATAAACTCTGTTCTTTCTTCTGTCTCCTTCCCACATTCTCAAGGGCACAGGGAGCCTACCATTCTCTCCTTTTTCATTCTGGCCATGCCACCTGGCATGTAGGATGTTAGTTCCCCGATGAGGGATTAAACCTGCACCCCCTTCATTGGATGTGTGTACTCTTATCCCCTGGACCTCCAGGGAATTCCCCCAGCCTGCTTTTCAGAGTACAGGCAGACCTCAGGTTCAGTTCCAGACCTCTGCAAGAAATCAAATACTGCAGTAAAGCAAGTCACGTGAGTTTCTGGGTTCCCTGTTATATATAAAGGTTATGTTTACACTATACTGTAGTCTATTAAATAGCAACCCACTCCAGATTCTTGCCTGGAGAATCCCGTGGACAGAGGAGCATGGCGGGCTATAGTCATAGGGTCACAAAGAGTCGGACACGACTGAAGCAACTTAGCACAAGCACATAGTCTATGGACATACCTTAATTAAAAATACTTAATTGCTAAAAAAAAATGCTAACCATCCTCTGAGCCTTCAATGAATCCTTTTTTTGTTATGGTAACATCAAAGATTGCTGACTTCAGGTCACCAAAACAAATATAATAATAATGAAAAAGCTTGAACTATTGCATTACCAAAAGTGACATAGAGACACAGAGTGAGGAAATGGTGTTGAAAAAATGATGCTGATAAACTTGATTGAGGTAGGGTTTCTGGGATTTCCAGAACCCTTCAGTTTGTGAAATAGTGCACTATCAGGGAAGCACAATAAAGCAAAGTGCAGTAATGAAGTCTGCCTTTAGCCACAATCTCCCTGTGCCTCTGAATCAGAGAATGTTCTCTAATTCCTTCATCTTCCATGTTGCTCTTGCCTGTCTTTCAGCCTCATTCTCGGGCCTGCACTTGGGCTGCTGCAGTGGCTCCTGACTGGCCTCTTTTGAAAACAGCTCTATTGAGATGTAATTCACATGCCAGACAAGTTACTTACAGTCAATATTAGAACATGTTTGTCACCTCACAGTTCAGTTCAGTTCAGTCGCTCTGTGTCCGACTCTTTGCGACCCCATGAATCACAGCACGCCAGGCCTCCCTGTCCATCACCAACTCCCGCAGTTCACTCAGACTCATGTCCATCGAGTCCATGATGCCATCCAGCCATCTCATCCTCTGTCGTCCCCTTCTCCTCCTGCCCCCAATCCCTCCCAGCATCAGAGGTTTTTCCAAAGAGTCAACTCTTCGCATGAGGTGGCCAAAGTACTGGAGCTTCAGCTTTAGCGTCATTCCTTCCAAAGAAATCCCAGGACTGATCTCCTTTAGAATGGACTAGTTAGATCTTCTTGCAGTCCAAGGGACTCTCAAGAGTCTTCTCCAACACCACAGTTCAAAAGCATTAATTCTTCGGTGCTCAGCTTTCTTCACAGTCCAACTCTCACATCCATACATGACCACAGGAAAAACCAGAGCCTTGACTAGATGGACAAGGAAGCCCCCAACCCTTTAGCTGTCACTGCCACTATCCTCCTGTCTACTCCCCCTGCCACCTTCAGCTCTAAGCATCCATTGATCTCCTTTCTGTCTATAGATATTCTTATTCTGGACTTTCATATAAATGGAATCATGTATTAACAATATGTGGACTTTGGTGATTGAGTCCTTTCACTTAGCCCTATGTTTTCAAGGTACATCCAAGTTGTTGCATATATCAGATCTCCATTCCTTTTTTAATGGACAGGTTATATTCCATTGCATGGAGAGACCATGTTTGTTTATCCCTTCATCAGTTGATTAGATGGACATTTGGGTTGTTTCCATCTTTGGGATGTTATGAACTATTTGGCCTCTTGAATGGCTTATTCTTCACAGCACTCTCAGTTTAATTTTCCTAAAGAGCAGCTCTCAGTCATGTCACCCCTCTGATGGAAAGTCATCATGGATTTCACACTGCCTCTAAGACATCGTTTGGGTTTTCCTATGGGAAAGTGCCTGGTGTGGAGTGGGCACTTACACTGGGAAGGAATGGTGGGGAACTGTGCTTTACGGAGCACGGAGCCCTCCCACATGGATGGAGCCTTCTGCAAGCTCTTCCTTTCCACCAGCCAGAGCTCTCATGTCTCTTCCGCTCATTTGGTCCTCAGCATGTGCTGCTGCACCGTTGGGAGGGAGATGCTTCTGTATGTTTCTCATTTCCTTTGCTGGACCGGGAACCCCTTGAGGTCAGGGAGCAAGGCTGACACATAATTAGGATCATGAGTGGAATCATCAGAGCTGTCATTTTGTTCGATGCATTGTATGTGCCAGGCCCTTTACTGGGTCCTTTCTTTTGTTAACTAACCAGGCAAATTATCAGGGAGGTGCTATTATTCCAATTTCATAGATGAGGAAACAGACTGTGAGAGTTTCAGGAACTTGAATTTGGTGAGTCAGTAAGTAAATGATAGAGCTCAGGTCCACTGGACTCTAGAGTTTGAAATGCCCTGCTGACAAGGGCTTCGTTTTCTCTTCCTGCTGCTTCTCCTCCTCCTTTATCGTCATAAATCATCACTCCCACTTTGTAGATGAGGACATTAAGGCTCAGACAGATAAGTGACTTCTTCTGTGTCAAGTCTTAGGAAATAATGAGGCAGGAACTTTAAAGTTAGAACTTTTGTCTAAGCCCATTTGTATTTTCCCCCACTGTACCATTGCATTTTTAGTGTATGTTGGGGACTCAGCAAGCTATTTGATGGTGATAATTATCATGTAGTAAAACAGTTGGGAGGGGAAGATGGACTTACATAAACAACTAGAGGAGCTGAAATATACTATATTGTGGTGAGTATAATAAATGCCATAGAAATTTGAGAAGAGAAAAATTACAACAGCATCCTAGATGAGGGATACTGATATTAGACCTTGAAGGAGGGGTGAGTTTAGTGAGGCAGAGAGAAGAGAAGAGGAGAGGGCAAGAGATGAAAATCTTCCTATGGGGCCATTCTCCACACTGACCCAAATTCTCCAACAGTCTGGGCACTGGTCTTACCACCACTGGGACAGCTGTGAGAAAGGAATAAATAGCTTCATAATATGGAAATGGGCATGTGGCTTTGTCTTATGCTTATATGTCTCAAGGGCTTCTCTGGTGGGTCAGACAGTAAAGTGTATGCCTGCAATGCAGGAGACCTGGGTGCCATCCCTGGGTCGGGAAGATCCTCTGGAGAAGAGCATGGCAACCCACTCCAGTATTCCTGCCTGGAGAATCTCATGGGCAGAGGAGCCTGGTGGGCTCCAGTCCATGGGATTGCAAAGAGTTGGATACAATTGAGCAACTAACAGTATTTGTCTCAAATGGACAGGAAAGGACATTATACATTTGGATGATGTCTGTCAAAATTACTTGAAGATCTGTGTTTAAAATAAATTTGTTGTGTTGATCATACAATTCCATTTTCAAGGACTGATTTGTGAGAGGGGTCACAGAAGCACCTGTCTGTACGTCAAAGCGTGACACACACAGATGACGTTTAGCATGCTTGTGACTTACAAGTCAGCCCTCCTTCTAGGGCATCACCCTAAGGCAAGGCTCTCCAGTTTCCTTGGTTTAGTTCCATCTTGTGAAACATGGAAACCGACAGCATAGGCCTGAACTATTTTTTAAATGGATACCCTGTTTTATTTATTTATTTGATAGCCATACCGCAAGGACTCTGTTCCCTGACCAGGGATCGAACTCGAGCCCCCTGCAATAGAAGCATGGAGCCCTAACTGCTGGACTGCCAGGGAATCCCCCAAGCCTGAACTATTGAATCAATCCAAGTTTTGAATAGTCCAGTGTGATAAGAAAGCATTATGCTATGGAATGGCTTGGCTGCATTCTTCCAGATGGTCCCCCAGGAGACAGCAAGGGAGGCAGACAGACAAACTGTTTTAGATGCCTGAGTCTCTAACAGGGGCAGCCTGGACTGGGATGTGAGTCTACAGTTACTTTGGACTCTGTCTTGCATTTTCCTCAAAAGCTTTTCTCTGACCTCAGAACAATTCAGTTGTAAACTTGAGTTGTAAGCCTGAAGAATCAATCCCTTTCTTATTCTTCACTTCTGTTTCCATAGCACTTTTGCTTCATCATCTTCTGAAACTATTCTGTGCTTACAGTGTCGCCAAGTTGTTTCTGTCTGGTGGTCTACTTAGATATTAAACAAATTTTTAAAATTTGCATCTACTTTCATTTACTGCAGTTTTAAAGGGAATAGATGGAGGCCATACTGTATTTCTTTTTCATTGCAGAGGTATTTTATCTTTATTCTGAAGATTGTATCCTTCCTCAAATTCTGTTTTTTTAATTCCCCAAGTAGAATAGCTTACCCAATCCATTGAATATTCTTTTTTTTTTTTTTCAAAATTGAAAACCTGTTTCTCACTTAAAAATATGTTATCATGTCTGATTAAAACCCACAAACAACAGAACATGTTCCAAACAAATGCTGTCGTTGGAATAGCAGTAAAATAAATTGAACTAGTTTTTAGGTATTTGCAGCAGAGTATTCAATAGCTTTTGGCTTCAAGGATGATTAAAAAGTACATGTATTGATTTCTAACCAAACCACAATATTAATAATCTTTGGAGGCATAGTGGACTATTGGCTTCTTGTCAGAATGGCTTTGAGGAGAAGATGGCCTTGGGTTCTAATGCCAGCTTCTCAGCAGAGATCAGAGTTGGGTGTCTGAGTTCAGTGCACTTATGGTTTGGCAGCAGAGTTTCCCCAATCTTGAGGGACTGTTCAGTTTGAGGGGGCATGAGTCATGTTCTGGAGACAGGACAGACACAGAGCATCTCAATCTTACAGAAGATTTTTCCTCTTGCTCCATCTTTTTGTTTGTGTCTTCCTGAGATGCTTCACCATGGCACCTACCTTTCTTGTCTTGTGGTATTGTGGGGAAAGAGCACAGGATGGGTGGCAGTGCATCCATTTCTTCCACTTGGACCAAGGAAGATGGCACACACATGAAGTTAGCCATGCCTCTGTCCTGCCCCAAGACTTGGCTTCTGAGCTTCTACTTTTCAAGGAAGTAGGAATTATTATGAAGATTCTCACCTTTCTTGGCTAGTGGAGGAATCCTATTGTTTGCAGGTGTTGATACTTTTCTTTCTTTCTTTTTTCTTTTTGTTTTTTTGATGTGGACCATTTAAAAAATCTTTATTTAATGTGTTACAGTATTGCTTCTGTTTTATGTTTTGGGTTTTTGGCCATGAGGCCTGTGAGATCTTTATTTAGCTCCCTGACCAGGGATGGAACCCACACCCCTGCACTGGAAGGTGAAGTCTTAACTACTAGGCTACCAGGGAAGTACCTGTACTTTTCAAAGAGGAAAAAAGAAAGGTCTTCCCTTCCTCTTCTTTGTGTTACAGCTCCCCTGAAGGCACCTCAACTTGGTCCCTGGAGCATTGGGTCTTGGGGTAGTGTCTGCCTTCCCTGCCTTTTGGTGTTTGATCTTCTGATCTAATTCCTGGTGGTGTTTGCTGTTAGTGTTGTTCAGGGCCCCCCACTCTTGCTCTTCTCTGCTTCTTCACCTCCTTTGCCCTTCCTGCCTCTTTCCTTTCCTTCCTCTCTTCACTCCTTTCTTCTGTTGCTCCCTCTCACTACCTTCTTCCATCTCTCCATTCCTTTCACTTCTAGGTGCAAGCATGTCCTCACTGAGGTACCTATCAGGGAGCTTTCCATCACATCCTTAATCTTTTGCTGTTTTTCCTTTGTGCATGGTCTATTGAACCTGGTGAAGCCATGTTCTGAGCTGAGGCCATTTGCTCCGCAAACTCGGCTCAAACACAGTCTTCTGCTGCCTTGTGATGTCCCAAAGCAGTTGTTTTGTCTCCCTGGTGGGTGCTGAGTGGCTGTGTGTGTGTGTGTGTGTGTGTGTGTGTGTGTGTGTATGCGTTTGGTCATTACGGGGCAGGAGGACCCACAGATTATTTGGGGAATACAAAGAGGCCCTTTTCACACTCACACCTGCCACTCAGTTGCCATCAGTACTTCTGGTTATGGTTCTGGATTTCATGGACTTACTGGCCTAGGATTTTGTCATCTGTATGATCCAGACATCTTCTAATACAGTAGTTTTCACACTTTTTTTTTTTTTTTTTGCTTTATATTCTTTTGTGTGCGTGAGTGCTCAGTTGTGTCTGATTTTTTGTGACCCTTTGGACTGTAGCCCACCAGGCTTCTCTGTCCATGGGATTCTCCAGGCAAGAATCCTGAAGTGGGTTGCCATTTCCTTCTCCAGGGGACCTTCCTGACCCAGGGATCTAACCCCCATCTCTGCATCTCCTGCATTGGCAGGTGGATTCTTTACCACTGTGCCACCTGGGAAACTATTTGTATTCTTTTAACAGGTATAAAAAATCTCTGAAATCTTATGCAAAGTCTATTATTTCCAACAGGTCAAATAGGAGCTCCTGTGACTGAACTGTGGTGGGGAGACCAGTGCTTGCCTTCCTCCTCCCTGGCCTCAGGAACAGCCAAGGGATTCTGCAGAAGAGGGCCGTGGGTCTTTGGAACAGAGTTTTGATGTATTTACTCCTGGGTTGGTCCCCTTCTCTTTCAATTCATAGGTGAGATTTAGAGATAGGGACAGAGGAGAGGGCATGGCCAAGAAAGGCTCAAGGACAGGAAGTTGAACAGTTGGGTGATTAGAGCCCAGTTCCTGGTCCTAAAGTGTTCTCACTCTGTCCTGTGGGTCTTGGGGCTTAGGGTGTGAAATCGTGGTTCTTTTTGAGGCAGAAAGGATCCTCTCCGCCACTGCTCCCCACAGCCAAAAGCCCCAAACAAAACCAGACACAGACAGCAATTTGGCAGGTTACCATGCCTTTGACAGAAATCAGTTAAGTGAGTTAGATTTGTTCTTATCTTATTATCAGGTTGTTGTTTCCAACTTTTATTCTAAGAAGAGAGGGGATCACTCAGACCCACCCAGTAAATGCAGATTGACTCCATCCATGTGGCCATGTCATTGGAAGGGCAGGGTTAAAATGGGCTGTGCTCCCAGGCAGGGAGATGGCAAAAAGCTGAGGTGAGCACCCCACCTCTGCCTGTTGTAGCCCTGGGGGCAGCTCCACTGTCTGTTGTTAGGGGCACAGAGTTGGGCTGTCAGGAAAGGAGCTCTGGGACAAAGGTTGTTCACAAAAGGGAGGTCTATTTGACAGGGAGTTGGGAGGGGGGCCCCTGTGCCTTTTTCAGAGCCTTCTTACTCTCACCATCCTCTGCTGAGCTCTGGGTCGATGTTGAGGCTTCCTCTAAGCCCTCATGCTCGGTTCTCATGGTCACTACCTTCTTTTAAGCTCTCATCTCTCTCATCTGGACTGTCATAGGAGCCACAGCACTGATCTTTTTACCTCCAAACTCTGTTTCTTTTTTAAAAGTTTACCGTGAAATACACATGCTGAAGAGTACATAAAATAGATGGCTGAAACACTGGTGAAAGAAATCAAAGAGGACACTAATAGATGGAGAAATATACCATGTTCATGGATCAGAAGAATCAATATAGTGAAAATGAGTATACTACCCAAAACAATCTATAGGTTCAATGCAATCCTTACCAAGCTACCAACGGTATTTTTCACAGAGCTAGAACAAATAATTTCACAGTTTGTATGGAAATACAAAAAACCTTGAACAGCCAAAGCAATCTTGAGAAAGAAGAATGGAAGTGGAGGAATCAACCTGCCTGACTTCAGGCTCTACTACAGAGTCTACAGTCATCAAGACAGTATGGTACTGGCACAAAGACAAAAATATAGATCAATAGAACAAAATAGAAAGCCCAGAGATAAATCCACGCACCTATGGACACCTTATCTTTGACAAAGGAGGCAAGAATATACAATGGAGAAAAGACAATCTCTTTAACAAGTGGTGCTGGGAAAACTGGTCAACCACTTGTAAAAGAATGAAACTAGAACACTTTCTAACACCATACACAAAAATAAACTCAAAATGGATTAAAGATCTAAACATAAGACCAGAAACTATAAAACTCCTAGAGGAGAACATAGGCAAGACACTCTCCAACATAAATCACAGCAGGATCCTCTATGACCCACCTCCAAGAATATTGGAAATAAAAGCAAAAATAAACAAATGGGACCTAATTAACCTTAAAAGCTTCTGCACAACAAAGGAAACTATAAGCAAGGTGAAAGACAGCCTTCAGAATGGGAGAAAACAATAGCAAATGAAGCAACTGACAAACAACTAATCTCAACAATATATAAGCAACCCCTGCAGCTCAACTCCAGAAAAATAAATGACCCAGTAAAAAAATGGGCCAAAGAACTAAATAGACATTTCTCCAAAGAAGACATCCAGATGGCTAACAAACACATGAAAAGATCTCGACATCACTCATTATCAGAGAAATGCAAATCAAGACCACAATGAGGTACCATTTCACGCAGGTCAGATGGCTGCTGTCCAAAAGCCTACATGCACTAAATGCTGGAGAGGATGTGGAGAAAAGGGAACCCTCTTACACTGTTGGTGGGAATGCAAACTAGTTCAGCCACTATGGAGAACAGTGTGGAGATTCCTTAAAAAACTGGAAATAGAACTGCATTATGACCCAGCAATCCCACTGCTGGGCATACACACCGAGGAAACCAGAATTGAAAGAGACATGTGTACCGCAATGTTCATCTTAGCACTATTTATAATAGCCAAGACATGGAAGCAACCTAGATATCCATCAGCAGATGAATGGATAAGAAAGCAGTGGTACATATACACAATGGAATATTATTCAGCCATTAAAAAGAATACATTTGAATCAGTTCTAATGAGGTGGATGAAACTGGAGCCTATTATACAGAGTGAAGTAAGCCAGAAAGAAAAACACCAATACAGTATACTCACGCGTATACATGGAATTTAGAAAGATGGTAATGATAATCCTGTATGCCAGACAGCAAAAGAGACACAGATGTATAGAACAGTCTTTTGGACTCTGTGGGGGAGGGAGAGGGTGGGATCATTTGGGAGAATGGCATTGAAACATGTATAATATCATATAAGAAACGAATCGCCAGTCCAGGTTCGATGCAGGATAGAGGAGACTTGGGGCTGGTGCACTGGAATGACCCAGAGGGATGGTACGGAGAGGGAGGTGGGAGGGTGGTTCAGGATGGGGAACACATGTACACCCGTGGCAGATTCATGTTGATGTATGGCAAAACCAATACAATATTGTAAAGTAATTAGCCTCCAATTAAAATAAGTAAATTTAAATTTAAAAATAAATAAATAAACAAATAATAGATTCTCTAAAAATCAAAACAAAAAAAAAAAAAAGAAAGAAAGAAAAATCAAACAAACCCCTGTGTGTCCATCCTATAGCCTGGAAAATAGAATACTACTACCTGTGCTTTCCCTGGAGGAGGGCACAGCAACCCACTCTAGCATTCTTGTCTGGAGAATCCCATGGGCAGAGGAGTCTGGCCGGCTACAGTCCATGGGGTCATCGGACATGACTGAAGTGACTTAGCACACACTTGTACTTTAGAAGTCTGCATCTAACAGCCTCGCTAAATTCCCTTAATCATATTCTAATAATTCCTAAGATTCTTGTATTCTGTGTAGTCAATCATATCTGCAAATATTGACAGTATTACTTCTTCCTTCCTAATCCTTTGGCTGTCTTTTGTATTGTTTTGTCTTACCTGACTGGTTAAGACCTATAGTGCAGTGTTGAATCAAAGTGGTCCAGTGGACATTTTTCTTTTGTTTCTGATCTTAAATAGAATGCTTATAATATTTTGCCATTAAGTTATGATACTTCCAAAATATTTTGGAAAATATATTTTATGGAATGTTCTACTAAATTTGCAAGAAACACATAATTACAATCTTATACAAACACTTCAGAGAGAAGATGGGAATATTCCCCAACTCATTTTATAAGGCAACTCTCATCTTGGCACCAAAATCTATCAGGTTGGAGAAATTTTATCAGGTAGGAGAAATCTTATCGGGTTGGAGAAATCACCTCCTATAGTTAGCTAATATAGGTGCCATCCATTTATGGCAAATGGATTTTGACTTTTATCAAATATATTTTCTGTATCTTTTGAGGTGATCATATAGCATAGTTCTTTTCCTTTCTCCTTTAATCCTTTAAAGCAATGCATTGCTTTGCACTCATAAAATTTTTAATCCTAAAACAAACTCAGATTATTGGAATTAACCCAACTTGATCATAATTTTTGTTTTTGTACATTGCTAGATTTCACTTGGTAATATTTTGTTTAGCATTTTTACTTTTATGTTCATAAGTTAGGCTAGCATGTATTTTTCCTTTCTCTTTTATTCTTGTCTATTTTTGGTGCCAAGATGAGAGTTGCCTTATAAAATGAGTTGGGAAATATTCCTATCTTCTCTCTGAAGTATTTGTATAACATTGGAATTATGCGTTTCTTGCAAATTTAGTAGAACTACCCATAAACAGCCCCCCGCATGGGTCTGGCATTGATTTAATGGGATGCTTTTAAAAAATTTAATGGTTATAGGACCATTCTGGAGTCAATTTTAAAATTTATTTTTCTAGTAATTTGGGTATTTCATTGAAATTTTCAAATTTATGTGTGTAAAGTTGCTCATAACATTATCTAATATTTTTTTCTTTGCTGCATCTGCAGTTATGCCCCTTTTAAGTCTGAATATTGTTTATTTATGCCTCTTCTTTCATTATGACTCCATTTTATTTCAAAGTTCACATGATCACCAAAATAATACTAGTAGTATAGTTCTCTTCTGTACTTACCAACTGCAGAAGGACTTTTAAAGCTTTTTATGATCTATTCCCAGCCTAGCTTTCCAGTTTTAACAAAAACAATGTTCTTACTCATTACTCTGATTTCCAGCCACACTGGACTACTGTCTTTCCTCTGGTATGTTCTTTTTTTTTTTGGCTTTTATATTAATTATTTTTAAGATTTTTCCTTTATTTTTAATTGGAATATAATGGCATTACAATGTTGTGTTAGCCATAATTATATATATAGCCCCTCCCTCTTCCCATCCCACCCCTCTAGGTCATCACAGAATGCCAGGGTGAGCTCCCTGTATGATACAGCAGCTTCCCACTATCTATTTTACACAAAGTAGTGTATATATGTCAGTGCTACTCTCTTAATTCATCCCACCATCTCCTTCCCCCACTGTGTCTCCAAGTCTGTTCTCTATATCTACATCTCTATTTCTGCCCTGGAAATAGGTTCATCAGTACCATTTTTCTAGATTCTACATATATGTATTAATATAGGATGTTTGTGTTATTATAACAACTTCCATTAATCAGTACCTTCACACCATTTTAACCTCCATCTTCATCCTTAGAAATGTTTATTGTTTCTTAAGGCTCATCTCAAATTCTACCTGTTCCATGAAGCTTTCCCCTATTTTCCTCCAAACAGAATAGATGTCTTCTTCTCCTGCATTCCTATTCCCCACCCTCACCAAATTATCCATAGCAAGTATCATGGTCTAATCATATTTAAAGAGTTGCTTCCATGTATTCAAAGTTCTGTAGCTATCAAGCCTCTTGAAGGCAAGACTGTGTCTTATTCTTGTCTGCATTCTAAGCACCAGTAGGGGACCACTGAGACTGTTCAATTCAGTTGAACTGAATGAAAACTGAGTGGAATTGAACAGGCATTCACTCGTCCTCTAGCAAAATGTAGAATTACAAAAATGTAGGCCACACATTGTAATTTGGGGTAATGCGAAGATGTTCTGACCCTGGGGTAATATGAAGAGGTCCTTACCTCTTTCATGAACTGGCTGAAGTCTAAAAGTCCATCATTTGCATTTCATTCATTTGTCTTAATGCATTCTCTCTTTGCTAAAAATGCTACCCTATGAGACTTCCTTTATGGTCTAGTGGTTAAGACTCTGTGCTTCCAATGGAGGGAGCATGGGTTCTATCCCTGGTCAGGGAACTAAGATCCCACATGCTATGCAACCAAATAAATAAATAAATAAATAAATAAATAAATAAATAAAATGCTACCCTATTTGGGGAAGCATAGGAGACTTTATTAGGTATTAACATCTGACCCCTCAGAATTTTTCCCTGGTCCCTACCAAGGGAGTGGATTTGTCCTGGAAAATCCCATGGACAGAGGAGCCTGGTGGGCTATAGTCCATGAGGTTGCAAAGAGTCAGACACAACTAAACAACTGATGCTTCCTGAGAGCAGATATATTGATGAAATGTAAATAAGAAACATCTCTTGAGGGAACAAAGATGCTAAAAGGGATAGCTAGATAAACTGATATTCATTGTCCTTTATTTAGGATATACTCTATTTCAAGTATTGAAGTATAGTTCATTTACAATATTGTGTTAGTTTCAGGTGTACATCACAGTGATTCAGTTATATATACATATTCTTCAGATTCTCTTCCCGTATAGGTGTTTACAAAATATTGAGTTCTCTGTGCTATTCAGTAGGTCCTTGTTGTTTATTTTGTATATAGTAGTATGTATCTGTTAACCCCAAACTCCTAATTTATCCCTCCCCAGCTCCATTTTCCTTTGGTAATTCTAAATTTGTTTTCTTTGTCTGTGAGTCTCTTTTTGTTTTGGAAATAAGTTCATTTGTATCTCTCTCTCTCTCTTTTTAGATTGCACATATAAGTAATATCATATGGCATTTGTCTTTGTCTGACTTACTTTACACAGTATGATAATCTCTAGCTCCATCCATGTTGGTGTAAATGACATTATTTCATCCTTTTTGTGACCAAGTGATATTCCATTATATATAATGTTCCACATCTTCTTTATTCACGCATCTGTCAATGGACATTGAGGTGGGGCAACCTTATTTCTGAAGAGTGTATCGGGTTTGCTACTTTTTTCTTTTTGTTCTTCTTTCTTTTTGTGACTCCACCAGTTTATCTCTAAAGTCCAAGAATGTTGCATTTCCAATAGGCATCAGATCACCAAAACCTCAAAGTAGAATATTCACATTTTAATTATTTGTTCACTCACAGAGGGATTTGTCCCATCAGCACATCTCCAGGGTGATCAGAAATCTCTGTTTCCTGTATTTGGAAAGAGCTGATGTGCACTTTCTTATTGTACAAGTTTTAAGATCCCTTGGCAAAGAGACAAGATAGCAGTTGGTGCTACTTTTTCCATCATTCATATTCCTACGTTAGGGTGATATGCTCTCTCTAGCAACCTGTGCAGAATGATCTTGGTCAAGTTATCTCATCTTTCTGTAAAGAAGGAGCTGTCTGACACTTGTAACACATGTGGAATTAGCACGGGACAACTTTGAAGGCAAGAAAGCACATGAATGTGTCAGCTGGGGTATGACTGGGACAACTCTTCCCAGTCCACTGGAACCATGCATTCTACCTAGTGTGTCACAAAAGGCTGACCAGCTTACTAATTTTACATCTCATTTCATAGGAGTGACTTTGCTTGTGGTAGGTTCTGGTGACTAGTACTGCACAGTGTTTGTAGCCTACCCCAGTGCTCATCCTCAGAAGACCTGATTGTCCTTGGCCCTGCTGAAGACTCCAAGTTCTTGCTTGCTTAATGTTATCCCACTTTTAGTCTTGAGGAGAGCTGTGAAACAGATTTAGTTAGAGGAAGATTTGAGATGTGTTCTACTGGTAGAGACAAGGCTTTATCAAATATTATGTTGTCTTGATCCTAAGATCAGTAACTCATCTTAGGGAAGAAGACTGAATCCACTTAGTTAATTTTCAGCAGAAACCATGGGAAGATGATGCAAATAGCTTCATGTAGATCAAACATAAACATGCAGTGCTGAGGACTGGTTTCTCTGGTGGGGCTTTGGGAATTCTTGGAACATCTACATAACTGTCCAGTGCCTCTCAGCTACTTTCGCAGAGTTGATAAATATTGACTTCTGAATGGATATATCTAACTGCCAAGTAGCTTTTTTTCTGTTACCTCTGATCTCAGTGTGAGTGGGGTTGATGGGAGTTGATGCCTGTGTAGTTTGAGGATTGGTGCTGTGAAAAGCCTTAGTGAGGAGCCAGGACCCAGAAAAACTGTGGTCATAGACTACGGGGTGCAGTGGTTGATGTGATCACAGTAAGGGATGTTGTCTGGACCTGGCTGGATTCTGTCTATATATCCCACCCTGAAAAGCCTCCCTGAAAAGAGGCAAAAATTTAGATTCTGAGGATGGAGAAAAGTGCTCACTTGTGCCAGAGTTTGGCCAGACACATCCCAGAGGAGAGTGACTGGGTATTCAGAAACTCTTTAGTTCTGTCCCTTCAGGGGATGAGAGCCTCTAAGGAATAAGGTGTGGGGACTGCTTCCTACTTCAGATCCCTTCAGTGCCCCTCAACCATTTAGTGCAGACCTAGAGGAAGGAAAGGAAAAGTATCACTTGCGACCACCTTTCTGCATGTCCATTGCAGGCAGTACCCTTTGTGCTGCAGCGACAAACATCCTGCTAATTGTTCTCCAGCATCCCATGTCTCTTGCCTCTGCTCTCTTCTCCCTCCAGCCTGTACCCTAAAGCAGTGCCAAGTACATCCTTCTGAGGCCCTCTTTGAATCACTTTCACCTGTCATGCAGACTCCAGCTGCTAAGGAACTGTCTCCTCTCCTCAGCTCCAAGCTTCCCAAGCTACTGAGCAGCCATGCGCTCCTCTGTTCTCCTTCATGTGTACTCATTTCCAGCCAAATTGGAGCCCTCAGTGCTTCCTGATTCCACCGTGATATTTTCTGCCTCTGCTACAGCTGTTTACTTAAATACATTTCTCCATCTTGTCATTTTACCTGTCATTTGTCAACGTCATCTACTTTACTAAGCTTTCCTTCACACCCTTCCCCCAGGTGGAAGCAGTTTTGAACTCTCATAGCCTGGCGATTGAACTTCGTCTTGGCTTGAATTTGTGTTGCTTGTGACTTGTCTGTCTCTCTCTGTGTACAGGCAGAGCCTTGAGGGCCAATCCCTGTGCTGGATTTATTGTCACATTCTGCCCTGGGTCCCTTACAGAGCCCTTGGTAACTACTGGACTTACCCCCACCCCCCACCCCCACACACACACTCTGAAAAGCTTGCAAAACCCCTGATTATTCTGTGGGAGGCAGTGAAAATGGATTTCTCCACTTCATCACGTCTTCAGCTTTCTGGTCCACTGATCAGGGAGGTTGTAAGATTTGATTTTTTTTTTTTTTAAGGTTTTGACTAGCCCTACTATTCTATCTTTGGAGAAGGCAATGGCACCCCACTCCAGTACTCTTGCCTGGAAAATCCCATGAATGGAGGAGCCTGGTAAGCTGCAGTCCATGGGGTCGCTAAGAGTTGGACACGACTGAGTGACTTCACTTTCACTTTTCACTTTCATGCATTGGAGAAGGAAATGGCAACCCACTCCAGTGTTCTTGCCTGGAGAATCCCAGGGATGGGGGAGCCTGGTGGGCTGCTATCTATGGGGTCGCACAGAGTCTGACACAACTGAAGCGACTTAGCAGCAGCAATATTCTATCATGGGCTTCCTGGATAGCTCAGCTGGTAAAGAATCTGCCTGCAATGCAGGAGACCCCGGTTTGATCCCTGGGTCAGGAAGTTCCCCTGGAGAAGGGATAGGCTACCCACTCCAGTATTCTTGCCTGGGAAATCCCATGGACAGAGGAGCCTGGCAGGCTACAGTCCATGGGGTCGCAAAGAGTTGGACACACCTGAGCAACTAAGCACAGCACACTATTCTATCACCCTGCTTTCCAGGAAGAGTTTGTACAACTGGGTTTTCTTCTTAAGTAGAAACACTATGACCTAACTTTCCAAGAAGGGTTTGTAGAAGTGGGTTTTCTTATGGTTTCAGATGGTTGCCTCTGGAGCACAGACTTGTGTTAGATTTTGCTGTCATGGATAAGGACAGAGACCAAGGATAGTCTCAGTTTCTTCTGCCTTCTGGGACCCCAGTTCAGTTCAGTTCAGTTCAGTCGCTCAGTTGTGTCCGACTCTTTGCGACCCCATGAATTGCAGCATGCCAGGCCTACCTGTCCATCACCAACTCCTGGAGTTCACTCACACTCACGTCCATCGAGTCAGTGATGCCATCCAGCCATCTCATCTTCTGTTGTCCCCTTCTCCTCCTGCCCCCAATCCCTCCCAGCAGCAAAGTCTTTTCCAATGAGTCAACTCTTCGCATGAGGTGGCCAAAGTACTGGAGTTTCAGCTTTAGCATCATTCCTTCCAAAGAAATCCCAGGGCTGATCTCCTTCAGAATGGAGTGGTTGGATCTCCTTGCAGTCCAAGGGACTCTCAAGAGTCTTCTCCAACACCACAGTTCAAAAGCATCAATTCTTCGGCGCTCAGCCTTCTTCACAGTCCAACTCTCACATCCATACATGACCACAGGAAAAACCATAGCCTTGACTAGATGGACCTTAGTCGGCAAAGTAATATCTCTGCTTTTGAATATGCTATCTAGGTTGGTCATAACTTTTCTTCCAAGGAGCAAGCGTCTTTTAATTTCATGGCTACAGTCACCATCTGCAGTGATTTTGGAGCCCAAAAAATAAAGTCTGACACTGTTTCCACTGTTTCCCCATCTATTTCCCATAAAGTGATGGGACCGGATGCCATGATCTTCGTTTTCTGAATGTTGAGCTTTAAGCCAACTTTTTCACTCTCCTCTTTCACTTTCATCAAGAGGCTTTTTAGTTCCTCTTCACTTTCTGCCATAAGGGTGGTGTCATCTGCATATCTGAGGTTATTGATATTTCTCCCAGCAATCTTGATTCCAGCTTGTGTTTCTTCCAGTCCAGCATTTCTCATGATGTACTCTGCATATAAGTTAAATAAGCAGGGTGACAATATACAACCTTGACGTACTCCTTTTCCTATTTGGAACCAGTCTGTTGTTCCATGTCCAGTTCTAACTGCTGCTTCCTGACCTGCATACAGATTTCTCAAGAGGCAGGTCAGGTGGTCTGGTATTCCCATCTCTTTCAGAATTTTCCACAGTTTATTGTGATCCACACAGTCAAAGGCTTTGGCATAGTCAATAAAGCAGAAATAGATGTTTTTCTGAAACTCTCTTGCTTTTTCCATGATCCAGCAGATGTTGGCAATTTGATCTCTGGCTCCTCTGCCTTTTCTAAAACCAGCTTGAACATCAGGAAGTTCACGATTCATGTATTGCTGAAGCCTGGCTTGGAGAATTTTGAGCATTACATTACTAGCATGTGAGATGAGTGCAATTGTGCAGTAGTTTGAGCGTTCTTTGGCATTGCCTTTCTTTGGGATTGGAATGAAAACTGACCTTTTCTAGTCCTGTGGCCACTGCTGAGTTTTCCAAATTTGCTGGCATATTGAGTGCAGCACTTTCACAGCATCAGCCAGGATTGGAAATAGCTCAACTGGAATTCCATCACCTCCACTAGCTTTGTTCGTAGTGGTGCTACAAACCTCAATTCTGGGACCCCAATTCTCCCAATATTTCTGGTGCCTATCTCTTTCGTGACCCTGGATACCAAGTCAGTGTTTTAGGGTTGTGCAGAATCTGCCCAGTGCAGGTTTAACATTGCGTGTGATGCTTGGTGGGTTTTAAGAATGCAGTGAGGCCTGCTGTCCTCATTGTCGTGATTCATAGTCACTTTCCAATAAGAGAGACTTGAGTTCACATCCTGATTTTGTCACTTACTGATGGTGTGACTAGCAATGTCACTTTCTTGATCTATAGGATCCTCTACTGGGGACTTCTGCAGATGCATTGGTAGTATCAACTAAGTTACCTCATGGTAAACTGCCCAGCATAGTCATGGTACTTGACACATCATAGCTCAAAAGTGTATTTATTGTGATGTTGATGATGAAGATGATGGTGTGCATTATCGTATAGAATGTTAATAAATGCATCCAAAAGCTGATTTTCCTTGATAGCTCAGTTGGTAAGAATCCACCTGCAGTGCAGGAGACCCCGGTTCAATTCCTGAGTCAGGAAGATTCCCTGGAGAAGGGATAGGCTATCCACTCCAGTATTCTTGGGCTTCCCTTGTGGCTCAGCTGGTTAAGAATCCACCGGCAATGCTAGAGACCTGGGTTCAATCCCTGGTTTGGGAAGATCCCCTGGAGAAGGGAAAGGCTACCCACTCCGGTATTCTGGCCGGGAGAATTCCATGGCCTGTATAGTCCATGGGGTTGCAAAGAGTCAGATATGACTGAACAACTTTAACTATATTCAGAGAGCTTGGAAAACACCTTATTGATATGGGAACAAAGATTATGTTACTGACATTCATTGAGCACTGTCTCTGCTGTAGGCAGCTTGAAGGACTCCACAGGTATCATTTCATTAAATCCTTAACTACAAGCTTAGGATATAAGCACTACCATTATCCTTATTTTACAGATGAGGAGCGTAAGCCATATAGAATTTGGGGAATTTACAGAATGTCATCCTAGGATTTGAATCCAGATGAAGAAACTGTGGTATATAAGATTAGTTAGTGGCAAAATTTAAATTTGTGTCCACATGTTTTGTCTCCAAACCCTATTATTTCCATCAGATCATAACCCTTGAATAGCAGTAATTACATGGAGGTCTACATGGACATGAACAGGGCATCTAAAGCATTGCTTTTGTCCTTTCATAAGAGTGTAGTTAGGTACCATATAGTTGTGGCCACAAGGAAGTTCAGATATATAAAAAAATTTGAAGACACTGTTTTTGATTCAATTTATTTATTTTACATAGCTTGAAGGAAGCTTAGTATTTTTGTAGTCCAGGAGTTCTCAGCTTTGAATTATTATTTGCAGTAAATTTTAGAGTACGCTAGCAGGGTCCATGGGCTACCAGCTGCCCTGGATGCCAGCCCTTTCATGAGTGCTTCAGCCACCTGTCCTCATCTTCTCCACTGCCTGACTTCCTCTACAACACACACATACAAAAATAGAGTTTATTATTGGGGTTGTATTTTAATCTGAGTACTCCCCACTGGAGTGTGTTCCTCGCATGTGTCATACTGTGGGGAAAAAAATCAAAATCTTCTCATTTTATTCCTGGATTGGAGGCTCTGAGAGATGACATATCATTGACATTCCTTTTGAAGTTTGCTTTACATCTACTCAGTGGTCAGATTTAATGTTTGGGGTTATTTGTTTTGGGAGTTTTTCGAGTAATACTGGATGAATCCCACTGTGGCTGGCATTGTTGAATCCATTTAGGAAAACTCTGTAGGTTATTCTCTTGGCTCTGAAACCCCACCACAAAGAATTCTCTGCCAGTCCAGTGGTTAGGACTCTGTGCTCTCACTGCTGAGGTCCTGGGTTTGATCCTTGGTCTGGGAACTAAAATCCTCTAAGCTTTGGGGTGCAGCCAAGGTAGGGAAAACCCATCATAAAATTGGCTTTCATTCTAAGTTGATTATGTGCAATGATGGGGATGTTGACCAAATAGGATTCCCTTCCCCTTCCTTCCTGCTCCAGTTACTTCTTAACACATCATCATTGGCTCTCTGAGAAACAGGAAAGGAGTTGAGATCTTTTGTCTTGTTTGTTTGGAAGTCTAAGGAGTGATACTGAATAAACACACAGGGCTTCACAGGTTGGGTGGATAGACTGCTGAAAAATGGGATCCAGATTCGATTCACAACACTGTTTCCAACTGCTCAGAATGCCTGAAGTGTACAGCAAGCTTTTGAAACCTAACATTTTGCAGCAAAGGGCACTCTTCAGCTCAGATTCCAGGGTTGAATGCAGGTGTTGCAAAACTGCAGATGGGTGACATGTAACTTAACAAAATGCCCAGATTTTTGCTGTTTCCCTCATGCCAGTGCTTCTTTGATTCCAAATAGTGGGTCACTGGCAACCATGCAATCCAGCTACGGAGAGACACATTCGAGAAGCATTTGATCATAAGCCTTCTCAGATATTAATCTGTGCAGAATACAAGGAAGGTGTAATTTTCTTGGCTCTGGATGGAAAGATTTCTTTGTCCTTCGAGTAAACAATCTTGCTGTGATTTGGAGTCAGGGCAGTGTGAGAGGTGCAGACACAGAAACCGCTGTGTTAATGATCGTGTTTCTGAGACTCAGATGAAACCTAGAGCTCCAGCATTCCCAGGGATAAAGTGGTAGAGCCAAGAGGGTGTGGCACATTAGTGAGTTAATCCACACCCTATCACCTGCTTCTCACAACTTAAATACTAAATAGGATGAGTTTGCTCAATATAGTTATCAAAACATATGACCAATATACCGAACACTGAAGGAGTTGGGGTGCAGAAAACAAATTCTGGAAAATGACATGAGGCTGATAATTTGATTAAAGAGTAAATATGTATTTAAAAAAATATATAAAGAGGACCAGGGAATTGAATGAAGAAAAGACTAGAAGTGGATTATTCTGGACAGAACCCTGGACTAGGACACTTCTGATTTTGTAAATTACTTGTGTGTTCTAGCCTCAGTTACCTATTCATAAAACAAAGTGGCTGAACTGTCCTTCAGTTCTAATAGCCTATGATTATGGTAACGAAATGATGAAAATGGCATATTGGTTCGTAATATGCATCTTCCAGAAACAAAGGAAAAACGTGTCTATTAAAATTTTGATCTTGGTGTGCAAACAGTTTATGTCTTGAACACACAAAAATTCTAAGAAATGAATTTTCCACATCCATATTGAAATTACCAACACTCAGTATTCATGGATTAAGTTTTGTTTTTATTTTATTGAAGTAAAATTCACAAAACATACAATTGTTGTTTAATTGCTAAGTCGTGTCTGACTGATGCCACCCCATGGACTATAGCCCACCAGGCTCCTCTCTCCATGGGATTTCCCAGGCAAGAATACTGGAGTGGGTTGAAGTTTCCTTCTCTAGGGTGTCTACCTGACCCAGGGATCAAACACGAGTCTCCCGCAATGACAGGCAGATTCTTTACCACTGGGCTACCAGAGAAGCACCAACATACAAGTAGCCATTTTAAAATGTACAATCCAGTAGCATTTAGTATACTCGCAATGTTGTGCAACCATTAACTCTTATCTAGTTCCAAACCATGTTCATCACACCAAAAGGAAGCACATTCTCTTCCCCTCTCTTCCCAGAGTGGCATTTTAATTTTAATTAAAATATACCTTCAAAGCAATTTCAAAGGTGGCTTGATGTTTGGGCAGATGCACTAGGGAAAGCAAGACATATCTCTGCCTTCATCTCTCTCACAGAGAAAATATGGGGGCCACAAGTAGGTGCATGTCTGATTCCCAGAGGCCCGGGCCTTCCAAAAACAGGCATATCAGCCTCTGAAACCAAATGATGGGTAGTTTGGGAGCCTTATGATTAGGGACCCTATTTGTCATGGTGTTGAATAAACACATTTCTTGTTTTTTTTTTTTTTAAAAAAAATAATTAACAATCCTCCACCCCCGAAAGTTCCAGTAAAAGTCCAAAGAGAAAGTGAAAATCACCTAAATTCCTATTATGCAAAAAGAACCCTTTTCATGTGTAAAGTCTCTGAGAATTTTTCTAGGCATTGTAACATATGTACCACATACTTGCAAAGTGAGATCAGGTGGGATACTTATTATTCTTTCATTTCCAAGTTAAAATCTATTTGTTAAAATTCACACAAGATAGGTTTATAATGTATAACTTAGAGCATCTGTTTCTTAGATACCCTTTTTTCCCATTTGACAGCATATTTTGAACTTATTTTTCTGTCCATAAATATACTTTTGGAGCATCATTTTCATTGTGACCTGGTAGTTGATTATATGTGTATATTCCAGTCTTTTTTTCCCATTTGACAGCATATTTTGAACTTATTTTTCTGTCCATAAATATACTTTTGGAGCATCATTTTCATTGTGACCTGGTAGTTGATTATATGTGTATATTCCAGTCTCAACTAGGTTCCTGTTTTGGACATTTGTCATTTTGGGCATTAGGGCCATTTCCAGGTATCAGCTTCTGTAACGATGGTGTGACCTCTACCTGAATTTGCACCCCCATCGATGACTGGTTCCTTTGGACAAATGTGAATCCGTGCTGTTTGATGATGACGGGGATATCATATCCAAAAGCAAAGGCTAATGTCTAGTTGCTCACTTTGTAGTCAGCACTTTGGCAAACAAACTTTAGGGGCTCTTTTTATTTCCCACAGCATGCCCATATCCATGGTTTCCTAATACTATCCATGGCTAGTAGCTCATATTTATTCTTTCTGTTTGTATGGGACACTATACTATGTGCTTGAGTCAGAGATATCTTAGTTGATCTTATTTCTTATGTACTATTATTGTCTCCACTTTAGAGACAGGGAGAGTCAGGAGGCCCAGAGAAATTATGTAGATTGCCCAAAGTGTGATAAGTGGTTGGAGCCAAAATTTTATTTTGGTCTTTTGGATTCCAGCTCCAGTACACCATGATGTCTCTTTGGATTAAAAGATACTCCAAGGCTATATATGGGCAGGCGATTGAAATTCCACACCAGTTAACTTGGAAAGATTCAACAGTAAGGAAACAACATGGTATTCACAGACTGTGTCTCCTCTCTTCCTAGTCTGGGCTGCCTGCCTCTGGGGCTGCCTGTCTCCGGTTGATTTCTCCATGTGGTCCATAAGAACTGTAAGTGTGCTGCCTGCCATGCTGGATCCTTTCCCAAAGTAAGACTAGAGTGGCCTGTTGCTGAAGCAGCTAGGTGTGGTTTCTGAAAGGTCAAAAGGGACCAGGAGCCGAGACTGGGAGAGGTCTCATGAACATAAACAGTTACCGTGAATTAGGATCTGGGGTCACTTGCTCAAATGAATTCATCATTAAAGAGACAATAAACAGTATTAAAGAAAGGACAAATTGGCTGATCTTCATTGGACTGGCTCATTCTGTGCTGAGGAACAAATGCTAGTTTGTGCTGTTTATTTCTCAGGAAAATGGAGCTGTGAAATGAGATGTAGCATCCCAGTCCTCTGGGAGAATGTTTTCCTGGGAAGAAAGCTGGAATCTGTGAAGGTGAAAGTCACTCCATCGTGTCCGACTCTTTGTGACCCCATGAACTATACAGTCCATGGAATTCTCTAGGCCAGAATACTGGAGTGGGTAGCCTTTCCCTTTTCCAAGGTTATCTTCCCAACCCAGGGATCGAACCCAGGTCTCCTACATTGTGGGAGGATTCTTTACTAGCTGAGCCACCAGGGAAGCCCAGGAATACTGGAGTGGGTAGCCTGTCCCTTCTCCAGGGGATATTCCTGACCCAGGAATCAGACTGGGGTCTCCTGTATTGCAGGTGGATTCTTTTCCAACTGAGCTACCAGGGAAGCCCTTGGGATCTGTGGGAAGGCAGCTAAGGCTCCATTGAGGGAGTTTCTGCCTGTTTACAGGGACATCTGCTGAAGTTCCAAACTCTGTACTGGTTGGCTCCACAGACCCATATCATGGAGCCGAGCTGGTGACTGGAAAGACTATGATTTTACAAGAGGTCAGAACTGTGAGGGTCCTTGGAGATGCCAACTTCCAGTATTGAGTGGTGAGAAAAACCAAACTTCCCATGAGCAAAGGGACTTGTCCAACTTGCCTAAGCTGGTGACTACCAGAGTCTAGTAGCACACTTGCAGTCTTCAGGTTAAGTTAATATTTATCACTGACATGTAAAACTAAATTATTTCTCTACCTTCTCTTTCTTTCCTTCTCCACCTCTTCTAGTTTCTCCACTCCTCTTCCCTGCCTCCAATGTCCCTTTTGCTTCTTCCACCTCCTCGTTCATCTCCATCTCTTCCATCTTCTTAATAACCTCCCTAATGCATATCATGCATGTGCTGTAAGTAACAAGCCCCTTACACTCCTTACCTTCTATGATCCTTCATCCATGTTGGCCACGGTGCCCAGAAACTGAGCATCTTCTGCATAGAAGGTACAAACCAGAGGCCCCCTCTGTGTCCAGGCTGGCTGGCTTCCTGAGCATTGTGCAGATGGCATAGACAAGTCATAGACTTCCTCTCTGGGATACTTTCTGTAGATGTGTGAGAGTTGGACTTCCTTGGCATAGTCTCAGGCTCAGTGGCAAGGAAGGAAGGAAGTTAAGAAGGCTTCCTGTCATTGGATCTGGATCCTAAATAGACCTTTGCTTGGCAAGCCTACTTCCCATATTGCCTGGATGGCTCTGCTCCATGGGTAGGGCCTCACTCACTGGCACTCTTTAGCCATGACCAGGTTCAATGCAGACATCCTTATTCACATGGATGTCCATGACATGCCTCCTCGAAGAGCATCAACTTTTATAACATGTCCCCCTGGGACATTAGATTCCTATCCTAGGGATTTTGGTGGGGGAAGTGTTCATGGGGGAGAGAGAGGGAGAGAACCCTAAGCATTCAATAGAGAATTTCAAACAGTGAAAAATTCATGTTTTTCTTTCATTCATTCTTTTTTCCCCATTCATTCCACACAGACATATTCATTGAGTGCTTAATATGTGCCTGGCACTCCTTTTGGCCATGGGATACAACATTTTCCTTAAGGAGCTTATATTCTAATGGGGGTGGTCAGATAGTAAACAAAAAGACTGGTAGTGTATTATCAAGTAATGACTCTGATATCATAATATGGGGAAGAATAAAGCAGGTGCATTAGCTTCCTAGTGTTGTTGTAAGGTTGTCCTTCAGAGCAGACCCTTGGTCCACAGTTAGCAGCAAACAGCCAGAACTGGTGGGTACAGATGCCAGTAGGTGGGTAGATAGGGTGGTGGGAGGATGTGGAATTTCTTCTAATTGCTTCTTTTTTCTCACTGAAATCAGAAGCTAGGTCATCAGCTGAGAGTGAGGAGGAAGAAAGGAGAGTTAGCAGTGTGAGCAGAGAGGAGGCATATGAAAGAATCTAGGGAAAGCAGACAAATGAATGGGGTAGGGGGTGCAATGGAGCAGGACCCTATGGTCCTTGCCCCCTCCCATGTTCTCTACCTGCCTTTTGTCTATGGAAAACTTTAGTCAAAGAATAAGTTTAATCAGAGAAATGAGAAATGCAGAAAAAAAAGGAAAATAGTCAAAAGAAACCAAGTAATAATAATAATGTAGTTATTAAGCATAGTCAAGGACCTTTCGTTTTTTTTTCTCAAGGGCTATAGATAATATTCTGAGCCACATCCTGTGAGCTGTCTTATAGATACTAAAACGCCAGGTGGAGAAGTTAACTACATGATAACCAGACTGTACCCATGACATAAGTTGCTAAAATTCTGAAAACTGGCCTCAAGAAATGGGAACAAACAGACTCTGGAACTAATGATTAACTGTACCTAAAACAATCAAGGTGATGCTGATCAGACCACCAATGACCAGTTTGAAGATGACTGTCAGAGCTGACCGTGCTGTTTCTAAATGTAGCCCCCTCCTTGTGGCTACAAAAACTCTTGCTCCACTGGTTGCTGGTGCAGAGTTGGGGCTGGCGGGGCAGGGAGTGGGCAATCAGCCTTTGGACAGATGTCTGCCACCCTCCTCCCTCAGTTGCTGGCATCTGAAATACAGCAAACTTTCCTTTCCATCAACCTGGCCTGTTTATTGGCTTTTGAGCAGCAAGCAGCCAGACCCTTCACACTCTTGCAGTAACAGGGGTAGAGTGGGGTGGCAGGCAGCACTGAAGACTCACACTTGAGCTTTGAGGGTATCAGTTTTAAGGGGAATGGACAGCATGGTGGATCGTGATCCACCTGCGGGCAGGTGTGGAGTCATTAAAGAGCTGGATTTAATCTGAGTTGGGTGTTGTCAAGGGTGCAAGAGAGACAGGAGTTTGGCTGGGGGGAGATGGAATTGAGGCCGGATACCAACCTCCTCCTGGATTTGTCTCCCTCTGCCTCCTTAATGTTTTTCATTGCCTTTTCACATCCTCCCTCATTTCATAACTTGGCAGATAACACTTCTGCACAGGTATGAAATATGTCCTCCCTAGCTACAAACAGATATGGGGCAGAGAGAGAGACAGAGAATGGCAGAGCTGCAGAAGAAGCACAGGTATGCAAGCAAGAGAGACTGGCACTGGGCTTGTTGAATATTTAATTTTAAGAAACTTCATAACAGATATGTTAGGAAGAAACTCGTTATGATTCTGCTTTTTATGATCTTTTGAGGTAGCAGTCTATTCATTTTGGGCAACATAAAGGCCCTCTGGTCATTTGCTAATAATAATAATAATAGCAAGTACTGACTTTTATTGAGTACTTGCCATGCTGACAACACTTCACTAAGTGCTTTAGATGCACTGAGTCATTTAATCCTGTCAACAGTCATAGGGTGAAGTACTACTATCCTCGTTTTTAGGTGACATTAGTTGACTTATCCACTAGGACACAGCTAGCAGCTTCAGACCTGGCTTCTGAACCCAGAACTTTGTGATTAAACTGTCCTTTTTTTTTTTTTTTTTTTGGTCCACGACTTGCAGGATCTTAGTTCCCTGACAAAGGATTGAACCTGTGCTTTCTGCAGTGGAAGCACGGAGTCCTATCCATTGGACTGTCAGGGAAGTCCCTGTCCACACTCTTAATCCCTTCCGCACTGTACTGCAATGCATTTGCATGTTGGATTACTTATACGTCTCCATTCAGTAGAACTCTTCCATAGCTCACTCCAGGCATGTAATAGTTGCTGGGCACGGAGAGCATGTGTGTGGGTGGGGAGAGCTTCAGCCCCCAGCTCTTCTTGAACAATGGATTTTAAAAGGAGCTAGAGGAGGAAAGGCCTTTGTCCAGGGAAGCTGTTCTAGAGTGTCGTGTTCTGGGCTCCTAGTATATATTCTGATGACTTTATTTTTTGTTTGTTTATTCACTAAGTCATGTCTGACTCTTTACTATCCCATGGGCTGTAGCTTTCCAGGCTCCTCTGTCCATGGGATTTCCCAGGCAAGAAAGCTGGAGTGGGTTGCCATTTCCTTCTCCAGGGGACCTTCCCGACCAAGGGATTGAACACTCATCTCCTGTATTTGCAGGTGGATTCTTTACCATGGAGCCACCTGAGAAGCCCATTCTGATGACTGGCCTCCTTTATCTCTGAGACTTTGTTACATCTTGTGGTGTTGCTGGCTCAGTGGGTGTCAGGTGTCCATTTTGTTCTGCTGCATGCTATCATCCTGCCCCTGCCCTGGCCTGTTTCTCTAAGCTGTTGTTAACTCTGGTGGGAGTCTGAGACCTGCTGCTGGCTCCCACCTACCAGTCTTGGCATGACAAATTGCCTTACTATCATACAAAATACTGCCATTTAAAACAGAATAGGCTTTCTGCTCACATACTGCTACCATCTCCTGTATCTGTTTAGATCCAAGTAGCCTATATATATATCATGGACATAAAAGTCATAGAAGAAAAGCATGCTAGGAATCAGTCCTCCATCCAGAGCCAATCAGGATGGATCAGGGAATTCTGTAGATTTCACCTGTTCTAAGCAGCATATTAGCTATGCTTACTTCAGCTACCACATTTTGCCTGCTGTGTGCTTACTCTACCCTGGTATGAAATGTATTTTGCAACAGTGCAGAAGAAATATACAAGACTGATTAGACTTGGCACCATTTGTCCATACTCTTGCAGTTATTGTAGTCACTGCTTGAAAAGACTCAAAAAATCCTTTATCCAGTTCTGCTCCTCTACAAAGTTTCATCTAAGTTTTAGCAGGTGTTTTTATGTGTAAATCAGATCAACTTCCCATGATAGCTCCTGATGGTTAACATTTTGATGTTCTGTTTGCCCAAGCAGATTGATTTGCCGTTATGGGAAAATGTTTGAACTAAAAAAAATCCTCTACACTTTGTTCACTAATCTTATCAAAGAAAATAGGAGCAGACCATGTAGACAGAAACCTGCAAATTAAATATACTTTTCCTATTCACATGTATTTGATCAGCATTCGTTATGAAACTAGGGAGGTAGTGGCTTCTTGATTCTGCAATAACATTGAGGTTTAGATCACTTATCACAGTCTTTAAAAATTCAGCTGGGAAAAGAATAGACAATATTAACTGCTAGTAACATCTACTCTTTTGTAGTAAGTTAGGATACCTCATAGAACATGTCATTGTCCTTAACAATCTCATCTATCAGGCCTGGTAGACACCGTACAATTGTGCCCTCTCTGGAAACAGCCAGGCCAGCCTCGCTATGTGGTGACAGATTGTTTAGGGTGAGCCAATAGTGGAGGAGAGTTCAAAAGCTTGTAAAGCTGATCTGTAGCCTTGTGAAGGTCTTATTTCTGCTAGAGTCGCAGGGATAGGTTATTTCACATACTGTTATTTGGATTTGGAGAACTGTGCTAATGGCCTGGGCCATTTGGTTTCCTTCTCTTTCTCTTGCATGTTAAATTTTTTTTTTAATGTGGACCACTTTTAAAGTCTGGAGAAGGAAATGGCAACCCACTCCAGTATTCTTGCCTGGAAAATCACATGGACCGAGGAGCCTGATAGGCTACAGTCCATGGGGGTCTCAAAGAGTCAGACACGACTAAGCAACTTCACTTCACTTTTAAAGTCTTTATTGAACTTGTTACAGTATTGCTTGTTTTATGTTTTGATTTCTTGGCTGACAGGCATGTAGGATCTTAGCTCCCTGACCAGGAATCAAATCTGCACCCCTTGCATTGGAAGGTGAAGTCTTAATCACTGCACTACCAGGGAAGTCCCTCTCTTGCATGTTTTTTTATCTAGTCATTCCTTGATTACCTGACTCTTAACTAGGCATATTAATCAGAGCCATTGTGGAACCTTTAAGAAAAAGAAAGAGAAATGTGCAAGCTGCAGCCCTATGGGTGTTGTTCAGGTAGATCAGGTAGATGGAGGGGGTCACATGGACTTTGGTGTGAATACTGATTCTGTCTCTTGCTAGTCACGTGCTCTTTGGCAAATCACTTACCCTCTCCAAGTCCCCTCACTTTGTTGTCAAATGGGTAAAATGTTAGCACTGCCTTCATATGGTTGTTGAGAGGGGTGAATGAGTTGACGTACAGGGAACAGTATGTAGGTAAAAAATACACCTCTTATTTGAGTGCTTACTATTATTGATTCATAGGTAGCGATTAGGTATCTCCATTTTAAGAAGTTCACAGGTTATCTGGAGTTCTATCCCCACTGAGAATCTCTGCTCCTAAAACATTCTTAAAAGATAGCTTTTAATATGAAAAGGGAAGCATCTGCTTCAAATCTGTTTTAGAGGCTGGTTAAGATTCCATGCTATGATGCCACTTCATAAAGCTATGTATGTATATATGTAGGCATGTGTGTATATATTGAGTATTGATGTTGTTCCTGGCACTGTGGCTAGGTACTGGGGACCCAAAGACCATGAAACATGGTCCCTACTCTTAAGAATCGAGTTGCTTAATACTGTTTTCTGTTCTGCAATGAGGTGGCCCAGTATGTCTAAATACAGCAGTAAAACTTCCCTGTGGCTCTCAAAGGTGGGTTTGATTTCTAAAGGAACCTAAACTTCCCCAAACATTACTGTTTTAAACTAATCAGTAAGAAATGTTCCATTGATAATCTTTATTTTAATTCTGTTCCAGTGGCTTTTTAAGTGGAGGTACCATTGGCATTTATTGAGTAATACCATATGCCAGGCATTTTTACTGATGCTTTCTTTCCATCCTTGTGACAGTCTATGAAATCGTCCTCGTGACGTTTTGCTCACAGTCATGTAGCCATAAGCGGCAAAATCAGGATTTGAATCCAGACCTGTCTGACTGTAAGTCACATTTTCTGTCCATCCTTCCTTGATGCACGTAGGAGGTAAAGATGGGCGCTAATTACTGAGCACAGTTGAAGGGCCATGTTGGCTAATGTTTGTAAAGAAGGCAAAATAGCTAATTGTGATCAATTCATGTAAGTTCTCAAGAAATATTAGTGGTGTTGGGCTTAGAGATCACTTATAATGTCAAGAATGGGCTGTGTGTCCTCTCAAGTTCTTTTTCCACTGAGTGGATCCATTTTTTTTTCACAGTTGATCTTAATTATTGAAATGATGAATTGAATGAATCATTTGTGGTTATCAACTGTGTAGTCCTCAATACCATTCATTTATTTAAACATCCTTCAGCTTAACTAAGTCATCTCCTGGTGACCTCTGCTTGAACCATACATTTGAGATCATTCACAGTTTACATGCGCTTGAATCAAATACTAAAAACAACACAGGCAAACTGAGGTGCTTTACATTTGAGTCCTGTATTGTTCTGTAAAAGTGCATATTAAAGTTTCAGAGATGCCGCCTGCTTTTTATTTTTTTTTAATTATTATTATTTTTTTAAGTTTTTTACTTTTTTAATTTTAAAATTTTTAATTCTTACATGCGTTCCCAAACATGAACCCCCCTCCCACTTCCCTCCCCATAACATCTTTCTGGGTCATCCCCATGCACCAGCCCCAAGCATGCTGTATCCTGCATCAGACATAGACTGGCGATTCAATTCTTACATGATAGTATACATGTTAGAATGCCATTCTCCCAAATCATCCCACCCTCTCCCTCTCCCTCTGAGTCCAAAAGTCCATTATACACATCTGTGTCTTTTCTCCTGTCTTGCATACAGGGTCGTCATTGCCATCTTTCTAAATTCCATATATATGTGTTAGTATACTGTGTTGGTGTTTTTCTTTCTGGCTTACTTCACTCTGTATAATCGGCTCCAGTTTCATCCATCTCATCAGAACTGATTCAAATGAATTCTTTTTAACGGCTGAGTAATACTCCATTGTGTATATGTACCACAGCTTTCTTATCCATTCATCTGCTGATGGACATCTAGGTTGTTTCCATGTCCTGGCTGTTATAAACAGTGCTGCGATGAACTTTGGGGTACACGTGTCTCTTTCCATTCTGGTTTCCTCGGTGTGTATGCCCAGCAGTGGGATTGCTGGGTCATAAGGTAGTTCTATTTGCAATTTTTTAAGGAATCTCCACACTGTTCTCCATAGTGGCTGTACTAGTTTGCATTCCCACCAACAGTGTAGGAGGGTTCCCTTTTCTCCACACCCTCTCCAGCATTTATTGCTTACAGATTTTTGGATCGCAGCCATTCTGACTGGTGTGAAGTGGTACCTCATTGTGGTTTTGATTTGCATTTCTTTAATAATGAGTGATGTTGAGCATCTTTTCATGTGTTTGTTAGCCATCCGTATGTCTTCTTTGGAGAAATGTCTGTTTAGTTCTTTGGCCTATTTTTTGATTGGGTCATTTATTTTTCTGGAGTTGAGCTGCATAAGTTGCTTGTATATTTTTGAGATTAGTTGTTTGTCAGTTGCTTCATTTGCTATTATTTTCTCCCATTCAGAAGGCTGTCTTTTCACTTTGCTTATATTTTCCTTTGTTGTGCAGAAGCTTTTAATTTTAATTAGATCCCATTTGTTTATTTTTGCTTTTATTTCCAGTATTCTGGGAGGTGGATCATAGAGGATCCTGCTGTGATTTATGTCTGAGAGTGTTTTGCCTATGTTCTCCTCTAGGAGTTTAATAGTTTCTGGTCTTATGTTTAGATCTTTAATCCATTTTGAGTTTATTTTTGTGTGCGGTGTTAGAAAGTGATCTAGTTTCATTCTTTTACAAGTGGTTGACCAGTTTTCCCAGCACCACTTGTTAAAGAGATTGTCTTTACTCCATTGTATATTCTTGCCTCCTTTGTCAAAGATAAGGTGTCCATATGTGTGTGGATTTATCTCTGGGCTTTCTATTTTGTTCCATTGATCTATATGTCTGTCTTTGTGCCAGTACCATACTGTTTTGATGACTGTGGCTTTGTAGTAGAGCCTGAAGTCAGCCAAGTTGATTCCTCCAGTTCCATTCTTCTTTCTCAAGATTGCTTTGGCAATTCGAGGTTTTTTGTATTTCCATACAAATCTTGAAATTATTTGTTCTAGTTCTGTGAAAAATATGGCTGGTAGCTTGATAGGGATTGCATTGAATTTGTAAATTGCTTTGGGTAGTATACTCATTTTCACTATATTGATTCTTCCGATCCATGAACATGGTATATTTCTCCATCTATTAGTGTCCTCTTTGATTTCTTTCATCAGTGTTTTATAGTTTCCTATATATAGGTCTTTAGTTTCTTTAGGTAGATATATTCCTAAGTATTTTATTCTTTTCGTTGCAATGGTGAATGGAATTGTTTCCTTAATTTCTTTTTCTACTTTCTCATTATTAGTGTATAGGAATGCAAGGGATTTCTGTGTGTTGATTTTATATCCTGCAACTTTGCTATATTCATTTATGAGCTGTAGTAATTTTCTGGTGGAGTCTTTAGGGTTTTCCATGTAGAGGATCATGTCATCTGCAAACAGTGAGAGATTTACTTCTTCTTTTCCAATTTGGATTCCTTTTATTTCTTTTTCTGCTCTGATTGCTGTGGCCAAAACTTCCAGAACTATGTTAAATAGTAGCGGTGAAAGTGGACACCCTTGTCTTGTTCCTGACTTTAGGGGAAATGCTTTCAATTTTTCACCATTGAGGATAATGTTTGCTGTGGGTTTGTCATATGTAGCTTTTATTTTATTTTATTTATTTTTTATTTTTTTTATGGTGTAGATTTCCATTCACTTTATTTTTTTTTTTAATTTTAAAATCTTTAATTCTTACATGCATTCCCAAACATGAACCCCCCTCCCACCTCCCTCCCCAGAACATCTTTCTGGGTCATCCCCATGCACCAGCCCCAAGCATGCTGCATCCTGCGTCAGACATAGACTGGCGATTCAATTCACATGATAGTATACATGTTAGAATGTCATTCTCCCAAATCATCCCACCCTCTCCCTCTCTCTCTGAGTCCAAAAGTCCATTATACACATCTGTGTCTCTTTCCCTGTCTTGCATACAGGGTCATCATTGCCATCTTCCTAAATTCCATATATATGTGTTAGTATACTGTATTGGTGTTTTTCTTTCTGGCTTACTTCACTCTGTATAATTGGCTCCAGTTTCATCCATCTCATCAGAACTGATTCAAATGAATTCTTTTTAACGGCTGAGTAATACTCCATTGTGTATATGTACCACAGCTTTCTTATCCATTCATCTGCTGATGGACATCTAGGTTGTTTCCATGTCCTGGCTATTATAAACAGTGCTGCGATGAACATTGGGGTACATGTGTCTCTTTCAATTCTGGTTTCCTTGGTGTGTATGCCCAGAAGTGGGATTGCTGGGTCATAAGGTAGTTCTATTTGCAATTTTTTAAGGAATCTCCACACTGTTCTCCATAGTGGCTGTACTAGTTTGCATTCCCACCAACAGACATACGGATGGCTAACAAACACATGAAAAGATGCTCAACATCACTCATTATTAGAGAAATGCAAATCAAAACCACAATGAGGTACCACTTCACACCAGTCAGAATGGCTGCGATCCAAAAATCTGCAAGCAATAAATGCTGGAGAGGGTGTGGAGAAAAGGGAACCCTCCTACACTGTTGGTGGGAATGTAGCTTTTATTATGTTGAGGAATGTTCCTTCTATTCCTGCTTTCTGGAGAGTTTTTATCATAAATGGATGTTGAATTTTGTCAAAGGCCTTCTTTGCATCTATTGAGATAATCATATGGTTTTTATTTTTCAATTTGTTAATGTGGTGAATTACATTGATTGATTTGCAGATATTGAAGAATCCTTGCATCCCTGGGATAAAGCCCACTTGGTCATGGTGTATGATCTTTTTAATGTGTTGTTGGATTCTGATTGCTAGAATTTTGTTGAGGATTTTTGCATCTATGTTCATCAGTGATATTGGCCTGTAGTTTTCTTTTTTTGTGACATCTTTGTCAGGTTTTGGTATTAGGGTGATGGTGGCCTCATAGAATGAGTTTGGAAGTTTACCTTCCTCTGCAATTTTCTGGAAGAGTTTGAGGAGGATAAGTGTTAGCTCTTCTCTAAATTTTTGGTAGAATTCAGCTGTGAAGCCGTCTGGACCTGGGCTTTTGTTTGCTGGAAGATTTCTGATTACAGTTTCAATTTCCGTGCTTGTGATGGGTCTGTTAAGATTTTCTATTTCTTCCTGGTTCAGTTTTGGAAAATTGTACTTTTCTAAGAATTTGTCCATTTCTTCCACGTTGTCCATTTTATTGGCATACAACTGCTGATAGTAGTCTCTTATGATCCTTTGTATTTCTGTGTTGTCTGTTGTGATCTCTCCATTTTCATTTCTAATTTTGTTGATTTGATTTTTCTCTCTTTGCTTCTTGATGAGTCTGGCTAATGGTTTGTCAATTTTATTTATCCTTTCAAAGAACCAGCTTTTGGCTTTGTTGATTTTTGCTATGGTCTCTTTTGTTTCTTTTGCATTTATTTCTGCCCTAATTTTTAAGATTTCTTTCCTTCTACTAACTCTGGGGTTCCCCAATTCTTCCTTTTCTAGTTGCTTTAGTTGTAGAGTTAGGTTATTTATTTGGCTTTTTTCTTGTTTCTTGAGGTATGCCTGTATTGCTATGAACTTTCCTCTTAGCACTGCTTTTATAGTGTCCCACAGGTTTTGGGTTGTTGTGTTTTCATTTTCATTAGTTTCTATGCATATTTTGATTTCTTTCTTGATTTCTTCTGTGATTTGTTGGTTATTCAGAAGTGTGTTGTTCAACCTCCATATGTTGAAATTTTTAATAGTTTTTCTCCTGTAATTGAGATCTAATCTTAATGCATTATGGTCAGAAAAGATGCTTGGAATGATTTCGATTTTTTTGAATTTATCAAGTTTAGATTTATGGCCCAGGATGTGATCTATCCTGGAGAAGGTTCCATGAGCACTTGAGAAAAAGGTGAAATTCATTGTTTTGGGGTGAAATGTCCTATAGATATCAATTAGGTCTAACTGATCTAATGTATCATTTAAAGTTTGTGTTTCTTTGTTAATTTTCTGTTTAGTTGATCTGTCCATAGATGTGAGTGGGGTATTAAAGTCTCCCACTATTATTGTGTTATTGTTGATTTCCCCTTTCATACTTGTTAGCATTTGTCTTACATATTGTGGTGCTCCTATATTGGGTGCATATATATTTATAATTGTTATATCTTCTTCTTGGATTGTTCCTTTGATCATTATGTAGTGGCCTTCTTTGTCTCTTTTCACAGCCTTTGTTTTAAAGTCTATTTTATCGGATATGAGTATTGCCACTCCTGCTTTCTTTTGGTCTCTATTTGCGTGGTATATCTTTTTCCAGCCCTTCACTTTCAGTCTGTATGTGTCCCTTGTTTTGAGGTGGGTCTCTTGCAAGCAGCATATAGAGGGGTCTTGTTTTTGTATCCATTCGGCCAGTCTTTGCCTTTTGGTTGGGGCGTTCAACCCATTTATGTTTAAGGTGCTTATTGATGAGTATGATCCCCTTACCATTTACTTTATTGTTTTGGGTTCGGGTTTATACACCCTTTTTGTGTTTCCTGTCTAGAGAATATCCTTTAGAATTTGTTGGAGAGCTGGTTTGGTGGTGCTGAATTCTCTCAGCTTTTGCTTGTCTGTAAAGCTTTTGATTTCTCCTTCGTATTTGAATGAGATCCTTGCTGGGTACAGTAATCTGGGCTGTAGGTTATTGTCTTTCATCACTTTAAGCATGTCTTGCCATTCCCTCCTGGCCTGAAGAGTTTCTATTGAAAGATCAGCTGTTATCCTTATGGGAATCCCCTTGTGTGTTATTTGTTGTTTTTCCCTTGCTGCTTTTAATATTTGTTCTTTGTGTTTGATCTTTGTTAATTTGATTAATATGTGTCTTGGGGTGTTTCGCCTTGGGTTTATCCTATTTGGAACTCTCTGTGTTTCTTGGACTTGGGTGATTATTTCCTTCCCCATTTTAGGGAAGTTTTCAACTATAATCTCCTCAAGGATTTTCTCATGATCTTTCTTTCTGTCTTCTTCTTCTGGGACTCCTATAATTCGAATGTTGGAGCGTTTCATATTGTCCTGGAGGTCTCTGAGATTGTCCTCGTTTCTTTTAATTTGTTTTTCTTGTTTCCTCTCTGATTCATTTATTTCTACCATTCTATCTTCTATTTCACTAATCCTGTCTTCTGCCTCCGTTATTCTACTATTTGTTGCCTCCAGAGTGTTGTTTCTGATCTCATTTATTGCATTATTCATTATATTTTGACTCTTTTTTATTTCTTCTAGGTCCTTGTTAAACCTTTCTTGCATCTTCTCAATCCTTGTCTCTAGGCTATTTATCTGTGATTCCATTTTGATTTCAAGATTTTGGATCATCATTACTATCAATATTCGGAATTCCTTCTCAGGTAGATTCCCTACTTCTTCCTCTTTTGTTTGGTTTGGTGGGCAACTCTCCTGTTCCTTTACCTGCTGAGTATTTCTCTGTCTCTTCATCTTGGTTATATTGCTGCGTTTGGGGTGGCCTTTTTATATTCTGGTAATTTGTGGAGTTCTCTTTATTATGGAGCTTCCTCACTGTGGGTGGGGTTCTATCAGTGGCTTGTCAAGGTTTCCTGGTTAGGGAGGCTTGTGTTGGAGTTCTGGTGGGTGGAGCTGGGTTTCTTCTCTCTGGAGTGCAGTGGAGTGACCAGTAATGGGTTATGAGACATCAAAGGTTTTGGAATAATTTTGAGCTGCCTGTATATTGAAGCTCAGGGGAGTATTCCTGTGTTGCTGGAGAATTTGAGTGGTATGTCTTCTTTTGGAACTTGTTGGCCCTTGGGTGGAGCTTGGTTTCGGTGTAGGTATGAAGGCATTTGATGAGCTCCTATTGCTTAATGTTCCCTGAATTCAAGAGTTCTCTGTTTTCAGGCTTTGGATTTAAGCCTCATGCTTCTGGTTTTCAGTTTTATTTTTACAGTAGCCTCTAGACTTCTCCATCTATACAGCACCAATGATCAAACATCTAGGTTAAAGATGAAAAGTTTCTCCACATTGAGGGACACTCAGAGAGGTTCACTGAGTTACAAGGAGAAGAGAAGATGGAGGGGGTAGTTAGAGGTAACTGGAATGAGATGCGGTGAGATCAAAAGAGGAGAGAGCAAGCTAGCCAGTAGTCACTTCCTTATGTGCGCTCTATAGTCTGGACCACTCAGAGGTATTTACAGAGTTATACGGGGAAGAGGAGAGGGAGGAAGTAGACAGAGGTGACCAGGAGGATAAGAGAGAGGAATGAGAAGGAGAGAGACAAATCCTGCCAGTAACCAGTTCCTTAGGTGTTCTCCACCGTCTGGAACACACAGAGATTCACAGAGTTGGATAGAGAAGAGATGGGGGAGAAAAGAGACAGAGGCCACCTGGTGGAGAAAAAGGAGAGTCCAAAGGAGGAGAGAGTGGTCAAGCCAGTAATCTCGCTCTCAGGTAAACTTGGGTAATGAAGTTTGGGTTTTTAAATGTACAAAATTGACAACAAAAACGTAAGAGCAAAGATTAAAAATCTAGAGTAGAGGTTGGATTTTCAAAAATACAATATTAAAGAAAAGAAACAGAAGGAAAAAGGAAGAAAGCAAAAAAAAACAAGAATTATTTAAAAAAACAAACAAAAAAACTACAACAACAAAAAACAAAAAACCACCAACAACCATCCAAAGACTATATATGGTGTTTGCCTTAAAAAAAAAAAAGTCTTTTTTTTTAATAGTAATAGTAGGTTATAGAAATAAAAATTCAAGGAGAAATAGAAGACTTAACAGTTTTTAAAAAGTTAGGAAAAAAAAAAGAAAAAAGAAAAAACCCCAAAAAAACAAAAAACAAAACAAAAAAAAGGAATGATTTTAAAAATAGTAAAAATATTACTGGCCCTTCTCTGATGTTGTGGGCCATGTGGGATCACTTCCAAGGTGGTTCCCTCTGTTTAACTTCTTCTGCTTGCTGGTTTTTTAGGCTCAGTAGTTCAGTCGCACTGTGGGGAGAGGGGATGCTGCAAACAAATAGCACTGTCGTGTGCACACAGTGTCTCAGCCCCGCTTGACCTGTCCCTTCTCGCGGCGCACAAACCGCTCCGCCTCTACGATGCTCAGCCGGGAACCGTCTGGGGCCGGCCCTAGGCTGCGTGCACTTCCCCGGTCCAAGCCACTCAGGTTCGGTGCTCAGGCAGCCCTCAGAGGCACAGATTTGGCTGGGACTGTGCTTTGTGCCCTTCCCAGGTCCGAGTAGCTCAGGAGTTTGGCAAGCGTGATTGCCGCGGCTTGTCACCTTTTCTGCCGCTGCTGCTCAGCTTTCTGGGTGGACTGCTGGCGCCCCCCGTGAGGCAGATTGTGACTGTCCAGCACCCCCAGAAGTCTTAGCAAAGAAGCCTGCTTGCAGTTAGGTAAGTAAAGTCTCTCCGGGTCTGCAATTGCTCCTTTCCAGTCCTTATGGCTCTGGCTGTCTGTCCCTGGCAGGGGATGGTCTGCAGCCGGCTTTTTCCGTTCTGTCCTTTGTTCTGTGCTCGGTCCTGGTGGTGTCTTATGTTCGAGCTTTTCGCGTGGTAGCTATCCCACAGTCTGGTTTGCTAGCCCAAGTTAGTTCGCTCTGGTTGCGCGTGGGGCGTTCCTGCCCGATTCTTACAAAGCTCTGCAGCCCGCGCCTCCCGTGCTTCCCTGCCCTGGCCCCACTTCCCAATGGCGGATGCAGGCGTCTGTGCTGCTTTTCCGCTGGGGGAGTTACTGTTGGGCTTGTAATCTCTTGGTTTTAATTATTTATCTATTTTTCCTTCCTGTTATGCTGCCCTCTGTGTTTCCAAGGCTCGCCACAGACTTGGCAGGGAGAGTGTTTCCTGGTGTTTGGAAACCTCTCTTCTTTAAATTCCCTTCCCGGGATGGGCTTCCCTTCCCGGGACGGAGCTCCCTCCCCACCTCCTTTGTCTCCTTTTTCGTCTTTTATATTTTTTCCTACCTGTTTTTGAAGACAATGGTCTGCTTTTCTGGTTGCCTGATTTCCTCTGCCAGCCTAGAGAAGTTGTTTTGTGGAGTTTGCTCAGCGTTGAAATGTTCTTTTGAGGAATTTGTGAGGGAGAAAGTGGTCTTCCCGTCCTATTCCTCCGTCATCTTTACAGTTCCTCTCCGCCTGCTTTTTAAAAAAGGATCACCAAGGGGTCTGGAGAGTGGGCAGCTGGATCCTACTAGAAAATGCCATCCTTGTTGAATCAATGCACTTGAATTGAAGCTGTGTCCCCAGGGCCAGTCAGCATCACACTGTCCTATCCTTTTGTAGCATAAGAAATCAATTCCCCAGAGCAGCTCAGGTGCAGCAGTATAGGAAAAACACTCCTGCCATTCCACACAACCCCACCTCTTCAAATCTACACATTTCAGAAAGACCATTCTTTCTCCTCTTCCATGTCGTCAAATCAACACCCCTGTGTGAGACACTGTTTTCTTCATGGGCTGAGGTCCTCCTCTGATACTTCTGGGCAGACCTCACAGGCACAATTTGTTACCTGGGCCATGTGACCTCACTACCTCCCAGGCTTTGAGTTCTCTGAGTTGTCAAAAGATCAGGTCAGGGCCCTGAGGAAAAACTGGGAATTTTTCTCCTCCAGGGTTCCCAGGTGAGAATCAGAGTCCAGATTCTTCTTCACCTCTGAAGTATTCAGATTGGTGTGGAATCAAACTCATTAATCTCTGTACTTGCCAAAGATGGTGGGTTCTTCCCTTCCCACCATGGTGGGTTCTGTTCCCTTTTCTTTTTTGGTTCTGGTGAACTTGAAAAACAGATGCTGCTTCAGGTAAACAGTTCGGTATCCACATGAGTGCAAATTATGCTTCCATACCATTGCATTTATTCCAATGATTGCACTGATTGTGTTTGACCATACGATAATTAGGCCACATTCAGATCACAAAAGGGCTTCCTTGATAGCACAGTTGGTAAAGAATCCACCTGCAATGTGGGAGACTTGGGTTCAATCCCTGGGTTGGGAAGATCCCCTGAAGAAGGGAAAGGCTACCCACTCCAGTACTCTGGCCTGGAGAATTCCATGGACTATATATAGTCCATGGAGTCGCAGAGAGTCGAACACAACTGAGCGACTTTCACTTTCCCTTTCAGATCACAAATCCCCATTCAACACATTTTGGGTTTTCTAATCCAGAATACACTAATGGCCTATAGAGTGCTTTCGTATTAGGTGACCAGAAAAGTGTTGTTCTTTCTACTGGGGAGGTGATAATGAGGGATAGTGGGCTGCAGTCCATAGGGTCACAAAGAGCTGGACATGACTTAGTGACTGAACAACAAGAATAACAAAATAATCATCGAAGAGCACTTTTTCTTATAAGGAATGTTTGCTTGTCATTATAGATTCAAGGTATGTAAATGAAAGTATTGGGTTGGCCAAACTGTTTTTTCCGTAACATCTTATGGAAAAATGTAAATGAGGTTTTTTTGCCAACCTTATAACTGGAGAGATACATATATACCATTTGCCATTGTTTTGGGATAGGTAATTTAGTACTCAGGTATGTACAGGTTTGACATGAAGTTATCCATTACACAGTCATGGGAACATTTGCCAGAAGAGAAAGTCAGATTCAGCCTGTGGCCAAATTGAGAGTCTTTTCTTTTTCATCCATTCTCTCTGATTTCAGTTCTTTCTTCCATTTAATCGTGTGAGCACCTCAATCAACTCTGAGCCAGGTGAAGAGTGTGCAGTCAAACATGTTGACTGAGGGATGGACTGGGCAAACGTTACCTTCCCCATAATGGACCTGTGGGCATTTAAAAAGAGGACTGCATGGAGAGAACTATCCTTAATGGGAAGTAACAATGTCCTGATGGTGGCTTTTGAGGTACTAGCAGGTAACTGCTGCTTCTGCCCCTGATGAAGGCTGTCCCTAGACAAGAAGTAATTGCCAATGAGTGACTAGGTGAAACTGAGAATAGCGCCCCTTGAGCTACCAGTGGAATTAGGCAGTGTCTGTTGGAAGAGGGCCACTGTTCTGACAGGTAGGGGCAAAGGAACAGAGGAGTAAGGGAGAGTGGGAAGGTAAAATCTGGGGAACAGGAGGGATTTAGGAGAGATTGAATCCAAGTCCTGTGTCTACTTCATCCATCTAACAGATGGCAGCAGTGATGCTCTTGGAGCTTCCATTCTAGTCAAGAAGACAGACCTCAATCAGATGCTTCACGCATTCACCAAAGAGGTATTGCACTTACTACATAACAAACATGGTGGGTGCTATGAAGAAAAAGTACATGTTATGAGAGACCTGACCTCATAACAGGAGTGTTGGTGAACTTCACTGATGGAATTTCTTGATCCAAAAAAGTAAGACTTAAGGTGAGATATCAGAAATGAGTATAAAGAATGAAGAGCTATTTAGGCAAGGGTGTGTAAAAGGAACCTTCCCCAAAGAGGGATGAACAGGTATAAGGAGATAATCCAGTAGGTTCTAGTACATTACCTGAAGGCCAACATGTCTGAAGCAGAGCACATGACGGAGGGAGTGAGTAAAGCTGAGGCTGAAGAGATAGGAAGGGGGCAGCCCCTTCCAGGCCTACCTCTTCATGGTAAAAAAAAGAAAGTGTTGAAACATTTTTGTAATAACAGTGTTAAGCCATTAGTAGGTTTTCAGTAAGATAATGTTTTAATTAGTCGACTCCAGCTATAGGAGGTGGAGGATGGATCAAAGCAGGAGCCCCACTGGAGGTAGTGGGAGTCTTAGGAGGCTGCTGCAGTGACTAGACCAGGCACAGCTGTGACTTAGACTGGGATGGAAGCAGTGGAAGAGAGAAATGAATGTACTGTGTGACCTTGGGCAGATCTTCACCTCTCTGAACCTAAACAGGCTTATTTTCCTTCAGGTTGGGCCTGTCATATCTAGTGATTTAAGAGCACGCTTTGCTCGCTCACATCATCTGCCTGCTATAACCTCTCTTGAGATGGCAACTATTCATCGAAATCTTCCATCCACATTTGATATCTGAGGGAAAGACAGAGCTAGCTTTGAATTCTTCTGAATTGTATTTATTGCAATTCCTTAAGGTTGGTGGGCTAGATGAGTTGTACATTTTGGTGATACAGATGACTTTGAAATGAGTGAAGAAACACTGCCAAACTGCCACACCTGTTATTCCTCTGATCCTAATGTACTGAACAAAAGGACTAACACACGTCTCCCCTGTATTCAGCAGTAATTAAATACAACTACACTTATTTAGGAAACTGATAACAGTAGAGAAATGTAGTGTCAGCTTTCTGAGAAGAGACAGTCCAAGGACTACCTTTTGTTCTTAGAGTTAAAAACACTTCCAAACAAAACTAAAAAGAAAATGCCTTTCAGGGTTATGATATCTTTCCTCCAAGCCTTTGAAACTTGGCAAACATTTCTTGCCAGCTCATCACACTAAGCTCTGTTGTAAACTTACACAAAACTTACACAAGCTTCATTCAGTAGGGGACAAATGGCTCTGTGAGTAAAGTTTTTGATTCTAGGTGTTCCAGCAACATTCCTGGTGAGAGTAGGAAAACATCGAAACTAGATGCCTAAAACTTTCAAATGGCTTGGTTCCATGTGATTGACCTTTGTTGTAGCTAAGGTTCTCCGGCAGAGTACTTTGTCCTAGACATCTTTGGTGATGGCAATGATGGGGAGCTAGCAAGTGAACAGGAGATGGCAAGAGGGAACACTGACATTTTAGGAATCAGTAAACTCAAATGGACTGAAATGGTCGAATTTATTTCAGATGACTATTGTATCTACTACTGTGGGCAAGAATCCCTTAGAAGAAATGAGTAGCCCTCATAGTCAATAAGAGTCCAAAATGCAGTACTTGGGTGTAACCTCAGAACAACAAAATGAGCTCTGTTTGTTTCCAAGGCAAGCCATTCAATATCACAGTAATCCAAGTCTATGCCCCAGCCACTAATGCTGAAGAAGCTGAAGTTGAACGGTTCTATGAAGACCTATAAGACCTTCTAGAACTAACACCCACCAAAGATGTTCTTTTCATCATAGAGGACTGGCAATCAAAAGTAGGAAGTCAAGAGATACCTGGAGTAAAAAGCAAGTTTGACTTTGGAGTACAAAATGAAGCAGGGCAAAGGCTAACAGAGTTTTGCCAAGAGAATGCACTGGTCTTAGCTAACACCCTCTTCCAACAATACAAGAGAAGACTCTACACATGGACATCACCAGATGGTCAATACTAAAATTAGATTGATTATATTCTTTGCAGCCGAAGATGGAGAAGCTCTATACAATCAGCAAAAACAAGACCAGGAGCTGACTATGGCTCAGCACATGAACTTCTTATTGTAAAATTCAGACTTAAGTTGAGGAAAGTAGGGAAAACCACTAGACCATTCAGGTATGACCTAAATCAAATCCCTTACGATTATACAGTGGAAGCGACAAATAGATTGAAGGGATTAGATTTGATAGTGTTCCATTGTACAGGAAACACTGTACAGGAGGCAGTGATCAAGACCACCCCCCCAAAAAAGAAATGCAAAAATGCAAAATGGCTGTCTGAGGAGGCCTTAGAAATAGCTGAGAAAAGAAGAGAATCTAAAGGCAAAGGAGAAAAGGAAAGATGTACCCATGCGAATGCAGAATTCCAAAGAATAGCAAGAGAAATAAGAAAGCCATCTCCAGTGATCAGTGCAAAGAAATAGAGAACAACAGAAGGGGAAAGACTAGAGATTTCTTCAAAATGTCCATATGGTTTTCAAGTCAGGAACAAGACTGACAAGGATATCTGTAGTCACTGTTTTTATTAAGCTTTATAAATGAGATCCTAACCATCTCATTGGGAAAAGGAAAATATAAGGGTTGAAAACATTTTTATTTTCACAGATGGGATGATTGTCTACACAGATAATGTACTAAAATATGTAGACAAATGAGTATAGCTAATATAAGGTTCCACAAAGTTTCTGGGTATAGGCCCAATATATAAAAATCAATAGTGATCCTCTTCAACAGGAAGAATCAAGGAGAAAATGTTATAAAGACAAATTCTGTCAACCAACATGGCATCCAATATTGGTATCTCTTTTCCCATGCTTCACTTGTTTCAGGTCTTATGTTGTTTTTGTAAGGTTTGCCCCTCTGCCCTCAGTGTACTTGGATCAAGAAGTTTGTTCTTCCTTTCTTCTAGGCCCTCTAAAAAGAAATTAACTAATTTAGACCAAAGAACAAGTGAAGAGGAGAGAGGATCATTGGGAAGAATTTAGAGAATATTCCTACCCAGTGGTTTCTCTTACAGGTCCGTATTGACTTTGCTATAGCTACTGCTTCTGTACCAGCTTATTCAAAATTCATTTTATTCCTATCTCTAAGTAAAGGACTTGACAGCTCATTAAAGAATGTACTCCTTCAACTTGAGTGTATTCAAGCAAGAAATCTATCAAGTTACTTTCTTTTCATTACTACAATGGACTACTACTCACCATATAAACCAAAATAATGCCATTTGCAAAAACATGGATGCAACTAGAAATTATCATACGAAGTGAACTAAGTCAGAAAGAGAAAGACATACCATGTGATGTCACTTATATGTGTAATGTAGAGTATGACACAGATGAACCTATCTATAAAACAGGAACAGACTCAAGGACATAGAGATCAGACTTGAGGTTGCCAAGGAGGAGGAGGGGAGAAGGAAGGACTCGGCATTTGTGGTTGGTGAATATACACTATTACATGTAGAACTGGTAACTAAGAAGGTTCTGCTGTATAGTACAGAGAACTTCATCCATTCTCCTGAGATAAATCATAATAGAAAAGAATATTTTAAATATGTATATCTTTATTTATTTATGTAAAACTGAGTTATTTTGCTGTACAGCAGAGATTGGCTCAACATTGTAAGTCAATCCTACTTCAATTTTTAAAAAAGAAGAAACACTTCATATATATAAAAGAACCCAGATAAAGTATGTTTGCATGTGTATGTGTGTGTATGCTCTCTAAACTAATCATCCTCTAGGGACAAAAAAACCATGACTTTGAACAAGTATATGCTTTAAATGAAAATAAAGGACCAAAACATATTCTAAAGAATAAGAAGAAAAAGCTTTGTATTTGTAACTACTATGATAGAGTGAGTCCCTGGTAGGAAAAGTGGAAGCTTTCATAGGAAAAAATATCATTTCTGAAACATGGAAACACTGTCACACTAACTAAAACACAGTCTCTGAACATAATAGGAATTATCCCACTTTGTTTAATGAAAGGACAAAATTGACTCTATTTTAGTGAGCTCAGAGTGTCAGCTACTTTCAAGCACACAAGCTCTATGTCCTTAGTTATTTATGTAATTTATGAATAAATACTAGAATTAGAGTTTATTTGCAAGATAAATTGCAAAATTGGAATGGAAAAAAAAATTCCATTTACATAGTAGCAACACCCATAATAAATTTGGAGCTGTACCTAACAAAATGTATGTCTTTTAAGGAAATATTATGAGCTTGTATTGAATTCCATAAACAGTGAACAAAATTTAAATAATAGAAGATATAAACCATTTAAATTGTTTGAAAGATTCAATATCATACATAAATCAATTCTCCACAAATTAACTTTCAGTTCAGTGCAATTCCAATCAAACTCTCCAACAGTTTTTTTTTTTCCCCTAGAACTTGGCAAACTTGCCCTAAAATCTACGTGGAAAGAGGGTAAAGATTAGTCAAGATTCTCTACAGACGAAAAACAATATGAGACTAGCTCTATAAGATAGTAAGGATTGTTATTCACTTATATTAACAAAAATGTGATATTAGTACAAGGACAGACAAGTGTACCAATAGAACAAAATTGAAATTCCAGAACCAAACTCATACATATATGAGGACTTGGTTTATGACAGAGGAGACATTACAAACCAATAGAATAATTCTGGGAAAATCGGTTATGTAGATGGTAAAAAAATTCCTACCCTATACTATACAGAAATGTAAACTCAAGATGGATTAAAGATATAAATGTTAAAAGCAAGAATTATTTGTTCCTGAAAAAGACGAAGACTACCTTAATGATCTCAAAGTAGGGAAAGGTTTCTTAAAAACACAAAAGGGAAACTATACAAGATAGATACATTTGCCTTCATTAAATGTAAAGACTAGTTGATGAAGTATGTACCACAAAGACAATTTTAAATAATGAGCCACAGGTTGGTGGGAGCTATTTTTAGCTCTTATAAATAAGGAAGGATTAACATCTAAAATGAGAGGGGACATTAATATCTAGAGGAGAAGGGGACGCCAGATGATGAGATGGTTGGATGGCATCACCGACTTGATGGCCATGAGTTTGAGTAAGCTCTGGAGTTGATAATGGGCAGGAAAGCCTGGCGTGCTGCAGTCCATGGAGTCACAATGAGTCGGATATGACTGAGCAACTGAACGGAATATCTAGAAGCTGTACTCTAAAAATCATTGAGAAAGACCGATATTCATTAGAAAAATGTACAAAGGATATGACCAGGCATTTTACAGAGGGATAACCTGATTCAACTATGGTAGTGGTGGTGGTTTAGTTGCTCAGTCGCGTCTAACTTTTGCGACCCCACAGGCTGTAGCACCCTTGGCTCCTCTGTCTATGTGATTTCCGAACGAAGAATACTGCAGTGGCCCTCATCTTGCCGCCCAGCAATCTGGACCTGCGCGAGGAGCCTGCCAGGACACGTTATACATGCCCACACCATAAGTCCTGATACTCTACGTTGCCGGCGCTGCAGCTTCCGCTTCCAGGCGTTGAGCCCACCATTTTGCTTTTGTGGAAGCGCCCGGAGTCCAGAAGCGAAAGTTCTGAGCTGGGAGTCTCGGTGACCGTAGCCGCAGTCATCTTTGCCACTGCGCCTCGGTGTGATATGCTCGAGCAACCAGAACCAGAGCGTGGAGGTGCACAACATCCTCAGCAATCGAGGATTCAGCGTCTGGTCCTTCGGAACAGGACCAAACGTGAAGCTTCCAGGACGAGCACGCGACAGGCTAAACGTTTATGATTTCAGAACCACATATGACAAGATGTACCAAGACCTTCTTAGGAAAGACAAAGAACTCTATATGCAGAATGGCGTTTTACAGATGCTGGAAAGAAACGAGTATCAAACCCAGGCCAGAGAGGTTCCAGGACTGCAAAGATCCATTTGACCTCATCCTCACCTGTGAAAAGCAAGTGTATGATCAGGTGGTGGAAGATATGAGTACCAGGGAGCAGGAGACCTGCCAGCCCGTGCATGTGATCAACGTGAACAACCTGGAAACCCACAAGGAGGCTACCCTGGGGGCGTTCATCATCTGCGACCTGTGCCAGTGGGTCCAGCTCATGGAGGGCATGGAGGACAGGATTGGCGAGCTGCTGCAAGTGTTCGAGGAAAAGAGCGGCAGGAGCTTCCTGCACACCGTCTGCTTCTACTGAGCCCAGCCTGACATCCGGCCCACTGCCCACTTGAAGCTATTTTCTTGAGTTTCCTTTTGGTAGTACTTTTTCGTTTCTGATACTTGTTTTTACTTTTAGGTATTCTGCCGGTGGACGTTAGCAATACCCAGTAAATGGTACTGTATGCAGTGTGAAGATACGGAAATGCCAGATCAGAAAACAAACGTTTTTCCCGTCCCACTTTCCCTTATGAGTAGAATCTTGACTGTAGTTTTTTTTTTTTTTTTCCTTTAACCGAAAAAGATAAAATGGTTGATAGCACATTTCCCCCAAGACATCTGCCTCTCACTGAGCGTCCCTTTTCCGGCTTCCCTAACTGCTTAGAATGTAAGAATTCCTGAATAAAGCAACAGGATCCACTTTTAAAAAGGATCCTGGCATTGGCCAATAAATAGATGTGGATGGTCATTAGTAATAATATTACCAAAAGGAATACTGGAGTGGGTTGTCATTTTCTTCTCCAGGGGATCTCCTTGACCCAGGTATCGAACCTGGATCTCCTACATTGCAGGTGGATTCCTTACCAGTTGATCCACAAATGAGAAAAGGTTCTCAACCTCTCAAGTAATGAGGAAAAGGTAAGTTACAATAACTTTCACAAGGGTCAAATTAGCAAACATAAAAAGACATTGACCCTTGTCTTTCACAAGGGAGGGTCAAATTAGCAAAACTTAAAAAGCATGATCATGCCAAGTGGTCATACCACAGAAAGATGCGGGGAACTTGAAGTTCTGGTGGGAGTATAAATTTATACACCTCTTTTGGAGAGCACTAGAAATATCTAGCAAAGATGTGCATGCCTTATTATGGTCCCAAATTTCCTCTTCTAGATATTTACCAGGGAGAAATCCTTGCATGTGTGAGAAGACATAAACCAGAATGTGTAATGCTCTATTAAAAGTGAATGGCCAAATATGAGAATGAATTAGTATTATCAATGGCACTTTGAATAATTGAATAGTATTCACCCATTCATCAATAAAGTTGAATCTGGAAAATGGACAAAGTGATCTGGAAAAGGATGTGTGCTACATTTGTGCAAAAGAATAGGGAAATGGACATTGCCATGCCAAGGGGTTTCTTGGGGCCTTTGGGTTTTGGGCCACACATAGTTCAGAAGGTTCCCCTGAGGAGATGGTTGGAAAAGTTAAGTCCTATCTCCTGGAGTCTGATGAATCTGAAGTGGAGCAGGCAGACCCTCCTGGACAGTTTCACTTAAAATATTCTCTAAGTTATTGTTCTTATCTTGAAGAAATCTTTCTTTCCCTTATAGAAAAGCCTGGTGTCATACCATCCATTATTGTGGCAGTGACTCAGGTATGCAGTGTGGTGGCTCTCTGCTGGGGAGAGTAGAAGGGTCAGGTGACTCAGGATTTTAGATGAAGAGGCTGAGTTTATCGCTGAGACAAATTCTGTCTTTTCTTCCCTCTCTTTATGCATCACTGAAAACTGAAAGGGTTCAGTGATTATTTTTTTAATCACCTAACTTTGGGTTGGTTTTTGTGCAAGATTAAAAAGTCTTTCCTTAAATATTCAGCAGAGTTTTCAGACCTTGACTGTATTAATAATGAAAGTGATGCTTAGATGCTTAAAATACTTTCTCCCCTCCTCATTTCCCTTTTTTCCCCTATCTTAGAACATAAAAGATGAAGGCAGTTCTGAAGAGTAACTTTTCAGTTGATTAATCCTCTTGAACTCAGTATAGCTTTCAAAGGGAGAAAGGGCCACCAGCAAAGATCAAGTCACGACCTCATCTCATGTGTCTACCCAGGCTTCTGTTGCCATCGTTTAGGTGGTAGGATTCATGGGTCCTGGTGTTTGATCTAAAATCCTCTCTGCATGTATGATAGGATGTGACTGGATTGTGTGTTTATTTGAATTTTTCTGTCCATTCTGGGAACCTGTAACTACATACATTTGTTGAGATACAGCATTGTGCTAATTACAGAAACTATTGTGTTATCATTATTGATGAATAGACTTTTTTCATCTTATTTTGGTATACTTTGCACATTATATGGCTCTGTATGCATACTCTTTATTTTTTTAATATAAATTTATTTATGTTAATTGGAGGCTAATTACTTTACAATATTGTATTGATTTTGCCATACATCAACATGAATCCACCACGGGTTTAAATGTGTTCCCCATCCTGAACCCCCTCCCACCTCCCTCCCCATCCCATCCCTCTGGGTCATCCCAGTGCACCAGCCCCGAGCATCCTGTATCATGCATCGAACCTGGACTGGTGATTCATTTCACATATGATATTATACATGTTTCAATGCCATCCTCCCAAATCATACCACCCTCACCCTCTCCTACAGAGTCCAAAAGACTTCTGTGCATCTGTGTCTCTTTTGCTGTCTCACATACAGGGTTATCGTTACCATCTTTCTAAATTCCATATATATTCATTAGTATACTGTATTGGTGTTTTACTTTCTGGCTTACTTTACTCTGTATAATAGACTACAGTTTTATCCACCTCATTAGAAGTGATTCAAATGTATTCTCTTTAATGGCTGAGTAATACTCCATTGTGTATATGTACCACTTCTTTCTTATCCATACATCTGCTGATGGACATCTAGGTTGCTTCCATGTCTTGGCTATTATAAACAGTGCTGCGATGAACTTTGGGGTACATGTGTCTCTTTCAATTCTGGTTTCCTCAGTGTGTATGCCCAGCAGTGGGATTGCTGGGTCATATGGCAATTCTATTTCCAGTTTTTTAAGGAGTCTCCACACTGTTCTCCATAGTGGCTGAACTAGTTTCCATTCCCACCAACAGTGTAAGAGGATTTCCTTTTCACCACACCCTCTCCAGCATTTATTGCTTGTAGACTTTTGGATCGCAGCCATTCTGACTGGCATGAAATGGTACCTCATTATGGTTTTGATTTGCATTTCTCTGATAATGAGTGGTGTTGAGCATCTTTTTATGTGTTTGTTAACCATCTGAATGTCTTCTTTGGAGAAATGTCTATTTAGTTCTTTGGGCCATTTTTTGATTGGGTCATTTATTTTTCTGGAGCTGAGCTTCAGGAGTTGCTTGTATATTGTTGAAATTAGTTGTTTGTCAGTTGCTTCATTTGCTATTATTTTCTCCCATTCTGAAGGCTGTCTTTTCACCTTGCTTATAGTTTCCTTTGTTGTGCAGAATCTGTTAATTTTAATTAGATCCCATTTGTTTATTTTTTGCTTTTATTTCCAATATTCTGGGAGGTGGGTCATAGAGGATCCTGCTGTGATTTATGTCAGAGAGTGTTTTGCCTGTGTTCACCTCTAGGAGTTTTATAGTTTAGATCTTTAATCCATTTTGAGTTTATTTTTGTGTATGGTGTTAGAAAGTATTCTAGTTTCATTCTTTTACAAGTGGTTGACCAGTTATCCCAGCACCACTTGTTAAAGAGATTGTCTTTTCTCCATTGTATATTCTTGCTTGCTTTGTCAAAGATAAGGTGTCCATAGGTGCGTGGATTTATCTCTGGGCTTTTTATTTTGTTCCATTGATCTATATTTTTGTCTTTGTGCCAGTACTATACTGTTTTGATGACTGTGGCTCTGTAGTAGAGCCTGAAGTCAGGCAGGTTGATTCCTCCAGTTTCATTCTTCTTTCTCAAGATTGCTTTGGCTGTTTGAGGTTTTTTGTATTTCCATACAAACTGTGAAATTATTTGTTCTAGCTCTGTGAAAAATACCGTTGGTAGCTTGATAAGGATTGCATTGAATCTATAGATTGCTTTGGGTAGTATATTCATTTTCATTATATTGATTCTTCCAATCCATGAACATGGTATATTTCTCCATCTATTTGTGTCCTCTTTGATTTCCTTCACCAGTGTTTTATAGTTTTCTATATATAGGTATTTTGTTTCTTTAGGTAGATATATTCCTAAGTATTTTATTCTTTTCATTGCAATGGTGAATGGAATTGTTTCCTTAATTTCTCTTTCTATTTTCTCATTATTAGTGTATAGAAATACAAGGGATTTCTGTGTGTCGATTTTATATCCTGCAACTTTACTATATTCATTGATTAGCTCTAGTAATTTTTTGGTGGAGTCTTTAGGATTTTCCATGTAGAGGATCATGTTATCTGCAAACAGTGAGAGTTTTACTTCTTCTTTTCCAATTTGGATTCCTTTTATTTCTTTTTCTGCTCTGATTGCTGTGGCCAAAACTTCCAAAACTCTGTTGAATAGTAGTGGTGAGAGTGGGCACCCTTGCCTTGTTCCTGACGTTAGGGGAAATGCTTTCAGTTTGTCACCATTGAGGATAATGTTTGCTGTGGGTTTGTCATATATAGCTTTTATTATGTTGAGATATGTTCCTTCTATTCGTGCTTTCTGGAGAGTTTTTTTTTTTTAATCATAAAAGGATGTTGAATTTTGTCAAGAGCTTTCTCTGCATCTAATGAGATAATCATATGGCTTTTATTTTTCAATTTGTTAATGTGGTATATTATATTGATTGATTTGCAAATATTGTAGAATCCTTGCATCCCTAGGATGAAGCCCACTTGGTCATGATGTATGATCTTTTTAATGTTGGATTCTGATTGCTAGAATTTTGTTAAGGATTTTTGCATCTATGTTCATCAGTAATATTGGCTTGTAGTTTCTTTTTTGTGGCATCTTTGTCAGGTTTTGGTATTAAGGTGATGGTGGCGTCATAGAATGAGTTTTGAAGTTTACCTTCCTCTGCAATTTTCTGGAAGAGTTTGAGTAGGATAGGTGTTAGCTCTTCTCGAAATTTTTGGTAGAATTCAGCTGTGGATCCATCTGGACCTGGGCTTTTGTTTGCTGGAAGATTTCTGATTACAGTTTCAATTTCTGTGCTTGTGATGTGTCTGTTAAGATTTTCTGTTTCTTTTTGGTTCAGTTTTGGAAAGTCATACTTTTCTAAGAATTTGTCCATTTCTTCCAAGTTGTCCATTTTGTTGGCATATAATTGCTGATAGTAGTCTCTTATGATCCTTTTTATTTCTGTGTTGTCTGTTGTGATCTCTCCATTTTCATTTCTAATTTTATAGATTTGATTTTTCTCCCTTTGTTTCTTGATGAGTCTGGCTAATGGTTTGTCAGTTTTATTTATCCTCTCAAAGAACAAGCTTTTGGCTTTATTGATTTTTGCTATAGTCTCTTTTGTTTCTTTTGCATTTCTTTCTGCCCTAATTTTTAAGATTTCTTTCCTTCTACTAACCCTGGGATTCTGCATTTCTTCCTTTTCTAGTTGCGTTAGGTGTAGAGTTAGGTTATTTATTTTTTTTCTTGTTTCTTGAGGTATGCCTGTATTGCTATGAACCTTCCCCTTAGCACTGCTTTTACAGTGTCCCACAGGTTTTGGGTTGTTGTGTTTTCATTTTCATTCATTTCTATGCCTAATTTGATTTCTTTTTTGATTTCTTCTGTGATTTGTTGGTTATTCAGCAGCGTGTTGTTCAGCCTCCTTACGTTGGAATTTTTAATAGTTTTTCTCCTGTAACTGAGATCTAATCTTACTGCATTGTGGTCAGAAAAGATGCTTGGAATGATTTCAATTTTTCTGAGTTTACCAAGGCTAGATTTATGGCCGAGGATGTGATCTATCCTGGAGAATGTTCCGTGTGCACTTGAGAAAAAATTGGAATTCATTGTTTTAGGGTGAAACGTCCTATAGATATCAATTAGGTCTAACTGGTCTATTCTGTCATTTAAAGTTTGTATTTCCTTGTTAATTTTCTGTTTAGTTGATCTATCCATAGGTGTGAATGGGGTACTAAAGTCTCCCACTGTTATTGTGTTATTGTTAATTTCCCCTTTCATACTTGTTAACATTTATCTTACATATTGTGGTGCTCCTATGTTGGGTGCATATGTATTTTAAATTGTTATATCTTCCTCTTGGATTGATCCCTTGATCATTATGTAGTGTCCTTTGTCTGTTTTCACAGCCTTTGTTTTGAAGTCTACCTTATCTGATATGAGTATTGCTACTCCTGCTTTCTTTTGGTCTCTATTTCCATGGAATATCTGTTTCCAGCCCTTCACTTTCAGTCTGTATGTGTCCCTTGTTTTGAAGTGGGTCTCTTGTAGACAACACATATAGGGTCTTGTTTTTGTATCCATTCAGCCAGTCTTTGTCTTTTGGTTGGGGCATTTATCCCATTTACATTTAAGGTAACTATTAATATGTATGATCCCATTGCCATTTACTTTATTGTTTTGGGTTTGAGTTTATACACCCTTTTTGTGTTTCCTATCTACAGAAGATCCTTTAGCATTTGTTGGAGAGCTGGTTTCAGTTCAGTTCAGTTCAGTTCAGTCGCTCAGTCATGTCCGACACTTTGCAACCTCCCTGTCCGTCACCAACTCCCGGAGTTCACTCAGACTCATGTCCATTGATTGGTGATGCCATCCAGCCATCTCATCCTCGGTCGTCCCCTTCTCCTCCTGCCACCAATCCTTCTCAGCATCAGAGTCTTTTCCAATGAGTCAACTCTTCCCATGAGGTGGCCAAAGTACTGGAGTTTCAGCTTTAGCATCATTCCTTCCAAAGAAATCCCAGGGCTGATCTCCTTCAGAATGGACTGGCTGAATCTCCTTGCAGTCCAAGGGACTCTCAAGAGTCTTCTCCAACACCACAGTTCAAAAGCATCAATTCTTCAGCACTCAGCCTTCTTCACAGTCCAACTCTCACATCCATACAGGACCACAGGAAAAACCATAATCTTGACTAGACGGACCTTTTGCTTGTCTGTAAAGCTTTTGCTTGTCTGTAAAGCTTTTGATTTCTCCTTCATATTTAAATGAGATCCTTGCTGAGTACAGTAATCTGGACTGTAGGTTATTTTCTTTCATCACTTTAAGTATGTCCTGCCATTCTCTCCTGGCCTGAACAGTTTCTGTCATAAGATCAGCTGTTATCCTTATGGGAATCCCCTTGTGTGTTTTTTGTTGTTTTTCCCTTGCTGCTTTTAATATTTGTTCTTTGTGTTTGATCTTTGTTAATTTGATAAATATGTGTCTTGGGGTGTTTCACCTTGGGTTTATCCTGTTTGGGACTCTCTGGGTTTCTTGGACTTGGGTGATTATTTCCTTCCCCCATTTTAGGGATGTTTTCAACTATTTTCTCAAGTATTTTCTCATGGTCTTTCTTTTTGTCTTCTTATGGGATGCCTATGATTCGAATGTTGGGGCATTTAACATTATCCCAGAGGTCTCTAAGATTGTCCTCATTTTTTTTTAAATTTGTTTTGTTTTTTTCCTCTCTGATTCATTTATTTCTACCATTCTATCTTCTACCTCACTAATCCTATCTTCTGCCTCCCTTAGTCTACTATTTTTCCCTCCAGTGTTTTTGATCTCATTTATTTCATTATTCATTATATATTGACTCTTTTTTATTTCTTCTAGGTCCTTGTTAAACCTTTCTTGGATTTTCTCAATCCTTGTCTCCAGGCTATTTATCTGTGATTCCATTTTGTGTTCAAGATTTTGGATCACTTTTCACTATCATTATTCAGAATTCTTTATCAGGTAGATTCCCTGTCTCTTCCTCTTTTGTTTCATTTGTTGGCCATTTATCTTGTTCCTTTACCTGCTGGGTATTCCTCTGTCTCTTCATCTAGTTTATATTGCTGTTTTTGGGGTGGCCTTTCTGTATTCTGGCAGTTTATGGAGTTCTCTTTATTGTGGAGTTTCCTTGCTGTGGCTGGGGTTGTATGGGTGGCTTGTCAAGGTTTCCTGGCTAGGGAAGCTTGTGTTGATGTTCTGGTGGGTGGAGCTGGATTTTTTTCTCTCTGGAGTGCAATGAAGTGTCCGGTAATGAGTTATGAGATATCAGTGGGTTTGGAGTGATTTGGGGCAGCCTGTATATTGAAGCTCAGGGCTGTGTTCCTGTGTTGCTGGAGAATTTGCATGTTATGTCTTGCTCTGGAACTTGTTGGCCCTTGGGTGGTGCTTGGTTTCAGTGTAGGTATGGAGGCATTTAATGAGCTCCTGTTGATTATTGTTCCTTGGAGTCAGGAGCTCTCTAGTGTTCTCAGGATTTGGTCTTAAGCCTCTTGCTTCTGGTTTTCAGTCTTATTTTTACAATAGCCTCAAGACTTCTCCATCTATACAGCACCATTGATGAAACATCTAGGTTAAACATGAAAAGTTTCTCCACAGTGAGGGACATTCAGAGAGGTTCACAGAGTTACATGGAGAAGAGAAGAGGGAGGAGAGATATAGAGGTGATCCGAATGAGATGAGTTGAAATCAAAAGAGGAGAGAGCAAGCTAGCCAGTAATCACTTCATTTTGTACACTCCACTGTCTGGACTGCTCAGAGATGTTCACGGAGTTATACAGAGAAGAAAAGAGGGAGGAAGGAGACAGAGGTGGCCAGGCAGATAAGGGGGGAATCAAAAGGAGAGAGACAGATCCAGCCAGTAATCAGTTCTCTAAGTGTTCTCCACTGTCTGGAACACACAAAGAGATTCACAGAGTTGGGTAGTGAAGAGAAGGGGAAGGGAGGAGATAGAGGCGACCTTGTGGAGAAAAAGCAGTATCCAAAGTGGGAGAGAGCAGTCAAGCCAGTAATCTTGCTCCAAAGTAAAAATGGGTACTGAAGATTGGGTTCTTAAAGGTACAAAATTGATAACAAATACCAAATAGCAATGAATAAAAATGTAGAGTAGAGGTTAGATTTTCAAAAATACAATATTACAGAAAAAAAGTCAAAAAAATTTAAAAATATATATATATGAAGTTTGGTTTAAAAAATAGGTTCTCTTTTTTTGCAAAGTAATAGTAGGTTATAAAAATGAAAATTAAAGAAGTAGTAAACATTTTAAAAAATTTTAAAAAAAAGAACTATAGTAAAAAATAGTAAAAATATATCTAGGAGATTCTCTGGTGCTGTTGTGGGTAGAGTGGGGTCAGTTCATTTTCAGATAGTTCCTTGATCCAGCTTATATTTCTCAAAATCTATAGGCCCCTTCCTATGTGGTCAGTACTAACTACAGGGTCTTAATCTATTGCACCTGTCACTTCCAAGGAGGTTCCCTCTGTTTTAGCTTCTTCTGTTTGCTGGTCTCTTCAGTGTCTAATTTATGCTCTGACATGAGGGGGTGGTGGTGGACACTTTTTTAAGCTCATTTGTTCAGTCGTGCTATGGGGAGGGAGGGATGCTGCAAAGAAATAACACTGGCGTGTGCTTGCAGTGTCTCAGCCACACTGGGTTTGTCCCCTCTCATGGCATGTGTGCTTTCCCTGTCTACACTGCTTAGGCTCTAGGTTGCTTTGCTGGGAACTGAGGCCGGCCCTGGTTGTTTGCACTTCCCAGGTCTAAGCCACTCAAGTTCAGATACTCGGGTAGTCCTCAGAGGTGCAGACTCGCTTGGGCCTGCGTTTTGTGCCGTTCCCAGGTTCGAGCAGCTCAGGTGAGCAGGTGTTTGGCAAGCATGGTCGCTGGGACTTTTTGCCTCCCCTGTCCCTGCCACTCGGTTTTCTGGGTGTACATCAGGCACACCTTCTGACTGTCCAGAATCCCAAGAATTCTTAGTTAGCAATGAAGCCTGCTTGCAGTTTGGTAGATAATGCCGTTCTGGGGCTGTGATTGCCCCCTTCCAGCTCTGGCTGCCCTCGCCTGCCTGTCACCAGGCAGGAGGATGGGCCAGGCTAGCTTTGCTCACTCCTTTGTTCTGTGATGGAGTTCTCAAGGCAAGAATACTGAAGTGGTTTGCCATTCCCTTCTCCAGTGGACCACATTCTGTCAGACCTCTCCACCATGACCCGCCTATCTTGGGTTGCCCCGCGGGCATGACTTGGTTTCATTGAGTTAGACAAGGTTGAGAAAGCCTTCTTCAGCAATCAATGCAAAGAAAAAGAGGAAAAGAACAGAATGGGAAAGACTAGAGATCTCTTCTAGAAAATTAGAGATACCAAGGGAACATTTCATGTAAAGATGGGCTCAATAAAGGACAGAAATGGTCTGGACCTAACAGAAGCAGAAGATATTAAGAAGAGGTGGCAAGAATACATGGAAGAACTGTACAAAAAAGATCTTCATGACCCAGATAATCATGATGGTGTGATCACTAATCTAGACCCAGACATCCTGGAATGTGAAGTCAAGTGGGCCTTGGAAAGCATCGCTATGAACAAAGCTAGTGGAGGTGATGGAATTCCAATTGAGCTATTTCAAATCCTGAAAGATGATGCTGTGAAAGTGCTGCACTCAATATGCCAGCAAATTTGGAAAACTCAGCAGTGGCCACAGGACTAGAAAAGGTCAGTTTTCATTCCAATTCCAAAGAAAGGCAATGCCAGAGAATGCTCAAACTACCACACAGTTGCACTCATCTCACATGCTAGTAATGTAATGCTCAAAATTCTCCAAGCCAGGCTTCAGCAATACGTGAACCGTGAACTTCCTGATGTTCAAGCTGGTTTTAGAAAAGGCAGAGGAACCAGAGATGAAATTGCCAACATCCGCTGGATCATGGAAAAAGCAAGAGAGTTCCAGAAAAAACATCTATTTCTGCTTTATTGACTATGCCAAAACCTTTGACTGTGTGGCTCACAATAAACTGTGGAAAATTCTGAAAGAGATGGGAATACCAGACCACCTGACCTGCCTCTTGAGAAATCTGTATGCAGGTCAGGAAGCAACAGTTAGAACTGGACATGGAACAACAGACTGATTCCAAAGGGGAAAAGGAGTATGTCAAGGCTGTATATTGTCACCCTGCTTATTTAACTTCTATGCAGAGTACATCACGAGAAACGCTGGACTGGAAGAAACACAAGCTAGAATCAAGATTTCCGGGAGAAATATCAATAACCTCAGATACACAGGTGACACCACCCTTATGGCAGAAATTGAAGAGGAGCTAAAAAGCCTCTTGATGAAAGTGAAAGTGGAGAGTGAAAAAGTTGGCCTAAAGCTCAACATTCAGAAAACAAAGATCATGGCATCCGGTCCCATCACTTCATGGGAAATAGATGGGAAATCAGTGGAAACAGGGTCAGACTTTATTTTGGGGGGCTTCAAAATCACTGCAGATGGTGACTGCAGCCATGAAATTAAAAGATGCTTACTCCTTGGAGGAAAAGTTATGACCAACCTAGATAGCATATTCAAAAGCAGAGACATTACTTTGCCGACTAAGGTCTGTCTAGTCAAGGCTATGGTTTTTCCTGTGGTCATGTATGTATGTGAGAGTTGGACTGTGAAGAAGGCTGAGTGCCGAAGAATTGATGCTTTTGAACTGTGGTATTGGAGAAGACTCTTGAGAGTCCCTTGGACTGCAAGGAGATCCAATCAGTCCATTCTGAAGGAGATCAGCCCTGGGATTTCTTTGGAAGGAATGATGCTAAAGCTGAAACTCCAGTACTTTGGCCACCTCATGTGAAGAGTTGACTCATTGGAAAAGACTCTGATGCTGGGAGGGATTGGGGGCAAGAGGAGAAGGGGACGACAGAGGATGAGATGGCTGGATGGCATCACTGACTCGATGGACATGCGTCTGAGTGAACTCCGGGAGTTGGTGATGGACAGGGAGGCCTGGCGTGTTCCGATTCATGGGGTTGCAAAGAGTTGGACACGACTGAGCGACTGAACTGAACTGAACTTGTTCTGTGAGTGGGCCTGACAGTGTCTTAGGTTAGGGCTTTTCACGTAGCTCTAGTCAGTCCTTTGTTCTATGAGCAGGCCTGGTGGTGTCTTAGGTTAGGGCTTTTCGCATGGTAGCTATCCCACAGTCTGGTGTGCTAGCCCAAGTTAGTTCCCTTAGGTTGCCCTTGGGGCATTCGCGCCTGGTCCTTACTCTAAGCAATGCAGCCCGTGCCTCCCTGCCCAACCCCTGCTTACTAGCCGCGGGTGCAGGCGTCTGTGCTGCTTCTCCGCTGGGGGAGTTACCGTTGGGTGTGTAATCTCTGGGTTTTAATTATTTATTTTTCCTCCCGGATTATGTTGCCCTCTGTGCTTCCAAGGCTCGCCACAGACTGGGCAGTGAGACTGTTTCCTGGTGTTTGGAAACTTCTCTCTTTTTTAAGACTCCCTTCCCGGGTGGGAGCCCTGTCCCTACCTCTTTTGTTTCTCTTTTTGTCGTCTATATTTTTTCCTACCTCCTTTTGAAGACAACGGTCTGCTTTTCTGGGTGCCTGATTTCCTCTGCCAGCATTCAGAAGTTGTTTTGTGGAATTTACTCAGCATTCAAATGTTCTTTTGATGAATTTGAAGGGGAGAAGGTGATCGCCCCCTCCACTTCCTCCACCATCTTAGGACCGCCCTCCTCTTTTTTTATTATCACTAGACAAATGCTCAAATCAGCAAGTAATAAAGGAGATTGGACCCAGTCCACTATTTAAGAAAAGTCACTTTTCTCATTTATATGAACAGACCCATGGTTGGAGTTTTAAAACTCTCTATAAGCATCAAAAAGATTTTTGATCTTAGATGCAATTCTAGAATTCTCAATCACCTTAGTGATGTTCTTTGGGAAATTCTATGAGGGCATGGGCTTTGTCTGTCTTGTTCACTGTGGTAGGGCCCAGTGCAATGCCAGGCACATGGTAGGACTTCAGTGTTTTTTAAATGAAAGGGTGGATGGATGGATGGGTGGATAGACTAATGGATGGTTGAAAAGAAGGAAGGGAGGAAGGAGAGAGGGTGGCAGAAATCTGTTTTGAGGACTTCCATGTGGAAGGTGTTCACTTTGCTGGAACATTGACTTTTATATTTAAAATGTCTGACCTCTTACTTCAGATACCCAGAGTGGCAGCCACAGGATACTTGCTATTTATGATTTTTAAAATGTTTGAAACCCATTCCAGGGAGTAAGGGAAGAAGAGCACATCAAAGCTGCCCTGCTCCTTTTTTGGCTTTAAGTTCAAACGTAGCATTCAAGATGATACAGATATTTGATTGTGTAGAGTTAATATTCCCCCAGAAGGTAGAAACAGCTGAAGTATAAATAGCTGCTTTAAATTTTTTTAGTAAACTTATTTAGGAGAATGGCTTCATACAGAAAAGTGCACAAATCCAAAATGAACAGCTCAGTAAATGTTTACAAATTGAACAAACTGTTGTAACTAGCACCCGGATCAAAAAAGGAAACATTACAAGCACTCTAGAGGTCATTCTTCTGTCCTCTTTCAAAGTTTACCCCTCACTACATGGGTAACCACTATAATTTTGAACACCATAGCTTGGATTTTCCTATTCCAGATATATGTGTGAATGGCTTATTTCACTGACTGTGGTGTTTTCATGGAGAAGGCAATGGCACCCCACTCTAGTACTCTTGCCTGGAAAATCCCATGGACGGAGGAGCCTGGTAGCCTGCAGTCCATGGGGTCACTAAGAGTCAGACATGACTGAGTGACTTCCCTTTCACTTTTCACTTTCATGCATTGGAGGAGGAAATGGCAACCCACTCCATTGTTCTTGCCTGGAGAATCCCAGGGACGGGGGAACCTGGTGGGCTTCCATCTATGGGGTCGCACAGAGTCGGACACGACTGAAGCTACTTAGCAGCAGCAGTGGTGTTTTCAAGGTTTATTCATGTTGTCACATATATCAATTCTCATCTCTTCATATTGCTGAGTAACATTCCACTGTGCTATATTTCTGTAAGATTACAGAAGAACCAGAATGAACTTTTTGGCCAACGCAGTATGTATACACTAATTCAGATGTATGTTTTTACTTCTTGGCTATTGTAAACAAAGTTGCTATGAACATTTGAGTACAAGCTTTAGTGTGGACGTATATTTTCAGTTCTCTTGGGTAAATGTCTAGTACTTGCATTGCTGGGCCCTGTAGTAACTGCAGGCTTAACTTTTTGATCAACTGCCAAACCTTTCAAAGTGGCTACTCCATTTTATGTTCCTGTCAGTGGTTTGTAAGAATTCTATCTGCTCCAGATCTTTCCCAGCCCTTGGTATAGTCAGTCTTAATTTTTAGCCATTCTGATGGGAAATCTATGTTTTCTTCTCCATAGGTTTTGATGTCTTGTTATACTCAGAACATAATTCAAAAGCTGACTTCTATAGATTAACTAATCTTTAGGTCATTTCCTAGCAAAGGCATTAATTGGAACAACTAACCTTTCCCTCTCTTTTGTGAAATATGTGGAAAAAGCCTTCAAGGTTTGGCTCAGTTGCTTCTTCTACCAGAAAGCCTTTCCTGAGTCCTCTTCACCCAGTCTACATGTGTTGATTTCCCTCTGAAGGCTCATTTCCTTTTTGTGTCTTTCAGCAGAGCCCCAACACAAAGTAGGTGCCTAAATACACCTTTGTTGAAACTCTATTCTACTGGGTTGGCCAAGAAGTTAATTTTGAACTTGGCCAAATGAACTTCTTGGCCAACCCAACACACCCAATTATCTCAAAGAATCTTTGTGCCAAAGTTTTAGAAGTGACTTAGATGTCATCTGCCCAGTCTTATCACTTTATTGGTAAGAAACTTGAAACTCAGAAAGATGAATGGGCATAGCCAGACAATCAGAGCCTAGTGGGAATGTCTCCTGACTCCTATTCCAGGGTTCTTTCTACTTACCCAGACAAGCTCCTTCCTGCATCTTTGCTTCCCCTCTCCCATTAATTCTCAGAGATAGAAATTAATCTTTGGCAGGAAAAAACCCTGTACATTTCCAGGGCTTAAATTTAAAGTCAAAGAAACAAACCTCTTATGATCATGGAAACTGCATTATTCAGCACTGAAAACTACCGTCAGTTAAACCAGAGAAAGGAAACTTAAAGTGACTTTTCAGCAAATACAGTTTTTAATGATACACATATAATATCTTGTTTTGTTTTGTACTCTGATCATGATTAAGAATTTCAAATAGCTCAGGGAGAATTAAGAAGATTTACACCCATATTATTACTCATAACCACTTAGAGCAAAGAGAGAAATCTTTTTAAAAGATGTTTATTGCTTTCATACCAAATGAGAATGTGAATTAAAATGATTCCCAGCACAGTCTTTCGAGTTGAAAATACATTCAGCAGTTTTCAGAATCCCTTGAAATAACAACAATGCTCTGTAATTTCATGGAGTTTGTAGTTTTTCAAAGGAGGTTAGGGGAAGATGCTATAAACATGAACTTCCTAATCTCCGTCATGCAGTGACTGCCCTGGGCCAATCTTGTTAACACCTGCTCCTCAGATGGAGGGTTTAACACTCTGCCTGGCTGTCCAGGTTTCAAGATTTGACTCCGTGGTTCACTGCAAATTTACTTCAAATGTGAGAACCTTGGTTCTTCAGTAATTATCTGACTCTCAGTTCCTGGACTGTAAAATGTGATGATCTTGTACCCATTTCAGAGAAATAATGTATGGCAAGCACCTTATTCTTAGTAGATCTTCTTCATATGGTAGCTACTGTTAGATCCCTGCTGGAGAAGATTGTGGAGCAGGAAAAGAGGGCTTTGTGGATTCCCTAACCCAAAATATCCCAAACTCATTCATTCACTTATTCATTTTTTGAGAATAGATTGACAGCTTCCTATTCCTGTAGTGGGGGTGAGGGGCATGCAAATAAATTTCCCACATTTAAGCATGTCACATTCTGTATTGTTTTTAGCTCATTGATTTCTGTAAATAACAATTATTACCAGTGGTAAGCTCTAACATACTAAAGGCTAACAATGTTGGAAAGAATATTTCAATCAAAAAACCAGTATATCACACATCATAAAAAGATAAGAACTGATGGATGAGCTAAAGTATCTCCTTCTGTCTAAGTAAATGTTAGAAATAAGCTTTAGGGACTTACGATTTATACTAGCTCCTGGATCTGGAAGACTTCATTGCTCGATTAGTGGTCTAAAACAGGCAAAAAAATATAGGCTGTTTTTGTTTGTTTGTTTGTTTTTAACCAGGAACACTTTCAGAATGGGTCTGAAATCAGTCATGTGCTTAATCTGGAACTCTCAGAAAAAAGTGCTAACTTCTGTTTTCTGGAGCAAATGCAGAGCAAGAGAAGCTGCCAGGAAGGCTGCAAGGGCTGGAACATGCCCTTTGACCCGGAGTCAGGAGACCTTGTCTCTCACTCCAGATCAGTCACTGCTTTAGACTGGGACACTGCACTTGTCACTTTGATGTTGTGAGCTTCACAAGCTCACCTTGATGTTGTGGAAATTCTCTATCCAGGCAAAACTCTTAATTATAAACTACGTCCTGTAGATTTATAGGGTTCCACAGAGGTGCTTCAGGGATCACCGAAGGAGGCATTCTGAGACCTTAGTCCTCACCCCCAAGCCAAGTATACAGAAGATCTCTTCTCAGGGTTGCATTTGAATAAAGGGTTCCATTCCAAGTCCTGAGTAAAGCTGCCGGCCACTAGGCTAAGTGATCCTCAGAGTTCTTTGGTTCTAAGTAACCAACGTGGTTCTGAGTAACCAAAGTGGACATCTGATTTTAAAATTACTGATACGTTAGCCAGCCCTTAGCCTACAATGAGGGTGGCAATCGATTTACCTACTGTACTACCCAGGTACATCCCAAACCTAGATTGTCTGATTTTGTGATGATTCAGAATCATCACAGGAAGGTTGAATTAGACAGTGTCATCTTACTCTCACTCATTTTTTTCTCTGTGTAGTATATTTCATGGGTCTCTAAGTATACTTAATGGGTCTCTGATAACTAGAATGTTCAATTGATCCATCAGTGCCATTCGTCAGCTATGCTGACCATCAGTAAATTTATTGAAGCAGACAGTGAACAATTTGAATTGCGGGCAGTGTTTCTCACACTTATTTAGATGGTGTCATAAGGAAGAGCCAGCAATAAGATGTGTGTGTATGTGAGTGTTGGTCAATTGTTTTTATAGACGTATAGTAAAGGCTGATGTATTTGAGGCATCGAGTTATTTCAGGCAGTTTGCATTCACTGTGACTGAAACTGGTTCTTTGAAGCAATTCTATTTCGAAGTGACTAAAAAACACAGCCATGAAAGCAGAAATCTAGATTCTGTCAGGATACACTAAGCATCTCCAAGAAAATAAACTGGAGGTGTATCGCACATTCCAGTTTAAAATATGGCCTCCCTCTGAGTGACAGTGGTGCTATTAATGTCCTTTTACTTCGGGGAGAGAACTCTGTGGCACTGTTGATGCTTTTATGTGCATTTCTTCTGTTTATTTTCAGTGTGTTTATCCATTTACCTCTTCATTCCTTCATTTTTGCTTTACCTTCTTTCTCTCTAGACTCCAGTGCTTTTGAAATTTGACTGCATCCATGGATTCTTGGAATCTGAAATAAGTGACAGGGTGCCTGTTGCTACAGAGCCAGGTTCTGTGGTAGACAGTGCTGTAATACAGGGATAATGAGGTGCTCTTGTTAGTACGTTACTGCATTTTGTAGGGTTATGTTTTGAGGGATTTTCACTCTAGGTGAGGCACTTGTTTAAGACTAGTGAAAGAATCAATGATTGAATCCAAGATGGAGGTTGGGGAGAAGACTTGAAGGGCATGGATCCTCTTAAGTCCTTCTTTGGCACGTCTGATCTTCCTATATCATGTTAATTTGTTCACATATATCTCTTCTTTATTAAAATGATTGCCGTGAGAGCAGGTTTTGGACTCTTGTGGGATTTCTGGGGTTTAGCACACTGCCTATAGAATTGGCTATGTGCATTGTATTCAGTGCATGAGAGAAGGAGATTAGAGCCATAAATTGGGAGGGACTGTCCTAGAAAAGCAAAATGTGGTGAAGATATAGTACTGTGTATTATTTGATATTTTCATTGATCTCAAGGATGAGGAAAATTTTAATGATTGAGCTCTGAACTGCAAGAGGTAAAGATTTGACTCCCTCCCAAATATTCATTCCAGTCTTACTCCAAAGGTAGCCCAGATTGTTCTCCTGACTACCCAGTACTCAAATACACTTATCCCAGAGATCAGAAGAAATGCCGTGGAATTCCAAAACTTACTGTCATCTGTGCCACAAATGGCCAAATTATGAGAAGTCGTTTAGTCAGCAAGATAGAAATAGCATCTGCATAGGCAGACAACAAACTCAGACATCTTCCCTCTGAGATCCAGCTGCCATTCTGACTGATGGCAAGCTCCCAGCCCTGCAAATCCTAGAACTGCAGAGCAGAGGCACTCTACCCAAGTCAGAGACTAGAAAAGGCAGGGGTTGCACCTAAGCCACTTTTTTGACACTCTTAGATTAATTCATTTGTCTCTTGGACTCAGGTTGACAGATGAGTGGAGAAGTGAGAGAGAAGTATGAGTGACACTTTAAAAAAACTGAGTTTATTCCAAGAATGCAAGGCTGGTTCAACAATTGGAAATCTATCAGTGTGACACATTTGAAGCAGAAAAACCATGTCATTGATAGATACAGAAAAAATAAAGTACTTTTGAGTTTTAAAAATCATGAATGAATGCTCAATTTTAAGTAAAACAAGAATAGAAAGCTACTTCTTTAACATGATGTCATATATTTATTATAAACCAATAATAAACATCATGATAAATGGAGAAATACAAATGGCATTTCCATAATAAACAGGAACAAGACAGGGATTCCCACATCATTGCTACTATTCAACATTGTTTTAGAGGTAATCATAGTATTATATATGGGTACTATATATAGTACTATATATAATCATAGTATTATATATATAAGTATTGTATACTTCAAAGTGAGTGAAGTCACTCAGTCGTGTCCGACTCTTTGTGACCCTGTGGACTGTAGCCTACCAGGCTCCTCTGTCCATGGGATTCTCCAGGCAAGAGTACTGGAGTGGGTTGCCATTTCCTTCTCCAGGGGATCTTCCCAACCCAGGGATTGAACCCAGGTCTCCCGCATTGCAGGCAGACACTTTAATCTCTGAGCCACCAGGGAAGTCTCTAGCAGTCTGTTACTGAAAGAAAAGAATGTCTTAAAACTCAGAATGGCACCAGGCCCCTCATCCATAAAATGTATTTTGGAATAATCTTGGCACCAGATGATTCATCCCGGGCCATAAAATGATTGACTTGAATCTTAAAGAAGGGCAGATTACCATACAAATAGTTTTGTTTACATAGATTAGGGGAACAATATCTGAGTATAACATACTGGTTTGTCAAGTAGATTCTGAGCCATTAGGTGGAACCCACTTGAAGACAGAGTTTAGGGTAAATGCATAGTACATTAACATAGCTTAAGACAAACATTTCCATAAGAAAAATGCATTGGCTAACTCAAGGTTTGAGAATAGTTAACTCCAGGTGAAACCAGGTGTCATTATGGCAACACAGTATTTTAAGAGAAACCTCCTTTTAAATTTGTATAGAGAAGGAAAAAAATATCACTAGTTTGTTTCCTCCTGCCACTTAAGAGAGATAAATGTGTCTGACACTTGCAGTCTATTTCCTCCATTTGGAGACCCCGGGCCTTCCTGCCTGTTGCCCTCTCAAGATCAGAGTGGAACATGTGTGTGCATGTGCCAGGTTGCTTCAGTTGTCCCTAACTCTTTGCAACCCCATGGACTGTAACCTGCCAGGTTCCTCTGTCTATGGGATTCTCCAGACAAGAATACTGGAGTGAGTTGCCATTTTCTTCTCCTGGGGATCTTCTCAACATAGAGATCAAACCTACTTCTCTTAAGTCTCGTGCATTGGCAGGTGGGTTCTTTATCACAAGTTATATATGGGAGCCTGCTAATGCTAAAGGACTTACTGAAGTCAAAAGGAAAGACTGGCTTTTTGTTTTTATTTTTTATTTAAAAAGTCTAATTATTTTGTAATTTAGGGAGATAAAGTTTACATACCATACAGTTCACCGATTTAAAGTATACAGTTTGGTGGTTTTGTTAATAAGTCTATATAGAGAGTTGTGCTACTACATCACAGTCAAGTTTAGAACAAGAAACCCCATATCCCTTAGCAAATTTCTTCCCAACCCACACCCCACCCCAGAGTTAGATAACCACTATTCTACTTTGAATCTCTTACTGATTTGCATTTTCTAGACATTTCATTCTTATGAATGAAATAATATAATTTTTTGTGACTGCCTTCACTTAACATAATGTTTTCAAGGTTTATTCACATGGTAGTATTGTAGGAAAGGGGACCCCTTCCAGGGCCTGAAACTGGGCTCTTGTCTAACACTCGGAAATGAATTGTCTGAGGAGACACATCTGCTGAGAAAACAAGAGATTTTATTGGGGAAAGGCACCCGGGTGGAGAGCAGTAGGGTAAGGGAACCCAGGAGAACAGTTCTGCCACAGGGGTTTTATGGTGATGGGATTAGTTTCTGGGTTGTCCTTAGCCAATCATTTTGACTCAGAGTCCTTTCTGGTGGTGCACACCTTGTTCAGCAAAGATGGATGTCAGAGAGAAGGATTCCGGGGGTTGGTTGGAAATGTAGTGTCTCCTTTTGATCTTTCCCGAATTCTTCCGGTTGGTGGTGGCTTATTAGTTCCATGTTCCTTAGCAGGACCTCCTGTCGTAAAACTACTAATGCAACTATGACGGTTTCAATCAGTATGCTTCCCCTAACAACTCCCCCTGAGAGACTTCATACTCAAGATACTTCTTGGAAATTGGGGCAGAGGTCTCTTTTTTTGGTAACTTCTTTCTGTTGTGCATGGGCGCAGGCCTGCCTAAAAGAGCAGAAGTCTCTCTCTACCTGATCTAAGTCAAGGTATTTTTTTGCCTGAAACCAGAAGGCGATTGCACCTCACTCCAGTACTCTTGCCTGGAAAATCCCATGGGCAGAGGAGCCTGGTAGGCTGCAGTCCATGGGGTTGCTAAGAGTCAGGCACGACTGAGTGACTTCCCTTTCACTTTTCACTTTCATGCATTGGAGAAGGAAATGGCAACCCACTCCAGTGTTCTTGCCTGGAGAATCCCAGGGACAGGGGAGCCTGGTGGGCTGCCATCTATGGGGTCTCACAGAGTTGGACACGACTGAAGCGACTTAGCAGCAGCAGCATTCATTCACCCTTGTAATAACAGCAATTTAGTTTGAAACTGTTGGCTCCTCTCAGAGATGAAATAGAAAAGGGTCAAACAGGAGACCTAACAAGATGGTCATCACTGGTCCCCAGAAACAGGAGGCAACATTTGGGGTGAGAGCTGTAGGTTTTGTGACTTTTCTTTTTTTTTGATTGGTTGGTGGTGAAGAAACAGAGCTGTGCTCCAGGAATCTTGTGTTTAGTCTGAAGGTACCATCTTCCACCTGGGTGGGGGCTCAAGTTCTGTAGAACTCAAAGAAAAAAATTGTTATGCATATTTCTTTGACTAGGAACCAGGACCTATCTCAAGGCTGTACCACCGTTTGATCCTTTCTCCTCTGTTTCTGTATCCCCTCCCTTCCCTGATTAGCAATTGTTTGAATCCACCCTTTGGAACTCAGGGAAGGTCAAGGAGGCTGAATGAAGCCTATATCTTCAAGGTAAGAAATGGAGAACATACAACAGATCTGTACTCTAGAGCCCCACAGAGTCCTGCTCAGTTTTAATTTAGGGAACAGGGTAACTATGACTGTGATAACTTTCTGTCAAAATGGGGCATAGGACTGCCTCAGCTTGGAGAATAGACACTGAATTGGAAGTATTTCTGAGTTTCAAGTCCTAGATCTGAGCCTTGTGTGATTAAAATCTCAATCTCTTTGTCTGCCATTTTGTTGTAACAGACCCAGTTAGAAGTAGCTGGAGGAAGGATAACTGGAATTTTAATAAACAAAATAAATCTCATTTTTTTTTTAGAAGAATAAGCCTGAAACCTGTCTGGACCTGGCACTTTGGGGAGACTTGTAGCCAAGTAGCCAGTTGCCTACTTTTATAAAAAGTAAGGTTGCAGTTACTAGCTTCCAGCAGACATTGTTTTGAGAATGGTGGCATCTAAGCCTGACATGACTCAGAAAACTCAAGTGTTTAGCAATACAACGTCTAATCTGAAATTACACCCATAGTATCACTTAGTTATTTTTCAGGATGTCTAAACCATAGCTACTCTATTTTGACTTTTAATTGTAAAATTTTTTTAATAGCCAAAACACATGTCACCATTAATGACGTCAGTGATTTTTTAGGTATGAGAAGATGCAAGAATTGGAACTTGTAAAATCTTTTCTTGAAAAGATCTAACTATCTGAAGGCCTGTTTTGCCAGTTTTTGCCAGAGCACAGAGTGTCTCATTCCTGATTTTTACCCTGAACTCCTTTCAGGGGCATTGAAAGCCAGCAGTTGCAGCGGCCATGATTTAATCTTTGTAGATGTAGATGACAAGTGTCAGTCTTCAGTTGGCAGAGCCCCTTTTTGTTCATAAATTTGACCATGATTTTGAGGGGGGCATTTCATGACCATTTTATCTTATGGTGTTGAGAATGTCCATTCTCAGGTTTGGCAAAGATTTTGTTGACAGGCTGTTACTGGACTAGGCCATAAAACAGTATCCAAAATTCTCTGGACCACCTGTCTTACTAGCCTCTTGGTCCAGGAAAATATCCCCTCTTGTTGCTTCTTCCCATATCTAGAGTTACACTGTTACCATCATCGATCTCATATGGGACTATATATTATTCTATTAGAGGCCTCAGACACACATTTGGCAGTGTAAGAAACAGAAATTTTGTAAAACAGGTGAAATACAAATAACATAGCCAGCAGTATTAGTAAGGTTAAGTCCATTAGATGTAGCCCAGTATATCTCAGGTCATCTGACTTAGTCTACTCTGTAGAATCCTTATCTTCCAGGGAAATTATATATTGGCACACACACACACACACACACACATATATATATATATATATATATATATATATATATATATATATGGCACATAGCCCAGTTTTCTAGTGTTACTAGACTGATTATCTTTAGTATGATTTAGTTTCCAACACAGAGGAGACTTTAAACCTAAATTATCATAGCCTGGTGTTATCTATATGAATCCATCTCATAATTGTGGGAGATTTTTTTCTTTTTTTGTTGAAACTTTTTTTGTTGCTCTGATTGAGCTTGAGTAATAGAAAAAAAAGCTCAAATTTATTGCCACAGTCAGAGCAGGCATTATTAATTGGCCTGGTGAGGGGATCCCATCTAGTAATATCACAGTGACCTGAATATGACTATAATTTTTTATTTAAGTAAATTTTTTCGGGGCCAACTAGTTAGAGTCTTGTAGTAGAGAATTTTACCAAGGTAACACAGAACTCAGTTCAGTTCAGTTGCTCAGTCGTGTCCGACTCTTTGTGACCCCATGAATCGCAGCACGCCAGGCCTCCCTGTCCATCACCAACTCCCCGAGTTCACTCAGACTCACGTCCATCGAGTCAGTGATGCCATCCAGCCATCTCATCCTGTTGTCCCCTTCTCCTCTTGCCCCCAATCCCTCCCAGCATCAGAGTCTTTTCCAATGAGTCAACTCTTTGCATGAGGTGGTCAAAGTACTGGAGTTTCAACTTTAGCATCATTCCTTCCAAAGAAATCCCAGGGCTGATCTCCTTCAGAATGGAGTGGTTGGATCTCCTTGCAGTCCAAGGGACTCTCAAGAGTCTTCTCCAACACCACAGTTCGAAAGCATCAATTCTTCGGCTCTCTGCCTTCTTCACAGTCCAACTCTCACATCCATACATGACCACTGGAAAAACCATAGCCTTGACTAGATGGACCTTAGTCGGCAAAGTAATGTCTCTGCTTTTCAAAATGCTATCTAGGTTGGTCATAACTTTTCTTGCAAGGAGTAAGCGTCTTTTAATTTCATGGCTGCAATCACCATCTGCAGTGATTTTAGAGTCCAAAAAAATAAAGTCTGACACTGTTTCCACTGTTTCCCCATCTATTTCCCATGAAGTGATGGAACTGGATGCCATGATCTTCGTTTTCTGAATGTTGAGCTTTAAGCCAACTTTTTCACACTCCTCTTTCACTTTCATCAAGAGGCTTTTTAGTTCCTCTTCACTTTCTGCCATAAGGGTGGTGTCATCTGCATATCTGAGGTTGTTGATATTTCTCCTGGCAATCTTGATTCCAGCTTGTGTTTCTACACAGGTAGAAACAAACCCAACAATTGGATTGATTTCTAAAACTAGCATAGATAGAAAAGCATTTGATTTATATGTAAAGGTCTAAGAAGTCAATAAAACATTATAAATGATCATACGAATCAGGTCCAGCATCTTGGGCAAGCTGTCTATCTCTGATGTCGTTGTCTTCTCATTCTGGTGTAGTGTAGCTTCTCCTGATAAAAAAAGTCCTTTCATCCAGGTTGGAGACAATCCCTTAAAATATCTTTTTTTCAGTCCTGGTTGCAGTCATGAGGCATCTGATCTTCATCCAAAGATAGATTACTGAGATAAGCTTCAGAAACAAACTTAGGGTGTTCTTTAAGAATTCAATTAAATTTTACATTAATATCACATAATATCAAAGAACTATCTAAGAAATGAGTCCTACTACCTCCATTAACAAACTGGGATTTAACATTTACTGAAACATCTTTTTTCCCCTAAAATTACCTTCATTTTTATCAAATATAACCAAATTAAGGCTAGCTTGTTTCCAAAATAGGTCTGTTCTCCCTAATTTTGGTCTTATGATTTATATAACCATAATTGATCATAGACTTTTTATTTTGCTGAAACATTTATAGAATCTCAGACTGAACTTTTAAAATAAAACAGGGCTGGGAAACTCACACCAAAGGCTTATCACAGATTTTGCCTAACAAATCTAGGTGAATTCTTTCCTTTTTAAGTTCTCAAAAATTCTTTGAGATTTTTGTACCTGTTAGTGAGATAACCTTTCTAGCTCATTTGATAAACTTACTGGAAACCTAAGAGTTTTAAATTTCTGGAGGAGTCAGATAAAGAGAAAATATAATTGTTTTGTTTATAACATATAATTTTACTGAAGTATTGTCATAATTAGTTTGAGAGGAAGGTTTTCCCTACTCTTGAAAAACATGAGATTCAAACCCGTAATTTTTTAGATAGAAACCATAAAAGTTATAAGCATATTTGCTGGTTCATTCAGTCCTTTTGTTAACTTTTGTGAAGTCATCAAGTTTTCCATTAGAATACCAGGACATATCAGAATGTTAAGAACTCCATATAATTTCTAGGATATGTGTATTAGTAATGTCACCATACATTATAACATGAGCAGATTTATTACTCATTTGATAATCTTTTTCATGTAATTTAACCAACCAAATAAACACAGTTTAATATCTCTCTTTGGGATGTTTCAGGGGCCCTCTGAAGCACCCCAAATTTAGCTAAAGATCAAAATAACTTCAAAAGAATTCTATTTAGGAAGTTTTATTGAAAAGATCAATTAAAAGGGTTTAGAACATTTGGTCAGATTTAGTCAGTGTTGATGGGTGTATCATTTAGCTTGTTGATATGTCACAATAGGTGTAAATACCAAGGCTCAAGGTCTAGTGAAAGTCAGCTCCGCCATCTTGGACCTAGTTGACCCTAACCAGTTTTCTTATGCTGCGTCATGTCTAACAAAATCCATTTATCTAACTAAGTGTAATCTAATTTTAGAAAATCTTGATCATGCATAACTCTTTTTAGTATTTTTTTCATACCTTTTTTTCTTACTGAAAACATACTTTCTACTTTTCTTTAGCAACCAAGAACTAACTTTTATATTAGCCTTTTATAGATTGGAGAGCATAAATACCAGTGATAATTTTTAAAACCCTTGCTTTCTTAGAACATTTTAGGATGGCACCAAACATTATTCATTTATAGTCTCAAATTGCTTTAGTTTCTCTATAAAAGGAAATTAGTGTTTAGTAGTAAATGTTTCAAAGTCTTATTTTATTTGGAAATGACCTAACTATTCAATAGACTTCCAACACTTAGCACACCCCTTAGAAATTTAAGTTATGCCAACCTGGAGAGACTATTTTAGACAGATATTTCTAAAGAATAATTATTCTTAATAGAGTTTATATTAAAGCTCATATCTCATTTACATTTTTTAGGAGTTTCTTCACTCAATTTCCCTGTTGACATACTTATAACAGATATAATATTTAACTTATATTAAACCTAGGTACAATGAAAATATTTTACTTAATGTTAATTACTCTAAGACATGTCTATATTAGATAGATCAACAAACAAACATTAATATCAGGTATTTAATACTGAATATTTCCCAGTTCACATGAACCTGGAATTTATTGGAATTTATTTATCAAATAGAATTTATTTGATTTGTAAGTGCTTGCCTTTTTTTAAGCCAATTAAATAGAGCTCATTTACAAATTAACCTCAAAAATATTACCCAGAGACATAGACATATCAAAACATATTCATACAGACACAGTGTGAGATCTAGCTTCATTTTCTAAGTTTAGTCATGAATTAGATATTACAATATAAAATATACTAGTTTATAAAAAAAACAGTTGAAATAAATAAAAAATTTAAAGTCCTTTTCCCCTTTTCCCTCAGTCTCAGGAGTTAGAGATGGTCTAGATAAGTGTTCCTGAGAGCCCTGGTCTCAAGGCACAGGGAAAGAAAATCAAGTTCTAACAAAATGGTGGCAAGTCTAAACCAAATGGTGGCCAGACAAAGCAAAATGGACATCAAAAATTGCAACAGAACAGAGTTAAAACACACACATATAAACCTAGCAGTCTTCATCAGACACTCCCTTAAATACAAGAATACAGTCTCTCAGAAAACCTCTACTATAGAGACAACTTCAGATCCAAGTACTAACAGAGTAAAGGAAAATATCTCAGGTCTTTAAAGATTTCAGAGGGAGGAAAGGAAGCCAGGTTGAAAGAAGAAGGGAGAGGAGGCAGGAGAGGAGGGCAAAAGGGGTGACCTTACAGATGTTTCCTGCCACCTGCAGATACTCAGGTGTTATGGAACTTTACCCTGGGCCTCCAGAGAAGGGAGGACTGGAACTCAGCCCTACCAGAAATCAGACCAGAGCAGAAGCAGAATTCGAGTTCTCTGGCAAGAAGAGGTGCTCAGTCTCCAATCTTCAGCTCAGGCTGAGGCCCTTCGACCAGATTCCTGCGTCCAGGACCAGGGGACTAGAAAAATGGGGAAGGATAGGAAGGGTTAAGGAGAGGAAAGAGAGAGGGAAGGGGAGAGAGGTCAGTAAAGTCTCTTGTTCCTTACTGGTCGGGGCACTCTGGCCACTTGTCTGTGTCAGGAGGAGAACAGGGGCAAAAGGGTCCCAGTTGTGGCCGCTGGGTCTGGTCCATTGGCAGTCAAGCTGGCCCCTAAGTACCCCGAGTGGTCAGGATGTCAGTCTCAGTGAAGAAGAGTCCCACCAGAGTCGCCATTTGTTGTAAGTAAGGGGACCCTTCCAGGGCCCGAAACTGGGCTCTTGTCTAACACTCGGAAATGAATTGTCCAAGGAGACACATCTGCTGACAAAACGAGATTTTATTGGGACAGGGCTCCTGGGTGGAGAGCAGTAGGTTAAGGGAACCCAGGAGAACAGCTCTGCCACACGGCTTGCAGTCTCAGGTTTTATGGTGATGGGATTAGTTTCTGGGTTTTCCTTAGCCAGTCATTCTGACTCAAGAGTCCTTCCTTGTGGTGCATGCTTTGTTCAGCCAAGATGGATGTCAGAGAGAAGGATTCTGGGAGGTGGTCGGACATGTGGTGTCTCCTTTTAAGGTGAAAGGTGAAGTCGCTCAGTCGTGTCCGACTCTTTGCAACACCATGGACTGCAGCACACCAGGGATCACTGCCCATCGTCAACTCCCGGGGTTTACTCAAACTCATTTCCATTGAGTCGGTTATGCCATCCAGCCATCTCATCCTCTGTCATCCCCTTCTCCTCCTGCCTTCAATGTTTCCCAGTATCAGGGTCTTTTCAAATGAGTCAGCTCTTTGCATCAGGTGGCCAAAATACTGGAGTTTCAGCTTCAGCATCAGTACTTCCAATGACTATTCAGGGCTGATTTCCTTTAGGATGGACTGGTTGGATCTCCTTCCAGTCCAAGAGACTCTCAAGAGTCTTCTCCAACACCACAGTTCAAAAGCATCAATTCTTCAGCGCTCAGCTTTCTTTATAGTCCAACTGCTCACATCCATTCATGACTACTGGAAAAACCATAGCTTTGACTGGACAGATCTTTGTTGGCAAAGTAATGTCTCTGCTTTTTAATATGCTGTCTAGGTTGGTCATCATTTTTCTTCCAAGAAGCAAGCATCTTTTAATTTCGTGGTGCAGTCACCATCTGCAGTGATTTTGGAGCCCCCAAAATTAAAGTCTGTATACTGTTTCCACTGTTTCCCCATCTATTTGCCATGAAGTGATGGGACCGGATGCCATGATCTTAGTTATCTGAATGTTGAGTTTTAAGCCAACTTTTTCACTCTCCTCTTTCACTTTCAGCAAGAGGCTCTTTACTTCTTCACTTTCTGCCATAATGGTGGTGTCATCTACATATCTGAGGTTATTGATATTTCTCATGGCTATCTTGATTCCAGCTTGTGCTTTCTCCAGCCCAGCATTTCTCATGGTATACTCTGCATATCAGTTAAATAAGCAAGGTGACAATATAGAATCTTGATGTACTCCTTTTCCTATTTGGAACCAGTCTGTTGTTTCATGTCCAGTTCTAACTGTTGCTTCCTGACCTGCATACAGGTTTCTCAAGAGGCAGGTCAGGTGGTCTAGTATTCCCATCTCTTTCAGAATTTTCCACAGTTTGTTGTGATCCACACTGTCAAAAGCTTTGGCATAGTCAATATTAGCAGAAATAGACACTTTTCTGGGACCCTCTTGCTTCTTTAATGATCCAACGGATGTTGGCTATTTGATCTCTGGTTCCTCTGCCTTTTCTAAATCTAGCTTGAACATCTGAAATTTCATGGTTCACGTACTCTTGAAGCCTGCCTTGGAGAATTTTGAGCATTACTTAACTAGCGTGTGAGATGAGTACAATTGTGTGGGAGTTCAAGCATTCTTTGGCATTGCCTTTGTTTGGGATTGGAATGAAAACTGACCTTTTCTAGTCCTGTGGCCATTGCTGAGTTTTCCAAATTTGCTGGCATATTGAGTGCAGGACTTTCACAGCATCATCCTTTATGATTTGAAATAGCTCAACTGGAATTCCATCACCTCCACTAGCTTTGTTCGTATTGATGCTTCCTAAGGCCCACTTGACTTTGCATTTCAGGATGTCTGGCTCTAGGTTGGTGATCACACCATTGTGATTATCTGGGCCATGAAGTTTTTTTGGTATAGTTTTTCTGTGTATTCTTGCCACCTCTTCTTAGTATCTTCTGCTTCTTTTGGGTCCACACCACTTCTGTCCTTTATTGTGCCAAATTGTGAGGTCATATGGTAACTCTGACTAACCTTTTGAGGAACTAACTCGTGTATAGCCTTTTAATTTTTGTGGTTATGTTAGTAACCATGTATGTTCAATGACGTTAACTTCTTTTCTTCTTTTATAAATCTCAGAATAGTTTATTTCCTTCCTATTTGTAGCCTTTTCTTTTTAAAAATTATTTATTTATCCAGCTTTATTGAGATATAATTGATATACAGCAGTATATGAGTTTAAAGTGTGCAGCATAATGATTTAACTTACATACAAGTTTTTAAATATATGGTGTTAGAAGAAAATAAAAATAGAACCTCTTCACAGCTACAAAGATACATTCTAGATGTACTAAAGGTGAAATGTAAAAAGAAAACTACTGAAGTATTAAAAAGCAGTGTAAGAGAATATGTATATGACTTTCAGATGATGCTCCTTCTCTTTAAAGACAAAACAACTCTACAGACTTTATTACATAAAAATGATATCTTGGGAGAAAATATTTGCATATATCTGGCAGAAAACTTTGATATTGTTAATATACAAAATATGCCTATATTCATAACAAAAAGGAAGTACCTAATGGATACATAAACAAAGGATTTGAACTGGTAATGTAATATGCAGTTAATGTTTAAATTTCCTAGGTTGTTCCATAGTATCATAGTACCAGTTGTGTCTGACTTGTTGCTACCCCATGGACTATACAGTCCATGGAATTCTCCAGGCCAGATTGGATAGCTGTTCCCTTCTTCCCAACCCAGGGATTGAACCCAGATCTCCCGCTTTGCAGGCGGTTTCCTTACCAGCTGAGCCACAAGGGAAGCCCTGAACCAGTAATTTAAAGGAGAAAGTACAGATTTGTTGAAGCATTTATTTGGAATATTAAAAAACTGAAAGGAATCTGAGTGAACATCCATAAGGAAAATACAAAACTGAACAGCTTCTCAATTTTGCTAATCATCAGTTAATACCACATTAAAACTTGATATCATTTTATTTGACACTAGTCCAAATAAAACAGATCAATAAGTGACATTTTCCAAGTGTGTGGGGCAAAACTACTGCCCTGCTGTACTGCTGGGAGTGCAACTGACTGTAACTTGTTGACAAAAGAATGTGACAGTATTTATTAGTATATAAATGTGGATACTCTTTAATCCAGCAATCCCATTTCTAGAATTTATCTGATAGATAAAAGGTCATTCCATAAATATATATTTACAGGAAAATTTGTAGAAGCATTTACATGGCCTTCTATAGGTGAATAGTTGAATAAATTGTGATAGTTCTCTACTTTGGAGTAATATGCATCTAGAAAAAGAATTCTATATACCTGTCTTGCTATCTATAAACTTGAAAGAGTATCACTGTATATAATTAAATAAAAGAAGCTAATTTTACAGTTGCATATATAGTATGATCCCATTTGTTTAAAAAGCAAGCCTAAATATGGGCATGTATAATTTTGTTTGTTTATATGAAAAAATAAACAGAAAACTGTTGATGGTGGTCACATCAGGGCCTGGTATTAGGTGAGTCATGGGAATGTTATCATTCTGATTTAGTTACTTTTGTATTATCAGAGAAGTCACAGTGAGCCAAAGAGAGGAATTATTTCATTAAAGCTAAAAAAACCTTGAAATGTGAATAATGCCCATTCAAGGACTTTGAAAAGCAATTCCATTAAAGAGAATGTAAACTAATATATGCACAAAGCATGCAGTGTATAAAGATCTGTGAATACATTTTCTAATTCAAACCTCTAACTGATGTTAGAGTAAGAGGATGCTGTATCTCCATGTTACAGGTGAGAAAACTGAAGCTCCATGAGTTTGACTAAGTTGCTTGGTGTTATGCAGCCTATCAGTGGCAGAACTGACTTTTGAAACCCAGTTCTGATGGGCTCAAAAATTAGTGTTAAACCCTGCACTATCCAGAATCTGGGAAGATGTGTCAAAAGTGATGAGTTCTTGGATCATTAAGAAAATATACCCAGACATTGTTGGCATAACGATGATGTATGTGCATTATAGTTCAAAAAAGAGTTTGAGTAGCCAGGGAATCCAGTCTCTTGATTCCATCTTGAACACTCATTTAGCAGAGTAACCATGGGCACGCCTTTCAGATCTCATGAAGTGGATACAGGAGCAACTTGAATGACTGAAGTAAGAGAATGCTGATTGAGAGCTGTGTGTTTACATTGGCCTGGTATCTTGTGCAGACGAGTTTCCTTCCTTGCTGTATTCTCTGAACAGATGCTCAGCCTTTCTTTGTAGACCTGGAAGGATGAGCAGTAGTGGAGGGTGTGCTTATAGCCCCGGCTCTATCTGTAATCCTCTACTGTTCAGTCTTGAATTGGATGAGGTCATAGGAACCACACTTGTCAGGTTTTTCAATTCTGTTTATGGAGGTGGGGGATGCCAGTAAATAACTTACCATTATTTCCAAGTTAAGAATTAGTTGAGAAATAAAATTCAAAAGGCAGAAAGATGGAGGCAGAATGCTAGCAATATTACCAATAAAACTGATGGGAGAAACTGGCTTTAGATCTATTACTGAGAAGTGTTTGCTAGCAGTTGTACCTCCACCCCACTTCTTACACTCCTCATGTCCAGACACTGGGACAGCAAACCTGAAGGAAAGGTTAGGCCCATCAGTTCAGTTCAGTTGCTCAGTCGTGTCCGATTCTTTGCGACCCCGTGAATCGCAGCACACCAGGCCTCCCTGTCCATCACCATCTCCCGGAGTTCACTCAAACTCACATCCATCGAGTTGGTGATGCCATCCAGCCATCTCATCCTCTGTCGTCCTCTTCTCCTCCTGCCCCCAATCCCTCCCACATCAGAGTCTTTTCCAATGAGTCAACTCTTTGCATGAGGTGGCCAAAGTACTGGAGTTTCAGCTTTAGCATCAGTCTTTCCAAAGAACACCCAAGACCGATCTCCTTTAGGATGGACTGATTGGATCTCCTTGCAGTCCAAGGGACTCTCAAGAGTCTTCTCCAACACCACAGTTCAAAAGCATCAATTCTTCGGCACTCAGCTTTCTTCGCAGTCCAACTCTCACATCCATACATGACCACTGGAAAAACCATAGCCTTGACTAAATGGACCTTAGTCGGCAAAGTAATATCTCTGCTTTTGAATATGCTATCTAGGTTGGTCATAACTTTTCTTCCAAGGAGTAAGCGTCTTTTAATTTCATGGCTGCAGTCGCCATGTGCAGTGATTTTGGAGCCCCAAAAGATAAAGTCTGACACTGTTTCCACTGTTTCCCCATCTATTTCCCATGAAGTGATGGGACCAGATGCCATGATCTTCATTTTCTGGAATGTTGAACTTTAAGCCAACTTTTTCACTCTCCTCTTGCACTTTCATCAAGAGGCTCTTTAGTTCCTCTTCACTTTCTGCCATAAGGGTTGTGTCATCTGCATATCTGAGGTTATTGATATTTCTCCTTGCAATGTTGATTCCAGCTTGTGCTTCTTCCAGCCCAGTGTTTCTCATGGTATATTCTGCATATAAGTTAAATAAGCAGGGTGACAATATACAGCCTTGACGTACTCCTTTTCCTATTTGGAACCAGTCTGTTGTTCCATAGGATAACCTTAACCCTACATTTACCCAGGATGCTGATTCTGAGCAGAAAGGTACAGAAAAGACTGAATCTCCAGTACTTATGCACTTTGAAAGAATTTTGGTAAAATATACATGATATAAAATTTATCTTTTAAAACATTTTAAAGTGTACAATTCACAATGTCATGCAACTATCCATCTCTGTCAGTTCCAAAATATTTTCACACCCCAAAAGGAAACCTCGTACCCATTAATCCAGTACCCCTTTATTCCTTCCTTCCAACACCTGGCATCCACTATTCTATTTTCTTTCTATGAATTTGCTTGTTCTGGGAATTTGAGGAATCATACAATATGGTGCTCTCTATGTCTGGCTTCTTTCACTTAGCAAAATGTTTTCAAGGATTCACTTGTGTTGTAGCATGTATTGCTATTTTATTGCTTTCTATGGCTGAAAAAGTTGCCAGTGTATAGTCATACTATATACTTCCTAGATAGCTCAGCTGGTAAAGAATCCACATGCAATGGAGGAGACCCTGGTTCGATTCCTGGGTCAGAAAGATACCCCAGAGAAGAAAATGGCACTTTCCATTTATGTTTCCAAGAATAGAACTCCAGTATTCTTGCCTGGAGAATCCCCATGGACTGGAGCCAGCAGTCCATGGGCCCTCAAAAGTCGGACACGACTGAGCGACTAAGGACAGCACAACACAGACTTACTACATTTGGTTATTCATTTATCCATTGATGGATATTTGGGTCATTTTTACCTTTTGGCTATTGTGAATAGTGCTGCTATGATCTTTTATTTTCAAGAGTTTGTTTGAATACCTGCTCTTGATTCTTTGGGGGTAGATTACCAGAGAGTAGAATCTCTGATGATATGGTAATTTTATGTTTAACTTGTTGAGAATCCCCCAAACTGTTTTCTACACTTCTGGCTTTTCAATATTAATGAGCTCTTCCTAACTACACAATGTAGCCTAATGCATGTGCACTACCAGTTAGGTAACTTACTCCTCTTCTTAGAGTAGGGTAAGTCACAGGTGGGTAACAGCCAGGGCTATTACTCCAGCTGAAGTCCCTTCACGTATACACATCAGATGAGGGAATGTAGCACACGTCCCCAAAGATGACACACAGCTGAGAGGAATAACTGACACAAGCTAATTGAGGACCAGGGAGTAATGTGCCAGGGAGTGTGACAAGCGTTGTAAAGATACAGAAACAAGGAAAATTTTCAGTCTTCCATAGGCTCAGATTGTAAAAGCTGCATGTAGATTTTTAGAAATGAAATAATGCACTAATCAGAATCTGTAATACATTAAAAAAAATCTAATTGTCTGAAATTCAGATTTAACATTATAATGGTGATGTCTTTCAATGATAAGTGAACTCACTCTTTCGTTACATCAGTTCATAAAATATTTAAAGGGCCGTGTCTAAGAAATTACACATAATTCAGTTGAGATGAGCACTGCACGGAATTGAATAAATTACAGTGGATCATCTATCTATTAAAAATAGTGTTTAAGTTAAGAAATCAAAATAAATCATTAATTTATCATTAAAATATTTTTACATATGTAGATGTTACTAGGTAGGTGACATACACTGCAGTAATTATATTTGACAGTTTCAGTTTACAGTTGAGAATTGACCATCATTGTGTAATACATGCATGGTTCCATCCCTAAACTCTCAAGTTCAGGTACCAACAATGAGCTGATTATATCTTCTCTGACTGCACTAAACCACTGCCTGGGATATTATAGGACCATAGCTCTCCATTCTTGGAATGACTTGTGGCCCAAATGACTCATTTATTATGGATCTGCCTCCAAATAACAAACCTGTGTTCTGCATGATTGGTTGCTGCATTATTATGTACCACAGAGAGTATCCATCTCTTGCTAAGAATAACAGCACTTTTATATAAATAGAGCATAGCTCAGGCTTTTCAAATGGAAACAGACACAGATAAGAGTGTTTACATTATCTCTGTGTGTAAATTTCATTTAAACTCTTAGGTACTATAGACGTGCCCATTCTTCTAGCTAATGGCTAAATGCCCTGTATGGTCAAATACTATGATGGAATATTCTGATAGATCAGCAGTTTTACTCATGTGTTCGAATCATTCAGGCTGTTTCTTCTCCATGACAGACTACTAAACACATAAACAGTTTTTGAGTGTTTTTGACAGAAGAATGGGCATCATTTTCTCTGTAGAGAAAAGCTGCTTTTGTGCTTTGCTATCTAAGATTTTCAAAAATCATACTAGTGCATTTTCTATGTTGTTCTTCCACAATCATTGAGTATTATGATTTTTTTTTTAAACCGAATCCACCTAAAACCAAGTTCCTGGGTGAATTTATGATTAACTTCTCTATCCAACACTTTATTCCTTTTCTTGTCCCACCCCTTTTCTTCTTAGGACTGAGAAATATTGAAAAAAAAAAAAGAGGGGGTTGGAAACAAGCAGGACCTTGTGGGACTTTCTCAGAGAAACCCCTCTATGTTTCCTGCTTCTTGTTTGGCCCTCCCAGCTTTGCAAGTAGCAGGCTCAAGCAGTAATGATGAGAACAATACAGTCATAGGACTCCCAGTTCCTCCTGAATGAATATAGTTGATAATCTGATGTATTATCTCTGAGTCGTTCTGCACTAACTAAAACCTCCACCAACGTGGAGGACATGACTACATGTTGACCACAAGCTCATAGATCCCAGACCAGTTAGAAGCAGAAAGTTGAGATTCCCAAAATATCATCCTGTTACCTTACCACCAGTCAATGAGGAGAATGCTGACAAGCTGATCACACACCCCTGACCCTCATAATGTTGTCTTTAAAAACCCTTGCCTGAAAGCCATCAGAGAGTTTGGGTCTCTTGAACATTAGCTGCCCATTGTCTTCACTTGGTGCCCTGCAAATAAAAACTGTGCTTTCCTTTACCAAAAGTCAGTTTTAGTAGATTGGCTTTGCTGTATGTCAGGTGGGCACACCTGGCTTAGGTTACTAACATTTTGTTCAAATGCTTGCTTTCACATTAAATAAAAAACCCAAATTGGTGTGGTTAGTGTGATTAAAAAATATCCATTAGGGTCAGTTGAAGAAGTTAGGAACAATTGCAACTAGAATACAGAATTAAAGTTACCCAAGCAGCTGAGCTCTATTAACATATTGGGGTTTACTTGAAAGAGCAAAGCTAAAAGGTGGCCAGTCACAGTGCTGAAAATACACTAAGTGCTTAGTCAATGTGAGTTAAATGGATGAATAGATGTAATTAATTAAAAAAGGAAGGTCATCCAGGATATAATTTAAGGTGTCAGTGGGAGAAGTCTGTCCTACCAAAGAGACTAAGATGGAAATTCTGTCCCAACCAGCTCACCATATATGAGCATCAGTGCTTTTCTATGCACGTTCTAATCCTAGCTAATCCTCTCAAGAGTGCAATCTTATTCATTTAAATGTGTTATAATAGAAAACAGATCCGCTTATTCTGTTCTACATAATAGGAGATTTAAAAGAAACCTTTGTTGTGTCAGCATACACGTTGTATCAGTCTACTGAAGGTTGTCTGAGCTGTTTTGTTAGTCAAGTCTTGATCTCCCCTCCCAGTCCCCCAACCCCTTCAAGGGTTTGATTCTTAAGTGTCGTTTGATATTGCCAATCTAATCTATGTTCTCTTCCCTGCTGTTGAACACCTCTGTTGCCCTCCATTTCTAAATTTCTAGCCTCTCACATGAGAAATGCTTCAGTGACCTGAATTCCTTATTTTGTGAGTCTCTTAGATAACCCATGGAGAAGGCAATGGCAACCCACTCCAGTATTCTTGCCTGGAAAGTCCCATGGACAGAGGAGCCTGGTGGGCTGCAGTCCATGGGGTTGCGAAGAGTCAGACATGACTGAGCGACTTCCCTTTCACTTTTCACTTTCATGCTTTGGAGAAGGAAATGGCAACCCACTCCATCGTTCCTGCCTGGAGAATCCCAGGGATGGTGGAGCCTGGTGGGCTGCCGTCTATGGGGTCTCACAGAGTCAGACACGACTGAAGCGACTTAGCAGCAGCAGCAGTAGTTAACCCATATGACTGGAGAGTGTCTGCAACTGCCTTGGTAGGTTGATTTACTACAGTGTTCAGATGGGGCTATTATGTGGCCAGGCTTTGGAGTAGGATAACAGGGCATTGAACTTCTCTGTGCCTCCATTTCTCACCAATGAAAAGAGAAAAATGAAATACCTACCTTTTAGGGCTCTTATGAGAAGGAAATGAGATAAACACTTTAAACACCTAATGCTTCCACTGCACACAGTAAAGGCTTAATTAATGTAACAAAAGATGATGGCGAACACTGGGGTTCCTCACAGAAAAGTTCCCCCAAGTCACCCTGTTAAACAAACTACTCTGGGAAAGTATCCCATTGATCTCATTTAATTTGTTTGAAAATATTAAATGAGGTCAACCTTTTGGAAAATTGTTGGCATATCTGTAGTCTTCGGACATGGCTTACATTCTTTTCTTTCTCTCAGATTACAAAGAGTCACTCGGACATTGAATCTCCACGTGATCTCTGTGCTTGTGATGTCATCTAGGAGGGTCAGGAGACTTGTTTAATTCATTCCTAAAACATGGATGTAGTACCTGTGATGTGACCATTGCTGTTGTAGGGATACAGAGTGATGAAGCTTTTATCCCTGTTCAGTTGAAATCCCTTAGGATAGCCATGGATGCTTTTCCAGGCTCCTTGATTATCTCAGCCCTCTTCCATTTTCTTTCAAATTATCTTCATGTTGCCTTTCCAATGTTCGGCTCCTTACCTTTGATGGAGATGATAGAAGTGAAGTGAGAGCTGAATATTTTTGCCTTTCCCCACCTCTGGTTACAGCATGCTGTTGTTTCCAAGAATAAGCCTAGCATTTCCTCTTCATCCTGTCTGGGAAATAATGGGTAAGTCATTTCTAGGTAGCCTCTCCTTATTCTAGGTGTTAGGTTTTCTAACTGTTCTAAAGGCACTAGCACTTCTTGGTCCAAAGGACATGGCTTTTGGAGTCAGACCCAGCTGGACTCATCTCACCTCCACTGCTTCCCAGCTGTGTGATCTCCCATAAGTCTTTTCACCTCTCTGAGCCTTAGTTTCCTCGTTGTTAATGAAGGCTAATGATTACCACTTAACTTGGGTTGTTGTGAGCATTAAAATGAGAGAATGTCCATAAAGCACTTTGTAAAGGCCTAGCACACAGTAAGTGCTCAATAAACATTCAGTTCAATCGCTCAGTCATGTCCGACTCTGTGTGACCCCATGAACCACAGCACTCCAGGCTTCCCTGTCCATCACCAACTCCCGGAGTCCACCCAAACCCACCCAGATGTCCATTGAGTCGGTGATGCCATCCAGCCAGCTCATCCTCTGTCCTCTCCTTCTCCTCCTGCCCTCAATCTTTCCCAGCATCAGGGTCTTGTCCAGTGAGTCAGCTCTTCGCATCAGGTGGCCAAAGTATTGGAGTTCAGCTTCAACATCAGTCCTTCCAATGAACACCCAGGACTGATCTCTTTTAAGATTGAGTGGTTGGATCTCCCTGTAGTCCAAGGGACTCTAAAGAGTCTTCTCCAAAAAAAAAAAAAAAAAAGTCTTCTCCACCACAGTTCAAAAGCATCAATTCTCTGCGCTCAGCTTTCTTTATACTCCGACTCTCACATCCATACATGACCACTGGAAAAACCATAGCCTTGACTAGACGGACCTTTGTTGACAAAGTAATGTCTCTGCTTTTTAATATGCTGTCTAGCTTGGTCATAACTTTCCTTCCAAGGAGTAAGCGTCTTTTAATATCATGGCTGCAATCACCATGGCTTCACGGCTTCATGGCTGCAGTGATTTTGGAGCCCAAAATATAAAGTCAGCCACTGTTTCCACTGTTTCCCCATCTATTTCCCATGAAGTAGTGGGACTGGATGCCATGATCTTAGTTTTCTGAATGTTGAGCTTTAAGCCAACTCTTTCACTCTCCTCTTTCACTTTCATCAAGACGCTCTTTAGTTCTTCTTCACTTTCTGCCATAAGGGTGGTGTCATCTGCATATCTGAGGTTATTGTTACTTCTCCCGGCAATCTTGATTCCAGCTTGTGCTTCTTTCAGCCCATTATTTCTCATGCTGTACTCTGCATAGAAGTTAAATAAGCATGGTGACAGTATATAGCCTTGACATACTCCTTTTCCTATTTGGAACCATTCTGTTGTTCCATGTCCAGTTCTAACTGTTGCTTCCTGACCTGCATATAGGTTTCTCAAGAGTCAGGTCAGGTGGTCTGGTATTCCCATCTCTTTCATAATTTTCCACAGTTTATTGTGATCCACAGAGTCAAAAGCTTTGGCATAGTCAATAAAGCAGAAATAGATGTTTTTCTTGAACTCTTGCTTTTTTGATGATCCAGCAGATGTTGGCAATTTGATCTCTGGTTCCTCTGCCTTTTCTAAAACCAGCTTGAGCATCTGGAAGTTCACGGTTCATGTATTCCTGAAGCCTGGTTTGGAGAATTTTAAGCATCACTTTACTAGCATGTGAGATGAGTACAATTGTGCAGTAGTTTGAGCATTCTTTGGCATTGCCTTTCTTTGAGATTGGAATGAAAACTGAGCTTTTCCAGTCCTGTGGCCACTGCTGAGTTTTCCAAATTTGCTGACATATTGTGTGCAGCACTTTCACAGCATCATCTTTCAGGATTTGAAATAGCTCAACTGGAATTCCATCACCTCCACTAGCTTTGTTCGTAATGAGGCTTCCTAAGGCCCACTTGACTTCACATTCCAGCATATCTGACTCTAAGTGAGTGATCACACCATCGTGATTATCTGGGTCATGAAGATCTTTTTTGTACAGTTCTTCCGTGTATTCTTGCCACCTCGTCTTAATATCATTTGCTTCTGTTAGGTCCCTACCATTTCTGTCCTTTATTGTCCAATGCTGCTGCTAAGTCACTTCAGTCGTGTCCAACTTTGTGCGACCCCATAGACGGCAGCCCACCAGGCTCCTCCATACCTGAGGTTCTCCAGGCGAGAACACTGGAGTGGGTTGCCATTTCCTTCTCCAACGCGTGATAGTGAAAAATGAAAGGGAAGTCGCTCAGTCGTGTCTGACTCTTCGCTACCCCATGGACTGCAGCTTACCAGGCTCCTCCATCCATGGGATTTTCCAGGCAAGAGTACTGGAGTGGAGTGCCATCGCCAAACGTTAGCTATTACTAGAAAGAGCCACAGAGTTAAGGATGCCTGGTTTCGAATGTCCATTCCAAGCTTACTAGTTGGTTCATTTATTTCAGCAAATTATTTACTTTCACCGAGGATTGGCTTCCTTTTCTGCAAAATGGAATTTAATATCTACTTATCCACATTATTGTTCTATGGATTAAGTGAGATAAAAATTTCAACAACAGTATGTAGAACATATTCTTCTGTTCTTCTGACTTCATTCACTAATGGATATTTTGCAACGTCTTGTGCTCAGCCCTAGGGGTGGAGAGAAAGAGAGACATCCCGTGCTCTCCTGGAGAATAATTATTTAATTAAATAAGCACAAATGGTGAAAATATTATGAAGGAAACAAACAGTGCCATTATATTGACTAATAGTTGCTTACTTTTAAATGGATCAAGGACAACTTCTTTTAAGAGACGACATCTAAACTGAAATCTGTGTGGAGATCTCAATGCTGAGAAGGAACTACAAATGGAAAAGCATTCCGGCCAGAGGGAACAGCATGTAGAACGGTGTGGGAAGAGGTTGACCTGTTCATAACAACTAAAAGAAGCCCAGTGTCCTGAATATTTTGAAAGAATATACCTATACTGTATTTAGAACAGTGATCAAGGGCTGTAAACATCATCAAATATTCTAGAAAGGTCAAGGGAGTAAAGGCAGGCAAGAAGGTTTATAGAAGGTGATCCTGGTAAGCTTTCTGTAGACGTCATTTTAGTATTTTTATCAGTTAAGTTTCTTGCAGGGAACAAGTGGTACATCCAAGGGAGTAATTAGAAGATAATTTAATAACAGGACTATTTTTTAATATGAAACTGTGGTCAGGGCATCAACCCTCATCTAAACCCATGATTGTTTGCAAGGCAGTGGTTTCAAGCTGAGCCTCCAGAGACCAAAGGTTTGTGGGTTTAAAAAAATTTTTTTATGGGAGATGATGGGTTTTCTTCAACCAGAGAAGTTCCGCCTTTATCTATTTTGTAAATATTTAACTTCTGAGTCAGATTTTATACACACACACACACACACACACTCAATCCTGGGACAAAAAAAAAATGTTTGAAAATACTGGTGGACAATATTTTCTACCAGTAAAATACTGCACAGTAGAGTTCTCCTTGGGTGGGCCAGAGCCTAGTGCTGAAGTACCTTCAGCCACAGTAGAAGCTAAAAAGAAGCAGAGACTCTGGGGTGATCAAGCAGCATGGAACTCAGACAAAGGGAGGAAGAACAGACTTTTGGGAGACCCTTGAGGCCTGGCCTTCCAGATTCCAAGCAGAGGGTGGCCTTGAGAAGCAGCAGAATGACATGCATATGACAGCATCTGGAGTGGTATTTGATTTTTAAAGTGGATTATAAGAATTGGAGCTCCATCACCCAGGAGGCTTAATCATATTTGTGAAGCCAACGTGTTTCTGTTGCATTGGTAAAGGTCAAAATCAATAATACAGTTCTCAAATCTTCCCCTATTTTGCAGGTCTGGTGTGCTGTTATTCCACAGATCACTAGTGAATTTCTCTGTGATCCTTAAGTATTTGCTTGACGTAAAAATGACTTTTAAGGTTTACTCACCAGTCCCTTGGCAAACGAAGGACATTTCATATCTCTAGTACTTTAATTATATCATCTGGAATTATTGCACATTGAGCTATTGCTTTGCCTGGCTGCTGAGAAATATTCCTGAGTTTCTGAAGGGCTTCTTTTTGGTGGGTAGTGGGTGAATAAACTAATTTTTCTGTCTGCTGCTCTAGAAATGCTCTTCCTGAATGAAGTGAGTACATCAGAGAACGGTGTCCATGAAATAAACCTCAAGCCTCCTAAACACACCTTTTAAAAAAAAATTATTTTTGTGTTGTGACTTCATTGCTGTGCACTCTTTTCTCTAGTTGTGGCGAGTGGTGACTACTCTCTAGTTTCTCATTGTGGTGTCTTCTCTTGTTGCGGAGTACAGGCTGTGGGCTGTGCGGGCTTCAGTAGTTGTGGCTCGAAGAAGGCTCAGTAGTTGGGGCTCCTGAGCTCTAGAGCACAGGCTCAGTAGTTGTGGTGCACCAGCTTAGCTACCCCGTGGCATGTGGGATCTTCCCAGACTAGAGATCGAATCTATATCGCCCATGTTGGCAGGTGGATTCTTTATCACTGAGCCACTAAGGAAGCACAGCTTACCTTTAAATCATACTTTAGCATTAGGCTCTGGATTGCCCATGGAGGGTTCTACTGGAACTCGTCAGAAGCCTGTCATCGTGTTGATGGGAGGGATTGGTATTGAAAGCACTGTCTGCAGTTTCCCATTCTCTACCCTTTAGAAGAACCCATCCAAGGGAAGATGTTCTCTGTCCTCACTACCAGGAAAGGCTGTGTTTCTCATGAGCAACTAACGTGCTTTCTAACTTATGAGTATTTGGAATTTTGTTATTTGAATGGTCAGATCCACTGAATAATACAACCATAGCTGCATATTAGAAATATTCATGCCTGGTGAGGCATATCCACTCTCAGGCAAGGATAATTTTTCAAAAGCCCCCTTCCCTCCTAGTGATTCCTATGAGCAGCCAAGATTGAGGATCACAATTAAAAATAATTGCTTCTCTGCTTTTGGCAACTGGAAAACTCAAGATCCAGTTTGGGACATTTTCTGTCAGCTCTATAGGACTTCATGATATGCAGTGGTGAGTGCACTTCCAGTCTAGACTTGACGTTAGTGATGTATTGATTTACCCTTCCTCCTAACTTCTTTACCTATTTTAAAAATTAATTTATTTATTTTAATTGGAGGCTAATTACTTTACAATATTGTAGTGGTTTTTGCCATACATTGACATGAATCAGCCATGGGTGTACATGTGTTCCCCATCCTGAACCCCCTTCCCACCTCCCTCCCCATCTCATCCCTCTGGGTCATCCCAGTGCACCAGTCCTGAGCACTCTGTCTCATGCATGGAACCTGGACTGGCGATCTATTTCACATATGACAATATGCATGTTTCAAATCATCCCACCCTCACCTTCTCCCATAGAGTCCAAAAGTCTTCTTTATATCTGTGTCTCTTTTGCTGTCTCACATATAGGGTCATCGTTACCATCTTTCTAAATTCCATATATATGCGTTAGTATACTGTAATGCTGATTTTATTTCTGACTTACTTCACTCTGTATGATAGCCTCCAGTTTCATCCACCTCATTAGAATTGATTCAAATGCATTCTTTTTAATAGCTGAGTAATATTCCATTGTGTATACATAGCACAGCTTTCTTATCCAGTTGTCTGCCAAAGGACATCTAGGTTGCTTCCATGTCCTAGCTATTGTAAACAGTGCTGTGATGAACATTGGGGTACACATGTCTCTTTCTTTACCTATTTTTATAAATCAAATTGCCATTATGTTTTTTGGGGGGCTGTTTTGAGTGAACTTCGAAATGAGGCAGAGGATGTATTGGTAGGTGAAGAGATGATGGAAAGACAGGTGCCATACTGTGTTTATAATGGGTCTGTTCACTGCTGTGGGATATTTTCACACATTAGACACCACAAATGCCACTGCACTTGCCATTCTTCGTGCAGATATAACAGAATACATGGTCCTTAGTAATACTATTATAAATCATGCCCATACATCTTTTACTTTTTAACTGAAAAGAGGAACATCAGCAATCTTTTAAAACATTGAAACAAATAAATTTGACATATTTTTAATTCCATCTGCTACACATGCGCAATATGACAGAAACATTTATTTTTTTCAGAAACCCAATCTCTCCTCAGAGGGCTTTTCTTTAAGCAGAGTAAATATAGGGAGTAGAAAAATCAACAAAACAAATATTTATGAAGAATAAGTCTAGTCTTCAATGGCACTTGAAATTCCACAATTGCCACCCATGCATTATGGCGAGTAATTCAGTATACTCCAGAAACCATGACCTACAAGGCCTTCTAAGAATGGGCCCCTGTTTACCTCTTTAGCTCTCAAACCATTAACCCACCCTTCCAACTTTAGTCATAATGTACTTCTTTCAGTTTCTAGAACATTCTCTTGCCTCTGATCCTTCACACTTTCTATTCCATCTGTCAGGATCATATTCTCTTCCTCCTTCCCCCATTCACCTAGCTAACTCCCTTTCATTCTTTGCATGTTTCAACTTAGATGTTTCTTCTTATTAGAAATTCTCCCTGAGGTCCAGACCTGTTTCCTCTTGTAATTAATTTTTCTGTTGGACAATTTATCCCCCTGAAGGATGATCACAGCATTAACTTCCTTCTCCCATTCTAGAATATAGGCTCCAGGACACTGTCTGTCACTGCATTTCTAGCACTTACCACAGTGGCTAGCATAGAGTAAGTACTCAGTATGTGGAATTTGCTATGGTGATTATAAAGTGTGTATTTCCATATTTGAAAGGCACTCGGTAAATGTTGATGGTGCTTCTAGGAGTCTTGTTGGGAGCGAGACAGCCATGATCATTCAGGGAGAGAAGACGATGCTCGTGCAGTGTGTGGACTCTATAGCTGAACATTCCTGGCCCCTGCTCTGTAGACAGTTGTGAGGGGTAATAAGACTTGTAGCAAGGGAGAAAAATCAACTCTCCTGAAACTAATTTTCACTTTTAGTTAGCACTTGCTCTATGCAAGGAAAGGTCATATCAGTTGGGAGCTTAACTGTTTCCAAGATGACTGCCTATTTCAGCAACTCGAAAGGGGCTTCTGGAGCTTTGCCTGGGCTGCAGTCATTTTGTCCTGAAGTGGAGCATGCCTGAAATATGACAATTGAGGGTAGAAGCACAGGAGTGGGTGACATGAAATGCCTTGTGCATTTATATTGCTTTTTTTTTTTTTTGACTGCACCTCATGGCATATGAAATCTTTGTTTCCCCACCAGGGATCAAACCCACACCCTCTGTAGTGGAAGCATGGAGTCTTAACCCCTGGCCTGCCAGGAAGTTTCCTACCTGGCTTTTTTTTTTTTTTTTTTTTTTTGGTCAATAAAATTTTATCTATTCCCCTATGAGAAAGCAGGTGTGTGTATTGGAAAGTGCTTTGAACTTGGAACCAAAATTTCTCGCCTTTCTATTTCCTAACATGGTTACTTTGGACAAGTTGGTTGATCACTCTTACCCTTGATTTCCTCGCCTCTAAAATGGGACCTCACGAGGTAATGTAAGCCTCATGATCTCTAGATAAAATCACCTAGAAGGCGATTACTAAAGGCTTGTTAAATCCAAGTGTCCAAGAAAGATATGCCCCCATTGGGATGAATAAGTTTGAATATTCTGGCTTTTCTTTCTCAAAGTTTGTGCATGAATTTAAGCATTTTTATTGTTACTATTAATATTTATTTACACAGTACCCTGCCTCAAAAAAGATACAGAAAAAGGAGTATCATGTAACTTACGTTTCCAAATAAAATTGATTTGTTTAATAAAGCAGTAGCTGTCAGAAACTCCAATTTTGCTCTGCTTTGATGTAATCCATATGCAAACTGAAAGTTTTCCTACAGAGCTGAGGGGAAAACGGAGACCCACAAATCTCTCCAAATTAGCCCTTGAATATCAACCACATTTCTTTTTGAGCATAATCAGATACTCTGACTCTGGCCTTCTAATTATTTCACCAGGCGGGGAAAGGAGAGCTGACAAATAAGGCCGATTCTTCCTTGGCACTACAGAATTCAAAAAAAGAACAAAAAGCCCATTGAAGTTCTCCTCTGTTCCTTTGAAATGTGTGCGATCTGCCTCCTGAGACTGCAAGGTTATTGGGTGGAAGCAGGAAGGTGGCAGAGAAATGAGTAAAGAAACATCCATCCACCCCGTTGTCATGACTCCTCTGTCATTCAGACCCCAGCAGAGTAGGCAGCAGTGAGCCGCAAAGTGCAGACGGAAGCTCCTACCTGCTGCCGCCCATGTATCCAAACTCCTTAGGCTCCTCGCTAGCTTGACTGGTGCCTGCCTTCCTACCTGTGCTTCCTGGCGACCAAGCCAAGTCCTCCTTTGTGGCTCTTTCCCTCTTGGACGGTCTTTTATGCATTAACTGGCAGTTCCTAACAACTTCTGGTGTCACCTATCTAGGAACACATAAGAAGCTCATTTGGTAGTTAGATACAACCCAGAGACCTAGGGTTACAGGGAAGTGTAGAAAGAAGTGGGCTCTCAGAGACCACGTTCAGGACTATGCATGCTAAGTTGCTTTAGTTGTGTCCGACTCTTTGCGAGTTGAGCCATAGACCTCCAGGCTCCTCCGTCCATGGGATTCTCCAGGCAAGAATGCTGTAGTGAGTTGCCATTTCCTCTTGCAGGGGATCTTCCCAACCCAGAAATCAAACCCGCATCTCTTATGTCTCCTGAATTGGCAGGTGGGTTCTTTACCACTAGCACCACCTGAGAAGCCAATTCAAAGCTATACTTGGTTTCAAATTCTGCTTCCAAGACCCTTGAGGTAAACTCTGGAGAAGTATCGAAGGCTGTAGAGGGAGGAAGTTGGTGGGAGACGGGTGGGACAAAGACAGTGAACGGATAAGACTGTAGGGAACCTATCATTGCTCTGACCAGAGAGTGGTCAGAGAAAATGAAATGAAAGGTTTCTTTGTTTGTTTGTTTAATCTCTATCCTGTGTTTGACATTAACATGATATTTCATTTAAAGAAATGAATGGGCAAAATAATTTGTGGGGGAAGCATTGGCTCAGCCCTGTAGGGACCTGTTGATCATGGATGGTATCATTTTGTACCTGCTCTGCTTGCACAGATGCATTTTGTATCTCTCCAAGTGGAATGTGAGCTTGTGAAGACCAGAGTCCCTATTTGCTGTTTTAATGATTAGACAGCTCATTAGCTCCCACTGGACACAGCTCTGCTTTCTTTATAGATTGGTTGCTCCTAAATTTTTTTCAGTCGTCTTTTTTCGAGAATCTGATCAAAGATGTAGATCCGCTGCCATGAAAATTGGTTGTAAACAGGACAATTTACATATTGTTCCAAGGAATTATGGTGCTGCTAAAACCTAGCCATGCCTTCTGAGACTAAGAATTCCTGCAGGAAAGACTTCTCTTGATGGACCACACAAACTGTTGGGGTAAATGTACACTAAGGAAGCATGGCTCTGTCCCCCTGATCATTAGAAATGCCCCATATTGGAAAGAGCCATTTCCGGAGAGAATGGTTGCTTCATTATTTCACAAGTAGAGATGCTGGCTGGCCAGAGGGGTGGAGTGGCATAGTGAAAGAAAGCATCAGACTTGGCATCAGGCAGATTTGGCTTTAGATCCTTTTGTTGCCAATTCCTATGTATTTCCTTGGGCAAATCAGTCAATTGATCTGAGCCTCAGTTTACTTATCTGTAAAATAGGAATAATGCTACTGCCTACTTTATAATGACCTCATGGGGTTGTAGTGAGCAGTTGTGAGAAATAATGCATGCAGATTATTTTTCATGGTATAGAGTAGTTGGTCAGAAGGTCAGCTCCCTAAAACTTACTGGGGAAAGCACACCTGCCCTGTGTGTTGGGTTGAGTGTTCTGTCAGGTCCCTTGTGATTTTGGTTTATCTTCTCCACTATTTTTGTTGAATAATCCAGTAACTGTTATCTTCTTGCTTTGGATTTACCCTCAAGCAGGCTTTGTGACTAGAATCTTGAGCAAGGATTGCTTTTCACCTCAAAGGTCAGAAGCTTTACAAAATGTCTTTAAACTACCTTCAGCTTCTTTGAAGAGATTTTTACATCTTTATTATAAAGTGGCTCTGTGTATCCCTTAGTGAGGTGAGGAGGCTTTAACCAAAACTTCTGACACATACTCTGTAGCTAGATGATCTCGAGAAACACACATTTATGAGGAGATAGTGAAAGCTTTGAGTTTGTGATCTAGTTTGGCTTTAGACCTTTAAAGAAGTCAGCCGAGCACTGTTCCAAAAACTTGCTCTTCCAAATGGATACTTTTTGACATACTTCTATCAGCTGGTTTCCAAAGATGGCATCCAAATGAACAATACTTCCGTGTGTGTAGGCCCTCTGTTTGAGCCAGGGCTGGCCTTTGCCCATTAGAATGTGGTGGGAGTGACACTGATGACCCTGTAGACTATATCATAAGAAGCTTTGGAGCAACATTGGTCTGAATCTCTTGGAATGCTCATCCTGCTAGAAGCCACATTCCAGGTAAGAAATCCATCTGAACTAGTTCTTCATGCTAGAGAGAGCTTAGATGTTCAGAGTCCACATGAAGAGAGAAATGTTTGACCAGCCACCAGTTGCTCTAACCATCCCAGCTGAGGGTGTGTGACCTGTTAGTGAAAAAGCCTTCTTGGACATCCAGCCCAGGTGGAACTTTGAAGGACATCAACCTCCATCTGACTGTAGCTGCCAGAGAGACCCCAAGTAAGAACTGTTCACTTAACCAAATCAATCTACAGAACTATGAGATTAATAAATTGTTTGGAGACAGTAGTTTGTGTTTTTATTTTTTAACTTTTATTGGAGTATAGTTGCTTTATAATGTTGGGTTAGTTTCTGCTGCACAGCAAAGTGAATCAATTATAGGTGTATATATATCCCCCCTTTTTTTTATTTCCTTCCCATTTAGGTTACTACAGAGCATTGAATAGAGTTCCCTGAACTCTACAGTAGGTTCTCATTAGTTATCTATTCTATACACAGTAGTGTATATATGTCAATCTCAAATTCCCAAATCATCCTACCCCCTCCCCTGCTTGGTAACCATAAAGCTTTTTCTCTACATTTGTAACTCTTTTTTTTTTTTTTTGGACAATAAGTTCATTTGTACCATTTTTCTAGATTCCACATATTAGCAATGTTATACAGTATTTTTTTTTTCTCTTTCTGACTTACTTCACTCTGTATGACAGTCTCTAGGTCCATCCTCGTCTCTGCAAATGGCATTATTTCATTACTATTGATGTCTGAGTAATACTCCATTGTATATATGTACCACATCTTCATTCATTCTTCTATTGATGGACATTTACATTGAATATGTGCAGCTTCCAGCAGAGTATCTAATCAGATTGTCTAGTAGTGGGAGAATCTGGTACCATTATTGCAGGACCTGTGGCTTTCTAGTAAGAGGGTCCATGTTGGTTGCTATTGACTCAAGTTGAGGAGCCTTAACCCTCATCTAGAAAGTCACTTGTCATTGGGTTAAGACCGCTGGGGCAAGAATACAACTTATATCTCTCCCACTGGACTCCTTGGTGTTCAAATTCATCCCTTCTTTCTTATTTGTAAGACAAGGTCTATAGAGGATTTTGTGCAATTGTTTCCCCAATTTCTTGCCAGGATGATCTTATGCACTCTTCAAAACTAGAGTTGGCAGAGTAGAGCCTGCAGGGATACCACTAACTATTTTTGTAAGTAAAGTTGTATCAAAACTTGCCCATTTATTTATATATAGTCTTTCACTGGTTTTTCACTAGGATGGAAGAGTTGAATAGTTGTGACAGATGGTATGGTGTGCAAAGCCAGAAATATTTACTATCTGACCTTTACAAAAAAAGTTTCCATAACCCTTTGCCAATCCTTTGTCAACCCTTGTCTAATTGAGCTAATTGGTTGATGGTATTTAAGATTATGGGCTGCCATCTATGGGGTCGCATAGAGTCAGACACGACTGAAGCGACTTAGCAGCAGCAGCAGTATTATATGTAGACTGAATCTGACAACCTGACTTCATGATGATTTCCTTCTAATATAATCTTTTCTGTGGACCACTAAGCAGGTAAATTCAGCCTCAGCTAATGTGTATTACCCTATGAGGTGTATATTTTGTCTCCAGTTTACAGATCAGGAAATTGCTGATTTGGAAAGAAAGGATAATTTAATTAAAGTCATATAACTGCTAACACTAGAAACAAAGCTAGTGGAGGTGATGGAATTCCAGTTGAGCTATTTCAAATCCTGAAAGATGATGCTGTGAAAGTGCTGCACTCAATCTGCCAGCAAATTTGGAAAACTCAGCAGTGGCCACAGGACTGGAAAATGTCAGTTTTCATTCCAATGCCTAAGAAAGGCAGTGGCAAAGAATGCTCAAACTACTGCACAATTGCACTCATCTCATATGCTAGTAAAGCTCAAAATTCTCCAAGGCAGGCTTCAACAGTACATGAACTGTGAACTTCTACATGTTCAAGCTGGTTTTAGAAAAGGCAGAGGAACCAGAGATCAAATTGCCAACATCCGCTGGATCATGGAAAAAGCAAGAAAGTTCCAGAAAAACATCTATTTCTGATTTATTGATGATGCCAAAGCCATTGACTGTGTGAATCACAACAAACTGTGGAAAATTCTGAAAGAGATGGGATTGCCAAACCACCTGACCTGCCTCTTGAGAAATCTGTATGCAGTTTAGGAAACAGCAGTTAGAACTGGACATGGAACAACAGACTGGTTCCAAATAGGAAAAGGAGTACGTCAAGGCTGTATATTGTCACCCTGCTTATTTAACTTCTATGCAGAGTACATCATGAGAAATGCTGGGCTGGATGAAGCACAGGCTGGAATCAAGATTGCCAGGAGAAATATCAATAACCTCAGATATGCAGATGACACCATCCTTATGACAGAAATTGAAGAAGAACTAAAGAGCCTCTTGATGAAAGTGAAAGAGGATAATGAAAAAGTTGGCTTAAAGCTCAACATTCAGAAAACTAAGATCATGGCATCTGTTCCCACCACTTCATGGCAAATAGGTGGGAAAATAGTGGCAGACTTTATTTTTTTGGGCTCCAAATTCACTGCAGATGATCATTGCAGTCATGAAATTAAAAGACACTAACTCCTTGGAAGGAAAGCTATGACCAACCTAGACAGCATATTAAAAAGCAGAGATATTACTTTGTCAACAAAGGTCCATCTAGTCAAATCTGTGGCTTTTCCAGTAGTCATGTATGGATGTGAGTGTTGGGTGATAAAGAAAGCTGAGTGCTGAAGAATTGATGCTTTTGAACTGTGGTGTTGGAGAAGACTCTTGAGAATCCCTTGGACTACAAGGAGATCCAACCAGTCCATCTTAAAGGAGATCAGTCCTGGGTGTTCATTAGAAGGACTGATGTTGAAGCTGAAACTCCAATATTTTGGCCACCTGATGCGAAGTACTGACTCATTTGAAAAGACCCTGATGCTGGAAACAATTGAGGGCAGGAGAAGGGGATGACAGAGGATGAGCCGGCTGGATGGCATCACCGACTCAATGGACATGAGTTTGAGTAAACTCCAGGTGTTGGTGATGGACAGGGAGGCCTGGCATGCTGCAGTTCATGGGGTCACAAAGAGTCAGACACAACTGAGCAACTGAACTTAATTGAACTGCTAACATGATTGAACTAGGATATGAACCCAGTCCACAGGCTCCAATACTGGTTTTTTTCTTCTACACCAGTGCTTTCCAAATTTTTATGTTTGTGTGTGTGTGTGTGCATGCACATGCGTGCGTGCTTATGTGTTTGGCAGCAGAACCTTCTTTTATGCAAAAAATGCCTTCTAATTGCCTGATGTATATAAAACAGGTTAAAACAGAACTTCTTTGGTCAAAGTACTCCACGATCACACCCCTCCTCCTTGTAGCATACACACATACAAACATATACACACTTCAGTCTTCACCTAAACATAGCATGGACGTTCTCAGGACCTGTAGCAAGAGATGGAATGGCATGAGATTTAGGCCATCATCATTCTCTCTTTGTCTTTCTCATAGCACAGATGTCTGATTGCTCTTTTGCCTCAATGTCAGGGATTCCCAAGGCATTCTATAGAATTGCAAACAAAAAAATGTCAAGGATTGCTATATTTAGTTATATGACTGCTTTAACCACTGCCAGGCTTCCAATCTCTCTAGCCAATCAAAAGTAAATTGAGTACAATTATTTTTTTTTAAATCTTATTTTTATCTTGGTATATCCATATGATGGAGTTTTATATATAATATTAAAATTACATTTATAAAACTGTTGAATGATATGGAATCTATAGGATAATGCAGGTCAAAATAGCTCTGTATACATTGTGATCTCAGCTCTGCATGACGTCTTTGATTGGCAATATGTGTATGAACTCACTCACCCTAGTCAAATAACCTCTGAGTAGAGGGGTTCTCTATGATGGTTATCGTCTGCCTTTCATCCATTCTTTCGAAAGCATGTAGAAACAAGTCAATTTGCCCCAAATAAATGTATCTGCATGTACTGTGTGATGACAGTTTCTGATGTTGTTTCAGAAACTGAAAAAGAAATAACTGGCCTGGAAGAATAGATTTCCATGTTGATTTCTGAGGTTTTCCTCTCTGTGTCCTGCATTGTCCTTTCACTTCTTGTCTGTCTGCATTCTTACGCCTCTTTATTTACAGTGACATTAAAGAAAGGGTACAAAAGGCCCTTGGCCTTTTGTTTAGCATGTTTAAAGATGTATCTCTCTTTATGGCTGTCAGTATTGAGTGAAAACTTGACTTGAAATAAACCTGTTCCTATTTTGAACAAAAGAAGCACAGATGTAAATTGGCATCCTGTGTTTTAAATGTCATCATCAGTGTGTTCCTTTGGATTGTAAACTGAATCCATGCAGCAACCACAAAGTGTGAGTGAAATTATATTTAGGCAGATAAAGAGCTTGAGACACTTACAAATGAGTCTTTAAGGACTCATGAAAGATAATATGTGTGACACACTATATTCCTTTGGACTGAAAGTTTCCTACATCACACTGTGTGTTTAGTATGTAGGGAAGTTTTTAAACATATTTTTAGGAAAATGTAAAAGAAAAAGTTGTATCCTATTACGGGGAAGTGCTATATATATATATATGCCACTCTCGAATTAAGAAAGATCACTGTCATGCAAAAATCTCTGTATTGGTTAGATTATAGTGTCAGTACATTTTATAAGGTCTAAGGAAACTTACATAAGAACAGATATTTTCCCAATACAATCAAATGCCACTTTGAATAAGGGGCATGGTAGAAGAGATGCAATGGATATGTGTAATGTGTGCTAAATTCGTGATTGCCTCGGGCACTGCTAAAGCCACACTGGGTAATTTCACTTGACAGCCAAAAAAGAGGAGCTAAAGAAATGTGGCAGTTTCACCTCCTGTGTCTATTCACAAACTCCCATGGTGACCTCATTAATCTGGGGGGAGGGGGGCAGAGCATTCAAAGACTGACTGCATAATGCCAGAATGACTGCTTGCAAAAATCAAATTCCAGTCCATCTGCCACTGGTTTTCTTGATGCTGGTGTTTGGCAGCTTTTGAAATGGGTGGGCCGAGGTATGCCGGGTCATAGCTGGGGGAGGAGAGTGTTGACAGCATACTGGTTGGAGCAGCAGCAAATGTGTTCCGTGCCTGCCTTGCCTGCCATCCAGGGCAGCTCAGACTCCAGCTCTCCCAGCTTTCTGCTGCTACTGGTTCTCATCATGGTGCTGACAGGAATCATGGAGAGAAGACTGGAAGCCCACTGGGCCTCCCACCAGAGATGGTGGCCTGCCGTGTCAGCACATGCATACTTGGTTACATAGGCTAGGGGATCATAATCCCTGGACTTGATCCGAGTACCCCAGACAATTTGTTGGACTGACTGATGCTTTACTTGCCTTTACTAACTTTGTGTTTTTGCAACCAACCAATTGTTTACTGCCCAAGGTCACTCACTGACTCTAGGTGTGGATTCAGCAAACGTGTCTCATGCCGCTTGCCATGTACTGGATACGGTTCTGGTCTCTCCTGCCCCTTTATCTCATTTAATCCTCATTACATTTTGAGGATAATGTTAGTATTCTCATTTTTAAATGGTTAAACCAGGACCTTTTGTGCTAATCCATGTTATGGTTCTCCTCACTTTAGGGGGAAATATACTAATGTTTTTATATGTAATATTATATCATGTAATGTGAGATAAAGATGATAAAGCCATCCTCTTTCAAAAGATATATCTCATCGCTAAAAATTTACATTTGGTGTTGACAGTTACAACAAGGACATACCACTGGTGAAGTGGTGTGAGGGCTGGGAAGTTGTGATGGTGGGCATTGAAATCCAGTGGGTCCCATCTAGTCTACACGTGTTGATGCTGGACCGTATTGGGTCCAGTCCTGAATCCCATGGCAGATATTACAAGGAGGCTATGAGTCAGATAAGTGTGGGCAGAACTAGAATGCATTGTCATGGACACCAAAGGAGGAGGAAGTGTTTCCACCATGGTCTTTCTGCCACCACTCCAAATTCCAAACCCTAATCCAGTATTACAACCTTGCATGAAAATGGAGCAAATGTTTCAACACTGTTATGTACAAGAGATCTAGAAAGAGAAAGCTTGCAAAGAGCCCAAGGATTTTACATTTGGAAGTTAGTGCTGACCTTCCCAAGGGCCCCTTCTATGAAGTGGGAAGAGCAAGATGCAGATGAATGAGGGATCAGTAGAAAATGAAGGAAAGGAATATCGTGAATAGTTTCGGACTTCTAGTGGTTTTGTTGGGTCAGGAAGGGGAGGAGGGACTAGTTTCATGGGGACACATCCTAACAGAAGGGTACTTTTGAAAATTGTAAGCTATGAAAAGACTCTAGCATAACTGGAGTATGAAAGGAAAAGGTCTACATGGAGAGGATGGTTTAAATATAGAATGAAACTTGAATGCCAGTGTCTGAGAGATGACAGGAGAGGGTATGGAGCAAGGCCCAGGGGAAGGATTGCCCTTAAACTGGATGATGGTCCTTATAGTCTTCATGGTTTTTTTGGATGAGTCATGTGGCACATGAGGTTTTAGTTCCCTGCCTGGGGATCAAACCCAGGCCGTTGGCAATGAAAGCACCGAGTCCTAACCACTGAACCAGCAGGGAATTTCCGCCAGTTCTCATTTTTGAGGGCAAAAAAAATGAGGAAGGATGTGATTTGTGAATGTTTATGTTGGAGCTGGAAAAAATGAAGAAAATTATAGCCAAAAACCTCTGCTGTGTTAGTGAAGCAGGGGGCAAACCAGAGATTGAGATTGGAAGGTAGCAGGAGCTTTTGAGCAAGGTAGTGAAGGCCTAACATGGTCATTGGGGAAGACAGAGTATGGACTGAATAAAAGTATACAGGGGGTGTGGCTGAAACTCCAGCAGAGGTTGGAGATCATGAGTTTGTAATGTTGCCAAACTGCCCAGTTTGCATGACTTTCTCTTGCTTAGTGAATCAGCAAGGGTAGATTGTAATATTGGGTTAGGGTTTGGAATTTGGAGTGGTGGCAGAAGGACCATGAGGGAAAGAATCTGAGGGGGCTGGAGGGCAAGTAGCTTCAATTTTTAGCCATCAGATCCAGGCCGGGTAGGGATGGAAGTGAAGAGAAAAGTCTGTGGCTGCAAAGGCAATGCAGATCTCTAAAGGATGATGTCAGGACACAGTAGTAGAGGAGGCAGTAAACCATAAACTAAAACCATCTTGAATAGGTCCTGAATGGGGAAAGTTATTAGGAGGCACAAAGAGGTAGATAGCTAAGAGGCAAGCATTTAAGAGACCAGAGGTTTTTATATGAGAATTCGAGAATAATGAGCATGGTGCTGGGTTAGTAAATAACAGGTTCAGATCTCCATTATTCCCACTTTGTGAAATATGAAGAGTAACCAGTCTTCACTCGAAAGTCTGCTGGGAAGGGAGTGTCATCAGAAGATAGTTAGGATTCAATAAAAGTAGGAGCTGGAGGAGCATTCTGTCAAGGTTCAGCAAATAACCCAATTTGTCTTTTCATGGAATCAGAACACACAATGATGGACAAGGGCAGCAGTGGAAGCTTGAAGCAGAGAGAAGCACCACAGTGGGGTGAGAATGAGACTGAAAATGATGTGTATGGGATGGAAGAGCCATTGAGATTGGCACTGGCCTCAGGTTGGTGCCTGAAGCCAATGAGAAGCTTTATGGCACTTCTTTCAGCCCTTTGAGTTGTAGAGAAGTGAGTCATGAGTGAGAGGTCTTGGTGTCCAAAGTTTGAGGTTAGATAAGGACCCCAAATTTGAGAGCTTAGTACTTTGTCAATGTCTTACCAGTCTAACAGTTTGCTTCAATACAGATTCATCTTTGACGAGTGATATCTTAAGGACACTATTCATTCCTTAATACTCTTATCTTCTGCTTTCTTTTAATACATTTTGTTCATTTGTTTGTGCCCCTGCCTTATTTCAGGGAGGCTGTAAGGCAGGTAATTCAGTATTGTTGGTTTCCTTGTGAGAAGCATCAATGAAGTTGACTGGGAATGTATCTTTAGTTAATTTGGGAAAGCTTTTGAGGGGGTCAGTCTGCCCTTTTCCCATCTAATTTTTGGATATTCTGTGACCTGAAAATATTCCCATAAGCATAAGAAGTGAATGTAATATTCAAACTATTAACTTTGCAATAGTGCTTATAAAATGGCTTCAGAGAAATTTCTGGTTCAAAAGATGTTGGGGGCAGTAAGTGTGAATTTCACTGAGAACTGCTTTTGTACTTCTTGGTGGTATGCGTGTATGATGGTTATCTGTGGGTTTACTGATATCATCATGGACAGAAGAGCCAGCCCATCAGGGAAGACAAGATGTTTTTTCTTCATGATACTAAGCCCAACATGTTTAAAACCAGTAGAAACATTTAGAAACTCTTCAGAAGTCTTATAGAACTACCTCACTGGGATAGATGCAGGTAAAAGATTAAGTTCTTTTCTTGATTATGAAAGTAGCACATATTCATTGTAAAAAAATATTAAAGACTATTGTAAAAGAAAGAAAAAAATCTTGTGTAACTCACCAGCTAGAGATATCCATTGTTAACATTTTCATACATATTATTCAGTCATTTTTATTTCTGTATCCTTTTTAGTAAAAATCAGATCATTGTTACATATTTTACATTGTTTTTCCTTTATTGTCTTATGATCATGATCAGATGTCATGGAAACTCATTGACAAAATGGCATTCAGTGTAGTATTCCATTGGTTTACTGTATTTATTTAACTTGTTGCATCATGCTATTTACTAACTTATAAAAATAATACCTGGTTGTTGTTGTTCAGTCCTTCAGTCGTGTCCGACTCTTTGTGACCCAATGGACTGCAGTATGCCAGGCTTCCTTTTCCTTCACTGTCTCCCAGAGTTTGCTTAGACTCATGTCCACTGAGTCAGTGATGCCTTCCAACCATCTTATCCTCTGTCGCCCCTTTTTCCTTCTGCCTCAGTCTTTCTCAGCATCAAGGTCTTTTCCAATGAGTTGGCTGTTCACATCAAGCAGCCAAAGTATTGGAGTTTTAGTTTCAGCATCAGTCCTTCCAATGAATATTCAGGAGTGACTTCCTTTAGGATTGACTGGTTGAGCTCCATACTGGTTATTGTGGGAATTACATTTAGTATTGATTTCTTTTATCTTTGTATACATTTAAACTACAATCCATCACCAAGTCATAATCACTGCCAACTTTTGAACATAGTTTTCCATTCATCTCTATGTATATTTTTTCTAGTTGAGATCTTATATAAAAGCATTATTATATCTTGATTTTTTTAAAATTTCAGTTTACCATAAACATTTTCTCATATTATTATAAGCTCCTTTTAGATATCATATTGCTATATCCCTAACCACCAAGGGAATTAAAATGGATTCCAGGATACAATCAAACATACCTAAAATAGCAAAGAGAACAGAACCAAATTGTGAAGTACATAAATTAAAGAATATAATTTGAACATCAATCTTATTTATAACAGTTTAGGAATTTTGAATTATAGAATTTCATTGATGGTGGCATCAATTTTTCCCTTGAGGGAAAAATAGCAAAGGTGGTTGGTATGTATGTGCATGCATGCTCAGATGTGTCCGATGCTCAGATGGACTGTAGCCCACCAGGTTCCTCTGTCCATGGGATTCTCCAGGCAAGAACACTGGAGTGGGTTGCCATCTCCTCCAGGGGATCTGCCTGATCCACATATCCTGCGTCTCCTGCATTGCAGGCAGATTCTTAACTCGCTAAGCCATTGAGGTGGAATTTAAGATTAACATTGCCCTCTTCCTCAATGCTAAGTTATCTCCATTTAATGAAGGTATTAGAGCAGGCATGAACCAGGACCCTAATACAGAATAGATGATGGAGGGTAAAGCAGGTTATCAGTAATGTAAATGAAGATCCATCAGCTTCACTCTGCAGAGAAGGGGTGATTCATTAAAGAAGATGGGACCAAATTGGGGCACCTAGATTGTCAAGAGAGTTGTTACTCCCCTTGCCAAAGAGAGATGCTTATACCTGTGTTTTCGCCACACTGAGAAAAGGAAGAAGACAGGGAATTATTATGTCTCCATGGGTCATGCTGTCTCAACGACAAAACTCTCCTGAGGAGGGAAGTGAAAACCATTAAGCTGATTCTGCCCGTGAATTTGTAATTCTTAGTAAGTGTATACCATCAAGTTTTATCCTTCATACAAAGCTATGAGAAAAATATTAAAAATTATATTGATATTATCTAGGAAGGAGCCAAGGCTTAAGGAAGCTAAGAGATTTCTTATGTCCATAATACGGGTAGATCTTACAGCATCTAGTTTGACAGTTTTTCCATTACTCTATATTGCTTCTCTAGGCTAAACAACATAGTTTTCAAGGATGGTAACAATGGTTGCTATTCCTTTTATTCCACAACTTTTGGACCCTTATGGTGATAGTTTTTCCTAGAAAAATTCTGTAGTACTAAATATCAGAAGGAAAAAACTCATATGTCCCCAGGGAAGACCAACCTGATGGTTGTATAATAACTGATCTCTTCTTTTTTAGACTGAATTCCTGTGGAATTTGCTTTTACAGATACACACCATATTTATCCAAGTATGGATCTCTTTTCACTGGTTTTGCCTGGAATATGCTCAGCTTTTTCTTCAGCTCAGGAAAGTGATCCTCAGCTTGTGGGATGTTGGTTCCCCGACCAGGGATTGAACCTGAGGCCTCAGCAGTGATAGCTTCGAATGCCAACCACTGGACCACCAGGGAATTCTCCAGAATGTTAATGTTTGGTTTTATTTTCTGTAGTATTAGTTTGGCTCTTTACTTAATGTGTCTCTCTTGACCTACCTTTCCCTCCACTTTTTACCCGTTTTAGCAAATGGAACCTTCATCCACCCTGTTGCTCAAGCTCTGCGTCTCTGAAATCCTGTAAGCCTTTCCTATCAAATTCCAAAGTATGTGTCGTGTGTCTATGTGTGTAGGTATAGCACATATATGTGTGTGTATATTAAATATGTCATATATTATATATACACACATACATATTATATATGATATATATGCTACATATATATAAATCCCTCTCTCATCTATCTTCTGGAATTAAATAAGTAGTTATTTAAGATTAAGTCACTTAAAAGAATGCTGAATTATTTACCACAGAGGCCAGCTTTGAATTTTTGATGTGAGGGAAGTAAATGAATTATTTTGGAAAAGACATAAAATGTGACTGCCTGAAAAGAATTAGTGCATTTGCATCTTCCTTAAAAACACAGAAATGAACATTAAGACATGAGCAGACCTGTGTGATGTGGGAGAAAGCTACTGTCCCTTGAGTGGCCCATTTCTTTTTGGATCTCCATGCAAAAGGCCAAGCGGAGACATGCTGGGACCAGGGAGGCTTGAGCAACCTAGATAGGACATCGGTCGGGAAGCCATGTGACTGGCCCCGAGGCACCTCACAGACTGTCATCCCAAGTACTGTTATGGAGCCAAATGCTGAAGCGAATAAAATATGTTCTAATTATGCTTGGGAGACCTCCCAAGCCCAGCTGTCTCACTTGCCTCCTCCCTTTGCTTTTATTTTTTTATTGCCATGATGATGTTTAGAGGGGAAAGGCAAAAGGAGAGGAGAGGGCTAGGCCAACACCATCAATGAGTTATATCATATGTTACCTTTTTATTTGCATCTGTAAAAGTTTAGATTCCTTACCCACTCCATGTTTACTTAACAACTTCAGGGCCTGTGATGAATCCTAGGAGTCATGATCTTTTATTGACCTTGGGAAAATCACTTCGGGCTTCCTGAACATCAACTTCCACTTTTACCAAAATAGAGCTAGGGATAATAATACCTTTCTGGCCCTTTCTACATATTGCTTGTTTTCAAAATATAAAGCACCAAAGTTACTTTTCACCACCAAGATGATGTTTTGTAAACTCCTTCATGAGTTCAACCAATTGATGTTTAAAATGAGACTAAAATTTTTAGCTGTTGTAAAAGAGAAAAGTTAACAAAAATGAAATATTTTCTGTATATTAAAATAGGGATTTTTTTTCTTCCCAAACCATGATGTCGTTGGTAAGGGGACAGAGAAGAAGTGGGTACTTTCATAGCCTTCTAGCAAGTGTTGAGATAATATGCTTTTCCTGAGCACACAACTTGGCAGTATGTATCAAAATCTTACACAGTTATGAAGCCTTTGATCCAGCAGTTCCAGTTCTGGGGGTTTATTTGAAATAACAGGTCAGAGATGTGCATAGGCCATTTTTTTCAAGGAAGTTTGTTCAAGGTTATTTCTCAGAGCAAAATGGTAGATATAATCTCTTGTCCAGTAACAGACAGTTAAGGAAATGGAAGACATAATTAAGTATAATGCAATTGTTAAAACGTGTACTGTGAAAGATTATTTACTGATATAGGGAAATATTCTCAAAGGTGAGGATCCTTATTTATACATCTTTCAGCACATTATAACATTGTTTATAAGAATGATAGCAGAGCAAACCATAGAATATCCAACAATAGAGAGGTAGTGAGTACTATAATACATGCTGTGATATACGCATGATTAAAACCCCTAAATTTCCTCTATTTCCTAAAAAAAAGTCTAGTCTCTAAGTATATTAATGCAACTGCTAAGTGAAAGAAAACACTGCATATTCAGTATAATGCATATGTCTGTATATACACATTATATATATATAGGAAAACACAAGAGAAAAATATCTTGAAATGATGTTAACCTTTCCAGCTAAAGAAGTGTTTAAAATGTTTTTATCTTCTACATTTGAAATGAAATCTACAAAGTAAGCTGGTATTTGGAATTTTAAAAGTTATAAGAGTTCTATGTATTGAATATGTTCCCCTAAAATTATACATTGAAGCCTTAATCCCTGAAATGATGGCATTTGGAGGCGGAGGAAGGTAATTAGGATTAGATGAGGTCGTGAGGGTGGAGCCCCCTTGATGAAATTAGTGTCCTTATAAGAAGAAGAGACTAGAGCTTTCTCTTTCTGTCTGCCAGGTGAGGACAGTGAGAAGGCAGCCGTTGGTATGCTAGGAAAAGAGGTCTCACAGGAATCCAACCATGCTAGCACCTGGACCTCAGGACTTAGCCTCTAGGACAGGGAATGTCTATTGCTTAAGGCACCAGTCTGTGATATTTTGTTACAGCCTCCTAAGCAGCCGGAGACAGATAATAACAGAACTGGAGGAGCTGCTTCCTACTTTGGGGATCCAGTAGACTGATATAGTAGGAAAATCATGATGTCTCTGATCCCTGGAAATAGTTTCAGTGATTTAAAATGTATTGATCCTGAGAGGGAAGATTGGGTCAACTGGCATGATAATAAAAATAATGAAAATGGTAGTTATTACTTATTAAGTATCTACTCAGTGTATGACACTGTGAGTGACTTTTTTACAACTTTAACTCATGTAATCCTTATAATAACACAATATCCCATTTAATCTTTATTGCACTGTATGGCAAGGTGGCAGTTAATTTGGCAGATGCAGACAGTAAGCCTCTGAGAGACTGACAGTCAAGATCATGTAGCTATGATGTGCAAAAGAAAGAGATTTTTGTTCCCAGGTCTCCTTGTTTGCTGATCACCATGCCAGGAATTTCTAGCAGGGATGTTATTCACCTCTGGTGGTTAACCAGTAACTGGAGTTTAAACCTGAGTGTTCTAATGTTCCAGCAGCACATCTTCTTTAAGCAGAGATGAGAAAAGCTGCTTTATTTCATCAGTTGTTCACTTTGGATGAAATAGATCAGAAGTCAAGGAGGGACTTTTAACAACTTTTATTTTGAAATAATTTTAGCATTTCTGGAAAGTGACAAGATTAACAGAGAGTTCTCATACACTTTTGATTGAAGTTCCTCTGATCTTAACTTCTTGTGTTACTATAATATAATTATTGAAATGAGGAGACAAACTTTGATGTAATACTGTTAACTATACTATATAGACTTTATTTGGATTTCTCCAGTTATTCTACTGTTGTCCCTTTGCTGGTCAAGGATCCCACCCAAGATTTCATATAGCATTTAGTGACCCTGTGTCCTGAGTCTCTTCTGGTCTGTGATAGTCCTCAGTCTTTTGTGTCTTTTCTGTCTTTTGTGTCCTTGGCACTTTTCAGAAGTACTGCTTAGTTTTCTTTCTTTTTTTATTCTTTTTTCAGAATGTTCCTCAACATTGGTTTAAATATCCCCTGATTAAATTCAAAATCTGGATTTTGGGGAGAAATAGCATAGGAGCAATAATCATGCCCTTCCCAGTGGGTCACATCAGGAGGCATGTGACATCACCCTGTCTCCTCACTGGTGATATTAACTCTAATCAGTTAGTTGATATAGGTCACCAGGTCATTCCATTGTGAAGACGCTAATTTTATCTTTGTATTAATTAGTATTTTATGGGGAGATGCCTTGAGCTGATGTAAATATGTGATTTTTAAACATAATTTTACCACCCATCAAGATTTCTTGATGGCAACAATAATTTTTGTGGTGATCATAACATTCCTTCTGTTTATTAATTCTTCTGTAAAGAGGATCTGCCATTTTCCATTGTTTCTTTATTTACTTATTTATTCATATTGGTATGTACTCAATGATATTTATTTCCTTCCCAGGTGACGCTAGTGGTAAAGAATCTGCCTGCCAATGCAGGAGACATAAGAAACCTGCGTTTGATCCCTGGGTGGGGAAGATCCCCTGGAGGAGGTCATGGCATTCCACGCCAGGATTCTTTCCCTGAGGATCCCATAGACAAGGAGCCTGGTGGGCTGCAGTCCATAGGGTTGCAGAGTCTGACATGACCAAAGCGACTTAGCATGCACACACGTACTCAAGGATATTTGTTATTGTATGCATTGAACTCCACTACTATCACCATTTAATGAAGCTTATATCTCACACTGTATGAAAGAATAAACTGCAAATCAAACAGGCAAATAAATGTAAAAAAATGAAAGGGTGTAAACATAAGGAAAAAATGTGGGGGGTGAATACCTTTTAAACTTTGTTGTATCAAAGTGCTTCCTAACCATCACTCAAATTCCAGATGTAAACATAATCAAATACATGAAACATGGATGACTATATGAAATAAAAACCAATTGCACTATAAAACACTGTAAACATAGTCAACAGAAAACTGACACAATATGAAGAAAATATTTGTACTGTACCACAAAAGGTGAATATACTTAATATATAAAGAACTGGTAACGTGAGAACTAAATGACTAAAAGCCTTACGGAAATATAGGGTAAAAACCATGAAGAGACAACTTACCAAAAAATTGATACAAAGATGATCCTTAACCATCAGAAAAATGTCTGGCTCACTCATACTGAAAGAAATGCGAATCAAAGCCACACCAAATGCCATTTCCCACTGGTCAGAATGGTGAAAAAAAATTTTTTTGCCTTTTTTTGTTTGTTTGTTTACTTCACAATACTGTATTGGTTTTGCCATACATCAACATGAATCCACCATGGGTGTACATAAGTTCCCACTCCTGAACCCCCCTTCCACCTCCCTCCCCATACCATCCCTCTGGGTCATCTCACTGCACAAGCCCCAAGCATCCTGTATTCTGCATTGAACTTAGACTGGCGATTCGTTTCTTATATGATATTATACATGTTTCAATGCCATTCTCCCAAATAATCCTGCCCTCTCCCTCTCCCACAGAGTCAAAAAGTGTGTTCTGTACATGTACGTCTCTTTTGCTGTCTCGCATACAGGGTTATCATTACCATCTTTCTAAATTCCATATATATATGTTAGTATACTGTATTGGTGTTTTTCTTTCTGGATTACTTCACTCTGTATAATAGGCTCCAGTTTCATCCACCTCATTAGAACTGATTCAAATGTATTCTTTGTGATGACTGAGTAATACTCCATTGTGTATATGTACCACAGCATTTCTCTGATAATGAGTGATGTTGAGCATCTTTTCTTGTGTTTGTTAGCCATCTGTATGTCTTCTTTGGAGAAATGTCTATTTAGTTCTTTGGCCCATTTTTTGATTGGATCGTTTATTTTTCTGGAATTGAGCTGCATGAGTTGCTTGTATGGTTTTGAGATTAGTTGTTTGTCAGTTGCTTCATTTGCTATTATTTTCTCCCATTCTGAAGGCTGTCTTTTCACCTTGCTTATAGTTTCCTTTGTTGTGCAGAAGCTTTTAAGTTTAATTAGGTCCCATTTGTTTATTTTTGCTTTTATTTCCAATATTCTGGGAGGTGGGTCATAGAGGATCCTGCTGTGATTTATGTTGGAGAGTGTTTTGCCTAGGTTCTCCTCTAGGAGTTTTATAGTTTCTGGTCTTATGTTTAGATCTTTAATCCATTTTGAGTTTATTTTTGTGTATGGTGTTAGAAAGTGTTCTAGTTTTATTCTTTTACAAATGGTTGACAAGTTTTCCCAGCACCACTTGTTAAAGAGTAAAGTAGGCCAATATGGGCCAATAGGTACTCTCATTCCTTGCTGCTGGGCATGGAAACCAGTACAAAAAGGAACGTTTAGAGCTACCTGGTCCAGAGATGATAGAGGAGTTCAAACCAGAAATGTGTTTATTTTCTGGTGACATTTAAGAGTAGGCTGGTTTACAATGCTCCTGAAGGTCACTGGTAGTATAAGTTGTGAAAGATTGTTCAACAATTTATAGGTACTTGTAATTGTTTCCCACCTGCTTCCTTCCTCACCCCCTTTTTATCAGTATCATGAAACAAGCACCCTTGTGACTGGGAGGCCATCTCCATGGTTGTTGATTTTGCTGCTTCTGCTTCTACTCCCCACTAGACTCTGGCAGTTGATGCAGCTAGAGTCAAAAAGGCCAGAACTGCTAAGACCCTTAGAGATGTTTGAACCCGTCCCTGAATGATTTACAAGAAGGAATGAGGCCCAGAGAGGGCCAGTGGCTTGCCCAGGGTCACAACGTGAGCCAAACCTGGAATTAAAGGGTCCTGACCAGAATAGAAAAGGCAGAGGAACCAGAGATCAAATTGCCAACATCCGCTGGATCATGGAAAAAGCAAGAGAGTTCCAGAAAAACATCTCTTTCTGCTTTATTGACTATGCCAAAGCCTTTGACTGTGTGGATCACAATAAACTGTGGAAGATTCTGAAAAAGATGGGAATACCAGACCACCTGACCTGCCTCTTGAGAAATCTGTATGCAGGACAGGAAGCAACAGTTAGAACTGGACATGGAACAACAGACTGGTTCCAAATAGGAAAAGGAGTACGTCAAGGCTGTATATTGTCACCCTGCTTAAGAGGGCCAGTCTGACGCAGGATGCAGCATGCTTGGGGCTGGTGCATGGGGATGACCCAGAAAGATGTTATGGGGAGGGAGGTGGCAGGGGGGTTCATGTTTGGGAATGCATGTAAGAATTAAAGATTTTAAAATTTAAAAAATAAAAAACTAAAAAAAAAAATAAATAAATAAATAAATCATATGCAGAGTACATCATGAGAAATGCTGGACTGGAAGAAACACAAGATGGAATCAAGATTGCTGGGAGAAATCTCAATAACCTCAGATATGCAGATTACACCACCCTTATGGCAGAAAGTGAAGAGGAGCTAAAAAGCCTCTTGATGAAAGTGCAAGAGGAGAGTGAAAAAGTTGGCTTAAAGTTCAACATTCAGAAAATGAAGATCATGGCATCTGGTCCCATCACTTCATGGGAAATAGATGGGGAAACAGTGGAAACAGTGTCAGATTTTATTTTTTGGGCTCCAAAATCACTGCAGATGGTGACTGCAGCCATGAAATTAAAAGATGCTTACTCCTTGGAAGGAAAGTTATGACCAACCTAGATAGCATATCAAAAGCAGAGACATTACTTTGCTGACTAAGGTCCGTCTAGTCAAGGCTATGGTTTTTCCTGTGGTCATGTATGGATGTGAGAGTTGAACTGTGAAGAAGGCTGAGTGCTAAAGAATTGATGCTTTTGAACCGTGGTGTTGGAGAAGACTCTTGAGAGTCCCTTGGACTGCAAGGAGATCCAACCAGTCCATTCTGAAGGAGATCAACCCTGGGATTTCTTTGGAAGGAATGATGCTAAAGCTGAAACTCCAGTACTTTGGCCACCTCATGCGAAGAGTTGACTCATTGGAAAAGACTCTGATGCTGGGAGGGATTGGGGGCAGGAGGAGAAGGTGATGACAGAGGATGAGATGGCTGGATGCCATCACTCACTCGATGGACGTGAATCTGAGTGAACTCTGGGAGTTGGTGATGGACAGGGAGGCCTGGCATGCTGCGATTCATGGGGTTGCAAAGAGTCGGACATGACTGAGTGACTGGCCTGAACTGAACTGAGCAGAATGGATTGATACTTTTGAACTATGGTGTTGGAGAAGACTCTTGAGAGTCCCTTGGACTGTATGGAGATCCAACCAGTCCATCGTAAAGGAAATCAGTCCTGAATATTCATTGGAAGGACCGATGCTGAAGCTGAAACTCCAATAGTTTGGTCACCTGATGCGATGAACCGACTCATTTGAAAAGACCCTAATGCTGTGAAAGATTGGAGGTAGGAGGAGAAGGGGACGACAGATAATGAGATGATTGTATGCCATCACCAAGGTGATGGACATGAGTTTAAGTAAACTCTAGGAGTTGATAATGGACAGGGAGGTTTGGTGTGCTGCAGTCTGTGGGGTCCCAAAGAATCATACACGACTGAGTGAACTGAACTGACCAGAATATTCCATTTTGTCTTGCAAGGTGCATGTAGAGTACCAGACACACAGTAGGCAAGCAGGCTGTGAGAACAAGAATAACCAATTCAGTTTCATTCCCTGAGTGGAACTTGACTACTGAGTATACCAAATTTGAGGGAAGGTGTATGTATCGTATTTTTGATCCTCCCAGGATCCTTGGGCAGAAACAGTTCATTAGCAATGACAACCATCACATCAAGGAAAGGCACCTAGTGGTGAGTTTGTGTTGATTTCTAAATTATGAGCCAGCTCCAGATGGTTGAGTCTCTGCTTGAGTACCAGTTGGCCTGCTTTGGGCCTCGAGTCTTCCATTTCAAAGGCTTGCAGTTTGAGCAGCAGAAAGAGACCCTTAAGGAAGGAGCTAATGAGACTTGGGTCCGCCTGAGCTCCACTAGGGAAACCTTGAGCCCTGGCTGGTAACCGCCTCCTTCCCAGGCAGAGATATTGTTCTTCCAGAGGCCCAGTCAGCCTTGAGCTTTGCTCAGTCACAGAAGCATAGCCTAGTGGAGATGCTGGTGAGGTTCAAAGGCAAGTCCTTCTGAATCTGACGCCTGTGTTTTTCAGTACTTACCGAGACAGCTGAAAGAGTTGAGAGACTATGCAATCCAGACCATACCCTTCACAGATAGAGAAGAATTTAGAGATAAGCATGTGGTAACACTGTACAGACAGATCCCAGCGTAGAATGCAGGAGTGGTCATCAATCCAGGGCTCTTTGTAACATCAAAAAGGCTCACTCCAAATGCACCATGCAGTGCATTTCTGGAGAAGAAAGGGAAACCTGTAATTTCTCAAATGAGGAAGTCTCCTGGCTTGAAGACATACTTTCCAGAGAGGTTTTTTTTCTTTAAAAAAAATTTTTTTGGAGGATAATTTCTTTACAATGTTGTTTTAGTTTCTGCTGTACATAAAGTGAATCAGCTATATGTATACATATATCCCTTCATTTTTGGATTTCCTTCCCATTTTGTCTAGATTCATTTTAGATGCCAAAAACTTACTCCCAGCATTAGTTGATTTTACAAAGTCTTTCACAAGCTCTGCTTAGAAATCTGTGCCAAGGCTTCATTTAATTCAAGGCTGTGGAAATTGTAGCTTATTTGGGGATTTGGGGCTTTCCTCGTAGCTCAGAATGTAAAGATTCTGCCTACAATGCAGGAGCCCTGGGTTGAGAAGATCCCTGGAGAATGAAATGGCAGCCCACTCCAGTATTTTTGCCTGGAGAATCCCATGGACAGAGGAGCCTGGTGGGCTACCGTCCATGGGGTCACAAAGAGTCTGACACAACTGAGCAACTAATACTTTCACTTTCTTCACCTTGAATTTGGGGATTTAATGTGACTTAGGGCATGAACATGCTTTTGGAATGGGCGAGTCCTGGTTCTTTTCCTGGTATTTCCCATGGTAGTTATATTACTCTAGGTGTGACATTTAACCTCACCTAGATGGATATCATGCTTTTTCCCCACAGAATAATAAATGGTGAGTATTTTCCCATATCATTATTCTTTTACATCATTATTAGTACATCTGCATGATATTCATTTTGTGACTCAACTATAAAATTTAAATATCAAATATGGTTAGATATCTCTTCTGTTTCTCTTAATGGTGATGATGCTCCTTCTAGCTCTGCCTCTGCAGGACCCCCTAGTTTTAAATGCTATTTTCAGATGGCATTTCACTATGCCAGATATCTTTAACAATACCGGGAGGTTTCTTTAGCTTAGCAGTTTCTAAATACAAAAAATCACTAAGAAGAGTTACCATGTGACAGGTCTTTTCTAAGAAATACTTTGGGTTAGGATATTTTCAAGGTAGGTATCAGCAGCCGTCCACTCCAGATCAAGAAAGACTCAAGGAGGTACTTATATAAAGTGTGGCTGTGATCAGCATAGCCTCTTGGTGTTCTGGATAGGACAACTCGACAGTAAAATAAAATCCTGGAACACCGAGTCAGTTGACTCAGTAAATGGGTTTCTTCCATATTGACAGAGTGACATCTAGGAAGTACAGTTTTCACTTTGATATAGTTTGTAACGAGTCCTTCCTGATTGTTAAACACAAGCACCATTTCTCACTTAGTTCCTCTTGTCCTCATTTGTGGTTGGATTTATTAAAAATATATCATCAGGATCAAGGAGGAAATGGCAACCCACTCCAGTATGCTTGCCTGGAAAATCTCATGGACAGAGGAGCCTGGTGGGCTACAGTCCATGGGGTCACAAAGAGTCAGACATGACTTAGCAATTCAACAACAGCAACAACAAAGGAAGTATATGCAAATATCCTGGAAATGGCTGAAGAGAACACAAAGTAATAATGAGGAACGAATACTTTAAGAGGAAGAGAATAAGGGTTTTTACTCTCTTCCCTATAAGTTGTATCCTTTCCTGTCACTCACAGAGCAATCAAACCTGTGCTGTCAGTCCAAAGCAAGTTCTTTGCGATTCTTTGTGACTCCATGGACTGTAGCCAACCAGGCTCCTCTGTCCATGAGATATTCCAGGCAAGAATGCTGGAGTGGGTTGCCATTTCCTCCTCCAGGTACTATATTGTAGATAGAATGCTCAAACTTAATCATTTTGAATAAAATGAAGTTCTTGATTCCAGACTAGAGGTTTGGGCACCTGTGTGATGGGTATGTTGCAATTATATATATTAACGTTTGCATACTCCTTAAAGCATACCACTTCTGACTGCCGTTAACAGAGCAGAGCTCTGTTGAATGACAGTATTTACCGGGAACTTTTTAGGAAAATCCTAATAAATGTTGGTACATTTCCAATCCCTGTGCTTCCCTCCGCATTTATGCAACATTGTTTGGAGACTAGCTGAGGAGCCTTTTGTTACATCTCATCATTATAGAGCATCAGTTCAGTTCAGTTCAGTTGCTCAGTTGTATCGAACTCTTTGGGACCCCATGGACTACAGTATGCCAGGCCTCCCTGCCCATCACCAACTCCCAGTGTTTACCCAAACTCATGTCCATTGAGTTGGTGATGCCATCCAGCCATCTCATCCTTTGTCATCCCCTTCTCCTCTCGCCTTCAATCTTCCCCAGCATCAGACTTTTCTCCAATGAGTCAGCTCTTCGCATCAGGTGGCCAAAGTATTGGAGTTTCAGCTTCAACATCAGGCCTTCCAATGAATATTCAGGACTAATTTCCTTTACGATGGACTGGTTGGATCTCCTTGCAGTCCAAGGGACTCTCAAAAGTCTTCTCCAACACCACAGTTCAAAAGCATCAATTCTTCGGTGCTCAGCTTTCTTTATAGTCCAACTCTCACATCCATATATGACTACTAGAAAAACGGTAGCCTTGACTAGATGGACTTTTGTTGGCAAAGTAATGTCTCTGCTTTTTAATATGCTATTGAGGATGGTCATAGCTTTTCTTCCAAGGCGTAAGTGTCTTTTAATTTCATGGCTGCAATCACCATCTGCAGTGATTTTGGAGCCCCCCAAAATAAAGTCTGACACTGTTTCCACTGTTTCTCCATCTATTTGCCATGAAGTGGTGGGAACAGATGCCATGATCTTAGTTTTCTGAATGCTGAGCTTTAAGCCAACTTTTTCACTCTCCTCTTGCACTTTCATCAAGAGGCTCTTTAGTTCCTCTTCACTTTCTGCCATAAGGGTGATGTCATCTGCATATCTGAGGTTATTGATATTTCTCCTGGCAATCTTGATTTCAGCTTGTGCTTCTTCCAGCCCAGCATTTCTCATGATGTACTCTGTATATAAGTTAAATAGGCACAGTGACAATGTACAGCCTTGATGTTCTCCTTTCCCTATTTGGAACCAGTCTGTTGTTCCATGTCCAGTTCTAACTGTTGCTTCCTGACCTGCATACAGATTTCTCAAGAGGCAGGTCAGGTGGTCTGGTATTCCCATCTCTTGAAGAATTTTCCACAGTTCGTTGTGATCCACACAGTCAAAGGCTTTGACATCATCAATAAAGCAGAAATAAATGTTTTTCTGGAACTCTCTTGCTTTTTCAGTGATCCAGTAGATGTTGGCAATTTGATCTCTAATTGCTCTGCCTTTTCTAAAACCAGCTTGAACATCTGGAAGTTCACAGTTCACATACTGTTGAAGCCTGGCTTGGAGAATTTTGAGCATTAATTTACTAGTTTGTGAGATGAGTGCAATTGTGCCTTAGTTTGAGCATTCTTTGGCATTGCCTTTCTTTGAGATTGGAATGAAAACTGACCTTTTCCAGTCCTGTGGCCACTGCTGAGTTTTCCAAATTTGTTGCCATATTGAGTTCAACACTTTCACAGCATCATCTTATAGGATTTGAAATAGCTCAACTGGAATTCCATCACCTCCACTAGCTTTGTTTGTAGTGATGCTTTCTAAAGCCTGTTTGACTTTGCATTCTAGGATGTCTGGCTCTAGGTGAGTGAACACACCATCGTCATTATCTGGGTTGTGAAGATCTGTTTTGTACAGTTCTCTGTATTCTTGCCACCTCTTCTTAATATCTTCTGCTTCTGTTAGGTCCATACCATTTCTGTCTTTTATTGAGCCCATCTTTGCTTGAAATATTCCCTTGGTGTCTCTGATTTTCTAGGAGACATCTCTAGTTTTTCCCATTCTATTGTTTCCCTCTATTTCTTTGCACTGATCACTGAGGAAGACTTTCTTATCTCTCCTTGCTATTCTTTGGAACTCTGCATTCAAATGGGTATATCTTTCCTTTTCTCCTTGGCCTTTAGATTCTCTTCTTTTCTCAGCTATTACAAAGGCCTCCTCAGACAGCCATTTCGCTTTTTTGCATTTCTTTTTCTTGGTGATGGTCTTGATCCCTGTCTCCTGTACAATGTCACGAATCTCCATCCATTGTTCTTCAGGCACTCTGTCCGTCTATCAGATCTATTCCCTTAAATCTATTTGTCACTTCCACTGTATAATCATAAGGGATTTGATTTAGGTCATACCTGAATGGTCTAGTGGTTCTCCCTACTTTCTTGAATTTAAGTCTGAATTTGGCAATAAGGAGTTCATGATCTGAGCCACAGTCAGCTCCCAGTCTTGTTTTTGCTCTGTATAGAGCTTCTGCATCTTTGGCTGCAAAGAATATAATCAGTCTTATTTTGGTGTTGACCATCTGGTGATATCCATGTATAGAGTCTTCTTTTGTGTTGTTGGAAGAGGGTGTTTGCTATGACCAGTGCAGTCTCTTGGCAGAACTCTATTAGCCTTTGCCCTGTTTCACTCCATACTCCAAGGCCAAATTTGCCGGTTACTCCAGTTGTTTCTTGACTTCCTTCTTTTCCCCTATAATGAAAATGACATCTTTCTTGGGTGTCCATTCAATTATTCATTCAACACATATTATGAAGCATCTGGTCTGTGCTTATTCACCTTAATGTGAATTAGAAATAAGATTTGCTGACTTAGCTGACAAGTTAGTCTGCTGTAGAATTTAAGGCCCTTTGAAGGTCATTAGCATAGGACTAGTTGATGCCAAGAGCAGAGGCCATTCACAGCAGAGGAGGGTATGAAGGGAAAAGGAAAAGGGTTAATGAAGGAGGTTTGGGGTATGTAAATAAAAGAGCTCACTGGAAGGACACACAATGAATTAAGTGGAAAATGTTTCTGCTTCCTGTTCCAAGCTAGGAAACAGCGAAAACCATAGTGGAGAGAGAGAGATTGAGTTTTGTGAGTCAAGGTAATTTTTTTTTAATCTATAGCAATTAAACTGGGCCATTCTCATTGTTATAATGAGAAGATTTATCTTATCTAAAAAGGTCTTACAAGTTACTCATAAAATCATAAAGATTACATTTGTGTCCCCTCAACAACACTGACAGAGAAGGCAATGGCACCCCACTCCAGTACTCTTGCCTGGAAAATCCCGTGGATAGAGGAACTTGGTGGGCTGCAGTCCATGGGGTCGCTAAGAGTAGGACACAGTTGAGCGACTTCACTTTCACTTTTTACTTTCATGCATTGGAGAAGGAAATGGCAACCCACTCCAGTGTTCTTGCCTGGAGAATCCCAGGGAAGGGGGGGTGGTGCTGGTGGGCTGCCATCTATGGGGTGGCACAGAGTTGAACACGACTGAAGCGACTTAGCAGCAGCAGCAACAACACTGAAAGTGATGCAACAAATTCAACATCCATAGAAATCAAATCACAGAGATGGCACTTTGGATGAAGTGGAAAAGAATAGCTTTGTTGCTTTGCCAGGCACAGGGGAACACAGTGGGCTCATTCCTCAAAAATTCTCTGTCCCATCCTGAGGTCATTTGGTGAGAAGTTTTATAGCCATGGTTCAAGGGTGGGGTTGCTGATAAGGATCAAGGTAGGTGCAGTGTCTGCAATTGTTAATCTGGCCTCAAGTGGTCTCCTGATGAGTTTCTCTGTTCCTTTAATCTGGCCTTTGGAACTCAAGGAAGGTCATAGAGGCTGGAGTCTATTCCCAACAAACAAGTGATGGGAGAAACAGAAAGGCTTCCATGTTCAGGAACCCCCACAGAGTCTTGGTCTCTTTCAAAAGTGAAGTCACAAATAAATATGCCTTATATGTACTTAGTTTAGGGCTTCCATGGTGGCTCAGAAAATAAAGAATCCACCTGCAATGCAGGAGACCAGGGTTTGATCCCTGGGTTGGGAAGATCCCCTGGAGAAGAGAATGGTTACCCAATCCTATTCTTGCCTGGAGGACCCCATGGACAGAGGAGCCTGGTGGGCTACAGTCCATGGGGTTGCAAAGAGTTAAACATGACTTGTGAATATGCACTCATGCATCCTTAGTTTATCCACAAAATATGGTACATTTATTTTATAGCCAAAATCTGATTAATAGTTATTAAGAAAACAAATATTAACCTACCCACCCTCCCTGAGAAACTTCCAATATAAGTCCAAGAGTTCACCCCTTGCCCCCAATATATCTGACTACTATTGCCATCAGCTAAATGCTAATGGGAGAAGGCAATGGCACCCCACTCCAGTACTCTTGCCTGGAAAATCCCATGGACAGAGGAACCTGGAAAGCTGTGGTCCGTGGGGTCACTGAGGGTTGGACACGACTGAGTGACTTCACTTTCACTTTTCACTTTCATGCATTGGAGAGGGAAATGGCAACCCACTCCAGTGTTCTTGCCTGGAGAATCCCAGGGATGGGGGAGCCTGGTGGGCTGCAGAGTTGGACACGACTGATGTGACTTAGCAGCAGCAGCAATGTGCTAATGGGAACAATTATTTTATACATTATTTGGACCATGCAAGCCAATCAGAAGTCATTTTGGTCATTGTTGAGATTACTGACCTTAGTGGACACCAGCCAAATCTTTGCTTTAGCAGAAAATTATCCAATGTTGAATTTCAAAATTTGATTAAATGAATTTATGTCCTGAGCTCCATCTGCTGGGCTGCACATCTGGAGCTATATGCAAGGTTTGCATCTTGCATTTTGCTGCTGAGGCTGGTTTTGGCAGTCCTGGCAGGGTATTCAGAAGAATCCACGCGCTTACCAGTAGATGAAAAGTACAGTCCAGCAGCTAAACCACTAGGGCGAGAGGAAGGATGGGGCAGAGCAGTCAGTGACACTATGAAAATAGGAATATTGAAATAATTCAAACCCAAGAAAAACAGGATTCGTACTCTGACTGCTACTGAAACTACTGCTCCCTTTAAGGATGTCTCACAACATTTATGCACTACCCCAGAGACATCGTCTTCCTGGGGAACCTTTTCAGTCTCTTGCGAGTTATCTCTGGTTCCTTGGAATGTAGGGGTCATCTCTCCTGGAGTGTGGCTGGGCCATTTCATTCAGTACCTGCCTCCAGAGGGACACAGACATTGGAAAAAACTGCGCTTCTCGCTTTTTTTTTTTTTTCCCCTTGAGAGGTTTTTGAGGTTTTGTTCATGTAAAATATTTGTCAGACAGGCAACACTGTAACAGTGTTTAAGATTTGACTTGAAGAGATGGAAGATAATAGGTGATTTCCATGCTTCCTTCCTATGACTTTTGATATACTTTTCATAATATCATGTGACAAGAAAATCGAATGTTACACATTCCTATGTTTTAAATGTATGCAGTGGGAAAATAGGACTCTATTACAGAAATTAACTCTAGCACCTGTTTACCTGGTATGTCAGCCTTTTCTTTAAAAAATATTTTCTTTGTGTGGGAAAATGTGCCCTTGTCCCTCTCTTTGTGGGCAACACATATTATTGATGATGCAGTGATTAACTGGATTTGCTAACCCAATTGAGGATGAGTTCAGCTTCAAGGGCGTGGTGGAGAGGAAGACCTTCAGGGTGGCACCATGAAGGATCATGGCTCTACTTGAAGTCTTTGTCTCTACCATTCCCTTATTTTTTGATCTTGGGTTTGGCCTGGGTCTCAGTTTCCTCATGAGTAAAATGAGATAAATGATGCTGCTGCTGCTAAGTTGCTTCAGTTGTGTCTGACTCTGCGCGACCCCAGAGACGTCAGCCCACCAGGCTCCCCCATCCCTGGGATTCTCCAGGCAAGAGTACTGGAGTGGGTTGCCATTGCCTTCTCGGATAAATGATGGTAGATGAGCTCAAACTGCTACTTTGGTCATAATTACCATTCTCTGTGCTCTAACAGGGCAAAAAAATAGAAACAAATACTCCCACCACTGGGAAGTTTCCTTACCCATTGGCAGAAACACATGGTGGTTAAGGGCTCTGGAGCTAGCCTGGTGGATCTGAATCTTACCTCTATCACTTATAAGCTGTATGACCTTAGGTGAGTGCTTCCAGGGTTCTATGCTTGAGTTTTCTCAACTGTCAAATGGGCGTAAAAAAAAGTTCCTTGTTATCTGTTTAAGGGTAAAATAATTTAAGGTTTGTAAAGCCTGAAGACTAAAGAGACCATTATAAACAAGGTGCTAAAATTTTTTTAGAGAGTTAAGCTATATGGTATCTAAACAGAGCACATACTGCAGCAGTCTTTTTCTCTCTCAAGAAACTTTGTAGAAAAAAAAAAAATGCCTTGTCTAACTTTATGACCGGAGGGAATTTTACTTATCAGAAGGATAAGAGTCACCTTACGAGATTATTCTAATGCTAATCACTTTATTGAAGAAATGCTGTTCTAATTTAGTTCTTATTTATTTTTAAACAACAAGAGTTTGCTGAATAATCATTCCATTTCTTAAGATTCAGTTCAGTTCAGTTCAGTCACTCAGTCCTGTCCAACTATTTGCGACCCCGTGGACTGCAGTACACCAGGGCTCCCTGTCCATCACCAACTCTGGGGTTTACTCAAACTCATATCCATTTATTCGGTGATGTCATCCAGCCGTCTCATTCTCTGTCATTCCCTTCTCCTCTCACTTTCAATCTTTCCAAGCATCAGGGTCTTTTCCAATGAGTCAGTTCTTTGCATTAGGTGGCCAAAATATTGGAGTTTCAGCTTCAGCAACAGTCCTTCCAATGAATATTCAGGACTGATTTCCTTTAGGATGAACTGGTTGGATCTCCTTGCTGTCCAAGGGCCTCTCAAGAGTCTGCTCCAACACCACAACCACAGTTCAAAAGCATCAATTCTTTGGTGCTCAGCTTTCCTTATAGTCCAACTCTCATATCCATACATGACTACTGGAAAAACCAAAGCTTTGAGTAGACAGACCTTTCTTGGCAAAGTAATGTCTCTGCTTTTTAATATGCTGTCTAGGTTTGTCATAGCCTTTCTTCCAAGGAGCAAGGGTCTTTTAATTTCATGGCTGCAGTCACCCTCTGCAGTGATTTTGGAGCCCAAAAAATAAAGTCAGCCACTCTTTCCACTGTTTCTCCATCTATTTGCCATGAAGTGATGGCACCAGATGCCATGATCCTAGTTTTCTGTATGACGAGCTTGAATCCAACCTTTTCAAGTTCCTCTTTTACTTTCATCAAGAGGCATTTTAGTTCCTCTTCACTTTCTGCCATAAGGGTGGTGTCATCTGCATATCTGAGGTTATTGATATTTCTCCCAGCAATCTTGATTCCAGCTTGTCCTTCATCCAGCCCAGCGTTTCTCATGATGTACTCTGCAGATAAGTTAAATAAGCAAGTTGAATGGTACTATGAAGACCTACAAGACCTTCTAGAACTAACACTGGAAAAAGGTGTCCTTTTCATTATAGGGGACTGAAATGCAAAAGTAGGAATTCAAGAAACAACTGGAGTAACAGGCATATTTGGCCTTGGAGTACAGAATAAAGCAGGGCAAATGCTAATATAATTCTGCCAAGAGAACACACTGGTCATAGCAAACACCCTCTTCCAACAATGCCAAAGAAGACTCTATACATGGACATCACCAGATGGTCAACACCAAAATAAGATTGATTATATTCTTTGCAGCCAAAGATGGAGAAGCTCTATACAGTCAGCAAAAACAAGACTGGGAGCTGACTGTGGCCCAGATCATTAACTCCTTATTGCCAAATTCAGACTTAAATTGAAGAAAAGTAGGGAGAACCACTAGACCATTCAGATATTACCTAAATCAAATCCCTTATGATTATACAGTGGAAGTGAGAAATAGATTTAAGGGACTAGATCTTATAGACAGAGTCCCTGATGAACTATGAACAGAGCTTCATGACATTGTACAGGAGACAGGAATCAAGACCATCCCCAAGAAAAAGAAATGCATAAAAGCAAAATGGCTGTCTGCAGAGGCCTTACAAATAGCTGTGAAAAGAAGAAAAGGGAAAAGCAAAGGAGAAAAGGAAAGATATAAGCATCTGAATAAAGAGTTCCAAAGAATAGCAAGGAGAGATAAGAAAGCCTTCTTCAGTGATCAGTGGAAAGAAATAGAGGAAAAGAATAGAATGGGAAAGACTCTTTAAGACCAGTGCTTGGTAAATGGGCACCCATACTTGGTAATCACTCAGATTTGTAGATAATATTTTCCTAGGACTTGGGAAGGGTCAAGGTCCTTTTGATTGCTTTTGGCCCCAGGCATTGCCTCTCAGCTGAAAGCAGGCACTCTTGGATCCTTACAAATTGCCCTACTTGTTTTGCTCAGTCCCACTTGTCCAGAGTAACCTTGGCCAAAGCCTAGAGGCACTTTCTAGCTCTTTCAGCCTGTTTGACTTCCTGATGGCCCAGATGGTAAAGAATCTGCCTACAATGCAGGGGACCCAGGTTTGATCCGTGGGCCAGGAAGATCCCCTGGAGGAGGGCATGGCAACCCACTCCAGTATTCTTGCCTGGATAATCCCATGGACAGGAGAGCCTGGTGGGCTACAGTCCATACAGTCCATGGGGTCACAAAGAGTCGGACGCGACTGAGTGACTAACACTTTCACTTCACTTTCTTTCAGCCTCTTTGGCTACTAGCATTTACTATCTTCTAAACTGTAGCTGTGGAAAATTCTGAAAGAGATGGGAATACCAGACCACCTGACCTGCCTCTTGAGAAACCTATATGCAGGTCAGGAAGCAACAGTTAGAACTGGACATGGAACAACAGACTGGTTCCAAATAGGAAAAGGAGTACGTCAAGGCTGTATATTGTCACCCTGCTTATTTAACTTCTATGCAGAGTACATCATGAAAAATGCTGGACTGGAAGAGGCACAAGCTGGAATCAAGATTGCCGGGAGAAATATCAATAACTTCAGATATGCAGATGACACCACCCTTGTGGCAGAAAGTGAAGAGGAACTAAAAAGCCTCTTGATGAAAGTGCAAGAGGAGAGTGAAAATGTTGGCTTAAAGCTCAAATTTCAGAAAACTAGGATCATGGCATCTGGTCCCATCACTTCATGGCAAATAGATGGGGAAACAGTGGAAACAGTGTCAGACTTTATTTTGGGGGGCTCCAAAATCACTGCAGATGGTGATTGCAGCCATGAAATTAAAAGACGGTTACTCCTTGGAAGGAAAGTTATGACCAACCTAGATAGCATATTGAAAAGCAGAGACATTACTTTGCCAACAAACATCCGTCTAGTCAAAGCTATGGTTTTTCCAGTGGTCATGTATGGATGTGAAAGTTGGACTGTGAAGAAGGCTGAGCGCCAAAGAACTGATGCTTTTGAACTGTGATGTTGGAGAAGACTCTTGAGAGTCCCTTGGAGACTCTCTCAAGGAGATCCAACGAGTCCATTCTAAAGGAGATCAGTCCTGGGTGTTCATTGGAAGGACTGATGCTAAAGGTGAAAAACTCCAATACTTTGGCCACCTCATGTGAAGAGTAGACTCATTGGAAAAATCTCTGATGCTGGGAGGGATTGGGGGCAGGAGGAGAAGGAGACGACAGAGGATGAGATGGCTGGATGGCATCACTGACTCGATGGACAAGAGTTTTGGTGAACTCCAGGAGTTGGTGATGGACAGGGAGGCATGGCATGCTGCAATTCATGGGGTGGCAAGGAGTCGGACACGACTGAGCAACTGAACTGAACTGAAACTGTAGCCAGAGAAGAGGAGAGCAGCTGTTAACTGAGTCACTTTTATTTTTCCCTCTCTGTAAGAGAAAAGCATGGCTGGGGAGGTGTTGTTGCAGGAAACTCCATCCAGTTTACCAGAAATACTGGGTGGAAAGGCTATGGACTGAGAGAGAGCCGACCTGAGCTCTGCTCCATCTCTGCCCCTATTCACTGTCCTGTCCCCTTTCCTTGTCTCAGGACAAGTCTGTGATTCTGGGAACCTTGTCAGTTTGGCTTGGTGCACGTGTGCTCATACACACACACACACACACACACACACACACACACACACACACACACACACATACACACACACACAGCCTCCCCCAACTACACCCCAAACCAGGTACATCAGTTCTTGTCTGTGAGCCTGTGAAACATGCCATTCCTTCTGAAGTCTGCTGTCAGCTAGACCTGGCTTCAAACTTCTCCTCCACACAGTCCTACTGGAAGATGTGTTTTTCTTCCTTACCAGGAGTGTGGTGAGAAGCATGCTAAAGTCCAGGAGCACTATTTGAGCTCTCTGGGAAGAAGCTGCTGTCTAACTAAAAAGCACTCATATGATTAGGTCCAATGCCATTAATATTTCCCCAAACTGCCTTTATCCTATTAGTGTCTGTAGGTAATTGTTGTGGCTGGGGAATATCTCCAGTCGTGCTTTCATTTTTATGAGAACTGATGATGGTATTGGTTCAATTGCTGTTAAAGAAAAAAGTTACAAAAATTAAAAAAAGAAAAAGCCTACCGCAAGCTGATACAGAAGCTTAGGACATGACACTTTTAACTTGATTCTGAAACAAAGCGAAAAACCACAAAGAAATGCCGAGGTCCTTTCTGACTCTGGTCTTCCTGGCCACGTACCAGTCAAATGTCCTCATTTTTTCAACAGTGAAACTGTGGGTCCAAGAGAAACACAATAGAATTTTTCCAAAGACTCTGAACCAGCTGGCGGCAGAGCTGGGGTGAAGACCATGGCCTCTGGTCCCTGGGTCCTGCTTTCCCCACTCCAGCCTGTGCTGATCTCTGCTGCTGCTTCTGCTGCTGCTAAGTCACTTCAGTCGTGTCCAACTCTGTGCGACCCCAGAGATGGCAGCCCACCGGGCTCCCCTGTCCCTGGGATTCTCCAGGCAAGAACACTGGAGTGGGTTGCCATTTCCTTCTCCAATACATGAAAGTGGAAAGTGAAAGTGAAGTTGCTCAGTCGTGTCTGACTCTTAGCAACCCCATGGACTATAGCCCACCAGGCTCCTCCATCCATGGGGTTTTCCAGGCAAGAGTACTGGAGTGGGGTGCCATTGCCTTCTCCGGATCTCTGCTAGGCCCATGGATCATACAGATACAACTTTTCCTTGTATTAGTATAAGTCTCTGAAGGTGTGTAATTGATTCTGTGTGGTTGAAATCATGATTTCCTCAACCTTTCTTGTACAGTTTCTTTGGTGGCTGCATTTCAGTGTCTTCCTGGGTTCTATGCACAAATCTGTGAATGAAGTGCAGAATCCATTTCCCTCTGCTATCAATAATTTGTTTTCCATTGAAAAATACACATTCTGCATTTGAATTTTATCCTCTTTGGTTTTCCCCTGGTGTATGTGTGTGCTGACTGTATGGACAGGCTAGACAAGGACTGTAATATTACTTAAGGGAGATGTTTTTTTTTTTTTTTTTAATAGCTTGGTTTTTCTTTCTTTTTTTTTTTTAATTTTAGTTTTTTATTTTTTAAATTTTAAAATCTTTAATTCTTACATGCATTCCCAAACATGAACCCCCCTCCCACCTCCCTCCCCATAACATCTTTCTGGGTCATCCCCATGCACCAGCCCCAAGCATGCTGCATCCTGCGTCAGACATAGACTGGCGATTCAATTCACATGATAGTATACATGTTAGAATGTCATTCTCCCAAATCATCCCACCCTCTCCCTCTCCCTCTGAGTCCAAAAGTCCGTTATACACATCTGTGTCTCTTTCCCTGTCTTGCATACAGGGTCGTCATTGCTATCTTCCTAAATTCCATATATATGTGTTAGTATACTGTATTGGTGTTTTTCTTTCTGGCTTACTTCACTCTGTATAATCGGCTCCAGTTTCATCCATCTCATCAGAACTGATTCAAATGAATTCTTTTTAATGGCTGAGTAATACTCCATTGTGTATATGTACCACAGCTTTCTTATCCATTCATCTGCTGATGGACATCTAGGTTGTTTCCATGTCCTGGCTATTATAAACAGTGCTGCGATGAACATTGGGGTACATGTGTCTCTTTCAATTCTGGTTTCCTCGGTGTGTATGCCCAGCAGTGGGATTGCTGGCTTAAGGGAGATGTTAATGGCGTTGTTAAAGCAGAGAAAATGGACTTGAAATTTAAGGGGAAAAAAAGAAGTATAATTACTAGCACAACTATTCCTCTTTGCTCAAATCGGATTCATGGATGCTGATAACACCCAACTCAGATGATTTTCCGCTGACCTGCTCATCTCCCATCTCTGGTCCTACTCACATTCTCAACCTTAGAGCATCTTCCCCTGGCCTTGATTACATCCTCAGACATTTCTATCCCCATAAGTCATTGCCCCCACTGCTGACTACACTCCCATCCTCACACTCCCCAAAGTGTTCACAGCCAATAGTACTGAACACTGAATGCTCTTCCAAGCCTTGTCAAAGTGCTCAGCTCTGATCATTGATCCTTACTATCTATTGGTGACTGATTCTAGGAGCTAGATCTAAGGCAAGGGTTGGGAGAAAAAGAGTTAAATGAGTAGTTGTATGGGAGGAAGGGGGAAGTCAGGGGTGAGGAGGGGATGAAGTGTGCTGATAACATGGGGGGCTTCCTGATGTAGCTCCTGAGCCTCACATGAATGCCCTGTGCTTTTGGATGAAGACGGGATAGAGTGAAGCATGTAGGCTATTCCTGATTCCTTGCTGGGGAACAGGTAGGTTATTGGACTATGTCATCTGAACCTTAAAGGAAGGGCTGATTGAAAATTCTCTGGAACCCTGTGTGGGTGAATACTGGTAATGTGAAGATTTGGTCTGTGAGCTCTTCAAAGGGATGTGTCCTACCTATTCTCATAGTCTTTCCTTCAATCCTAGTATCTTGGCAAATATGTAGCATATAGTTTTTGGTCAAAGTAGAAATAATTTCTCAGGATAATTCTCTAATTCCTAATTCTTACCTGCCTCATTTCTCAACACCATAAGACCCCTCTCTGCTGTTCTTGCACACACACACACACACACAAACACACGAGCATATACATCTCCATTCCGACTGTGAATGGGCCATGTGCTTTGAGATGCTTTTGCCTTTGCACCTTCTGTTTCTCTTTCTAGCATGTGCTTTCCCTCTACATCTTGTTCAGTCTTTCAGTCTTAGCATGGGCATTATTTTATCCATGTTTGTCTTGCTGACCCACAAAACCCCCTCCCCACTACTGCCCGTCCAGATGTCCCTTCTCTATGTTGTCATAGCATTCCATTCTTATGGCGTCATTGTCACAGAAGTGAAATAAACAAAAATTGACAGTTTTGTTTGTGATTTCATCCCATATTGAACCAGGAGCTTTCAAGGGGCAGAGGCTGCATCTTACTCAGCTCTTTCTATCCCTGGTCCTTAACCCAAGGCCTGGCACATACTAGGTTTTCAATATGTTTCCTGAATATGTGAATGGGAAATGTCTTCCCTCTTATCTTGTCTGCTCCTTTCAACACTTTCATTTACCTCTTCCATTCTTTTTGTCTGTAAGCTGAATACACAGATCATGAAGTCCCCAAAATTAATGAGCATTGACAAGCAAACCCTATTCATTCTTATCATCTAGGAAACAAAAGATACCAGTATCTCTCCTAACCATGAATTTCTTCCATGCTTTCCCTCCATTAAAAACAAAAAATACTTCAGGAAACATATCCCTGGTGCTGACTACCACTACTAATCTCTAGAGATTAGTAACATTTATCAACCAGCTGTTTCATGGGAAGAGCTTTAGCAATTGTTTTGCATTTTGTAGCTAATTGTAGGAACAAAGTGGCTACCTGTGCAAAATTTATTTTTTAAAAGAAAACATTCTTTCCCTAATCAAGTCCACATGGGAAAGGCAATATCAAATTATTACTGATCAGCATTCATGAGCCAGGAGAGAGATGAAGTAGTAGATTCCTTTTGATTCCTTGTTAAGAAGTTGAAAGGTAAGATGTTCCATGTCGCAAGGAAATTTGCAGAATCCAGTGATTCAAATGTTGGAGACTTAAAGTGAAGGAAGACTTTGCTGAGGGATTTAAAAGAATGGATAAGAAGTACTTTCTGAACATTAGAGAAACCCAGACTAATAAGGTGGAAAGGTTTTTATTTTTATTTTTTTAATTAATTAATTAATTTTACCCTACAATATTGTATTGATTTTGCCATACATTGACATGACTCCGCCACGGGTGTACATGTGTTCCCCATCCTGAACAGCCCTCCCACCTCCATCCCCATCCCATCCCTCCAAGTCATCCCAGTGCAACAGCCCCGAGCACCCTGTATCATGCATCAAACCCGTACTGGCGATTTGTTTCACATATGATATTTTACATGTTTCAAGGCCATTCTCCCAAATCATCCCACCCTCCCCCTCTCCCACAGAGTCCAAAAGACTGTTCAATACATCCATGTCTCTCACGTGTTCAATACATCCATTGCTGTCTCGCATACAGGGTTATTATTACCTTCTTTCTAAATTCTATATATATGTGTTAGTATACTATATTGGTGTTTTTCTTTCTGGCTTACTCCACTCTGTATAATAGGCTCCAGTTTCATCCACCTCATTAGAACTGATTCAAATGTATTCTTTTTAATGGCTGAGTAATATTCCATTGTGTATATATACCACTGCTTTCTTATCCATTCACCTGCTGATGGACATCTAGGTTGCTTCCATGTCCTGGTTATTATAAACAGTGCTGCGGTGAACACTGGGGTACACGTGTCTCTTTCAGTTATGGTTTCCTCAGTGTATATGCCCAGCAGTGCGATTGCTGGGTCATATGGCAGTTCTATTTCCAGTTTTTTAAGGAATCTCCACACTGTTCTCCATAGTGGCTGAACTAGTTTGCATTCCCACCAACAGTGTAAGAGGGTTCCCTTTTCTCCACACCCTCTCCAGCATTTATTGCTTGTAGACTTTGGATCACAGCCATTCTGACTGGCATGAAATGGTACCTCATTGTGGTTTTGATTTGCATTTCTCTGATAATGAGTGATGTTGAGCATCTTTTCATGTGTTTGTTAGCCATCTGTATGTCTTCTTTGGAGAAATGTCTATTTAGTTCTTTGGCCCACTTTTTGATTGGGCCATTTATTTTTCTGGAATTGAACTGCAGGAGTTGCTTGTATATTTTTGAGATTAATTCTTTGTCCATTGCATCATTTGCTATTATTTTCTCCCATTCTGAAGGCTGTCTTTTCACCTTGCTTATAGTTTCCTTTGTTGTGCAGAAACTTTTAATTAGGTCCCATTTGTTTATTTTTGCTTTTATTTCCAATATTCTGGGAGGTGGGTCATAGAGGATCCTGCTGTGGTGTATGTCGGAGAGTGTTTTGCCTGTTTTCCTCTAGGAGTTTAATAGTTTCTGGTCTTATGTTTAGATCTTTAATCCATTTTGAGTTTTATTTTTGTGTATGGTGTTAGAAAGGGTTCCAGTTTCATTCTTTTACAAGTGGTTGACCAGTTTTCCCAGTTTGTCAAAGATAAGGTGTCCATAGGTGCGTGGATTTATCCTGGGCTTTCTATTTTGTTCCAATGATCTATTTTTCTGTCTTTGTTCCAGTACCATACTGTCTTGATGACTGTGGTTTTGTAGTAGAGCCTGAAGTCAGGCAGGTTGATTCCTCCAGTTTCATTCTTCTTTCTCAAGATTGCTTTGGCTATTCGAGGTTTTTTGTATTTCCATACAAATTGTGAAATTATCTGTTCTAGTTCTCTGAAAAGTACCGTTGGTAGCTTGATAGGGATTACATTGAATCTATAGATTGCTTTGGGTAGTATACTCATTTTCACTATATTGATTCTTCTGATCCATGAACATGGTATATTTCTCCATCCATTTGTGTCCTCTTTGATTTCTTTCTCCAGTGTTTTATAGTTTTCTATATATAGGTATTTTGTTTCTTTAGGTAGATATATTCCTAAGTATTTTATTCTTTTCGTTGCAATGGTGAATGGAATTGTTTCCTTAATTTCTCTTTCTGTTTTCTATTGTTAGTGTATAGGAATGCAAGGGATTTCTCTGTGTTGATTTTATATCCTGCAACTTTACTATATTCATTGATTAGCTCTAGTAATTTTCTGGTGGAGTCTTTAGGGTTTTCTATGTAGAGGATCATGTCATCTGCAAACAGTGAGAGTTTTACTTCTTCTTTTCCAATCTGGATTCCTTTTATTTCTTTTTCTGCTCTGATTGCTGTGGCCTAAACTTCCAAAACTATGTTGAATAGTAGTGGTGAGAGTAGGCACCCTTGTCGTGTTCCTGACTTTAGGGGAAATGCTTTCAATTTTTCACCATTGAGGATAATGTTTGCTGTGTGTTTGTCATATATGGCTTTTATTATGTTGAGGTATGTTCCTTCTATTCCTGCTTTCTGGAGGGTTTTTTTTTTATCATAAATGGATGTTGAATTTTGTCAAAGGCTTTCTCGCATCTATTGAGATAATCATATGGCTTTTATTTTTCAATTTGTTAATGTGGTGTATTACATTGATTGATTTGCAGATATTGAAGAATCCTTGCATCCCTGGGATAAAGCCCTCTTGGTCATGATGTATGATCTTTTTAATGTGTTGTTGGATTCTGATTGCTTGAATTTTGTTAAGGATTTTTGCATCTATGTTCATCAGTGATATTGGCCTGTAGTTTTCTTTTTTTTTGTGGCATCTTTGTCAAGTTTTGATATTAGGGTGATGGTGGCCTCATAGAGTGAGTTTGGAAGTTTACCTTCCTCTGCAATTTTCTGGAAGAGTTTGAGTAGGATAGGTGTTAGTTCTTCTCTAAATTTTTGGTAGAATTCAGCTGTGAAGCTGTCTGGACCTGGGTTTTTGTTTGTTGGCAGATTTCTGATTACAGTTTCAATTTCCGTGCTTGTGATGGGTCTGTTAAGATTTTCTATTTCTTCCTGGTTCAGTTTTGGAAAGTTGTACTTTTCTAAGAATTTGTCCATTTCTCCCAAGTTGTCCATGTTATTCACATATAGTTGCTGATAATAGTCTTTTATGATCCTTTGTGTTTCTGTGTTGTCTCTTGTGATCTCTCCATTTTCATTTCTAATTTTGTTGATTTGATTTTTCTCCCTTTGTTTCTTGATGAGTTTGGCTAAAGGTTTGTCAATTTTATTTATCCTTTCAAAGAACCAACTTTTGGCTTTGTTGATTTTTGCTATAGTCTCTTGTGTTTTTTTTTTTTTTTTGCATTTATTTCTGCCCTAATTTTTAAGATTTCTTTCCTTCTACTAACCCTGAGGCTTTTCATTTCTTCCTTTTCTAGTCGCTTTAGGTGTAGAGTTAGGTTATTTATTTGACTTTTTTCTTGTTACTTGAAGTAAGGCTGTATTGCTATGAACCTTCCCCTTAGCACTGCTTTTACAGTTTCCCATAGGTTTTGGGTTGTTGTGTTTTCATTTTCATTCATTTCTATGCATATTTTGATTTCTTTTTTGATTTATTCTGTGATTTGTTGGTTATTCAGCAGTGTGTTGTTCAGCCTCCATATGTTGGGATTTTTAATAATGGACATCTAATTTTACTGCATTGTGGTCAGAAAAGATGTTTGGAATGATTTCAATTTTTTTGAGTTTACCAAGGCTAGATTTATGGCCGAGGATGTGATCTATCCTGGAGAAGGTTCCGTGTGTACTTGAGAAAAAGGTGAAATTCATTGTTTTGGGGTGAAATGTCCTATAGATATCAATTAGATCTAACTGGTCTATTGTATCATTTAAAGTTTGTGTTTCCTTGTTAATTTTCTGTTTAGCTGATCTATCCATTGGTGTGAGTGGGGTATTAAAATCTCCCACTATTTTTGTGTTATTGTTAATTTCCCCTTTCATACTTGTTAACATTTGTCTTACATATTGTAGTGCTCCTATGTTGGGTGCATTTATATTTATGATTGTTATATCTTCTTGGATTGATCCTTTGATCATTATGTAGTGTCCATTTTTGTCTCTTTTCACAGCCTTTGTTTTAAAGTCTATTTTATCTGAATATTGCTACTTCTGCTTTCTCTTGGTGTCTATTTGCATGGAATATCTTTTTCTAGCCCTTCACTTTCAGTCTGTATGCATCCCTTGTTTTGAGGTGGGTCTCTTGTAGACAACATATATAGGGGTCTTGTTTTTGTATCCATTCAGCCAGTCTTTGTCTTTTGGTTGGGGCATTCAACCCATTTACATTTAAGGTAATTATTGATAAGTATGATCCCATTACCATTTACTTTATTGTTTTGGGTTTGAGTTTATACACCCTTTCTTTGTTTCCTGTCTAGAGAAGATCCTTTAGAATTTGTTGGAGAGCTGGTTTGGTGGTGCTGAATTCTCTCAGCTTTTGCTTGTCTGTAAAGCTTTGGATTTCTCCTTTATATTTGAATGAGATCCTTGCTGGGTACAGCAATCTGGGCTGTAGGTTATTTTCTTTCATCACTTTAAGTATGTCCTGCCATTCCCTCTGGCCTGAAGAGTTTCTATTGAAAGATCAGCTGTTATCCTTACAGGAATCCCCTTGGGTGCTATTTGTTGTTTTTCCCTTGCTGCTTTTAATATTTGTTCTTTGTGTTTGATCTTTGTTAATTTGATTAATATGTGTCTTGGGGTGTTTCACCTTGTGTTTATGCTGTTTGGGACTCTTAGGGTTTCTTGGACTTGGGTGATTATTTCCTTCCCCATTTTAGGGGATTTCTCAACTATGATCTCCTCAAGTATTTTCTCATGCTCTTTCTTTTTGTAAAAATATGGAATGCTTCACGAATTTGCGTGTTATCCTTGTGCAGGGGCCATGCTAATCTTCTCTGTATCATTCCAATTTTAGTATATGTGCTGCCAAAGCAAGCATGGAAAGGTTTTTAATATCTGACATCTAGTTCCTCAATTTTTTTTTTTGTTTGTAGTCCACCTAAAAAGATAAATCATTTTGAAACCTGTGTAACTGTTCACATGTCACTGTTTTTACATATATAAAGCATGACTTTAAATTGTTTTAAAGGATGTATTTTTCACTTTTCAGTATATTAATTATATACTTTATGTGTATTTTCATCATAACCTTGGAAATGTTCATTTAGGTCATTCAGTTTATGGAAAACGTCCACCATATAACCTCAGTAGTGAAACCAGGCCTCAGTGTCAAACTAATCAGCCAAGATTGCCTTTCTGGTTAACTCTGATTTGATTATATTCTCCTGTGACAAGTAGTACTATTGAAATTCTAACATAAAGTTGGGTCAATAAGGGCATGGAGTCTGCCATGATTTGTCACCGGATGAAATAAAGGCCCTGCCTTATCAATATTTCTTACTCTAACACTCTTGGGTTTGCTCTACACGGACTCTTCCTCAGGAATTCCATGTTCTTGAATCTTATTTTGTTGTTTTGTACTCTCGAGGATTTTATTCCCTGAGATAAAGCTCCATAGTAAAATTCAGGGTGGTCAGAGGACTGTCTCTCTTTCTCTTTTAAAAAAATGTTTTTCTTTTCCTTGCCTCGTGCCCTGTGGGATCTTATTTTCTTGACCAGTGATCAAGCCCATGTCTCCTGCAGTGAAAGCGCAGAGTCCCAACCACTGGACCACCAAGGAATTCCCTCATCTCTCTTTTGTCAGCTGCGAAAAGGGACATCGTGGACATAGAATTGAGAAAGAAAAATCTAAAAACAATGGGCAGGTGTCCTGTCATACTGACCATCTGGAAAGTCAGATACCCAAACTTGGAAATTTCTGACCTTGTGTACTTCTTTCATTTTACTGATAGGTCAACTTAAGATCTAGCCAGAATCATGAACTCTTTCCCAGTTGGTAATGCTTGTGAACCAGTGGCAGGGCCAATATTGGAATAGAGGTATTTCAATTTCCCAGCTAGTGTGCCTGCTGCCCCATGGTGTCTCATGAGTCTGTCCTATGTGGATGTGACTAATCTCTAGGCAGTCACAGTGTTTTCTCATAGAAGATGAGCTCTGACCTTAATGTATCTTCACAGAGAGGGGCTTTCCGGGTGGCGCTAGTGGTAAAGAATCCTGCCAAGCATGAACCTCAGGTTCGATCCCTCAGTTGGGAAGATCCCCTGGAGAAGGAAACAGCAACCCACTCCAGTATTCTTGCCTGGAGAATTCCATGGACAGAGGAGCCTGGTGGGCTACAGTCCATGAGTTTGCAAAGGGTCAGATGCAACTGAAGTGACTTAGCATGTGTTTCCATAGAGAATACAAGGATGTTAGTTATTTGTTTGTATCTGGTCTGATATTTCTTGCAGGTAAAGCAGATAGGGTTACCACTTAACAAGCCTTCATGCAAAAGCCTATAATTTAACAAGCCTGTTTCATGATAAGTAGAAAATACACTTTACTGTGGGGCCAAAACCTCACGATAGCTGTCAGTTTTTTTAATAGCTTATTATTTACCTCATTTTGTTAGTCTCTTGGATTAAATTGTAAGGTTTCAAGTACATAAAGTCTGTCTTTCATTCATTTCTTTATCTCAAGGTCCCTTAAAACACTCAATAACCTATATATCTCTGGGGTCAAACTGCCTTGATTAAAATATTGGTTCTGCTATCTGCCAACAATATGACTTTGGGCAAAATATTAATCTCTCAATACTTCAGTTTCCCCATCTGTAAAGTAGGTTATAAGGATTGAGTATATGCTCTAAGTCAAGTGCTTGAAAGTGTACCTGGTATATTTGTAATACTATTCAATAAGTGTTAGTTATTGTTGTCATTCTTGGTGATTAAAACCATCAAATAGTCTTACATTAAGAGAATTAGGAGAGCTAGCCTATGAAGATGAAACAGGTTGGAAAAGTACATTAAACTCACTCAAAGGCAAAAAGCAAATAGAATGCAGGTCTGCAGAAAGGGAGGATCCAGATAGTGTTATGGAAGGTTCATCAAGTCACAGATAAAATCATAGTTTAGGAAAATGCGGTCTAATTGAAATTTCTATGGTGACAGAAGTGTCCTACTGTCTGATGTGGTAGCTACTAGTCACATATGGCTTTTGAACACATCAGATATGGGTAATCCTAGTGAGGAAATTGCATTTTGCATTTTATGTAACATTAATTAGTTTATAATTAAATTTCAGTAGCCACATGTAGCTGATGACTGCCATCATTTTGGCCAGTACAGGTTCAAGATATCAGCCTTATCTTTGTCAGTCACTGTAAATCTCTGAGTAGGAAGCCAGCCTCAACTGGTTATGAGGACAGCAAAAGTGAAACTGACTTGAGAGTGAGTGCTGTGTGGTTGGGAGCAGGGACTTGAAATTGCTTCCAAGTGGGATTCATATGGCCCTCATCTGGTTCTGTCCCTCCTCTCCTTCTCCCTCTAGTTCTGTTCTCCTTTCTCCCCTTTCTTCTGTACCCCTTCCATTATCTCTTCTTCATTCCCTATGTCCATGCTCTTTAGCCAAACATATTATGAGACCTGTGCATAGGTATGTAAGTCCCAACCAATTAAGGTCAATAAAATATCCACAAGAAAGTGTTTTAAGACATGTGTGGGTCAATGGCCAATTCCTTAGGACTGGAAGCCCACTGGGAGGAAGTCATAAGCTGTGGCAAATAGAGAACTTTTCCCCACACCATTTTCATGTTTAGTGTCACCCTCCATTGATTTAGTATTGATTCCATTCATCTTTTAAGTAGTAGATCATAGGTAAGATCGTTTAAGATTTTGTGGGTTGTCAGTGGAGCCTCCCACTGTTTTCCCCTGAGCTAGATACAGATGATATTTCAATACTTTCCTCATCTTAGAAAGACAAATACCATGTGACATCACTTATATGTGGAATCTAAAATATGGCACAAATGAACTTATCCATGAAATAGAAACAGACTCATAGACATAGAGAAAAGACTTGTTGTCACTGTTGATTGGGAGTAGAGAAAGGATGGACTGGGAGTTTGGGATTAACAGCTGCAAACTATTATATATAGAATAGATAAACAACAAAGTCCTACTGTATAGCTTTTAAAAGGTCCCTCCTCTGTAGCCAATATCTGGTGATAAACCATAATGGAAAAGAATATGAAAAAGAATATATGAATATATGTATAACGAAATTGCTTAGCTGCACAGCAGAAATTAACACAACATTGTAAATCAATTATATGTCAATAAAAAATGCAAAAAAAACCCCTTACTCATCTTAGAACACATTCTATTTTGGAAGCTTAACTAATCCTTTAAGGGAAAGATGAACACTTAATATGTCAAGAAAGCGAATTGCACTGATGATATTTGGAAGGTGAAGAAGTCCTACCCAGGACATGTGAATCGAGAATCTCACACATTGTTATCCAAGTGGTGTTTGGGTCCAGTGTTCTCCATGCGAACAAACTTCCAGACCTTCTGGAACAACTCCTTTCTGCGTTTCTCATATACAGGTTAAAACAGTTCATTGTTAGTATTTTCTTTAAGATTTGTTTTTATGTAGACCATTTTAAAAGTCTATTGAATTTAAGAATATTTCTTGTTTTATGTTTTAATTTTTGGCCACAAGGCTTGTGGGATCTTAGCTCCATGAACAGGGATCTAACCTGCACCGCCTGTAGGAAGGAAGGTGATGTTTTAACCACTGAACCACCAGGGAAGTCCTGTTGTTAGTATTTCGAATATTTTAAATCTGCACTGGGTCATAGTTAGGATCTTAAATAGTTTGAATGTTTGCTGTTGTAAAAGCAGCTCTTTTGCAGAGCACCGGAAAACCTCTTTTTATTTGTGGAACCCATCCATATTAAAATGATCACTTCAGCGGCTTTCTGTGGAGAAAATGGTAGCTCTGACCTTTTATTCCATTTGACCATGGAGAAGAGGACTATAATTTCAACAATCAAATCCCCAAAGTGTTCTTGTGCCCATTTTCTTTCTCCAAAATGTCATTCCATCTGTCTGCTAGTAGAGCACCTTAATGCATTTTCAGTGACCTTTCTCCCCTACCCCACAGGAAGTTCTCACAAATACTTTTCATTTTTCTTTAAAATAGAGCTAACCGTTGTTAGTTCTTACAAAGATACTTAGAGAAAAAGCATATAAGTGTAATTCATTTGGAAAGTGAAAAAGTGGGCCTTCCTCTGGGGTGGTCCCCAGGACCCAGAACCTTTTTGGGGTCCTGTGTCTAACTCAAGTAATATACTGCTTGAAAGCCAGGCTGCAAATAGCAATGGCCAGTGAATGGCCATGAATACAAGTCCAGATTTCAAAAACAAATTTTGAGAAGCATCCAATGAACAGTGAAACAGAATCTAGTCTGGTGGGTCCCAGATCCCATTTTGGGACAGCTCCCTCCAATCCCATTTTCCTGTAGTGGGCAAAGTTGTGCCTTTCCAGTATATCCTCCACACTGCTGCCTGTGTACACATACTCAAGTATAGCACAGTGGTCTTGCCCATTGCAGTTCTTGGACCTCTGCACCACCTGATGCCTGCCAGATGCAGTCTTTTACTGTCCTAAAGTCAAGAAGTCCTTCATGACTTTGCTCTTACCCTCAATTCCAGCCTCTCTTCTCACGGGTCTGCTCTCCTGCAGCCCCAGTCACTGTTTTCAGCTCTCTTGTCACCTGCCATCATTTTTCACCACCTCCCTTTGTCCACAGCATTCTGTCTTCAGCATCCTTTTGCTCCTCTGGATCTGTCAGGCAAAAAATGATCCACTCCTATCATCGCAGTTCAAATCCTTCCTTATCCAAGGAACCTCCCCAGAATCCCCAAACATGCTGAAGGTCCTTTTCTGTGCAGTCCTCTGGCACGTTGAAACTGGTGTAGTAGAAGAGCTCAGATTCAGAAACTCTGGGTTCGAATCCCAGCTTTGCCATTTGCAAGGTGTGTGATCTTGGACAAGACATTGAACTTCACTTTCTGAGGCCGTGCCTTCTTCTGGCACATGGAGACAGTATCTTGCCTCCTCTGCACATGTTACAGGCTGGCTGTGACCCTCAAAGGAGATAACACACCCTAAGTATGCAGTGAAATGCCACAAACATGGGCAGTATTGTTCTCTTCGTGGTTGTTCTTCCATGAAAAAGGGAGCTTTGAAATAATCATTCTGAAAGGTGCTGAGGGAAGATGTTTTTCACCCAATCCCTGGGCATAACCATCAGCTTGGCCCAGAAACTTTAGTCTTTCAGCCTCTAAACTCTACTTTCCAGATGGCCCCTGGCACCAGAAGAGGTGTGGAAACTTTTAGTCACTCTTCATGTTCAGATTTTTGGGTTTGAGAATGAAGAGCAGATGTGGTCACAGCACTTGCTCGCACTGTTGAGGTCCATGGGGACAGCAATGCATCTGATTCAGCCACGTGTCTTCTGCAGAGCCTGCCACCGTGCTGATGCCACAATGGAGCCTGTGTGCACATCCTCACCCTCCTTTAGTGAGCTGTGATGAATGGTAAAAATGTACAATGTAATACATGTAAATGAAATCCTCGCTATTAGTTTCCCAAGCCCATATCATGCTGATCTGATCTGTTAGACTTTTCCTACAGTATTGAGGGGTTCTCCTAACTTGCACTAAATATTTAAGAGATAAAGACTTAGAAGTGGAGATAGTGACTCACTGAAAAGAATGGGGTCTCAGAATGGTGACTTGGCAGGACTATAGAGATGGGGCTTATGCACGGTGGCAGTTTTGCTTGAGCCCTTGTTCTCAGGGTTGGGGGATCCGTTGCAGGCTAGATTATAAAATGAAACAAATATTAATAGTGCCACCCAGAGAGATCCACTGTCTATGCCATGAATACAAGTTCAGGCTTTGAAAAAAATTTTTTTCTTGTTTTGAGAGAGAAAGCAATGCAGCCAATGAACAGTGATGCAAAATCTAATCCAGCTCTCCAATCCCATTTTCCCTATAGAGGGCTAAGGTCCACTATCTGTGCCACTCGTACTCTTCTCACCAACTCATCCTGTTCCCAGCCGTTGATTGTAGAGAGTTACAGGATTTGTAGCAATTGATTGTAGAGAGCACCCAAGTTCCGTAAGCACCATAGTCGGCTTTTCATATTCTTCCAGTCTTTACTCAATCCCATCTTCTTCAGTACTGCACACACTCAACTCTTGGCCTCTTGAGCCCTATTCCACTGAGCTAACCTATTTATGGGGTTTTGATTCATGGGGGCTAGCAAATTCCCCATGACATTTTTCACAGAACTAGAATAAATAATCCAAAAGAGAAAGGTACGTTTAGAAGTTCTCATCTGCCCATCCCCAAGTGGACTTGTTAGTTGCTAGTAGATATCACAGGCCCACTGGGTGCTTTGTGCAATCAGAAATGTCTGTCTCTGTCTCACTGATAGCAGGGGAAGAAGAAGAAACGTGCCCTCTGTCTGAAGGTGGATGGGGTACAGAAGTAGTGCCAATTTAGATGCTCCCACAGTCTTCCAGGAAAGTCTTTGACCCTTCTTGTTCAAGAACATTTCCACTCAGACCCAATACACTTTTAAGAAACAGTATGGCAGAGTAGACACAGTTTAGGCCATGGGGGCAAAGAGCATATAAACCCCAGTGGCATCTCTTCCTAGCTGCCTGAAGTTAGTTTAAAAGGGGACTGATGCCTTCCCTCCTTCCCTCTCTTGTTTCAATTATTTTAAGAAAATTCAGCCATGTGTCACGCACTGTGCTGAAGAGTATGGTGTAATGGCGAATAAACACTTACCCGGCACTCAGGAAACTTATAAACAGATCTCACCTACCTTCCTGTTGGTTCAACCTGTTCTGAGAATTTAAGGAGAGTGGTGGATGTATTAAGTTGGCCAAAAAATTCGTTAGGGTTTTTCCACTAAGATCATATGAAAAAGCCATACTTTTTTGGCCAACACAATAAAAGTGGTCAAAACATAGTCAGTGCTCACATAGGCTGGCCATCCTTTCCTTCTCTCCATTTTGTTGTTATGGCACTTGGTATACTTAGGTGTGCACACATGTGCACTCAGATCTCTGTGACTTTCATTTCTTTTAGTCCAAGATTGTTGCCATTTGCATACATAATCCTTTGGGCAGGTTCATCAACTAGTCAAAAATGGACTCGAAGGACTTCCCTGGTAGTCCAGTGGTTAAGACTGCACATTCCCAGTGCAGGGGGCCCGGGTTTGATCCTTGGTCAGGGAACTATATCACCACATGCTGCAACTAAGACCCAGTGCAGTCAAATAAATAAATATATTTTTTAAATGGGCTTCATTACTTTGCTTGAGTAACTTGACTGCCAGCAAAGCAGGACTGATGAACATACATTCACTGAATCAGGTGGCTTTCAGGATTTCCTTTGGTGTTAGAATTTCAAATTGAGTTTCCTGCTCCTGTGGTTAGTTGTGTATTGGAGGCACTGACAAGCTATTAGTTTTCCAATTTGTTGTAACGATTTGGTGATTAAAAGACATCCTTAATATAGTGTGTTTGGGGTTCAGAAGTGAATGCTCTTGTAAGAAAATGATGTTAGTAATGAAAACTGTGCTGTGCTATTTTGTGACAAGTTTCAAAATTATGACATCCCACAAACTCATTTTATTTTCCAGGCATTGTAGAAGTTCTCTTGCTATAGTGCAATTATCTGTCATAATTGATCATCTTCCTCCACACACTGCCCTGCACCATGTAGGTCAAGCCTTTGTGATTCCACTGAAGACGTTAGGAAGCTGGAAGTCTGCCTAGATGTTTCCTTCTGTGTCACCAACCTCTCCCAAATCTGTTCCATTGCAAAGTTCTTGAGTTTATTCCTTAAATAGACATCATCTCCATCCCCACTAAGTTCAGTTCAGTTCAGTTGCTCAGTTGTGTCTGACTCTTTGTGACCCCATGAATCACAGCACTCCAGGCCTACCTGTCCATCACCAAATCCCGAAGTTTACCCAAACTCATGTCCATAGAGTCCATCCAGCCATCTCATCCTCTGCCTTCCCCTTCTCCTCCTGCCCCCAATTCCTCCCAGCATCAGGGTCTTTTCCAATGAATCAACTCTTCGCATGAGGTGGCCAAAGTACTGGAGTTTCAGCTTTAGCATCATTCCTTCCAAAGAAATCCCAGGGCTGATCTCCTTCAGAATGGATTGCTTGGATCTCCTTGCAGTCCAAGGGACTCTCAAGAGTCTTCTCCAACATCATAGTTCAAAAGCATCAATTCTTCTGGGCTCAGCTTTCTTCACAGTCCAACTCTCCCATCCATACATGACAACTAGAAAAACCACAGCCTTGACTAGACGGACCGTTGTTGGCAAAGTAATGTCTCTGCTTTTTAATATGCTATCTAGGTTGGTCATAACTTTCTTTCCAAGGAGTAAGCGTCTTTTAATTTCATGGCTGCATCATGTTCTCTTGATCTCAAACATCAGTGACACCAATAACTCAGAAGTCCTCTTCACCTCCAGTCAGTCCTCCTCCACCTTCCCCCACACCCCAACCTTTCCTTCAGAAGCCATTGACTGGCTCACAGGAAGTGACTGTGACACTTTCCTGTTAAGCGTCTTCAATGGCTCCATTTTGCTTATACAGAATAAAGCCTGAACTGCTTGGCATGATATGCACAACTCTGCCCAGTTTGTCTCCACTTTATTTAGTCTCTACTTTCATCATCCCTATTTCTTTCCCAGTCATACCAAAAAGAGTTCTAGAATAAAGCACCATTCATTCATTCAGTGGCTATTTATAGTGACACTGGGTATACCACTGTGAACAACAGAACCAAGGTTCTGTGTTCATAGATTTTCTATTCTAGAGGGGGAAACAAAAAACACACACATTATTTATGCAACTTTGTCTCCATATGCCCATTTCTCCACCTGAAGAAATTTCCTTGCCTTCTACATCTACCTCATTCCCCTTTCAGGAATTAGGGTTTAAACATTTTGTCTAAGGTAGATATCAGTCTGCTTTGTGCTTTCTATTTCTCTGTGCTTTGGCATATTTTGAGGATAGCATTTGTTTTTTTCTCATTTCTTGTTGTTTGCATGTCATATCTAGCCCTTCTGATGCTCTCTGTTTACTTGGATAGTATTTAACTCTTTGTCTTCAGATATCTTTATCTCTCTGTCTTCAGAGTGCCAACACTTAATCAGAGCTCTGAAAAGGTGTTTGGTCCACAAAAGAATTAAAGGAAGTAAGGAAACTCATTTATTTCCAATTCTTCTTAGCTTGGAAAACTTTTAACTAGTTGTAAATTATGACCCAGTGGGATTGCTTAGACAAAAAAATGCCACTGAATTTTACAACAGATGGTATTTCCTATAAATTATAGAAGGAACAAGTATTCTCCCTGTGATTTGGTTTAAAAGTCATTGTCTCATCAACTTTATATTAAACTAAGAAATTAAATGAAATATTCTTCACACACAGGTAAATTAATCTTTGCTTTCATATCCTCTTGCTGTGTAATCATTGTCACAGTTTACAAGAGGTAGAAAAACAGGAATCACAAAGAAATGATTGAAAGAGTTGATACATCAAAATTAATTTTAAAAACTTCTATTCATCCAAATACCAAAAATAAAAACAGCTCTTCTTTAACACTCACTGTTATTGGCTATGACTTTAACGAAATTTCTGATCTTTAGACGTCTCTTCAGGGTGTGTGTTCTTTACTTGTTTTAATGCTCTGCTGCCACCATCTTGAAATTCTTAATTTTAAAACACGATACACCATCCTCTCTTATCTAGTACTCAGCGCCCTAAATCATGTAGTTAGTACAGAGTCTCTTGAATCATTCCAGAACCTTCATGCTTCCAGTGACAATTTTTACATCAGACTTACTTTTACGATGTAGGAAAATACCTTGTCAGCAATACTGGACCTCAAGGGGAATAGAGAAGGTCACCTACACATTGATACCTTGGTCGTGTACCATATAATCCTGGTATTCATTCATTCGTTCCTTCATTAATTTAATGAAAATGATTCTATGTCTATGCTTTGTGCCAAGCATAAAGGCTGACAGTAGCTTCTTAACAAGTATGTATTTGCCAAATATAGGTATGAATCAGTTCAGTTCAGTTGCTAAGTTGTGTTCAACTCTTTGTGACCCCATCCACTGCAGTATGTCAGGCTTCCCTGTCCATCACTAACTCCCGGAGCTTACTCAAAATCATGTCCATTGAGTGGGTGATGCCATCCAACCATCTCATCCTCTGTCGTCCCCTTCTCCTCTTACCCTCAATTTTTCCCAGCATCAGGGTCTTTTCCAATGAGTCAGTTCTTCACATCAGGGGGCCAAAGTATTAGAGTTTCAGCTTCAGCATCAGTCCTTCTAATGAATATTCAGGACTGATTTCCTTTAGGATGGACTGATTGGATCTCCTTGCAGTCCAAGAGATTCTCAAGAGTTTTCTCCAACACCACAGTTCAAAAGCAGCAGTTCTTCAGTGCTCAGCTTTCTTTATAGTCCACCTCTCACATCTGTATATGACTACTAAAAAAACCATAGCTTTGACTATGGTTTTGACTCTGGACCTTTGTTGGCAAAGTAATGTCTCTGCTTCTTAATATGCTGTCTAGGTTGGTCATAACTTTTCTTGCAAGGAGCATGCGTCTTTAAATTTCACGGCTGCAGCACCATCTGCAGTGATTTTGGAGCCCATGTGTATGAATATGTGGTATTATTTCTATTCCCATCTTACAGATGATGAAACAAAGGCATAGCTGGTTGATCCTGATCAAAGTCAAAGAGGTATTAAGTGGTAAAATAGAAACAACTTTCTAGTTATCCATATTGCTTTTCTAGACATGTAGAGGTGTGTGCATGCTCAGTCACTAAATTGTGTCTTCCTCTTTGCGACCCCATGGACTGTAGCCCTCCAGACACCTCCGTCCGTGGGATTTCCCAGGCAAGAATAATGGAGTGGGTTGCTGTGTTTAGAAATGAGATATATAAGACCAGCTAAATAAGGATTTTCTAGAAGCAAAACACCAACAATGAAGATTCTTTTTGATTTGTTTTCTCTTTATTGTCATGTGGTATGCAGTGTAACAAAGGAGGTCAGATAACTGCAGATCAGGTAAATCCAACAACCCAAGGTAGTGTAAGTACCAAGAGAGTTTGTGTAGGTGTGGGCTGCTGTGGCGAGGTGGGGACGCAGAGAAAGCCCCAGGCATGTGCTATGCCAAGCCTTGAGAGTCACCCAGGCACATCACCCCACGAAGGTAGTTCCATGTGGGTTGGCTAGCCAGTGCCAAAGGAACCATAATCTCTATGGCAAATGTCCCAGGACACTCATTAACTTGTCCCCAGGTAATTTGTTCTCCAAACTGCCACACTCCAGTCTGCAACCACAGCCATGCTGAGAGTCATCCAGCAAAGGAGTGGTCAGAGGGCCTGGCCTGGAGTGGAGTCTTGGCAGATGCCCAGAAAGTTAGAGTAGGGATCTCATGTCATATGAAAAAGGACTTTGGGGGCCTAAAAGTGTTTAATATTCCAACCACTGATTGGTTGGGGAGAGTCTCTTAACTCATCAGCAAGTATTTATTGAGTGACTACTATGTGCCAAAGAAGTCAAATGGAGATTGTATTTCTGGCAGCTGGACTTTTAACTCCCATCTGTGTTCTTGGTCTTGAGTTGGACATCAGTCTGATGTGGAAGTACAAAGTAAATCTGTTTCTGTGCCTGCTCATTCTTTAACCACCTTTCCCCTACATAGTTCCCAGCAGTTGTGCCAAGCCTTTCTGAATGCCAGGAAATCAGCTATGCATTTTGAGAGTGTCTTATGGAAGTAGGAATTGTTTCTCCTTACTGTAATGGGTTTTAATGAGCTTGGACAATGCTCTCAGTCTCGTCTATGGAGAGACTCTATTGTGATGATTTCTCTAATTCTGATGGGCTAGATTAGATGTGAACTGATCTCTTGCTTTCTTTTCCTTTTGATTTCTTCTTTCTTTTTAGATGTATCCTAATGTCCTCATTTATACCCAAGTCAGATTTATAGTACAATGGATTTCTATGGTGTGGAGCCTTCTAAACGTTCTGCAAATTCTGCTAGGAGGGCTCATGCATACCTTTGATAATCTGATGCAAACTATTAACCCTTTCCCACAGAGAAGTGCACTTGTGTATGAATGTGTATAATTCAGCATCCAGGTAAGAGATGTCTCAAGGGCATAGCCTGTCCATGGATACTGCCTCATAGCACGTGGAGACCATAGAATTTCTGCAGGATCAGCTCTACAGATCATTGAGTTCACTGGTTTTCAAAATTATTTTAACCACGGAGCTCTCTGGTTGGAGGCAGTAAAGGGAAGGTAGAGCCTGAGTAATTCTCACCTGTATCTCCCCCAACAGTGCTTCCTGAGGGGGTTCTGAGAAACGCAATTTGAAACCCAGTGTTCTAGTCCAGTCCCTTCGTTCCTTCACATGGGAATATTGATTCAAAGAGAGTAGAAATGATTTAACAGAAAGTCATACATTCTTTCAGGGGTAGAGCTGAGGCCTGCAGAACAGAGCCTCAGTCTTCCCTCATTTCTCTTGTGATTGCAAAACTCTCCCCATCCATACCACATTAGTGTTGCAGAGAACCTGCACATACCATGGTTTAACATCACATATAATCATCACTGTTGAAGTCAGAGGAAACGGAAATACACAAATGACTTGCATGTGATTGGCCATCAAATCCATCTTCATTCTGTCTCATTTCTGCTTGTTCTCTTGCCTTTGTGACCTGCATCCATTTTACAGCTCATATGTTATTAGAATACACAGCACAGTCAAAAGTATCCTGGTTGCCTTCCACAAAGTGCCGTCCTGTTGGCTTTCCACAAACACTCTGCCATAACTCGTAAGGAAGCAGCAGCCAGCTGTGGCCTTGGCACAGTGCCCACTTGGCTTCAGGCCACCAGCTGGACAATCCAGGCTATTCTTGGGTTGGTCTCCTCCTCAGTCTTCCAAGCTACTTTGTCACTGTCAGGAAAGCCAACTGAGCCCCAGCTGCAGTCTGTAGACTTGCGGACCTGACAATGGGCAAGCCATGCCAAGTCTGTCTGGGTCTCCTCTGCTGTGCATTGGTCCACGGTGAAGACAGCTGGGTACATAAGTTGAGAGAGAAACGACAAAGTCAAGAAAGCAAGCAGGCAGTTCACAGACACCATTGTTGGAGTAAGGGACGAGCTGGTCTCCAGACTTCCTGATCCATATTTCTGTGGGTGGAATTTCTCTGCGCTACATACATTGAAAGCAAAGATAGCCCATCTGCCAGGCCAGAGATCCATTTACACATCACTTCAGCCTATCTAGGGGACTGAGGACTAGTGGAAGGTGTTCCCAGCCAGGAGAGTGGCATGGTGGAGTGGTTAAGAACACAGACTTTGGATCCAGTCAGATAAGAGTTTGAATCATGACCCTGCCACTTACTGTCTGTGTGGCCTTGGCTAAGTTCACTTTGTTGGGCCTCCACTCCTTCATCTGTCAAGATGCAAAACATAATATCTACATTAGAAGAGAGTTCTGAGGCATAAGAGACAAACTGAGCACAATGGCATGTGGGATTTAGTTCCCTGACCAAGGATGGAATGCAGGCCCCCTGCATTGGCAGACTAGAGTCCCAGCCACCGGACCACCAGGGAAGTCCCCAGACTTCATATTCTGAGTGTCGCATTCTCCACCAATCCTCTGTATCCCAATTGTGAGGAGCGACTGTCATCATTATCTTGAGGTTTGTTTTGTTTCTAAAGTACAGATGCTCAGGTGGCCCTCCCAAGCCGTCTGAGTGAGGAGATCCAGAGTGTGTTCTGCACGAATGTAGATGATACGTCAGGTGCCCCCAGTGATTCTGATGAGTTGTCAGGCTTGGGGACCCCTGATTCTGGAGAGTTCTACAGGATTTCCCTTCCCCAACTTCCTTCAGTCTCAGAACTTCTTACATTCACAAAACTCTCCCCTCATTAATCGGGCCCACCACTCACACATGGTGGTTTTCGCACAGAACATCAGAGAGTATTTATAGTTTCTCTAGAGGACCTCAAAGATGAGATTGTTTTTTCCCCATGGTGAATTCTTTTTGTTCCTGCTTTTATGACTTGAGATCAGATTCTAGGGGATGGAATACTAGAAGACTATGAACTTCAAGGAATCTTTCTTATGGCTTCCCCAATGATCACTGAGATCACTTTGAAGATGCATTTTTCTGTTTTATGACTCCAGCTTCAGTAATGAAGTTTACCAATTCAGGTAATGGAGTGGAAGTATTTCAAGTTTCATCATAATAAGAGCTACTAGACAATTTTTAAATGTCAGTTGCTACCTGTGTTTCCATAATCCTTACGATAATCCTTGATATAGGCAGTAATCTTCTTCCCAATTTTAAAACAAAGATAAAGTTTAGATACCAGCATATGTACATGCTGAGTCACTTCAGTCATGTCGACTCTTTGCCACCCCATGGACTGTAGCCTTCCAGGCTCCTCTGTTCATGAGATTCTCTAGGCAGGAATACTGGAATGGGTTGCCATGCCCTCCTCTAGGGGGTCCTCCCAACCCAAGGATCTAACCTACATCTCTTATGTCTCCTGCATTAGCAGGCGAATTCTTTACCACTAGTGCCACCTGGGAAGCCCCTATCTAAGGCCACACAGCTAATAACAGATCTTCATTTAGTGAATGGGGATGAGCATAATCTTTTGAAATTGCAAACTGGATCACCTTCCTCCCTCTCTTAAATTATTATTATTTACCCTTAGCACAGTTTCCAAAACAACTTTGTGAGGGAAGTGATTTCTGTTAGTTTTCGTCACTACTGTATCCCCAGTAATGAGAACAGTGCTTGGCATATAAAAGGAGCTCAATAAGTAAATACTTATGGAATAAGTTTCATAATGGGACCTGGATTCAACTCAAGACTATCTGATTTCAATGCTCACTTTATTTATTTTTTTTGTTAACAAGCATTTATTTTATATTGAAGTATAGTTGATTTATCATGTTTCAGCAAACTGATTCACATGTATGTAATATTTCATATTCTATTATAAGTGATTACAAGATATTGAGTATAGTTTGCTGTTCTATACAGTAGTTCCTTATTATCTCTTTTATATATAGTAGTGTGTATTTCAGTAATTCTTATACACATACATCTTTAACTTAGGTTAAATTTACATACCATGGGATGTACAAACATTTAGTGTACGATTGCAAACAGAAAATGTTTGCAGTTGTGCCATCTGCAGTGCTATCAAGATATAAAACATCACCCTAGAAGCTTCCCCTTTGTCACTTCCCAGGTAACTTCTTCACCCACTCTGGAGACAAAGGCTATTCTGTTTCTATTTTCATCATAGTTTACTTTTCTAGAATTTTGCATAAATGTAATCATACATTATGAAGTCCCTTGTATCTGGTTTTTTTTTTTTCACTCAGCATGATGGTTTTAAGATCTATGTTGCTAATTATTAAGTAGCCTACCAATGTATGAATGGGCTTCCCAAGTGGTGCTAGTATTAAAGAACCTGCCTGCCAATGCAGGGCACATAAGAGACATGGGTTCCATCTCTGGGTCAGGAAGATCCCCTGGAAAAGGGCATGGCAACCCACTCCAGTATTCTGCCTGGAGAATCCCATGGCCAGAGAAACCTGGTGGCTATAGTCCATAGGGTCAGAAAGTATCAGACATGACTAAAGTGACTTAGCATGGACACACGATATATGAATGTAGCACAGTTTATTATTCTCTTGTTGATGGACATTTGGGTTGTTTTCAGTTTTTAGTTTTACAGATTTTTACCTGAACATTTGTGTTCAGATCTTTTGTAAATATGTTTTCATTTCTTTTCAGCATTTATCTGGATAAGCATTTCCTAGGTGATATGGAAAGAGTTCGTTTAATATTTCAAGAAAACTCAAGTGTAGTTTCAAATAGATCGCCACCAGCAATGTATGAGAATTGTGGTTAATTTATATCCTTGACAGCACTTTGATATTTGAAGTCTTTTTAATTTTAGCTACTCTAGTGGGTGTGCTGTGGTATCATTATGGTTTTAATTTGTATTTCCCTGACGTGTGCCTGGTGAGCACTGCTTCATGTCTGTTTGGCCATTCACATGTTTTCTATGTAAAATGTGTTAAAGTCTTGTTTTTTTTTTTTTTTTAAGTATTTCTATTGTTTATTTCTTTTTATTCTTATTCATTTATTTTCATTCACTGGGTCTTAAGTATCATGCCCTGGGCCCCCTGCATTGAGAGCAAGGAATCTTAGCCACTGGACCACCAGGGAGGTCTCTGGCCTATATATATATTTTTTATTTATTTATTTATTTATTTTTTTAATTTTAGTTTTTTATTTTTTAAATTTTAAAATCTTTAATTCTTACATGCATTCCCAAACATGAACCCCCCTCCTTAACTTGTTCATATTTTGACCATTGAATTATGGAAGTTCTTTATATATTCTGGATACAAGTTTTTTTATCAGATAAGTGTTTTATGAATATTTTTTCCCAAATTGTGGCTCAATTATTCTTTTTCTACTCTTTTGATATATGGGCTATTTTAATAAAATGAAATCTAATTTATCAATTTTTTTTCTTTTATGGCTCATATTGTTTCTGTCTTAAGAAATATTTGTTAATCCCAAGTCTGTGAAGATAATCTTCTGTTTTACAATCACTGTAACGTGCACCCTCTCCTTGACCTTATTTTTATAATGGATGCATTACTTCATCAGATCATTTTTTATCAGAAGGAGCTGATGGGAGACACTGTATAGACGGCTTTGACGCTTGACAGATGTGAATTCAAACCCTGGTTCTAATACTTATTAGCAGTAATACTTACCTTGGGCCAGTTACTTGATCTTTCTGTGTGTTGTTTTTTCATTTGTATAAAGGGAGTAATACCTCCTGTTTATCCTACAAGGAAGTGATAGTTATCAAATAAATAACTGTATGATCACTTCTTTTTCTCCTAACTTTTTAGTGTTTATTGGAGTATATCTGATTAACAATGTTGTGATAGTTTCACGTGGACAGCTGAGCAACTCAACCATACATATACATGTATCCATTCTCCTCCAAACTCCCCTCCCATCCAGGCTGTCACATAACATTGAGCAGAGTTCTCTGTGCTATACAGTAGGTCTTTGTGCATTATCAGTTTTAAATATAACAGTGAATAATTGTATGATCATTTCTTAACATAAAGCACACTACATAGTAAGTCCTCAACCAATGGTATTTGCTGTAGATAGAATGATTTCCATTCATATTATATCTATGTCACCACTAGCTCTAAATGCTAGAGGCCAATAAAGAGAGACTTGCCTCTTTTGCCTGCTCACCAGACTTCAAACAGAATCACTGAACATAGAAATGATCCATTGAGAAGAAACCAGCTATAGCTATGAACAGAGTTATTTATATATACGTCTAAAATCATTTTTATACTTTTGATTAATGTGCATAACAGAATCTCCCAGTGCTGATATGACAGATATGATTACACAACTCCCTGGCGAGAGGACAGTTTTATTGAAAACTGAAATTGTATGAAAAAGCAGATGCAATGCTTTTCTAGAAATGCAACGTGCTGGTTAAATGTGGTTAAAGGCAGATGTTTAGAAGGTTTTAAAGTTACTGTTGTACAGTGAAAAAAGAAGGGAGATGAAGAGAGATGAAACAAACATGGAACTTGAATTCTTGACCCTGTCACTTGACTGTTGTGAAGTGTTAGGAACCTCACTTCTATCATCTGTAAAACCGAGTTTAAGTACTGAGAACTATTTTGTGAGTGTTACATAGAATGTGAGTACAAACTATGGCACATAGTAGCCCCTTGAAAATGGTACTTATTGGTTAGCCTCATTCTTTTGTGACTTGTATTATTACTTTTATATGTAATATCAAACAAAGGTGAATACTGAGTCTCAAATGAATTACATCCTAAAGGAGGAAAGCAATATTTTTAATGGATTTCACCTCTGTGTTTTGGAATTATATTCCCCAAATACACCCGTTTGATATGCGAGGCCATTTGCAGAACAGTCACTGATACGGTGCATTCCTGAATCGAAGTGAAGCATCCCTGGCCATTTGTCATGTTGAAATGATGGAAACACACATTCCAATGATCTTGTGTAATGGAGAAGAATGTGGCTTTTGCTCCATACATTTCCCCCTTTAATACTTCAAACATCTTCCTGTAGTCCTGGGGAGAGCGAGGAGAGGATTGTGCATATAAATTGGTCTCTGCTATTGCTACTGCTGCTGCTTTCAGAATGAAAACACACACCCACCAAACACAGAACGCTATTGGCTGAGCATTCTTTCTGTGTTTTGAAGGCAACAAAGACTTTAATCAAGCCTTTGAAGCGACATCTGCTCATATCCTCCCCACGGGACGCACTCTAGGTCCGTCTTAGGCTGGTCTCAACCTATCACTATAGTTCTACCTCTTTACTTGCAAGAGCAAACCAGTTACCATTCTGCAAACAACTTCCATGTTTCACTGTTTCTGCACCTTTGCTTGTGCTGTTTTTTCCCCCAGACTTGAGAAGCTTTTCCTCTCCTATCTGTCTGCTAAATGTGTATCATCTGTTCTGAGTAATGTTCCCCTAAAATGCATGTCCATCTGGAACCTCAGAATGTGATCTCATTTGAAAATAGGTTCTCTGCAGATGCAATTAGTGAAGATGAGGTCAAACTGGAATAGGGTGGACCCTAATCCAATGACTGGTGTCCTTATAAGAAGTCACTGAAAAATCAAAATCTTAAAAAAGTAAATAAAAGAAAAAAAAGCAAAACAATGTATGAATCAATAATAAAAGTTGTTGAAAACACAGAGTCACAGACCTATGTGGACAAAGCCATGTGAAGTTGAAGGCAGAGGTAGAAGTGATGGAGCTAAAAGCCAAGGCCAACCAAGGATTGTTGCAACCACCAGAGGATAGGAAGAGGCAGAGAAAGATTACTCCCTAGAGCCTTTAGAAGGAGAATGGACCTTGATTTTGGGCTTCACCCTCCAGAACTGTGAAAGTATAAATTTCTGTTGTTTTAACCTACCTAGTTTGTGGTACTTTACCATGGTAGCCCTTAGGCTTTTTCAAGGTCAAGCTGAAATATGACATCTTCCAAGATCTCCTCAACTAGATGTAATTTCCCACTCTTGACCTCTGTAGCAAGGCTGTAGTATAAAGATCACAATCGTCGGTGCCAGAAAAATCTTGGCTCTTGTTATAGCCCAGCTACTGACAGAATTTCTTCATCTGTCCACTGGAATTAATGATGTCTATCTAATAGGATTATTATGTCCTTAAATATGGTTCTCCCTCTTTTTTTAAATAAATTCACCCATTCTGCCTCATATTGCAGTAATTTTGTAGTAAAAACAATAGTTCTCTTATTACTGGTTCCAGTGCTGGAGGGAGCATGGGTAGGCATGTAGTCAACTTCATCTCATACCAGACAAAATGCAGTCCCCTCCAGTGGTAGAGACAATCAGTTTTCCAGGAGTCTCCCTTTCCTAGCTGTGTTAGGAGTCCAGTTTTCGACAGTGGGAGTTCTTGCTGTAAGTTTGTTGATTGACTTAAAAAAGACAAATGGGGAAGTCTGCTTTTAGCTCTTATGTGCCAGAGTTGTGAGATCCAGGGTGGATTTTGTCTCAGTGTCTAAATGTGGAGCAAGTAACAGCCCTCTACTGGTTGTCCAGCTCCTGTAGAAGGCACTGGAACATCGTGACACTTGATAAAACCAAATTTTTATCAAGTTCCTGCAAAGCTGGTCTCTCTTCCTCCAGGACATTCTCCCAAAGGCCTAATCCTTGGAGGATTTCTCTGTTGTTTCACTCCTGGAGTCTTGACTGCCATGCCCAAGTTGGGCACTCAGAGGTGCTCCTTGTCCACAATTCTTTTTGACTGTCTGCACCCTCAGTCACCACCCTCACCAAGCTTTTTGAAAACATCAAGAATAATATCATCTCCCTACTTTTAGTCCCAATCCCCTTTTTGAAAGCTTTTCTATAAGACTGCACTGAAGTGTGTATGGGTATTGAGTGATACTCCAGTGAGCGTGACAGAGTTAATAAACCCAAATGCCTGCCCTCTCTGTCTGGTAAGCCCTTGTATTAATATGCTAGGCTGATAAAAAAAAAAAAGACCATGAGTGGTTTGAACAACAGACCTTTTTACCCTCACAGTTCTGGGAGCTAGAAGCCCAAGATCAAGGCATCAGCAGGGTTGATTTCATCGTGAGGCCTCTCTCTTTGCCTTGTAGATGGCCATGGCCGTGTCCTCATGTCGTCTTTCCTCTTTGTGAGTACATATCTGAGTTCAAATTTCCTCTTATAAGGATGCCAGTCATACTGGATTAAGACCTCACTATGTGGATGTGTGCTAAGTCGCTTCAGCCATGTCCAACTCTTTACGACCCCATGGACTCTAGCCTGTCAGGCTCCCCTGTCCATGGGATTTCCCAGGCAAGAATACTGGAGTGGGTTGCCATTTCCTTCTCCACGCGATCTTACTGCCCCAGGGATCAAACCTGGGTCTCCTGCATTGCAAGCAGATTCTTTACCACTGAGGCACTGGGGAAGCCATAAAGCCTCACTCTAATGATTTCATTTTATCTCAGTTACCTTTTTAAAGGCCTCATATCCAAATATAGTCACATTCTTACAGAGGGTTAGAACATGAACATCTGAATTTTAGATGAACAGAAAGCCTAGACAGACCTGTAGTTGTCTTATGATCATGATCAAAATGATTTGAAGTCATTTTTTAAAGAATTTATTATTTAGTCTTTCTTCTCCAAATTTAATGTCTTTAAGTGTTCAAGATGTTTAGATTCATGGTGTTCATTATACAAATAGAAATTACTCCAGCACAATTTATAGGTCTTCCTCACCAGGAGAGGCAAATAATTGACAGAATTTGGCACTTGTGAACATCTTACATGTGCCAAACACTCTAATGGTATTTTTAATTTACTCCTGACAGTCACTCAGATGTGGAAATTAAGATTCTAAGAGGCTAAAATGATTTGGTCAAAGACACTAAGTCCTAGACTTGGAATTTAACCATAAACCCGTCTGATTTTAGAGCCATGTCCTTTCTACATGCATATCTTGTCTAGAATTGGAAAATAAGTTTCCTATTTCCCATTTCAACCTCTTGCACTAAAGTGAAAAAAAGAAAAACTAGAGTTTCTAGAAGTTTCCAGTCATCATTTATTCATCCTTCCATTGATCATCTCTGCATACTTGACTGTGCATTCTTTATAGTATTATATCACTTGCTGTTTGCTTGTTTTGTTTTTAAAGCTTGCCATGCAAATTGTACAACTGAAGAATTAGGAAATGGTGACAGTAAAGTGGTTAATTATAAAGTGGGGTGGGGGAGGGACTTCCCTGGTGGTGCAGAGGACCCTTCCACCTCTAATCTGGGAAAATTCCACATGCCACACGTCAGCTAAGCCTGTGTGTCACAACTACTGAGCCCACGTGCACTTGAGCCCATGATCTGAATTGAAAAGCCACCACAGTGAGAAACCTTCACACTGTAGCAAAGAGTAGCCCCCCACTCACAGCAAGTAGAGAAAGCCCATATGCGTAGCAAGGATGATCCAGCACAGCCAAAAAATAAAACTAACTAAACAATAAAATTTAAAAAATAAGTTGGAAAAAAGAACTGAGGAGAGGTGATGTTGCAGGGAGCTCTTTCAGTCATGCTGGTGTAATGAAGGGATTCAGATTTGTCCTATGGCCTCTGCAATCAAGCTCCATGTCACAGCACATGGGCTTGCAGTACCAAAAAGTGGTCTGTTGTTGTGCATTGTCCCCTATGCAGTTTTCTTCCCACACTCTGAAAGTGGTCAGAGATCACACAGGAAAAGTCAGGAGCATCCCAGTTCTCCAGACATTTTCTGTGATCATGACATATTTTGTGATACTGTTTCTACCCAGAAAATGGTTCAGCTCTTAAGTATGAATTCTTTGCAGAGGAAGGGAGTGTTGGCAGTTCAAGTGACAGGTAAAAAACATTTGAGAGGATTGGAGGACCAGTTAAAAATGATGATGTCTGTGATAGTGGCCATGCTTCCCACTGTGAAATTCTTTACGGTGTATATGGATCTTCTATATCGCATTTGATTTTCACAAAAATACATTGAAGTAATCAGGCAAACACTGTTATATCTTCTTTCCAGATGTGGAAATTGTCATTCAAATAGGTTAAATGGAAGCAGAGCAGACTCCCAGGTCTTTTGATCACCCCTGACTTTCTTGCTAAATTACCCTGTAGAAGTCCAACTCACTGAGTTCATTCACTTCCAACTGTTGAATGCTTTATCCTTCTGGAACAATTTATAAGTAGAATTGGGACCATAAATAATTGCTTATTAGTTTCAATTGTCCAGTGGATGCCAATAAAGATGCAGGGGTTCTTTTCTCTCCAGGCTCTATGAAGCCAAACATTTGCTAAATTCAGGCCATATTTCAGTCTTCCTTCCATTGCTCTGGCTGCTAATAATTCATAACAAATAGTCACTGTGTATGGAATATTAGCCATTCGTCAGGTGCTGCCTTTGCACTGGGATCTGATCTTCACCAGAACTCTGCAAGAGAGGTATTAAAACCCACCTGACAGATGGGGAATCCAAGGCTTGGCACTTTTAAGTAACTTTCCAAAGGTTATACAGAGAGTAAGTGGCAGAGCCAGAATTTGAAGTCATTGAATCTGGAGGCTGACCATTGCTTTTAAAAGACTCTACCTCTTTACCTGGGGGAAAGTCCATTCCTCAGTAAATTGATTGAAAAAAAAATAGTAATCTTAGATAAATGCAATGGAATATGCACCTGGAAGGTGGAATTGTCATCTTACCTGCATCATCCAGTTAGGTATTAGTCTTCTGTTGTTGCCTAGGAATCTTATGATGTCAACCAAGATTCTCTGGGTGTAACCTGCACTCACTCTGCCCGCATAGAGGATGCTCTGTTTGCTTATTCTTGATATAAAACAATTTCTGACCTCATCTCTCTCTACTCCATCAGATCTGTTCAATGCATTCCACATATTAGTTTGGTTCCTATGTAATCACGTAATTGGAAACATATTCACCAACAGACGTCCCAGTTCCTAGATCCTTTCTGGATAAAGGGTTAATCACTTCTGTTGGCAAGTGGTGTTGAGAAGCATCCTAATGAAGAGCCCTGGGAAGGCTGATCCTTTCTACCAGGAACAATCCCCTCTGTGCATAGAGCTGGCAAGAACCCTGAACTGAACTGGCTTCCTTGGGACTCCACTGTCTGAATGATCTGTAGCCATCTATCTCTTTTGTTGTGACCTGTGATTTACCCTCATCACACGAGGTGGCAGAGGCTAGGGGAGAGCTACTCATCACATGAGTTGCTGAGGGAGCAGAGGATTGGTCCTTACACAAATCATCTTCATGACTTAACAAGACTTTGATTCAGATGTCTCAGTGCATGTCCCAGAGATGTCTCCTCTTGCAGTAGTAAAGAATGCCACTTTGGATGTAAAGATGGAAGGACTGAAAGTCCAAGCCTTCCCTGATACTCCCCTTCCATCCTCGGTGTCTGCATTTCTGAACACGGTAGCTACCTTTTCCTGGGCTGTTCCTTGCAGGTGCAGTCTTGACTTCTCAGAGTGGGTGGCCTCTGTACACTTATTACCTCGTCTCAGCCCTCCAGCCACTAACAGGAGCAGCATCCTTAGAGCATCAGTGACGAATGCCTTCCATGGGGAGGCCAAATTGGGAAAAGGAAGACTGTGTATGGCATAAATAGTAGACACATTCAGTACATAGGACCAGAAGGAAGGAAAGAAGGGACAGATGGTTTTCAAAATTAAAATGGCTTTATTAATCCCATAGTGGCAGTGGGATGGTGGGAAATGTTTATTCTTCAAATTTTAGATTACCCCTTTCCCAAATAGAATAATACCAGTGAGAAAATTGCCACTGCTTTTCAGTCACTAAAAAATTTAATATCTAAGCATATTTGAGAAAAAGCAACACAGAAGCTGCTTTTTAATCTTTCATCCTGAAATTAGCCTGCCTGGCTCTAAGATGTATCCTGTGGTCTATTGGCTATTCAGGAGTGCTTTAGAGGATGTTCAGGCTGAAAGAGCCCTTGGAAATGATATAGTCTAGTGATTCCAAAAGTTTTCATCACCAAGGGCATCTTTAATTAATTTCCCTGTGCCTTCTATGTTTTGAAATATCTGACCTACTAAATAAATACTGAATAAATTCTACTAAATATAGACTTTGTCAGCAAAGTAGTGTCTCTGCTTTTTAATATGCTGTCTAGGTCGGTCATAACTTTTCTTCCAAGGAGCAAGCATCTTTTAATTTCATGGCTGCAGTCACCATCTGCAGTGATTTTGAAGCCCAAGAAAAAAAAAGTCTCTCACTGTTTCCATTGTTTCCCTATCTATTTGCCATGAAGTGATAGGACCAGATGCCATGATCTTAGTTTTCTGTTGAGTTTCAAGCTAGCTTTTTTTCATTCTCCTCTTTCACTTTCATCAAGAGGATCTTTAGTTCCTCTTTGGTTTCTGCCATAAGTTTTGTGTCATCTGCGTATCTGAGGTTATTGATATTTCTTCCAGCAATCTTGATTCCAGCTTGTGCTTCATCCAGTCCAGCATTTCACATGATGTACTCTGCATATAAGTTAAATAAGCAGAGTGACAATATACAGCCTTGATGTACTCCCTTCCCTATTTGAAACCAGTCCTTTGTTCCATCTCCAGTTCTAACTGTTGCTTCTTGACCTACATTCAGTTTTCTCAAGAGGCAGGCAACATGGTCTGGTATTCCCATCTCTTTAAGAATTTTCCAGTTTATTGTGATCCACACAGTGAAAGGCTTTAGCATAGTCAATGAAGCAGAAGTAGATGTTTTTCTGGAATTCTCTTGCTTTTTCTATGATCCAGCAGATGTTGGCAGTTTAATCTCTAGTTCCTCTGCCTTTTCTGAATCCAGCTTGCACATCTGGAAGTTCTCAGTTCACATACTGTTGAAGCCTGGCTTGGAGAATTTTCAGCATTGTTTGCTAGCATGTGAGATGAGTGCAGTTGTGCGGTAGTTTGAACATTCTTTGGCATTGCCTTTCTTTGGGATTGGAATGAAAACTGACCTTTTCCAGTCCTGTGGCCACTGCTGAGCTTTCCAAATTTGCTGGCATATTGAGTGCAGCTCTTTCAGAGCATCACCTCCACTATCTTTGTTCGCAGTGATGCTTCCTAAGGCCCACTTGACTTCGCACTCTAGGATGTCTGGTTCTAGGTGAGTGATCACACCGTCATTGGTTATCTGGGCTTAGGTTTAAGCCATTTCCCTTAGGCTTAATGAAATGCTGAACATAGTTTATAGGCACCCATCATGACCTTCTAATCCTTGTGAAGAACCATTCATCTTTTTCTCCGATGAGACAGATGAGAAGACTAAAATTTAATAGCATGAGTGATTGGCCCAAGGTCTCTCACACCTTAATGGCCAGGAGGACCAGATCTCCTGTCCCTCAGTCTCCATCCTCTTTCTCCACAGCCTCAGTTTTCATGTGTTTTCAGTCTAAGAGCTTAATTAGCATTGCTTCCTATTCTTTGTTGAAAGGGGCTTCTTAATGAGGAGATAGGGAGGAGAAAACCACAAATTAACTTTGATTAATTTTGAGGATGGCAGTGTTGATTACAGAGATTTTGGATAACAGAGGGTACCACGGAAGCTGGAATGGGAGTATAGTTTTATGGAAAATGTGTAGACTTCGGTGTCAAATTTACCTGGATTCAGTGCCTAGCTCTGCCACTTAATGGCTATGTGACCATAGGTCAGTTCCTTATTACTCTGAACGTCTGTGTCTGGCACATGTGGGCATTCCCCAAGTATTTGTTTGTTGAATCAGTGGAATGGGCACCATGATGCTTACCTCATGGGGCTCTGTGTGGACTGAATGAAATGATGTAAATGTATACCCTGTAGTGTGTCTAATACCTAGGAGATGGAAAAAATAAAAATCCAGCCTCCTTTCTGTGAATCACCTCAGGCATCTCCCTATAGACTATCTCAGCCACTGTTGCTCTTGAAAGGTTCATTTAGACAGTCAGTATGTGTCAGTCCTTTGGACACTGTCCCAGAGGGCTTAGAAGGATCAGAGTTATTCTCAGTAGTGAAGTTCTCTCTCCTGTCTTCCTCCCCTTTTCAGTGATAGGGAAGTCACTCAGTCGTGTCTGACTCTTTGCGACCCCATGAACTGCAGCCCACCAGGCTCCTCCGTCCGTGGGATTTTCCAGGCAAGAGTACTGGAGTGGGGTGCCATCACCTTCTCCAATGACATGAGTCTACCTATTTGTAAAAATGTGACTGATGAAAACAGTGCAATTACTAGGTTATCACACTGTGCAAGTTAAGTGGTCAAGACGGAGCAACTCGAAGGACATCACCCAATCTATAAGCCAGCTGGAAGGAGCCATCCAGACTTTGCCCTGCTGAACCCTTTCAGTGATGGTCTTTGCTAAAACGATTAGAATTTGAATATGAATACCCCATGATGGGGCTTCCAAGGTCTCACTAGTGGTAAAGAACCCATCTGCCAATGCAGGAGACATAAGAGAAGTGGGTTCGATCCTTGGGTCAGAAAGATCCCCTTGAGAAGGGAAGGCTACCCATTCCAGTATTCTTGCCTGGAGAATTCCATGGACAGAGGAGCCTGGTGAGCTACAGTCCATGGGGTTGCAAAGAGTTGGACACAACTGAAGCAACTTAGCATGCTTGCACTTCTAGTTTGAGCCATAATGAAGCTCCACTTAGATGTTTGACTTGTTCTTTCTTTTACTCCGATGGCTCTGTGACTGTTCGTATACCTTGTAGTTAACCAGGCTGTTTTGGACATATACCTATTGCCCAGTAGGTCAGATAATATAGCTTCAGCAGTACGTACTTTGTGTGACTTTCATTAGAAGCTGTATTTGGTAAGTTCATACTCTCTTAGTTTAGTGAAATGTTGAGAGAAAGCCTTAATGCTAGGGCTTATGTTCCCACATGTAGGGAGACAGTCACGTTGACCAGAATGAGCTATGCACAGCCTACACAAAAAGAGCTGGCCAGGCCCTACTACACATTCCAGCCGGGGTCACAGGAAGCATCTGTAGTCCCTCATCACTCACTGGCCACGGGATGTGGAGGTGAGCCAATAACACCCTCATGCACAGCTCTGGAGTCCATTTTGATGCCCCAGAGAGGACCAGGTGACCTAGCGTTTGATCAGCTGTCCCCTCTCATGACTGTAGGGATGCAAAAAAAAAAACCCACCCAAACCCACAAAATCCCATAGTGTGATTATTACAAAGGGTTTAGACTCAATGTGAGAGGAAAGGTGAGATTTACCTCCCCCGCACTGGACTTTTAGGTCAGGTTGATATAAATTTCATGAGCTATGTAGAATCTTGGCTGGTCTCATGTTTGCAGAAACTGTCAGACTCAAATAAAAATTTTTCATCTTGTAAATGACCTGGAGCAATCTTGAAGATGAAAAGTTGTATGTTTGAAAGGCAGAACAAGCAAACAAAATACTTGAAGAGCACCATGTACAATGAAGCTGTATAATGAGAAATTTTACCCAGTTTTGTTTTTCTTGCAGTAGTGTGTGTGTGTGTGTGTGTGTGTGTTTTTCTTTTTCCCCCATTGTGAACTAAGGAGATGGAAAATACTGTTGAGACCAGTTATGAATGGATTGATAATTAACTGTCCAGACATTTGTCTTGTGAGGTACAATGCTGAGACAGTTCTTTCTATGGATTGGAAGAACTAGCTCTGAAACAGGCAAATAAAAGGTACTATTTCTTCATACTGGCTTTTCTGAGGAAGCCAGGGGAAAGGACCAAAGAGGACATTATCTCATTGCTCAAATGACTAGGTGTTTTGGACCCAGAGCTGTGGCTAATTCACAGCTGACTTGGGGTCAAGGCTCCTAGGTTGCCTCCAGAATGTCCTTTTCTTTGCCAAAGTGGTATGTGGAGGTGTGTGTGTGTCCTTTGTGGGGCATGTTTCTCAGTGGAGGTAGAAACTTATTTACCTCCTTATTGACTACTTGTTGACTCTGGCTTATTGACTATTGAGTCTGAAAATACTTATTGACTCTGGCAGGCATTTTGCTCCTGAGGAGGGGGTGTAGGTGTGGGGCATGCGGGTCTTAGCTTGAATATTTACTACATATATAGCTTGGGGCAGATGGCTTATCCTCACAGCCTCAATTGGCTCGTCTAAGAAATGCAGAGAATAATAATACCAACTTCTAAGGGTTGTCTCGTGGGTGAAATCAGATATTCTTTGTAAAGCTCTTTCTCCCCATGCCAGGCACATAAGGAAGCAGCTGGTCAATGAAAGCTAGCTGAGAATTGCAAGATTTGGCAGGGAAAGGACTGACTGGGCTTGGGGACTGTTGTTTTGGATGTGCCATTGGTGAGGAGACCTCATTCTTTGGGCCAGTGAGTTATTCAGAGAAGAGTCCTGACAGATGGCTACAGGATGCAGGTTGAAGCTCGGTCTGGTGCTCCTTAGTTTCAGGCATTGGTATTAAGGGACTACTGGTTAAAGACCTGAGGGACTTCCCCGGGTGTCCAGTGGCTGAGACTTCACCTTTCAATGCAGGGCGTGCGGGTTCGATCCTTATACCAGCTTTGGCAATCTCAACAGGAGGCCAAGCTAGGTCCAGATTCATTATTTCCTGGCACTCTCTCAACCAAGCATGCAAATCTTCATCAGACTTTTGGGTTTTGTTTTAGGAAATGCTCTAAATTGGTCTTCCCTTGTGGCTCAGCTGGTAAAGAATCCACCTGCAATGCGAGAGACCTAGGTTTGATCTCTGGGTTGGGAAGACCCCCTGGAGAAGGGAAAGGCTACCCACTCCAGTATTTTGGCCTGGAGAATTCCATGGACTGTATAATTCATGGGGTCACAAAGAGTTGGACAGAACTGAGTGACTTTAACTTTCACTTTAAATATCAGCCTTTCTTCTCCTCTTTCTTCTCCTTTAAGAGCAAAGTATAATGAAAATTATACTTGAGCCACTCCCCTCCCTACCCCACCCCCATCCCCTGCCTGCCCATGGTTTGGGAAACCTCAGCAATTACCTCTCAATGCCTGGTGGACAGGCTTCTCATCGGAGCCTCCCTGGCATTTCCCTTGCTCTGAACCCCAGCCCACAGGAGAAGGAGCAGGCCAGAAAAGACTGCATTGTGTTCTGCGTGAGAAACTTACCTAGGCAACTAGGAGTAGGACCTAATTTATAATTAGACAGTTTCTTGGAAGTACATCAATGTGAAAGTTGTTCAGTATTATCTGACTCTTTGTGACCCTATGGACTATACAGTCCATGGAATTGTCTAGGCCAGAATATTGGAGTCGGTAGCCTTTCCTTTCTCCAGGAGATCTTCCCAACCCAGGAATCGAACCCAGGTCTCCCACATTGCATGCAGATTCTTTACGAGCTGAGCCACAAGGGAAGCCCAAGAATAGTGGAGTGGGTAACCTATCTCTTCTCCAGGGGATATTTGCAATCCAGGAATCGAACCGGGGTCTCCTGCATTGCAGGTGGGTTTTTTACCAATTGAGCTATCATGGAAGCCCTGAAGTACATCAAGCTCAGCCTCAAATCAGAGCATCTCTTGAGGAGAAATGTGTATTTGGATGTTTCATTAAAAAATTCCTCATTGAATCCCAAAGTATTTTGTTGCAATTCCTACTCATTGCCTTCCAAATTCTCCCTAACTCTTTTTATTTCAGTGATTTGATTAATAATGGATGGAATGGAGCAGACAAGATTGTGCCAGGCTCTCAGCCATGGACAGAGGGCAGCACAGGCAGAGAAGTCCTGCCTCTCTGGGGCTGTGGAAGCCAGCAGTGCTTAGACTAAGAGCTTGCCACCTAGCCTCCCTTTTCTGGACGCCTGTTATTTGCATCCTCAAACTGCTGTGATCTGGCTAGGAGAAAGGCCTTTTTAAGTAGTGGGCAGGAAGGGAACTACTAAAAAGATTTGGCAAGGAGATTACATTTCCATGAAGGTGTCTGTACTGCCACCCACACTTGCTCTTTCCCCATTCTCTTCTCGTCCCCTTCTAGTCCTCCCTCCATTGAGTCTATTCTTGTCCAGTTTGCCAGTGACCTCCTGTGTTGCCCATTAAAATGATCTTCTCTTTTGTCATCTCATTTGATTTCTTAATCGCATCTACCATCGACTGTTCTTTTTTTTGGTTTATTTGATTCTGCCTTCTCTTCTTTCTCCTTCCTCAGTGGATACTCTTTCTACACCTCCCTTATAGGCTTGTCCTCCTGTAACTGATCCTTAAATGGTAGGGTTCCTTAGAGCTTGTTTCTGGGCTTTCTCCTCTTGCCTATGTCTGCATACCCTGCCCCACCATCTCATTTACTCTTGGTGCTTTAATGTTTTGTGCAGTTGACTGCCATATTTCCTTCCCCCACTCTTCATGCTTTCTACCAAGTGCGTTGGGCTAAATAGTCTCTCTACAACAGAAGACTGAATTAGGGCTAACTGTGAAGCACACTGATGGTTTAATGTCATTTTCTTTTGGTCCAACTCATGTCCACCGAGTCGGTGATGCCATCCAACCATCTCATCCTCTCTCGTCCCCTTCTCCTCCTGCTTTCAGTCTTTCCCAGTGTCAGGGTCTTTTCCAATGAGTCAGTTCTTTGGTGGCCAAAGTATTGGAGCTTCAGCTTCAGCATCAGTCCTTCTGATGAATATTCAGGACTGATTTCCTTTAGGATGGACTGGTTTGATCTCCTTGCAGTCCAATTGGGGGGACTCTCAAGACTCTTTTCCAGCACCACAGTTCAAAAGCATCAGTTCTTTGGTGCTCAGCTGAATCAGTGGAAAGACTGTCTTTGCAAGTGTTTCTTAAACCCTCAGCCCAGCCAGGGACTGCAAATGTACCTGCTGCACATCCAGAAGATGCACACACCACTTGGCTCCATTCATCTCAATTATGTGACATTATTAAAAAGCCAACACTATGGTGATGTAGAACAAAGCAGTTGTAAGGAGTTAGGAGTAGTGGGGGAGGTGTGACTTAGAAGGGGTAGCACGAGGTTGGAGTTTTTGGAGTGATAGTGATGATAGGTCTGCAAATGTATACATGTGATGAAACTCAGAACTATAACTAACAAAAGGCAATTGTACTGTATATTCTTTTTTATCATCAGAATTTCAGAAAGAACTAAGGCCACCTACATTGTTTTTATTTCTCACCCATTAGTCTCCCTGCCCAAAAACTCGGGCACTCTTAGCCTTAGATGACTTAGCAAGTTTGGAAGAAAGCTAGTAAGAGAAACATAGTTTGAACTTGGCCTGTGATTCTTTTCAAGTCATGAGAAGCTAATTTATCCTCCCATGTACCATCTCTGTTTAAAAATGCTACGTGGGCAATGAGGGATGATGCAGGGTGCTAGGGCATGCTCCCATAAAGTAGTCCTCCAGTGGGAAGCTGGGTGAAAGAGAATTTTTGCCCAAGTTGTAGCCCGAAATCCTCAAATGCTCTACTTTGCAGCTTTCTGTGAGTGTTTGATGTGACTTCAGTTCGTGTTTGTACTTGTAGCCCAGAGCAGGCAGACCTTGACTTCTAGGCTCCAAGCCCTTGATGGTGGTGGTGTGGGGGGGGTCACTCCCCAAGCTTCCAGGAAAGAGTAATGACTCTGAAACCTTCAGTTCAAGTGCTGTAGGGCAGAAGGACCACTCATTTCTGCCAGACTGGGGAGCTGCCCTTTTCCCCTCTCCCTCTTTTGTATCTCGTCCTGAAGTCTTGGGTATGTTCTAGTCCAGGACAAGAGGAAAAGAAAAGGAATGATTTGTCACCAGTTATACTGTAACTGGACTAGCTTCAGTAAAAGGCATCGTATCTTTTCCCCCAAATTCCTCTCCTTACTTACTGCTGGACTTTTGGCAAGGCATTTAACCTTCTTTGATTCTTTTCTCATCTGGGATGCGTGGATAGCAACATCTGTTTTGCTTAACTTCCAGAATGACCGTTTGGATCAAAAGTCAAAGAGCTGGGCACACTTGTGTGATGATAAGGGCGAGTTGAATAGGATTTATAATGGGCTAGCTTGGACACTTTCCATTTCTTCCAATGGGATGGTGTGTTGTGATTTCCAACTTACTAAGCCACCCAATTGCAAATACATTTTTTGCAGCCTCTAGCACATTTCATCCAGCTTATTTTCAAAGTCATGAGTAGAGAGCCATGCTCAGTGAGCAGAGCACTTCTGAAATAAAATACAAATTCCCAACAAGGTCTTCTGACATGTTAGACAGGATACCAAATTGTTACTGTGGTGCAGAATAATTAGGCAGCATTGAAAAGCAATTTTTATCATGCCTGCAATTCATTCGTACTTGCCCACAATCAAACCAAACATCTTTTGAGGTGTGTTAATTTGGGGGAAGAATGACCGAAGTCCTTCATCTTTATCAGCTTTTGAGGATAAGGCATCTTCTTCTGTGGCTATGGGCCCACTCCCTCCTCTCCTCTGAACTCCTCTGACATTTTGCTGGGACCACTGTTAAAGCTATTGCCACATTTTTCCTATAGCATCATTGCTTCTTTATTTGCCACATCCTTGAATGGTCTAGAAGCCCCTCCAGGGCCAGCATGGTGTATGTGTACTGCCTTGTGCATGGCTGGTATCTAGATTTAGCTCTTAAGTTGAAAGTGAAAAGCAAAAGATGTTACCTTGAATTCTAAGAAGACAATCTGTTTTGTTTTGCTTTTTCATTTAGGAAAGCAAAACAAAATGTGTTGATTACTGAAATAGTGGTTAGCAAAACAGAGAAAGGGCAAATTAGCTGCAATCCACCCCTTAGGTCAACAGGCTCATCAATTATCCCAGCTTCCTGTGTTCAGTTGCTGTAAATGGTGGTTGATGGTTTGTGTGGTGAATCTCAAGATGTTATGACTTGGCCAGTGCCCTCAGCCACCTCACAGAGCGATGGGGACGACGGATACAGTAACCTTGTCCTACAGGCATTTGAGCCAGTACTAGTCTTGAGCAGGACTTTGAGAAGGTGAAAATATTTCAGGGATGGATATTTATCCATTAGCCATGTGCAGGATGGTGTGAAGAAAGCATGACCTCAAGTCTGGAGGCCAATAAGGAAGCCATTGCTAAGAGGCCACACATTTTGCCATTTGGCCTGAAGATTAACACAATGTCACTCAACCAGAGGGACATCCCTCTCAAGTTACTCACTCTGGGAACTTCCAAGAGTAAGACTTGGAGGGGAACCTTGCCCTCTTCAAAGTGACCAAGCACAAAGGGACTGAGAGGAGCCCTTCATTGTAAGGGCAGCAGGCCATGTTTTCTCTCTCTCCCCCGACTGGCTGAGCTCCCAGGCCATGCTGCAGAACTGAGCCCTAGGGGACTTACCTTTAACCCACAAAGCAGGCACTGGGGGTTCGTATTAAGAAATATCTTAGAGAATCTTCTCCAAGTCTTCCCCTGTGATTCTATAAGAAATTTAGATTTTCTTAAGAACTAAGATGCTCCTGGTCAGAATGGTGTAGATTGCAAGACATTTCAAGCTAGAAGAGCCTTGGAGACCTTTCATTTTATAGATGAGTTAGGGAGACCTGGAAAGGTCATATTTTCCCAAGTGTCATAGTTGCCCACTTTGCCTTAAGTGGCAAAAGTGGCCCCAGATTTCTCTCCTGAATCCTTCAACCATGACCCAGCCACTAAATACATGTTGCTTCCAGGATAGAGAAGATGGGTCGGCCTCTGCAAACCAAGGCATTTATAGCTGGCACGCCTGCAACAGAACCCAGACTCCAAGGACTCTTGTTGATGGTTGGACACAGTGCTGCAATTTCAAAACAATCAAGAAGCAAACAGACTAAAAACTTATAACAATCAATCCCATTGCCCTCCTTTTGGATACCCCTCCCCCCCTTATTTTCTGCTGGGGTTATTTTTCAGATTATTTCAGGAATACACTTTGGTTTTAATGGCACCATAAACTGTGATCTGGGATGGAAGGATGGGATTAGTGGGTTTGTTTTACTGTAAAAGGTGCTAAGCTCTTCTGACTTTGCACCTGGTACCACTTCACAGAGATATTTAGGTTTAAAAGGCCACTATTGAGGGTAACAAGTTTACTGTTAGAACCAATCTCAGGAATGAGAAGTGGCTAGAGACTGCCTTCAGGAGGGGTGAGCTACCCAAAGTTTGAAGGAGGAGTGACCTTTCTAATGATAGGGTTAGTTTGCTGCTGGTTTTTCATTCTCTGTGGTTACCCACACCCTTAGGGCTTCCCTGGTGGCTCAGTTGGTAAAGAATCTGCCTTCACTGAGGGAGCCCTGGGTTCGATCCCTGGGTCGGGAAGATCCCCTGAAGAAGGGAATGGCAACCTACTCCAGTATTCTTGCCTGGAAAACTCCATGGACAGAGGAGCCTGGCGGCCTATAGTCCATATGGTCACAAAGAGTCAGACACGACTTAACAACTAACACTTTACTTTTAATCCACACTCTTAGAAAGTGGACATGGGAAAATATGAGCTACATTTTTTATTAACTGAGCTCCAGTCATTCTTTTCTATTCATATGCTTGTTTGTTTTTATTTGAACCCACAAACCTCTTTCTGTATGCTGCGAATTGCCCTTTGTCACACTCTTGCTACACGTATATACATTTAGGATCCTCTTGGCTTCCCTGGTGGCTCAGCTGGTAAAGAATCCACCTGCCATGTGGGAGACCCGGGTTCAATCCCTGGGTTGAGAAGATCCCCTAGACAAGGGAATGAGGAGAGTATATGTGAGTTTTTGGAAAACAGTACATTCTCCCTTCTCTATATCCTTGGGTAAAATTGGAAACATGCAGGCTTCTGTGTATCGATTTACAGAAGCTCATGACTCTATTCAGATGCTGTGACATTAGGTCTGTTGGAGACCAGGAGCTGTTTGGCCACAGAGAATGTTTTCAGGTTTGGAAGAAGACTTAACCCTGAAAGTAGATAATGTGACATGTTCTATTTTTAATGAGTGTATTTTCCTGGTTCAGGTTAGAGGTGTTGGTTCATCATTTTGATTCTTGACAAAAGATTCTGCTTCGACTCTCAGCTCCCTGGTGGGTTAGGTTTTCACAAAAACATCTGCACTACAGCAAAGGGATCTGTGCTATCCTTGACAGTGTTCACTAGAAGGTTACCCCATGAATATCTGAAACTGGAAGCAGGCTTGTCAGTCTTTACTCCCAGCTGTAGACAGGTCGGCAGCCTGGCTAGGAGAAATTCAGAGTTATTTAAAAAGAATCCTTTGCTATCAGTCAGGAACTAAGTGTGGCGGAGCAAATGGGCTGTATCCAATGCTCAGCTATTTCTTCTAGTATCTTCCCCAACATATACTCACTATTGCTAAGCATTGTGGGTACTTAGGGAGCAAATAGTCCCACAGATTGACCTTGGGGGGAGGGGAACATGACTGGAATTCTGATTATGGGAAAACTTCCTTTTTGACTTATAATTCCTAAGAAATTTATTTCAGAAGAGAATCAATCTTAGGTGGTTTTTCCCCCTCATTTCAACTGTCCTTTCTTTTCATTTTCGGCGGCTCTTGCAGACAAGCAGTTACTACATGGAGGATATATGTGTACCTCGGTGACCCAAGTTGCTAGGGAGACATCAAGTGTCTCAGGCCAGAGCAGTCGGGGGAGATTGGGGTATCTTCACAGCCCTTGACTCTTCAACTTCAATTATAAATCCGTTTGGTCGAGTTGTGGTTTAATCTGTGTGTAGTCCATGCCACAGGCTTTCAGTAAACAGCTGCAGTACACAAGCAGCCTGGCCCTGTTTGTTCTCATCTCTACTAAGCTGCTGAGATAAATGCATGGGGAGGGTGATTTAGCAAGTGAAAGCCTGTCAAGTTTTAGTGTAGGTTCTTAGGTTCATGAAGAAAAATGACACTTGGCACATGACTATTTTTTATTTTAAAGGGAAAAAACAAAGATGAAAAGACTTTCAGATCTGTTTTCCTAAGTAGCATCAGAAATTTTTTTTTTTCATTTATCTTTGTTCCTGCTTTTTCTATGGATTTAGAGCAGTCTTTTGAGGGGGAAATTTGCCCTATTCAGAAAGCAGTAGACCATGTTTTCCATTCTATATGCATTTTACTATCCATCTACCTTGTTTCAGAGAACATTAAAATCAGCCACATTGTGTCAGACCTCTCCACCATGCCCGCCCATCTTGGGTGGCCCAAGGCATGGCTTAGTTTTGTTGAGTTAGACAAGGCTGTGGTCCTAGTGTGATTAGATTGACTAGTTTTCTGTGATTACGGTTTCAGCGTGTCTGCCCTCTTGCAATACCTACTGTCTTACCTGGGTTTCTCTTACCTTGGACGTGGGGTATCTCTTCATGGCTGCTCCAGCAAAGCACAGCCGCTGCTCCTTACCTTGGACTAGGGGTAGAGGAAAACAACAGAATGGGAAAAACTAGAGATCTCTTCAAGAAAAGTAGAGACACCAATTTCATGCCAAGATGGGCTTGATAAAGGACAGAAATGGTATGGACATAACAGAAGCAGAAGATATTAAGAAGAGGTGTTAAGAATACACAGAAGAACTGTACAAAAAAGATCTTCATGACCAAGATAATCACGATGGTGTGTTCACTCACCTAGAGCCAGACATCCTGGAATGTGAAGTCAAGTGGGCCTTAGAAAGCATCACTGCGAACAAAGCTAGTGGAGGTGATGGAATTCCAGTTGAGCTCTTTCAAATCCTGAAAGATGATGCTGTGAAAGTGCTGCACTCAATATGCCAGCAAATTTGGAAAACTCAGCAGTGGCCACAGGACTGGAAAATGTCAGTTTTCATTCCAATCCCAAAGAAAGGCAATGCCAAAGAATGCTGAAACTACCGCACAATTGCATTCATCTCACATGCTAGTAAAGCAATGCTCAAAATTCTCCAAGCCAGGCTTCAGCAATACGTGAGCTGTGAACTTCCAAATGTTCAAGCTGGTCTCAGAAAAGGCAAAGGAACCAGAGATCAAATTGCCAACATCCGCTGGATCATGGAAAAAGCAAGAGAGTTCCAGAAAAAAAACATTTATTTCTGCTTTATTGATGATGCCAAAGCCTTTGACTGTGTGGATCACAATAAACTGTGGAAAATTCTTCAAGAGATGGGAATACCAGGCCACCTTTCCTGCCTCTTGAGAAACCTGTATGCAGGTCAGGAAGCAACAGTTAGAACTGGACATGGAACAACAGACTGGTTCCAAATAGGAAAAGGAGTACGTCAAGGCTGTATATTGTCACCCTGCCTATTTAACTTATATGCAGAGTACATCATGAGAAACGCTGGGCTGGAAGAAGCACAAGCTGGAATCAAGATTGCTGGGAGAAATATCAATAACCTCAGATATGCAGATGACACCCCCCTTATGGCAGAAAGGGAAGAGGAGCTAAAAAGCCTCTTGATGAAAGTGCAAGAGGAGGGGAAAAAGTTGGCTTAAAGTTCAACATTCAGAAAACGAAGATCATGGCATCTGGCCCCATCACTTCATGGCAAATAGATGTGGAAACAGTGGAAACAGTGTCAGACTTTATTTTTTGGGCTCCAAAATCACTGCAGATGGTGACTGCAGCCATGAAATTAAAAGACACTTACTCCTTGGAAGGAAAGTTATGACCAACCTAGATAGCATATTGAAAAGCAGAGACATTACTTTGCCAACAAAGGTCCATCTAGTCAAGGCTATGATTTTTCCAGTGGTCATGTATCGATGTGAGATTTGGACTGTGAAGAAAGCTGAGTGCTGAAGAATTGATGCTTTTGAACTATGGTGTTGGAGAAGACTCTTGAGAGTCCCTTGGACTGCAAGGAGATCCAACCAGTCCATTCTGAAGGAGATCAGCCCTAGGATTTCTTTGGAAGGAATGGTGCTGAAGCTGAAACTCCAATACTTTGGCCACCTCATGCGAAGAGTTGACTCACTGGAGAAGACTCTGATGCTGGGAGGAATTGGGGGCTGGAGGAGAAGGGGACGGCAGAGGATGAGATGGCTGGATGGCATCACTGACTCGATGGACGTGAGTCTGAGTGAACTCCAGGTGTTGGTGATGGACAGGGAGGCCTGGCCTGTTGCGATTCATGGGGTTGCAAAGAGTCAGATACGACTGAGTGACTGAACTGAATTGAAAATCAACCAAACCCTACAATCTAAATTTTGCTTTCTCAATGTAAATGAACACAGTAGTTCTTAGTTGAATTCAAGCAGCTTTCATGTAGGAACATTATTATGGCACAAAAGCAGCAGGGAAAAAAAAAATCAGACGGTATAGCACAACACAGGTTTCACTGGGCCCTTGACAAATATGTTGGCTTGAGAGTAACCAAACTATATTCTCTCAGACTCATTAACTGTTTCGGGCCACTTGCTACTAAGCACCCAATAACCTGCTGGCTTGAAGCTGTGACTTTAAAGACTATTAGTTTCCTGCCAAAGACTGGCTCAGAGTCAGAAAAAGGCAAATTTAGAATACATGCTGCATTTGTTAGGCAAATATTTGTTTAGTCTATGCTCTGACCAGTGGTAGGGACTGTCACACGCATGTGCACAACACACATGTAGGCACACACAGCTATGGTAGGGAAATAAGAGTTCATGACAGCGTGTGACTGAGGACCAGGGTGAATAATGTGGACCATAGTTGATGCAGAGTAGTTTAGGAAAATAAGTAGGTCATCACTGTGAATTCAGGGAGCCAGGGAAGGGCCACTGGCAAAATGGAGCTTGAACTTGACTAAGAAGAACTGGGAGATCATTGAGTCATGAAATTGCCCAAGTAAGGCAAGTAGTTGTTGAGGGCCTCTTACTTGGTGGATACCAGGGGCAAAGTGAAGAATAAGCCAGGCATCGTCTAGGCTTTCATGAAGCTTAACCTGTAGTCTGAAGACAATTATTTTAGTTGTATTTTACTGGCTGGGCTATTACAAATGGGCAAAGTGCTGTGAATAAGTTAAGAATCCATTTGAACGGCCTGAATAAAAGAGGCAATCAGACTGAAGGAGTCTGTGAGTGCAATCTGACCTGGGTCATGTGGCGGGATTCAAGAACAGGAAGGTCAAGAACTCAGATTACTTGTCTCATCATCTTGGGTCAAATAGACACTGACTATGGCTTTTGACTCTGTTTCAAGTTCATCTCTTCTCTCTTTTTTCCTACACCACACATACACACTCACACACAGAAGTTTTGTTATCTTCTAGTTTCATGCACTTATGGTTATATCAGCCTCAACTTTAAATCTGCTTTCTATTCCAAGTTCAAGGATCCAACAAAGACTGACCAGAATTCCTGTGTTTAATTGCCATGTTATACATTTCAATCCAATCAGCTATGCCTCATGGGCTAAGTCATATAGCTCTGAGAAGAGTGCAGGAGAAATGATTGTTATTTCAGGTACAGACAGTTGTTGGGAGAAAGGAGAAGAGCACGTGCAGAGGATTAATATTTGACCCAAATATGGTGTATTTGATAAACAATGGGGATCCAGGTATCACTGAGAACCAAGCGCACCATGGTATGAAGTGGTGTGAATGTAGCCCAGAAAGGTCAGTAGGTAGGCCTGTGTTTTAGGAGAACATTTAGGTAAGGAAGAGGAAAGTCCTGGGGTATCATTGGTATTGAGGTATATTCTAACTGCCCAACTCCTGGAGAAACAGGTGAGAAAAGTTTTGACCTGGATGGGGATTTGGGGGACTGGAATAAGAATTTTCTGAGATTGATTTTCTGGGTTTTTGATTTTGAAGCTGCTTCAGATTCCTCTGTGAGAGGAGCTTTGGTGATTTCTTTCTCTCCTGGGGAGTGAGCTGCCCTCTGGGGGTCAGGAGAATCCTGGGAGTTGAGGGCACCCTTGGGTCTGGCCTGACTTCCTGAGAGTTCAGTGTTAAACACCTTCCCAAAAGAAGACTGTGTCCTTCAAAGGCAGAAATGAGAGAGATTGAAAAATCTCCTCCACCTTAGATGAATGTGATATACATGTATCATACGCATGCCCCTTTTCTTGGAGGATCCCACGACCCTACCTAGATAGGGTTCATTTTTTAATAATACCTATTACCCAACTTTAAATATTTAAATTTTTTATTTACTTTTAAGCAATTCTAAAATAACCATTTATTAAAATTTAATGTAGAAATTAGAGTCTTTGCATCCTATGGGAGATTCAGGAAAGTACACAAACTGTCTGTCACACCAATCACCTGAAGAAGATCAAGTTGGCATTTTGTTGCATTCTTTCTAATTTTAAAAATGTGGTACCTAGAGGTTATTTTTTTTCTTTTCGAAGAATAAAGTTGATCAAAATTTTATTTCACTTCACCCCAAAGGGATTGTAAGTAAGAAATTTTGTAAGCTCAGCTATCATGCATTTCTTTTTTTTCTTAATGTTTTTATTGGAATAGAGTTGATTTACAATGTTGTGTTCGTTTCTTCTATACAGCAAAGTGAGTCAGTTATACATACACATAGATTCTTAAAAAAAACACACACACAACACAAAACAACACTTCTGTGGTGCTAGAGAAGACACTTGAGAGTCCCTTCAACAGCAAGGAGATCAAACCAGTCAATCCCAAAGGAAGTCAACCCTGAATATTCATTGGAAGGACTGATGCTGAAGCTGAAGCTTCAACACTTTGGCCACCTGATGCGAAGATTCGACTTATTTGAAAAGACCCTGATACTGGGAAGGATTGAAGGCAGGAGGAGAAGGGGATGACAGAGGACAGGATGGTTGGATGGCATCACCAACTCGATGCACATGAGTTTGAGCAAGCTCCGGGAGACAGTGAAGGATAGGGAAGCCTGGCGTGCTGCAGTCCATGGGGTTGCAAAGAGTCAGAAACGACTGTGCAACTGAATAACAGCAATAATAGCTGACTAACAAAAAGTGTTGTGATAGTTTCAGGTGAATAGCAAAGTGATTCAGCCCACATACACTCTTTTTTTTTTTAGACTCTATTCCCATATCGGTCATTGCAGAGTATTGAATAGAGTTCCCTGTGGTATAGAGCAGGTTCTTATTAGTTATCTATTTTATATATAGATATAAATGGGCTTCCTGGTGGCTCAGATGGTAAAGAATCTGCCTGCAAAGTGGGAGACCATCCCTAATTGGGAAGATCCCCTAGAGGAGGGCATGGCAACCCACTCCAGTGGTCTTTCCTGGAGAATCCCTATGGACAGAGGAGCCTGGCAGGCTATAGTCCATGGGGTTGTAAAGAGCTGGAAATGACTGAGCAACTAAGCACAGAACACATTTTATATATAGTAGTGTGTATATGTCAATCACAGCCTCCCAGTTTATATGCACCCCTATTCCCCCTGATAACCACAAGTTTTTTTTTTTTCTACATCTATAACTCAACTCCTGTTTTGCAAATGGGTTCATTTGTACCATTTCTTTAGATTCCACATATAAGTGGTATCACATATTTGTTGTTCTCTGTCTGACTTACTTCACTCAGTATGCAATCTGTAGGTCCATCCATGTCATGGCAAATGGCATTATTTCATTCTTTTTATGACTCAGTAACATTGGTACATAGAGTTTTGTGTCCATTTTTCCCCCTTAGTATTATATAATAAACATTTCCTCATATCACTAAATATTCCTGGTGGTTATATAGTTATATAGATACACACTTAAATATTCACTTATTTGGGCAAATTTAATTGTCAGCCTCTTACCTTCCCAAATAACAATGCAAATAAATATCTTTGTGTGTAAGCACTTCACTATCTCTCTTACTCCAGCTTTCAAAAATTGAAATTACTAGGGGAAAGGATGTGAAGGGTCTTGTTACAGAGTTCCAAAGGGTTTGCTAGAAAGAGTACTGATACATATACTTGCATGGGCAGTACATAAGAGATGTTGACAAGCCTATCCTCTTTGGCACTAAGCAATCGTATGGCTTGTATTCCACATTGGAAAGCTGGAAAGCTCATCCAGGGCCTCACCCTTGACATTAACTTCTTTAATGGTTCTCAATACATATCAGGCACAACACACATGTTTGTCGAATAAGCCGCCGCCAACAGGGACGGTGGTTAGATCCATTAGGATGATATGTGATTTGCTCCAGGTCTGTGGGGATGTCAAAAGGAAATTAATTTAAGCCTCTGTAGGAGAAAGTGGTAGAGAGGTAGGACTGAGAATGAAGGGCTGGTGAGCAAGGATGCTGTTAAATGCTTTGGAACTTAAGCATATTGTGTTAGGGAGAGCAAGTTGTTAAAAATACAGTATGGTCTACTCCATTCAGCAAAGCACAGGTGACTGCGAAGGAGATTGTCTGTTATATCAGTGGAAGCATCAATAGGTTAAACCCTGGACCCTGTGGTCTGAGGATCCCCAGGCCTAAGATGAAGTAAGAACTGGAGAGGTGACAGGATGATCTGGTTGTAATAATAAAAGTCAGGTTTTTGTATTCATTTTTTCCAGTCATCCATTAGCAAATAGTTTTTGAATTGGCAGTATTTTCTTAGTGGGGATGTAGCTATGAATATAGCATTGAATCTTCCATTCTGGTACTTCCTTCAAATGTACTGGGGGAGGAAGCTGGTAAAAGGTTTTCACTCTGGGTCTAAAGCAATCACCTTGGCTTTCTAAGAGGCTGACTGAGCAAGGCTCACTCTTCTCTGGCCTCCTTGCTGCTCTTCACATACACGAGTCATGCTCCCACCTCAGTGCCTTTGCACTGGCTGTTCCTTCAGTGTGGCATGAGTCTTTCTCAGATACCCACTGTACCAAATCCTTCATCTCGTTTAAGTCTTTGCTCATCTCTCACATCATCAATGAGGCCTACATTGACCACCCTATTTAATTTATGACATTTATTATTTATTTTAAACCCCAGCTCTGGCATTCTTACTTCCCCTTACTCTGCTCACATTCCCTCATTTTCATCAAATTGCACTATATTTTTTATTATACTGTAAAAGCATCAGACTTAATTTAGCAACTAAGAGTACAGTAACTTAATTTGTTATTCTGATTGTTTGTTGTCTGCCCCACCCCCTCATTTTTGCAAAAGCAAGAATCTTTGTCTTGGTCCTGCTATATCGCTGGAGCCTAAACAGTATCTTGCCCTCAGTAGGAGATCATTATATATTTCTGGAATGAAAACCTGATTATGTGATTGGCAGCATGACATTGAAGCGGATGTTCACAAAAGCAAGGGAGAACATTCTGCATTGCCTGGGCTCTGGACTCCAGATGGCAGTCTGAAGAAACACCCTACCCCATTCCTTGGGTGGCGGGTAGTGAGATCAGCAGGAGAGACAGGACAAAACATCATGGGGGATATTTGGGGTTAGAGTGCCTTAAGCGACTCTGTCATGGTAACAGTAATGCTGGCCAGCATCTCAGAGCTCTTTAAGTCAAGGACCTCATCCAGATGTTGAAACCAGATTTCCGTGGCTGCTGCTCCTACTGTTACTGCAGTTTCTGCCCCTCCTTGACTGCCTACCACTGTGATCTGTGGTCTCAGGAAACAGATGCTCACTGCCACTTATCATTTGCAGGACATGTCCCATGGCCCAACTCAGGCCTACCTTCAATGCACGGACAAGGAGGATTATAGGAAGAAGATTCACTGGGGGTAGACTCTTTGGGAAGTAGTGCCATAGCCTCAGTATGTACAGGTGTGGGCCTGGGAAATGTGAGGGCATTTCTGAGCAAGTTCAGAATCTTGATTCAATCTCAGGGCTGTTACTCATCCGTTTTATGGTGCCGGTAATGGGCTGCTGGGAGAACCACAGCTGTTTTGTGCTGAGTCATGCACTTGTATTTGTACTTTGCCTTCCATGGAGGAATCCAAGGTTGCTCTACAATGACTTGGTTAAAATTAGCACTGTCAGAGAGCTCCTTAAAGAGTCTTGTGAAAAGTCTTCCAAAATAAATCAACATGGGGTTTAGTCATTCCCCTTGCTCCTTTCTTCAACTGGAAATGATTTTAATGAAAAGATGAGTCTGTAAGATCTTTTTGGCTGCCATTTTTTAAAATGTAGGCTGCAATAAGGAAGGGGCATAAGATAGAACGGGTCAGATAGGGGTAGAGAGTCAAAGGTCCGCTGTGTCACGAACTTGCTGTGTGACCTTGCATGAGTTCCATAACCTCTCTGATGTTCCTATGTCCCACATGTAAAAGGTGGGACTAACAACATGTCCTTTGCCAAGAGTCACTAAATATGTAATTAAGTGGAATAATGTATGTGAAGTATACTTTGTGGTATATATAGGCTCTGAACAAAAAGGAGCAGAAATGATATTGGTAACTGCTTTCCATATATCCTTCAAATAAGTATGTTCCATATCAAGCTCGTCACTCCCTCCCCTACTGTTCTTATTGAGAACTGCTGCTCCTCCACATTCCTGTAGCTCTCGGGAACAGCATTTGTCCCGATTCCTTGATGAATAATCTCTTCCTGTCCATCACTTCTGATACTCTGGCTCTGCCCCTCATCACTTCATACAGGGACTGTTTTACCCATACTCTCTCTTGATTTCCCCCATCCACTTCAACCACCTGGAAGTTCACCTAGTAGGATGGAACAGCCCTTGGTCTGCTCACAGCTTGCTGGCACAGGCTGTCACAGAATAGGTGCTTAGTAAAGACTGGCTAGAATTAAAATCTCTGTGAATCTGTGACAAGGTGTCCTGAAGGTGAGTTAAATGACATTTTTACTATCTTTTTTTTTAAAATTATTGATTTATTTGTTTGGCTGCACCAGGTCTTAGTTGTGGCACTCGAGATTGTCTGTCTTTGTTGCACCATGCAGACTCTTGGTTTTTGTATGTGAGATTTAGCTCCCTGGCCAAGGATGGAACCCATGCCCTTTGCATTGGGAGTATAGCGTCTTAGCCCTGGACCACCAGAGAGGTCCCATTGTCACTATCTGAAATGACTCTGTTTATTTATTTGTACACGTATATGTCCTTGCTCCTTCACAGTTGCCCTTGTTACTCGTGTGACATGTTGGGAAAGGCTCGATGCCCAGTTCATCATTCTCCAAGTCATGCCTTCCAGACAGCAAGATCCTTGCCTTTCCTACTATTCACGACTGTGTCCCAAGCCCAGAGCCTAGCGTTCTGTGATCATCTTTTCCAAATGTGAGCAAATCATGCCTGAAAATGAAGGCAACACACAGAAAAGCAAAGCTAAGAGATGGAGAGGCCAAGCACTGCTCCCATTGTCCAAACCCTCAGATCTTGTCACGCTTAAAGCCAACACATAACCTTTGACCTCCCATTTGTGAGCCAATAAATCCCTATTGTTACTGAAGCTCATTTGACTGGGGCGTCTGCCATTTGCTATCAAAAGAGGATTGACTAATACCCTTTCTCTCCGGTACCTCCTACAGCTTCAGGAAAATCAAAAGGAACTTTTCATCAGCAAAAGGTCATAAATTCTGGTATTAAAAGTTTCTTTTTCTGCCTTGATCAATTCAGCAGTGCAGAAATAATGATGCCACTCGAGACAGAAGGCCCCTGTAATGGCCTAAGGAGCACCTAAAGTGGTGTTGAGGGTGGGTACCCTCCATAAAGGAAGTGACATTTACGTTGACATCTTAATGAGAAATAGTCAGATATGTGCTTATCTAGAGAAAGAGCATTCCAGGTAGAGGAGAGAGCAAGTGTTAGGTTGGCCAAAAAGTTTATTGGATTGTATGGGAAAACCTGAACAAACTTTTTGGCCAATCCAATGCATAGTCCCAAAGACAGGAAAAGATTTACTGTTGGTTTTAGAACTCTCCAGAAGGTCCATGTGGCTAGAGCTTTGTGACACAGGAGACAGATGGGAGATGAAAGGTAGCCAAGTGTCACTGGTATCTTGTAGGGGAAGGCATGATGTAGGCAAGAGGAGTACTCTTGGAATCTCCCTGTGTCTGACACGAGGTCAGAGGAAAAAATGGGCAACAGCAAAGACAGTGCAGGCTTGCAGTCATTCAGTCACCTCGCAGGGTGGCTTGCCTGGCTGGCACTGTGTTGTTCAGTGTGGCTATACAAGATGGTACCTGCAAGGCTATAGGAGGAAAGCCAGTGTTCTGCTGCCAACCTAGAAAAGCCAGTGAATCAGCCCTCTATTTTGATCATATAGTTAAATATATTCTGTTTGATAGGAAGTTAGCAGAACTGGGAATAAATGGCTCAGGTTTGAGACATAAATTACCCTCTCACATTCACCAAGGCTTAATTTAGCTATTGCTTCCTCGATGCTCTAGATGGCCCAGCAGTACACCCTATCTGGGCGTGAGCACCTTACTCTCAGAATTTTGCTTGGTTTCCACAGGGGAGCCCCATAAAATATGAACTCATAACATTAACAAATTGGATATTATTAAGCTCATTATGATTCCAACATGCTGGTGATGTAATAGTATGTGAATATTATAGAAGTATATTCTTCTTTCTAAATCTTGGGACAGTATGCTTGTGAAATACAATGAAATCTTGTTTGTTCACTGGCTCTGAAAGCATCCTTAAGTCATTAATGTGCACATGTTTTGAATAAGGAAACTGCCATTTTAGGAGATTGGATAATGCACTTGAATTCATCTCAATTCAACAAACATAGATGCTGTGCTTGTATGGATTTACAGTCTAGGAAGAAGATTCTGCTCCCATTGTGAATAGTGATTGGATGAAGGGGAAGAGATTAAGCAGGGGGTCCTTTTAAGGACATTACTGGTGCACTCTGGGGAAGAAAAGATATGAGAATGAGCTATGAAAGTGACAGAAGAGGTGGTACATAGGCAGATACAGACATCTGGGGGCTACACTATCAGGACTTGGGGACAGATTCAATGTGGGGAAACAGGGTGATATGCAAATCAAATGTTATGTCTATGGAATTAACAGACAGGAGCTAACTGACTAGAACAATGTTGGTGCTTCAGATAGAATTGGGAATTCTTGAGGAAATCTAGTTTGGAGTGATGCTGCCGAGTAGATATCTGGAAGGCAGGTCTAGAGCTGCACATCAAGCTAAGTCCTGAAAATGTATGATACTTTTGGAAATTATCCCCCACCCCCCGAAGATGATTGTGAAAGCCTTGGAAAGCCTTATGACTGCCTCCAGTAAGGAAGAGTAGCATGAAAAGAGAATTACCACAGATGGAGGCCTGTAGAGTCCCATGTAAATCACCCTGCAGTCACCCATAATGCCTTGCCCCATTCAGTAATTAGAAGCATTGGGTCTATCTTGATTTGGGATTCAAGCCTTATACTATAGAAAAGAGGGATTTATGGCAACATTCGATTTCTACCACTGGGAGCCTATTTGATGGTTGAATGGTGGACCTCAAACATTGAGAATACACATTACATCCACTGAGGATTCAGTTACAAATCCCTACTTTAACATATAAACATTTTCAGAAATGGGAAGTGATTTCTTCTTGAGGTTTATGTGAGTGCATAGCCAGCAGCAATATCAGCTATTGACACCTGACCTGTAGACCAAGACGAAGCATAGTTGTGCAGAGGTTTTGTATCTTTTTTTAATTCCACGAGGAGAACCTAGGTGGCTGATTTCATTGACTGTTTCATGTATGTGAATTTATCTCCCCAATTTTTAGTTCCTCTGAAGCATGGATTCAGCCTTGTAATTTTTGGATCTCCCTACAGTTCCTAAAATAGTGTAGGCCTAGCGTAACATGCATTCAAATACTTTTTGTGGAAAAATTACATCACAACAAGTAGAATTATCAGGCTAGATAGAAAAAGCCCTGAAACATGGTCAAGTCTGTTTACATGCCTGTGTACACTGCTGCAATCAAGTTGTCCCATAAATATTGACTTTCTTCTTATAAATCACAAGCTATCTTTCTTAGGCTTAGGTACAAAGTCGTATGGAGAAACCATTGTTTCAGGGGTTCTTTATGGCTGGAAGTCAGAAATACCAAGGGAGCTAGCAGTAATAGAGACAAAAGGAAGCACTGTTAAGACTCACCCTAAGGAACTTGGTAATAGCATTTTTTATAATACATATCCCATCAACATTGTTACTCAAAAGCAGGGCCACTTTGGAGTTAGAATTAATACCATATGAAGTAATAAGTTTGCAAAGAACTTGATAAATGTCCATAGCATCATCACTTGGGTTCATAGTAAAAACGAGGACTTTAGGAGTTCACAGTGCACAGATTGTGCCTGGTAGAAATGATGAGTGGATGCATGTTCTAACCCATTTCACTATTTTATGACCTCTTAATTGCATCAGTAGTTTCTTTCTGATATAATAATACTTAATGGGGTTGGATGGTGTTGAATATAGATCTGGCACCACACTAATTGTTTTAACTGAGATTATTTCATTGAATCCTTAAAATAACCCTATGAAATAGGGTTTTATCTTTTTATCATTAAAATCAGTGCCAGTTCTTTTACATATAGTTGGGTAGAGTTGCACTGAGTTCATGGAACCTTGCCAAGAACTGTTGAAACCTTTGTCGATGGCTAAGAAATAAAGACGAGAGAAGACCAAAAAGAGCTTGAGCATTTTTGCAGCAGCTCTTCTCACCACCTCCTCAAGTTCTACCTTTCTCTGTGGTTAAAACGTTGACTGATAGTCCTAAAACTTGGGCAGACTTGGTAGCACATTGGGTATCCTCGTGTACCTTTTCTATTATAACATTTTATGGAATTGTCTAAAGGACACTATGATTTGATGTTACTCAAGTCAAGAAGACCTTGAGCGGTAAACTTATCCATGTAAGAAAGCCTCCTTAGGTTAAATAGAATCATCTTTGGCTTACTTTGTGGTGATTTGTCCAATTAATTTCGGCTGAGGCTCTAGAAAAAAGGAACAACCTTATTATCATCATTATGATCATTTCATACCAGCCATTAATCACATTCATACTATGCCAGGCACATTGTAGCCATTATTTTAATTAATTTTACAAAAAGAAATCTGTATAAGGCAGGGATTATTGTGCTGACTTTATAAAAGAGGAAACTGATATTCTGAGAGCTAAGTAATTTTCTCATGATTGTACAGCTAGTATGCATAGATATATGATTTGAAATGAGTTATGCTTTAGCTGGGCTCCCCAGGTGATTCAAGTGGTAAAGAATCTGCCTGCCAACACAGGAGACCAAGGTATGATCCTGTAGGTCAGGAAGATCCCCTGGAGACAGGAATGGCTACCCATTCCAGTTTGCTTGCCTGAGAAATTCCATGGACAGAGGAGCCTGGCGGGCTACAGTCCATGGGGTCACAAAGAGTCAGAGAAGACTAAGCACGCACGCAACAACAAAAGTGCTTTTGTCACTTTCCACAAGACCTCCCAGTGTCACTCTATGGCCACATCCACCCCTCTCCTGAATCTGATAACTAACCTCTTTGCTCTTTAACCTGGTTTTTTCTATTACTGTTATTCTTTAGTATGATGATCACAAAATAATTCTAACATAGACTATTGGGATAGAAAATAATATTACCTCCTATTCAATGCCTGCCAAAAAGATCAAATAAAAGTTAATATTTTGCTTCATGTCTACCCATACTTTTAATTTTTTAAAAAAAAATTAATTTGAAATAATGGTAGATTCACTAGAGCACCCTGCCCCATCTTCTTCCAGTGTTAACATATTACCCAACTGTAGTGCAATGTCAAAACCATTGACAGTCCTTAGCACTTATTCAGATTTCTCCTGTTATATGTACACTTGTGTGTTGTTCTATGGATTTTCATCATGGATACAGCATGTGTAACCACCACCACAGTTAACATACCCCACTGTACACAAGATGTCCCTGATTTACTCCTTTATAGCCAGACCCATCTCCTCTCACCCTTCCTAATCTCTGGCTACTACCTGTTTTCCATTATCCTAATTATTGCAAATTGTTGCATGTAGCATGCTGTATCGTATGGGTGGACCACGGTTTAACCAGTTACCCATTGAAGAACATTTGTATAATTTATAGTTTTTGAAAATACGTCTTCTTTTCTCTGGGATAAATGTCTGAGGGTGCCATTGCTGGGCCTCATGGTATAATACATTTTTAGTTTGGGAAGACACTGCCAAAATATTTTCAGAGAAGCTGTCCCTTTTCCTTCTCGTTAATTTACATTTTCAAGATGATATTTGATGTAGAACATCTTTTTATATGTTCCTTGACCGTTAGATCTTTTACTTGAAATTCCTATCATTTGCTTATTTTTTTCTAATGATCTTTTTGGCCCTTACTGATATGTTGCAGTTCTTCATTTATTGTTGATTTTAATCCTTTTGTGGGTGAAATATATTGCACATGTTCTCCAGCTTGTGACCTATTGGGTTAATTTGCTTATGATGTCTTTTTTTATGCTACATTTACATTTTTCATGTAGTCACATTCATCATTCTTTCCCTTTATGGTTTGTGGGTTTTGTAGTCTTGAATATGAAATCGGTTTATAGTTTATTCATAGTTAAGACTTCATAGAGACTCAAACAGTCTCTTTGCTCTTAATTTATACCCAATACTACCATTTCTGCTGATCTGATTTTGAGATACTTTGCACACCAGTACGTTGGATTGAGTCGGGGAAATTCTAGAGACAGTTGTTAGTCTCATAGCAGCAAATAATGGTGATTTTCTGGTTATCTCAGTTCGTTGTACTCTCTGCCCACCACTCATTCATTCCTATTCATCCTTCAGGACCCAACTTCATATCTACGCTTCCAGGAGGATTTTGTTGATGATTTACAAGTCTGTTTTCCCAAACCTCACATTACTCTGTTCTCCCCTCGTTGTAGTGCTTTTCGCACTGCTGTGTACCTGCATATTTACACCCCAGGTCCCCCACATGGCTTTGGCTCCATGAGATAAGAGAGGGTTACCAGTCTGTTTAATGGTTGTGTCTCTCCTTGCAGTGTTTGAACCTGTGGTGAGTGACTAGTGACCTTGATGGAATGTGGGGATGTGGGAGATGCGTGGAGAATAAGCCGACATCAGACCTCCTGAATCACAGTGACCCAGTGTGTGTGGCGCAGAGGAAATTCTGTTGTTATCCAGAGCTCCCTTCCTCACAGAGAGCGTCAACTGCCCAGGGCTCTGTGGGCTGACACTTCGAGTAGAGAATACAGTCCAGGGGTCACAGGCTACAATGTGGGGTTTCATACTCAAGGCTGTGGGAGGAGGGGCTTGGTAGTGGAAGGGATAGGTTCAGCCAAACAGAGTGAAGGAAAGTCAAGGGCCAATTCCCTGTAGAGCAGGTGTGACCAAGCCTCAAAGTCAAGAATCAAGAGCTACAAGGAAATTACATGAAAGCACAGTAGGTAGAAAGTCTTACTTGTTTTTCCTCCTCTATTTAAGGAAGCAGAGAAATGTGTCAACTGTTCGGGAAAGCTTTTTGTTCCAAGATGATCAAACTCTGGTGGTCTCGCTCCTCTCCCCCATCAGATATAGAAACACAGATATGTGCTCATTCCAAGGGAGATGGGCTAGCCAGCCCTGAAACAATTCCTGGCTGTTCCTTTTTTTCAGAGGAAATTATCATGTACTTTCCTTTTGGACTCAGTGTAGCTCCTGAAAATTGTTCCATGGGCAACTGAGGAGAAAATAGGGCCTCTTTTCCGGCAGCCCCTGCTGCTCCCAGGCTCCGACTGCCTTCAGGAAGCAAGAAGGCTCTTTTTAATTAGAGCTGAAAGCCTAATCTTCTGTCAGGGTAACCTGTTGCAGCCAAAATAGACACTCCCTGATGCTGCCTGGAACAAAATCTGCCACGGCCAGGCAACTGAAGAGGAAAAGGGAAAATAAAAAGCAAACTTGGAAAGCATGAAACAGGGTGAACAGTTTCATCATCTGTACTGAACTGTAAGCAGTTGTCCAAAAGCGAACTATCATTTTGAATGTGTGGTAGGTTAGAGGAAAGGACATTCCCTTAGGTTAGACTTGCTGCTCACCAGTTTAAATGAAGGGTAGGACAGGTCAACATGCATTTACCTCAGTCTTCAGCTGCTTCGTTATTCAGGATAATGCCACTCCTTTTAATTTTTCTCTTTAATCTCACCTAGTTCATAGCGATCTTTGTGGCCACTACAACATCATCCTTAGGATCAGCTTCAAAAAGAATCTTTCATATTTCCATTTCCCCTCCTCCCCTCTTTCACTCTTGCTCCCACCTTTTTTTTTTTTTTGTGATAAAGGGATAGTTTGGTTTGTAAAAAGAGTTTTGTTCCATCAGCCAGGTCACGTTGGCTGTGGTCATGACTCTAGTACCGAACTTAAGCACATCTCTTCTCCTTTGAAATGTTCAGTGAGTCCATCTACACAGAGACTTTAGAGACTTTCTGTCAAGTTTCTTCTGTTTCTACTTAGATTGGTCCCATTGAAATATGACCACCACTTGGTTGGATGTGAGGCCTGAACGGCCAGCAGTCACGTGATCGTTCTCTTAGCTGAAGCAACTTTCTGAAAGCAATCAGTTTGTCAAATAGGAGTGAATGTCTTCTGCCTGCCTTATATTAATATTTCTATTCATGCTATCTCTGAGCACATCAGAGGTGGGAGTTGATAATCAATGTGATTAGCTGAATTCAGCCCTTTTCTGACTTACTGCTGCCCTCTTCTGATGGTGCTCTATCAGAATGTAGATCTTTCCTGTGCATCATAATCAAAACGCCCCTGCAAATTTCACCACCTTCTTTATGAAGGGTGTTTCCTCTGTCATCCAGTTTCCCCAGATCAGAGATTTCAAATGTGTTCATCTCCCTTGCCAACTTCAGTCATTTGGTGAAAGATGTCAGGAGTCTGTTCAGACACGTTGTGTGAACGGTTTGGCCACTACAGACTTAGAATTGTCAGTTTGGCCAATCTGTTAGAAATTGGCCATCCCAGTCCTGGCATGAGATTTTCTTTCTTTTTTTTTTTTTTTTAGTTTTTTATTTTTTAAATTTTAAAATCTTTAATTCTTACATGCATTCCCAAACATGAACCCCCCTCCCACCTCCCTCCCCATAACATCTTTCTGGGTCATCCCCATGCACCAGCCCCAAGCATGTTGCATCCTGCGTCAGACATAGACTGGCGATTCAATTCACATGATAGTATACATGTTAGAATGTCATTCTCCCAAATCATCCCACCCTCTCCCTCTCCCTCTGAGTCCAAAAGTCCGTTATACACATCTGTGTCTCTTTCCCTGTCTTGCATACAGGGTCGTCATTGCCACCTTCCTAAATTCCATATATATGTGTTAGTATACTGTATTGGTGTTTTTCTTTCTGGCTTACTTCACTCTGTATAATCGGCTCCAGTTTCATCCATCTCATCAGAACTGATTCAAATGAATTCTTTTTAACGGCTGAGTAATACTCCATTGTGTATATGTACCACAGCTTTCTTATCCATTCATCTGCTGATGGACATCTAGGTTGTTTCCATGTCCTGGCTATTATAAACAGTGCTGCGATGAACATTGGGGTACATGTGTCTCTTTCAATTCTGGTTTCCTCGGTGTGTATGCCCAGCAGTGGGATTGCTGGGTCATAAGGTAGTTCTATTTGCAATTTTTAAAGGAATCTCCACACTGTTCTCCATAGTGGCTGTACTAGTTTGCATTCCCACCAACAGTGTAGGAGGGTTCCCTTTTATCCACACCCTCTCCAGCATTTATTGCTTGCAGATTTTTGGATCGCAGCCATTCTGACTGGTGTGAAGTGGTACCTCATTGTGGTTTTGATTTGCATTTCTCTAATAATGAGTGATGTTGAGCATCTTTTCATGTGTTTGTTAGCCATCCGTATGTCTTCTTTGGAGAAATGTCTATTTAGTTCTTTGGCCCATTTTTTGATTGGGTCGTTTATTTTTCTGGAGTTGAGCTGCAGAAGTTGCTTGTATATTTTTGAGATTAGTTGTTTGTCAGTTGCTTCATTTGCTATTATTTTCTCCCATTCAGAAGGCTGTCTTTTCACCTTGCTTATATTTTCCTTTGTTGTGCAGAAGCTTTTAATTTTAATTAGATCCCATTTGTTTATTTTTGCTTTTATTTCCAGCATTCTGGGAGGTGGATCATAGAGGATCCTGCTGTGATTTATGTCTGAGAGTGTTTTGCCTATGTTCTCCTCTAGGAGTTTTATAGTTTCTGATCTTACATTTAGATCTTTAATCCATTTTGAGTTTATTTTTGTGTGCGGTGTTAGAAAGTGATCTAGTTTCATTCTTTTACAAGTGGTTGACCAGTTTTCCCAGCACCACTTGTTAAAGAGATTGTCTTTACTCCATTGTATATTCTTGCCTCCTTTGTCAAAGATAAGGTGTCCGTATGTGTGTGGATTTATCTCTGGGCTTTCTATTTTGTTCCATTGATCTATATGTCTGTCTTTGTGCCAGTACCATACTGTTTTGATGACTGTGGCTTTGTAGTAGAGCCCGAAGTCAGGCAAGTTGATTCCTCCAGTTCCATTCTTCTTTCTCAAGATTGCTTTGGCTATTCGAGGTTTTTTGTATTTCCATACAAATCTTGAAATTATTTGTTCTAGTTCTGTGAAAAATGTGGCTGGTAGCTTGATAGGGATTGCATTAGTCATCTCCTGCTGTCTTCCAATTGACTCACTGGGGATTATAGAGCAGATGTTGCTCTGTGATCATTAGGCCTCTCAAAGCCCTGAAGGCACCCTTTGTGCAACATCAGCAGGACCAATTGAGGAAACATGACCCAAACATCACAGAGCTGCTTGCTGTTCACTTTGCAGCTTCTTATGATCCAGGACAAAAATGTTATTATAGCAGTACTTGCTATGAAATGGCGAAGTATGATTAGTGATGGTGTTAGAACTAGAAAGAAGTTGGAGAAACCAGGACAGCCAGCATGTTACCTTATCTCTCATTTGTTCTATGCATACTACATGCCAAGTGTTTTTAAAGGCACTTCACTTCCTATCTAATCCTTAGTGTGATGGAGGTATTGAAGGTTTAAGTAGTTTTCCAAAATTCACATGAGAACTAATGAATATCTGTACCTCCCTGAAGCCTGGGTGGAAACTGATGAGAGTGATGAAGAGATGGCCATGAACTCATCAATTTAAACCCTTGAAGATCTGGAAGTCTGCATCTGTAGATTCCTTCCAACAGTAGAAGATAATCAATAAAGATGAGGCACAGTAGTGAGGTAGATGGAGAGGTAGATGATTCACCTTGATTTGTGATAAAGCTGTTTAGAGAGCTCAACGTAGGTCCATCGCCAAGCAGACCCGAACATCTTTTTCTTTATGCCAGCAGATTGCAAGGGGAAAGAGGGAGCTGAGCTAAATATGCCCAGTTCTTCCTTCCTCCAAGCTCGTAAAATAGACTGGTCACAGCTTCACAGGGATGAGTGAGTGAGCTGGTGGCAAGAGGGCATGTTATAACTGCATTATAGTACAGGCAGCCTCTCCTTGTGGAATCATGAAGGTGCCCAAAGAAATGTGTCCTGAGAGACACAGGAGTGCACTGTTGAATGATTGGGATCAGTCCCAGGGAAGCCTAGTTCTCCAGACCAGAGCCAAGAAGTACAGTCCCTGGTTTGGGAATCTTCTAGAGTGGCCCATCAAGTGGATTAAGCAAGAAGTCTTACCTATAACTCCTAATTCATGATTCTGAGTAGTAGCTGAAGATGACACCTTTCAGTGAGCATCTTGGCCAGCTCCCCAAGCATCCCTCCTCATCATAGATAGCAACATCCTCAAGATGCCTTAGAAATGCCCTAGGCCCCTCCTCCAGGGCTGAGCCAGGGCCAGCAAGCATCCCAACTCCTGCTCTTGTGGATGTAAACTGCACATCCAAACAGTCCTTGGAAAGAGCGCTAGCTTTCACTTCAGGGCAGGAAGGCTGCTGTGCCCAGACCTGTTGGCTTTCCCTCAGAGACTACTGTGTAGCCGTGGCAGCAGGGCTTGGGGAGAGGTGGTCATGGGACTGGGGATGAGAATGATAGAGGTCTTAACTCACTTTTTCCGAAAGTAGACCCTGAGTTAAGACGAGTTCAGGTAAGTTATTTCAGAGGTGCTTCCAGGAAGCACCTTGATAGGTGGAAGGGGGAAGCAAGGACTGTAGGCCAATATATACACAGTACATGATTTAGTAAGTTTCCAATGTGGGCAGCTGGGGTCTAGTCACAGAGTTGGGCAGAACATTCCTTAGACTTGAAGAAAGTGGAGCATTTATTCATGGAACCATGTCTGTTAAGGGACTACTCCTGGAAATGTCAGCTCACTTATTGTTGCTCAGTCACTAAGTGGTGTCCGACTCTTTGTGACCCCATAGACTGTAGCACGCCAGGCTCCCCTATCCTTCTCTATTTCCCAGAGTTTGCTCAAACCCATGTCCATGGAGTCAGCTCCCTGGAAATTCCTAACTCCCTAGCCTCCCTCATGCCCAGGATGAGCAAGTTCCTCTGGCCTCTGGCAGGCAGAATTGCAGGTTCTCCCAGTAGAAAGCCCTCCATGAGTCTAGGAACTGGAGGTGCCAAAGGGGTGGGCTGCAGAGAGTGTGGCACGTGCTATGATGCCTGAAAGCATTTTTTTTTAAGAAGATGAACTAAGTAAGCCCTTGGAGCAGTTTGCCCTTTCTTCCCCCAAGGAGTTTGCCCCCACACTCTCTCCAGCTGAGCATGAGTTGTGTTGGGTTTGTTTTTTTGGTCCAAATAAGAAAAATAATTTTTTCCTTCTTTCTTTTATTTTTCTGTTTGTAAGGCAAGAAAGGTCCAAGAGAAGCACAGAAACAGTAGCAAGGTCTTGACTTGACAAAAGCTTTGGAAACCATTAGTGTGTTTCAAAGCTGTCAACATGCTGTCAGGCAGATAGGTTTTCAAGAAAAAGGGCAGAGACAAGTTAGAAATTGTATTCTGAGCCATGGATGCTCTCCAGCCCTGCTTCTAGGGAACTGAGAAGGAAGGCAAGTTGAGGGGTGAGGCTGTATTCACTGGGAATGGGAAAAGAAAGAGGCAGAGGCCAGGAAATCAGCCTAGATTGCAGTGTGGTTTAGCTGCAAAATCATGGTAGAAGGAGTCAAGGAAATGAGGTGGGGCTGAAAGGACTGGAAGAGTATTTATGTGAAAGACAATGGCTGCTCAGAGGGCAGAAGTGGGATGAACCCTCGGGTTCAAGGCCCCTTTGCCTGGGTCTGAGTAGTTTCTTGGTCATCAGCTGCTTGCTGCCCAGGGGAAGCAATCGGAGGTGCCGGTGGGCAGGTCTCTCTTGAGGAGCCCTAAGATTAGGGTCACAGAGAGAAGTGATGATTGACTTGTAATCAGTGAATGAAGTTTGTCAAAGGCATATGTAAATTCTCCAAGGCTTTTTGTATTTTCTTTATTTTTAAGGCCCGGAACAGGAGGAATTATCTCAGCGGGCGCCTTGCACTCATTAATGAGGCATTAGCTCACCTGGTTCAAGCACAGTACAAATCATGCTAACAGGAGGGCAGGGAGAGCCTTCCCTCAGGGGTTGGTGTGGATTGAATCCTGGGGTGGAGGCATGTTGTTTCCATTAAGTGCTTTATTCCTGTTTTATCTTTCCACCAAAACCCCCAAACAAGCTGTTGATTTCTTCCAACCACTAAGGACAGACAAAACCAGTCAAGTCAGATTATTTTTTTTTTAAGGATGATTTAAAATGCTAGTTGCACAATGTGATGGTTGTTTTCTTGTTGTTTGTTTTCTTTTTCTTTCCTGCCCTGTTTATGGCTGTAATTTGGAATAATTATATTCATCATATTTTCACAGGTCTAACAGTACCTCAACTATTTTTGGGGTTTTAAATAGTAGAGGCTTTTCCTGCCCAGGTACACAAGAAGGAAATCAGAACAAGGACCTGTCCCTAAAAGGGAATGATGTTTTTTTGGTTACTTGTGTTTGCTCTTTATTGCTTTAGAATCATAACCTGGGTTGGAATGAGTTGTCTTTGCCAGGGGCTTCCTTTCTCTTCATACCAGAATAATAGAGGAGTGAAAAGCACATTCTGAGGGAACATCAGGGCCAAACGTAGGGCTCACCCAAACAGTCTGGACTGTCTCTTCCAGGGACTTCTACAGGCCTATGTGAAGAGTTCATCTTCCCTAGATGCAGTGTGACAACTAGCCCCACACTCCCCCAACCCCCACTGCCATTTTAAATAGGGACTTCAGTGGAAGGCCAGATGGAGTCTGGGTGTGAGACTTCAAATCTGACACCTTTCTAGTGGCGTAAACCCATGAGATATAACCATAGATGCATAACAGCATCATCTGGAATCCTGTTTAGGCAGATTCGTGGGCACTATTGCCAAGACAGTGCATGTTGGGTGGGGTCTGGGTGTCTGTGATCTTTAATCTGTTCCTTTTGGTCAGTGTGTGTCAATCCCTTACTCAAAATTGATTAAATAATAATATGTTGATAGAAGAGTCTTCTAACTCTAATTCAGTGACATGTTTCTTCCTTTCCTTTGTATGGGCAGCAGGCTTGTTGATTAATATGCCTATAGAGTCCAGGTCTCCAAAGTCAGTGTTCTGTTCTCAAATCTGCCTCTGATTTGAAGGATGACCTTTAACATCATGATGCTTGAGTCTCGCCCTGTCTTCTATGTGGACCTAACCACTCCTGTTTAGCATGCTGGATACAAAAGGAAAAAGACTGTGAAAAGTTCAAAATGTAAACTGCCATGGAAATATGATAGTGTCAATAAAGCACATATACTCAACAGAGGAAGGGAAAGATGAATCTGGGATGAAACTATCCTTTTGTCAGCCTTGCATTAATCAATCTCTGTTATCATTTTAAATACAGTGATTTCAAAGGAATTACAGATTTCAGGACTGAATTTGCCTGGCTTCAGTTCAGTTCAGTTCAGTCACCTAGTCATGTCTGACTCTTTGTGACCCCATGGACTGCAGCACACCGGGCTTCCCTGTCCATCACCAACTCCCAGAGCTTGCACAAACTCATGTTCATCGAGTTGGTCATGCCGTCCAACTATCTCACCCTCTGTCGTCCCCTTCTCCTCCGGCCTTCAATCGTTCCCAGCATCAGGGTCTTTTCAAATAAATCAGCAGACCAAAGTATTGGAGTTTCAGCTTCAAAATCAGTCCTTCGAATGAATATTCAGGACTGATTTCCTTTAGGATTGACCGGTTTGATCTCCTTGTAGTCCAAGGGACTCTCAAGAGTCTTCTCCAACACCACAGTTCAAAAGCATCAATTCTTCAGCGCTCAGATTTCTTTATAGTCCATCTCTCACATCCATACATGACTACTGGAAAAACCATAGCTTTGACTAGGCAGACCTTTGTCGGCAAAATAATGTCTCTGCTTTTTAATATGCTGTCTAGGTTGGCCATAGCTTTTCTTCCAAGGAGCAAGCATCTTTTAATTTCATAGCTGCAATCACAATCTGCAGTGGTTTTGGAGCCCAAGAAAATAAAGTCTGTCCCTGTTTCCATTGTTTCTCCATCTATTTGCCATGAAGCGATGGGACCAGATGCCATGATCTTAGTTTTCTGAATGCTGAGTTTTAAGGCAACTTTTTCACTCTCCTCTTTCACTTTCATCAAGAGGCTCTTTAGTTCTTCTTTGCTTTCTGCCTTAAGGGTGGTGTCATCTGTGTATCTGAGGTTATTGATATTTCTGCCTGCAATCTTGATTTCAGCTTGTGCTTTATCCAGCCCAGCATTTTGCATAATGTACTCTGCATATAAGTTAAATAAGCGGGGTGACAATATACAGCCTTGATGTACTCCTTTCCCTATTTGGAACCAGTTTGTTGTTCCATGTCCAGTTCTAACAGTTGCTTCTTGACCTGCATACAGATTTCTCATTCTCATTATCAGGAGGCAGGTCAGGTGGTCTGGTATTCCCATCTCTCTCAGAATTTTCCACAGTTGATTGTGATCCACACAGTCAAAGACTTTGGTGTAATCAATAAAGCAGAAGTAGATGTTTTTCTGGAACTCTGTTGCTTTTTCTGTGATCCAACGGATGTTGGCAATTTGATCTCTGGTTCCTCTGTCTTTTCTAAATCCAGCTTGAACATCTGGAAATTCATGGTTCATGTACTTTTGAAGCCTGACTTGGAGAATTTTGAGCATTACTTTGCTGGAGTGTGAGATGAGTGCAATCATGCGGTAGTTTGAACATTCTTTGGCTTTGCCCTTTTTTGGGATTGGAATGAAAATTGACCTTTTCCAGTCCTGTGGCCACTGCTGAGTTTTCCAGATTTGTTAGTCTATTGAGTGCAGCACTTTAACAGCATCATCTTTTAGGATTTGATATAGCTCATCCGGAATTCCATCACCTCCACTAGTTTTGTTTGTAATGATGCTTCCTGAAGCCCACTTGACTTCGCATTCCAGGATGTCTGGCTCTAGGTGAGTGATCACACCATCATGGTTATCCAGGTCATGAAGATCTTATTTGAATAGTTCTTCTGTGTATTCTTGCCACCTCTTAATATCTTCTGCTTCTGTTAGGTCCATACCATTTCTGTCCTTTATTGTGCCCATCTTTGCATGAAATGTTTCGTTGGTGTCTCTAATTTTCTTGAAGAGATCACTAGTCTTACCTATTCTATTGTTTTCCTCTATTTCTTTGCACTGATCACTGAGGAAGGCTTTCTTATCTCTCCTTGCTGTTCTTTGGAACTGTGCATTCAAATGGGTATATCTTTCCTTTTCTCCTTTGCCTATTGCATCTCTTTTCTCCACTATTTGTAAGGCCTCCTCAGACAACCTTTTTGCCTTTTTGCTTTTCTTTTTCTTGGGGATGGTCTTGATCACTGCCTTGATCACTTGATCACTGCCTCCTGCCTCCTGCCTGCGTTACTATTTTTTTATGTGGAGTCCACACATTGTTTTAAAATGTTGTCCTGTCACTTTGGGGATATACATGAAGATCAGTCTCTAGGAGAGGAAGGAGCTGTTTGCTCAGGGACCTGGGAGGTTCATTTTTTTCTTCCTTTTCCCAGGAAGGGGAGGAGCTGTGAGGATCTGTTTTGGGAACATATGTTTCCATTCAAGTTGTGGAATGGCTCCTGGGTACCTTGCAGGGACAGGAGTCTTTTTCTGGCTGTTTCTTATTCAGACTGTTTTAAGGCTCATGGATGTGAGGAATATGGAACCCCTGCTTTGACCAGTTCATGGTAATGATTGGGAAGTTTAGGATAGAGGTAAATTATTAACTGACTGGGATACCAGGTAAAATATTTACCATGGAGATTCAGAGCATTGTGAGGTCCCAGCATGTTAGAAAAATGAGCAAATACTTCATAGACAGAAATATGATTTTAGATGGCCTTTGAAAAACATGCAGGATTCAACTGGACAAAGACATTCCCACTAAAGGAAAGAGATAAAACAATGACCTGATGGTAGCACAGGCAAGATATGTTTGAAATTGTTGTGGAAAACTCACTGAAAGATTTTTCAGATTATCCTGGAAAGAGAGTAATTTACCCTTTCTTGGCAAAAGCTGGGGTTCTTTTTTCTTTTTTTTTTTTTAATCAATTCATTTATTTTTGGCTGCCTTGGGTTTTAGTTGTGGCACATGGGCTCTTCATTGTGGTGCCCGAGTTTCTCTCTAGCTGTGGCATGAGCTTAGTTGCCCCACAACCTGTGGGATCTTAGTCCTGTGACCAAGGATCGAACCTGCATCCCCTATGGTGGAAAGCAGATTCTTAACCAGTGGACCCCCATGGAAGTCCCTGGGGATTCTTTTTACTATTTAATCTGTCAGGGATTTTATAGACACCCTGACATTGCAACCCTCCTCTTATATATAACAGGCCTAGGATGCCAGGGCTTGTTAGCTATGGGAATACAGAACCAAATAGCTGCATCCCTTTAGGCCTGGAGGACAACTGTGGGATCCTGCTTAGGATCCAGCTCTGGAACATGTTACTGAAAGAGGCCAAGAGGCTTAGGAAAGACAAGCAACCTGCGTCTTTTATGGGTCAACGAAGAACCCTGGGCTTTGGAATCAAATTGACCCGAATTTCAATCCCCGTCCTGCTACTTCCTTGCCAGCATTATCCTAGGCAATCAATAAATGTAACTGGCACAGTGTCCCTGTTGCAGCTGGTACATTGTAAATGGTCAGTAAATAAACTCCCTGAGTCCCGCGTTCAGAGACCAAGTTTTAAAGAAGGATGGTAGATGCTCATCTGCATTTCCATAGGGTCCCTGCCTCTGTTTTATAACCTATTATGTCTCCTTCACATCTTAGCTATTCACTTGGCTTTAGACATGGTTAAGTTTGCTCTGTGAAGTGTTCGCCATTTGGCAGAAAGAAAGACCATTCCTATAGGATTGGCAATGGCTTCCTCATTTGAGGATTCATTCAGCTAATTCTCCCATCTTGCTTTGCTCTGATACTCTGCCTCTACATGAACTTTTTAATCTTGCTGGCTTTGTCCTATCTGCCTTGGACCGTGACCCCAATCCCACTAAGGTAACAATGTCACCACTAGACTTCGCTTCCTTAATGCCTTCTCACGTGGACTCCAGTCTTTGTCTGGGGCATGTACTGCCAGCCAGTCTTATGGATTTCTGTGGGTGGTCAAAGCTTACCAACCTTGTCATGACTGGTAGCCTTGGGCACAAGCTTGGGACCAGCCTGAGTGCTTGAGCTGGCCTCCTCAACCCTGGCCTCCCCTAACAGATGATGCCCCTTAGGCAACGGATGGAGGACCTTGGAGTCATAGCTCAATCTTGGTGCCAAATCCTCTGGAAAAGCTGGTGGTCCATAGTGGCTCCCTTGCGCCAGCCTGGGCCTGCTCTGAACTGTCCATGGGGTTTCTGAGCAGCTTCTAGACTCCATGATAAGTTGGGAAGTTGGTGGTGTAAGAGCTATAAATATAATACCTTAGCTTTATTTAACCTAATGTTTACCCAGATTGTGAGATCATGGTACACTGTGCTCAGGTATGCCCCGAGTCATGTACAAACCCACCAAACACCTATGAACATACCTAGAAAATATTGATCATTTCTTTACACTTCAGGAAAATGTCCTACTTTAGTCTTCATAAACATACTATAAGATCGACTTATTATGTTCACTTTATTGATGCAGAAAATGGAGTATTAGAGATCCAAAGACTTGTCTGGTGTCACCTAGTGAATCAGTTGTAGAGCTGCTCACACCCATTTCTCCCATTGCACACACAGCCCTGCTGTTGGCTCTTGGGATAGAAACATCATGTGAGCACAACGCTGAGAAACCATCCCCTTGCAGAGGTTGCCCATGTCCATCACAAGCCCATGTTCATGCCCTGCATTGTAGACATTGGATTGGCTCTACTTGTAGAGTGAGTTGAACGGACACCATAAAACAAGGTTAGGAAGCGTGTTGCTCAGTGTTGCCCCCAGGGGCTTTCTGTGGGGCCTACTGTCATCTTCACCTCTCCCCAGGCTTGGAGGAATCCTGAAATGGGATCAGGGCATAATTACCACCTGCTCTACTTGAGGACGGTGCCAGCATCTTCCACCCACTCCTGAGCCTCGAGTGCCTGGTGGGAGGGATGGCAGAGGCTTTTGCAGTGCCGGTTGTTCTCTTCATGGCCTGGGGACCAGGGAAACAGCACACCTACAACAGCAGCAGAATCCTTCTTGCTAGAGGATGTGATCATCCTGAGTCACAACGAAAACCAGACAGAGACAACTAGAAGCTCAGTGATGAACCCCAATCCCCAGCAAACCCTCGCCCACTTTTTTGGGGGGATAAAATTCCTAGAATGATATTTAACATGGCTGAGCAGACAGGGGTTCAGGTGTTGGTGCTCTCTATGTGTTTCTTGGAGCCTGTTTCATCATCCATAAGCAGGGCATAATTAATAATAATAATGTTCCAGTTTACCAGGGTGGTTTTCAAGATTAAATGAGATAATTAATGTGTTTTGTTATCTATGTTTCTGAGGAACACTCAAAAGCAGGATCTGAAATAAAGAAATGGCTTCAGCCAAAGGCAGACATTATGAATAGTTTGTTATTAATCCCACACTTCAAGATCAAGATCAGGATGACTGTGACTCACAAGCAAATGCAGAAAAATACTCACACCTGCTCGCTCTCGGGCTGTGTCATTACCCTGCAGAGAGGATTCACTCCACAGCACAAGACAACTTTGGTCAGGGTGACTTGAAATAGTGGTCATGTCCCAGCTCTTTAAAGTGCCTAAATGTACTAGTATTAGAAAATAAATGTGTTTGCAGCACTGAGTGTTAGAACTACCGTCTCCTCCTCCTGCCCCTGCCTCTCTTCACAGATGTGAAAGCAAAGGACCTAAAGAAGAGACTGTACCTGGCTCCAAAGTGACACAAGTCATAAGAATGAGATTCTAACACTGATCTTTTATCTTCTGTGATGTTGGTGTTCTGATTTGTCTTGCTTATTAGATAAAATTTGAAAAGTAGGGAAAATGATAAAGAAGGAAGAGACCGCCTGTGCAGATAACTCCACTCTGACCATTTTGGTGTATTTCCTTCCTGTCTTCTCTCAGCACATTTTCTTCCATTTACCTAGAGACACGGTAAAACCCAGGGCTTCTAAGCTCACACTCAATGCTGTCACTGGCATAGCAGGCCACCTTTCTAAGCGCTATCATTATTTGATATATGATCAATAAAAGTTACATTTTTAATTCTCAAAGCTAAGGAAAGCTTCCCATGACCCCCCAGATGTATGTGGCTCATTTAGAAAACAGGTGTAATAATGACATCAGATCATCAGGATGGCCCACAATAGGAAGCCAAGATTTGTTTTGCTTTTTAATTTATTTGACTGTCCTGGGATCTTTGTCCATGTGCAGGATCTAGTTCCCTAACCAAAGATCGAACATTGGGCCCCCTGGGTTGGGAGCATAGAGCTTTGACCACTGGACCACCAGGGAAGTTCCCAGGAAGCCACCTTGGTGCTAGACTTTCAGGGGACTCCCCTGAGCCCCTCACTACCACCCCCATGCTACCCAGAGTGCCCTCCCTGGTGTGGCCCTTGTCAGAACCAGATGCACTCAGCCTGTGTTCACTCAAGCTGGAATCGGAGCCAAAAATGAAGAGGTCGCACGAGATGCTTCCCACAGTCCTGTTCCCTTTAGAAATGCAGTGCCTGAGCCACAGGGCATTTTGACTCAGCTTCTGTGCTCTGTGCCAAGGCCGAATGACTAGAACTCCAGCTGCAGCCTGCACTTTAAAGCTCTGTTCTTGTCCCAACCCACAATCTTGTTATCCAGGCTGTCAGAGGAGGGGGAGGAGGAGCTGAGGGAGATGTGACTCAGGGGGCCTGAGACAGGTCAGAATGCCCTTCCAGTTGATCTGCTTTCATGAAAGAGACGTGGAACCATCCTGTGCCCTGAGAGAGTGTAGGAGAATCCACCCCCCCAACACTCCTCTCATGCCCCCTGAGTTCAGCTGAGAAGCTCCCCCAAGGCTTTTCCTAACAGCAGCATTCGAATCCTGTGCACCTGGCCATCTGCCCACAATTCCTTGGGGAGACAGGAGCTCACTCCTGTCCTGGCAGACTCAAATAATAGGAAGATGTGGATCGGAGCTGGGCAGCATCTTTGTTACACAGCACCTTACTGAAGTAGCCAGGTATTTTTAGAAGAAGAGGGGGAAGGTAGCAGCTTGACCTTTAGTGATGGACAGGGATAACAATCTGGCGAACCTGAACATTCAAGTTTTTGTAGCTGGGCTGCAAATGAGCCTTTCTTCCCTGCCTCCTTGCAATGCCATCAGTGACATCACACGTCCCTGGGCAGGCCACACATGAATGCTTCCGACAGGAGACGGGAACAGAGGGCCGAGGGAGTCTGCTGCACTGAGTACCTGGGTGGGTGATAGAACTGACAAACAAAATAAGGTGCCCCAGTCACTGAGAGGATTGAAACATTGGGTCTCTGCTCCAGTGTCACCCTCACTGAGGTCTCCCGGTAACTTATCTCAAGCAGGCCCTGACACCGACACTCCCTTTTAGCCTGTGTTATTGTTCTTCCCTGCACACATCACTACCTGACATTATGACCTGTTTATTCCTTTGTTTATGCCTTTATTATGCTCTGTTTATTCCTTTTTCCATCATCTGTCTTACTTGGTAGAGCGTAAGTGAAGAGGAGCTAAAATGCCTCTTGATGAAAGTGAAAGAGGAGAGCGAAAAAGTTGGCTTAAAGCTCAACATTCAGAAAACGAAGATCATGGCATCTGGTCCCATCACTTCATGGCAAATAGATGGGGAAACAATGGAAACAGTGTCAGACTTTATTTTGGGGGGCTCCAAAATCACTGCAGATGGTGACTGCAGCCATGAAATTAAAAGACGCTTACTCCTTGCAAGAAAAGTTATGACCAACCTAGAGAGTATATTCAAAATAAAGTAAAAATTAAAAAAAAAAAAAGCAGAGACATTACTTTGCCGACTAAGGTCCATCTAGTCAAGGCTATGGTTTTTCCTGTGGTCATGTATCGATGTGAGAGTTGGACTGTGAAGAAGGCTGAGCGCCGAAGAATTGATGCTTTTGAACTGTGGTGTTGGAGAAGACTCTTGAGAGTCCCTTGGACTGCAAGGAGATCCAACCAGTCCATTCTGAAGGAGATCAACCCTGGGATTTCTTTGGAAGGAATGATGCTAAAGCTGAAGCTCCAGTACTTTGGTCAACTCATGCGAAGAGTTGACTCATTGGAAAAGACTCTGATGCTGGGAGGGATTGGGGGCAGGAGAAGAAGGGGACGACCGAAGATGAGATGGCTGGATGGCATCACGGACTCGATGGACGTGAGTCTGAGTGAACTCCAGGAGATGGTGATGGACAGGGAGGCCTGGCGTGCTGCGATTCATGGGGTCGCAAAGAGTCGGACATGACTGAGCGACTGAACTGAAATGAACTGAACTGAAGGTCCAAGAGAATGTGGAGTTGGGTTTTCTCACTGCTGTGTCCCCAGGACCTCGAACAGGGCCTGGCCAATGGCAGAACACCAGGAAATAGATATGAAATAAACCAGTGTATTGCTGGAATGTATGAACCTTGTATGAACCAGGCAAGGAGCAGATCAATTCCCACAAGGACAGCAACAGCAGTTGATGTCTTGAAGGCTGTGATGAACTCCCTGAATGTTCTCGGTAGTTCTGCATTCTCCATGCTGTCCTTAACCCCATTTTGCAGTGAAGTAAAACTAGACTTTGGGGGTTAACAGGTGACTTGCTTCTGTGACCCTGAGGTCAGCATGCTAATAAATGGCAGAACCAGGATTTGATCTCCAGCCTGGGGTCCGTCTTTTCAGACATATCAGACTAAGCATTTACTTGATAATCTTTTGAATTGAGTTAGTTGGAGCTTCCTTCCCTGATTCTTACCCAGCTCGATCAAGCAGTTGCTTCACGAAAATGACTGCATGAGGTGGATGTGTCATTTGCGTGTACTAAACCTATGAGATCCTTGAATTTGTCATCATAATCCCAAAGTAGCAGAGCATTCTGTGTCACAGTGATGGCTCAGTAGTGAAGCCATACCATACAGGTAGTTGGAGTTCCTTTCCTTGACAATTTGGAACTAAAGCTGAACTGCCATTCTGACATGTCCCATTTGTTGAGTTTCACTTGCTGAAGACATGTGGCTAGGAAAACACTATTTATTGACAAAGTATTTTACAAAGCCAGAGCGTGTTAGGGCCTCTTAGTTACTTTCTTCAATAGCTTTTTAAAATGAAATTGCTTGTACCCTCCCTCCCAAAAGAAAATGCAACAAAAATGTCAGACAAAAACACCACATTAAGGACCAGCAGCCTACTGGGCTCCCCAAGGCTAGGGTATATTTCTTTGTGTACCCTACAGTCCTCAAGGCCCTTTCAGAGGCTCATTTCCTTCTGGGGGCTCCCAGGTACCATCAAGGCACTGACTCAGGGTGTGCCTAGAGTGTCATTTTTCTCCTGAGCATGGCTTATCCACATCATAGCACCTGGTGTATTCCATTATCACATCATTATCTTGTGTCTATGAAAACTCAGGTCTCTATCATATTTGTGTTATAATCAGCCAATTAAAGAGTCCTATTAATTCCTCTTTGAGGACGCCTCCATATGAGTGAGTGAGAGACTCTGTGTTTCTATGGAAGATTCAAGAGATCCGCTCTTGTTTCCAAGGCAAGCTTCAGCACCATTGACTTTGTGGATTCTGTGTTCAGTCACTACCCCTATCCCAAGAATCCCAGGGTTTATGGAAAATCTGGGCCACCCAACCCCATCTGGACCTATGTTCCTTTTTAATGTTCAAACTACTAACAGATTTCCTGAGCCATTCTAATTTCTTTCCTTCTAGGTGAGTCACACTTGTACTTAGGTCTATTAGGAATTCGCTGAGATTTCAAAGTATTAATATTCTTCAATATTTCATATTGATTTGTAGCAAATGAGTAAATTCCTAATAGGAGTACAGACTCCTGGCAGTTGGATTTCTAACACATTAGAGAACAATCTATTTTTCAGCCAAGTTTCACTTTTTAATTTATGCCATCAGCTCGAGTCATCAATTGTCAAGGGAGAAAAGTTGCCCATGTGATTTGTTCTCTTGGGATACACATGTCTCTGCTCCCAACTAGCTCAGGAGTTCGCACCCTGGCTGTATATTAGAATCACCTGGAAGGGTTTCTTAATGTTAAAAATGTTCAGGGTCTACAGTGGGCCATGTAAATCAGAATTTCTGGGCTTAGGGCTGAAGGGATTTCTTATGTACCTAAGATCAAGAACCACAGAATCATATAGCTTACATTAAATGACTCTGTTTTCCCACTGCCTGACACCAGGTAGAGAACCTTCCAGGTACTAGTCACATGTATGTGGAGAGACCATAAAGAAAGCTGAATGCCAAAGAATTGATCCTTTTGAACTGTGGTTCTGGAGAAGACTCTTGAGAGTCCCTTGGACAGCAAGGAGATCCAACTAGTCAATCCTCAAGGAAATCAACCCTGAATATTTATTGGAAGCACAGATGCTGGAAACTCCCAATAATTTGGCTGCTTGATGCAAAGAGCCGACTCCTTCAGAAATACCCTGATGCTGGGAAAGATTTCCATTTTATGAAACGAAGCTACAAACCCTGTGAAAATAGGTACTTTAACTACTTGAGGAAAATTCTCAGCCTGACCTGCAAACGGCTCCTCTAAGGCTCCCAGGGGCTGGGTTCTAACCCTTGAAACAGCCTCACCAGTAGAAATGGCTTTTCTAGACTAGGTTGATTGCTTTTCAGCTGAAAGAGTCGACTTTTATTGGTCCCTACTCATTTTGCCATTTAAATTTTTTATAGACTTGTCAGTTTTCTTGTCTTCTGTTCTACAATAACATTTTCCAGCAGTATATCAAATTTGACCGTTGGCATATTCAGTAATGGAATCTGGAGAACCAGTTTTATTGATGTCCTAAAAGCTTGTATGCAAGGGATAGTCATCTGTGCTTGGTAACTAGTATTTTTAATCCTTTGTTTTTAATTGTTAAGCTGCTTTTAAACTGGTTGGGGATGGCAACACTTCCACTTGTTTCTAGATCTTTTTTTCTCTTTTTTCTTTTCACCATTCCTAGAAACCATACTGGATCTCAGTTTCTCTGAGATTAAACTTCATCTAAACCCTTTTCTTAGTATTACAGATCATGAAATGTTGACTCTGTCTAACCCAGATCTCCGGACTCGAATATTTCTCATCAAAAACTACTTCCCCCCCCCACCCCCCGTAAGACTCAACATTTTTTGTCCATTGATTTATTTGATATGAAAGTCAGTGTGTTTTTTGAAACCACGAATTTTTAATCAAATGTGGTGATGGGTCCCTCAGAGACAACTATCAAAGATTTTATGATTTTACTTAAGCTTTTAGATTATGCTGCATGCAATTTGTGTTTTGCTTTAAATACAGAGGCCATTATCAAATACATGCAGAATTCCTTAATAGATTTCAAAAAGATTTCCTTGTATAAATATATTTATCATATTTAAATATTTCTACCAAGCTATTTCTTAGATAGGGTTTTCATTTCCTTGATTTCCTAGTCTTCCCCTTCCTGCTTGTTTTTGAACTTACAGAAAGATGGGAAAGAATCAGAGCTCTCACTTAAATTTTTTTTTTCCATTTTCTTAAAAACATATAAAGTAAATGGTTAATAGGCTATATGTTCATCCACCTCATTAGAACTTATTCAAATGCATTCCTTTTCATGGCTGAGTAATATTTCATTGTGTGTATGCACCACACTTCCTTATCCATTCATCTATCGATGGACATCTAGGTTGCCTCTTTGTCCTAGCTATTAAAACAGTGCTGCAGTGAACACTGAGGTGCATGTGTCTTTTTCAAACCTGGTTTCCTCAGGGTTTATGCCCAGTAGTGGGATTGCTGTGTTGTACAGTAGTTTTATTTCTAGTTTTATATATATATATATATATGGAGTCTCCATACTGTTCTCCCTAGTGGTTGCCTCTGGCCAATTCATATTGATGTATGGCAAAAAGCCATCACAATATTGTAAAGTAACTATCCTTCAATTAAAATAAATATGAAAATTAAAAAAGAGAAAAAGATGTAAATGGATAGAAGGTCGAAATGATTAGTTACAACGATATTGTGAGAGTATCTGTGGAAAGGAAAAGTTGCCAGAGTAATGGAATTCTGTTAGAAAAGGAGGTATGGTCTCCTTCAGAAAACAAGGAGAGATCAGCCAAACCTGAGATGGGGTTCCTCACAATAAAGGAAAACGCTGCATTGGCTTTCCAGCAGATTGACCACCTTAAGAACATTTGTGTGTATAATACACAACAGATACCCCATTTACCCCTTGGTAAAGCTGTTAAAATAATGACTGTCTAGTGCCCTGCTCTAGCAGCCCGACAGAAATATCTAACAGCCTTATATCTGCAGCTTGGCAGGCTGAGATAGTTGGATGGCGTCCAGACATCAGGGAAAGTACTGAACTGGCCCAAAAGTTCGTTCGGTTTTTTATGTACCATCTTGCCAAAAAACCCAAAATGAACTTTTGGGCCAACTCCCTAGATTTTAGAGTGTGTCGTACAATGAACACTTGGAACCAAGCTCAAACCTCCATTAGTGTCAGTTTCTGATATTTTATTGCTTTTTTCATTGAATGTTAAGAGACTCAGGATTATCTTTACAAATCTTAAACTGTTCACTTTTTCCCAAGAATTGTAAAGAACCTAAAGTGTTTTACCTTTTATCTCCCAATTACCATGTACTAAATTACTATCTAGTTGTATTTAGAACCACCTGTTTTCACACTCCCTCCATTAGCTATTATTTTCCTTTATTATTTCATTAGTGTTGATTTAGATTCATTAGCAACTTTTTCGCTTGCCATTTCATTCTTACATTCTACTGCTTTCATTTAGATTCAGTTGCCTTGTTTTCAAACTATAGAATATCCTTGTACTAAAGCAAGACACTCAGTTTTTCTCTGAAGATGTTGAAATTTTTGTTTCATTCTTTTCATCATAGGTTAGCTGGGTAGAGGTGTCTTTGTCCCCACTGCCAAGTATAGCACTTTCAGAACACTTCTCTATTTATTGCCATGGAAAAGTGTTGTCAATCCGATTGTCTTTCTTTTGTAGGTAATCTTTTGTTTTTCTTTAGTCGCTTTAAATTTTTTTTTTATTTTTCTTCCACCCCTACAGTTTCACTAAGCATATGTGGGGTAAGATTTGTTTTTATTTAGCCTTCCTGTAACTGTGTGTTTTTTAAACTTGAGGATTCATGTCTTTTTCTGCAATTCTTGGATATGATTGTCATATATCTTAAAATATTTGCTCTCCCCCTTCTTACTTTGGTTGGTATTCCTCATTTCACTTTTCATGTCTGTTAACCTTGTCTTCATCAGTTTCATCTGTTTCTCTCTGTGTGTACTGCAGTCTGGATTTCTTTTCTCAGAAAGCTTCCCGTTCACCAGTTTTTCAGATCTGTGTGTATCTGCAAGGGATTCAGAATTTCATTTTCATGATTCCTGACACCCTCAAACTAATAGGAAATTCATCTAGAGTAAGGAATTCAGCCAGGAGGTCACTCTCCCTGCTTGTGGTATGTGTTTTAAGAGGACAGACACTGACCGTTGATTTTTTTTCCCCCTCAATAAACATCTTGTGAAAGTCATTGAATGAATCAATGAACCCATTCCCCTATGGAAATGCAAAAATCCCAGCCAGTGACCTCCTAGAGCTTACACTTGAAGAGAGAAGTCATCAGTCACATCGCCCTGACATTAGTTTACATGTTCAAGATATGGTTGGAGCTAGAGGAAGGAATGGCAGCTAGGGAAATATTTCAGAGGCAGCTATGCTTGTATTGGGCTTTGCAGGATCTTTAAGAGTTTGCCATGGGCACAAGGCATGGAAAGGAGAGAGGAATTACCATGTAGTCAAAGGCTCAGAGATTACCAAGCCCCTAGGACACTTGGAGATGGGCATATTGATGTCTTTTGATGAGGGAAAAGCCTTGGGCATAAAGGGAACATGTCCCCTCCACCCTGGCCCCTTCTGTAGGCAGCTCTGCCTCCAGCATGCAGAGCTTGCCACTCTCCCACACAGCTTTCCTGATGACATACAACAAGGGGACGGGCAGAATAGCCAGCAGGCTTCAAGCTTGTGGTGGAATAAGCAAGCCCCACTAAGATTCCAGCCAACAGTTCCACCTTCTGTGTCATGATTTAATCAACTATATCAGTCCAGATGCTGAATCCTGAAACTCGGGAGGAAAGAGAAATTACCAACTTCACAAGTAAAATGAGAAGCAAATCTGGCCTGCCTTTCTGCACAGTCACCCTGATTATGTGCCAGATGATGCGCTGGGAGTTCGGCAGTACACAAGCCAAAGTACACGTCATCAACATGTAACCCAATAGAGAGCTACTATCATATAGTCATAAATGTGCTGGGGAAAAGACATAGAGTGAACGGGGAGAGAGGAAGCTGGGTGAGAGTTTCTTTAGGTGTTTTTTTTTTTTTTAAGTCAGGTAAGAGAGACCTGAATAATGAGCAATGAGTGGGCAAGCAAAGGGTTGAAGAGTGTTCCAGGCAGAGGGCAGAGGAGGTGCAAAGCCACCAAGGCAGGAACTAGTGGATTAGGTCCAAAGGGCAGGAAAGAGCCTTGAAGATGGGGGAGAGTCAGAGGAGATAAAGCCAGGAAGGTGGGCATGAGCCACGTCACCTAGGGCCGGGCAAAGCATCCTGAGGGAGTTGCATTTTCTTGTAAACAACGAGAAGAAATGCTTTAAGCAGAGCAACAGCACTATCAGATTTTGGTTTCTAGGACATTTCTCTGGAGATTATATGAATAACTCAGTGGAAAGGGGCAAGTTTAGAGATAAATTAGGACCCCACTGTAGGAGTAGAGGTGTGTGATGGTAGCTTGGCCTGAGATGATGGGATGTGGATGGTGAGAGTAATTAAATTGGGGATCCATTTTTGAGGTAGAATCCATTGGACCTGGTCATGGGTTAGAATTCAAGGTGTGGGAAAGAGAGGAAACCCAGGTTTTATACTGAGTTACTAGATGGTGAAGATTGGCAGGAGAAAGTGAGGGGCAGGGATGAGTATCTAGGGTTCAGGTTTTTAAATGGCTAAGGGGAGTGGCTAAAAATGGCGATATTGTATAAGGACATGTTAGGAAGGAGTTAGGATATGGTCCTCTGCCCCCTGTGGAACCCTGAGTGGAGCTTTGGACCATAGTAAATAAGATGATTAGCTTGTGGAATTTTGAATGAAACTGGGCATCCATTGGGGGTCCTGAAATGTTGACAGATGTATAGCCAAAATGGTTTTGACTCCTATGAACAAAAAGAACCTTGGTGACTTTCCAGGCCTGATGAGATCTATAACCGTGTACAGTCTAAGTTCTTATTCTTTTTCTCTTCTCCCATTTTCTTTCTCTGAAACTTAAACCCTTCCGTGATGATAAACCCAGGGCATATGCACATAGACCCACACAGGAGGATACTGACACATTCCTACATATGCATAACCGTGTTATTTCCCAAATTCTTGCAAAGAGTGAGTGACCTCACTTAATGGAGCTAGCCTCACTCTCTGTTTCATGCTTCTAATTGCAGGCAATTTCCTAGGGCTTTGACAGCTAACTTCAGTTCAGTTGCTTTATGTCTGATTCTTTGTGACCCCATGGACTGCAGCACACCAGGCTACCCTGTCCATCATCAACTCCCGGAGCTTGCTCAAACTCATGTCCATCAAGTCACTGATGCCATCCAACCATCTCATCCTCTGTCCTCCCCTTCTCCTCCTGCCTTCAGTCTTTCCCAGCATCAAAGTCTTTTCCAATGCGTCAGTTCTTCACATCAGGGGGCCAAAGTATTGGAGTTTCAGCTTCAGCATCAGTCCTTCTAATGAATATTCAGGACTGATTTCCTTTAGGATGGACTGGTTGGATCTCCTTGCAGTCCAAGGGACTCTCAAGAGTCTTCTCTGACACCACAGTTCAAAAGCATGAATTCTTTGGTGCTCAGCTTTCTTTATAGTCCAACTCTCACATCTATGCATGACTACTGGAAAAACTGTAGCTTTGACTAGACAGACCTTTGTTGGCAAAGTAATGTCTCTGCTTTTTAATATGCTGTCTAGGTTTGTCATAGTTTTTCTTGCAAGGAGCGTCTTTTAATTTCTTGGCTGCAGTCACCATTTGCAGTGATTTTGGAGCCCAAGGAAATAATTGCTCATTTATCCAGGAGAATCTTAGAATAAGAGAGAGCATTGCATCTGAGTCTTGATTCAGTGGACCTGACTTTTGGAGTTGTGATGGTGTGGGGAGGGAGGCTGAACACACCAGCATTTAGGCAAATGCCAGAAAGATCTTTGCTCAGTGAAAGGAAATGTTCCAGGCTTTTCAGTGGCACATTCTCCTCCTGACCCCTCAAAGTGTACATGAGCAAGAAAGCAGGGATGAAGAGAAGAGCACCAGTGAGAAGTCATCAAAGAGACTCACTCAATTATTTCTCTCACAGACTACTCTCTGCATCTGGAAAACAGCTTCTCTCCTTTCTATCTATAAAATTGCTCTGATATTTTATGAAGATGGGAAAGGATTCTCTTTTTCACTCTGAGTCTCCTCCTCCCCAACAAACTTGGGGCAAATCATTATCTCTCAGTACATTTTCAACCTTCTATTGAAAAAAAGCTATGAATGCTTTGAAACAGGAGTAGGACACAGAGGAAACGGGAGTGATCTGACATGTTGACTGAAGGTGACCTAAGTCCTGTGTTTCTCCCTCAAAGAAGCGAGGTATGAGGTGGGTGCTGGGTGCTTCAAGGTTAGGAAGTATTATGAAACCATGACTGTAGTTCACTGCATGTGTACTGAGCACTACTAGATACTTCCCAGGTGGTGTTAGTGATAAAGAAGCCACCTGCCCATGAAGGAGACATAACAGACTCTGATTTAATCCCTGGATTGGGAATATCCCCTGGAGAAGGGAATGGAAACTCACTTCAGTATTCCTGCCTGGAGAATCCCCATGGACAGAGGAGCCTGACAGGCTACAGTCCATAGGGTCGCAAAGAGTCAGACATGACTGAAGTGACTTAGCATGCACACTAGATGCTGCTGCTGCTAAGTCGCTTCAGTCGTGTCCGACTCTGTGCGACCCCATAGACGGCAGCCCACCAGGCTCCCCCGTCCCTGGGATTCTCCAGGCAAGAAAGCTGGAGTGGGTTGCCATTTCCTTCTCCAATGCATGAAAGTGAAAAGTGAAAGTGAAGTCGCTCAGTCGTGTCCGACTCTTTGCAACCCCATGGACTGCAGCCCACCAGGCTCCTCCATCCATGGGATTTTCCAGGCAGGAGTACTGGAGTGGGATGCCATTGCCTCCTCCGACACACTAGATACTTGATGTTTAATAAAGTGCCAGTGTACACCCCTAGCGGATCTTCAGGAAATATTTGTGGACCAAGTACTTTAAGGTTTGACCCATAAGAGTAGCTGTTGATGGAGATGTGAACTAATCAGGTCCCACACGCCCCTAAACAAATGACAGAATTTAAGTTGTTGAAAGGTGTGCAGTAGAATAAACCAGGGCTTGGACTCCCTCCCTTATGTCTCCTCTGTCTCCAGCTCCACTAGGAAATCTTCATTTGTGTTATTATAGTTAACATCAGAAGCATTTTTGCACAGCAGCGCAAATATGCCTCTTGTGGCTGGAGAGAGGTCCTGTAGCATTTGTTCAGGCAAATGGGATTTCACTTCAGAGGCAGCTGACGGTGTGGCTGAGGTTTGTACATGTGGAACAATTTGTCAGCAGGCCTATCGAAAGTCTGAGAGGGTGTTCCCTGATCCTGTGGATGTTTGAAAGAGTCCTGTGAATGTTTGGCCTCATCAGGAAAAAAGAGAACCCACGGCTCTTGGGTTTCTTTATGACAGAGAAAGATCCTGGTTCAGATCTCAATTTGGATCAGTGCCCTGGCCCTCAAGTGCATTCAAGTTGCAGGCTGCTCTGGCTGACCTCACGGGCCCTGGATGTGAGGAGAGGGTGGAAACCCATCCACCCAAGTGGTTTGGTGGGGTGAACTCTCTGGGCTCGTATCCAGGTTAATCAGCAAGTGTGCCCAGCCTCAGTGGTTCTCCTGAAAGTCTTCTGGAAGCAGGATAGTGGAAATAGTGCTGACCCAACAAATAGAGGATGAGACTGTTGGATGGCATCACGAACTCAGTCGACATATGAGTTTGAGCAAACTCTGGGAGATGGTGAAGGACAGGGAAGCCTGGCGTGCTGCAGTCCATTGGGTTTCAAAGAGTCAGACATGACTTTAGCAACTGAACAACAGACAGAGACGTGGTATCTACTGTGGCTTGTTCTGCTGCTTCGCTCCTGAGTTTCCCTTCTAGATTCTGAACAACTGTGCCTTATGTCATGTGGACCTAGCGCCTGCTCACATAATTGTTCGTTCTAGTTCATGATCAGTGGAGAAGGAACCATTCCAAGCCTGGGGGATCCATGTTCACTTGCCAAGCAAGGCTTATAAGAGTCTGTTCAAACCCCATTCCTGCCTCCCCGCCCCCACCCCACCCCCCGCAGCTTTTGATTAGATCATGTTTTTAGGTGCTTATCATCATCTACTATTGTTGATATTATCTCATTGTTCTTCCATCCCATCTGCTAATGAAACGCTGTTGGAGGGATATTGTAGGAGTCATTCAGACAGAGATGGCCGAGAAAAGGTTGAGGAAGGCATTCCAGGCAGAGCGAATTCTTAAGGTCACTGAGGCTTACAGGAACTAGGCATCATGCTGAAGCTTACATGTCCAGTGAGTAGCAGAGCAGAGCCCAGGTTTAACTCTGTGTGTCTAATTAGATCCAAAACCTGTGCATCTGCACATAAGCGCCTCCTGAAGGCCAGCCTGAGGAGTTTGGCCATATCGTGTAAAAAATGGGGTACCTTACAAAGGTTATGGAGAAGACTTATGTGAAGAAAGCAGTGCTCTAGGAGGATAAATTTAGTGGCCATGTGCTAGCTGGATAAGCAATGTGAGAGGCTAGAAATAGAAGACCAGTTGCAAGACAGTGTAAAAGCCTAGTCATAAACGATTTAGGACCCATTTACTATTTGCTGAGCTACTGCTGTTTACTTCCTCTATCATAATTTTGATCAGAGTTGTATTTTTCAAAGTTGGTCTTTGCCCGCTAATTTGTAAGCTTGCTTACGATGGGGACTGTGTCTCTCTTATTCACTGCTTTATCTTCACTGCCCACACAGTCCCAGGCATGTAATAAATACACAATAAATACTCATTGTTTGGATGAATGAATGTGAATGAAGGACAATGAAACAAGATTTGAAATAGTTCGCCTGAGATATTGTAGATAAACATTGAAAACATTAGCAGAACGATGGTAACAGCTGCCATTTCAGGAGGAGCTCTTGAGCTAAGCAAGTATTTTAACTAAATTTCCTCAATTCATCTTTATAGCGTTTATGGAAAATAGGTCCTGTTATCAATCCTGGTTTATAGCTAAGGAGATTCCCTTTACGTAGGTGTAGAATGGAGCATGGTGACTGTAATCAACAATAGCCAATGGTATATTTGAATGTCGGTTAGAGAGTAGATGTCAAATGTTCTTGTCAGTCATGCAAAAAAAGGGTAACTGGCAGTCACAGAAACATTAACTATTCTTATTGTGGCAGTCATTTCACAATATGTATGTGTTTGAAATCATCACATAGGACATCTTAAACTTACACAGTATTATTCATCAGTGGTATCTCAAGGAAGCTGAAAAAGGAGGCATAGAATGGCTGGCCACATCACCAGAGAAAACCGAGCAAGCATGTGAACTGAAACCACGTCTGATTGGTTCAAGAGCACCGTGTTGAGAAATTGGGAGAACATGAAGATTGAAGCTGGGAAGTAAGACAAGGGAGACTCTGCTCTCTCCCTTTTGACTTATTGGTCTGTGATTTGGAAGATTTTGGTTTTAGATGTCTTTTGAGGTGCCAGCAGTACAGCCCAGTATAGATGAGATTCCCGGTGGATGATACCGAAATGGGCTTAGATGAGAATTCAGGCTAGGGGTAGAAATTCAGCAGCCAGCAGCATGAGGGCAACAGGTGAGACCCAGAGAGCCTTTTCAAGACAGAGAATGTAGAATGTTAAGCCCACAGGCCCAAAGCCTCCACCTGGGTTGTTAGCCGAACTCAGTAGACTAGCCGATGAAGAGGAGCTGACAAAGGGTGTGTCTTCCCCAAGATCACGTGCCTTGAGTAGCCTACATGGAGACCCCAGAGCAGTTGGAGGAGAGCCTGGCAGGCAGACGCTCATCTCTCCCTTGGCTGGGCTTCTGGGTAGGGAGCAGGCCCCACAGTCTTGATTGCTGGAGTTGAAGCAGAGACCCTGGGAGCTTTTTCTCCTAACAGTTCTTCTAAAGGGAAATTCTGTGACAGAGCCACTAACACTTCCAAAATAAGTTTTCACGTTTGGGAGACCCAGGAGAAGTCTGGAGCATCCATACAGAGCTGAGTGGGGACTTCTGTGTTGCCTTCAGACTGTGTATTTACTGGGCTCCTTGAAGGGGCAAAATGAATTGCAGCCTTGGGAGCTCAGTGAGGGGGAGTTGGAAGAAGGAACGGTTTTTATCTGTGTTTCATGTTGCCTAGAGGTCACATGGCCTATGAGTGTCCTGGCAGAAGTCCTGAGAGAGGGACTCACACATTGTCCTTGCTACCATTAGGCATGTATGAACATCCTGATGCTATTCAGAGAATTACTGAATCGTGATTTCTCTGTGCTCTTTGTTTTTGGAACTTACAAAAGTGATCTTGCAGTCTTCCTGGATGCTACATCCATCCATCAGAGAACAGAATTACCCATCCCCACAGCACTGGTGCCTACCCTGCCATCCACCTGGGCAATATGGCCCTGTGTGCTCACTCTTGGCTCCACTCTTAAGGTTTTTTTGCTTTATGTTTTGAGTGGTTCCTGGACTTGGATTTTCATGATGAAATTAACTAGAGGGTATCCCTAGAAGAATCACTTCTTCAGTCTGTTTCCTGCAAGCCACTTAGGACATATAATAGAAGGGATCCAAGAAGCTGATGATCATGCCAGCTGGACCATTACATTCCGTAGACTGAGACAGAAATAGATGCTTTCAAGTTGCTAATAGCTTACCAACTGCTTATGTAGCTATATTCACGGTGAGCTCTCCTCACTGTGGTTCCACTGCTAGGAGGAAGGGAGAAAAAGCCCAGGGTTCACTGAAACTCACAGTGGGCAAAATAGTAGTGCAGTTCCACACAAATGACCCTTTCACTTCCAAATATGAACCCACCATCTCACTCTGCCCATCTCTGCTCTTCAGTGGTGGGCAATCCAAGGGAACATACTCCACACTCAGCCTGCAACACCATCAGTCACCTGGTTGCCTAAAATCAGAGTCTGCCTGGACTTGGGATGTTGGCGTTGGCAAAGAGTATAGGGCCGCATTATCATCTGAGAGGCATATGAGCCATCATAGTTTAGCTTTCCAGCACCTAGTTGTTCTTCCATTGTGACGGAAAAGAATACTGAGCCACAGAGTCCAAGAGAAATAGTCCTGTGCTCTTTGTTCCCTGGATCTTTTCTGTTTCACTTCTACCATGTTATGTGTGTGCTAGGTGGCTTCATCTTCTCTGAGGGGTGACAAGTAGATCCAGGGTTGTTAAAAAGAAACAAACATGATACTGGACTAAACACAGATGCACACACAGCTGCTGGAATACCAGCAGTGGTCAGATGTACCCTAAGAATCTGAGCCAAAGTGGCTCTGGCCATGTTTCCTGCCCAGGAGCCATATTCATTTGACAAAGTGGTGGGAGTGTTTGGAGGCTGTCTGCCATTTCGTGGGTAGGTGCCAGTGTTGTGAAACACTCTGCATTGAGTGGGGCATCCTGCTCCACTGAGAAGTATCTAAGCCCTAATCCCATACAGTTGTCCCTATCGGGAGACTCCGGAGCAGAAACTGGTGAAGGGGTACGGGCAAGTTTTATGGAATTTTTAAAGTTATGAGAGATTTCAGAGAAGTGGCTAAAGTAGTGCTTCTCAAAGTATAGTTTCTATATCATCTGTGTCAGAATTGCCAGGAGTACTTATTAAACACATTCTCAACCCCACCCAAGACCTGGGAAAACAAGAGGCTGAGGGCTAAACTAATTGACATACAAAGTCATCTAGAAAGTCAGCTATCCCCACTGAGGAAATCACAATTGGAAGTCAGGTTGGACAATAGAAAGAGGTATTTAGGGTAAATTTAGGGAGATGGAAGGGGCTTTCCTCGTAGCTAAGTCGGTAAAGAATCTGCCTGCAATGCAGGAAACCCGGGTTCATATCCCTGGGTTGGGAATATCCCCAGCGAAGGAAATGGCAACCCCCACTTCCAGGGAGATAGAAAGAATCCTTATTTATTCTACTTTGAAAATATTTAGAATCTCATTGTTTTTAAACAAGAGTCTGGTTTCAAAGGCCTTAAAAAGTCAATTTACAAAAATACAGTCTACAAAGAGTCAGTAACCTATGAGAAGTTCCTTTTCTAGTAATCAAGGAAACTCAAATTAATAAAATATCTATTTTATATTTATCATATTGGCAAAGATGATTTCTTCGTTTATCTGTATTTCACTGGTAGTACGGGTTTTTGAAGAAATTTATGTCAGGACTGGCATTCAAGTACATTGCTGTTGGAAATGTACATCCAAATGATCTTTCTAGAAATCACTTTGACCAGATGTATGCAAAGCCTTAAAATGCACATATCCTTTCAAGTTGTAATTCTACCTCTAGAACAAAGACTAAGTTATTTTACTGTTATTTGTGGTATTTTGTTTACAAATCATGTCTTCTTATTTATTACAACAGAAATGGAAAAAACCTAAATGTTTAACATTAGAACATAGTTTGATAGCATATTACATGGTCATGTAAATTTCAATCATATGATAAATTTTAACAACATGGATAGTGCCCATTGTAGATTGAGATATCAAAGTTTTAACTATAATCATATGGGGAAAATTAACAATATGTAGAAAAAAGAACTGGAGGAAAAAATTCCAAGATGTTAACAATCCTTAATTGACTGGTTTTTGTGTAGTTGTTCATTTCTTTATGCTTTTCCCAATTTCCTACAATGGGCATGTGAAACTTTAGAGGGCAGAAGTAAGTTAATTTAAATATATCTGTGGTGAAAGATCCCCTGAAGGAGGGCATGGCAACCCACTCCAGTATTCTTGCTTGGAGAATCTCACGGACAGAGGAGCCTGGCAGGCTACTGTCTTTAGGGTTGCAAAGAGTCAGACAGAAGCGACTCAGCACGTGGTAGAAACTATAGTCAGGAAAGAATGAAAAGTCCTTTCCAATTACCCTTCAGTAGTGTGAGGTGGGATGGGGATCGTAGATTTCATTTAACATAATCTGATCAGCTCTGACCACCAGCTTATACCAATACAGCATTATCTAAAAAGGAAATTTGTTAGTGCTCACTTTCCCTTCCTGGGTACATTCCATTACTGGTTTCATATTGATTTAGCATGTGTCATTCTTGATGGAAAGGTGGTTGGAATGGAGTATACTTGGGTAGTAGTGGTAGTTAGGGCTTTTTAAAATTTTAATTTACATTTCATGAATATAAAATAAATTGGATTGACCAGAACGTTTCAGTAAGGCATCAGGAACTTTGCAAATGAATATCACTCTTTTGTTTACTTTTTTTTTCTGAATATGCCATTTGCATTCTATTCCCTTGAGTTATTTATTGTTTGTAGCCCTCATAGAATTGCTAGATTAAATTTCTCTAGGGCTGTTTGTGAATACTGTACAGACGCAATAAAATACTTATGGGGTCATGTTGGCAGGAAGAACTCGATTTCCAATAAAGAAAAAACAACCAAAAGTATTCAGTAAATTCAAAACCACCAAGACCACATTAATTCCAATTGGAAGCTGGGCTTTAAAATGTGAACCATCAATAGAGAATACATTTAGAAGACACTGACTGCACATTTATATAGTATGGCTTTAGAAATTCCCAGGAAAATTGGAGTGAGTTTCTGTAAATAACAGGACTTGGTACACTAGACAGTTACCAAAGTAAATAGGCTATAGGTAGTATGTCATAACATGTGCTTTACTCATTTCTTCGCTAAAAGGAGTTAGATTCTAATTATTTGTGAAACTGTCACTACATCCTTAATAATAACAACCAGGTCTTCATAATCAAATACCTCTTTAACTCTGCTGTGAACATGGGCCTCATAAGTAAGCTACAGAAGCCCAGATGTGGTTTTCCTTCTTGCTTTTTTTTTTAGTAAACTGTTGAGTCTGAGGATTAGTCAGAAGGACCTGGAAGAAGATTCTTCCAATCAAATATGTAAAATTACTAAGATGTTTCTATGCTACACTAAATAGAATTTAGAGGGTAACAGGACAGCAAGGGAGTGAACTTCAAACACATATTCACCCCCTGATTGTGGTGGAGACTAAATAATAGGCATTGCTGCCTTTGCTTGAGGAAGTGAAAGACACAATTCAGGCTAAACTGACCAGATCACTATCACTGTTAGTCAGTGGCTTACCAGCCTTCCTGCTGGATTGAACAGATAGTCTTTTATTTTGCAATGATATGACAGTCATTGGCACCACTTAGATTGTCACTGTTATAATACAGTCTCGGCCATAGTTTCAATTTATAATTATATGATATTACTTTGATTTTCACAGATCTGTTTTTCTTATGAAATATTCCTGGAATATTCACACCATTTGAAAATTTCTCCTTAGAATAATTATGTAAATATGCAGGGAATATAGTATAGGACCTGAGTTTTCTCTCCATACCCCTTGGGTCCCAAGTGCATTTCAGAATATGGAACTGTTTTGGAAAACAAAAGTGAAAGTCGTTCAGTCGTGTCCAGCTCTTTGGGACCCCATGTTCTATACAGTCCATGGAATTCTCCAGGCCAGAATACTGGAGTGGGTTGCCTTTCCGTTCTCCAAGGGATCTTCCCAACCCAGGGATCGAATCCAGGTCTCCCACATTGCAGGTGGATTCTTTACCAGCTGAGCCACCAGGGAAGCCCAAGAATAATGGAGTGAGTAGCCTATCTCTTCTCCAGGGGATCTTCCAGATCCAGGAATCAAACCGGGATCTCCTGCATTACAAGTGGATTCTTTACCAGCTGAGCTACCAGGGAAGCCCCAAACAATATATATATATATGAAAATGAAAGGTAATAACTGATATTATGAAACAGAAGCTATTCCTAGAATCCTGACCCCTCCCAACTCAGTCACTTCTTGTGGATTTCCTATGCCTAGGCCTTTTTATTAGCTCAGGTTGTTCCCTGGTCCAAAATGCTCTCCGTCCTCTGCTTTACTTATTCTTAAGCATTCTTCAGCTCTACTTCTTCCATGAAGCCTTCTCTTACACCTGCTGTTTATAGTGATCCTTGCTCTGCTGACATCCTGTAGGTCTTGTCCTCAGTGCCATCAATCCCTACTTATTCTCTGCTACATGTGATACATATATATGTGTGAATAAATAAATATATATGTATATATACATATATATATATATATATATATATATAATACTCCCATGCATTATTTGCTTTTGGATAGGCAGTGCATCTGTACCCCTCCAAATTGTCGTCTTGCTCATTTTATAAGGTTCAGAGAGGTTAAGTAACATGCCCAAGGCTGCATAGTTCATTAGTGGTAAAACTGAGATTGAAACTCAGTTCTCATATGAATTCACAGTCTATATTCTTTCAGTTCAGTTCAGTCACTCAGTCATGTCCAACTCTTTGCGACCCCATGAATCGCAGCACGCCAGGCCTCCCTGTCCATCACCAACTCCCGGAGTTCACCCAAACTCATGTCCATCGAGTCGGTGATGCCATCAGTCATCTCATCCTCTATCGTCCCCTTCTCCTCCTGCCCCCAATCCCTCCCAGCATCAGAGTCTTTTCCAATGAGTCAACTCTTATTCTTTACTCCTACATTATTGGATATTAATCTATGCCTATAAAAGAACTTTCACTCTAAATGGGAAAATAAGAGTCTGACCTCATGTATCTTCTTTTTTATGGACTGAATGTTTGTGGCCCCTGGAAATTCATGTGTCCTAATGGCATTAGGAGGTAAGGCCTATCAGTATCTTATATGCCACTTGGCACAGTGCTTGACACATAACAGGCACTACAAAAATATTTGTAGACTGAACAAGTTGTGGACTGATCTCAGACCCTCACTGTGCTGAAATATCTGTATTGATAAAATAAGTTCCAAAGATAGAGGTTGGATTACCTGTTTCCATCATTTGAAAAATGAGTGGATTACCAATTCATACTAATATTCAGTCTCTTCCTCCACTCTGAGCCCCCAAAGCCCAATTTTTGCCTTAGCACCATGGCAGACTTTTCTCTATTCTAGCCTTGATATACAATTATAAACAAGAATACCACCATAATAACTCTGTTCCCTGGCATATGAATGAGAATGATTTTTCTTGGAGTTCTCCATGCCCGCTGCTTGGAATTCTTTTGTCATTTCCTTAATGGGCCTGTTCAAGAGAACTGAGCTGCTGGATATGTTGTGAAAGCCACAGGTATTGTCTTCTCTGTCACCAGGGAGATTCGATGGGTTTTCCTTTTGTATGGTTCTAAGGAGATGCCCTTCTAATCTTGGAGAGACTGCTTGTTGTTACCCTTGGGATTTGTCATGGTGGCATTAAATCAAAGGGCTTTTGTAGTGTTGGGAGGAAAAACAAACATTCTTGCTGGGAGGCACCTTTGAGACCATCTGGTGGAAATTCCCATCTAAAGGCAGGGACCGTGTTTGCCTTGTTTCAGTTTGTATCCCCAGTGTATAGCAATATGCTTGGCAAAGAGTAGGTATGTGATAGACGTCTACTGATCAAATGAATATTTTGCAAGTGGAAGACTGTAAAAACTTTATGTTGGCCTATTTTGATTTGTGCATTCTCCTCTGTACTCCAGCAAAGAAAGTGTTTTCTTTCTACCTGTTCCCCCATCCTGGATTATTCAGCCCTGTTCTCTAGCCCAACACATCCATAATTTTCCCTATTAAAGTACTTGCTATACAGTAATATCTCTCTGGCTTTCTGCCCTTCCTCTCATTCCTGTGGTTCTGTGTTTGTGTTATATTCTCAAGTGATGAGAATAGAGCTGAGCTGATGCTTGATGCTTAGAAAATATTAGTTGGATTAATGACTGAAATGCCCATGGTGGACAGCAAAAACCATGACAGTGCCATGCATCACATTTATATAACACAGAGGAGTTTTTGTGGACAGAGACATCTGAAGAATGATGGCATTCATGGGACTGCTGCCATGAGAATGATTGGTCATAGACTTTCTCCATTTGGAACATAGGAACAATAATAATAGTGAAATCCCTGGAAGGTTGTAGAAGTTCAGTGGGAATATACTCTATAGGGAGCTAGGTCATGACTTCTGTAGTTGCAGAAGAAATTTGCTTCCTCCCCACCCCCATTACTATGAGCAGGCAGAAGGATGGAGAAGAAGGAAAAATGGCCCTGCCTTGGGAAGCAAGCACAGCTAACTCCTTCCCTTTTCCTTCCTCTTTTCCTTCTCACCATTTTTGCTAAGCCAAACAGTGTGCTAAAAGCCTGCCATCAGCCTGAGATGAAGACCTGCTGAACATAGGCCTTAGAGGATCAGAACAGTTGAGGACTCAACCAGGTTCCAAGCAAGCTGGAGAAATGAGAGTCAGGGGGCTTGAATGAATGCTAGAGCAGGAGAAATGGTGTGGGTCCAAGGACAGGAAAGCTTATTCTGATTGTGAGGAGGTAGACAGGTGCCCGCAGAGGTTGTGCGATGGCTTTCTCAGTTTCCGTATCTAAGAATTTGTTATAGTATGTTTTCCAATTAAATAGTACGGCTTGCAAAGTGATATTCCTAAGGGTATTGCAATGGACCAATCCACTCAATGGAAATGGTCTTAAACTAACAACATGAAGGTTCTAAAAAAGAGTCTGGCAGAAAGGATTATTATCACTGCTTCTCATTTGTTCATTTAATCATCTCTTCATGCATTCATCCAACAACTATTTAATAAGCTGTTCATGTGGATTAACAATTGACCAAAGAAAAAGAAATATAGTGGTGTGCATGGAAGATATCGGGCCCTACCCTGGTGGTGTTTACAATCTAGTGGAAAGAATGACATCATCTTGCAAGTATAATTAGAGTTCTGTGAAGGACATATGAGAAGGGCTCTAATAGCAGGAGCATTATGAAGAGTCAGAGAAAGGACCTTTTGAGCTGAGAACTGATGGATGAATAGGTACTAACCAGTAGGGAATAGATGGAGGAAGGGAATCATGAGAGATCAGGCAGAGGAAGCCAAGGCAGGCATTGTTCAATGGGTGAAATGGAAGGAAAGGGGAGAGAAAAGATACTATACTGTGAGAGTCACTGCCCAGTTTCCAAACAAACTTGAGACAGAGCTACTGGTATTATCCCTTTGAACACACAGGAAAATTAAACCTCAGACATATTCATGTCTTTAATTGATTTAACGAGTCAATATCAAAGCCCTACTAGGTTCAAGTCAATGAGCTGGAGCTGGATGAACATTTAGACATGGTTACTTCCCTCCAAGAGCTTGACTTTCTAGTGTAGACATGGAGTGAATTAGCCTTGGTCACAGTTGCTAGTAAGATGGAGGGCTGAAACTTGAGGTCTTTTGACTCCAAGCCCAGCACTCCATGTTGTTATGTTGTGCCTCTAGAAGGAAGAGCCCTTGTCAGTCACATCCATGAAGACTTGGCTCGATGAGGCAACTGAGCTTTTGTTCTAGCAGCTGGGGAAGACTTCCTTAGTGCTCACTGAGGACATTGGGACCTGGACATGTAAAACATAAAGTTGAAATTAAAACAGAAAAACACAGCTCATCTGTGTAACAACCACAGCTGCCCCTTCTGGAATTAATTCTGTGAGCTGGACATTTTTCACATGTCATGTAGCTCATCCTGACAACAACTCTGTAAATGTGGTTCATACTCACATTCAGTTGCTTGGTTAGTAATTCATGGGTACAGTATGCAAAGCCACATGGTCCAGTTCCATAGCCTGTGCTCTTATTCACATTCCATTTAGGCTGCCACAGATCAGCTGCTTCACTCTCAGCCTTAAATGTTTCTCCTCTGACCCAGACAATTGCCCCACTGTGGAGATCAGACCCCTGCTTCAGTTTCCACCTCCGCTGAGGGCAGGTCCAGTCCTACTAACACTCCTGGTTTTAACCCCAGTTCCTTCATCCTACCGACTTCTGCATGGTTCTATATATTCTTTTCGGGTGGTCAGGTACTCTTGTCGACTCTCAGCTGGTGTTCTGCAAGCACATCTGTGTCTGAAGGAGTATTCCTGATGTACCGTGGAGAGAAATGTTCTCCACATCCACCTACTCCTCCGCCAGCTTGTTCTCCTGCCAGCCTGTGCTCTTAACCACCAAGCCACCCTGGAGCTATCTGTTGGACTAGAATGGAGTCAGTGACACTATCCCAGAGACAATGGGACATCCTGAAACAAAGGCTCTTCCTGGCAGGACTCCTCAGTTCAGTTCAGTTTAATTGCTCAGTTGTGTCTGACTCTGCAACCCCATGGACTGCAGCACACCAGGCTTCCCTGTCCATCACCAACTCTTGGAGCTTACTCAAACTCATGTCCATAGAGTTGGTGATGCCATCCAACCATCTCATCCTCTGTCATCCCTTTTTCCTCCCGCCTTCAGTCTTTCCCAACATCAGGGTCTTTTCTAATGAGTCAGTTCTTCACATCAGGGAGCCAAAGTATTGGAGTTTCAGCTTCAGCATCAGTCCTTCCAATGAATATTCAGGACTGATTTCCTTTAGGATGGACTGATTGTATCTCCTTGCAGTCCAAGGAACTCTCAAGAGTCTTCTCCAACACCACAGTTCAAAAGCATGAATTCTTTGGTGCTCAGCTTTCTTTATAGTTCAACTGTCACATCCATACATGACTACTGGGAAAACCATAGCTTTGACTAGATGGACCTTTGTTGGCAAAGTAATGTCTCTACTTTTTAATATGCTGTTGAGTTTGGTCATAACTTTTCTTCCAAGGAGCAAGTGTCTTTTAATTTCATGCCTGTGGTCACCATCTGCAGTGATTTTGGAGCCCCCAAAAACAAAGCCTCTCACTGTTTCCATTGTTTCCCCATCTATTTTCCATGAAGTGATGAGACCAGATGCCATGACCTTGGTTTTCTGAACGTTGAGTTTTAAGCCAACTTTTTCACACTCCTCTTTCACTTTCATCAAGAGGCTCTTTAGTTCTTTGTACCATAAGTGTGGTGTCATCTGCATATCTGAGGTTATTGATATTTCTCCCGGCAATGTTGATTTCAGCTTGTGATTCATCCAGTCCAGCATTTCTCATGATGTACTCTGCATATAAGTTAAACAAGCAGGGTGACAATATACAGCCTTGACATACTCCTTTCTCAAATTGGAACCAATCTGTTGCTCCATGTCCAGTTCTAACTGTTGCTTCTTAACCTGCAGGCAGATTTCAAGTGGTCTGGTATTCCCATCTATTTTAGAATTTCCAGTTTGTTGTGATCCACATGGTCAAAGGCTTTGGTGTAATCAATAAAGCAGAAGTAGATGTTTTTGTAGAACTCTCTCACATTTTTGATGATCCAGCAGATGTTGGCAATTTGATCTCTGGTTCCTCTGCCTTTTCTAAACCCAGCTTGAACATCTGGAAGTTCACGGTTCACATATTGTTGAAGCCTGGCTTGGAGAATTTTGAGCATTACTTTGCTAGCGTGTGAGATGTGTGCAATTGTGCAGTAGTTTGAGCAGTCTTTGGCATTGCCTTTCTTTGGGAATGGAATGAAAACTGACCTTTTCCAGTCCTGTGGCCACTGCTGAGTTTTCCAAATTTGCTGGCATATTGAATGCAGCACTTTCACAGCAGGACTCCTAGTAAGATTCGTTTAACAGGTGAAAAGCAAAACACTAGACATGGAAGAGTAGATTGGCCTCATCTGGTAATTTCAGATGTCCAGTGACTGTTGAATCCCCCTTTCCTACATTTTTGTACATGCAATCATAATTGGTAAAGCCTTTCTACCCTACCACTGTTCTCCCTCCCCCCAAATAATTAAAACTGCAAAAGACTACACTTGTACCACCTGAATTTAGAGGCCAGATTTACCTCAAATCTTGTATGTGTATCTTCCTTATGAAGTCCTTTCACGTTTATGATATCATGGCATCCTTACTACAACCCCAGTGAGATTCTTCCCATTGTATAGTTGAGGAAATCTAAGGCTCAGAAAGCCCAAGGTCATGTAGCCAGGAAGGGTTTTGTAGTCATTGTTGGGTTCCTTTACCATTGGAAATGAGAGAAAGCATACCCATTCTTTAGGAAGCTTATCTCAACTTGCACTTCTGTTTCATGCCCCCAGTGAAATGAATCAGTTAGTAAATCATTTGACTTTCCAAAATAGATACTATGACCTCGAGGTCCATATAAGGATGGGCGTCTTCAAATTTTTCTTTAAATATTATCCTTTGTGTGTGTGCATACTAAGTTGCTTCAGTTGTGTCCAACTTTTTGCAATCCTATGGATTGTCGTCCACCAGGCTCCTCTGTCTAGGGATTCTCCAGGCAAGAATACTGAAGTGGGTTGCTGTGCCCTCCTCCAGGGGATTTTCCTGAGCCACAGATTGAAGCTGTGTCTCTTATGTCTCCTGCATTGGCAGGCGGACTCTTTACCACTAGCGCCACCTGGGACATCTAAATATTACCCTTTACATTTAATAAATATAATATGGACAACCACTAAAAAATAAAGGATTTCTATTGTATAGTTTAAAAAAATAGGTATTGTGTATGCAAGTGTACTGTGATATAGTGAGATTTCTTTTTCATTCCATGTCCCTCTCAAAACCTCATTTATTAAGTATTGGTTTTTTATATATATTATATAAGGGGTACAAAAAGTAGCATATATTATTTTGTAGGTTTTTTAAAACAAGTGACTTATATGGAAAGCTTTATTTGATAGATGGTATTTAGATTTCTGTTCAAATACAGCTTATTGGTGTGAGGGTGACAGCTTGGAAACCTTTTAGGATATATGACACACCTTTACTCCACTGGGATTTTGTCTACTCGGTAAGTGTCACTGGATTCTTTCTTAGGTGTTTTGTTCTTCATGATTAGCAGAATTGGGCACTTTATGGACTTTCAATTTCAAAACAAACATGGCTCATCACCAGTGTAGAAGTGATGACTGTGGTTGATTTGGTGAGCATTTAAAAATATGAAGTGGAAATAAACATGACTATTCCTATAAATGTTTTTTTTAAAAAGCAAACCTAATGCACTGGAAATGGTGTAGATGAAATAGAGGGGAAAGATGAGAACATTGGAAATAGAGTCTCATTAGCTCAAGCTGAGGGGAGAGGGCTTTAAAATGAAGGAGCTATTCATTTACTTATTCAATCAATATTTAATGAGCCAGGCATTGTTGTAGGCACTGAAGAAAAGGAGTGAACAAACACACACACACACACACACACACACACACACACACACACACACACACGCAACTTCCAGCCTCGTTGGAGCTGACATTCAAGGGGGGAAGAAAATAAATAAACATAAATAAAGCATATTTTATGTCAGATGGTGATATGTTGTATAGAGAAAAATAAATCAATGAAGAGTGATGGGGTTGCTCATGTACGTGCTAGAGAAGGCTCAACCAAGAAGATACTATCTGCACACAGAGAGCTCCAGGCCGAGGGAGAGCCAGTGCAGAGACCTAAGATGAGGGCTTGGTCCAGGACCAATCTGGTTGGTATAGAATGAGGAAGGAGAGAGTGGTGGGAGGTGAGGATACACAGGTTCTCAGGGAGCTCATTGGCCCAGGGTGAGAAGCTTTGTTTACAAGGTGTCTGGTTGTTGTTTGGCTAGTGTAATGGGCAGTGTTGGTGAGCTGCCCACCTTCCCTTTCCCAGTCGTTGGGGATTTTGGTTGTGAGGTTCTTCATTGCCCCCTTCTCTATAGCAAAAGGCCTCTTGCCTACGAGGGTGGCCTCCTCATACCTGAGGGAAGCCCACAGCCAATGACTCGTTCAACCCCATTGCCTGAAGATGGAGAGTGAAAAAGTTGGCTTAAAACTCAACATTCAGGAAACTATGATCATGGATTCTGGTCTCATCACTTCATGGCAAATAGATGGGGAAACAATGGAAACTGTGACAGACTTTACTTTTTTGGGCTCCAAAATCACTGCAGATGGTGACTGCAGCCATGAAATTAAAAGATGCTTGTACCTTGGAAGAAAAGTTATGACCAACCTAGACAGCATATTAAAATCAAAGACATTACCTTGACAACAAAGGTACATCTAGTCAAAGCTATGTTTTTTCCTGTAGTCATGTATGGATGTGAGAGTTGGACTATAAAGAAAGCTGAGCACTGAAGAACTGATGCTTTTGAACTGTGGTGTTGGAGAAGACTCTTGAGAATCCCTTGGACAGCAGGGAGATCCAACCAGTTTATCCTAAAGGAAATCAGTCCTGAATATTCATTGGAAGGACTGATGCTGAAGCTGAAACTCTAATACTTTGGCCCCCTGATGCGAAGAGCTGACTCATTTGAAAAGACCCTGATGCTGGGAACGATTGAAAGCAGGAGGAAAAAGGGATGACAGAGGATGAGATGGTTGGATGGCATCACTGACTCAATGGGCGTGAGTTTTGAGTGAACTCTGGGAGTTGGTGAAGGACAGGGAAGCCTCATGTGCTACAGACTGTGGGGTCCCAAAGAGTTGGACACGACTGAGCAACTGAACTGTAACTATTGCATGAAGATGGGACCAATGCCATGGTGCCATTTGTGGTCCAGTGCACATTGTGGGATCAGGTGAGAGCTAGCCTCGAACTGAGACCATAGCCTTCTTTGGTGAGCGCCCTGCAACCCCCACTCCCCACCCCCACCCCACACCCCTGCCCTCTCCTGCCTGCTCCCTTCTCACTAAAGAATCCCTGTCCTGGGATCTGAACTGAAGACAAGCAACCTTCAGGAACACAATTCTAGAAAGTTACTCTGCTCTATGTTTGTCCTCAGAACCACAGCTTGTTTCCCCTTTCTCAAGTAGACAGAGGGAATAAAAGGTTATACAGTTAGACAAAAGGTGTCTAAAGCATGGGTGTTTCTCAGGAACAGACATATCCTATATTCACTCACACACGATTCCTGGGTTGCAGGAAGGAAGTCAATCTGTATTGACTATATTTCAAAATAACTAGAATAAGGCACCTCAAGGGACCCTCCTGTGGTTTCACTGCCTGATGTAATCACAAGTCAGTCACTGTAACACAAGCGCATCAAGACCTGAGTGAAAATGCCCTCCTCCACTGAGAAGCAGAACTCAGGCCCAGGTGCAGGGGTGGCACCTCTCCTGCCAGCTTGCTCAGGAGCCTCTCTCCTGGCTCCTGAAGGCAGTGGAAGGCAGTGGAGACTGGCTTGAGAAATCTGCCTCACTGTCTGGGGTATGTGGTTCAATAATATATAGCCCCAAGTGGGCCTTTGAGGAGAAAAATTGCATATATTAGTTTGCTTTCATTGTGTTGTTGAAAGTTGGTTGTCTTCAATTTGATTCCCTGGAAGCAAATCCAGGGCCTCGGATTCTTTGAGGAGAAGGGAAAGGGCAGGGGAAGGTGCCCACCAAGCAAGGCTGTGCTCTTAGCCAGAGAGTAGCTGTAACCTGACCCCGTGTATTCTGGCCCCTGTGCTCAGCTCTCTCTCTAACCCCAACAGAGCCAACTGGAGTTCAGCTGGTGTCAGCTGCCCTGTCTCCCTCCTTAGTTAATCCTACCCTATGCAGTTGTTCCCATTCTGCACATGAAGCAGGAAAGATTCCGAGACTTAAGTGACTTGCCCAAGATCACAAAGCTAATGAGTGCCAGAGTCAGAGATAGACCCATGTCTTCTAATTGCCAGGGCTTCCCAAGTGGCTCAGTGGTAGGAATCCGCCTGCAATGCAGGAGACATAGATTTGATCCCTGGGTTGGGACAATCCTCTGGAGGAGGAAATGGCAACCCACTCCAGTATTCTTGCCTGGAGAATCCCATGGACAGAGGAGCCTGGTGGGCTACAGTCCATGGGGTCACAAAGAGTCAGATACAACTGAGCACACATGCACACTGCTTACCTCTGTGCCTTTTGGGTGATATGAGAAGGCAGTGACTGTATGTCATTCTGCTTGTTAATATGGTCATTCTGCTTACTGGTGATCTGGAGATGGCATTGCCTTGTACATTTTAAAGCCAAATGTTTGTTTCCTCCAAGTAATGTGGTCTCCTCATGGAAGCCTCCTCTTGGCTGCCGGTTATTCCCATGCAGTGGCTCTTGTAAGCTTCCTGCTTTTGGACTCTGGAGTGGCTGGATTGTTTCTGGAGCCTCATTTGACATCACTTTTCATCACTTGGTTCGCCACCTGTGCTCTCAGGGATTGCTTCTGCCTATGTAGCTGAGCTCCATCTACCAATCCTCCTCAATATGTTTGGATCAGCTTGCTTTCAGCTCAACCAGAAGGTCACAGTTTTAGACAGCAGAGGACAAGTGCTGAGGTGAGTGACAGGTACAATGAAACTGGGTCTTATGGAAAAGATGGTTGGCCATGCGTTTTGTGGCAGAAAATAGAACTCTCTCAATGATTCAAACCATCTGGGGTGGGGGGCCAGGGTCCTCTCTTGCCATTTTTTTCTAAAGTTAGCCAAAGGAAGCAATTCAGTTATCACTGTGGACTGACCCCATATTCTGAGTCTTCTAGGAAACTTCCTAGGGACATTGTTCTGTAGAACATTCATCGGCTGTCTTTGTAGCCAGTAAAGCCCAAGGTAGGGCGAATTCTCAGAAGTGGAGAGTGAGGTTTAACTGCTAGGCTTCAGAGACATTGTATGGCCTCTATTTCTGGTAGTTGTGTTGGCTTCTGTGGAGTCATCTCTCTTCTGTCACTCCATTCTCCTTAGGCCCTGTGGGGGTATCTATGGGTGACATGCTTGACCAGGCAGGGCCTAAAACTCTCACCTCACATTTACCCATGCTGTGTGTGAAGTGGCCAAGCCGAGTCACTACAGGCCCTGAGGTGAAGTGGAGTGTGTGAGAGAAGCCCTACCCAAGTCTCCATCATTTCCAGGGCACCTGCTCGGTTGGCACTAGGCCCCATTCAACAGGAGAAAGGAAGCCAGGCCTGGCCAAAAATCTTTTCCAAACCAATCCTCTAGGCTTGGGCAGTCCTGTAGGGCTGGCTGAGAGGGCCTCCACCCCTCGCACCCCAAATGCTGAGTAACATTTGCATCTCTATGTGATAGCATTGATACATTGGGTTTATCTACACCTGCCTGTATTTAGATTCATACCAAACTCAGTGGGCACAACTACTTATAATTTTCTTGCCAAAACATGGAAACGTTTAGGAGTCTGTGGCCTTTTAATTCCATGAGGAAAGACACTGTAATTTTCTCCAGCAACTGAGTATGAGGAAATGTGACTCCATCTTTGTGTTTATCTCTGGAAGTATTGTTCAGGCTGTTTTGGGTGGACACCGTTTTACTCTTTTTGTTGTTGTTGCTGCTGAATTTCAACTCAAGAAGGAAAATTTTAAAAGTTGTCTGGAGTAATTTGCTCCCAAGGGGCCATGCTGGCAACCCTTAATTGAATAATCCTTCCTTCTCAGGGTTGCTTCTAAGTTCACCACTGGCCCTCAATGGGCCTAGGTTCCCAAGTCTTCAGCTTGTTCATGTTGTGCATGTACGATGCTTAGCATCATGCATCTCAGAAAGAAAGTCTCTGTTATCAGATCGACACCCCCATTATCATGTCAACATACCCCCCACACATACACCTTCTCTCTCTGGGGAGCTGTGTAAGATGAGACAAAAAAAAAAAAAGAAAAAGCTGAGAGCAATTCATTTATTTATTAACTTCATATAAACGTTCATTGGTTTGGTCATAACTATGTGCTTCAGACAGAGTATAGCACAGATCTGATACATAGTAGATGCTGAGTAAATGGATATACTAATGAACTTATGAAATTTATCTGTATGTTAGATGTCAGTTTTAGGATCAGCAACTTTGTTGTGTTCCTAATTCTGGCGTATATTCTCTGGGTAACCTTAAGCAAATAATTCTTAGAGCCTCACCTTCCCTCACTGTAGCAATCAGAGTTGTTAGGAAGGTGGACATTGCACCAAATTGGGGACTATGTGGGAATGTGATTTTTAAAGGGACAACACATCGAGCTGGTAACCGTTCTACTGGTCACACACAGCGTTAAGTTTGTGTCTCCTCTGTATCATGATAACAACCGTCAGTGTTTTTTATTCACTGCATTAAAACATTTTGATAGCACATAAGAGAAATGATGCTGATCATTGGCAAATTTCATTTAGGATAATCACCTCTGATCAGGGAAAGGTGATCACCTCTGATCAGAATTATATTGAAGTATTGATTTTAACCTTTCACAGTGTGCATAGACACAGGGATATAAAATATGGAATGAAATACAAAATAATTTCCCATCACGCAAAAATTCATTCTGTCATAACACTGAAGGAGTTGGAGGAACGATTGTAACTCTGCAGACCAATGTACTTGCCCAGGGCACTTGGGACTCATGCAGAGTGATGGAGAAAACAATGAAACATCTAATAAGCAGTTTTTAGATTCATGGTTGGGCTGGATCAGTTTCCAGTATGGAAAAAGAGGAAGTAAAATAAGTGAGTTATCAATTGCAAGGAAGAAAAAGGACTGGGAGATGAAGATGGGCAGCTCAAGTCCTGCAATCTTCCCCTAGTTGTTGTTGTTGTTCTTGTTAAAGCATGAATGGGCTTTTCCAAATCTAGCAATCTGGCTGTACACAGGGCAACACACCTTGATAAAAATGATCATATAAGAAGAGTGCCTGGGACCTAGTAAGCATTCACAATAATGTTTGACCAACTACCTAGGCACCCTATGGCTCTATCAAGGTGTCACAGAAAATGAACCATTACAGTATTCTTCAATAACTGCACATTCTTTTCCCTGCCAGGTGAGTTTAATCCAATTATCATGGCAGCAGGACTCAACTAGTTCCTGCTTTACCATGTTTCCTGCAACCATTGGTGGAGCGGATTACAAGTCTGCTCACAGCATTTTAGGCAGCATGCTTCTAGGGAGCTTCTGGAAGAAGAGATGTAAACTGGACCTGCTTAAGGGCTGAGAGGCAAAGACGAAGCCAAGAGCAGCAGCAGGAGGCCTTCCCTGGCTAGAGGTTCCCAGCTTGGCATGCCTGGTGCCTCTTCTTCACTTTGCAGTTCCTCCATTCTCCCACTAGTACTCGAAGTGTTAGTCTTGTTTGGTGGAGTCTTTGATATACTGACAGAGAAAATACATTGAGAGAAGAGAGAGAAGCATGGTGTCAAGGCTCAAGAGAATCAATTTGTCGAGAATGTTGTTTTGCAAACTGTCCATTCTCATATCCATCACTGTCATTAATACTGTCCTGCTGTGTGAATGTTTGCTAGGTACCTATTGGATCCCAGTCTGCTGCTGCTGCTGCTGCTGCTGCTGCTGCTGCTGCTGCTGCTAAGTCGCTTCAGTCGTGTCCGACTCTGTGCGATCCCAGAGACAGCAGCCCACAAGGCTCCCCCGTCCCTGGGATTCTCCAGGCAAGAACGCTGGAGTGGGTTGCCATTTCCTTCTCCAATGCATGAAAGTGAAAAGTGAAAGTGAAGTCGCTCAGTCACGTTCGACTCTTTGCGACCCCATGGACTGCAGCCTACCAGGATCCTCTGTCCATGGGACTTCCCAGGCAAGAGTACTGGAGTGGGGTGCCATTGCCTTCTCCGGATCCCAGTCTACACAGGCGCATTTAGTACAATGAAGTCATGCAGAAGAGGGTTCAGTGTGAGGAGAGGTCTCTCCTATGCCGAGAGAATAGAGTTAGCTCATTCACAATATTTTCCCTTTGGGAAGTGTATATTCCACAGAATTACCATTTTCAAAGGGTATCTGTATGAAGCAGCGTCATTTGCGGCTGCATAGTGTTAGCTGTTAGACATAACTTCTGTTCATAAAAGTTTGTATTCCTAGAGTATGTACCCAGAATACAACCACTTCTTCATGCCTACACCACAAAGTCCTAACTGCTCTCAACCTTTGCGTGGATCATAGCAGTAACCTCCTAACCAGTCTCTCTTCTTCACTCCTGAAGTCTGTTCTCTACATAGCAACAAGAATGAGCTTTGGCTCACATAAGCCAGGTCTGATCACTCTTCTGCCTGACTCCACCCAATGGCTCCCTGCCACTCAGAATTGAAGCCAGAGATACTACAATGGCCTAATGAGTGGATTTCCATTTACTTTTCTGAACTCACCTCCTCCCACTCTCCCCTTCAGTCTCTCATTTCCAACCACATTTTTTGTCCATCTTCATTTTCTTTAAAAGGAAAAAAAAAAAAAAGACCCAGAACAGCAAGTCCTACTTCTTCTCTCAGGATCTGTGATTTTGATCCCTTTACTGGGCACACTTCTGGGTCTCTCTATGGCATTTCATTCAGTCCTCTGCTCTGTTTTCACCCTGGATTGCTCTAAAGGACAGTTCACTGATGTGTCAGGAGGTTAACTTGTCAGTGTTTATTTCTCAACTATGTGAGTCTTCTGAAGATTTCAAGCACATCTCTTCCTGTGAGTGCCTCAGAGACCCTTGGAAGTCTCATCTTCCTGATTTCTTTACTCTCTGTTTACCCCTCAGCTCCACTCCAGAGGTGTAAACTCCATGAGAGCAAGGGTTTTTCTCTACATTTTTTTTCCTTTCTGCTGTGTACTGTATACATTGAATGGTGCCTGGCATATGGTAGTTTCTCAATAAATAGAAGGCAGTGGCAACCCATTCCAGTACTTTCGCCTGGAAAATCCCATGGACGGAGGAGCCTGGTAGGCTGCAGTCCATGGGGTCGCTAAGGGTTGGACACGACTAAAGCGACTTAGCAGTAGCAATAAATATTTGTTGAAAGAATATGAAAGGTAGTATTATGGAAGGCAATGGAAAAGCAAAAGGCCAAAGGAAACCGCTTTGTGCGTGTTTTCTTCTCTGGCTGAAGATAATGAAGGTATGTCAGTTCCACATATTGATATTTGATTACTGTTATTAAAATACCTTTAGAAAGCTTATGGGATATAGAACCTAGTTAGGTTTTCAGCATTTAAACATTGAATATTTTATTAGTTTTCTGCTGGCCTAACAATATACCACAATCTGGGTGGCTTAATCACTGCAAATTTATTAATCTTGCTGTTCTGAAGGTCAGAAGCAAGTCTTGGCTTTCTTTGGGTGCATTTCTTCCTGGAAGCTCTAGAAAAAGATCCATTCCCTTTTCATGTTGGTTTTTAGCAGGATGCAGTTCCTGGTAGGATGGAGATGCCCATCTTCTTGCTAGCTATCAACTGAAGGCCGTCCCCAGCTGCCAGAAGCTATGTATATTCCCTGGCTTGAGGCCACTTTTGAAAGCCAGCAACAGCCTGTTGAGTCTTTTCACACTTTTAATCTGACCCGTGTCTTCTTCCTTTTCATCTCTGTGACCAAATCATCTCCCTTTTGATTTCAAGAGTACATAGAAATTACATTGGACCCACCTGGATAATCCTTCTAAATGACAGTTTATGAGCAACCTTAACTACATCTGCAATCTTCAAGTAACATATTCCCAGGTTCCAGGGACTAGGATGTGGGCATCTTTCAGGGGCCATCATTCTGCCTACCATAGATATATAATTGAGTATACAGTATGACACAGGGAGTAAGAGTATAGGCCCTGGAGACATGAGGTCCTGGGTTTGAATCCCAGCTCTCATCTTGCTTCTGGGTTCCTCTCGGTTATCTCTCTGACATTCATTTAGGTTCCTGTGTGCCAACTGGGGGACAGTAATGTCACCTGCCTTATGAGGTTGTTACAGATATTGAAAATGTATAAAAGTGCATTTATACACAAAACACTCCAGTTTACTCCTTTTAAAAATATAATGTGAGTATCGAATGGGCAAACAAGAAGGTTCTACTGTATAGCACAGGCAGCTATATTCAACATCCTATGATAAACCATAATGCAAAAGAATATCAAAAGAATGACTCTTTGTTCTCCAGCAGAAAGTAACACATTATAAATCGACTATACTTCAATGACAAAAGAAAGAAAAGTGCAAGTTTGAAATTTTGTAAGAACTGGAAAAAAAAAAAGTGAATATTCCCAGTGTCTTAAATGGGAGCACTAAATCTAGCCTTGAGCCCAACTCAGAAGACCTTACCTTTAATAAGATTAAGAGAAAATAGGATTAAAGAATGCTCTTTGGCTAAAACCTCACTTAACCAGCTGGGTTTGTAGGGAATGAGGGGGAAGTTTAATTTAAGTGTTTATGATTCATTTACACCTAAATCATTAAATGCTATTTTAAGGACATTTGATGGCTCGAAGCTTTTCAGTCATAATGCCTCTTTCTTAAACAGAAATGCTGCCAAGAGTAAACAAACTCAAATACCATTTGCTTTGCAATTTCTCATAAACAAATTTAGAGTGGGTTCTAACCTGGCACACTATATTCTTCCTTCTGTCATCCACACAGGGACAGCCCTCCTGAGAAGAAACAGCAGCTCGGTTTGTTTAACGGCGAGTCAGAAACTATGGCGGACCTGAGTGCAGAGAAAAGCACTCATGTTACTGAAATATTTCTGTTTGAGAATTCTCTTCTGGATTTCTGCCACTGGATTTGGGAATTTTGTTCTGAAGCTCTCCATTGGCTAAAAAATGTCCCTCTTTTAATTATGTAAGGGCAAGGAATTCTTCCACAGGATATAGGTGAAGACTGCATTTCCTGGAGGTTTTAAAAAACGATTTGAGCTTGTAAATTGATGAATTTGATGTTGCAGCCAAATTGAGCTGTCATTAAAAAAAAATTATAATGGAATTTTGTTGATTAACAATGTTGTGTTAGCTTTAGGTGTACAGCGCAGTGATTCACTTGTGTTGTTGTTGTCAGTCAGTCATCCGACTCTTTGTGACCCATGGACTGTACCTGCTGGGCTCCTCTGTCCATGGAATTTCCCAGGTAAAAATACTGGAGTGGATAGCCATTCTCTTCTCCAGGGCATATTCCCAACCCAAGGATCGAACTGGAGTCTCCCATGTTGCAGGCAGATTCTTTACCATCTGATTCACCAGGGAAGCCTGATTCATATATATATGTGTGTGTGTGTGTGTGTGTGTGTGTGTGTGTGTGTGTGTGTATACACCCCACTCCACTACTCTTGCCTGGAAAATCCCATGGACGGAGGAGGCTGGTAGGCTGCAGTCCATGAGGTTGCTAAGAGTCAGACACGACTGAGTGACTTCACTTTCATGCATTGGAGAAGGCAATGGCAACCCACTCCAGTGTTCTTGCCTGGAGCATCCCAGGGATGGGGGAGCCTGGTGGGCTGCCGTCTCTGGGGTCTCACAGAGTCGGACACAACTGAAGCGACTTAGCAGCAGCAGCATACATATACATATATCTATTCTTTTAAAGTTTCTTTTATGTTATTCCAAAGTATTGAGCAGAGTTCCTTGTGCTATACAGTAGGTCCTTGATGACTATCTATTTAAAATATACCAGTGTGTACATGTCAATCCTAAGCTCCCAGTCTATCCCTCTCCCCACTCTTCTGCTCTAGTAACCATAAACTTGTCCTGTAATTCTGTGAGTCTGTTCTGTTTTGTAAATAAGTTCATTTGCATCATTTTTTGAGCTGTGTTTTGATGAGCTTGAGTGCAGCTTGTGACTAACTGGAAATGGAAGGATTTAACCAGTGCATAGTTTAAATGAGATAAGACTTGAGATGACTCACATCTTGATTAATTGAAAGAACCTTTTCTGATGTCTTTTCAGGGCCTTCTTTCCCCCTTTAGTACTTCTCAATCAACTGGTACAGCCACACTTCACAGAATGCCAGGGAGCACAAAGCCATAATGACATAGGCCTAGTTTATAGTTTTTGAGAAATGCTTTTTATAGATCAGCCCATACCTTGATTTTTGCTTCATGGTTCCTGCCCAAGGGTCAGTCAAGATGAGCTGCTAATGTACTTGAGTGAATTTTCTTCAGTGTTGCTGGGGTTGGAAGGAGACATCAGTAAGTGACAGAAGCACATATGGCCCATAGGACAGTGGCAGGAAGAGGAAGAGAACTCTGATTGCTTGAAAAGATTGTAATGGGTGGGTCAAAAAGATCATTCAGGTTTTCTTACGCTGTTACGGAAAATGCGAATGAACTTCTTGGAGAACCTGATATTTTATAACTAGTTAAGTAAAATGAGTTTGCTGCTTACCTTTTGGGGGGATATGGAGAGGTAGAGGGAGGTTGACAGCACTTGATCATATTTTTACAGTATAATTTTCCAGTCATTATCACCAGCGCTGAGGAATTTCTGGCTGTTAGCAGAGCCTGTGAGGTGGGGTTCTTGAGACATCTCAGAAGACTTGGGGCAATCATGAGATTTGAATCAAAGCTTAGCTTTCAAAACAGGGGAGAAAAGTATGAAGGAAATAGCACTCATGCATAGTGCAGGCATCCTCTAGCATGCCATGTGAAGAAGTATAGTGACCATGAACGCATTTGCTAGTAAGACGGGTGTAATGCTTGAGAGTACACTTTCTAGTATGTAGGGGAGGAAACCTCATTCCTCTGAGATTTAATGCTCTAAAAAACAGAAAAAATTGATAGGTTCTTTAGCAATGTAGCCTATGATGTTACCAAAGAAAGGTCTTAAGAGCAAAGTCTAAGAAAATATCAGGAGACAAAGTTTCTGTGAGTAACTATGACATCATTTTGTGAGCCTACCCGGAGCTCTTGTACTAATAGTTATTAAAAATAAAGGCATGTCTCTAGCTTCAGACACATACATAGACACACACTCACACATACTGGGCAGAGCTGGCTGGGACAGCATGCTGTGGGCAGTCCCCTTAGTTTACTGTGTCTGAAGAGAAAGACTCCTTATTAAATGGTGCCAGTGACCTCCATCATTATTCATGGAGGAAGAGGTAAAATTTGGTGGAAAAGCCACACCTAGAATCAATCTATAAGTAATCTTTAAAGACTGCCTAATTGTTTCAGTCCCTAGGACATCATGACCAGATGCGTGCTGTGTCAGAAAACAAAAAAAGTGAAAGCAAATAAAATTTTTCAATGAACCCAGTCATAATGAAACATATTCAAGAAATTCCACTTGACAGTCTGGAAGAGATAACCATTTGTCATTCATTTTCTTACTCTGTGAGCAGTATAACATCTTTTTTTTCCTATGAGTCATTCTCCCTACTTTGGTTATAAAATTAACATGAGGGTCATGTGAAAGCTTTGTCTGTCCAGCTAGAAAGTAGATGGCTGTTGTTTTTTGTTTTTTTTTTTTTTTCCCTTGGGAAAGACACTTTCACGTTAAATTGGTTTCAGCCTCAGTTAATGTTCGGGGAGTACTTAATACATATGGAGTACCTATCAAGGGCAAGGCATTGTGCTGGGCAGTTCCACCTAAGCATTTCTTTTACTTTTTAAAACAACCTTGTTAGGAGTTCTATGTTGATATGGTTGGGTCATGTATAAAAGGTAGGAAATTGATGCTTGGTTATGTAGTAGGAGGCAGAGGTCTCTCAAGTCCTCTGCTTTTTCCTCTACCCTTGGTTGGGTTTCCAGGAATATACATAAAATTGAAGCCCAAATAGTTGTTTGGACTCAAGGGACAAGGGAGTGAACTAATCCTGAGGGCAGACTCCATGACTATCTGCCAGCCTCTGTTCTAGGTGCATCTCAATCTTTAGTATGCATTGCAGTTCCCTTAGAATCTTATGAAAATACAGATTCTGACTCTATTGGACTAGACTTGGCAGGGATGAGGGACTACATGTCTAACAAGCTTCCAGGTATTACCCATGATGCTGGTCCAGGATCCTCACTTCCAAATAGCAATCAACCTGTTTGTTGGATTCCGAGGAGACAGAACTTGCTGAACACACTGTTGAGACCACTTCTGGTCTCAGAACTGGAATTTAAATTTTTTTTATTTTTTAAAATTGAAGTCTAGTTGATTTACAATGTGTTAATTTCTGCTGTACAGCAAAGTAATTCAGATATATATATCTGAATATATATACTCTTTTTCACATTCTTTTCCATTATGGTTTATTCCAGGATATTGAATATAGTTCCCTGTGCTATACAGTAGAATCTTTTTTCTCCATCCTATATATTGGATTAGCCAAAACCTTCATTTGGGATGATACAAAAACCCGACTAAGCTTTTTGGCTACCCCAGTATAATAGTTTACACCTGCTAATCCCAGTTTATATCTGCTGACTAACTGGAAAAGACCTTGATGCTGGGAAAGATTGAAGGCAGGAGGAGAAGGGGATGACAGAGGATGAGATGGTTGGATGGCATAACCGAATCGATGGACATGAGTTTGAGCAAGCTCTGGGAATTGGTGATGGAGAGGGAAGCCTGGCCTGCTACAGTCCATGAGGTCGCTAAGAGTTGGACGCAACTGAGCGACTGAACTGAATCCCAAACAGACTTGCAGTTGCCAAGGGGGAAATACTGGCAAAGGGGAAAACGGAGTTGGGGTTTGAACTGGAATTTGAACCAGTACCAGTGGATTGTGAGGCCTTTGCCAGTACATTCTTCTTCATTCCCTAAGGCTTTCTCCTTGAGTGAGCCATTTGTATTCCATATTTATTGGAATTTATTGTGTTCTATATTTATTTATCCAATCATTAAGGGGCTTAGAACTCGAAATTCCCAGTATCTTCTAGAGCACTTCCTTTTTTGTTCAGGAAGACATCTTTGCAGTTAATTGTGCTCACATTTGCAGCTTCAATTTTTCTCTTGCTCCTTTGGTTAGGCACATTGGTTCACCATCCTAACTGCACCTGAGAACTACCTGGGGAGCTTGACTGCCAAGGTCCCTACCCTGCTCCAGGACCAATTAAAGAGACATTCTGGAGGTGGGGCCCAGGCATGGGTGTGTTATAAAAGATCCCTGAAGTGGTTCTGATTTTGTAGCTAGGGTGGAGAGCCCCTAAATTGCAGGGCTCAAGGATGCAATTTATGGAAAATGTATTCCAACCCCCCTTTTGTGATGTCATAAAAGAAAGACTAGTGTATTTACTGGACTGGTCACCAACAAGGTTCCCAATGAATCCTTGGTACCATTTTGTTTCCTGACCATGAGCTAGTGCTGCACTGTGGTTCAAATTGCATCACATGGAAAGTTTGCAGTGACTCTGTGCAGACCCTGAGGGTGAGGAGTCTATGTGCAGAGCTGATCAGCATGAATCCAGAGTTGTGACATGCAGCATCACCAACTGGCTTCAAGGCCAAAACACCTGCTATCACCAGCCCAAGACATTGACCTTGAGGGGTTCTAATAAGCAGAGAGCTTGCTTTGATCCCCTTCAACGAAACTGGCTAGTGAGGAGATTGTCATGTTGAAAGACAAGAAGAACCTAGGGTACCGTGGGTTAATGCTGTGGTAGAGTTATGCACCAACCGCCATGGCTGTTCAGAGTACAACAGACTGGCTGTGGGGAGACAGGAGCTGCTGTAGAGTTTTACAAAGTGAACAGTACCAGTACCCAAGAGGACATGGCCACTCTGGCCTGAGGTGTGCAAAGAAGTGGAAATACAGTTCATTCGTGAACAACGTGGGTTTGAAGTACCAGGGTCCACTTACATGCATGAGTTTTTTTCAGTAGTTCCTACTACAGGACTGCATGAGCCGTGGTTGAATGAATCCACAGATGTGGAACCTTGCCAATGTAGGAACTGCAGATAGGGAGGGACCAGTATAAGTTATATGTGGATTGTCAACTGTAAGGAAGCTTGACAATCCCTAACCCTGTGCCTTGTTCAAGGGTCAAGTGTAGCAAGATAATCAGAGGCCAGAGCCGCCCATCCCCCCCACCCCCCGCCCCTGCTCCAAGAGAGAGAGAGGAATTTTCACTGGAGAAAGCAAGAAAAGGCTTACAACAGTCATTCTTAACTCCAGTTGTGCAGTTGAATCACCAGCGGAGTTTGGAAACCCACCAGCACTCCAGCCACAGGCTGGAGAGTCCAGTGTAATTGATCTGGGGTGGTACCATGAGAACTTCAGTTTTTAAAAGTTCCGCACATGACACTAGTGCTCAACCCTAGCTGAGAACCAATGGTGTAGACTATGTTTGTTCCAGGTGGAGGAGGATGCACACAGCAGAGGTAGCTGGAGCAGGTAAAACAAACACCTAGGCAGTCATCCCCCCTGCCCCCATGTAATCCTTGAGCAGCATCAGCCAGCACTTGGGAACTTGTTCATGCCCACCCCAGACCAACTCCATCACAAACTCTTGGTGAAGGTGCCCAGCAACCTGTGTCTTAAAAAACCTTCCAGGAGACTAGGATGGATACTTCAGTTTGACTTGGACTTGAACAGATGCATGGGGGAGAGGACTGCAATGACATCAGGCTAGAAAACTTGCAAGTAGTGGGCAGGTGCCAGCCCTGCAGACAGTATATTGAGGTGAATTAACAACACCCAGTGTTCTCAGGTCCAGTGTATGTCTAAGCATTTCTTTCTAACATGCTTTAAATGGTGGTGGGGACAAAACCCGTGCCATTCCAGCTGTGCACAGAACCTCTGCACACAATCTGTTCTCCTAGAGGGAGCTGCCACTTTTCTGCATGAAGGACTCATTTCTGTCTTGAGGGAAGGGCTCCCTGATGTTGTGTGCATGTGTGCATGTGCTCAGTCATGTCCGACTCTTTGCAATCCCATGAACTTTAGCCTGCCAGGCTCCTCTGCCCATGATATTTTCCAGGCAAGAATACTGGAATGGGTAGCCGTTCCCTTCTCCAGGGGAATCTTCCCGACCCAGGAATCAAACCCAGGTCTCCTGCATTGCAGGCTGATTGTTTTACACTGCACCACCTTGGAAACCCATATTCCCTGGTGATGTGGGTCCTTTGATGATGAGAAGGCTGACCTTCAGGAAAGCTCCTTAGATAAAGCCTCAGAGAGTTGCCCACCTCCTCTTGCTTCTTGTCCCCATTTGAGCTGGGTCTTTGGTAGGCTGTGCCCCATCTATTATGTATTCTCAGCACGTGCCTGGACACACTCCCCTAACGTTGTGCAATGCCATCGATGCTGCCCAGTGGCATCCTCACTAGAGAAGGCCTTTGCCATGAGCTGAGTAAGTACTTCACTGGTGTGCAGCTGTAGTGGTTTCCATCTTGTCCAGGGCTTTGTTTACCTGGATGACTGGTGTGCTCACTAGCACATCTTCCTCACTATTTGGTCTGAACCAAACTCCCCTGAGTAGAAATCTGAGTCCTTGCTGGATGCTAAGCATCTCTGAGGGTCAGAAAGAGACTTCCAGGCTGGGCATGGGGGTGGGAGAATCATCAGGCCAGTGATTCTCAACTGAGATGATTTTGCCCTCATCCCACTGGTAAAGGGGGATTTGACAGTATCTGGAGACCTTTTTTCGTGTTCACAAATTGGGCTGGAATGCTACTGGCATCTACAAGGTAGAGGTCAGGGATGCTATTATGCATCCTGCAGTGCATAGAATAGCCTCTTAGAAGGAATTATCCAGCCCCAGATGTCAAAGTGCTAATGTTGAGAAAGCCTGGCCTGGTCCACATCACTTATTATTGTTTTTGTTTTTTTTTAATTTTTACACACTCCTTGGCATGTGGGATCTTGCACAGATAGAACCCACATCCCCTGAAGTAGAAATTTGGAATCCCAACCACTGGACTACCAGGGAAGTCCCCACGTCACTTACTTTTGAAATGAGAAAACTGAGACTCAGAGAAGTGATGTGCCATTCCAAAGGTCACCCAGGAATTTAGCTGTGTGTCTCAAGGGTGGGGATCCTGGTACAGTGCTCAATGGGCTCCATCTCTGTCATGTATGGTCTTTCTTCCATTGCAGCCACTCTGGTGCCTTCCAGGTACCATGCAATGTGCTGAACTCTTTCCATTTCTGATCCTTTCTTCTTAGCACACACCTTCAAGGTAGGTGGGACTCTCTCTAGAAGGGACTCAGTTTGTGCATGCAAAGTTACCATGCACAAAACATTGTAGGTGGGCCATTAGGAAAGCAAAGATGATACCAAAAGAGACATGGTTCTGGTCTTCTAGGAGCTCCCATTCAAGTTGTAGAGGAAAGACACATCTATGAAAATAATTATCAATCTCACTTCTCACTAAAAGCTTATGATAATGTCTAAAAGCTATCTCAACAAATGACAGGATAAATTTCTTGAAGTGTTATATGGACATAAAGAGTTGTTGTTGTTGTTGTTGTTGTTGTTGTTGTTGTTGTTGAGTCCCTGAATCATATTCGACTCTTTGTGACCCGAAGGACTGTAGCATGCCAGGCTACTCTGTCCTCCACTATCTCTTGGAGTTTGCTCAAATTCACATCCATTGAGTCAGAGATGCTTTCTAACCAACTCATGAAGAGTCAGAATGAGCTATTTACCTTTGCTTTGAAGTAAGGCTGGGTGAAGGTGGGTATCTTTCATTTGATTCATAAGAATTCTTTGAGTGTGTTTTACAATTGACTCCACCTATAGAATGACAAATGAGACAAATAGTGTTTCTGGCTCAGATAGCCTATATTCATGTGGGAAGAGTCAGAGGAGAGGCATATACATAAATACCTACATAATTACAGATTGTGATGATTGCAAACCTGTTTAACATGGCTAAAAATATCTCAGAAGAGGTGGCATTTGAGTAGAGCCAATGGGGTGTCATACTGAACAGCAGGTACAATACAAGGTCTTCAGGCATATTTTAGATACTATGTAAAGCTAGTGTGTGGAAGAAGATAGAAGTGTGATAGAATTTTGGAGGTGGGTGGCCACCATGATAGTGAGTTTGAATTTTTTCCTCCCATGAAAGCAGCAAAACAGCCTGAAGAAACAAAATTGAAGGAAAACTGGATAGTGCTTGGAGGTTGCATGAAGTTGGGGAAGATTGCAAAGGGAAAGTAACAAATGTCTAGAAATATTTTAAGTTGTTTCTATTTTGGCCATACAAAAGGACCATTAGTATTGATTAAAGCAATTCAGTGAATTATCTGAATAACTCATTGACTTCCCCAGTGGCTTAGCGGGCAAAGAATCCACCTGTTTGCAGGAGACATAGGAGATGCAGGTTCAGTCCCTCGATTGGGAAGATCCCCTGAAGGCGGAAATCACAACCCACTCCAGTGTTCTTGCCTGGAAAATTCCATGAACAGAAGAGCTAGGCGGGCCACAGTCCAAAGGAACACAAAGAGTCGGACATGACTGCGCTTGAGCACAGATGGAAATAGAGAATTCATTGACGTTTAAACTTGCCATTGATAGTATCCAGTGTGGCAGTAAAGCTTATGTAAGTATTCAATAGATGGAGCTTCCCAGGTGGTGCTAGTGGTAAAGAACCTGCCTGCCAGTGCAGGAGACCTAAGAGACTCAGGTTTGAACCCTGGGTCAGGAAGATCCCCTGGAGAAGGGAATGGCAAGCCACTCCAGTATTCTTGCCTGGAGAATCCCATGGACAGAGGAGCCTGGCAGGCTACGGTCCATAGGGTCACACAGCGTCGGACACGACTGAAGTGACTTAGCAGGCACACACACATTCAATAGATAGTGAGTTGGAAAGCAAAATGGAGGACTTGAGTTAATTCATCTGTGGCTGAATTTACTTTTCTGCTTGACAGGTGCTCAGTGACAAGGAAGAGTAATCACTCCAGTTATTCTGTTTTCTACTGACTTTTTCATTATTTGAGGACATTTGATAATCTGTGTATTTTCCCTTATTTTTACTTTCATAGATGCTTTCAAGCATTTGCTTTTTGGAGTCACTAATATATGTCCAATAACTTTGACTGGTAGTCCCATGGCTGTGTTCATTTCTGTTGCCCTGGTGATCTCAGATTTGCTTTGATTTCAAATCATGTATCATTACTTAAGTATGTTGAGTCGTCTTTCCAAAGAGTTCACTGAAAAGCAAAAAAAAACCCAGCATCATCAAATAACCTAGGGCTTATTAACTGCTTCCAGCTTGAAAACAGCGTACCTTGCAAGTCACAGTGGCCTGGCCAGGGGCCAGACGCCTTTGTGGCATTGTCTGAATAGTTTCCCAGGTTGTTCCTGGTTGCTTTTCTGTCTTTAAATAAAGTCAGTAAACTTCACTGGAGACAGAGATAATCTTTGAAGCTAAGGTATACCAAAGATCCCGTTTAAATATATCAGTTTGTACAAAGAAAAGCAACCAGAACCTACTTAAGACTTTCTGGTAAACACACTAAAACTTACCTGGCTTCTAGGCTGGGCTTTTCCAATAGCTTTGTGGCTTGTCAATTCCCCTTCCTGAGCATTATTTTCCTTATGTTTTAAGACAAAGGGGTTGCATTAAGTTATCTCTAAAGAATTTCTGTTTGCAATGACTTGGAAGAGTGTAGTGTTTGTGATACTACTAAATACTTGGGTAGGTATTTTATGTAGCCAATATTATATGAAGTAAAATGAGAAAATAAGAAATTGAGTTTCTAAACAGAAAGAATAAATGATTGTTAACTTCTTTAATTAAAAATGCATTTAAGACATATATTACACTGGAATTAGTTTTGCTGAAGCAGAAGCTCCAGTATCTTGGTCATCTGATGCGAATAGTCGACTCATTGGAAAAGTCCCTGCTGCTGGGAACAATTGAGGGCAGAAGGAGAAGAGGGTGTCAGAGAATGAGATGGCTGGATGGCATCACTGATGCAATGAACATGAACTTGGACAAACTTTGGGAGATGGTGAGGGACAGGGAGGCCTGGCATGTTGCAGTCCATGGGGTTGCAAAGAGTCAGACATGACAGGGCGACTGAACAACCATGACAAACGTTTTCATTTGATCACAGATGGTTTACTACAGATCAATGCATTATGATTGAAATGGGAACACTATATTTCTGTGAACATGGGTAATGTAGACCAGGTCACTGGCTTTAGATATAAATTTTCTTCCCTTCCTATGACTGTCCCCACTCGTGACCATGGCCTTGATCCTGAGAATCCTGAGAAGCCTGGAGGAGAATGAGGGTGGTTAACTGCCAATCCAGGACTGTTACTGGGAAACCGATCCTGGATGTAGGCTTGCCCACCTAATGGTTAGTCAATAAACACCTTGTATAATGGGAACAAGGTCTTCTATAAATTGTGCTCTTAACTATCATACCACCAGTAGAGTCACTTATTGTCACCCTGTGTCTGAGTATGCCACCTGTCAGTGTCTGCATGTCTGTGGGTGTGTGAATTTGCATGTGTGCACTTCTCTCATCCAACTCTCTACCACTCTTGTGGGACTTTGGAATTCTGAGTAGGTGGCCTGTGCGATCAAGGTCAAGGGCACTGGCTATGTGGGTGTTATTTCCCAGCAGAGGCCTACTCCTTGGCTGCTACTGTCATGGGGCTAATGGCCTTTCTCAATACATGGGTCCTGCAGTTCAAAAATCAACCATGAGCTACTTTTACCATCTTACCTGTCCGAAAGAGTCATACTGAAGCTCTGAAAATGGAAGAGGTTTGGTGTAAATCTATTGTCTGCCTAATCACTGGAGTCTTTCGTGCAACCTTCAAGATTGGATAACATTATTGAGAAGAAGAGCAGGAATCACTGAATAAATGTGGACAAGTAGTTTTTGAACAAAGGCAAGAGTGGTTTTCAGAGGCTGGAATGGTGTGTAAGAACGAATGCAATAGAAGTGGGGAAATAGCAGAAATCCTAGGATTAAGCCAGGGGAAGGTAGATTCCATTCTTTTTTTCCTGTTTCGATGAGCTGACTTCTTTGCAAGTCTCCTCTCCCCTTTCTAGAGTTTGTGCCCTTTGGACACATTGTCTCCTCATCCTTTTTTTAAGGTAGTAGAATTAAGGTACCCACCTGCCTTAGTGCTGGGGTCTTATGGGAAGTTCCCTGTCACTCCTGCTGTTGTCAATTGCACATACAGTCACTGTTCTACCTGAAGGAGTCCTAGGAATAAATTAATACAATAGTTTTAATCTTTCATCAAAATGAATTTACATTCAAAGATTTGTAGACTGAAATGAGGTGTTTCCTGTAGATTGCCACTTCTGCTTAAAAAGTTCAAAATATTTTTAGGTCTTGTGTCAAAATGACACCAAGGTATGCTGATAGATTTGATTTTTTTTTTCTGTTTTTTTCCTGAATTGATTTATGTTTGGGGTATTTGAGTAGAGACAGCCTGGATGCAAAGCTAAGCCATTAACTCCCAGATGTTCACAATTTCCAAGGAAATTTTCTTTGCCTGCGGTCATTACTCAGATGGCTCCTTAAATGCTCTCATCTTGGCATCTTTTTCACTTGCTAAATTCAATTTGAAGAAAGAATAGGAGAGAGAGAATTCTGTGGAAAGCAATTATGTTGCACTTTTGTGACTTTCCTGCTTTCCTCATGATGATGAATTTGGGGTCTGGTTCTTATATCAGTCAGCGGGGCTCTTTCACTAGAATTTTGTTGTATGTTACAGATACTAGCTGTATCTAATTAAACAATAATGATGGAAGTACAAGGCTTTTTGTGGGAATTAATGACCAGCTGGGTAAAGCTGATGGCTGGAGAGTCAGCCAAAAGCTATTGTGCCATTAATCTCCAGAGATGCCCATTTGTGATGTCATTTTGGTATCGAAAAATGAAAATGGAAAACAATTTACTGGTGTTTATCATGTACTTCTGAATAAGCTCTCTATGTATTATCCAAAAGTTATTCTTTTCTTTTTAATCCTCCAATTCTCTTCTGATCTTAAAATGTGTTTCTTATATACCGTGCATGAAAATGGGATTTCTCAGCTTCTGTATAATCATGGGTGGTGGGTTTTTTTTTTTTGTTTGTTTTTTTCAGTTCTAAGTTTGGGAGGTTTTCCTTAAATATTTTGTATGGTCAAACTAGAAATTACCTTCATCTGTGATGCTAGAATTTGATACATGTATATATTATCATAACTATCTGCTCATGGCAGGAAATGGTTGCTAATGGTCTGAATAGCAGCTGTTGCTACCAAAGATGTGCATTCAGCAACCAGATTCTAAGAAGTTGCCATCACATTCCTAGTAGATGAAGGGAACTCTCTTTCAGAAAAGGCTGTGGTGGTCTGTCTATATAATATTTTTGATTACTACTGTTGAGCACTAGAGGAAAATAGAAAGAGAAGTGACTAAAATATTCATCACCTTCTTGCATAATTTAATGACTTATAAAGGAAGGCAACAATTCCACACACAGCCAATCTATCAGGAACTTGTTCTCAACTCATAATACTAATTTCCAGGTTATGTTGGTTTTCATGCCGTTTTCATTCCAATGTGAAAAAAGGTTCTAAAAGTCTGTTAAGATCCTAGCCAGTGAGCTGAGAATGTTGTGCCAAATGTGGAAGCACGAGATCCCATCCAATCTCAGCCATAAGCTGGTGATATTTTACAAGCATCATAGCCTTGTTCTCCCCATAGGAAGTTTGCAGCTGGTACCCAGTCTTTCTCAAGGCATGTTAAGAGTATGCATTTGAGGGAGTAGGATGAGTCAGTGCATTGTTAATCATAACTTTAGGGGTACTGACTCACTCCTGGTAAAATGGGATGACCTCACTGGGAAGGTGTGAAAAAAAAAAAATCCATTCTGAGGTCAATGCCCTGTTTCTGCAGACCCAGATCAAATTTGCACACTCTTTGGTAGGTAGTTATCAGGAAAAATAATGTTGCAGTGGACCAGGTGAAAGCAGACACCTTGTTTTAGCAGGGAACGAACACTAGACAATCACAGTATTCCTTAGGAAAATGCACAAAGGGCCTAGAAATCTGAGAGGGGCCTCATATCTGAGGCCAAAAGTGAATCAGGCCCTGCAGTGCCACAATTCAAGGTAGGTCTTTGATCCAGTGTTGATCAAAGTTGCTCTTGACTGGAATATGGTCACTTCGTTAGGGGATTTTGAATATGTGAAGGTTACTTGTCACGGCCCCAGTTCTCTTTGGGAAACACAAAGTGAATTCTTTTGTCCAACTCTGTACATAGTGCATGAAAGCCAGGCCCTCACCAGGAGCAGACCCAGGAAGAAAATGCAAACGAATACACTGAAAATTTTGTGGAAATTAGCCGTTTTCGCCTGTAAATATTTATATTGTACCTCAAGTTGAAACATGTCAAGTTGAAACATGTCGCTTTCCACAGTGTTTATTTAGATACAATATGGTTATTGGTATTAACATGTTTTATTGCTCATCCGGGACAATCTAACCCTTAAATGCTCAGTATATTGTGATGGCCACAAAGTTCATCTGGGTTTTTCTCACCTTTGGCTGGAAAAAATCCGAGTGAACATTTTGGCCAACTCAGTACTCGCTATCAAGGTATGTATAGATGAGTAAACTATTCATATTAGCAAAGTAAGCCCCTCAAAAGAAAACCCCCAATGCAATGCAATGCTTTTCTTGGAAACTTTTCTTGGGACTGTTGTTTCTATAGTCTCCCCCGGGAGTAGAGTTGATGTAAGACGTTTCCCTACTTTCCTAAAGCTCTAACTTGAGTTCATTTTGTTATGTGGTGACCACAGTTCTGGATGACGCCCCCCCTGGCACACAGGAATACATTATGTTACGGCAAGATTCCATCCAATCTGCGGAATTAAAGAAAAAAGAGTCCCCCTTTCGTGCTAAGTGTCACGAAATCTTCTGCTGCCCGCTGAAGCAAGTCCATCACAAAGAACACACAGAGCCCGAAGGTTTGTGCACGACGGACGCGTGTCTTGCTTGTTTCCTCTCATTCTTCTTTCTTTCTCTTTCTTTCTGACTGTGCATTGCCTCTGGTGTGCTGTGTGTTGTGCGGCTCCTGACATCGTTCCGAGGCCCCGTAAGCTCGCCAGTGAGTGTCTTATGCAGCCTCAGATGGGACGCTGTATAATACAGTCAGCTCTGGCCCCGCGCGCAGCATCTTCCTGCTTCTCGCAGCTGACACGTGTTCAGCTGGTGTCATGACACTGCCCCGTTTTGGCTGCTAAAGTTGCTTGCTACCGTAGCCAACATCTGGCCGAGTCTGGTCCCATCACCTCGCCTTCCTGAAGCAGCAGTCGGCTGAGGAATGGCCCTTCCAAAATGAAATCATCAGACAATGGTTCCAAATTTTCTCCCTCTTCTCCACTCCATAAAGCCTTCTGCCTTGTGTTCGAAGAATGCTCATGGTCTACTCAGTTGGCTGAAGCAGGCCCAGATTCCCCTGTCATGCACGCCTGGTGCGCTTTGCCATAGTGAAATGCATGCCTCAAGGAAACGATGAGTAGTTTGTTTTTCTTTGCAGCTCAAGTACAGGTTTGGAAAACTCTACTCGCTGGTACTTAAACTGAGGTTAATAAGGTATTCATCGCAATCCATACTACAAATGTATCTCAAAAGATCCTCCTCTCTCCAGAAAGTGTATGCATTCATTTTTCCCCGAAATTTTTGGCATATATCAAATAGGATCAGTTTTCACATCACCAAATGTGGTAAACTTTTTGCCATCTGTGTATGTTTTGATTTCCAAAATGACAATGGAGAGGTATACTGTGTATGCTAATTAAGTACTTATTGTATAACAACTTGAGCTCCCTCCCAGATCAAATGCCATCCATGCAGTTTAGCAATGAATGATGTCAGAGGTGACAGAATCCAACCAGTCCTTTGGCAGTCGGTATACACTTTTGCATAACTGTTTCTGGTACGATTTCTAGAAGTGCCCTTGTTCTTATTTCAAGTTGCCCTTTTGACAACATTATGGGGTCTCCAGTACAACTGTCTTTCTGGTGCACAGGTCTGTTCAAATTTTGGTGTTTGGGGAAATTATTCCCAATTGACTCCAATCTATAGTTTTGGAAGCAGATTTTCACATCTCAAAGTCTCCCCCTTTTCCGCCCTTCCACGCAGAGCTTCAAATGTTCTTTGGCAGAAAATGACAAGTGTACATTTTCTATGCTTAACTCTATTTGACCTATAGAATATAGCATTTGTATTTGTTTTCTACTTCATACTTTTGTATGCAAGCTGTCCACTTTGCATAGGAGTTCTGATGTGAACAGTTATTCATCTGGAGATATAAATGATGGCCCTTTACAGTGAGTAAGACAAAATTTTGGTGGTTTTGTAGAGAAGAAACTAACTTGATTTCATGCTTCACTGAAACAAAAAATTTCAGCCAGTGATAGTTACTTTATTATATATGATGCATTCCAATATTTTCTTTCTTTTCTCTCAAATGATGTTTGTGTGCAGTATATATATTTGCATGCACAAAACAGTACCTGTATTATAGAATATACTATTTCTTATATAATTATATTCTTACAGATGTGTGTGTCTGTATTAACAGATGCTATACTTTTTTTTTCTACTTGTACATTGTCCTGAAACACAAAGATTGGTTTGAGTAAGTATAATAAGCCATTTAAGGAGCAGTTGGTTAAATTCAGTCAATAATTTGGTTAGAAATTTACTTCAAATTGTTTTAACAATTCTCAGATTCAAAAAAAAAGACAGTTGGATAACTAAAAAAAGACACATCCATTCTCTTATTACATATAGTTTAGACAGGATCTATTAGTTTTCAAAATATCTGGAGTGTATCATGAATACTGTTATGAACATTTTCAAATATGAAGAATTCTTTAGAGAATGGGTATCTGTTAAGCTCTTTTATACAAGGTTTGGATACTTTTTATTCTGGCTGTCCTTGTGTTAAATGTGGCTTTCATCCTTTCTCTTATGTGCTTTGATGATGGGCATTGTCTTCTTTCAGATTGAAGAGTTTCCTTAGTCTTGCCGTCCTGCCAGGTCCTCTGGAATAGTGAAGCTAATACTTCCCTCTTGATTTGTAAGAATTATTTATAAATAGTATTAGACACATGAGAGGTTTTCTGGGATGACATTGTGATACTATTTACAATTTTACTTCATCGCCTTTAAACAAGGACTCTGGAGCTAATGGTGATCCCAAACATTGCAATGAATATACTTGATCTCTGTACAAATTAACAGGATCCCGAAGACCTTAGATGGGGGTGAAAGAAAACATGCCATGGAAGAGACCTTGGATAAATAAGGAAACAATGCTATGAAATTAACATGCTTATTTCATGTGGGATCTCGAAGGCCAGAAACTCGTTATTGCTGGGAGGTGAAGTAACTGTGGGTTTAGAAGGGTTCAGTGGTCATTCTGGCTACCTGGAAGACTTTCGCAAGACTGATTCTTAAATGTTGTCAGGTCCTGTCTTCAGTTCTCTCTTCCAGTTGCTATAACATTTTATTATAATGAGTATAAATAAGAGATCTCTTAATTAAAAATGGATAGAATCTCGGTTCTAAACTATGTCCATACCTTGAAACATTATATTCTCCTGTGAGGCATTTTGAAGAGATAGGTCCTTTCATGGCCTCTCTTCCAAAGCATAAAACATTAATTGACCTTGACTGTTGGATGCCCACCATTTCCACTGCAGGTGAAGGCGGTGGGCAGCATGGTTAGCCTGATTGATCTGTGCAATGCCAAGCTGCTCGTGTGACCTCTTCTAACGAGATTGTGTGTGTGTGTAGCCCTCAAGTAAAGAATGAAACCTTCATGGAAATTTGACCAGGGTGATGGTGGGGGGTGGTGGTGGTGGTAGAATATAAATTAGAGTTGGAAAAGTCTTACAAATGATTAAATTAGGTCAAAGAGGTTTATATATATTATGATAAAGCTGGAATTAGTTTTCTGCTTCTTTACTGAATTGATGAAATCTGTCAACTATTTTTGCATTATTATAGACAAAGTCTTGGTGTTTCTTTTGGTTGGTGATGTTTTTGTAAAGGCCAAGTTATTTCCATAATTTATAATCACCTGAGATTTGGTACAGATAGCAATTGTTCACCACCGTCTGTCTTTTGAAAGACATTTTTTGCATTGTTTCCAGGACCTTCAGAATTCATGTAAAATAATACACAGAAGGCCTGAAATACCTCATTGGCTTTTCAGGATATCCTTAGGACAGATTACACTTTTCCAGAAACAGGTTTCTATTTCTGAACAGCCCATTCCAAAATAAATGCTTTAGTCTGTTTCCAAATACTTGTGATTTTCAGTGATGTGATTATTTCCATAAAAACCACTTATGATGTAATCTTATACTGGAATTTGGCTGAAGAAGCACACACAAGTGTTTGAGAGTCTAATTTTGGCCCAGGACCAGCTATGGTCTTTGTTTTAAGAAAGCCACTTGGAGAGCTGAGATGTTTACCAAAATCTTTTTCTTACTGCCCCAGAAGCCTTTTGGCAAAAGAAAGTATAATCATTACAGCTTTATTCTTTCCCTCATTTTTTCTTTCCTTGTCATGTCTGTCCCAATAAAATCACTGATTTAGAGTAACTTCTGAATGCCTATCTATTACCAATATAGCTGTTGCTTTACTGATGCTTGAAGATTGTTCAGAAGAATCACATCAAGGTATACGGGCTTACAAGTAGATAATGTTGAAAATCTGCAGAGAGAAATAAATCGCAGATTACCTGCATGTACTTGTGGGATTGAAAATCTGATTACAGTAGCAAATTTGAAGGAATTCACACAACATAGGAAAATATCACAAAGTTCAATGATTTGTCACCATCTTAATCAAATGTCTGGCCTCCTTCCTACGTTCCTATTTTCATGTGAATTTTTTAAAAAAGTTATATAAATATATATATATTCCATTCCCCTTAGGACATCTGTAACCTTTTTATTCAGAGAGGCATCCAAGCACAGTGACTTTGGTTGGAGGAGAAGAAAGTCTATGCTCTAGACCGGTGATGAAGTATGGCAGCTTTCACCAACCAAAAGAAAGCAAAATTATGTGCCAAATGTTAAGGGGGCATATTTGTAACAAGTACAATGTCTGTTACTCTGATAATGCCTTGGTTTCCTTATCCCAGAGAGAGAATATGCCACCATAAATATCAGTCTTGCCTAAATGGTAGGAGAGAAAGGAGGTAGAAGAATATTTAGGAATGTGTCAAGAGAATTGTTTTTATTTTCATCCTCACCTTTTCTTCAACTCTGATGTCTCCTGTTGTGTGTCTTCCTCATATTCCTACTAATTTGCCTTTTGAGAAGAATGGGTCTAATACTATTTGAATTCATAGTTCAATAAAACTAAATCACCTCTGATGTTTGATATTGGAAAATGTCTTGACTGGCAGAAACTGTATAATTGGGTTCAATATCTGTCCCCTTGAATGTAAGAATTTAGGGCTATTCCTATTTGATTAGAAAAACATGGGGCCATATGTTTGTGTGACTCTGAAGCAATAAAAGATTTTATTCTGAATCTTTAAATTTCAAAATAACTGATTTGGGGGGCCACTTTTCCTTTGATTTATGATGTGAAGGATGACAAAACAACTCAGAGAGGTTTTTTTGCTCATTGAAGCCAATGGCAGCTTAATTGCAGAGTCACAAGAAAAGTTAAAATATTGTTCCATATCAAAATCAAATTAAAAGCCCCAAATTTGAAAGCATTGTTGTTTAGTAATGACTAAACATTATCTTCTCCCCATATACTGATCAAGTGTATTTCTCTTGGTTGCTTGTCAGCTACTTCTTAGAAGACAACTTGTTATCTCCTAACAAGATTGGGAAGCTAGTAATGGCACTGAAACACAGTCTCTCTTCTCTCCTATTTCCCCTCCTTATCGCAGCAAGCACAGCATTTAGTCATGTTTGGGGGATAGTTTCTACTCTCTGGAAAACTCATAATTTGATCAAGGAAGTATACATAATAGCCAATAATTCAATTTCAGGTCAGGATGGGCATTTATTACTCTCTTATTAGATGCATGCATCTCAACTCAGTCTCCAGGCTGGCTTTGCTGGTAGAAACGAACAACCACTCATTCTTTGATGATTCACTTTTTAAAGCAACAGACCTCTCTTCTCCCTCGGAGGCGGTGGTGAGGGTTCCTAAGAAGTAATCTCTCCTTTAGGACTCTCTTGACTGAGGTTTTCCTCACTTAACACTGGAGGCAGATATTTCTCCTTTGTGAAGCCAACACAGATGGTCCACTTTAAGTATTTATATTTAAAGGAACACTGCCCTGGGAACGTGCCCAGAAAGGTCTACTGGATGAACAATGGTGGTGATTTTGATTTTAAAACAAAGTCAAAATCTAGATGCTGATCCTTGAAAAAAATCTGGAAGGCCTCCATCCATGCAGCACTGCCCCCTTTAAAGCTGTTCCATCAAGGTTTGTGTTGCTAGCATACTTCTGATGCTCTGATGTCTCAGCAACACCTTTCGGGTTTTTCCTTTCCATAGTCAGTTAATAAACCACTTAAGCAAATCTGCCTTTCTGACCTGGCATGGTATGACTGTAGGTAGACTGTGGTCCACCCCCAGAAAGGAATAGCCTGGATGACTTTGAGCTGTTTCACCAAGTCAAGCCCAACCCTAAGGTCTAGGGGTCCGCCTTTGCAGAGTTGCACCACATGGGCTGCTGTGTCAGCTCCAATTTTCACTCTTTTGTTTTAAATGATAACTTGCTTGCCTGGTTGAAGAGAATGTAGAATTAACTATACTCTCTTACGCAGGTTCTTAAAAAATAACCGCATCACTATTTTCCAAATTATGTTTTATGAACTACAAATCATATGGCTTTGTGAAAAGAAAGATTCTGTGATCCCATACGTGTTTCTTCAATTTCATATCACTCAGAGAGTCATCCTGCATAGGAGAGTAATTTGTCTCACTTTGGGCAGTTAAGTGGTAAACCGCATCTTTCAGGTACCAGACCATTTTTGTTCGTAATACATAGTAACATCCTAAAAGTATGCTTTGGGAAATGCCTTGCTGGCCCCACTAAGCAGTGTGTTCCCATCAAAGCTCAGCTTTGACAAGTAACACACTTTTAAAGATGAATGCCATTCCCTTTTTCTCTGACCCCCACCTGCTCTCTTTAGGAAAGTGCTACTCCAAGTGTGGTCCATGGTTCAGGACTGGGTCTGAAATTGTTTGTTACTAGTTAGTGGTAAGATGAGGAGCTTGTGCCAGAATGTAAGTCAATGCACTGTTTGTTTTATCAAGAAAGTATTGCTGTCTTTCTGCGTGTAAATCAATGAAGTTAGAGCACTCCTTCACATCCTGCACAAAAATAAATTCAAAATGGCTTAAAAACTTAAATATAAGACATGACACCATAAAGTTCCCAGTTTGGAACATAGGCAAAACATTCCGACATAAATTGTAGTAATGTTTTCTTAAGTCAGTCTGCCAAGGCAGTAGATATAAAAGCAAAAATAAACGGAACCTAATCGAAATGGCAACCTACTCCAGTGTTCTTGCCTGGAGAATCCCAGGGTTGGGGGAGCCTCGTGGGCTGCTGTCTATTGGGTCACACAGAGTCAGACACGACTGAAGCGACTTAGCAGCAGCAGTGGCAGCAATCAAACTTAGAAGCCTTTGCATAGCAAAGGAAACCATAAACAAAGTAAAAACGTAACCTAAAGGCTGGGAGAAATTATTTGCAAACAATGCAACTTACAAGGGCTGGATAAAGAAGATGTGGTATATATGTATACAATAGAATACTGCTCAGCCATAAAAAGGAATGAAAACGTGCCATTTGCAGCAGCTTAGATGCACCTAGGAGAAGGCAATGGCACCCCACTCAGTACTCTTGCCTGGAAAATCCCATGGATGGAGGAGCCTGGTGGGCTGCAGTCTATAGGGTCGCTAAGAGTCGGACACGACTGAGCGACTTCACTTTCACTTTTCACTTTCATGCATTGGAGAAGGAGATGGCAACCCACTCCAGTGTTCTTGCCTGGAGAATCCCAGGGACGGGGGAGCCTGGTGGGCTGCCGTCCATGGGGTCGCACAGAGTCGGACACGACTAAAGCGACTTAGCAGCAGCAGCAGCAGAGATTATCATCCTAAGTGGAGGAAGTCAGAAAAAGACAGATATCGTATGATATCACTTATATGTGGAATCTAAATTGTGATGCAAGTGAGCGTATGTACAAAACAGAAATGGACCCATAGACATAGAAAACAAATTTAAGGTTACTAAAGGGGAAGGATGGGGTGGGATAAATTAGGACTTTGGGATTTGTAGCTGCAAACTATTATATATAGAATGGATAAAAATCAAGATCCTACTGTTTAGCACAAGGAACTATATTAAATATCTTGCAATAAATCATAATGGAAAGAATATGAAAAAGTATATGTGTATATAGGTGTGTGTATTTACATGCATGCATGCGTGCCCAGTCACTCAGTCATGTCCACTTCTTTGCGACCCCATGGACTGTAGCCTGCCAGACTCCTCTGTCCATGGAATTTTCCAGGCAAGAATACTAGAGTAGGTTGCCATTTCCTCGTCCAGGAGATCTTCCGGACCCAGGGATCGAATCCGCAACTCCTGCACTGGCAAGCAGACTCTTTATTACTGAGTCACCTGGGAAGCCCATGTATATACATACATACATACGTATACATATATATACATACATATATATTTATAAAACTGAGTCACTTTCTTGTACATCAGAAACTAACACAACATTGTAAATCAACTATACATCAACTGAAGAAAGTATTGTTATCTTGCTGTGAAAAATAGTGTCAGCTGAACTAAACAAAAAAATGTGCCTAATGACAAGTTCATGGGTCCGCACTAAGGCTGTGGACCCTACTTTCAGTAACATTGCTTAGATTATTTCAGTGATTCTCGACCTTGACTCCACCCTTGAATTATCTGAGGACCTTTTAAATAATAGTGATGTCCGAACCCAACATCAGACCAAAATCAAGTAACTAAACAATAACTTGTCCAAATGAAAACCCTGCAAGGTCTCTTGTGGCTGATTCTTGGTGTGTGTGTGTGTGTGTGTGTGTGTGTGTGTGTGTGTGTGTGTTTTGGAAAAGTTCCTAGGTGATTCTAATGTACTAGCAGGGTTGGACTCACTCCGTCAGAACAGAATTGCCTCGGCATAGGTCATTTGTATGATGTCAGTTGTCAATTCACAATTCTTATCATGCTAGTTGCGTGAGCCTGTTGAGGTGCCCTGTGATTAGAGGGCACGCTGAACAGGCAGCACTTATATGACCTTTAGAGCTTGTGGCCATGTAAGGCATCTGTCCTTCTTACTACACACACACACACTCTCTCTCTCTCACACACACACACACACTCTTACCTTTTTGAAGTTCTCTTGCCTCTGCTTCTCTGAGCTTTTAGAAATATAATCCAGCTTTTCCATAGGAGCGTGGTAACCTGCCACCTTGTGACCAACATCCTTTTTTGCAAGTAGTGGTGGAAATACTTGTTCTGCTCTCTGTGATGCAGCTTGCAAATGTGGGAGGAAGAGTTTCTTGGGACCTCCTGTGATCGCACTTAAAGAAGAAAATGGAGAATTAGCAGAGCATATCACCGTGCCAGAAAAGGTCATCTACGTGCTTCTTGACTTGCTTCCTGCTGCTCTAGGGTAAGATTGCAGAAGTGGATACCAGCTGCTCCTGATCTGGGTATCTCTCCCCCAGGCTGTCATCACTGGGGCATTACCCTTTTATTATCTAAACATCATCGCCAGCTCCCTCGGCATAATGTTATTACAGCAGCGTGTACGTGAAGAATGACTTTGCCATGATTGGGAGACTTTCAGTGTTATCTGTGTTTATCAATCATTCCTAGCACTCTTAAGTTGCATTCATTCAGGTATTCATTTGTTATACGCTACAGTATTTCTCCGTGTGCTTGATATGCAGCTTAGATAATGCCCATGGGAAAGTGTGGAACAAGAGATATTACATCCTGCATTTTATCAAACACTTACCCTTGTCTTGCCTCGCAGCCAATATCCACACTCACTCCAACACATCAAAATCACATGTTCACTTCCACTCATGTGCTAGCCTATTGCTACTTAGGAGCCCTGGCTATTTTAAGATGTATATTTTCAGGACAGCTCCAGGTCAACCTTCAAGCATATCCAGCTTTGGAAGCAACTAGTATACATTGTCTGGAAAACCGGATCTCCACGGAGGAAGACAAAGAGAGCCCAGTTTCACTGAGTTCACATGCACACGCAGCAAGCACTGTGCAAAGGCCCTGGGAGGTAGGATCACAAAAGCTTTGTAAGGTAGGGGCTGCTCCCAACCTTTCACAGATGAGCAAACTAAAATATGGGAATGCTAATTCACTTCTCCAACGAATGACTGGACTTGATTTGAGTGATTTTTCTGGCCTCCAAAGCCCATGTCCTTTATCTTCCATGACTTCTCCGTATGCTCAGCTTTACCCTATACGTGAGTTTGCTGTCTAAAAGCAGTTTAATTGCTGAAACATGTTAGTTTTAAAGGGAAAAATGTTGTCTGCACTCCATTCTCAGCTTTGCTATTGCAGGACATTGTCACAGGCGGAAGGGACTTGGGAGGTACTGGTTAATCCTGGGGCCTAGAGTTAGGTGGTGGAGAAGGCAATGGCAACCCACTCCAGTACTCTTGCCTGGAGAACCCCGGGGATGGGGAAGCCTGGTGGGCTGCCATCTGTGGGGTTGTACGGAGTCAGACATAACTGAAGCACCTTAGCAGTAGCAGCAGAGTTAGGTGGAATGGGGCACTCAGAAGAAGGAAGTGAAATGACCCTCACCGTCAAGGAGGTGATGACCTGTCCAGGACACGCAAAGGCAGAGTGGAGTGATTATGAAAACTACATTCCATCTGAGTGCAATAGAAGGGTCCCTTAATAAATAACAGAAACTGGTCACTTGCCTCATCTTCTTTCATTATGCCAGAGGATGCTCATCACCTATAATAGCATAAATGAAGAAAGGTCATTTCTAATGATTAAAAAGCAGATTCTATTGCTTAATTTTTTTCTCAGTTCATTAAAATTCCACCCTGAATAGGAATGTTATTAAGACCTGCTCTGACTATTTCCCCTTTTCTATTGGATTAGATTTTACCCAGAGGTTTACAAATTAGCCATGAGTTCTCTCTCATTACTTGTTGGAACCCTACTCTATGCTGCTGCTGCTGCTGCTGCTAAGTCGCTTTAGTCGTGTCCGACTCTGTGCGACCCCATGGACGGCAGCCCACCAGGCTCCCCCGTCCCTGGGATTCTCCAGGCAAGAACACTGGAGTGGGTTGCCATCTCCTTCTCCAATGCATGAAAGTGAAAAGTGAAAGTGAAGTCGCTCAGTCGTGTTCAACTAGTAGCGACCCCATGGACTGCAGCCCACCAGGCTCCAACATCCATGGGATTTTCCAGGCAAGAGTACTGGAGTGGGGTGCCATTGCCTTCTCCGACCCTACTCTATAGTCTATGCTAAATAATAATGAAAGCAGTAACTGACAAATATGCAGAATTTACTATGTGCCAAGTGTTTACCTAACTTTATCTTAAGTCTTTCAAAGGTTCTTAGAAGTATGTAGGAGAGTTTTTTCCCTCTCCTCTTGATGGATGAAGAAACAGAGACGGAGAGACGTGAAATAACCTGTTCAAGGTCACCTGACTGAGACGTGGTAGAGCCAATGCTCCACTGCAGCTTGTCTCACTCCAAAGACTGTGGTCTCCCCAGCACAAGAGAGCATGTCTCGTAATGAGACCGGCCCTAGAAAAAGCTCTCCTTCCGTTCTCCAGTCCCCCAGTATCATGTTATGGGACATGTTGCCAGGTACACTAAGGTCCACAGGCGTGGGCGGACCATTGGTCTGCTGTGAGAAAAATGATGGAATCAAAAGGTAGCTTGTTCTTCAGAGAAAAGATAAACGGTGAGGGTAAACTTCAGCATGTTTACAGGGCAGATTCTCATCATATATGACTGTCGAAATGTTGTACAACCTACAGTGTAAGAACTGCGATTGGCTCACTGTGCTGGTGTGCAGTATTTAGCTACAGGCCAGTTCTTAATCATCTCAGGCCAGTTGACCTTCTACCTTAAAACCTTCGCTCACAAAACAACCTGCTGACCTTAAATCCCTGAATGACACAACCTTCATGACCTACTGAGGACTGACTTAAAGGCACATGAAGAGAAAGTCTTACCCAACTACTTTGGGTCACTGTCAAGAGATTATTCTATGTGAATTTCACAATGAATGAAATTGTATAAATTCCTTCTCTCTGGAAGCATGGAGAAGGAGGTCTCCAGAATTTGTGTGGATTGCTCTGTGCATGACATTCCGTACTGTGCTTTGGTTAGATGCTCAGCTCTCAAATTTTTTAGCATCTTTTCTGTGCCAGGCACTTCAGATTTATTTTTACTAATCTTCCCAACCCATGAGGTAGGCATAAAGTCTTGAAGGACACGATGGGGATACTGGTGTGTAGAGATGGGAAATAACTTTTTCAGCATCATTCAGATAATAATGCCTTAATTGGGATTTGAAGCCAAGTCTTTTCATCCCTGAAGCCTGATCTCCTTTACCACACTGTGCTGCCTCAGCTCATCCTATACTGTGATACCTGACTCCTCCTTTTAAGTGTAAGAGCTCAGCATCATATTTTTCTTGTTTTTCTTTTTTGAATTGGCATATGATTGATTTAAAATATTGTGTTAATTTCATGTGATTCAGTGATATACATATATTCAATATATTTTTCTGATTGCTTTTCATTATGGCTTATGTCAGGTTATTAAATATAGTTCCCAGTGCTTTATGTGTTTTATATATAGTACTGTGTATATGTTAATCCCAAACTCCTAATTTACTCCTCCCCCTTTGATTACCATAAGTGTGTTTTCTATGTTTATGAGTCTCTTTCTGTTTCATAGATAAGGTTATTTGTATCTTATTTTATATTCCACATGTAAGTGATGTCATATGGTACTTATCTTTATCTGAGTTGCTTAGTATAATCATCTCTAAGGTCCATCCATGTTGAAGAGCTCAGCACCATCTTATCCACTGCTGGTGAGAGATAAGGTTTAGAAAGACTATATTAATCTCTCTCACGTCTCAGCACAGAGTACATACCAATGCATCCATTGGGAGACTTCCCTTGTGGGTTTCCCCATATCCTGTTAGGAACATCGGTATAAGCAGTAGGCAAGGGGTTAAACAGTCATCCCTGAGATTTGTCACATGTTCTTCTCGCTTGTTCCCTAGATGAACAAAGTGCAGGTCTTATGTGTGGTCCTCCACTGGGGCCTTCAATGGAGCAGGAACTGCCTCAGTTTAATTCTCCCAGAGACCCAACATTACCCGCCCAGCTCTGTGGATTCTGCCTCTTCCAAAAACACAGAACCCTGAGACAAGTGAAGCGTGCCTCTTGTGGTCACAAGTAGGCATTCAGAGAAGAGATAAACACACAGACACACAGACACACACACACACACACACACACACATGCACGCACACCACTAGTGAAAATACTATTTGAGGAAAAACACTTACAAGCAAGGAGGTAGTAGAGCTCCCATGGTCCCTCTCTTGGGGCCCTTTCTAGAATACTTCCAGCCCACGAAGCTCAGCCTAGTCACAGCCTTCTATAGGATAATGTGGGCACAAGCAGTCCATTCACACAGGGAGCACATTTATCTCGCAGGCTGCCTCAAGCTGTGCACTAAATCTACTTCTTTTCATGTAATAAGGAAGAAATAAAGGGCATTTCAAAAATTAGGGAGTTATAGAAGCTGCCAGCCAATAACTTTTCTGTTTGGTTCCCTCCTCCACCATTTCCCCTCCATAATCCCTTGATTTTTCTCTCTGAGAAGGTAGCATTTTGGATTTATGTTAGAAGATTCATGAACTGATTCAGTCAATTTCTAATTGGCATGCATGGTTAGCTGTTCACTTAGTGGATAATTGGTTAAATATACCCAGAATATTTAGTGGGAGGGAAAAAAAATCCCCAAAGCAAATCAGAATAGTTCGGGAGCCTTTTGTTCTAGGGTAGCATTTTCTTTGGGAGCAGTTATTGGTGTCTTAAAAGAGATCTGTCTCCCTTACCAGTTAGACTCCATTTAAACATACACCCTTTATTTCATACCTAATAAATAGAGCTTTATTATATAGAGATCACAGGCCTAGCACAGTGTCCATCAAGAAATAATAAATATTTATAATTATTCCAATAACGAATTTTGGTACCCTGAGTTCAACCTGCCATTTACCATAATTATAGGCAGCAAATGACTGATGATGCTTTTACTCACTGTTAACAGAATCTGATGTATTCATCAATAGGTATTTATTGTCTTGTACAAACCAGGTACTGTGCCTGTTATTAGGCATACCACCAACAAGAGGTACAACCTCTGCCCTTGAAGAAGAAAGACTGACATGAATGGCAGATCTTGAACCATCAGTTAGCTCTTGTTTTTTAAGTCACCCTAAAAAATCTTGGCTTGAAACAGAAACAAATTTATTCTTTCTCATGGTCTGTAGTTATTCTTTCTCATGGTCTGTAGCTGGTGAGCCAGGTTCTAGGGTGGACTTGTTTAAGACAACTCAGCTTTCTTCTACCTGTCTTTCGCTGAAGTCCCATGAATCCATTTTTATATGTCATTCATGTAACCCTTATCCTACCCTGGTGGCTCAGACGGTCGAGTCTGCCTGTAATACAGGAGACCTAGGTTCATTCTCTGAGTCAAGAAGATCCCCTGGAGGAAGGCATGGCAACCCACTCCAGTATTCTCATCTGATGAATCCCATGGACAGAGAAGCCCAGCAGACTACAGTCCATGGGCTCCAAAAGAGTCAGACACGACTAAGCAACTATCACTTTCGACCCTTATTGAGCAACATTTCTGTGTTCAAAACACTAGTGGACCTGCATTTAAATTGCTCAGGAATGAGTTATAGGCTGGTGACAGACATTACCAGCCTGTGGGTGGTGTGAAAAGCATCAGACCAGAGGAGATCGTCTTTGGAGGGAGGAGAGGCAGAGAAGGTGATCTGGAAGAGAAAGGACTCCTCAGGAGTGAAAGGAGAAGCAGGAAAAGAAAGTACTAAGGAAGCCAAGGCGGGACTGAGGTTCAGGATATAATTTGTAGAGCTGATTGCAGGAAGGAGATAGTAATTTAATGCAAGCTTCTCATATGTCCCTCATAACATCTGGACTTTGTAGCCCAATTGATTTCAATGTCGAAAAATGTCTCCCCACTTCGCATACCTTATTATACATCCTGGCAATAACTAGCATAAATTATTGAGGCAAGTTTGGTTTGAATGACCCTTGATAGAGGGAGTGATGAGGAATCACAGACTGTCTAAGTGCTAAAGAAAGAGCAGATCTTGTGAAGACGTCATTGAGTTTTCTTCTCCTCAGCGCATCTCAAGTTTAAGTCTTTGCCAGGAGTGATTTATTCTTTTGTTGTTTGTCCTTTTAAATATAGTTGAGCTTTCTCAATAATTTTTAATAGCCTAAAAATATTGGACTACTGGAAATTCAAATTAAAAGTAAATTACCTCTTGATTTCAGTATTTTCGATCTGACATACTTTGAAGTTGTATTAATGTGCTACAATCAAGGATGCTGTTACATGAGTTTCCAATAAGGCAAATTTTCTGCCAACTTTACAAACATGTACACTCTTGCTAGACCATGGAAATTGATTCCTTGTCTAATAGTGAAAATCTCTTCTTATATCAGAGCTTGGATATAAAAAGCACAGGTACACAGTTTTTGCAGTGAAGAACTGTTTAGTTGACAATATGATATAGAGTCCATATAATTGAGGTGAGTTTCCATCTAGGATTTACAAATTTACATTGCAAGGAAATGTTAACTTACCGTGCAAAACTGGATGAAAGTTTTCTGTACAAGGTGTCCCCTTGTCCAAGGTCAAATCCCTCTTCCTTAGTGGCCTCAAACAAGTAAAAACGCTTTGTTTTCTCTCAGGATTAGAAAATTTAAAAATAGTTATTTTTTCATAAAGTTGTGCAGAGATTTTGTGGGAAACTTATTTTTAAAGAAATTCTTGTACTTGGATTACCCCTTAAATAAAACTACATTATGCTTTACTCATTTTTAAACTAAGACCAGAAGCTACAGCTGCTAAACTCTTGGCTCAGTACCCTTCTTCCCAAGACAGCAAAATGTCATGGTAGATGAGAATGTATTCATTCACCCACCTGTCATAACATTTTCCCCCTTTGCCTAGCCAGTACTACTCTCCTATGTCTCAATTAGATCTTTGCTGAAACAGTATCCTTCACCTTAAAATGTAGGTTGGGATCTCCGTAGTGGAACATGAAAACTAACCAAGGAGACTGTATATTCCTTTGGCTTGAGAAGCTTTTTGATATCCTGTCATCCTTTCTCACCTGTCTGCTGGCCTCAAGAAAGAGCTTTGAAAAGGAAGAAATAGTATCTCTGCAGGTAGGGGGAAGAGGTTAGATTGAACACAAAATCTGAACTTTGTCTTCTCTCCTGTTGCATTCCATTGCTGCTGGGGGTAGAGGAGTGGACATGGGGAAGATCAGAAATGGACTGGTGTCCCTAGAGTGTCCCCGAGGGGGTGGGGAGGCATTGTCTTTATGTGATGGTTCCTGATTTGTTTGTACATAGAGTTAATCATATCAACCAACACAATCAGATACTTGATAATGAATAACATTGGGTTAAAAATGACACCAAATTAACATGAGAAACATAAGTGAGAACTAAAACCCAGGGAGCATATTTTTTTGTGCTTCTTTCCTGCTGTAAAAATCAGTTTATATATCTTTTTCCCTCACTTCAGTTGGTCAGTTCAAGGCCCCATGTTGGGCTAGACTAAGGTTTCTCAACCTCAGCACTACTGACCATTGAGTCTAGATTATTTGTTGTCAGAGGTTATCCTAAACCTGGTGGGATGAGCAGATGCCTGGACTCTATGCACAAGATAGTAGTAGCAACCCCTCAGATGGCCCCCTGCCCCACTGAGTAGTGATAACAAACAGACATCCTCACACATAGCCACATGTCTCATGAAAGTCATCACCCCGTAACGCACCCCTTGGCTATATAATAACTATGCCAATAAGAAAGCTATGGTCTGAAAGTTACTGTTTCTTTGAGACATTCCTAATGCTTCTGTTTAATCACCACCAGTGTCCTGTTTCCTTGGATTATTAAAGTCATAATTTCAATTTAATCCAAATTCTGCCTCCTAATTCTTCCCTTATCCTTCCAAAAGCTTTTTTTTCCCATTAATTTTATATTTGGGTTTTTCCCATGGTTGGCTTACCAGCTTATAAACACAAGGTTTTTTTTTCTTTATTATTTTTTAAAAAAACTTATTTTGTATTGGGTATAGCCAATTAACAAACAATGTCGTGATAGTATCAGGTGAACAGCGAAGGGACTCAGCCATACATGTACCTATATCAACTCTTTCCCCAAAGTATAGTTGATACATGATGTTGTATTAGTTTTAGATGTACCACAAAGTGATTCAGTTATACATATTTGTATAAACCTATCCTTTTTTAGATTCTTTTCCATTATAGGTTGTTACTAGATATTCAGTATAGATCCCTGTGCTATATATTATGCCCTTGTTGGTTATCTATTTCATATATGCTGTGCTGTGCTCTGCGTTGTCGTTTAGTCGTGTCCGACCCTTTGTGACCCCATGGACTATAGTCCACCAGGCGTCTTTATCCATGGGGATTTTCCAGGCAAGAATACTGGAGTGGGTTGCCATGCCCTCCTCTAGGGGATCATCCCAACCCAGGGATCGAACCCAGGTCTCCCACATTGCAGGTGGATTCTTTATCATCTGAGCCACCATAGTAGTTTAGATATGTTCATTCTGAACATCTAATTGATCCCTCCCTGCCAAAAGCTTTTTAAGTTATACTTTTGAACTGTTGGAAAAGACTCTTGAGAGTCCCTTGGACTCCAAGGAGATCCAACCAGTCCATCCTAAAGGAAATCAGTCCTGAATATTCATTGGAAGGACTGATGCTGAAGCTGAAACTCCAATACTTTTGCCGCCTGATGCAAAGAAGTGACTCCTTGGAAAAGACCCTGATGCTGGGAAAGATTGAAGGCGGGAGGAAAAGGAGATGACAGAGGATGAGATGGTTAGATGGCATCACTGACTCAATAGGCATGAGTTTGAGTAAACTCCGGGAATTGGTGATGGACAGGGAAACCTGTCGTGCTGCAATCCATGTGGTCGCAAAGAGTTGGACGTGACTGAACTGAAGCTATTTATAAGACTTTCCAGTAGAGCTCAGTGCAATGATTGGGTAGAAGAAAGCTGAGGGCTGTGATTCAGTGAGTCTTTTCCTAGTCATTGTTTTCCCTTTGTGTCTACTGTAGGAAATCTGGAGAAGTAGGACAGAGTTTCTTGCTTCTAGGAGTGTAGTAGCAAACTGTCACCCATGAAAAGTTTTAAATAACATCAGTCTGTTTGGGGCCAGGGCCCAGGCTCAAGTATAATCTTGTTCAGGAAGCTCTTTTCGTTGCAGTCCTTCCCTTAGTTCACTCTTTTTCTTTAGCAGAGCTGATGATGACCAGAGGGGAATGTGTTCTTCAATGTTTTCCTTTGCCTGTCTCCATATCTAGTTCAAAGTTCGAAAGCTTAGAGAAGGAAATCTAACCAGTGAGAATGAACTCAAACTGCCTTGGTACCTACCATTATGCCTGGCACTGGACTAGTTGCTTCCTTCAGAGTGTTTAGTTCTGCAAACTGTACTGCAAATACCCCTAAAAATGAGCTATCACTTTTCCCTATGTTCTTAGTTCCTTTATACCACTAACAAGCACATGAGATTTAAAAAAAATGGATTTTGTGAAGCCCTAAGTAATAGTTTAAGGGACAAACAGGAATTCAACTCATCTAACTTCAGAGAGATCAGTCCTCTAAAAGACGAAAAACAAAATTAAATTTACCTCAGCTAATTTAATAGATTTTTATTTAGCTTTTTTTTTTTTTTCAAAAGCAGTTGCAATTTATCTGGTTCCTGTTTTTTAGCTTTGCTTTTATTCCCTTATCAGAGTAAAGGGCTCTCAGGGAGTTATATAACTTGAACAAGGTCCATTCCATCTTTGGGTCTCCATATGCTTGTGTTTAAATGGGGGGGGGGAATCGATTGATGGGGGACTGATTGACTTCTTGTTTTGAATTTCTCAGTGGTTCAAATAAGACTTTATCTGTTGCTAGGTTTCCTAACAATGTTATGCACAGTCCAAATGGAAGGAAATTGGACTGATAGATGTGGTTGAAGTCTGACTTCATGTAAGTGTCACATGTTTTCTTCATTCAGCTGGATAGTTCAATGTTCAAAAGCTCCAGGGCTTCATAGCCAAATGATGTCGGCCATGGGCATCTCCTTTTCCAGATTCTTGCTGAAACTGGCAATCTTGATTCTGGGCAGCTTTAAGAAGAGGAAAGGCCCAGGCTTGGGCTGGTGTTGGGGTGAAGAGAAGAAAAGTAACCTTTTCTGAGTACTTCACTGTCTGTATTTCAAACATGTGTTGGTATGAGCCAATGAGCTAAGTAATGTGCCCAATATCACACTATTAGAAAACGGGGGAATTGAGTTTCAGACTCATATTGTCTTGCCTGAGCTGTACTCTACTTTCTCCGCAGCAGAGGCTCTTGGGACTGCTTTGAGGAGGATTAAGAGTTAAGCATGCTTTCCCTTGATGACCTTAACTCTTTGTGCTTCTAAACTTGACTTCAGGGATCTGATGCTGTCATATTCGTGATGTGCTTTAGTACCCGTTGGTGGAGAAGTTCTTTGGAGCTAGGAGGATTCCCTTAGCACAGAAAGTCAGAGCTAGGGGTGAGAGAGATCGGCTGCTTGGTTAGACTCGCACCCCAACCACTGCACTTCAGTCCTCTTATTTCCTGACTCAGGATCCTAGGTGTCAATCTTCGCACCCCTCCTCTGCTTACTGTCCCTCATCTTGGGACTCTACCACCTACTCCCGTGTTCACTTCCTTCTGTGGGAAGTTGAATTAACAACCCACATCCTCCTGGAATCTAAACTATTTCTGGGTGAGTGTTAGGTAGAAGGGTGTGAGATATTTACTCAACTCACTAACAGTGTGAAAGTGAAAGTCACTCAGTCATGTTTGACTCTTTGTGACCCCGTGGACTGTACAGTCCATGGAATTCTCCAGGCCAGAATACTGGAGTGGGTAGCCATTCCCTTCTCCAGGGGATCTTCTCAATCCAGGGATTGAACCCAGGTCTTCCACATTGCAGACAGATTCTTTACCAGCTGAGCCACCAGGAAAGCCATAAAAGGGTATAGTTTTCCAAATTACCCAATTTTCTTTTAGGTGGTAGCTTGTTGTTCACAGAATCAGCTCCATTCTCCTATGAGCACTGCACCTGCCCTAAGAGTCCTCTCTACTTCTTTCGGATGCTGATGCTTTGGATGATAGAGGAGCTTAACAAATGGTTAGGAAAATGGAGTGATATGCCAGTTTGAAGAAAAGTGGGGTAATCTTGTAGAATATCACCTCAAGCAGGGCTTCTAGCTCATGTCTCCTCGCCTCCTGTCCACTGCACCTGACCTTGGACAAGAGGCAGCAATTACTGTAGACACCATTTATTTGAAGACCCGGTCTAAGCCAAGTACATATAGAGTTTCTCTAATCTCTATATAAATCTTGTAATTTAATTATTTTATCCCCATTTCATACATGAAGTAACTGAGGCTCAGAGAGTTTGGACAGGACTTGGAACCTAGGAGGTGTTAAAAACATAGTTTGGTTTGAATTTTAAACTCTTAAGTTATACAAACCAGCCTTTGGAAAGATTGACTCCTCCATCTAGGGTATTCCTTAAGTTGGTGACTTGAACTGTTGCTTAAGATGTGACTAAATTTCAGTTTATCTTCTCCGTGTACAAAATAATTTATTCTAGAATAATAGCTCCCCTAGAAACATAAAACACTGCTTTGTTAAATCTCTTGTTAGCCATAAAAATGGTAGCTGTGTAAATGTATATTCAACTGTATTTGTCCATAAAAAGAAAACCTGGCTTATCGAGTATCTTTATTTCTGAACTTGATTCTTTAACTTGAAGTCATTCACTTTTATTTTAATATGGACAACACAGCCCAAGGCTGTAAATTTGAAGTTGATCAAGTTCAAAAGTCTTCAAAACCTTGCTCAAATCCAGTCCCTCCTCTTGCCTCCCTAGACCGATTCCCAAAACTCTCACCCTGAGACTCTTTTGGAATCACAGCTTGTTGTCGAGTCCCTTATCGCTGCCTGCCTGATGTTAAACTTCATCTTCCCATAGAGTGTTTCATCTTCTCATAGAGTACAGGACCCACATCTTCCGAGCACACTATTGGTGCCCAATACAAGTGCCTTAGTTGAAGATGCAACGATTCCATTTTAGAAATGAGGCTGCATGGCATATCAAGGAAATAGGAACCTCCATTACCTCTTAATGCACAAAAGAATACTTCTCAGAATTGGAAAATACTGGGTGTTACACATCACTGTTAAGGGCATGTTTGCCTTCCTAGTGAGAGGCTTTCACAGATCATGTTGCACAATAAGGTCTGTCTCTTGAGTGTTGTTTTACCTTAATGAAAATTTTCAAATGCAGAGTGAACAATAGATTCGTTACTTTATCAAGGCAATTAGCTTCCACACAGAATTTGCTGGCAGGTTATTTCAGGTTAAAAACATTTGTGTTGCTGATTGTATTTTTACTCCTGAGCTGTGAGAATCCATTCTTATATATCATTTTCTCTTGCTGCCTTCTTCTGGGCACAATTAACTGCAGCATAAACTGCTATATGATATGCTGCCGGTCCTTCAGAAAACTGTCTTCGTCGGTGTGTTCAAGAGAGACAGCTAGTGAATGGAAAGAACAGCGAAACCCAGGTTTCAATCCTACCTGTGACACTCACCAAGTCATTAGGTCAAACAAGGGTAAAATTAGAGACAATAACATGGTTGAAATTTATAGGGCTGTCTTGAGGACTGATTGACCATAGTGCCTGATACATAAAAAGTGATCAAAAGAGGTGAAATATTTGTATCACTCTTGATGATGAAGATGTAGCTCTGGGTGAGGATTTTAACTCGTCAGGCCACCCTTAAGGCTATCCAGCCATTGTTATATATAAACAAGGCTTTGGAGTCCTCATCAGTTTATAGCCATGGTCCCAAGGTACTTACTGTGACCCATCTTGTATGATACATTCAGACTGGTACCTGTGTATCACTTATTCTGTCCTTGGCACTTAATAAATGCTAGTTATTCTTACTGTGGTTAAAATTGTCTTTAAGGCAGCATTTCTAAATATGTTACCCAAATGAAATGCTCCCCTAGGATGGGTCCCAAGAGGACAAATTGTTTGAGAAACAGCTGCTTGCCATCTTCCTGCCCTGGAGATTTGCACTGCACATTAGAATATTAAAGACTCTGAAGAGTCCTATATCATTCTTCTTTTATGCGTATGAGATTGTTTTTTGCAGTTACAAAGCACCACCCCATAATAAAATCTCTTCTGTTCTTGCTGTCTTCATTTTTACATCTTATCACTCTCCCACACTCTTTCCACTTCAGGGAAGTCCCTGAATAGACAAAGGCTATGAAGTTTCTGTCACTGTGATCAGGCCACCAGGATCATAGGATATTGTCAATCTGTTCTTTAGAAGTTTCCAGGTGGTTGGTATTCAATGCCATTTTCTAGCTCATATACAAGTTCTTACAGTATCATGTCATGCTCTAGGAGTTGCCAGATATGTCCTTTGATATCAGCTGAATATAATCTCATATAGAGGAGATTATGTGCCATATATACACCACCATGGTACAATTCCATGTGTCTGAAGCTTTATGGCTTGCGATTGACTTTCAGTTCAGTTCAGTCACTCAGTCGTGTCCAACTCTGTGACCCCATGAATCACAACACGCCAGGCCTCTCTGTCCATCACCAACTCCCAGAGGTTACTCAAACTCATGTCCGTCGAGTCAGTGATTCCATCCAACCATCTCATCCTCTGTCGTCCCCTTCTCCTCCTGCCCCCAATCCCTCCCAGCATCAGAGTCTTTTCCAATGAGTCAACTCTTCGCATGAGATGGCCAAAGTACTGGAGTTTCAGCTTTAGCATCATTCCTTCCAATGAACACCCAGGACTGATTTCCTTTAGGATGGACCGGTTGAATCTCCTTGCAGTCCAAGGGACTCTCAAGAGTCTTCTCCAACACCACAGTTCAAAGCATCAATTCTTTGGCGCTCAGCTTTTTTCACAGTCCAACTCTCACATCTGTAATGACCACTGGAAAAATCATAGCCTTGACTAGACAGACCTTTGTTGGCAAAGTAATGTCTCTGCTTTTTAATATGCTATCTAGGTTGGTCTTAACTTTCTTTCCAAGGAGTAAGCGTCTTTTAATTTCATGTCTGCAATCACCATCTGCAGTGATTTTGGAGCCCCCCAAAATAAAGTCTGACACTGTTTCCCCATCTATTTCCCATGAGGTGATGGGACCAGATGCCATGATCTTCGTTTTCTGAATGTTGAGCTTTAAGCCAACTTTTTCAGTCCCCTCTTTCACTTTCATCAAGAGACTTTTTAGTTCCTCTTCACTTTCTGCCATAAGGGTGGTGTCATCTGCATATCTGAGGTTATTGATATTTTTCCCGGCAATCTTTTTTTTTTTTTTTCTCCCGGCAATCTTGATTCCAGCTTGTGCTTCTTCCAGTCCAGCATTTCTCATGGTGTACTCTGCATATAAGTTAAATAAGCAGGATGACAATATACAGCCCTGACGTACTCTTTTTCCTATTTGGAACCAGTCTGTTGTTCCATGTCCAGTTCTAACTGTTGCTTCCTGACCTGCATATAGGTTTCTCAAGAGGCAGGTCAGGTGGTCTGGTATTCCCATCTCTTGAAGAATTTTCCACAGTTTATTGTGATTCACACAGTCAAAGGCTTTGGCATAGTCAATAAAGAAGAAATAGATGGTTTTCTGGAACTCTTTTGCTTTTTCGATGATCCATCAGATGTTGGCAATTTGATCTCTAGTTTCTCTGCCTTTTCTAAATCCAGCTTGAACATCTGGAAGTTCACAGTTCACGTATTGCTGAAGCCTGGCTTGGAGAATTTTGAGCATTTCTTTACTAGCGTGTGAGATGAGTGCAATTGTGTAGTAGTTTGAGCATTCTTTGGCATTGCCTTCCTTTGGGATTGAAATGAAAACTGACCTCTTCCAGTCCTGTGGCCACTGCTGAGTTTTCCAAATTTGCTGGCATATTGAGTGCAGCACTTTCACAGCATCATCTTTCAGGATTTGAAATAGCTCAACTGGAATTCCATCACCTCCACTAGCTTTGTTCATAGTGATGCTTCCTAAAGCCCACTTGACTTCACATTCCAGGATGTCTGGCTCTAGGTGAGTGATCACACCATTGTGAATATCTGGGTCATGAAGATCTTTTTTGTACAATTCTTCTGTGTATTCTTGCCACCTCTTCTTAATATCTTCTGCTTCAGTTAGATCCATACCATTTCTGTCCTTTATCAAGCCCATCTTTACATGAAATGTTCCCTTGGTATCTCTAATTTTCTTGAAGAGATCTCTAGTCTTTCCCATTCTGTTGTTTTCCTCTATTTCTTTGCGTTGATCACCGAGGAAGGCTTTCTTATCTCTCCTTGCTATTCTTTGGAACTCTTTATTCAGATGCTTATATCTTTCCTTTTCTCCTTTGCTTTTGGCTTCTCTTCTATTCACAGCTATTTGTAAGGCCTCCCCAGACAGCCATTTTGCTTTTTTGCATTTCTTTTCCATGGGGATGGTCTTGATCCCTGTCTCCTGTACAATGTCACGAACCTCCATCCATAGTTCATCAGGCACTCTATCAGATCTAGTCTCTTAAATCTATTTCTCACTTCCACTGTATAATCTTAAGGGATTTGATTTAGGTCATACCTGAATGGTCTAGTGGTTTTCCCTACTTTCTTCAATTTAAGTCTGTATTTGGCAATAAGGAGTTCATGATCTGAGCCACAGTCAGCTCCCAGTCTTGTTTTTGCTGACTGTATAGAGCTTCTCCATCTTTAGCTGCAAAGAATATAATCAATCTGATTTTGGTGTTGACCATCTGGTGATGTTCATGTGTAGAGTCTATGTATTAATACACCAGTGTACCAGTTTAGGGCCATAATATCCATGTTGGAGTAAAAGTTGCTTAAGCTATATAGCTATGGAACTAGGGTCTCTTGGATCATAAGTAAATCCCACTTTAAGTATTACTATTTGAGCATTTAAATTTATAAAAGAGGTAAAATGGGACCAGTTATTCATTTTATTAATGGATCCAGTGCAAGATTGCTTTGTAAAGCTTTTTGAAAGTATTTTTATTTTTTTTAAGTATTTTAAATGAGCATTGATTTATCTGCAACTTTCCAAGATCAAACCATTTTATTAGACAAACTGAGGGGTAGATGCCTTGGGCTATGTGGTTTGATTCTTTCCTCTTACAGCATCCTTTGGATCTAGTTTTTTTGTTTCTGTATAGTTGGCAGATCATGAAGGGGCTTTCATGACTAGAATATTTTGTGAACTATTACCATTCAGGTCTTTCTTTTTACCACTTGAGAAATTTGTACTTTAGACTTGTGTTTTTATGTTCTGTATTCTTTGGAAAGGCACTGTGCTTTGGTTTTATTCTGGATGGATTTTGTTTGAATGCTATAAATGACTTGTAGGGAAATGGCTAGGCATTTAAAGGATGTGCTAACTTGTAGATCACTTGGGTACCATTAGTATAATGTAGACATACATTGTCTAATGGTATTCATTTAGCCTAATAGAGATAAGAGATTTTCAGAAATAGAGAACTCATTCCCAAGGGCACCCAATGCTTTGGGCAAATCATCCTGAAACTCTGAAGACTTATAATACCAAGGTCCTGTGGGAAATGGCATAGGCAAACACTTAAGGAAGGACAGGTGTCTAGAAAGGATCTTGATAAATCAGAAAGCTGAACTGACAGAGACTGACTGATATCTGGACTTCCCAGGTGGCGCTAGTGGTAAAGAATCCACTTGCCAGTACAAGAGATGTAAGAGACATGGGTTCGATCCCTGGGTGGGGAAGATCCCCTGGAGATGGAAATGGCAACCCACTCCGGTATTCTTGCCTGGAGAATCTCATGGAAAGACGAACCTAGTGGGCTACAGTCCATGGGGTCACAAAGAGTCAGACACAACTGAAGTGACTTAGCATGAAAGAATATATTGCTCTTCAACCAGCAAAAATTTTTCATCAAATGCTACTGCCATAAATGCCCTTACCCACATGATGAGAAACCACCATTGTGGGTCAGATTTTCTAGACGCCCACCCAGGTTGGCCCAGTGTAGCCAAACTCTTTCTTCATTCCCCAAGGAGTTAGAAACTTCCTGTTTAAGAAGCCAAGCGATGAACAATCCTTATATGAATTTGACTACCATCACAAAATCAAGTATGCTGCAGAGCTTTGGACACTATTGGTGGGAACCCTTGAATTCAACTTTTGTCAGACTGCCTCTGAAAAATGTCATCTTACCTTCATATGCTCAGAGTAAGCCTCCCCAACAGTAACATCTATTGCATACATTTTTTACTGTATACCATATGCCAATCACTGCACTTTACATCCATGATTTCCTTTCATTCTCACTTTACAGATGAGTAAACAGGCCTGGAAAAGTTATAATTGACAGGGACTCAAACTTGGGCAGAGTCCAGAGGTCAAGTTCTTAACCACAGTAGTCCATTTTGAAGTGGTTTTCATGTTTCTGATGGGGCCTGGAAGGACAAAAGACTAGTTCATTTTGCTTTTGAAACAAAAGCAAGCAGAAGTGCCGAATAATTTTTATGTAGCTGCACAATATGGAGCACCGCTCTGTGCCAGATGCCATGCTAAAGCTTTACATGCATTATCTTTGTAATCCTCCCAACAGTATCATGCGTTTGATATTATTATTTACCCCTAATTTTGAGATGTAAGAATGGAGACTTGGTGCATGAATTTGAATTTATGTGCCCAGGGTCAATTAGCTAGTGAATTGTGGAGCTGGGATTTGAACCCTCATCTGACTCCAAAGAGTATTACCCTTAACTTCTGTGTATATATTGCTCCTCATGAGCAACCCATAAGACCATGAAAACAATCATTTTCACTACCACATTTATCACTCTTAACTGATATCCTAAGGTGATGGGTAAAAGGGGAGATGAGTGAATTGATAGGCCCGATCTCCCATGGTCTTTTTCAGTGGACCAAAAATCATCCTCTTTAAAGGAAGGCTTTCCTCATCTACTTCAGCTAGTGTGCTATCTGCATAAGAAATAGATTAGGAGATGCCTGTGTGTTGGAGGAAATGCACAAAAGGAGAAAATGTTTGAGCCCAAATTGAGTAGGCTGTATAATTCCCTTACAGCAAGAAGTAATAGTCTGCTTACCGAAGCAGAATGACAACATTTATTTTCCTTAGGGATTGTAAAGCTCCAGGATAAGAGAAGGAAAGGATGTGAGTTAGAGGTTTTTTAAATCCTAATCACTTCTGATCCTGTCTCTTTCAAAGCCACATGTTACCATATTATGGACTCTTAGAAAGAGTATGCACAATACCTTGTATTTATGGCCAAGATCTTTGACACAGATCCACTTTTAAGAGGTACTTTTTATCACTAAGAATAAGTTTTTATTGTGTGTCTTCTATTATCTCTTAAATTTTGACCTTCATAAAGTCAGTTTTTACAAAAAAGTAGCATCATTGGTCATTTTTTAAATTTTTTGGATTATTTATACTCTGGGACATAATAAGAGAAGAATTTCACCTATTGATTCTTTACACTGGAAAGTGAGTAGAAAAAGAGCATCCAGGATACACAGCCTTGGCAGTGATATCATTGGGTCAGTTATGTATCATATTGTCTCCCATTTTCATCTCCCACAGCAGATGTCCTTAACATGCCACAGGTCTCAGGCCACTGCCCCAGCTGAAAGTCTACTGTATCACCCTCCAGAGAAACACACACACACACACAGATAATAAGAATTGGCTTGTGTGATATGAAAGCCAAGACCCATAATCTGCCATCTATTTACAGGCTGCAGAACCAGGCGAGCTCATGGTATAATTCAGACGACACTTGAATGCCTAAGAACCAGGGGAACCAATGGTAGTCTCAATCTGGGTGCAAAGGCCCAAAATCTGGGTGCAAAGTCTCAATCTGGGTGCAAAGGCCCAAAATCAGTGTGCATGGGGGATGCTGTAGGTCCCTGTTAGGACTCGAAGGCTCGAGAACCATGCACCAGCATAGGAGGGCCGGAGAAGACTCATGTCCCAGCCTCTGAGAACAAACTTGCCCTTCCTTGGCCTGTTTGCTCTATTCGGGCTCTTGATGGATTGGATGATGCCCATGGACATTGGGGAGGGCAATCTTCTTTACTCAGTTTGTTGATTCACAAGCTAATGTCTTCCAGAAACACTCTTACAGATGCACTTAGGAATCAGGTTTTACCAGCAATCTGAGAATCACTTAGCCCAGTCAAATTGACACATAAAGTTAAACCATCTCACCTACTTAGCAGAGGAACTCTGAACACTGCAGAAGACACTCCAGGTGAATCCCCTTAGCTTCCCTCCTCTGCACCTTCAAAATTGTAAGCAAATCTAGAATCCCGTGCTCGAAAATGGTGACCTTTGTAGTCATGATATTTTTTATTGTACTTATAGTAGTAGTAGAATAATCATATGGGGAACTGAACTGAAATGTCTTCAAGGTGCCCTTTATTTCTCCAAATGTAAGTTTGGATTCTGTAATCTCCTGTCCCATCCTTTGTCACAGTGTTTAATATATTTCTAATGTATCCAAACTCTTTCCCAGTTTCATTTCCTTTCAACATCCCCCACCCTTGTTCCAGGCCTGCTGGCCTACTGCCCATTCCCCAATCATGCTGGGAACTTTCATTCCTCATGATTCTGTTCATGTTGTTCATTCTACTTTCTCTGCCTTTCGCTTTTCTCTGCAAGTCCTAGAATGGTGCACTCTGATCAGTAATGTTTTCATCATTCTCATAGTATGGGCAGAGTTGGTCATCCCATAGTTTTACATGTACTGTCCCACATGGTATGTTCATTATTGACCTCCTTTTCCATCCTGCCCTACTTGGAACTCCTCATGGACTAGGGTAAGTTAAGCTTGGTATATCCAATGCCTGGGTACTTAGTACAGGCTACTATGGCCTCATGACACTGCCCACCAGTTGGTCACTTCAACCAATTTATTTTTATCACATTATTAGAGATTGTTCTTTTTGTACTTTCAAAGGTATTAAATAGCAATGCCCCTTTCTTAAGCATTCTAAAGATAGAAAATTAATACAATATTCGGTTCCTTCCTTTCTGTTCCCATTGATGCTAGAAAATGAAACCTTTTAACTTCTTGATTAAAGGGGGGAGGTAGCCTCTTAAAAAAATAATTGGCTCTTGTAAGCAGAATCCCTTCTCAGCTACTCTTCTCTCACCTTCCTGAGGGCATGAATGATTTTAGTGATTTCTCATCCATTTGAAAGACAAAGCTGCCATCTTCCCTGTTCAGTGTGTATGAGGCCACTTAGCAAAGTCAGTAATTATCATCAACTTCCTCCTTCTACGATGCAAACTTTGCCTTCAGCACTTAGCAAGTGTTTCAGACAAGAAGAGAATCTGATTGGCTCAGGGTCAATCCCATTGCGAGGGTCAGGCCTTGGGTGCTGGTAGGCAAGACATTGATTGAGGAAGGAGGAAGCAGTCAGAGCTCCCTTGGCCAAGGGACTGGATTGTTACTTACTTTAGAGATTCACAATCTTGTGACAGCTAGTAGTTTGTATCTTGGGCATTGGCTACAGATATGCTAAAGACCTTTGCTTTTTCTATGAAGAGATCAGAATCTTTCTTCCACAAGTGAGTTTTCTTTATTCTTTCCTTCTTGGCAACCTCAGGTTTAGAAGTGACCTAAAAGGTCAATTTATCCAAATATGTCTGTCTTCTTTGATCTTTGTTTGAATCATTTCAGTGCTGTCTACATGTCTGTCTTGAACAAAGTGATTAGGATATCTAGGTTATCCAGTTTTTTTCTTGCTGTTTTTTACTTTTTTACCTTCAGTTCAGTTCAGTCACTCAGTCATGTCTGACTCTTTGCAATCCCATGGACTGCAGCACACCAGGCTTCCCTGTCCATCACCAACTCCCAGAGCTTACTCAAACTCATGACCATCAAGTCGGTGATGCCATCCAATCATCTCATCCTCTGTTGTCCCCTTCTCCTCCCACCTTCAATCTTTCCCAGCATCAGGGTCTTTTCAAATGAGTCAGCTCTTCACATCAGGTGGCCAAATTATTGGAGTTTCAGCTTCAGACTCAGTCCTTCTGATGAATATGCAAGACCGAGTTTGAGCAACTCTAGGAGATGGTAAAGGACAGGGAAGCTTGGCATGCTGCAGTCCATGGGGGTTCCAAAGGGTTGAACACAACTTAGCAGTTGAATAATGAACAATGTTTAGCAGAGTCCTTCATCTATTGCCCTTGACATGCAAGTAATAGGCCACCCCTTTCCCCAATGTGCCCCTGATGGGAGAGGTGACATTGGGGGGGGGGGGGGAACACTCCCTGTTAAGACCCACTGATTTAAAACAGTTTTCAGTTTTGTACACAACTGTGCTCATTCATTGTCTATTGCTATCTTCTTTCTCCAGTGATAGTGTTTCTTCAGCTCTTTATTTTATTTAGTTTATTGCAATTGTTTATTGCAGTAAAGAATGAATGACCCACAAAGGCTAAAATATTTATTATCTGGTGTTTTGCAGGAAAATTTTCCCTACCTCTGTCCTATAGCTTAGGGGTTCTGTGTTCATCATCTTCCTTGTCCTAGGAGAGCAGCAGACACGTGGCAAGTTCTCTGTAAATGTTTCTGGGATTGAACAGTAAATGAATTGAATGAAATTGAATTAATGAGTTGAATGAAAGTTGATGTTTTTGTCTGAAATTGGGAAGATTTTTGAGGATAGAAAATCCTTTCTGCTACCTGTTTAGAATTCTTTACAGGATCTACCCAATTGTCACTTTATAACTGTTTGCTTGAATAAAGCAATTTTTCTTTTACCTCCTTTATTCTTTTTTTTTTTTAAATATGATGTACCACCTACCATTCGTACTTCAATTTCTATTTGATTTAACTTGTTTCCCAAGGACACAATGTGATTAATCCTTATAAGTTGAGTGCCTCCAACACGGAGAAGTGGCAGAAGCTGTGAATTCAAGTCTTGGCTTGATCTTTGGCTTAATTGACTACTTTGGATAAGACACTTCACCTGACTTGTTAGTGTTCTTTTCTGAGTCTTTAGTGTAAATTACATTATTCCACCTTCAAGTTATTACTTGAAATGTGTGTGAATATAATATGCAGTTTTGTAATGAATATTCTTAACATGAGATAGATTTTTTAATAAAAGAATCTATTTTTCCTCTGTAGATAATCAAGAACTGAGCAGAATATGCACCAAGTTTACACATTACTTAGAGTCAGCCTCCATTATTAAAAGTTTCCTGTTTGGGGGATGAAATTGTTAGTCATCAATAACACTTTCATAATTCTGTAGTAACACCAAAAAAACCCACATGTTCATCCCTTCTCACATTGCATTGTAAAACTAGAATTCTGAAAGCAAACGTTGGAGACAGTTTCCCATTTGAGCTCTATGAATGAAGAACTAGACATCTTGTTGAAAGTTCTGGAGGCTTTATGACAGGAGGACAAAGATGGAGGGGCCGGCATTCCATTTCTAGGATGACTTTCCACTTGAGAATGATTAGAGGCATTCATGAGCCACACCAACCCCCACATCCAGTCTTACAGTTGCATTTTCTAGCTTGCTTTTTTTCAGAATTCTTACGTTAATGAGCTCAACTATATACCGTCAATGAAAAATTAATCAGTTGACCTAAGAAAGGAATGGAAATTTTTATTGGAACTAAATTTTAGGGTTATAACCTGGGAAGAGCATCTCAGAAAGCTCTGAGAACTGTCCAGCAGGTTAGAAGTCAAGGCACAGTCATAGAAGTTTTTTTGAGACAGAGGGCTGTACAATAAATGATGTATTATTGACAGTTTACATACTTCATATCTAAGTGCCATCGTGGTGAGTCATGTGGCCCCTTACAAGATCAAGAAGGAATGTTATCTATAAGGAGTTGTCTTGTTGCTGCTAGGAGACTGTTGCTCTTTATGGTTGAACAGGTATAACTCCCGATGGGGGAGGTTTGCTTGATGCATAATTCATATACACAATGCGCAGTAGGGGTAGAGGGGAGACCAAAGCCCAGGGAAGAATTTTTATGTTTAATTTTTTTCTTGCCTTGCCTTATAATATGAATTTTGTTTCACAATATCTATATCCCTTGTTTACATAAATCATTTCTTATCCCCATAACCCCGTGAGGTAGGTGCTTTTATTCTCAACTTACAGATAAGAATACTGCACCTCAAAAAGACTAAATGCCCTGCACTCAAGTCACATAACAAGTAAATGGCAGATCTGGTAGTTGAACCCAAGTCTCAGGTGCCCAGGATCTGAACCACTTCTAGAAGCTGTAATATTTTCTGGCGTGAACAATATTAGGCTTTTTGGAACAACATCCCTATACTGTGCTTTGAGATATTCTGCCTTTTTCATATAGAGGATGAATCCTAGAGCATAAAGGGACTCAAGAAGTCACCTAATTTAACCCAGAGAGGTTAAACAACTTGCCCACATGACCTCATCTATATTCCTGGTCAATTTTAATATTCAGGAGATGCAGGTTCAATCCCTGGGTTGGGAAGATCCCCTGGAGAAGAAGATGGCAACCCTCTCTGATGTTCTAGCCTGGAGAATCCCTTGGACAGAGAAGCCTGGCTGGCTACTGTCCAAGGGGTCACAAAGAGTCCATCACAACTGAACGACTGAGCACTCACTCCAAAATTACCCCAAGATGATTTTTTTTTTTTTTTACCAGATCTGTGGTAAATCTTGCCAGGGATACCAGCACACATGAAATTGACTCTTTCAGAGTTCTGCTGCTGACAGTCTGGGCTACTGTGAGGAACTCTCTAGATCTCCCTTAGCCTGAATTTCTTATCTGTAATCTAAAGAACTTGGGCTAGGTGAAATCTAAGGCCCTTTCTGGCCCATAGTTTTTATGATTTTGAGTGATTAGGAGGTGCCAGGACCTATTCAAGGAGACAGATTTTGGTTCAATAGAAGAAATTGTTTCAACTGGACATTACCTTCCTAAAATGAATTGGGATACCCTAAAACATGGGGAATTTCCATTTTTTAAACTTTTAATTGAAGGATCATTGCTTTACAATGTTGTGTTGGTTTCTGCTATACAACAGTGTGAATCTAACATGAAAGTAAAAGTGTTAGTCACTCAGTCATGTCCAGCTCTTTGTGACCCAATGGACTGTAACCCACCAGGCTCCTCTGTCCGTGGGATTCTCCAGGCAAGAATACTGGAGTGGGTAGTTATTCCCTTCTCCAGGGGATCTTCCTGACCCAGCAATTGAACCCTGGTCTCCTGCATTGCAGGCAGATTCTTTACCGTCTGAGCCACCAGGTAAACCCTGCTGTCCCCTCTGTCTTGAACCTCCCTTCCACTGCCAATCCCATCCCACCCTTCTAGGTTGTCACAGAGCGATAATTTCCATATTTAAGTAGAAATGAACAACAACTTGTTAGGAATGTTGTAGATGTTATTCGAACATTATAGTAATGATTGGATTACAATTATAATTGAGGTTATCTCTGTACTTCACACTCTACAAGAAACGGGTACTTTGAAATTTCTAAGCATAACCAGACAATCTCACCCTGTGGTCAACCATGAACTCCTTCAGCAACTGGTTATTGGTTACCTTAGAAGTTTCCAGGTATTGTACTAGAACTGGGGACGTCAGGATTTAGGACATGGCCTCTGTCTTAAATGTCATACACCAGGGTCAGCAAAAAAAAAAAAAAAAAAAAAAAAAAAACCATTATGGCCCTCAGATCAAATCCCATCCATCATCTCTTTTTGTAAATAAGATTTTATTGGAATAGAGCCAATGCCCCTCATTTTCGTGTTGTTTCTGGCTACTTCTGCACTGCTATAGCCAAATTGAATAGTTGCCACCGAGGCCGTGTAACCCACAAAACCTATTTGATTCTTTCCAGCAGAAGTTTACCAAAGCTCCTTGTAGACAAACATGTACATCTTTAATTTTAATCCAGTGGCCTAAGTACAAAACGGGAGGAGGCACAAAGGCAACACATATAATTACATCTTCTTGAAGGATCAGAAAATTTTCAAAGGAATTAAACTACATAATCATGCCATCTTTGAGTGGGAAGAAACCTTTGTGGTTCTAACTGTCCTAATTTCTCATGCAGTCCTCTACATATTTCCTCTACAGTATCTCTCATACCCAGACCTTTCTTTAGGGAGGAAAACATACCTGCTCCCTATGGAGAAGTGGCAAAATCTTATAAAATTCAGCCTGCCAATGTATGCAGAAGAGAGAAATCCATAGGTGGCCTATGGATTCTAAAGGGGATTAAGAACCACTTCTCTTTAGGTTGCTCTTTGAATTTCAAATGAAGCAAGTTCAGAATCTCTATGGACCCTTGCTGAGGACATTGAACTGTAGGTAAATAAGGGAATAAGGGCCAGCGGACTGTCTTCCTTTCCATAGGTAAGAATGAAAATGCAGCGTTTGCAGCCTGTGTCCTGGTAAACCAGACTAAAATGTACTCAACGACCAGCTTTAGGGAGACATGGAAGAATAAGCAGAATGACCTCCATCACTTCTACAGTAATGTGACATAGGACCTCCTGGAGTACTCTCCACGCAGTAGGAATTCTCAAGATGAATGGTGTTGACTGATTGACTGACTTTTTACAAAATTTATTGTCAGTCTGGGGAGAACTACAACAGTGTAATTAATGATTTGTTAAGTATTCTGTTCACTTACACATTTAAAGCCTTGATTCTCTATTTTGAAAATGCTATGTGAGATGGATACTATGAAAAAGGAGGTCTGAAAATTCCTCTGACAAACTTGTGAAGGCTTCTTTAGAGGAAAAAGAATCTTTTCTCTTACCTCTGACATGATTTTGGACTTAAAGAGAAATCACAAGAACGGAATTCTATAGTATATCACTGTTTTCCTATTTTTGCCATTGTAGTGCTGTGATAAACAATCTTGTACATACATGTTTTCCTATTATTAAAGATAGATGTTCAGAGTAAATCATGGTAAGTGGGATTGCTGAGTCAAAAGGTAAGTACATATATAATTTGGTTAAATAGTGCCAAATTCCCTTCCCAAGAACTGAACCAGTTTACATTTGCACCAACAGTATATGAGAGTGACTGTTTCTCCACAGCCGCACCTTCAAAGAGTGCTATAGTTTTTCATTTTTGCCAATCTGATAAGTGAGAAATGGATTGTTAATGTAATTTTAATATTGTAATTAACCTCCAATTAAAATAAATTTATATTAAAAAACTAACATATCATTTATTATGAGTGAGGGTGAATTTTTTTGATAAGCTTAAAGACCATTTTTATGTCTAGTTTAGTGTGAGTTATTCGTATTTTTGGCCATTTCTCTATCTGGGATTTATGTTTTACTTTCCTTTAAATTTTAAGAAGTATTTATGCATTAGAGATATTAGACATTTATGTGTCATACATGTTGCAGATATTTCTCCTGGTTTGTCAATTACCTTTTTGTTCTGTTTATGGTATTTATGGATGTGCATTCATTTAAAAATTATTATACGATGGGATTTGAAAATCCTTTGTTTTACTGTATCGGGATTTGGAGTTCTAGTTTAAAAATCTATTACTACATCTAGATTAAAGAGGAATTCACCCATATTTTCTTCTACTGCTTGTATGGTTTCACTTTACATTAGATCCCTGATCCATTTAGAATTTGTTCTTATGTATTGTGTGATGTGTGGATCTAATTTTCTTTTTCCAATTGGTTAACCTTTTTCCCTGTGCCATCTCTCAAAAAAGTTTATCTTTCTCTACTTATTCAAGATATGATCATTCTCATATACTAAAGTTCCATATTTACTTGAACTTATTTCTAAACTTTCTATTTTTTCCCCCTGATCTCTAAATAATGTGCTAGTACCCCTGGAGAAGGAAATGGCAACCCACTCCAGTACTCTTGCCTGGAAAATTCCATGGACTGAGGAGCATGGTAAGCTACAGTCCTTGCAAAGAGTCAGACATGACTGAATGACTTCACTTTCACTTTCACCACACCTATTCAGTTATAGAGGCTTTGTAGTATGTTTTAATTTCTGGTAGGACTGGTACCTGCTCATAGTTTTTCAGTTTTGTATTTCCATGACTTGTTAATTTTTCCATATGAGGGTCAGTGACAGTTCATCTAACTGTATTTAAAAACTTGCCATTTTAAGTAGGATTATGTTAAATTTATAATTTAACTATATAAGTTAGACTTATAAATTAAGTGAATCTTTATACTATCAAGTCATCCTATCAAAAAACAAGGAATGTCTGTTCATTTCTTCAACTCCGTATGGTACAACAGCAGAAGCTGAGAGCTCAGTTAGGAGGATGTGAGCACAGTATAGCCAGGAGATAATGGTGGTTTGGTGTAGACTCTAGATTTATCCTGGAGATGATGAAAGTGGTTGAAATTGAAATAGATTTTATAGGTAGAATGAGTGAGATTTACTGATAGATTGAATGTAGAAGATGATGGAGAGACAAGAATAAAGGATTAATTTCAAGTTTGGGAGCTCAACAACTGAGTGGTGCTGCTATCCTTCGAGATAGGGAATATTGGGGAAAAATCAGGATGGAGTCATGGTGGGGTTGGAAATCTCGTGTCCTTCTATGATCATGTCAGTTTTGAGATGTCCGCTAAACATGGAAGTGAAGACAGTCAGTGTACCAATGGCTTTATGACTGTGGTAATAAAGAAACAAGTCAGTACCAAAGCTATTGATTGGTCACAGCTCTTGGCTAGGTGGTTGATTTCTAGAAGTTGGGCCTCGAGCTAAGTGATTATTATATATTATATAGTGTCTGTCCTAAAGGACCCTCTAGTCTGGTTTGGGAGGCAGAAAATCATCTTAGAATAACTCATTAAGCAAAAGTACACAATTGAAATGAAATGTGATAGAAATGGTCAGTGCAAAAGAAGGCCTGAGAAACAAGAGATCAGATCTTTGAAGACTGCAGTGGGTGAAGGCTTCCGGCAGGAGGTGGCATTTGCTCTGGGCCCTAAATGCTATGCCCAGGGAGAGACAAAGGTTGTGAACATTCAAAGGTCTTCTAAAATATAGTGTGGGCTTCATTCTTTGTGAGGGTATGCTTTGAAGTGGCTTGATTTGATGACTTTGATATTTCCTCAGAGTACCCTGGGTGCTGTGCTCCATTTGGCTTTGGGGTGGAAATGCCCCAGTTTTGCCAGAGTCTTTGCTCCTGGTTAAGGGATGTGGACAGTGGAGTGCAGCAGGACATGTGACTTCCAGAGACTCTCAGTTCTCTGTTCCCTTTGTGGCCTGTCTTGAGCACCAGAGATAACCACCTCCCCTTGGGATTACACTCCCTGCTTGGACCAGGATGCAGAGTAATTTCCACAGAGCAGTATCAACTCGGTTTCCAAGGTAGAAAAGCTTTGGAAGGAAGTACAGGTGTGCCAATGGGACAGCACATGGGGAGGAAAGCACTTTCTACACTTAGACGTGTTGACAGGGCCGGCCCTGTGCACTCTGAATATAGACAGCAGGTGGTGTGTTTCTGCTAAGGCAGCTGCCACCAATAGCTGTGCTATTCCAGGAAGCCGCCATAATCTGATCATAGCTCATGCTCATTTCATCTTGTGATACATTCTTTCAAGTCAACCTATTGTTGTCCGGCTCCAAATTCCTGCCACATATCCTCCCCCTCAGTTTGAACTCGGCTTCCCTTCTCTACCTTGATGCAGGCATGTCCTAGGGCACTAGTTTTCAAACTCTGCCTTTCAGAATCATAGGATTCTTAACTCTGGAATATTAGGAGAGAGAGGATGAAGTTAGCAGTCAGATGTATTCAGGATGGGACTAAGGGCCCCCTCCCGATACCAGCTGCAAGCTCCGTGATTACATTTCTAAGAGGTTTATCTATGGTTTCATTCACATAAAGTTTGAAGTTCGCTATTCTAAAAGTGTGTGCCAAGTTGCTTCAGTCGTATCCAACCCTTTGTGACCCCATGGACTGTAGCCCACCAGGCTTCTCTGTCCATGGGATTTGCCACTCTTAATTTGACTATAATCCTTTGATCAATTAGGCAATCTTCTTCAGAATTGTTTTCTTACTTCTGGTCAACCGAAGAACATGTTAATTTTAATGATTGGATAGGTCATCTAGCAAGAAAAATGTGAGTGTTAAGGGGAGAATAAACCTTCAATAGTCACAACAATAACTATAGTAAGATGGGCAGGAGAAGTAGAGATCCAATATTCACCATGGATTGAAATAATTAATAGAGTATTTGGATGGAAATATTGTTATTTAAGGATCTTTTTTCATTATCTTTTTTCTATTTACTCATTAATAGCTGTTTATTGAGTACCCACTATGTGCCAAGCACTGTGCTTCACATGGGAGTCACAGAAATGGGTGAAGTTCACAGACTTTTTAATTCTGATCATCAACCAGCCGAGATTTGTAATAGTGCCCCCCCATTCCCCTTGCCCTGGAGGATTAGCAGTGCTTAGGCCCTAACACTTGCAGAATTAAACTTGCTCTACACATTTTTGAATCATGAAATTTTAATTTGTTTTTCATTCCAACCATTGAGCATAGGACTAATTAGATTGTTGCCCCTAACAGATTCCTCCACCGCTATGCCCCTACTTTAGATTGCTGGATCACAAGTCCAATCAAATATTGCATTTAAAAAATGCATCCAGCCGTTCAATTAACCAAAAAGCATCAGACATTTTAATATTTAAATTTCTTCCTCAGTGTATGTGTGTGCTTATGTTTATCACATATTTTATGCTGTTATATCAGTTCACTTTATTTCACATGGAATGTATCAAGTATCTGAAAATATAGTGAAGAATTTCAAAAGATTTTAAGGACAGGAAGCAAAGAGGTTTCCTGAGACAGCAAGATCTGAAAATAACTTGGCATCTGATATTACTTTGTATATTTATTTCCCCTGAGTCACTATATATGGTTTTTGTTATCCACATTCAAGTGTGTCTATTTAAACTTGAATGTATAGGAAACTATACATATACTAATTTGTTTTCATATAACATACAGAAACCCACATCAGCTTGACATCTAACATTAATTTTTCTCATACTTGAAATATCTCCCTTTCCATTTCATTGGTATCAACAAGTAATTATTATGAGTCTTTCTTTTTATTCTAAAATGATTCATGATAACGTTCAGTTCAGTTCAGTCACTCAATCGTGTCCGACTCTTTGCGACCCCATGAATTGCAGCACGCCAGGCCTCCCTGTCCATCACCACCTCCTGGAGTTCACTCAGATTCACGTTCATCGAGTCAGTGATGCCATCCAGCCATCTCATCCTCTGTCGTCCCCTTCTCCTCCTGCCCCCAATCCCTCACAGCATCAGAGTTTTTCCAATGAGTCAACTCATCGCATGAGGTGGCCAAAGTACTGGAGTTTCAGCTTTAGCCTCATTCCTTCCAAAGAAATCCCAGGGCTGATCTCCTTCAGAATGGACTGGTTGGATCTCCTTACAGTCCAAGGGACTCTCAAGAGTCTGCTTTAGCTAGTATGAAATGTTTGTTAACCTTTCCCAGGTGGCGCTAGTAGCAAAAAGCCCGCTTGCCAATGCAGGAGATGTAAAAGATGAGGGTTAAATCCCTAGGTGAGGAAGATCCCCTGGAGGAGGGCATGGCAACCCACTCCAGTATTCTTTCCTGGAGAATCCCATGGACAGAGGAACCTGACATCCAGGCTCTGGTCCATAGGGTCGCAAAGAGTCGGACATGACTGAATTAACTTAGCACACACTCTAATATTAAGTTTCTATTTCAATATTTCTTCCAATCCTCTGTCTCCTACCTGCCCTTTCAACTATTTGAAGGGTTTATGGAGATTTGTGTTCACTTTCTCTAGTGCTTGGATTGCCTCTGAACCACCCCTCTTGCTTTCAGCAGTCGCAGTTATGCAGCTAAGATACATCATGCCTTGACATCTAAATAGAGGAAACTTCAAACCCTAGTGATTTGGATTGGGAAGCTTGCAAAGAAGGCAGAAATGCTAATTAGGAGGTAGATACACTGTAGCAAGAAATAGAGGGTAGACCTGAAGGAAGGTAATTGCATTTAGAGTTGAGCAAATGTAGGAGTAATTTGGTAAACAGGTCCAGGAGAAACTGACGCTGTCCTGGTTGTATGGCTCAGAGAGAGGTAAGAAAAGTGATGAGCTTAAGGCTTCAAGCCTTGGTCCCTTGACAAATGGGACCTTTCACAGAAAGACAGCAGAAGGAAGAGTTGATTTAAGATGTTGAGTTCTGTTTCAAAAAGATGACTCTTCGGTGCAGGTACAACCTTGCATTGCAGAACTGATGCTTTGGATACAGGCCAAAATTGCAGAATTGTGTGAGGAGAACACAGAGTAGATGAGACCCCTAGGGAACAAAGGTAAAAATAGAGGGCAAAGAGTCAGAGATGGCTCCCCTGTGAATACCCAGTTGTAGGGCAGAGGCGAAAAAAATACAAAAGAGAAGCTAGTAAAGGAGTACAGAGAGCAATGGTCAAAAAAGTATGAGCACCAGGACAGCACAGTGTCACAGAAACCAAGGGAAGAGAGTGGTGGCCAACAATGTTGTATTCTTCAAAAGATCCAAGAGGGTGTAAGCTGACACAAAGCCACTGGGTTTGGTGCTTGCATCTCCCATTGTCTTGTTTTATTATAACAAAAGTGAATCAAAGCCATAGCCACCACCAAGTCCTTAATAATGATATAGGAACCTCAGTGGATCTGTAACTAAAAGACTTTGGAGAAGTCAGTGATCCGATTTTACTTTCTTAATTTATTCATTCAGCAAACCTTTATTGAACTTTTCTAGGTGCCAGGCATCGTGCAAGATGTTCTGTCTCTGTTGCCAGTATCGGCTATAATATTAGCAGTGCCCTTCCCATGCCTTAGAGCTAGGTCTTCACGCAGTAATACCTCCTCATTTCATCTTCAAAAATGTTCTGATTTGGACAATAAATTACATTTATTACTTATGGTCCACTTCTCCAATTTGTCTGGTCTAGTCTGGTTCTGTAAGTCTTTTTGCCTCTACAAAAGCTTTCTGAATTTGATTGGAATGGGACCCTTATGTGTGCCATGTCTGTGAAAAGAATCATTCCCTGTGTGTTTTTGCAACGAAGGTTGTATATTCCCAAACATAAGTCTTAAAACGTGTGCAACATGTCTTACAACAAAGAGTATTTGTGTTCCTGTGGCTTTACCTGCTCAAAACCTGCCATTCATGTGTTATCTGCCAAGACCCCTTGAGAGCCATTCAGTTTGGATGGATCTTGATGATTCAGAGTGGGTCTGTCAGTTACTGACAGAAATAACTCATGGTACAAACCAGCCTAGATTCATTGTATTTATTTTAGGACTCCGGCATCTTTGCCAGATCCTATTGTGTGAAAAATAAGTGGGGAAGGCAGAACTGACTTGGCTAAACCAAAATTCCTCCAGTGTAAAAATGACGATGGGCGTTTTTAGTGGTTCATAAAGGGTGCTAGCTACAGGCACTTGGAAATTGAGGCTGTGCTCATTTCTCACATTTATAAATAACTTAAGCCTATGTAGGAGTTAATTAATTTGGCTCCATTCCACCTACATTTTAGCTTCTTAAGGGAATAACTTGATCCTTCCTATACCCTGTGTTTGTAGTTGTAAAGAGAATTCCCAATAGAATGAAGAAAACCGAACTTGGATTGTCTGAGTTTGATTTCCCATGTACTTCTGCAAAGAAACTCTAAGATGTCAGGTCCAGCAGAAAATGTCAGAATACTTCTTCAGTTGAAGACAAATACATGCATGGTATTACTCCTGGCTGGAATTATTTACCATTCTGGTTTTTTCTCCTTTAAATGACTGATCCACTACCGTAGAGTTAAGTTGTGACTTGGTAGAATGGAGACCATTCAAATTACTCCAAATTTTGCTTACTTCAGGCTGTGCTCTTCTTTCCCTGGGAATATTTTAAAACAAAATTATTGCCTTTTGAACAACAGGTCAGTTTCTTCACCTCTGAGGCTTCCCATGATTAATTAAGAAGTTACAGGAGTTTTCTCAGTTGTCAGAATCCCAGAACGAGGAACACTGAACAGTAGGAATAAAAAAGAGACCACTTGTCATGCTGACAGATCTCACTGCTAACACCTCTAAAAGAATCTGACACGCAAGACTCCAGGTAAGGCCCGAGAGCTGAGCATAACGGATGAAAATGAATTCAGTCATCTGATGTCACAATGGAAATAAAGTTTGACTTCATAGAAAGTAGTTATTCCTACTGCCATGTCCCTTGCATCATCCACTCTTCCCAGCCACTCAAGTGACTGCCAGCACAAGATGTCATGACCGAATCTAGCCCACTGGTAGTAGCTTGTATTGTATTGTTGATTTCATTTTTTAAAATGTAAACTCTGTGAATCATTCATTTAATAAATGTGACCAAAATTTTAATCTACATTACCAATACATAATGGTTGGGAACAGTCACCTAGCTCACCCAGGGAATTCAGCTACAAGATCTGAGAAACAAAAAGCAGATAAAGTGAGGAACCATCTGCTTTTTCAGAGCTATGATGTCCATCCATTTGTTGTTGTTCAGTTGCTAAGTCATGTTCATCTCCTTTCAACCCCATGAACTGCAGCATGCCAAGGTTCCCTGTCCTTCACCATCTCCCAGAGTTTGCTCATGTCCTTTGAGTCGATGATGCCATCCAACCATCTCATCCTCTGTCATATCCTTCTCCCACCTTCAATCTTTCCCATCATCAGGGTCTTTTCCAATGAGTCAGTTCTTCACATCAGGTGGCCAAAATATTGGAGCTTCAGCTTCAGCATCAGTCCTTCCAATGAATATTCAGGACTGATTTCCTTTACGATTGACTGGTTTGATGATCTCCTTGCAGTCCAAGGGAAATGTCCATTGCATTTCACCATTTGAGACTTGGGTTCAGTATGGAAGGGAGGCTCTTGCTCTGAGCCATCATCTTACATTTAGGTTAGAGCAGTAGACATGAGGATAGATCTTGCTTCTTACTCTTATTTTTAAAAAATTAATTAATTGTTTATTTAATTGGAGGATAATTGCTTTACCATATGTTGATTTCTGCCATACGTTGAATCAGTCAAAATTATACATATATCCATGCCCTTTTGGGCCTTTCTCCCCTCGCACCACCCCACCCCTCTAGGTCATCCCAGAGTGCCAAGCTGGGCTCCCTGTGTTATATAGCAGCTTCCCCATAGCTCTACATTTCACACATGATAGTATATATATGCTAATGCTCCTTTCTCAATTTATCCTCCTTTCCCTTCCCTTTTACTCTTGAAGCAGCTCAAGGAAAGGATGGCAGAGACAGCACTGCAGGCTGAGGTCTCATGACTGAAGAGAACCCCAACCACCATTCAGTGTGCCCTTGTTTGGTGTTTCTTAGAAACTTGTGCTATTTAACTCAATCCTGACAACATCTCAGTGAGAAACTTTCTGGTCACTGTCAGTTCAATGACTGTCTCACCTTGAACAGGATCAGAACTCAAATCCAATGTTTTTAGAGCACAGTCTATACTCATTTCTCCACGTCATGCAGCTTCAGATGAAGTTTAAAGGCAGGACCGGTTGTCCTAATTGAAGCCTAACTGATGCCCTCGTGTTTCTGGTTAGTACATCTTGTACAGTATTGATTTCTTGTTTGTAAGAATCCTTAGCTTGCATGCCTATCAAGATTTTCATGGTGCTCGTATTAATGCAGGTGTTTGCAATCACAGTGCCTTTGTTAGGCCCCAAACGCCATCTACTTTGATCACTATCCACCATCCACCATGCACCTCTCAGTCTGAGAAGTTTGCCCTGTACCCTGCATTCTAAGCACCCTGAATTTCCTGGTTGGGGGTTTCTCATGATCAAAATACTCAGTCTGACACAACTGAAGCAACTTAGCAGCAGCAGCAGCAGCAGAGATAGACAGAGCTGTCCTTGTATGTATCTCCAGATGGAAGCACCTCAAACCACATTCAGGGCGTGCATTACTTTCCTGTGGCAGCCATCACACATGACTGCAAACTTGGTAACTTAACAGAATTCTCTTCTCTCACATTTCTGGAGACTGGAAGTCCCAAGTCAAGTTTTGGCAGGGCCACACTATACCCACAGGTATTAGGGAAGAATCTGCTCCTTGCCTCTTCTAGTTTGGGGTGGCTTTGGGCATCCATTGATGTTCCTTGGTTTGTAACTTCATCACTTTAATATCTGCCCCCATATTTTTTTATATTTGTTATTTATTTATTTATTTGGCTGTGCTGGATCTTAGCTGTGGCACATGGGATCTTTGATCTCTGTTGAGACAAGCAGGATCTTTAGTTGTGGCACGTGGGATCTAGTTCTCTGACCAGGGATCGAACCCCCTGCATTGGTGGTGTGAAGTCTTGGCCACTGGACCACTGGGGAAGTCCCTGACTCCATCTTCTTATCACTTCCTTTTCTACCCTTGTCTTTCTTTTATAAGGACATTTGTAATTGGATTTAGGGTCCCCCCCCCCAGATAATTGAAGATGATCTCATCTCAAGGTCCTAAATTTAATCACAGATGTAAGGACCTCTTTTCTTAAATATGATATTATTCACAGGTTCAGGGGTTAGGATGGGTACCTATCTTTTGGGGGAATCAACATTCAACTTACCACAGGAATCTCAACATCCCCCCACAGTGCTGTGAACCACAGGGAATCAGGTTGCCCAGGGCCAAAATGAGCTATGAGGAATAGGGAAATGACCTTTTAAATATGGCCACTCACCCATAGTGTCTTCCAGGCCCAAGGCTGTCCTGACACCCTATGTGATGAGTCTCAGGCCATACTGAGGTGCAGTATGGAAGCAGGGAGGTATAAGAGAGAGCATGAACTTGGGAAGCTGACAGAACTGAGTTTGAAGTTACTGCAGTACTTTCTTGTAATGAGAACTTGAACAAGTTAATTGACCTCCTCAAGGACTCAGTTTACTCACCTGTAAAACAGAAATGAGATAAATAATTCCATTTTGGTCAGAGGCTCCTGTCAGAGAGAAACAAATGCCTTGGTTTTTAGAAAAGAAAGACATGGGTCTGTTTCCTGTCTCTGGCACCCGCACTAACCACAATTTGGGCAAGATACTGAAAATCTCTTAATTTTCAGTTTCTTCATCCACACAGTAGGGTTTAATATCCCTTATCCTACAGAGATGTTAAATTTTAATAGTAAAAGTTATAGGAAATACCGTTCATGTCAATGCATGTTAATTATATTATTATTGATGATTATTGTTGTCATTAGCTACAGCTAATGAAAAGGCAGAATCTACACCAGATGTCCTACTGTGCACAGCAGACATTCTCTTATAGAGAAGGTTGAACTTTAAGAAGGAGAAAGATGGTGTGATTGTGCGAAACTAGAAACTTCACTCAACTTGTTGTTATATTGTTCAGTTGCTCAGTCGTGTCTGACTCTTTGTGACCCCACGGACTGCAACATGCCAGGCTTCTGTGTCCTTCACCATCTCCCAGAGCCTACTCAAACTCATGTCCACTGAGTCGGTGATACCATCCAACCATCTCATCCTTTGTTGTCCCCTTCTACTCCTGCCTTCAATCTTTCCCAGCATCAGGGTCTTTTCAAATGAGTCAGCTCTTCACATCAGGTGGCCAAAGTATTGGAGTTTCAGCTTCACCATCAATCCTTCCAATGAATATTTGGGACTGATTTCCTTTAGGATGGACTGGTTGGATCTCCTTGCAGTCCAAGGGACTCTCAAGAGTCTTCTCCAAAACCACAGTTCAAAAGCATCAATTCTTCAGCGCTCAGCTTTCTTTATAGTCCAACTTGCATATCCATACATGACTACTGGAAAAACCATAGCTTTGACTGGACAGACCTTTGTTGGGAAAGAAATGACTCTGCTTTTTAATACACTGTCTAGGTTATGCCCCTGAAAATAAATTCCATGGGATATTTCTTAAGTTGTCATCACTCTTGGGTGAAATTGCATAAATTTGAAGAGTTTAGAAAGGAATGGAGGGGCTGAGGGTGAATTAAGTTTTAATGAGCCAACATTTTAACTATGGTGAACATTTTGATATCAAGACCACAGATCAAAGCTAATGTCTTTCCTGTCAAAATTCATAGATTTTAAATATGTCCTGGGGATAAGTTGAGAAATGTAGACAACTAACAAATGAACCCTTTTTAATTGCTTTTCACTCAAGCCGAATGCTCACGGAGATTTTTTCTTGTTTTACTGGCGAATTCCAATTAGGGTCATTAGAGTGACAAAACCAGCTTGACTGTTCATAAATATCTTGCTTTGTACAGAAGTTAAAGAGTTGCTGCTGACATCAAGATAATACAATTCAGACCACCGAGGGAGCCTTCCAGGACAACAGTCCACATTAGCCTGGTTCCTGCCTCCTTTGATTGCAGTTAAGTAGAAAACATCTGCTAAGTCTTTCAACATCAGTTCAAATGCATTACCACAATCTATGATAGAGGCAAATGACTTCCCTGTAGAGAGAAGCCAACGAACAGTGACAAAGAAAAGGAAGGCCTTGACATTCTAGCCATAGAGTCTAGGAAGTACAACTTTCCTGTATGTGCAAATCCAGGCTTTGAGGATCCATTCTTCTGCTTTGTTTATTCAATCAGTTCATTTCAGTTCAGTCACTCAGTTGTGTCCGACTCTTTGCCACCCCATGAATTACAGCACGCCAGGCCTCCCTGTCCATCATCACTTCCCGGAGTTCACTCAGACTCACGTCCATCGAGTCAGTGATGCCATCCAGCCATCTCATCCTCTGTCGTCCCCTTCTCCTCCTGCCCCCAATCCCTCCCAGCATCAGAGTCTTTTCCAATAAGTCAACTATTTTCATGAGGTGGCCAAAGTACTGGAGTTTCAGCTTTAGCCTCATTCCTTCCAAAGAAATCCCAGGGCTGATCTCCTTCAGAATGGACTGGTTGGATCTCCTTGCAGTCCAAGGGACTCTCAAGAGTCTTCTCCAACACCACAGTTCAAAAGCATCAATTCTTTGGTGCTCAGCTTTCTTCACAGTCCAACTCTCACATCCATACATGACCACTGGAGAAACCATAGCCTTGACTAGATGGACCTTTGTTGGCAAGGTAATGTCTCTGCTTTTCAATATGCTCTCTAAATTGGTCATAACTTTTCTTTCAAGGAGTAAACATCTTTTAATTTCATGGCTGCAGTCACCATCTGCAGTGATTTTGGAGCCCAAAAAATAAAGTCTGACACTGTTTCCATTGTTTCCCCATCTATTTGCCATGAAGTGATGGGACCAGATGCCATGACCTTCGTTTTCTGAATGTTGAGCTTTAAGCCAACTTTTTCACTCTCCTCTTTCACTTTCATCAAAAGGCTTTTTAGTCCCTCTTCACTTTCTGCCATAAGGGTGGTGTCATCTGCATATCTGAGGTTATTGATATTTCTCCTGGCAATCTTGATTCCAGCTTGTGCTTCTTCCAGCCCAGCATTTCTCATGATGTACTCTGCATATAAGTTAAATAAGCAGGGTCACAATATGCAGCCTTCACGTTCTCCTTTTCCTATTTGGAACCAGTCTGTTGTTCCATGTCCAGTTCTAATGGTTGCTTCCTGACCTGCATATAGGTTTCTCAAGAGGCAGGTCAGGTGGTCTGGTATTCCCATCTCTTTCAGAATTTTCCACAGTTTATTGTGATCCACACAGTCAAAGGCTTTGGCATAGTCAATAAAGAAGAAATAGATGTTTTTCTGGAACTCTCTTGCTTTTTCCATGATCCAGCAGATGTTGGCAATTTGATCTCTGGTTCCTCTGCCTTTTCTAAAAGCAGCTTGAACATCTGGAAGTTTGCAGCTCACATATTGCTGAAGCCTAGCTTGGAGAATTTTAAGCATTACTTTACTAGCATGTGAGATGAGTACAATTGTGCAGTAGTTTGAGCATTCTTTGGCATCGCCTTTCTTTGGGATTGGAATGAAAACTGACCTTCTTCAGTCCTGTGGCCACTGCTGAGTTGTCCAAATTTGCAGGCATATTGAATGCAGCACTTTCACAGCATGATCTTTCAGGATTTGAAATAGCTCAACTGGAATTCCATCACCTCCACTAGCTTTGTTCGTAGTGATGTTTTCTAAGGCCCACTTGACTTCACATTCCAGGATATCTGGCTCTAGGTGAATGATCACACCATCGTGATTATCTGGGTCTTGAAGATCTTTTTTGTACAGTTCTTCTATGTATTCTTGCCACCTCTTCTTAATATCTTCTGCTTTTGTTAGGTCCATTTCTGTCCTTTATTGAGCCTATCTTTGCATGAAATGTTCCCTTGGTATCTCTAATTTTCTTGAAGGTAGACAAGTGGTTAACTTCTGACGACCCTTGAACAACTCAGGGCTTAGGAATGCTGACCCTGCTAGAGTCGAAATGCTGTCCAGCAGTTGACGCTTGGCCGGCTGTATCCATGGTTCTGCATCTGCAGGTTCAACCAATCGTGTAGCATGTGCTGTACTATGTGTTTAGTGAAAAGAAAATTTCATGTGTAAGTGGGCCTGCACCATTCACACTCGTGTTGTTCAAGGATCAACTGTACTTTGCAAATTGACCAGCCTTGTGCAATACAGAGATAAGGAGGACTCAGCCTTAACGGGGAATTAAAACATTATTGTGACACTGCTGTTCGTTTTCAGAAGGGTCAGGGCAGAGGGCTGAGGAAGACTTATGGCCCCAGAAGAGAAGCCATACCAGCTCCACTTGAGAGGATGGAATGAGAACTAAGCCTGGATATCAGAGGCAAAGGACAAAGGCATAGAGATGTGAAAACAAGGCAACAAAGAAAAGCATTAAGGTGGGTGAATTGGGAAAGGGCTAGCTCTTTGGGTCTGAACCTATCCAGGAAGTGTTTCAGCGTAGATTCACCAGCAACAGAGAATGGACAGGAGACAGGAGAGGAAAGGGGGTGTGGAGGCAGAAAAGCTGTGAAGCCTTACTTAAGCACTGGGAGGGCAGTTCAGGTTTGCACAGCGTACTTTCTCTCAGCAGCAAAATCTGGGCCACTGGAGACCACACATCCCTGGAGCTCCCATCTGGCTGATTAAGGACCTATTCAAATATCAATTAATTGTTCCTCATTTAATTTCTTTTAAAACATTTTCACAGTGCAAATAATGAGGAAAAATCTTCTGCTTTGAAAAGTGAAGCAGGATCCACCACTTTAAAGAAATTAGTTTCAAACTGTTGCAAATTGGAAGCTAGTAAGTGGGTAGACATTGGCAGTTTGGTTCAGGAGCTTAAGATTTCTCTGTCTCACAAAAGAAAATGAAAGTGAAAGTTGCTCAGTCATGTCTGACTCTTTGCAACCCCATGGACTATACAGTCCATGGAATTCTCCAGGCCAGAATACTGGAGTGGGAAGCCTTTCCATTCTCCAGGGGAGCTTCCCTACCCAGGGATCAAACCCAGGTCTCCTGCATTGCAGGCAGATTATTTACCAGTTGAGCCACAATGGAAGCCCCCTCTCACAAAAGAAAGACTAAATAAGCCATGAACTTTTTCCGAGGAAAAAGAGGAAAGTCCCAGTGATTTTTTATTATTTCTTATATAACTATTACATTTCCTCTCTTTGATCTGGTGCTAGTAGAATTGCAGCTTGAAAGCTAGCAGTTGATTGTGGAATCTTAGTGTTAACACAGACCATTGCAGGTGCATTGAGGCTCCGAGAAGGTATGCGGCTTGCCCAGAGTCAGACAGCCAGTTAGTGGCATATCTAGCTGGACCAGAAGGCCATGGTTTTCATTATGTTTCTTTCAGTCGGTGCTGCCCTCTGATCGCCGTAATGAATGATTGTTCACTCATTCATTGAGAAAGACAGTAGTGGATGAGGTAAAGAGATAGATGGAGGAATTAGAACAAACCCTTGGATGCAGGAAGGTTTCTGGCTCACTGTAACACCTTCTCTGGCCCACTGAAACCAGCCCACTTGATGCAGGGTCTTCAGATTAGGGAAATATGGAAATCAGTCCCCCTGGGAAGACCCTGGAGGTGCCAGACTAATTGACTATGCTTGGTAAAGAACTGCCAAAGCCTTTTAATTTCCTGCAAATAAAACAGACTTCTCCAATGCAGATACAGAGTGGTGGTTTATATGTTAGTTCCCTTGCCTTCTCCCCCAATTTTTTTTTTCTGAAAAGTGGAGGCTGAAATCCCTCTGTGACTTTTTGCACAGGACTGCTTGGGAAAGTAGGTAGGAAAAGGAGTTTAGATTTTGTTCTAAATCTCTCAGGTAGTTCCTGGTTGATTTTAAGTAGGGAAATGAATGATTTGATTTTTAACCATATTCTAAAATTGAAGTATATTTAATTTACAGTGTTGTGTTAGTTCTGATGCACAGCAAAATTATACATATGTATATTCTTTTTTAGATTCTTTTCCATTATATTAATAGATTATTACAAGATGTTGAATATAATTCCTTGTGCTATACAGTAGGTACTTTCACTTTTCACTTTCATGTATTGGAGAAGGAAATGGCAACCCACTCCAGTGTTCTTGCCTGGAGAATCTCAGGGACAGGGGAGCCTGGTGGGCTGCCGTCTATGGGGTCATACAGAGTCGGACACGACTGAAGTGACTTAGCAGCAGCAGCAGCAGCAGTGTGTACATGTCCATCCCAAGCTCCTCATCCCTCCCTATCCCACTAGCCACTTTGGAAACCATAACTTTGTCTTCTATGTCTGTGAGTCTATTTCTGTTTTGTAAAAATGTTTATATTTTTAGATTTCACATATAAGTGGTATGATATTTGTCTTTCTCTTTCTCACTTACTTCACTTAGTAGGATAATCTCTAGGCTCTAGGTCCATCCATGTTGTTTCAAATTACATTATTTCATTCTATTTTATGGCAGAGTAATATCCCTTTATACACACACACACACACACACCCCATGTCTTCTTTATTAACACATAGTTTGCTTCCATGTATTCACTATTATAAATAATACTGCTATGAACACTGGGGAGCATGTTTTTTTCTGAATTGGCATTTTCTCCAGATATATACCCAGAAGTGGGATTGCTGGTTCATATGGTATTTCTCTATTGTTTTTTTTTTTAAGAAACCCACATATTATTTTCCATAGTGGTTGTATCAGTTTACATTCCCACCAACAGTGTAGGAAGGTTCCCATTTCTCCACACCAACTCCAGAGTTTATTGTCAACTTTTTAATGATGACCATTCTGACCAGTGTGAGGAGTAGTTTTGGTTTGCATTTCTCTAATACTTAGCAATATTGAGCATCTTTTCATGTGCCTATTGGCCATCTATATGTCTTCTTTGGAAAAATGTATATTTAGGTCTTCTGCCCATTTTTTGACTGGGTTGATTTTTGTTGTTATTAAGTTGTATGAGCTGTTTATATAGTTTGGAAATACATTTCTTTTCTTTTTTTCCTCTTTCTGTTCAGTGATAGTGATTTCTACTCCTCTTTTTTCCAGCTCACTGTCTCATTTAGTCTACTGATGATTCCTTCTTATGTATTTTTCATTCAGTTACTGTATTATTTAATCCTTTTGGTTGTTCTTCGTATTTTCTAATTCTTTGTTAAAAAGTACTAAGTTCTTGTTCTTTGCATCCATTCTCATGCCAAATTATTTGAACATCTTTATGAGCTGATGCTTTCAAACTGTGCTGCTGGGGAACTCTTGAGAGTCCTTTGGACTGCAAGGAGATCAAACCAGTCAATCCTAAAGGAAAGCAACCCTGAATATTCACTGGAAGGACTGATGCTGAAGCATCTGATACTTTGGCCACGTAATGTGCAGAGCTGACTTATTGGAAAAGACCCTGATGCTGGGAAAGACTGAAGGCAAATAGAGAAGAAGGTGGCAGAGCATGAGATGGTTAGATGGCATTACCAATGCGATGGACATGAATCTGAGCAAACTCAGTGCACTCCCTTCTCATCACCCAAGGGCCAGGGGTCATCTGGTTCCCATGGTAGTGTCTGGTCTGTGTTTGCAGATTTAGTCTGCAGGCTGCAGGACCATAGTTTTCTTGTTCATGGTGTCTGCTGCCTGGTGTGTGAGACTGATCTAGAGGCTTGTGCAGGCAGGCTTCTTGGTGGAAGAAGCTGGTTCCTGCCCACTGGTGGTTGGAGCTGCTTCTTGACCCTCTGGTGAGTAAGGCCATGTTTAAGGGCATGTCTAGAGACAGCTGTGGGCTCAGGAAGTCTTTAGGCAACCTCTCTGCTGATGGGTGGGTATGTGTTCACCAACCAGTTAGCTGTTTTGCCAGAGACATCCCAGAGGTGGATCCTACAGGCTGTTGGGTTAAGCCAGATTTCAGTGCAAGATGCCAGCCTCTAGGAGAGTTCATGCTGATGAATAATCCCAGGGATGTCTGCCCCCAGTGTGTATGTCTCCAGGTGAGCCACAGGCTGCTCCCCCGGCCCTGTCTCCCTAGGATACCCACCAAGACCAGCAAGTAGATCTGCTTCAGGCACCTATAAAATTGCCGCTTTTGCCTTTAGTCCTGGTGCACGTGAAATTTTGTGTGCACTCTTTAAGAGTGAAGTATCTATTTCTCCCAATTCTGTTGAACTCCTGCAGTTAAGCCCCACTGGTCTTCAAAGCCAAATGCTCTGGTGGCTCCTCTTCATGGTGCCTGACCCGCAGGCTGCGGGGGCGGGGAGAGGCGGTGCTCATGTGGGGCTCTGAGCTCACTCTCCTATGGGAGAACCTCTGTGATATAATTATTCTCCAGGTTGTGGGTCACCCACCTAGTGAGTATGGGATTTGATTCTATTGCAAGTCTGCCCCTCCTACCTTCCTCAGTGTGGTTTGGTTCCTTCTTTATGTCTTTTCTTATAGATTTCAGACTTTTTCAACAATGGCTATTCTGCAGATTGTTGTTCTTTTGGTGTGTTTGTGAGAGGAGGTAAGCTTAGAGTTCTTCTATTCTGTCATCTTTGCCACTCTCTCTTTTTCAAGGATTTTAAGTTTATTACAGGGCAGAGACTGATGATTAGAATCTGCTGTGAGATCCAGTGCTGGTTGATGAATTGCTGGAGACTCAGTGCAGACAAATCTGAGCATTATAAAATCTGGGAGGATCCCATCAGAGGGGCCACTCTGTAAAATGCAAGATTTACCTCAAAGAGCTCAATCATATTCCCACAGTGAATATCAGAGAAAAATCCCTTTGGGCATCATAGAAGGTAAAGGGACCATTTTGGAAACTTGGTTTATTTTTTAAAAAAAACGATTACCCTGGTGTGACTGGAGAATGGATGGCAGGGAGTTATAAAAGCTAAGTAAAATATACCAGAAGCAATTGCTTTAGGCCAAATGGGAATGCTGGATCAGATCAGAATGGTAATATTAGTGACGGATGGAAGTAGACAGATTGAGGATGCATTTTTGGAGGTAAAATATGAAGGATTTTTGGATGATTTGAACACATTGTGAGAAAAAGAATGGAATCAATCTTTTTTATGTAAGCAACTGGGAGAGTTGGGAGAGTGGACGTTTGCAGGAAGAATCATGAGTTTGCATCTAACCATGTTGATTTTGAGGTACCTATTGGACATCCAAATGGTGATGTCAAGTAGGCAACTGGATATTAGTGGAAATGTAAGTTTGGGAGTCATCAGTACATAGACAGTATTTAAAGCTATAGGACTGAATGAGGTCACTTAGGGTGAGAAGAAAAGGAGGCTACAAAATAGATTGAGGAGAGGCCAGTGAGATAGAAATAGAACCAGGAGAGTGCGATGTTCTCGAAGCCCAGGGAAGAACAGATTTTAAAATGGATGGAATAGTCAGATGTGTCGTCTTACTGAAAGTCAAATAAATTAAGAGCAGAGAAGAGACCACTGACTTTGATGACATGAAGGTCATTGATATCTTTTGCAAAAACAAATGTTATCAAAAGTTTCTGTAGTGTGGGTAGTGGAGATGGAAACTAGATTAGAGTGTGTTGAGGAAAAAAATGAGAGACGAAAAGTGAAAATGGTGACTATAGACCATTTATACAAGAGATATGGTTGTGAAGTGGATCAGAAATGAGGTGGCAGGTGGAATGCAGATGTGAGGTAAAAGAATTTTAAAAAAAAGTGGATAATAGCTAGGGCATACCTGTTTGCTGATGAAGATGATCAGAGAGATGGGGAGAAATTTGAGATATGAGAAAGAAAAGGAATAATAGGAGGAAAGGGACCCCTGTGAAGGATGGAGGGGATGGGATGTACACTGAACACAAGTGGAGTAGTTACCCACAGAGAGAAGCAGGGACGTTTCCCTATAGGGTGCCTGCTTTGTCAAGTGAATGAGGCAACAACATCATTTGTGAGTGAAAGTTTAGATGTTGGATTTGTTTGTAGCTTTGAAGAGGGAGAGAAAGCTGTGGAATAGTTGTTTTGGATAGTAGGAATGTGAACATTAAAGTAAGTGGTGGGATGTTCAGGCAACATAGAGGGCTCATTTGAAATTTATGACCTTGATTTTAAAATGAAACCTGCCAACATGACTATGATTATTCAGACAGTGTTCAGCTGCTAAAATACAGGGATGTAGTGGGCAGAGAGGATGGCTCACTGAAATTGGGACTTTGCAAGGCAGATGTGACACAGAAACAGAAATTAATGAGGCAAATTTGTTTCTAAGAGAGCGAATATGATGCTGGATTGTTAAATCGAAGGTCTGGATAGAGTGAATTGAAGAAATAGGATTGATGATTAAATGTGAGAAGTTGTTGAGTACCTTGCAGTACCTTGCGGGTCTTGATGAAGTTAATTACTGAATGAGATAGTACGGCAGGTGATCTGATAGGAAGAGAATAGTCAGATAGAGAAAGAAGATCCCAAAGAGGAGATTAAGGAGTGATCCCTGATGTAGAAAATGGAAAGAATGATTCCAGAAGGAAGGAGCAGTCATTACGGTGAGACATCAAGTGAGATAGGGATAGAATGACAAGAGCCATTTCAATGGAATGATAGGATCCACTGTGGTGGACTGAGAACTGATTGTGACGGGAAACTAAAAAAAAAATAGGTGGTTCCTAGGGACGAATATGGAGCCTTAAGTGACTGAGCAACATGCTTACTTTTTTAAAATGGAAATTACTGTTGATATAGTTGTAAATTGACGTGCAGTCGCAAGAAATAAACAGATTTTTTGAGGGACCTGCCTAGCTTCCCCCAATGGTGAAAGAAAGAAAGTGAAGTTGCTAAGTCGTGTCCGACTCTTGGTGACCCCATGGACTGTAGATCGCCAGGCTCCTCTGTCCATGGAATTTTCCAGGCAAGGATACTGGAGTGGGGTGCCATTCCCTTCTCTAGGGGAGCTTCCAGACCCAGGGATCGAACCCAGGTCTCCCACCCTGCAGGCAGACTCTTTACCGTCTAAGCCACCTGGGAAGCCCTGTGGTAATGGTACTATCCTGCAATAAGACAGTACAATATCCCACCCTGGACATTGACACTGATATAAGATGCCAATCTTCCCTAGATCTCCCCTAGCACCACCTGCACTTGCGTGAGTGTATACATATTAAATTGTACAATTTTATCACCTGTGCAGTTGTATGTGCATCAGCACTCATAGGACTACACGTGGTTCCAATACCACAGGGATCCCTCACGTTGCTCTTTTATAACTACACCCACTACTCTCCTATATCCCTCTCACCACCTCTCCCCCATCTGCTTGCAATCACTGTTTTCCATTCCTATAATATTGTCATTTCTTGAATGTTATATACACGGAATCACCCAGTATGTAAACTTTAGGAATTGGCTTTTCTCATTCAGCATAATTCCCTAGAGATTCATCCAAGTATTGTGAGTATCAATAGTTTATTCCTTTTTATTCTTGAGTTCCATGATATAGACATGCCACACTTAGCTTAACCATTTGCCCATCAAAGAACGTCTGAGCTGTTGCCGCTTTTTGGAACTTACATGTAAAGCTGCTGTAGACATATGTGTACAGGTTTTTGTGTAAAGATGGGTCTTCATTTCTCTGGGATAAATACTCAGGAGTGAAATTACTAGGTCATGTGATACTTAGTTGTATGTTTAATTTTTTGAGGGACTTTCAAACCATTTTTCAGGGTAGCTGTATCTGTTTACATTCTTACCTGCAATAGATGAGTGATCCAATTTTTTGGCATCATCACCAGAATTTTCTGTTATTATTTTTTGTTTTAGCCACACTGCTAAGTGCACAGTGGTATCTTATAGTGCATTTAACTTGTGTTTCCCTGATAGCCAATTATTTTGAATGGTTTTTAATGTGCTTATTGGCCATCTGTATATCCACTTTAATGAAATATCTGTTTGTGCTTTCGTTGATTTTTTTAATTGGATTTTTTTATTTTTACTGTTGTGCTTTGACAGTTCTATAATTATAGATAATCTAGATACTTTCAATCAGGTATGTGGTTTGCAAATAACTTTTCCCCAGACTGTGGCTTGTGTTTTCATTCTCTTCACATGGCCTTTCTAGGAGAAAATAATTTTCTTTCAGTACTTGAAAGGTTGTGCCACTTCCTCCTGTTCTTCGTGGTTTCAGATGAGAAATCTGCTGGCATTTGAATTGGTATTCTCTCTGGGTAATGTGTTGTTTTTGTATGGCTGCTTTCAGGAATTTTTTTGTCTTTATTCATGAGAAGTTTAATTACAGTGTGCCTTGGCATGCATTTCTTTGGGTTTATACTATTTGGAGTTTGCTCAGCTTGTTGAATCTATAGGTCTACATCTTTCACCAAACTTCAGAAGTTTTTAGTTCTTATTTTCTACTTTTTTTTTTGTTTTTTTCAGTTCAGTTTTCTTTCTCTTCCGCTTGGAGGTTCATGATGTTAATATTGGATCTTTTGCTGTTTCACAGATCTCTGAGATTCTGTTCATGTTTTTTACAGTTTGTGTAATTGCTGTTCACATTGTGTGAATTCAGTTGACCCATTCTCAACTTCACTGATTCTGTCCTCTGGTCATCATTGCACTATCCATTGTATCCAATGATTTAAAAATTTATATTATTGTATTTTTCATTTTTATAATATCCATTTTGTTCTTTTTAGTAATTTCTATTCCTTTCTGAGATTCTGTATTTTTTTGTTTCAAGGGAATTTCTAATTGCTGTTTAAGCATTTTTATGATGGCTGCTTTAAAATCTTTGTCAGATAATTCCAATATGAAAGCCATCTGTTGAGATTAGGTGATTACATTTTTAAAAATTCAGGTTGTGATTTATGACGGGTGATTGTTAATTGTGTCCTGGACATTTTGGCAAATATGTTAAGCAAATAGAGGAGGTACAGATTAGGTAAACTTATCGGTTTCATAGCAGAAATTTGAGGGCATTCTTATCTGATAGACATAATTTTTTTCTGTGAAACAGAGAGAGAGCATAAGAGCCCAGACACTGGAGTTTGCCATTCTTGGCTATGAACTCCAGCTGTGCTTCTTACCTGCTGTTTGACCTTTGGCAAATCACATAATCCTTATATGCCTCAGTTTCCCATGGGAGGGAAAAAACAATAGCATATATCCTCGTAGGGATGTTATGATGATACATTGAAATGAATTAATATCTGTGAAGTGCTTAGAATCAGGTGTTACATAAATCTTTGGTACATAAAACTTTCTCATAGAGTTCTTGTATTAAATGAAATAAATTTGCTAAGCCCTTTGCTTATCAAGTTGCTCTGTGTTCAACATTTAATAAATATTAGTATCATTTTCAAATGTGTTCTTTTCAGCCTTTGGCTCTTTCCTTGAAGTAAAAATCATTGGCATGGGGTGGGGGGTGGGAGGGGGGTTCGGGATTGGGAACACGTGTACACCGGTGGCAGATTCATGTTGATGTGTGGCAAAACCAATACAATATTGTAAAGTAAAAAATAATAATAATAATTTTAAAAAATCATTGATCAAAATTTGCCAAACTCAACTCAGTCCTGTGCCTTTGGTAGAGAGGGTCCAGGCCATAAGCATCTAGAACCAAAGTATGTAGGAATAGTGGGGATTTAGCAACTGAGTATGAGGAACTCCAAGATGCAGTTGGAACATCTTCTCTGCGAAGCTTTAGGTGAGTGCCTGGGGCCAATTGAGCTCCCCACCCCCACCCCAACCTCCCTGCCATTCTGCTGCAGAGCTATTTGCCTGCAGTGCTCTCTGCAACTTTCTGCCCTTCTTTACCTTAAACCTTAGTGCTCTCAGGGTCATGCAGTAGTAAGAGAAGGTTCAACCTCTTCACGTCATAGCATGGCCTCCGTGTTACAACATACACCCTCTCCCAAAGTAACATGTAAAGTCCGTGAGAAAACTATCATTTTGAAGTATCTGAAATATGTTCATAGGAGCAGTCAGCTACATCAATCGTGGGAAAAGAAAAAAAAAAACCCTCATGGTGGTTCTATTTGTTTTGCAACAGTGGAAAATTTATAAGGTCTTTCATCACAGTAGAAAGGGAATACAAAGAAGATTTAGGAGTGCCTGCCATCTTGTGGCGTGAGCTGTTATTACCACTTAGCTACAAAAAGCCACTGATGGGAGCTGTGTGTTTTATGTCCTCAAGAACCAGCCTGAAAGAAATGCTTGAGAATTATTTCCTGAATAAATAAATGCGAGAAGGGGATAGAAAGGAAGTGGAAATTTGCTTTAGAAAGTTAAGCTGGACTTCGCTTTAATAAAACATCTGATGTCCTGTCCATTGTTGGCTTGGAGACCTTTAAAAATGGTGTTGGATATATCATTGCATGCGTGCATGCTAAGTCACTTCAGTCGTTTCCAACTCTTTGCAACACACCAGGCTCCTCTGTCCATAGGATTGTCCAAGCAAGAATACTGGCATGGGTTGTCATACCCTCCTCCAGGGTATCTTCCTGACCAAGGGATTGAACCCAAGTCTCCTAAAGTCTCCTGCATTGGCAGGTGGGTTCTTTACTACTAGCGCTACCTGGGAAGCCCCTTGAGGCATTATTATGTACCTGCAATAGAGAAAATGAGGAATAAGATATTTGCATGAATATATCAAGGACTACCAACTTTTCCATAATCTGGCCTTGTCTGTGGTAGATGAGTAGAACTATTTGATGGTATTATTCTCTTTCTGTAGGCATCAATGTGCTACAAATTAATAAAGCTTTGAAAGAGCATGAAGAATAGGTTAGCTTCAGAGCTGGTAGGTGTTGTCTGTGTGGAAAAAGGTTGAAATAATGAAATTGACAATGAATTGTTTTGACCTGCAAAGATGTCAACTTCATATGGATTGGACTCATATTTCAAATTAGTTCACTTAACAAATTTCTCTTGGACATGTGAAAGTGAAAGTTGCTCAGTTATGTCTGACTCTTTGCAACTTTAGTCCATGGAATTCTCCAGGCCAGAATACTGGAGTGGGTAGCCTGACCTTTCTCCAGGGGATCTTCCCCATGCCAGGGATAGAACCCAGGTCTCCCACATTGCAGGCAGTTTCATTACCAGCTGAGCCACTAGGGAAGCCCTTTGGACATATAATAAGCCTAGATATTGTGCAAGGCCCTGGAGCATAGAGAGACTGATGAGACATAAGTCTTGACTTCAAGCATTTCCCCATTCAGTGAGGGAAATGGACACTTAGATTCAGCTCAGTTCAGTTGCTCAGTCATGTCCAACTCTTTGCAACCCCATGAACCACAGCATGCCAGGCCTCCCTGTCCATCACCAACTCCCAGAGTCCACCCAAACCCGTGTCCATTGAGTCAGTGATGCCATCCAACCATCTCATCTTCTGTCGTCCACTTCTCCTCCTGCCCTCAATCTTCCCCAGCATCAGGGTCTTTTCAAATGAGTCAGCTCTTCCAATCAGGTGGACAAAGTATTGGAGTTTCAGCTTCACCATCAGTCCTTCCAATGGATATTCAGGAACGATCTCCTTTAGGATGGACTGGTTGGATCTCCTTGTAGTCCAAGGGACTATCAATAGTCTTCTCCAACACCACAGTTCAAAAGCATCACTTCTTCGGCACTCAGCTTTCTTTATAGTCCAACTCTCACATCCATACATGACCACTGGAAAAACCATAGCCTTGACTAGACAGACCTTTGTTGACAAACTGATGTCTCTGCTTTTTAATATGCTGTCGAGGTTGGTCATAACTTTCCTTCCAAGGAGTAAGTGTCTTTTAATTTCATGGCTGCAATCACCATCTGCAGTGATTTTGGAGCCCAGAAAAATAAAGTCAGCCACTGTTTCCACTGTTTCCCCATCTATTTCCCATGAAGTGATGGGACCAGATGACATGATCTTAGTTTTCTGAATGTTGAGCTTTAAGCCAACTTTTTCACTCTCCTCTTTCACTTTCATCAAGAGGCTCTTTAGTTCCTCTTCACTTTCTGCCATAAGGGTGGTGTCATCTGCATATCTGAGGTTATTGATATTTCTCCTGGCAATCTTGATTCCAGCTTGTGTTTCTTCCAATCCAGCGTTTCTCATGATGTACTCTGCATATAAGTTAAATAAGCAGGGTGACAATATACAGCCTTGACGTACTCCTTTTCCTATTTGGAACCAGTTTGTTGTTCCATGTCCAGTTCTAACTGTTGCTTCCTGGCCTGCATATAGGTTTCTCAAGAGGCAGGTCAGGTGCTCTGGTATTCCCATTTCTTTCAGAATTTTCCAGTTTGTTGTGATCCACACAGTCAAAGGCTTTGGCATAGTCAATAAAACAGAAATAGATGTTTTTCTGGAACTCTCCTGATTTTTCCATGATCCAGCGGATGTTGGCAATTTGATCTCTGGTTCCTCTGCCTTTTCTAAAGCCAGCTTGAATATCTTAGATTACATGCTTCTTATTCTAGTCATTTCTGTTAAGTGCCAACAGCGTTGTTGTTGCTGTTGTTGTTCAGTCACTCAATCGTGTCCAACTGTTTGTGACCCAAGGACTGCAGCACGCCACACTTCACTTTCCTTTACCATCTCCTGGAGCTTGCTCAAACTCATGTCCAATGAGGCAGTGACATCATCCAACCATCTCATCCTCTGTTATCCCCTTCTCCTCCTCTCTCCTCCTTCTCCAGTCTTTCCCAGCATAGAGGTCTTTTCCAGTTAGTTGGCTCTGCGCATTAGGTAGCCAAAGTATTGGAGCTTCAGCTTCAATATCAGTCCTTCCAATAAATATTCGGGACTGATTTCCTTTAGGATGGACTGGTTTGATCTCCTTGCAGTCCAAGGGACTTTCAAGAGTCTTCTCCAGCACCACAGTTCAAAAGCATCGGTTCTTTGGTGCTCAGCCTTCTTTATGGTCCAACTCTCACATCCATACATAACAGTGTTAGGGTAAGCCAAAATCTGTGCAGGGGCTACAAGAGCTCTAGGAACACCTAACAATTTGGTGTGGTGGATAAGAGTGGATAAGACTCTGGCTCCAACCTGTCTGAGTTTGAATCCTAGTTGTTTTTGAATCCTAGTTTTGAATCCTACTTATCAATTGAATGACTTTGAGCAAGGTCCTAAACTTCTTAACACCTCAGTTTCCTCATCTATAAATTGGGAGAATACAGTGCTTCCTTCATATGAATGAAGTCAGGATTAAATGAGCTAATATATATAAAACATTTAGGCTAGCTTTTAGTAAGTGCTGTGTAAATTTTAGCTCTCCACATCATCATCTCTATTGCTACAGAGGAAATATTTGAAGTGTATTTTGTAAGGTGACCTAAATTTCACAATTAGTTCTTTCAGTTTTTAAATTTAAACATAAGTTACATATTGAGGTACTGCTTTTCTTAATTCCTGCAAAGAATAAGTAGAAAGCATTATCTCCTCCTTTCTACGAAATCATCATCTCCTTCAAGTCAGGGCCTGAGGCAATAGAGCAAAGGAAGAGGACGAGGAAAGGACAGAGGACCGCAGCGCTGGTGTCCCTGAACTGTATGGCACATGGCGGCTGGGAGAAGAGCAAGCCAAGGCCTAGATATTCGAATCTATTCATGTACACACTTGTAAAGGTAAAAACCCCTTTGTGTTGGCTTTAACAAAATCAGCTGAAAATTCTGGAAAGAATGTTAACAGATTAAAGGCAAGGGTGTGTCCCACTGCTGGCATATAGTACCTTAAATGTGTTGTGTGGTGTTTGGATGGATGCTGAATGGTCTGTGCTTTCAAGTGAAATCACCCCTCCATGAAATATTTTCTATTAAATTGCTTAATCCTAAATTAATTTGGGGGTCATAGCAAAAGTTCAGATGAACTACACAAAATGACCTTAATTACCCAGATAACCATGATAGTGTGATCACTCACCTACAGCCAGACATCCTGGAATTCGAAGTCAAGTAGGCCTTAGGAAGCATCATTATGAACAATGCTAGTGGAGGTAATAGAATTTCAGATGAGTTATTCGAATCTGAAAAGATGATGCTGTGAAAGTGCTGCACTCAATATTCTAGCAAATTTGGAAAACTCAGCAGTGGCCACAGGACTGGAAAATGTCAGTTTTCATTCCAATCCAAAAGAAAGGCAAAGCCAAAGAATGTTCAAACTACTGCACAATCGTACTCATCTCACACACTAGCAAAGTAATGCTGAAAATTCTGCAAGTTAGGCTCCAACAGTATGTGAACCAAGAACTTCCAGATGTTCAAGCTGGGTTTAGAAAAGGCAGAGGAACAAGAGATCAAATTGCAAATATCTGTTGGATCATAGAAAAAGCAAGAGAATTCCAGAAAAAAACATCTGCTTCACTGATGATGCCAAAGCCTTTGACTGGATCACAACAAACTGTGGAAAATTCTTCAAGAGATGGGAATACCAGACCACCTCACCTGCCTCTTGGGAAATCTGTATGCAGGTCAGGAAGCAACAGTTAGAACTGGACATGGAACAACAGACTGGTTCCAAATAAGGAAAGGAATACGTCAAGGCTATATATTGTCACTCTGCTTATTTAACTTATATGCAGAGTACATCATGTGAAATGCTGGGCTGAATGAAGTACCAGCTGGAATCAAGATTGCCAGGAGAAATATCAATAACCTCATATGCAGATGACACCACCCTTAAGGCAGAAAGTGAAGAGGAACTAAAGAGCCTCTTGATGAAAGTGAAAGAGGAGAGTGAAAGCACTGGCTTAAAACTCAACATACAAAAAACTAAGATCATGGTATCTGGTCCCATCACTTCATGGCAAATAGATGGGGAAACAATGGAAACAGTGACAGACTTTCTTTTCTTGGGCTCCAAAATCACTGCAGATGGTGACTGCAGCCATGAAATTAAAAGACACTTGCTCCTTGGAAGAAAAGCTATGACCAACCTCGACAGCATATTAAAAAGCAGAGACATTATTTTGCCAATAAAGGTTCGTCTATTCAAGGCTGTGGATTTTCCAGTAGTCAAATACGGATGTGAGAGTTGCACCATAAAGAAAGCTGAGCACTGAAGGATTGATGCTTTTGAGTTGTGATGTTGGAGAGGACTTTTGAGAGTCCCTTGGCCTGCAAGGAGATCCAACCAGTCAATCCTAAAGGAAATCAGTCGTGAATATTCATTTTAAGGACTGATGGTGAAGCTGAAACTCCAATACTTTGGCCACCTGATGCTAAGAACTGACTCCTTGGAAAAGACCCTGATGTTGAGAAAGATTGAAGGCAGGAGGCGAAGGGGATGACAGAGGATGAGATGGTTGGATGGCATCACTGACTCAATGGGCAAGAGTTTGAGTAAACTTTGGGAGTTGGTGATGGACAGGGAAGCCTGGCATGCTGCAGTCCATGAGATTGCAAAGTCAGACTCGACTGAGTGACTGAGCTGAACTGAACATAGCAAAAGTATTGACGGCTAAGAGGTAAGATTATAAACATTAACTGTTCCTTAATATGAACAATCCAAATTTTACTTTGCTTGTAATGCCTTAGGCAACACACAATATGTTACAGCTTGACTTTATGAAAAGTGGATGTTGTTCATCATTTGATTGTTCAGTATATCAAAGTTGTTGGGTTACTGGGCAGTTGTTATCGGCATTTAATATTTCATAAAATATGCAAGTGGGAACAATGGCATGTTTGACACCTCCCCCCCGCCGCCCATTGCCACCTACTCGGTCTCTGAAACTTGGGGAACCCATCTGCTTTTACCATTAATAAGTCCAGCCTTACTTCTCTGTCCTGTAGGGGCCCAGTGAGATCAGGATTTCTCTGGATGGCCCTCATGTGACCTCACTGGAAGGACCAGCATTATGCATTGGGACTAATTCCCAGGCACTGTACAGACTGTGGGAAGCACAGGCTATAAGGATGGACTAACTAGTTTCATGGTTCTATTTGTAGTAACTTGCTTCCTGGAATCCTGATCCCTCTTTAAATTTTATGAGACTACTATCATTTGCTTTTACTGAGTATCAACTGATCATCTCTTTCGTTTTTTAGTGAAGCCATTTTTTTTTTTGAGCTAAATATAGACCAGGCATCACCTTGAACTTACAATGACACAGCAGTTAGCTCAGTGCAGAAATAGTCTTCTATGCTGCCGTGGTTTGAGCCCAGTGTATATATGTTCATATCTAGCTTTGCCAGCAAGACTCAATGAATGACATTTTGTGTAGATTCGTGTTAGGGACAAATAGTATGAGAGGTAACACTGACCTAACACAAGATCTAATTGCAGTTAGAGTACTTCATGGATTTTTAAAAGTTTCCAAAGCTGTTATATAGGTCACAGAGGTAAAAGGAAAAGTGGCCAAAACCATAGTGGATCAATTTGTGATAGAACTGGAGATTCTCATTTGTGATCCAGCTAGCAGAACATGTCTTTGAGGACAAAATGTGTCCTAATCTCTGGCCATCTTTCCATCTTTACAGCTCACTTATGAAACTAGCAAAGTTTGCTCAAATACCAATGTTAAGCATGGCTGAAAAAGGCATGGAGTTAATGGACTGACACAGAGAATAAATAACAACTAAAAATAAACAGTATCAAAATTCTGTCAGGATAAAATCTTTGCTCTTCGTGAAAGTGAAAATGTTAGTTGCTAAGTCATGTCCAACTCTTTGCGACCCCATGGACTGTAGCCTGCCAGGCTCCTCTGTCTGTGGAATTCTCCAGGCAAGAATACTGGAGTGGGTTGCCATGCCCTTCTCCAAGGGTCTTCCTGACCCAGGGATCAAACCCAGGTCTCCTGCATTGCAAGCGAATTCTTTACCATCTGAGCCAAGGGTGCTATTATTTGAGAGTACAAATTCAGCACTGATGGTGAGATGTAACTTTTTGAGTTCCCTATGCTTGCCTTTCGGCTAAAAGTTAGTCCTTTGTTCTAGACAGTCCTGTTACAGTTTGAAAGAAGGGAAGACTATAGACGATTTCTCCAGATTTAGAAATAATGCCAAACGGTAGACATGATAATAATGTTAACAGCTCCAATTTTTGGAACATCTACTCTGGTTATGTGCTTAAAATGTGTTAGGGTTAGTTCTGCTAAATTCCTGAGACATAGTACTTTTACTATTCTCCTCGTAATATTTGATAAACTTCCCTTTTAAAAAAAACATTAATTTATGTTTTCTCTGAAAGCACAGAGACAAAACATAACCAATCAATAGGAAAAATGAAGGCTCTCTCCACTTTTCACTTTAAATGGATCTGTTACCACAGCCTCCACAGATTTTAGCAACCCAACCTCGATGTTGCTAGGCCACCTGTTGTGGTCTAGCTCTTCGTGAAAGTGAAAATGTTAGTTGAAATTTGAAAAGACCCCGATGCTGGGAAAGATTGAAGGCTAGAAGAGAAGGGGAAGACAGAGGATGAGATGGTTGGATGGCATCACCGACTCAATGGACATGAGTTTGAGTAAACTCCAGGAGTTGGTGATGGACAGGGAGGCCTGGCGTGCTGCAGTCCCTGGGGTCGCAAAGAGTCGGACACGACTGAGTGACTGAACTGAACTGAACCTAGATGTTCTAAACCCTTTCAAACTGAGTTTACTCACTTTCTTTCAGAGAGATAAACTTCTTTCTCTTCTAGAATCATGACAGTCTCCGTTCTCCCTGTCTTCTCCACCATGAATGTCAGGAAAGAATGAGAGATTGTTCCCAAGCTTATCCACTAATTACTGCCTCCAATGCCCTGCACTTTTTTTTTTTTTGAAGGTGTAGTCATAGGACAGTTTGACTATCCCATAGCTGTTCATACAAAGGCATCACATGTGCAATTGCTAATAAAAATAAACAATGCCGAGGGAAATTTGAATTTCAGATGAACAACAACAAATCTTTTAAGTATATCTGAAACATTGCATGGGTCATATTTATACAAAAAATAAATTTACTGTTATCTGAAATTCAAATTTCACTGGGCATCCTATATTTTATCTGGTGATTCTCAGTGTTGTTTATCAAAAAGTTATATAAATGAAATGCAGCAGTAAGGCCAATTTTAACTTGTTTCTTTGCGGTGGTAATCCTCCAGACTGAGTTCCACTTCCTTAGAATCAAGTGAGCAGCAAATGTTCGATTTGGTTAATAAGCCATCAGCTGAGTACAACCAACTTACATAATTATTTAGGCAAAAGAAAGGAAACATGCTAAGTATATTCATGCTTGTGTAAAAGGTCTCTGTAGTTGACTTATTTTACTTGGTTTACTTATATAGTGTTTCAGATCTGAAAAGGCTATGCAGGGTAGTCAGCCTAATGGTCCCTCCAAGATCCCCTATCCCATCCCAGAACTCCATTCTTCCATTCCAAGGTTGCTGGTGAAAAAGGTCCAGGCCAATTTCAGCTGAAGTCCAACCCATATTCTGCTTCCCAAGCCTTGCCCCTAGAGGAAAGGGCACCACCCCACCCAGACATACATATGTGCCTTGCACTTGCCAAACCATGCCCTCCCAGGTTGAGCCTCCTAAGAACAGGTGCCTTTGGAAGATCATTTGCATAACACAAGACAGGTGGCCCAGATTCGCACAGACACTTAACATTTGTTTGCACAGTCCCTGCTGCTGCTGCTGCTGCAGCTGCGTCGCTTCAGGCATGTCCGACTCTTTGCTACCCCATAGATGGCAGCCCACCAGGCTAGGCCATCCCTGGGATTCTCCAGGCAAGAACACTGGAGTGGGTTGCCATTTCCTTCTCCAATGCATGAAAGTGAAAAGTGAAAGTGAAGTCGCTCAGTCGTATCCGACTCTTCGCGACCCCATGGACTGCAGCCTACCAAGCTCCTCCATCCATGGGACTTTCCAGGTAAGAGTACTGGAGTGGGGTGCCATTGCCTTCTCCATCGCACAGTCCCTACTGAGAGCCAAATCCAAGTTAAGTTCTGGGAATACAGAGATGGATGGTGCATAGTCACTTCCTTCTAGAATGGCAGCATCTGGTCAAGGACCAAGAAGTCAAGAGATCGTGATGATCTGTGCCACGAAATAGGGTGTGCCCTGTGCATGGTGAGCGTGCCAAGGAGGGTGGACTCTTTCAGCCTGGTGGCATGAGCAAAGTGGCCCTTCTCAGAGAAATTGCGGCTGGACCAGAATCCACATGGAAGAACAGAGTTAGTGAGGCAGAGGAAACAGGTTGAGGAAAGAGAATAGACGTTCCAGGTGGAGGAGGGTAAAGCAGATGCAGAGGTTTGAGATCGAATGCCAGGCTTTGGAAATTCTAGATACCCATTTCAGCTGTAGTGAGAGTGGGGAATTAGCACATTCCAAATCTTGGTCTCTATGGAGAGTGGATTTGGAAAACACTGGATTAAATTGTGCCCTGGAGGGTGGTTTGGTTCTTTGCTCTATTCCTCTCAGTGCCTGGAATAGTGACTGGCAAATACTAAGCACTCAATAGCGTGTTTCGTTAAAGGAATGAACCTGGTATAGTATGCAGTCACCACGTTTGACCACATAACTTTTTTTTCACTGAATATTACATTTTCAGAGTCTTATTGTTTTTTTGGAGTATGTTTGACAAAATCATGTTCTAAAGAAGACCTGCAAATGAATAGCTACATGAATGAATATAGAGCGAGAGAAATCCAGTATAAGATTTCAGGGAAAAAAAAAAAAAAAAAAAGATTTCAGGGATTACATTTAGGAACAATGATGTTCAACTTTCTCAGTAACTGGATGGTTGATTGCAGGTGGGCAGAATGGGTGACCAGGTGCAAAGAGAGCTGACCTAGTCCCAGGGGGGTTTTGCGAGACCTTTTCAGGGACAATAACTCATACTTTTTCCTTTTCTTTATTTACAAGTCAGATTATACTCCCAACTAATCAGGATAATACCCAGCTTCCCTAAGGAGCAAATGTTCCCACAGCAATGCTAATCTCTAAAACAGTTATCTCAAAATGATCACAGTTAGCATTTGTCAAGTGCTAACTTTGCATCACACATTTTCTACATTTTGTCTCATTGATTTTCCATGGCAGTCACAGGCATGATGATGCTACAATAATGATTACTTACTGAGTGTTTAAATCTGTGTCAGGCACTGGTCTAAGCACGTGTTACAAACATTATGTCATTCATGCTTCATAACAACTTGATCCATTTCGAATAAAACTGAGGCACAGAGAGGTTTGGTAACTTGTGCCAGGTCACACAGCTAGTAAGTGGCAGAGCAAGGACTTGAACCTGAATCTATTTTACACTAAAGCCCACATGCTTAACTGCCCCACCACACTGCTGTCAGAGCTACTGTATATGGTTCCTTTCAGTGTATAACCAAAGAGGAGTTGAATGCAACTCCTGTGTCCACAAAGACACAGGAGAAGATTATCTTGAAGAAGAAAATCCTAACCTCAGTAACTACCATGAAATAGTATCCATTTATGACATGTGCCAAGTGGCCATGGCTTGAGTATGTCTCATTGCTCTCTGTGACAGAGAAGCTTGCTGCCAATGTTATTGGACGAGAACAGTCAGCTGAGCTGTGCTCCTTGCTGAGTCATACCTGTCAGCTGATGCAAGATGTTGGCTCCTGCGGTGTCATGCAATTAGACACCACCTGGGACAGAACCAAACCAAGCAAGTCAGGGCACCACGGTGCTGGACCCCAAACTGCATGGTCCTTCCTACACTTCGCACAGGGGTTCGAGGCTTCCACGAATCTGCTTCATGCCTTTTTTTTACATAGACCAAAATAAAAGGAAGTGGGCTGACAGGGAGAATTAATAAGATGTTACTTCCTAGGCTGTTGGCACGGAGACTGGCCACTGGCAAGATTTTTTTTTTTAAACTATCCTACCTACTCTTGCTTTCTGAACATAAAAGCACCTATTCCCAACATTGCCTAGTCTTGTAGATAAGTTAGTATGAATGGCATGTTTCAACAGTTAGTAGTAAAGTATATGCATATACAGAAGATTGCACATATAATTAATGATTAAGGTTTATACACTGAGCACACTTAAGTAGTGACCACCTGGATGAAAGCATTACCAACACTCCAAGAAGCACCACTGTGGTCCTTAACTTCTAAGGGAAACCTCTATCCTGTTTGTGAACAGCATAGATGTTAAAAGAAACTAAATGTCAGACAGGAAATGGGACCATCTGATTCCAGACCTTTTATTTTATTTTATATACATCAGGAGATGCATGCCTAAAAATGACAAAACTTTCCAAATTCCACAGAGAGAAGAAAGTTTCTAGTTTTAAAGAAGTGTTTGATGGTGTCTGAAGATAAAATGATAGATACCTAAATGTGCATGCATGCTCAGTTGTGTCCAACTCTTTGCAACCCCATGGACTGTAGCCCTCCAGGCTCCTCTGTCCATGGGATTTCCCAGGCAAGAATACTAGAGTGGGTTGCCATTCTCTTCTCCAGGGGACCTTCCTGACCCAGCGATCAAATCTGCATCTCCTGCATTGGCAGGTGGATCCTTTACCACTGAGCCACCAGGGAACCCCTTGGATACCTAAATAGCCAGGCCTGAAATGGTGGCCATGGTGGTGGAGAGGGGCTGTGAGTGATGCCAGGTTTCAGTGACAGTATTCCTCATGGGGCTGATGGCAGTTGTGAACTTAAAGGGCTAAGGACCAAGTCCCAAACATCTGTGGCTTTGCAGTCCCCCCATAGGCTCCTTCTCTGGCAGGTATTTCCACAGAGGAGGCTGCCAATGAGGAAGCTTAGTTGGTTAGCTAATGTGGGTCTTAAATGCAACCAGGTATTATGGAACCAAGATGTCCCTTGGCTGTGCTAATACAATCCCTGCCAGGCTCTGCACTACATCTCAAGTTTATAATCCTCCAAATTCCCTCAGCAATTATTATCCCTTTTCACAAATGAGGAAACTGATGGTCAGTAAGGTTAAATGTCCTGGCCAAGGTCATACAATTTGTAAATAACTGGACCAGGATGTCTGTGTCTGTTTTGACTACAACTTCTGCTTGTAGCCTTCCTACTCCAAGCTTGAAACACCCCTTAGCTTTCCAAAGAGTTGCTTTCTTGGGGAATTCTTGACTGTGACCCGCAAATTTCAAGTTAATGCCTTGGATTTCTGCTCTTCAGGGGATGGTTCAGAAGAAATTTTCAGGGCATCAGAGTGATCATTGATCACATCATTTACTACTGATGATACCGAAGAAAGACAAAGTATCTGTTAGGACTTCACTTCTCAAAGTCTGGTTCGTGAACCCACAGCCTGAAAGTATCCCTGGCCTTCTGTGTGAGAATTTGCATTTTACTGAGATAACCCAGGTATTTGCACCCACATGAAAGGTTGAGAAGCATAGTTGAATGCCCAAATACCACATTCTGTGTACTCTGCTCAAAGTGGATTTATAGGGAGCTTATATCTGTCTTGGGTAAAAAACTTGGAATATAGGAGTGAGATTTTACTGTCATTTCAAGAGGTGGAAAAGGAAGCTGCCTTCTCGCTGAGGCAGTGGGAAGTTGCAAGAAATTATAACAGAAACAACCTCCCTCATTCACTTTGCAGAAACATGCTATCATTAGCATTAATTGGATTTACAGTATTCACACACCTGCTGGGGAAAATAGACACCTTAATTTGTTGCAGTGTAAGGAAACATCAGTCATCTCAACTCTGCCTTTTCAGACATTATAAATCACATACAATGTCAGAAAGCTATTTAAATTCCTTTAACATGGCCTCCATTATTTGGCTTTGAATAGCCTTCTGGCTAGCAACAGAAAAAAGAGGTTCGCCCTGAAATTATGTCAGCAGGGAGGTTGAAACTGTTACTCTGAAAGGACCTGCTACTTGGACCTACTATCCAAGTCCTTGCAGATGTTAGCCTTCAGGAACTTTTCACTCTGTGAGATGATGAAGTTGATATCCTCTAAAATAAAGGACATCCCAGAGTCATTCATTCATTTATCCAATAAGTGTTTATTCTTCATCACCCACTATGTAGTGGGCACAAATCTAGATACTAGACAAAATGGTGACCAGACCCTTGTTCTCATGGATGAGACAGACATTTGACAATTAATACCCACTTTACACTTTAAAAAATGTATGTACTGGTGTCAAATGCTAGTCCATAGAGGCACAGGATGCTGCTGGGGGGGCAGGGATAGTGTTCCATAAACCAGTTGTGTGGATACAGGGGTAGGGTTAGGAAGGACTTTCTGGAGAAATGACATTCAAACTAAGGTCTGAAGAATGAATAAGAGAAGGAGAATCAAGATGGCAGAGTTGTTGGTCATGGATCTCATTTCCTCCCACAAATACATCAAAAATACATCAATGAATGGAGCAGTTCTCATAGAACACCTACCAAAAACCAGCAGAAGTCCTCAAACAAAGGACAAGACAGATGAAAGATAGGTGAAAGAGGCAAGAGTAGAGTGGGAGAGGGCATTTCATTCCTACCTGGGGAAATAGCACATGCAGAGTCCCTTAGGTAGGGAAGAACATGAAACATTCAAGGATCTGAAACAGGTCCATGAAGGCTTAAGAGTAGAGAGAGAGAGAAGAGTTGCATATAAGCCAGATCATGCAGGGTCTTGATAGCCATTTTGGGAAAGGTGATGCTATCTCTGGGGCAATGGGGAGACTTGGAAGGGTTTTTAGTAGGCTCAAAGAGATTATAACTCATTCCAGATCTCACAGATGCTAGAGGCAGAGTGAGAATTCAAATCCAAGCCCATCTACTCCTGAACCAGCTCTCTTAACCACAACAGCATAGCATTTGTCTATTTTCATGCAGCTATGTTTTTTTCTGGAATCGCTTTCAAGCCATCTCTAACTCACATTCTATTCCTTGTTTTGTCTCTTGGTTTCTTTCTGCCATATGAAAATTGGGCATGGGATCAGGGTACCTGGCATGGTACCACTGAGACTAGGGAGTCTGATTTTCCATGTCAAATAAGCTGGTAGAGTGTGTACTAGAGGACAGGATCATATAATCCCACCTGGACAAAGGCAGCATATGTAATTAGTTTCTGTAAGGGGAAGCCATGCTTAATAGATCTGACAGTTTTGAAAGGGAGACTAAGCAAGTGAACAAAGGAGAGACAGTACATATAATGATCATCACACTGGCATGTGAGGCACTTTTTCTTTTGCATTTAAAAAGCACTTTGGTCTAGCTAATTGTTTCGGAGCCCAAACTCATAAAGCTTGGCCAGTCAATTGAAAGACAAACTGTTGAGGCAAGGAGTGGTGGCATTATTAGGAAAGCCAGCAGGCTGAAAAGATGGTGGACTAATGTCCTAAAGAACCATCTTGCCTGGGTTTGGATGCTAGTTTCTTTATTGTACAAAGAAAGGGAGGTGAGAAATCAAAGTAAAAAAGTTTCTAAGTTGTTGCAAACATTTCCTAGTTCCCACCAAAATATTTCTTAGTTCCCGCCAGATTCCAGAAGAGATATTTTAATTTCTTCTTTCCTGCAGCCATTCATAGGCCTATTCAGAATGTTTCCTGTGAGCTAAATAAAGATATTTTAGCTTAATGTTCCAGGCATAGGAGTCAGGGTCCTGAGAGATTGACCATTATGCCTCCTTTAAGCTACCAGCAACATCCCTTTAGTGATTAACTTGTAGCAAAAGCAATAGAGTACAAAGGTTCAAATGAAAGAAATAGATCCAGTATGGAGTCAGACTTGTTCTTCCCTGTTACATAATTGGGGCTTTCCAGGTGGTTCAGTGATAAGGAATCTGCTTGCCAATACAGAAGACATGGCTTTAATCCCTGGGTCAGGAAAATCCCCTGGAGAAAGAAATGGCAACCTGCTCAAGTATTCTTGCCTGGAAAATCCCATGGACAGAGGAACCTGGTGGGCTGCAGTCCATGAAGTTACAGAGTCAGACATGACTGAGTGAGTGAGCACATAGCATGTAAGACATGACTGAGTGAGTGAGCACATAGCATGTAAGACTTAGTTACTTCTCACACTGAACTGCTATGTACACTAAATGGGGTAATATATTATTAATTCATTTTGCTGATAAGGAAAGAGGCTCAGCAAGGTCCCAGGACTTCTCCAGTTTACATATTAAGCAAGTGGTGGAACTAATATCCAAAGGAAGTTCCCCACTACCTCTTGCATTTGTAACTACTTTTTTTTTTTTTGCCATTCAGTGGCTTAGTACATGTTTATTGTATTGAGTAGATCCTTGCCATTATTGTGAAGGAACTGATTGAAAAGAGGAGAAATGGAGAAATGGCCATCTCTCATAGGCCCCAGATTTCCTTCCAGTCTCTGTGTTGCCTTTTGAATTCCCAAGAAGGCGCATTTAAACCCATCATCTAATTTGATCCCTACAAAAGTCTTAAGATAAAGGTACAGTTAATAGCATTTTATAAAAGAGATTATTGGAACACTAAGAAAGAGATTGAAAAACTTTTTCCATAAAGGGCTAGGCAGTAGATATTTTAGGCTTTGCAGCCTCTGCTCCAATGATTCAACTTTGCCACTGTAGTTAGAAAGCAGCTACAGACAATGCAGAAGGCCATGGCCTTGTTCCAAGAAAACTTTGCTTATGGACCTTGAAGTTTGTGTCACATAATTTTCATGTATCATGCCACATTATTCTTCTTTTGATTTTTTTCAACAATATAAAAATGGAAAAAACAGTCTTAGCTTGTGTTTGGGCCAAAACAGATGACAGTGGCCTGTGTGTGACCTTCAGGCCATAGTTGGCCAACTTCAACACTAAGAGGACCAGCAGCAGGCCTAAGGGCACCCACCTAGGAACTGTTGTACCACTTTTTAAAAGCTGGGTGTTTCCCTCAGCAAGGTATACAGGTTTTGCCTATACTTGAATTTTATTTCAGGTGGAACAACAGAATTTGATTTTATTTTGCTAGCATATCAAAGGGTTAATTACACCTGCTTTTATCTAGAAAAGCTGCCATGATTCCAGTGACCCAGGTTCAGGGTTGACATGCTTTCTAATCATAGTTGGTTCCTTCTGCTGTTGGGCTGTCCAGGTGGGGCCTGGATCTGAGACTTCCTGGGCAGAGGAAGGGGTTTCTCAGCTCACAGTACAAGCTACAAACACAGCAAATGCTACTCAAGCAGGGGGAAAGAGGCTCATTTGGGACAACTAGATCCAAAGAACTGATGGTGTCTTCCTTTCCTCTGTGCCTTGGGCACGGCGTGGGAAGCAAGGTAGCTGACTGGTAACCACTTGGTTCTTTCTAAAGAGCCGCCAGCTGACAGTGTAAGCACTTACTATATGCTTGTGCTTCCCCAATTCAGCTACTTCTCCAGCTCTTTTTCTTCTCTGCCCAGTACATAAATGCAGGCGTGACATGTTGTCCCATGGTTGAGGATGTATTCTTAGCGCTGGATGGAGCTCAGAACTGCAACTTACCATGTGGGCAAAGCATGCAAGGCCTTCTTTGACAGCTGGTGAATTCACAGCAGGGAAGGGGTGGTCCATCCAGGGAAGAATGCCGACTCTTCAGTGTCCTCCAAAGTCACTCCTCATGTTAAGGTTCATTATTTAGGATCAAGGATAATACTACGATTAAGGATGCTAACTAACTGTTACCAGAACATTCAGTTCCCAAATCAATGTTGACTTTAAGGTCTTAGCATCCAATTATCATTCTTGCTATACAGGAGACACTGTCTTTACAGATACAACAGCCATGCTTTTGTGCACAAGCAAATGTAGTGGATGTGACATGGAAGGATTGCAGATACTCATGGAGTGAGCCATGTATCTGTCCCCAAACCAGCAAAGATACACAGGTTCCCAGCTAGAGGTCTGCATATTAAGGACAATGTCGAATAGGGGAAGCCCTTCAGACTTGTAAGATGTACGTAAGTATATGTATGAACAAGGTATATACTGCATATATGATATGTGTAATGTAGATTTATATTATATAGCTAGGTAGACAGACTATAACTAGAGAAAGTGGAGCCCTCTGCTTGACTCAAAAAAATAGGCTTATGTATATGTATATATCCATATGTACATTATGTATCTATACATTATATAAAATATATATGTGTGCTTAATCACTCAGTCATGTCTCTTTGCAACCCAATGGACTGTAGCCCACCAGGCTCCTCTGTCCATGGGGATTCTCCAGGCAAGAATATTGGAGTGGATTGCCATGCCCTTCTCCAGGGGATCTTCCCAATCCAGGGATCGAACCCAGGTCTCCTGCATTGCAGATGGATTCTTTACCATTTGGGCCATCAGGGAAACCCTAAAATACATATGCAATGTAATATATATATATATATATATATATACACACATCTATATTTTATATTATATAAACATGGACATATTTTTCCCAGGCCATCTGTAAGCCAAGCAGGGATTCCATTGTCTCTAGTTATGATGAGATAGAATTAAAAACTCAGTCATTTGGGGAAATATTTCTCTCTAAATCCAGAATATCTTCCAGGACTGTGTAGTTGGCTATGAAAACAATTCTATTAACTTGTGAGTAGCCGTACAAGGCTTAGAAACCCAGGGTCTGAGAGTACTCCAGAACTGAGTGTACAGGACGAGGCCTAGTAGCCAGTTCTGCTACTAAAGGTGTATTGATCTGAGGGACCTCATTAAGTGGCCCTCATTTTGGATCTGGGATCCAGAGTTCCTGGACCTTCTTATGGAGGGCATGTTTAAGCCAGATTAGGAAACTCAGTTAACTTATGATCCAGGTCCATATTAGCTATCATTATTACCATTATTCTATGCCAGACAATTGCATTAGGTACAGTTTTATACATCACTTCAGTTCAGTTCAGTCGCTCAGTCATGTCCGACTCTTTGAGACCCCATGGACTGCAGCACACCAAGCCTCTCTGTCCATCTCCAACTCCTGGAGCTTACTCAAACTCAAGTCCATTGCATCAGGGATGCCATCCAAACATCTCATCCTCTGTCGTCCCCTTCTCCTCCCACCTTTCCCAGCATCAGGGTCTTTTCCAGTGAGTCAGTCCTTCGCTTCAGGTGGCCAGAGTATTTCACTAATCCTCACAATAAGTGCAGGAAGTAAGGGCTATGATTATCATCCCCATTTTACAATGAAGAAACAGGCACTAAGAGGTTAAGTAACTTGCCCCCATTCACATCTAATAAGAGGTAGAGTCAAGATTCATACCCAGACAGTGTGACTTCAGATATTACCAAGATCTTAACCCAATCCCCACCCTGCCTCCTCAGAGGACAAAATCTGATCTCTTCCTGTCCTGCAGGTGGTAAAGGAATGGGATACATTTGGAGAAGAATGTAGGTTCTGGCTTTCATCAGCCAGCTAAGTCATTTGCTCTTCACCTGAATTCCAAAATCCCCATTCTCACAAGAATGGATGAAAGTCAAAGTAATTCACTGTCCTTTGTTCAGGCTTCCCTGGTGACCCAGATGGTAAAGAATCTGTCTGCAATGCAGGAGATCTAGGTTTTATCCCTGGGTGAGATAGATCCCCTGGAGGAGGAAATGGCAACCCACTCCAGTATTTTTACCTGGAAAAGCCCATGGAGAGAGGAGCCTGGTGGGCTACAGTCCATAGGGTCGTAAAGTGTCAGACACAACTGAGTGACTAACACACCCACTCCCCTGATGCTTATTTATTTATATTTATCCTTTGTTCAGACTCTCATTTCGCAAGTATTTGTTGTATGTGCTGGGCCTGTAAGTAGAGATTTTACTGGAAGTAACATTGATGAAACTCTTCCATATACACTTGGTTATCAAGTCAAAGGACATGGAAAAGTCATAAACATGCAAGTGTTACCTGTAGACATGTGACCAAATGAGACTGCCACACATGAGTGTCTAGAGCTGGGCTATCCAAAAAGATTGGCACGGAGGCACATATGGCTAGTTACGTTTAAGTTATCTGCAATTAAATGAAGTTAAAAATTCAGTTCTTCAATCCCACTTGCCATGCTTAATTGCTCAATGGCCATATCTAACTTGTGGCTACCATATTGGACAGCAAAGATATAGAATATTTCCATCACTGCAGAAAGTTCCATTGGACAGCACTGATCTACAGAGAAAAGAAGGAAGGAGAAGAGTAGTGTTCACAGAATCTTGAGTACCACCAACAATGAGGAGTTTGAAGTAGAAAATGGAGCCATTAAAGAGACAGGAGAGGACATGGAGAAGCTGGAAAGATAAACTGGATAATGTGGGGTCAGGAAAGCCAAGAATGGGGCAATATCCAAGAACCAAGTGTGGTTCTTAATGTCAGGTGTTGGCAAACAGATCTTTTGAACTTAAGAGTTGAAAAATACCATCTGGATTTGATAAATAGGAGGAAACTTGGTGCCACCTTGGTGAGCACTGATGGTGGGGCAGCTTTATCACAAACATCGTGCTGGACAGTGGATTGATCCACCACTGCTCTCAAGTCCGTGAGGCAGACATCACACTATTCATTTTTGAGAACCCGACTTACCACCAGCTTTAACAGTGTAGACGGCAGCGTGCCTCCTGGCTAGCCTGCTGCCTCAGTGGCCCTTTCTAAGCTTTCAGCCTTGAACATCTCCAAAGCTGTTCCAGGAGTGGTGAAGTGCTCACAGCTCTAGGGGAGCAGTCCTGTTTCATTCAAAAGTTATGACCAAGTTTGATAATAAGAGTAAAAAATCATGTCTGTGACCTTTGTCACAGGCATAAGTCATCATTAGTAAGAACTGAATGGCAGGTGAAGGAGGACCAGGCGGCATGGTGGAGAATATTAAACCTCAAGGGCCATAAAAAGCATGAGCAAGAGCCCTTCAAGTGGACTTAAATGAACCCTCTGGGGTTCTTTCCGGCACACTTAACACGGTGATTCTGCTGAGATCAGAGCCAGAGAGGAACATAAATCTGCATGTTCAGGATTTTGACCCTCAGTCTGATGGTGCGACGTATATCCAGACATGTGTTCTTAGAAGCTGAAAGAAAGCTGAACTTTCATGTTGACCTGTCCTTGTTCTGTCGTCCCAGGTTTTTCTTTTATTGTAGCTTTCTAGGCACCTTTTACAGTGGAGTGTGAGAGGGCTGGGGTTCACACAGTTTAGATATGGGTTCTAATCCAGCCTTGCTGTTGACTTAGTGACCTCAGTGCTGAAGTCCCACTGGAGGCTCTGACAGTAATTGAACTGGAGACCAGGATGTGGTGGGGTGGCATGGTAGCCCTCAGTCTTCTCATCTGCAATGAGTTGTCTGTTAATTTCTTTTCTTTTGGCCACATTTCCCAAGACCTTTCCTCACCCACATTGGCGGCAGGAGGAGTGTTCTGGAATCTCGGTTCTCTAAGGGGGCTGCAACCTTGACATGCCAAGCTAACACCAGGGTAGGCTTGAGATGGCTGCCTGCTCCCTCTTTGCAAGAATCAACACTGGAATGGGATGGTTAATGTAACGAAACCACTGTCAGACACTTGCAAAGGGTTTTCTTGCCTTTCTCTTTTGGCACAAGTGTGCATACACACGCACATGCACACAGCTGCTCAAACCACAGAGCAGTGCCTTGCTGCTTGTTCAGCCCAGGATGGACACAAGGAATTGCTGAAGGAGGGCAGATGTGTGAGGAGAACTATGATGTCAGTAACTTTGATCTGGATTAAATGTGCATTGTTTATAATCTCTTACACAAGCATCTCTAAGATTAATAATGGTTGCTGACATAGGCAGAGTTTCAGGGACCTGACCATTCCTTTAATTATGACCATCATCTCCCCACTTCTCCCCACCCCCCTTCACATGCCCCAACAAGGCACACAGAGTACCTAGCCCAGTTCCTAGCACACAGCAAGGACTCATCAAAGGCCAGGTTTATTCATGAAGTAACTGTGCTGATCATTGTTAAGAGTAAAGAAGGGGAATACAGGATCCGAACCTTCAGAATTAGCTGGAACAATTGCCATTAATTGAAGTCCTGTTAGATTTCAGCTGCTTTATTAGAATCATTTCCCCTTAGCCTCTTGATAACCTTGCAGAGCTCCAGTTTACAGAGGAAGAACTGAAGTTTAGAGAGGTGACATAATTGCTCCAAGTCACATCACTCCTAACTGGTGGAGGTGGTCCAGGTCTCAGATTCTGGACTTTCCTCTTATACACATCGCACTCAAGAAGTAGGACAGAGAAGACAATGAGGAGGCCAGGATCAGGCCCCAGAGTGAGGCCAGCAGGGCTGCAGAGCGCAGGGTTAAAGGTCATCCTGTTCCCCTGGTGACCTCTGGGTTGGAATCAATGAGCTAGGCCATTGTAACCGCTCCACACGCTTTCTTTCTCCTCAGCCCATATGCGAACTTCATTCTCCCTTTGTTCACTAATCCATGAGAACAGCATACTTGAGGTGTCTGCGGGAGCCATGCCCTTCTTTGCTTGCTATTAATAGCTCCCTCTCAGCCAGTTGGCCATAAATGGCATTTTACAGGGAAGATGACCAGTTTGAAATAAGCCCTAAGGAGCTGTCAGGGCACCAATATTCACTTGGTGTCTGCAGGGTTCCCCATCTATTGCAAAAACTTAGGCATGTTGAGATCCTGAAACAAAAGTGGGTTCATCAGTTTCATGATGTCATCCACAGTCATTGTTCTGGGTGTCTGTGGTTAAGCAGACATTTGCATCTTTACCTATGAATCGAAAGCCAACAGTGACTTTGACCAACCTGCAGTGAAAATTGAGTGCAGGCAGCATGTGGTAAACCTTTCTACCCTCTCATTATGAAAGGACTACGATGTGCTCTTGTCTATGGGTTGGCCTTCAAGAGTTAATGTGCAGCCAGGAGGCCTGCCTGCTGTTCCCGCTGGCCTGCCAGCACAGTTGTATTAAAGTGAAGTAGGTGGAGACCATCCCAAGATGATTCACCAGGAAGGGGGAGCCTCAATTTATTCATATGAGCTGCTTTCATTATTTTCCATTAGTATATAGCCAAATCATTGATTGTGGATCTATTATTTACTTAGCATAAATGAAATGACTGTTATAGAAGATAGAATGCATATATTGATTCTGGCTGTGTCCTTTAACAAGGATAAATGATTTTACTTCAGAGAGTTTTTGTAATCAAAACTTGCTGCAAGAGCTGCAGGACCATAATGCTTCAGGGCCAGCTGCAGTTTAAGGAGGGAGCATGTGATATGCCAAGGGATTTACATTTCCTGTGTGAGAGGAGGGTAAGTCCTGTTCATCTCAACCTTTCCCTGGTGATAACTGAGAAGGGAGGATCTGAGAGCCAAGAAATCAGAGCCAAAGTGTTATATGGTATTGGCCTTTGGAGCTGCATTTGCGGGGACAGCACAAAAACAGTATAGCCCACTGGAGTCTAACTGACCTGGTTCGAATCTCGCCCCACTACTTTTTAGATGCGTGGTGCTGGACAAGTCCACTAACCTGGCTTATTATGATGTCAGAAATGGGTGGGGTAACGGGACCAACTTCACAACTTTGCCAAAGACATTGAATGAGCTCTTCTGGGTAAAGTGCCTCGCCCAGAACCTGGTGGAGGGCAGGTCCTCAAATCTGCTTTATCCACTCCCCACCCCCTTTCTGTCTTCTCAGGCGTCCACATCTCCTTGCTCAGTACCTGTCTTCCTCAGCAGTCTGAGCATTTCAAGGTCAGGGATTACCTGTTTGGCCCTTTTCCGTGGCCTCCGGCCTCCGTTCCTTTGACAACTCACTTTTGACTCACACTCATTTCTAGGCACAGAAGAGTTCACAGAGAGCGGCTGCCTCCTCCTCATGCTTGCCTGACATTTTCATGATGACTGAAAGCAATCACAAGACAGTTATTTTTAGATTTTCTCAGAAACTCAATGAGGTGCCACACTGGATTGAAATTCACCTCTACATGTATATTCAGCACCTACTAAGTTAAGAGAGTTGGGAAGCAGCTTGGGAGAATATCCAGTGACACACAGGGTAGGTGAGGCACAAAGGCTGGGGGAGGGGGTGAGGAGTGGGGTTGTGTTGTCAGGGAGAGCCCTGAGGTAGCGGTGATCAGCATACAGAAAATGTAACATGACCTGCCAGTCAAACCATGATGTCACACTTGTTCCTAAGGGAGCACGTGATTAGGTGCCAAGCCAGTAAGTGCCACGCTCGGTATACACACAGGGTTATTTCTCCCGTCTCTGTCCTACCCTCATTCACCCCTGGCTCCCATCTCACAGCTTCTCACACACAGCTCTGTTATAGGATGCTCATCATACCACATTATTGTGATTGAGGGGGAGGGAAAGGTTATGGTGTCCAAGGAAGGCTTCATGGATGACAGGGGCTTCGTTCAGCCTAGAAGTAGATAAAGGATTGGCATTAGACAAAAGGAAGGAGGACATTCCAGATGGAGTCTACAGTGGGAACACAAGCCTGGAGCCAGAAATCTGCATGGTACATTGCCTCAAGGCGGTGGGGAGGAGGGATGTGGGGAGAGGCGGGAATGGGCAGGACTATCAAATCACCAGGATGACTGGAATGGGAAATGTGCAATGCACACTGAGTGATGCGATGGTCTAATTGTCCCCCAGGCAGCCTGGCATTCATGGACACTGCGCTCCACTAACGTGCTGGGGTGGGAGGTGGGTGGCTGGGGTGTGGAAATTAGCCAAGAGGAAGAAGTCCTATAAGCTTTGCTAGGGCTCCCCACCCCAGTTAGGAACATATGGCCCTGGCAAGGGTCCTTGCTTGATTTGGACCCACTCCTTATCCTACCCTGGCTGTCAATTGTTAGGGAAAAAGGAAAAAGGCAGCTGGTCTGCCTGAAGGAACAATCATTAGCTAATGCTGCCATCTCCAGGAATCTGCTTGCTAATGACCAGCACTCAGTAGCCTGCATCCGACTTTCTGCCATAACAGGCTCCTCCCCAAGCCCTACTCCAGCCTCCACAGGCTGGCTTGGCTTCTCCAGCCTGAAATTTGACTGGGCAGTGGGAGGCAGGGATGAGCTGCCCAGAGCTCCCAGAATCTCTGACTGCCAGCTGCCTTCTGTTTTCTCTGGTCTGACAGGGATGCGTAGCAAAGGTTGTCATCTGAAGAATGACATTTGTATTCATTTGCCAGGGCTGCCCTGACAAAGCACCACTGAATGCGTGACTTGAACCATAAAAATTTATTTTCTCACAGTTCTTGAGTCTAAGATCATGGGGTCAGCAGGGGTGGTTTCTTCAAAGACCTCTGTCCTTGACTTGCAGATGGCCACCTTCTAAATGTCCCCATGTGGACTTGCCTCTGTGTGTGTACATCTGTGGTTCTCTTTGTGTGTCCAGATCTCTACTTCTGTGGACACCTTTCTGTTTGGACTATCTCTGTTGTTGTTTGGTTGCTAAGTCATGTCTGACCCTTTTGCCACCCCATGGACTGTAGCCCACCAGGCTCCTCTGTCCATGGAATTCACCAGGCAAGAATACTGGAGTGGGTTGCCATTCCCTTCTCCAGGGGAATCTTCCCGACCCAGGGATTGAACCCGTGTCACCTGCAGCTCCTGCATTAGTAGGTAGATTGTTTACCACTGAGCTACCTGGGAAGCCCCTACTGCTTTCCTTTAACATAATTATCTCTGTAAAGGCTGTATCTCCAAATAGTCACATTTTGAGGTGCTGAGGCAATTAGGACTTCAACATATGAATCTGGGGTATAAGTTTAACCCCCCATATATGCCTCATACAGTGAAGACTTTGGGTAAGCTCTTTCCCTCTCCTGACCTTTATGATAAATGACTTAAAGCTACCAGCTTAGAAATTTTCTCCACAAATAACTGATTCTATGAAGTGTGGGTAAGTTTTTCAGAAAAGAAATGTGAATTTGTGATGATTCACTAACAAATGGATTTTCACAGTCCAGACTGATTTCATATTCTGAGAGCAAACTAATGTAGCAATTTCATTATAGAGTTTGAACTTGATATATATCTTCATTAATTTGTTTATTAAATAACTACATTTGAGTGCCTTATATATATATCAGGTGCTATGCTAAAGGCAAGAGAAAAAAACCTGAGTCTATTAGATCGTATTTTCTAATTAGCTCTGTTATAATTTTAGACAAATATTCCATAAGAAATTGTTGGACACTGAGGCATAAAAATTAGAACTAATATTAGGTTTAACCGTCTTTCTGCCTTTAACAATGAGTTTGTACATGTAGTCTTAAGGTATTAATTTTCAGTACATAGTTCTCTAATTTATGTATTCTTTCATTAACTCGTGTGTTCCACAAATATTCAGTTCGGTTCAGTCACTCTGTTGTGTCCAACTCTTTGAGACCCCACGGACTGCAGCACGTCAGTCTTCCCTGTCCATCACCAACCGCCGGAGCTTGCTCAAACTCATGTCCATCAAGTTGGTGATGCCATCCAACCATCTCATCCTCTGTCATCCCCTTCTCCTCCTGCCTTCAGTCTTTCCCAACATCAGGGTCTTTTCCAAGGAGTCAGTTCTTCATATCAGGTGGCCAAAGTATTGGAGTTTCAGCTTCACCATCAGTCCTTCCAATGAATATTCAGGACTGATCTCCTTTAGGATGGACTGGTTGTGTCTCCTTGCAGTCCAAGGGACTCTCAAGAGTCTTCTCCAACACCACAGTTCAAAAGCATCAGTTCTTCAGTGCTCAGCTTTCTTTATGGTCCAATTCTCACATCTATACATGACTAGTGGAAAAACCATAGCTTTGACTAGACAGACCTTTGTCGGCAAAGTAATGTCTCTGCTTTTTAATCTGCTGTCTAGGTTGGTCATAGCTATTCTTCCAAGGAGCAAGTGCCTTTTAATTTCATGGCTGCAGTCACCATCTGCAGTGATTTTGGAGCCCAAGGAAAGAAAGTCTGTCACTGTTTCCATTTTTTTCCCTGTCTATTTGCCATGAAGTGATGGGACTGGATGCCATGATCTTTGTTTTTTGAATGCTGAGTTTTAAGGCAGCTTTTTCATTCTCCTCTTTCACTTTCATCAAGAGGCTCTTTAGTTCTTCGCTTTCTGCCATATTAGGTTGGACAAAAAGTTCATTCAGGTTTTTCGTAACATCTTACTGAAAACCCAAAACAAACCTTTTGGCCAACCCAGTATTTTAAATATTCACAGTCAGTGTGCCAGGCACTGTGCTAGGTGCTGACGATACTGTGGTAAATGAAACCAGCAAGGTTACTGCCCCATGGAGCTGACAGTCTCAGGTGGATCTGAGGCGATTTTATTCATTTCATGAAATGTGATGAGTATATAGTAGAAGATGTGTCAAGAGTTGCCCAGACTACTCCCAAGCTCGGTGATTCACTAGAAGGACTCACAGGGTTTAGCATACAGTCTTGCTCCTGTTTGTGATTTATTACAGCAAAAGGATATACAGCAAAGCCAGCTTGAGGATAAGGTACATGGGAAGAAATCTGGAGGAAACCAGGCACAAGTCTCCAAGGGTCCTTTCCAAGAGGACACACTTATTTCCCCAGCAAGAAGCATGACAACACATGTGAAAGGTTGTCCATCCAGAAATCTCATTAGAGACCCAGGACCCAGGGTTTCTACTGAGGGCTAGTCACATAGGCACCATCTATCTGCCTGACATATGCCAAAATTCCAGATACCCAGAAGGAAAACAGATAAGTATTCAGCATGAACTACCTTGTTTGTACAGAATTGTTTAAATGCACCAAGTCACGTTTATCATCTCATGCAAGTTTCATATCATTTTAGAGAACTGTTTGCCAGCCTAGTTCCAGACACTAGGCAAGGGGCCAACTGCAAGCAGGCCCTTTTAAGGACAGTAGTGTCAGGGCAGTTAAGTTGGTGAAGTGTGTGTGTGGTGGGAACCAAGGAGTTAATTTTCTGGAAATGAGCATTCTAACTGATTGAAGGCACAGGAGAGGGAGTCAGATTAATCTAGTGGACAGTCTTGTATCCATTCATTCAAAACAATATTAATGACTGCTTACCATGTGCCAGCTATTATATAAAGAAGAGTACACACAGGGAACCAAACCAATGTTCCTGTCTCAGAGAGCCTCTATTTCAGTGCCTCTTATCCACATATGCTGAATTATACCACATCCATTTTACTGGAAACTCTCTCTCTAGTTTTAAATAGACCATGAACATGTAGATCTATTTGGCATGCTCCTTCTTTAGAAGAAACACAAGAAGGTAACTTCTATCCAAAATTTGAGCTAGTCCCCTGTGTAAGTAACATGTACATAGTAAATGCTGATAAAATGGATTTTTAAGCATGAATCAGTTGTTACTACTATGATCAAAGACTTTGGCATTATTTCAGTTGTGAGTCTTGGAATCTGAATCCATTTATGTGTTGGCTGCATGATTTTGTTGGTGCTGATGGTAATGGTGGTGATAACAAGAGGGAGGAATAATCTGTTAGCTATTGAGAGAGCAGCAAGACACAACCAGTCCAGAAAACACTCATCAGCTTTAGTCAAACAAAAGAGCACAGTTAGAAGTCTAGTGTCTGATCAGTTTTGATTAAGTTCACAAGAATACTACTACTTGATAGGCTGAAGTATTCTTATTCATTGTCTAGTCCAGCCAGCCAGTCAGCCATCTCAATCCTGTCACCCTATTGTACCACTGAGAGTGGTTCTCAACTCAACTTGAGACATTTTATGAAAGAAAAATTTGTTTTCATTGAATTAAGTCTTAGACTCAAACATTGCTCAGATTCGGCCACACAACTAGAAAAATCAAGATGGTTATAGGCTTCACTGTCTCATCTCACAGGTTCCAGGAGTCTTATAGTTTGGCATTGTTGATTCTTAGTTGAATTAGGCTCTCTTGAAACTCTATCGTACTGGCAGGGCAGATCCTTGGTAATTCAGACACATTCTGATCTTTGCACTCTAAAAATTCAAAGCATAGCTCATAGCCATCAAAAGGGAAACCACGTCTGCACCTGTGACTTCATGTCTATCAGTAAAATTAATCCCTGTGTATTTGCTTTGTTCATATCTGACAATTAAAACTTGAGCCCCTGACAGGGCCTTCTTTTTTGTTGTTGTTGGTGGTGGCCACGTGACTCAGAGAAAGGAAAAAATAATACCAAGATAAGTAAAGCTTTACCTAGCATTTAACTTTTGGAAAAGACAAAAACTGGAGATATGCTAACATACAAGTTGAATTCCTTAGTGCCTAGAACAGTGCTTAGAATACAGAATGCTCTAAAATATTTGATGAATGTCTGAGACAATGGAGGATTCAACATATTAAAGCAAAGTAGTGCTTAGGGAATATGGGAAGATGAAGCTAACCTGTAATGTGGTCAGTTATCTGGGTACTTATTTCAAATTTTAAAATTCTTTTCATGTTTCAACTATAAAAAATCATCATCGCTAAAAATGAGTAATGGAAGGTGCTGATTCAAACACAGACACCCCTGATATTTTTCTGACAATGAGAAATAGCCTCAGAGGATAAATGTCTGGAAAATAAATTGTTCACAAAACTATATTTTAAATTAAACCCATGGTCTGTGCTTCAGTCCAAACAGTACAAAGGATTTGTGTACTTCAAGGTGGTATAAAATAGACTCAGGAACATGGGTTCAGGAGACAGACAGCATTACATGTAATTTATACGAGGTCAGGGCTAGTGAGGTTTTGTTTATCACTGTCTGTATACCCGGTCATCTACAAACCTCTTGATCACACACCTCTACCTGAATGTACATATTTATTTGTGTGCAATTATGTATATGTAAATGTTTACTAATAGATTTAAATTATATTCTAAAATAAACATAAGCATACAAATAAAAAAGGATGAAAAGAATAAGTGTATTTGGAGTTCCAATCTGTTCTCCCCACATCTGATTGCTTTGCCCATCCCTGAGACTCATGTATCTGACTTGGGAGAACACTTTTCTAGAGTGTGGTCCGTCATAGGAGGTGCTTGATTCTCTTCTTTATTTAATTAGTTATTTATTTGGCTGTGCCAGGTCTTAGTTGTGGCATGCGGAATCTAGTTCCCTGACCAATTCCCTGATCGAACCCGGGCCTCCTGCATTGGGAGCTCAAGAGTCTTAGCCACGGGATCAGCAGGGAAGTCCTTTAATTCTTTTTAACAGTATTTGTTGAATTATTAAATGTGTTCAAATGTAAGTTCTTCTACTGCCTGTGTGAACCTGAGCAGGTTCTACTTTCCATATACTGGTCTTTTGTCATCTATAAAATAGACTAAGTTAATAATGGCTGCATTTTGAGATAATCATGAAGAGTAAATGTAAATAATAGTTGCTATGTTAATGATGATGACGATAATGATAACAGTGGTAAACACTGTTAACTGCTCCCTTCTCAGATGAAGGTAATTAGGCTCCACCCTTACAACACCATTACTTTTGACCATGGATACCCTTCACATATTCCACTTGATAGGATGTGTTATTTAATAGGGTTTGATGTAGGGTCTGTTCCTACTGGAAAATTCTGTTGCTGCTTATGGGTGTAATTTCCTGCTAATGGATTTACAAATAAGTGAAAAGGGAAGAGGTGGTTACTCTTTAAGCTCATCTCGAAAGGTGATGCCTTTCAATAATATAAGTTACTGGAACAGAATAAAAGATGCTAGCAGAAAGATACTATTTCCTCTCCTTCACTCCCTCCTCTTCCTCTATTATAAATGGGAGAAGGCAATGGTACCCCACTCCAGTACTGTTGCCTGGAGAATCCCATGGACGGAGGAGCCTGGTAGGCTGCAGTCCATGGGGTCACTAAGAGTCAGACACGACTGAGCGACTTCACTTTCACTTTTCATTTTCATGCATTGGAGAAGCAAATGGCAACCCACTCCAGTGTTCTTGCCTAGAGAATCCCAGGGACGGTGGAGCCTGGTGGGCTGCCATCTATGGGTTCGCACAGAGTCGGACATGACTGAAGCGACTTAGCAGCAGCAGCAGCATTTCTCAAAATTTCGTCCTCAGCCTCCTCCTCATCTCCTTCTATGCATCCTTCCCAGGGCATCACATCTTATCTACTCTGCCCACCAAGACTGCAGTTACTGTCTCTTTGCTCTTCACTCTAGAATCTCTAACTCCATATCAGGTCCCTCTTCCATATCCCAAAACTACTAATTCTAGATCATCTCCACCACCCCTCAGGCATATTCAAGACTGAATTTGTGCACATATGCATGGGGACACATGTGAAATGATTAGTTGGCAAAGAATCAGAAAATATTTAGCTTGTAGTGCCAGTTGTCACTTTTTGAATGATGTTGGGTGAGTTTACTTTCCTCACCTGTAAAAATAGGATATTGGGAAAATGAACTCCGAGGCTCCCTATCTTTTCTTTTTTCTGTGCCTCATTGCTGATGGGACCTTAGTTCCCTGACCAGGGATGGAACCCGGGCCCTGAGCAGTGAAAGTGTGGAGTCCTAATCACTGGACCACCAGGAAATTCCCCCCACAGTTCCCTGTCTTGATGAACAACAACACCCCAACCATCCAGTTGCCCAAGTCAAAAACCCTAGGGTACTCTTTGACACTTGCCTCTTCCTTACCTTCCATCTCCAGTCCATAATCATGTTCTATGAATTCTGCATCCACAGTGGCTTTGAAGTCTGCTTTTTCTCTGTTCACCATGTCATTGCTTCTGGGACAGCTGACATCTCAGATGTCCTCCTCCTCCTCCTCTAGTCTTCTATTTGCAGCCACCACACAGTCTTCACACTGCAGCCACTGAGCTCTTTCGAAAATGCCAACTGGGTCGGGTCCCTCAGTGAAAATGCATATTTCCCCCCGGGGCACATAATGATGCCAAGCCTTTCCATGGTCCACGAGGTGCCACACGATCCAGCCTACTAGCAACTTTCACGACTTCATGTCTCGTCCCACCCCTGCAGATCTGTGTGCCAAGCATTCCAACCTGGACGCGTCTCTCAACTTGTCTGATTGTCTCAAGCCTGTCTGTCTTTGTACTTGTTCCCTCTGCCAGCAATTCTGAGCCCCTCCCAACGCACTTGACTAATGACCGCTGGCCTTCAAAACTCTGCCACCACGGCCTGCTCTGAGAAGGTGCTTCCCTGGCCACCCTTCACCCCACGGCTGGGTTTGGTAGATGCCCCGCTCTGTGCTTTCATAACGCCTTGTGCCACATCCCTGTTGTTATGCTGACTACCTTGTAAGGTTATTAATTATATGTGTGTTTGTTGCTCTCTCCTGGGAGCTAAGAGCTCATTTAGCATAGAGACTTTGTATGATTCTTCTGGGTTCTGCCCCTTTCTAGAACAGTTCCTGTTTTCACCTGATTGCATCTTGTTTCAGATTAATATCCTCTTTTCTGGATGCCTTCCCTGATTCCAACCTCCCAAACTCAGACTAGTGTCTTCGACGTCCCTGCCCTGTAACCCTGAACTTCTCTCCTCTTTAAATGTTTACTTTGCTGTCTCGTCCACTATAGGCAGAATCCCTTCCGATTTTGTTCAACATGGTGTTTCTGACCCCAGCCTCCTGTTACAGTCAAGCACAGAGCCAGGTATAGATTACTCATTCATTAAACGTTTGCTGATTTCACTTTGCATTTGGACATTATGATTTTGCCTCATTTCTATTTCATTTAAATGACATTCCTGTTTGTATACCACTCCTGGTTGCATCTTTTCCAAGCATTATACAGTTTTACAGATTTGGACTCTTGTCCTCTAGGTGGGGTTGTTTGGAAAAGAAACGCAAAGTTATGTATGCTTTAGAAGAAGGAGGTACTGTATTAGTCAGCTAGGGCTGACATAGCAAAATACTAGAAACAGCGTGACTTAAACACTGGACATTTCTTTTCCCAAAGTTCCAGGGGCGAGAAGTCCAGGATCTAGGTGCTGTAAGGGTTAGTTTGTGGTAAAGCCTCTTTCCCAGCTTTTAGATGGCTAACTTCTCATAGTCATAGCGCCCTTACATAGTCCTGGGGGCGGGGGAGTGGGAAAGAGAGAGAGAGATTTTCTGAGTGCTCTAGTGTCTCTTCCTCTTCTTATAAGGATTCCAGTTCCTTCAGATTAGGACCCTACCATTATGATGTCATTTAGCTTAATTAACCCCTTAAGGGGGCTTCCTTGGTGGCTCAGGGATAAAGAATCCGCCTGCAATGCAGGAGCTGCAGGAGACATGGGTTTGATTCCTGGTTCAAGAAGATTCCCCTGGATAAGGGAATGGCTACCCACTCCAGTATTCTTGGTTGGAGAATCCCCATGGACAGAGGTGCCCTGGTGGGCTACAGTCCATAGGGTCGCAAAGAGTCAGACATGACTGAAGCAACTTAGCATGCACGCATGCACCCCTCTAAAGGCCCTATAGCCAAATTGGGGGCTAGGGCTTCAACTTCTGAATCTGTGGGGGACACACAATTCCGTGCATAAGAGAACCACATCCCAAGGTTATCAACATTGTGTGCCATTCCATTAAACGCTATATTTATATTGTCTTAGAACAAAAGCATCAGGGTTGGTTGTAACCCCAACTTATGATGAGACTTCCTGAGTCTTTGTTCCCTCGTGTGTCAAAGGAGGGGACTTCCGCTGCAGAAGCTGTGTGGGGGCAGGTGAGCCCACAGGAAACCCTTCGGGCTGGAGAAATGATACTTGAGTTCTTTCCCTTTTCTGGCACTTCATTACCTCGGAAGCCTAGAGTCACTGTGGCTGGCCCACAAGCGCCCTCCTTCTAGGTCAAGTGGACTGCCTTCTTCAAGGGCTTCAGTTTTCTGGGTACCAGGTTTTTGAAACTTCCTTCAGGGAGCCCTCACCTGGAAACGAGAAATTCCAGAAGTAGTGGAGGCAGCGCCGTCCAGGGCGGTTTTCTGACCTCTTGACTCTGGGGTCATCTGATGCACAGGTGGAGAACACAACACCCACCTAAGATCAGGACCTTGGAGCCACTCCACGGGCCCCCTGAGTGATTCTGCCCTGGCTAAAGAGGCTCATGCCGAGGAGACCTTAGCTCGGCATGTCCTCAGTGGTTTTTCACTAAATACTAGTATTAAGAAACATTAGCAGTTATTGTGGGAAATAAAGGATTCTGGGGACAAATTAGTATGTTTAACCCAGAGTTTCTCACAGATAATAGGTTTCTTTATTGTAGGCTTTATGAGAACCTTCAGCCATCCAAATGTATAATACAGGTCTCCAAGAGCAGGGCGTGGTGAACAGCCTTTCCCAAACTAACTGATCACGGGGCCTTTTCAGTCAGAAAATTTTGGTCAGATTAGTGTTTCTAAGGACTCACTCTTAGGAATGCTTACTCTGGGACAGTCCTGTAAAAAGCCATGTGGGAGGTGCACTTTGACCCAAGCAATTCCTCCAGGCCTAACCATGCTGTCTCTCTCTCTGCTTGGGCTCCCAGAAATGCCAAGTCCTCTTGTCCTCCCATCCTGACTTGGCCTTTGCCTGTTCACCTGCCTCTTTCTTGGCTGACTTAGAAATCCCATAGGATTCTGCTGCCAGCCTTCTTTCCAGGCTCTGTGCTTTCCAGTAAGAATTGGCAGGTACACAGACCAGGCCCTCTGGATCAAGAGAGTCTGGCTTGTTCTCAATGCTCCCTGTGCAGTTTCGACTCTGTCTTGGTCAGGAGGGATACAGACTGCTGAAATCATCAGGTACCTTTCAAATGGAGGCTTTCCTGAGACCCAAGGCAGGTATTTAACACTATGGGACTCGCATAATAGGCATCTTACAAAAGACTCGTTTGCCTGGGCACACTGAACAGGGAAGAGGAAGGGGAAATACAGTAAGTTATTTTACATTTGAAAAAAATTTTAACAAAGCCAAAATGGATCAGAATTTTGCTTAGTTTTCATGTTACATAATGCTAAGAAAAACACAAAAATATGATCTCTAAATTTGTCTTTTTAGACTTATTTATTTCTAATTGAAGGATATATCAACTACTTATTATCAGAGCTTCCAAGGTGGTGCTAGTGGTAAAGAATCCTCCTGCAATATAGGAGATACAGGAGATGTGGGTTCAATCCCTGGATGGAAGATCCCCTGGAGAGGGAACGGCCACCCACTCCAGTACTCTTGCCTGGAGAATTCCATGGGCAGAGGAGCCTGGCAGACATAGTCCATGGGGTCTCAAGAGTCGGACACAACTGAACTATTGAACACACACACAGACACACTCACACACATATTATGTGCCACCCACTGTAGTGAGTACTTTGTATACATCACCTAATTGAGTTCTCATAACCACCCTAACAGATAGCTGCAATTATTCCATCCATATTCCAGAAGAGGAAATTGGAAGTCAGAGAGGTGAGGAAATAGGCCCAAGGAAGCTCAGAGACAGGACTCAAGCCTCCGTCTGTGTGGCCCTGGAGCCCATGCTTTTCACCGCTTTGCTCTGTTGCTTCTTTAGTCACCCGTGTGCCTGACACTCAAGCCAAACAGAACCACTGGAGTTTGGAGCAGAGAAAGGTTTATTGCAGGTCCGAACAAGGAGAAAGGAGGGGCTTGTGCTCACAAAGCCCAATCACCCTGATGGTTTTGCTAGGGAAGAGTTTTCATAGGCAAAATTTGGAGGAGGTGGTGGGAAGCACGGCAGGGTATGTGGCCTTCCTCTGATTGGTTAGTAGTGAGGTAAGAGGAAGGTGTTTTCAGAATCTCAATCATTAACCTTCTGATTCCAACTTGTCTGGGGTCCACATGCGTGTCCTCAGCCTGAAGTTACCAACCTCCATCGGGGTGGGGACCCTGGTTCCATAGAAGAACTCAAAGATAGGTACCAGATTGTTATGCTCACCCTCAGAAGGAGCCAGGAACCTGATCCATGCCTGCACTGTTGCTTGTTCCTGCGTTAACAAGGAACTCCCTTAATTATAACTGTTTGAATCTGCCCTGTGGAACTTAGGGAAGGACTGGAAGGCTGAACTGTTTTTCCTACAAACAAGAGAGGCTTTTCTACCCAGGAGGACCCTCACAGGGTCCTGCTCAGTTTCAATCCCCTCCCCCCCTTTTTTTATCTTGCTCCATCTTGAGGGGAAAAGGAGTAACACAAGAAAGGGAATAACGTTTTGGGTAGAGAGGTTAATCTCGGCAGAAGAGTTGGCTTTAAGGGGACTCAGTTTTACTTCCTTGTGAATCTCCAGATGGGATGGAGCCCATTTGCCTGGTGTCCAAATCAAAGAGCAGCTTAGGTGACTATTTGAAGCCATCAGTGCCTGCCCCTCCCCCAACCCAAGAATCAGTTGTGTAGTGAAGAGAACTAGAGTGTTTTGTTGGGGAGGTGGGACGGCGTAGTGATGGTGGGGTCTTCAGAAGGAACCTATGACCCCCTTTTCCATCCTCATTATCTCTCAATGTGTCACTTACCAGAGCCTGCTGTTTCATTCCTCTCCTACCCCCAAGGCTGCAGCCCATATTACCTGTGTGGGAGCACTTTTAAACCTTTCTAGTATAAAACCCAATTGCCCTTGGAGTGAAGTCCAAATTCCTAAAACTGGCTTTCTAAATGATCACCTGCCTGCTTCTTCAGTTTAAGCCTCCGAAATCCTCTGTTCTTCACTGCCCATCCTTAGTCTGTGGTCATGCTAAGTGAGTTCACCTTCAGGAGTGTCCCTTGTGGGTTCAGCTTGCTCTGTCTACTCTTTTGGTCTAGAATACCTATTTCTCTTACCTACCCCATCTGCCTTGCGAACAGCTATTCAACTTTCAGTGCACAGGTCAACTGTCTACTTCTCTATGAAGCCTTTTTGGTTTTAGCTCACCGTCTTTGAGTCTTAACCTGGCCTGATTCACTTTTGAAGATGGTTTCCCAAGGTACCTCTCAGCTCTGGACAAGCTCCTCCCCAGCAGGGACTCAGGCTTCTTTATTCCAGTGTCTCAAGCAGCTAGAACAGACTTAGCACATAATAAGCACTCAGGAAATGTTTGCTGAATGAAAGGTGAAAGGGAAAGTGAAGTTGCTCAGTCGTGTCTGACTCTTTGCAACCCTGTGGACTGTAGCCCACCAGGCTCCTCTGTCCTTGGGATTCTCCAGGCAAGAATACTGGAGTGCGTAGCCATTTCCTTCTCCAGGGGATCTTCCTGACCCAGGGATAGAACCTGGGTCTCCTGCATTGCAGGCAGATGCTTTACCCTCTGAGCCACCAGGAAAGCCCAAATGAAGGGTAGTTTCCCTAAAATAAGAAATTGACATTCATTTAAAATTCGGCCAAGATAATTTTCAGAATAAGAGAACTAAACAGACTATAATTTATTCCTATGGTATTGAGATATGAATCTAAAAAAGTAAAAATTTTTAATTTCTACCTCCATAAAATCTTGAGAGGAAAATAAAAATCATTGAAGCAGATTAGCACGCAACTGAAATATGCTAGCTCTCCACCAGAGGGTGCTATGAACACAAAGAGAAGCCGTTCTTCATTAGTTTGTTCTCCCTCAGAGACAAACTGCAGAAACCAAATAACTTTTCTGTTTTCCCTGCATTGCGTACAATTTGGGAAGAAATGAATAACTCTCCCACGATGCTTGAAAATCACGTATGTCTGGAACAAGTCTTCCTGCTAATAAGATGCGCATGTGTGCCTGCCTGCTGGCGCACGTGCCCGCACACACACACACACACCCCTAGAACCTTTAAAAGATAAAGCATCAAATTTACAAATGTATGAATTGTTGTATATCTTGAACTTGTTCATTGACACATTCAGGTGTTATTTACTATAACATCAGAAGCAGAATCAAGCAGAAGCAAGCATGTGTTATGTTGCTTTTAACCCTGCCATAGAATATTGTAGAAGACCAGTCCAAGTATCAGAGATGGGGTATCATCCAGCTCTTGCTACTAAGAGCACAAAAACAAAGCAGTATCAGCTTGTGTGCACTAGTTCAGTTTTGATTCTTACGAGACTGTAACGGGAACACACACAACACGATCAATATTTGGGAAGCTGTAGTTTGTATAACCAGTGACTTAGGCCAATCAAACCTTGTTTTCAACATCATCGCTCCAGTTTCTGCCTTCAGCATATCCCTGTTGGCCTTGGATGCTGAATGATATTTTTAAACTGTATTCAGGTTTAGCATCCTTTTAGATTCCCCGAGCTCCACGTATATGTGTGTGTTTTCCATCTGTGTCTCCTGCACACGCCAAAGGTACACTGTACAAAGGTGCACTGTAAGGGCTCAGTTAGTGTTCATGGATTGCTTGCTTATTGATCAGTTTCTGTAAAAATGCTGCCAAAAGTGTCAGGAAGGATAGCGATGAGATTACAGGGGATACGAGTAAATGGGCCAGAAGGGACTGAGGGGAAGAGAAAAAGACTCGTTTTATCGACCACTCAGTGTGCTGGGCACCGCCCCACCCACTTTCTGTGAATTTCTCGTCTAATTCTTACAGAAGCCCAAGGAAAAAGTCATTACCACTCTGATCCCATCACTTAGCTTTTTGCACAGTTGTGACTGTTACATTAAGAGGGAGATGGTGGGATGATTTGGGAGAATGGCATTCTAACATGTATACTATCATGTAAGAATTGAATTGCCAGTCTATGTCTGATGCAGGATACAGCATGTTTGGGGCTGGTGCATGGGGATGACCCACAGAGATGTTATGGGGAGGGAGGTGGGAGGGGGGTTCATGTTTGGGAACACATGTAAGAATTAAAGATTTTAAAATTAAAAATAAAAATTAAAAAAAAAAGAAAAAAAAATACTCAATTAAGCAGCATTCCTGGGAGTGACCGAGGTTTCATGTGTGCCTTTTGTACCTTTGGACTTGAGCTGTGGGCAGAATAAATGGTGAGCTGTTACTGAAGCTGACTCCTGTATTCCCAGGGGTAGGGGCGATGTGAATCTCCCTGGCTGCTTCTCTGCCCCTGCTGCAGTCAGAGAAATTGACAGGGAGATACAGCCCTCAGCAGTGGACAGAAGTGAAGCTGTTCCTATCTTTTGACTGGAGTGGGGGGTGCCTGTTGGGCATTCCCTTTCCTCCCTGGGACTCTTTAGTATCATCAGAAATGAAAGACGTGGGCAGTGCTGATGGATGTTGAGCAGTTGGATTCACTGGAGAATGCTTTATAGAGGAGGAGGGATTCGCCATCATGATAACTCTGCCTCAGGAGAAACCATAAAGGGTATCCAATTTAACCACCAAGCCAGCTTTTGAAGCTCTTGATAGGATTCCAGCCACTTGCCCGCTGTGTGATCTTGGACAAGGAACTTCGCCTCTTTTAGCCTGCATTTTCTCATCTACAAAAACAAAGAGCACAACAAAGAAAACCTTACAGGGTCGTCATGAGGATTCAATGAGATAACATACACTCCTAAAACATACGAGGTACTCAGTACTCTTCATTTTTGTTTTTTAGAGCAGTTTTAGACGCACAGCAAAATTGAGGGGAAGGTACACTGATGTCCCCTATACCCCTGTCCCCTCCTACACAGTCTCCCCCATTGTCCACATCCCCTACCATGGTGGTGCATTTGTTGCAGTTGATGAACTGAGAATGACATTATAATCACCCAAAGTCCATAGCTTACCCTAGGGTTCACTCTTGGTCTTATGCGTTCAGTGTGTCTGGACAAATGTATAATGACATGCATCCATCGTGGGATCATACAGAGTATTTTCACTGCCCTAAAAATCCTCTGTGCTCTGCCTATTCATCCCTTCCTCCTCATGATCCCTTGCAATGACTTTACTGTTACCATATTTTGCCTTTCTCAGTATGTCATCTGGTTGGAATCACACAGTATGTGCTCTTTTCTCATTTGCTGCTTTCACTCAGTCGTATGCATTGGAGGTTCTTCCATGTCCCTTCGTGGCTGGATAGCTCATTTCTCTCCATTTGTTGCTACGTGCTAAATCGCTTCAGTCGTGTCCAACTCTGTGTGATCCCCATGGACTATGGCCTGCCAGGCTCCTCTTTCCATGAGATTCTCCAAGCAAGAATACTGGAGAGGGTTGCCAAGCCCTCCTCCAGGGGATCTTCCCAATCCTGGAATCGAACCCAGGATCTCTCACATATCCTGCATTGGGAGGCAGGTTCTTTACCACTAGCACCACCTGGGAAGCCCCTTAGTGTTGAATATTTCATTGTTTGGATGTACCACAGTTTATTTATCTGTTCACCTACTGAAGGACATCCTGGTTGCTTCCAAGTTTGGGGCAATGAGGAATAAAGCCACTATAAACATTTGCATGCAGGTTTTGGTGTAGGCATAAAATTTCAAGTCACTGGTACTTTTCAATGGAAAATGTGTCCAACCTTACTCCTATAAATTCCTCTCTCCCATAACTTTTTCCCAACGTGAGGGATCCATGCAGCCTAGATGCCCAATTTGCAGCAAAACTGTCTTATTAATTAGCCAGGAAGCTGCAATGGTACAGCAAGTGAACAATGTACTACAAATCTGTTTACATCGACTTCTGCAGACATTTTAAAACAATTAAACTGTCAAGGGGGCCTGGAGACAGCCTTGCATTTTAATGGGAAATGATTAAATATCAGGCATTATTGCATTGGATGTGGACGTGTCTGGGCTTTAAGAGGAAGGCAGAGTATTGATCAGGGCCTCCAGGAAGGCAAGATGCTTACTCGGGCTACTGGGCCACAGGCTGATGAAAGCTTGAAGATCTGAACTTCCAGGGCTGAGATGAAAGGCCACTCACTGGAGCTGACTACATTTGTCAGCTTCTGTCTAGTGGGACTCTGCCTGTAGGGCAGACAGTAGATTGTGACTTTGGAGGGGTACTGTTGGTCAATGAGCAGACAGAGAGTTGCTGAAGAGGGTGATGGACACAGCACTGTGTGCTGACCCCGGTATCAATCCCACCTGGATGAAATCCTTGTAAAGGAAGTGAAGGCACCCTGGCAGCCCCTGGGTAAGCTGACAAATGCAAAACTGTGTCCTCCAGCCGGTGAGTGTTTGTCCCAGTGATGGTAGCTATGCAGGCTCAGGCTCCTAGTGTGTTCACCATTTAGGATACCCTATTTTCTGTTGATTTCATTTGTTCGCAGGCACTTGTCAACTCACATGGGGACCCTTGCCCTCAGGCCCACTTACAGGCCAGAAAATGTAAACAGCTGAACGCAATCAAGTCGAATAGTCCAATGATAGATGTTTGTGTTGGGTACAGTGAAGGGACCGAGGAGGCCACGGTCAGCTGAGAAGTGTGGAGAGGCTGGAAGGAAAACCTTCCTAGGAGATGTCCATTTGAAAGGTTAACAGGCAGACAGAAGGCACCCAAGGCTGGGAGATCTTGAACAGACCTGCTGAGGTGTGAAAGAGCCTGGTACTAGTTCTGAGAACTCAATTAGTCTGGCATGTGGAGTTGGGAGTGGTACCAATAAGCAGGCTCAGTCCAAACCTGTCCCCCTTACTACTTTTGAAAGGGTGGGAGGACCTTAGTACTAAGGCTCAGAAACTGTAATCAACCAAGAAGTGATGAAAATGTTGAAGTCCATCCCACCTAAGGCAAAATAGACTGGTATCCCTTATACTTTTCTGTCACTTGAAATCCTTCCATTGGTCCCAGTACCCAAGAGTATGCCAATGAAACAACAAGCCTCTTTCTTTCAAAGTGAAAACACCTTTGTGAGATTTGTCATTTATTCACAAATTCGTGTGAATCCATTTAATCGGATTGCTTTCCTCCATAATGCCTGACCAAGACCAGCCACATTGAGGACTAGGAGGCTGGGGAGACCTGGAATGCAATAGAAGGAAGGGCCTAGGATACAGAGGGGGCTGCCCCGCATAGCAGGGGGCTCCTCCTGCAGTGGACTTCTAGCAGCTGGCGATGGCTTGGAGTAGCTGACAACTAGTTTGGGAGAAAGGAGCGCAGAAATAAATTTTACCTGCTTTGCAGTTTGGCTCCAAGTCAGCCCTCACTTTATTTCTGTACTGTCTAGACAGTCGAAGACTGAGTTGCTCTCATCACAGTGCATTGACCAGTGCAGCCCCTGTCCGGCCAGAGGAAACTATAGCACAGCTGCAGGGAAGATCTGAGTCTCTTGATGAGACCCAGTAAGACCACTCAGATGGAGATGACTTAATTTTCTCCCTTGAGAAATGTCTTTTTAATAAGAGTTCTTCCATTGGCCAAGGGAGACTGCTTCTGTATTAGGGTTTTCTATTTTTGTTTGAAGGAAGCTGGCATCTGTTCTGTGTAAGGAGTTCACTGAAGCCTCAATTCTTCCATTAGCCATTTGGGGTTGCAAACAGGGATCCAGGCCTGTGCAGCTGTGTGTCTGGTGCCAGAACACGAGCTCAGCTTCCTGGTCCCAGGGCCGTGGGGAAGACCCCTTGGCCACACTCTGAATCTGACCATCTGCCCCTCTAAGCAGGACTGACGAATGGCTGGCAAAGTTCAGGACTGGCTACCTAATTTGCAGGGCCTGGTGGAAAATGAAAATGTTAAAAAATTCTCTTTGTTCCAAGATTATTGAAAATTAAAACACACACACACACACACACACACACACAAACAAAAAAACCGGTGACAACAAAGCTTATGAAACCAGGACACTCTCCCCTGCTGAGGAACAGCTCCTTGGCTCCTGTGGGTTCTAAAGGCTCCTGGTGTTCAGGCCCCCTGGCTGTGAGCAGTGGATGGGGGCGGGGAGAGGATGCTTGATTTGAGGGCAGAACAAATTTTCTCCATCCTCTGCCTACTGCTGAAATCCTGTCCTTACAGCTAAAGAAATTTCGCTGGAGGCTGGATCCCTTTGGGAGGGGCTCCCGTCTGCAGCTGTTGTCTGTTATACTCTTCGTGTTGGATGGAAAAGTAGAGGGAGAGAGCACAAGGCAATTTTGAGTATGCAGAGACGCTTAAGGGAAAAAAAAATTATGTAAGTTTATGGAATGCTTTTGGATATACATAATCTTCCTTTCCATATAGCACTGAGGATGGGTGATGGGTTTAATAAATATAGCTCCTGGTGGGTGTCAGTAATTCTTCAATATTCATTGATAGTGATGATATTCAGACCTTGAGACAGATTTCCTTTCTTTCTGACTCAAGGGAAATTTTCCCAGAGCCACACAGAAGGAGAATCCAATCTGTTCAATAGGAAAGACTCATTTGCTCCCGGAATAACTTAATTTCCATTTCCATTTGAATTTTTAACCAAAATAGTGGATCTTCCATAAGGCAGAAATAAAAAGAATGACAATTTGGTTTGGGGTTTCACTTTTCCTTAAAATTTTGATTCCTATATTAACACTGTTGAGTGCTTCAGTAACGTGTGTGGCATAATGTTAAAATAGACTATGTTTCTTGCTTTTTGTTATAATTAGCTAAAAGCCTCGTCATTGGCTGCTAGTAAAGTCTGAATTTTTAACAAAGGACTTCGATATGAAAATGCATTTTTTGGTGAGAAACTCAAAAGTCAGGTTAAGTGTCAACATTTGACAAGGAATTGTGACAGGGAATTGAACAACTGTAATTCTTATCCATGTTTATTTTGCTTGTAGCCTTTTTGATTCATCAGTAATTCAATTTCAAAATAAAAGACACATTTTCCACATCCCAAAAGGTATCAGGGAGCCTTTCAGACAACAAGATTTCTGACTGTGGGAGAAACGTCTACCAAAGAAAGCAGCTTGCTCCAAAAACTCATCTAATGTGCTGAGGGATCCTGTTACAGACCATTTTTCGTAATTCTAGAAGGCAAAATAAAATTTTATGCTTGGAAATAATAAGTTTAAGCAAACAGTATGGGCAAAGCTTATATCTGAGTCCAAGCAATGGTCTGATTATTGCCAGAACAATACTGCTGCATGATGAATCATTAATGATCTGTGAGAGTCATAATGGTCTGTCACTAATGCCCATTAATGATCTCTCTATACCGCGAGTATGGGCTTGATGTTTCTGGCCAGTACCTTGGAGAATACTTTAGATGCGCCCTAAACTTTCTCTGATCTCCTCTCTCTCTGTCTGCTCCAAATGTAGACAGCAATTGTCTGGGGTAGGACCAGCTTATAAGGAAGCATGGCTTTGTTAAGGAAGTCGTATTCAGGTAAGATTTATTTAAGCAATGTTTTTGAAGGACAGATTTGAGAACTTATCCTGGACATTAATGCCTTTGTGGAAATTAGCAGAATTATGCCGGAGATCTTTCTGTTGAGATCTCTTCTGTCTGGATGGGACAGCGGCTGTTCAGTTTCCCCGTTCTCCATGATGGGTGGCTGTTGAACATAGACTCTTTGAGAAATGCTTCCTTTGTTTTGTTGTGTTTTTTCCTAAGGAATTTTAGATCTTAATTGTTAGAGAAATGTTTGTGTCCTGAAAGCCCTGTTTGTAAAACTGTGACACAAGCTGGTTCAAGAGAGATTTCCTAACTCTGGATTTGCCTTTATTCTGTGTAGGTAGCACAAGACATTCATTTGAATTTCTAAAGGAAGAAAGGGGAATAAATAATTATCATCAGCTTGAAATGTATCTTTCTTTTAGCTTAGGAAAGGAAGGAAAGAGAAGGCAATATAGAGCTAAGGGGGAGGGGGTCGACACAGTCACATATTAATTCTGAGAATCTTATTAGGTGTATCTTCAGGGAAATCACAGAAGATAGGCACTCCATATCTAAGTGAAACTAAGAGAAGATCCGTTCCTCCATGGCGGCCAGAGAGATGCGGCAGATAGCTAATGGAACCAACGCCCAAGAGCCTCCGGCTCACGGAGGAAAACAATATGAGACAAGGTTGCCTAAGCAGCCACATTCCAGCCTCTGAAAATAACATGACAGGGATTCTTGGGGAGGGTTTCAGTCGCTCTGCTGGCTACTTTTGATGAGAAATATGAACATGTAACTAAATGGAAAATGACATTTTTACTTTGGAAACTTTGGCCAGTCTTCATATTATTTGAACGAAGTAGCCTCATCAAGCAAACACTTCCATTGCAACCCTTTGCGCTTTCTTGATCACTGAACTCGCGAGGACCAGGGAGATTACTCACCCCTCTAAATATTTCATTTTGCTAGGACGTTTAGTCCAAACGAGTGATTACTCTTTGCAATTTTTGTTTCTTCAAAATCTTTTTCCCCCCTGTTCAAAAACTACTGAGTAGCATGTGTTTACTCAACAGAATTAACTGGGATTGATAGATTTTTCCCTTCTGAGAACTTCATAAGATCTCCCGAACTACTTGGAGTGGTCCTGGAGCATCCCGAGATGAAGGTTAGGATTGATCTGTTATGTTGCATGGGCGTTGCATATTTGGTTATTTTCACTTGATCTCCCCATGAAAAGGAGAAAAAAGCTCATCTGAGCATTAGGGCATCCTGGGCAATATTAGTGATGGAGATCATTATAGACTGTGAGGTCAGTTCAGCATTTCATTTTCTGATTATTTTCACAACCCATGCTTCTAATAAACCCATCAAAGTTTCTACCTTTCAGATGGGAAATGGCTTGTAATCATCCTTAAAGGGACTACAGACTCCATGCCCCTCAGAATACATGTGGCAGAAACCTTTAAACTCATTGCTCTGCTTGTAAAATATTTGAGTAGAAAGCATGCATTAATTCTTTGCTGAGTAAGGTCTGTGCCATAAGTAATTCTTACCAGACAATTATTTCATTGACAAGTGCATAGATTAATTGGAAGTGATCAGATTGCCATCTAAGCTGTTTGGTTAGATTCAAGCACAAACTAACTTTATGCTTACAAAAGACTTCTAGATTGATTGATGAAATGCTATAAATAGATGTGTCTGTTTTAAATAGCTGTATGTTCATGGCAAACCAAGGCCCTTTGCAGAAATGAGTGCAAATTTGGGGACAGATTGGCAGTCACTGAGGATGCTGCAGTATCTCTTTGAAAGGAAAGAAGGTACCTGATGTGATATAGGGTAAGCTCTGAGTCCATGGTAACATAGTGCAAAGGAGACCAGGAGAAAGGATTTTGCAACCAAAGAATGACAAATCTCAAGAAAGGTCAGGTAGTTTATCTCTTCATGTTTAGACAGGAAAATACTGCTCTTGTACAGATGAGACTTGTCTTCAGCCACCACATCCACAAGCTCTTGAGCTCTTTAAAGAATTCATTTCAATGGCTCTTAAGGCAAAAACATTCACCCTAAATTCTCCCTCCTCTAGTTGAGTCTGGTGCCTCTTGTTTGGTCCTCAGGGAACCCAGAAAACAGACTGTAGCTGTGTTCTGTATAACCCTTCACAACACAGAAGGGCTTCCCTGGTGGCTCAGATGATAAGGAATCTGCCTGCAATGCAGGAGACCCGGGTCCGATCCCTGGGTTGGGAAGATCCCCTGGAGGAGGAAATGGCAACCCACTCCAGTATTCTTGCCTGGAGATTCCCCATGGACAGAGGAGCCTGACAGGTTACAGTCCATGGGGTCGCAAAGAGCTGGACACGACTGAGCGACTAACCTTTCCTCTCCTTTCACAACACAGAAGCCCTCATGATCATGCTAACTGAAGTTAAAGATGCTAAGCGTCTTTAGCCTCCTAAAAGTCTTATGTCTAACCAGTCCTGCCTTACCTCACCCATTTATTTCTCTAAGTCCTTATATCCTTGTTGTACTGCTTTCTGCTTGTCCCTGTGACTATTTTTTCAGCTTTTCAAAGTCCTTCATATCCGTTTCTTTTTCTGGCTGTTGTGGGCCTTCTATTCATGGCTATGCCTACATCTGCCTAATCGTCCACATATCATGTTGACTGAGAGTTTCCAGAATTTAGAACACATGAAGACAGATTCCCCCGTCTTTAGGAACTACAGGAAACAGTGTATTTGTTTTGTTTTCCTATTGATAGGCACTTAGGAAATGGTATACGTATTCATTGTTTTTTAATCAAAGATGACTTAAGTCTATTTTTCAGGAGATGCAAATGTGTACTTTCAGCTGTTCCATAGATCACTCATTTCAAACATGGAGGCCACTGTTACTTGGGCAGTGCTTCAAATTGCCTTCTTATGATACACAGCTCTGACTAGCTGGCCGTGGATTGGGGTTTAGAAGATACTCAGGGTTTTTTGAGTGAATGAATATCTTGACAATGGTTGCACAGAGAGCACTCCAGAATATTTCAATCTAGTTGCTTTGGACAAATGAGTAAACAATCTAAACTGATCTTATAAAACTGGCCAGAAAGAATGTTTTCAAATCATGTCTTTAGAATGTATCGTGGAAGTGTGTATTTGCCTTTGCCTTTCACTTTAGAAACTGGAAGCTTGCGGTTGTGAATACTGTTAGAAGTGAAGAGATCTTGAGAAGAAAAGGAGAGTATTCACAGGAAGGAAGTGTCTTTGGGGTAGTAAAAGTTCCATAAGTTCCTCTTTGAAGACCAGTGATGTGGGAGAAAGATGAACATGCCATAATGTTTCTTTTAATTCCTGCAGTGCCACTGGATGTGGCCCGTAACTTTAAGGATACCTTAATTTACAGAACAAGCTATGTCTTGCTTTATACAATTAAACTGCTTCCAGAAAATTATATGTACATCAAGTACCATTTGAAATCCAAATGGAGTGTGTAGTAAGGAAACGAGCCTTGTGAGTGTTTTTAAAAAGTGAAGACTTTTAAAAAAATAGATATATTTAAAAGGTTACCCTTTAATCTATCCATTGGAAAGTCTGAGTTTTGCCTACAAGAATTAAAACATTACAACATTCTGTTGAGAGGGAATTCTTTGACCAGGGCTTGCTAAACTGTTTTAATGGGCCTCATTTGGGAGAATGTTAAAAATGGTTTCATTTAAGTCTGGTTACTTTGTTTTGCAATTTTTTGTATAATTTATTATGTTCTTTGGATTTAGCAGCTATTATCTGACATGACATGATACTACTTCCTTCTAAAATAGAATTTTGAAAAAGTTTCATTCAAAGGGAGTTGTATTGTATATTTAAAGACAGTACGTGCCTCTCTCCTGGACGTAAAGCTTTAATCGGTTACCTATGCCAATTTCCCGTGTCTAGTTCAACATGTAGCTTCAGTGTCTAAATATTAACCCTTTCCCAACATACTCCATCCTGTACTCTGTTCTTGGAGGACCAAGACTGCTGGTTCAGGATCCTTCCCTTGCATGATAAAATGAATGTTATCTAGGCATATACTAGGACTCCAGAGGAGTCAGATTTGGGATATCTACTGGGACTCTTGGACTTCCCAGGTGCTGCTAGTGATAAAGAACCCGCCTGCCAATGCAGGAGACATAGGAGACACGGGTTTGATCCCTGGATCTGGAAGATCCTCTGGAGAACGAAATGGCAGCCCACTACAGTATTCTTGCCAGGAGAATCTCATGGACCAAGGAGCCAGTTGGGCTACGGTTGACAGGGTCACAAAAAGTCAGACATGACTGAGGCAACTTAGCATGCACACACGCACTGGAACTTTTCCTTTGGTTGGTTATGTGCATGCATTGCTGACATTCTTCGTGCTATTTACTGTTCACTAGAGGGCTTCACTGCATGCTTGAGTAAGAAGATATTTTTCCAGCTCCAATACTAGGTAGTATAAGGTATCATGACGAGGTCTTCAAATTCCACATTCATCATGTTGCTTCTCTCGAGAAAAACGCTCACTGGCTTCATTCTGTATGCCAACCAGTTGAAAGCAGGGGGTGGTTGGCTTCATTCTGTAAGCAGAGCCCACAACAGGCTGACGCAACATACCTTTCTAGGCCTATCTCCTTTCTTCCCCAAAAGAACAGCTTCAGTCCGTCCTATTGTCTCCATTACACCAACAGGAATTTGTCCAGTTCATTAAAGTGTTGTCTCTGCAGCAGCCTCTCTGTGGTGTTCTACTTGCTGAAGAAGGTGTCAAAATGAAAGAGCCATAGGGCCTGCCTTCCAGGAAGGCACAGTCTGGTTGCCCAGCTAACACCAGACCTGTAACAGCCGTAATGGAAATACAAAAAGCCACAGGGGATCAGGACTAGGAGAGTCGCCTTCTGCTGGCTGGTTTTGGGATCGCCTCACTGAGGAGGTGTTATTTAACCAGGGACTTAAACATGTGTGAGACTTTGGTTCGTGTCCTCTGAGATGCCCTTCCAAAGCTCTCCCCAGACAAATAAGATTTCTTCACCCCTAGAGCTCTCATAGGACTTTCTGGCTAAACCAATCATATGACACTGGTTCTAAAATCCTTCATTTGTATTGAACTTTGTGCTCATTTCCCCACTGGATTTTAAACTCCTTGGAGGCAGGGTTCCTACTGAATCCTTTTTTTAAATTATTATTCCTCTAATCTATATTTGCATGTGTGCTAAGTCACTTCAATCGTGTCTGACTCTGTGCGACACTGTGGACTGTAGCCCGCCAGGCTCCTCTGTCCATGAGATTCTCCAGGCAAGAATACTGGAGTGGGTTGCCATGCCCTCCTCCAGGGGATCTTATGACCCAGGGATCGAACCTGCGTCTCATGTCTACCTGCACTGGCAGGCGGGTACTTTACCACTAGCTCCACCTAGGAACCACGCCCCCCCCGCCCCCAGTTGATAGCACAGGACTAAACACAATAGTAACTTAAAAATATCATTTATATGAAACAAAAAAAAACACAAACTTTTGTTTGCATTCTAAGAACTCCCTGACTTCTTAGTTGGTTGACACAACTAGTCAAGTTCACTATAGCTGAGCTGCAGACAAATTGGGATGATTCCTTTTAACCTCTTTCATTCACTCAACAGCTATGCACTGAGAGCCTGATGTTACAGGCGCTGTGCTGGCTTCTGGATGGACAGTGCAAACCACAGGATATATATAGTCTAGAAGCAGCTCAATAAGCCTTTTTGGTCCCTTTCCCCTACATCACATCATGATCCTGCTGTATAGATCTTAACACTTGAAAAACAACTATATCGGGCTCTTAGTATTTTCTGTTCCATATCATTTCATTCTCTTAAATATGTGCTCCACTTGGTCCTTGTTCTTGGTCAGCAGTTTCTTTCTTCCTCCTCATTAAGAAAAAGAGGCTGAAGTTATCACCCTAATGGTTAGACTGTGTGACCAAGAGAAAACAGCTACATATCAACTATGAGCCAGCCTCCAGCTTAAATATTGTACGTGGATAACTCTCATTCTTACAATTACCCTGCCAGGCAGGTGAATATCTTCTTAATTTTACTGCTGGGGGAACTGAGGCTCAGAGAGGTTAAATAATCAGACTGAGCTCCCAGTTCATGAACGTTGAAGCCAGTCTTTAATATAGGTCCATGTCATGCCATACTGGGCTTCTCTGGTGGCTCATTGCTAAACAATCTGCCTGCAATGCAGGAGACCTGGGTTCAATCCCTGAGTTGGGAAGACCTCCTGGAGAAGGAAATGGCAACCCACTCCAGTATTCTTACCTGGAAAATCCCATGGACAGAGGAGCCTGGTGGACTATAGTCAGTTGGATCACAAAAGAGTTGGACACAACTTAGCAACTAAACAACAGCAAATACCATACTATCCAAGGTATAATGAATTTTGAGCAAATATTGGTTTGTTGACTGGCTGAATGTTACTATTCTGATTGCAAGATCTTTATATATTTAAAATACCAATGTCAGAGGTTGATAGTCTTGGGTTGCTAGCAATCCCCAGCCTGTGTCTTTCTGTTCCCATAACAATTCTATGACTGCTTTATGCATCATAGAAGCAAAATTATTGTTTTGATACAATAGAACTCATTCTCCTGAAACATTCTTTACATGAATACCAATTGACAGTTCACCTCAATAACAGGAAGATGTAGAATCTCAGTTAATGTTATAGTTTCTGTCAAATACTCAAAGTTTCAAGCCTCCAACTAAAAATTACAACATTAATTCATCTCAATAAAATAAAATAATCTGACTCATAGTTTCATAGACATATGAAAGCTGACTCATAACACTCATCACTTGTGAAAAGATCCAAGATCACGTTTCAAGCCTTAGCTTCAGTGTTGTCTAACTACACTATTTCTCTATGATAAACTTCTGGATTCTGGGCTGAAAATTTTGGAACCCAGCTGTTTCACAATGTCAAGGTGTGCCATCAGTATCCTCTGTGAAAGTGGTTCAAGTTGGTGATTCCCAGCTGATTTGGTTGGAACCCAGGAATCTACTGAAGAATTGATGCTTTTGAACTGTGGTGTTGAAGACTCTTGAGCGTCCCTTGGGCTGCAAGGAGATCCAACCAGTTCATCCTGAAGGAAATCAGTCCTGAATATTCATTGGAAGGACTGATGCTGAAGCTGAAACTTCAAAATTTTGGCCACCTGATGCAAAGAACTGACTCATTTGAAAAGAGCCTGATGCTGGTAAAGATTGAAGGCACGAGAAGAAGGGGATGACAGAGGATGAGATGATTGGATGGCATCACCAACTCAATGGACATGAGTTTGAGTAAACTCCAGAAATTGGTGATGGACAGTGAGGCCTGATGTGCTGCAGTCCATGGGGTCTCAAAAGTCAGACACGACTGAGCGACTGAACTGAACTGAACTGAACTGAACAAGAATCTACATTGGAACAAGGATTCCATGTCATTCTAGAACAGGAAGATGACACATACCACACTCAGAGAAATCCTTCTGGAACTGTTGTTTTCCACTCACTATTCTCTTCCCAGTCTTCATTGTTGTCCTTGCCTCACCAGCCTCCCACATCCACACACAAGAAGTTGAGTATATATTACTTTCTAAAGTCTTTTTTTTTTTATATTTAGATATAATTTACATACAGTGAAGTTCTCAGATTTTAAGTAGACATAGATAGTGTCATCAGTTTTGAAAAAACGCTTTCACTGATCTAATCTATACTCAAGATAGAGAACATATCCATCACCCCAGAAAGTCCCCTTATTCCCCTTCCTAGTCAACACCCCAGAAGCAATCCCTGAACTTATTTCTATCATCATGGGTTAGATTTCTGCTACTTTAGAACTTCATATCAATGGAAACATTATAGTAGGTGCTTTTTTGGTGTCTGGGCTCCTTTCGCCCAGTATAAGGTTTATGAAATTCACCATATGTCTGTGTGTATCAGTAAGTCGTGACACTTTCTTGCTGAGAAGTATTCCATTGCCCAAATATATCAGTTTGTTTACCTAATCTGTCACTGAGGGACATCTAGACTGTTGCCAGATTTTGCCTACAATGAGTAAAGCAATTCTTACAACTTTTTCTATGGACATACATTTTCATTTTTTTTTTGCACAAACACTTGCCTAGCACTTGCCTATTAAGATTGATATAAGTTTAATTTCTAAGCTACTGCTAAACAGTTTCCCATCATTTTTATATTCCTGCCAAGGAGAACTCTGATTGTTCCCCATAATCACCAACATTTGGGGTTGACGGTTGTTTTTATTCATCATAGTCTTGTGTGTATATTGTGGGATTACATTTTGGTTTTAATTTACATCTGGCTGATAACGAAGGATGTTGAGCACCTCTTTGTGTGCTTGGTGGCCCTTTGTAAAAGTGTTTTGCTTGTTTTTCACTGAGTTTTTGGTCTTTTCTACTGAGTTGTCCACAACAGTCTCTCATTATCCTTTTAATGGCTGTAGTATCTCTAATGATGTCCTCATTTCCATTTATTATTTCACAGTTTGTATTTTTTTTTCTTTTTCTTGATCTGTATTGGTGGTGGTGGTGGTTCAGTTGCTAAGTCGTGTCCAATTCTTGCGACCCCATGGACTGTAGCCTGCCAGGCTCCTCTGTTCATGAGATTTTTCAGGCAAGAATAATAGAGTGTGTAGCCATTTCCTTCTCAGGGGATCTTCCCATCCCAGGAATCAAACCCAGGTCTCCTGTATTGCAGGCAGATTCTTTACCAGCTTGAGCTACAAGGGAAGTCCTTTGATCTGTATTGCTGCTGTTAAGTCATTTTAGTTGTGTCCGACTCTGTGCGACCCCATAGACAGCATCCCACCAGGCTCCCCCGTCTCTGGGATTCTCCAGGCAAGAACACTGGAGTGAGTTGCCATTTCCTTCTCCAATGCATGAAAGTGAAAAGTGAAAATGAAGTCGCTCAGTCGTGTCTGACTCCTAGCGACCCCATGGACTGCAGCCTACCAGGCTTCTCCGTCAATGGGATTCTCCAGGCAAGAGTACTGGAGTGGGGTGCTATTGCCTTCTCCGTTGATCTGTATTGCTAGTGGTTTAAAATTTTAAACTGTTTCAAAGAATCATCTTTTAGCTTTGGTGATTATCTGTTCTATGTGTCATTGATAACCCCATTTTTATCATGTCCTTCCTCCTTATACATTTGGGATTTAGTTCGTTCTTCTCTTTCTGACTTCTTTTTTTTAATTTATTTTTATTAGTGTATACTTGATTTGGGATTCCCAGGTGGCGCTATTGGTAAAGAACTCACGTGCCACTGCAGGAGATAATAGACATGGGTTCAATCCTTGCATCGGGAAGATCCCCTGGAGAAGGGAATGGCTACCCACTCCAGTATTCGTGTCTGGAGAATCCCATAGACAGAGCAGTCTGGCGGGCTACAGTCCATAGGGTTGCAAAGAGTTGGACAGGACTGAAGCACCTTAGCATGCGCACATACTTGATTTACAATGTTGTGTTAGTTTCAGGTGTACAGCAAAGTGAATCAGTTATACATATACACATAGCCACCCTTTTTTAGATCCTATTCCCTTATAGTTCATTACAGAGTATTGAATAGAGTTTCCTGTGCTATATAATAGGTTTTTTTCCTGGCTTCTTAAGGTGGAAATATAAATCATTTATTGTACAACTTTCTTCTTTTCGAGTAAAGTCATTTAAAGCAGCTGTACATTTCCCTACAAGGACTGCTTTATTTATTTTTTCTTTTTTTAAAATATAAATTTATTTATTTTAATTGGAGGCTAATTACTTTACAATATTGTATTGGTTTTGCCATACATCAACATGAATCTGCCACAGGTATACATGTATTCCCCATCCTGAACCCCCCTCCCACCTCCCTCCCCGTACCATCCCTCTGGGTCATCTCAGTGCACCAGCCCCAAGCATCCAGTATCATGCATCAACCCTGTACTGGCGATAGACTCGTTTTGCTTTTTGATCTATTGTATTTCATTATCATTCACGTCAAAGTATTTTCTTTTGTTAATTAATTTTTATTGGAATATAGTTGCTTTATTTTTTTACTTTATTTATTTATTTATTTTTTTTTATGGGGAGGAAATTTTTTATTTTTTATTTTTTATTTTTTTATTTTTTTTAACATTTTATTTTATTTATTTTTTTAAAAAAAATTTAAAATCTTTAATTCTTACATGCATTCCCAAGGAGGAAATTTTCTTTACAAAGTTGTGTTGGTTTCTGCGGTGCATCGATGCAAATCTGCCATAATTATATGTATATCCCCTCCTTCAGTATTTTCTAACTTCCACTTTAAATTTTTCTTTTGTGTATGCATGCTGCTTCACTTCAGTCGTGTCTGACTCTTTGTGACCCTATGGACTATAGCCCACCAGGCTCCTTTGTCCATGGGATTCCCCAGACAAGAATACTGGAATGGGTAGCCACTCCCTCCTCCAGGGGATCTTCCTGACCTAGGGATTGAACCTGGGTCTCCTGCATTGGCAGGTGGGTTCTTTACCACCAGTGCCAGCTGGGAAGCCCAAATTTTTCTTTTACCTATGGCTTATTTATTAATAAATATGTAATAGTGGATTTCCAAATTTGAGGGCAGAGTCTAGTGTATATTCTTGGTGTGGATTTTAAACTTGATATGGTTGCAATCAGATATATCTGTTTGATTTCAGACATTTATTTAAACTATTTAGAGGGCTGAGCTCATAGTGTACTTGGTGCCCTTGAGGAGAATGTGCTTCCTGCTGTTGGTTACAGTAGTGTTCTAAAGTTTATATAAGGGCAAATTGATTGATAGTGTTGTTCAATTCTATACTATGATTTTTTGATCTAGATATTTTATCAGTGCAGTAAAGATGAATATTGAAACCTCTGACCATGATTGTGGGTTTATCTGTATTTTCCTTTTATTCCTATAAATTATTGCTTCATGTATGTAATAATGCCTTTGTTAGGTGCAAACACATAAGAATTTATATTCTTGATAAGCTGACCATTGTATAAATAATGAGATTTCCTTCTTCATCTCTGATGATATTCACCTCCACGAAGCCTACCTTATCTAGTACAGCCACACCATCAATGTTAGGCTCAGTATTGCAGTATGTATATTTTCCATCCTTTGACATTCATCCTCTTTGTATCTTTATGTTTACAGTGTGTTTTGTAAAGCAGTATATAACTGAGTCATTATTTTTCTTCCAGTTCCCAAATTCTGCCTTTTATTTAGGCTTTGTAGACTTGTTTATATCATAATTGGGCTTCCCTGGTGGCTCAGACTGTAAAGAATCCACCTGCAATGTACTCCAGTATTCTTCCAGAATACCCATTCCAGTATTCTGACTTGGAGAATCCTATGAACAGAGAAACCTGACAGGGGTTGCAAAGAGTTGGATACGACTGAGCAACTAACACTTTCACTTTTCATATTATAATTATCTATGTTTCGATTTAAAGTTTCCATTCAGGTGCTTCCCTGTTCCTTTATTCCAGACTTTTCGGGGTGAATCAAAACAAAATCTGTTTTTGGTTGCACCATGCATCATGTTGGGATCTTAGTTCCTTAAACAGGGATCAAACCCCCAATCTCCATCATTAGAAGCACAGAATCTTAATCTTAATCTTCTAATGGGCCATCAGGGAATTCCCTCATATATTTTTTATATTACATTCTTTGAATTATTTTCAGCATTTTCACAAGATTACAGTATGCATCTTTGGTGGTGGTTTAGTCACTAAGTCATGTCCGACTCTTTGCGACCCCATGGACTGTAGCCTGCCAGGCTTCTCTGTCCATGGGATTTTCCAGGCAAGAGTACTGGAGTGGGTTGCCATTTCCTTCTCCAGGGGATTTTCACCACCCAGTGATCGAACTTGGGTCTCCTGCATTGTAGGCGGATTCTTTACCAACCGAGCTACCAGGGAAACCATACAGTATGCATCTTTATCTCTGCTATTTTCAATATATGTTCTATTACTTCACATAGACTATAAGAAGCTTGCAGAATTATTCTTCCAGTTATCCCACTCACAGCCTTTATGATCATTTCCCCATGTTTTATTCTGTGTGTTGTAACCTCCCCCTTGTTACGTTACTATTATTTTTACCATAAACAGTAGTCTTTGATATGATTTCCACACACACACATGCACACACACACAAACACATATTTACTGTTTTCTTAAAATAATGATTCTTTTTATTTACCAGTACAGTTACTTCTTCAGGCATTTTTTATTTCTTCCAACAGAATTAGATTTCTAGGTGGTATAATTTTGCTTCAGTATAAAGAGCTTATTTTGAGTACTTCTTACAGCATATTTCTGCTGAATAAAAATTCTTCTTTTCAGCTTCCTTTTTTCCTGAAAATTTCTTTATTTCGCCCTCATCTTTGAAAAATATTTTTGCTGGATATGTAATTCAGGTTTGACTGGTTTTATTTTTCTCCCAGCGAGGAGACGAAATGCTATTCCATTGTCTTCAGTCTCATGGTTTCTGATGAGACGTTACGTATTATTCTTATCATTGTTCCCCTGTATGTAATATTTCTGATTTTTCTTGATGCTGTCAAGATTGTCTTTTTATCTTAGTATGTTTGGTAGTTTGATTCTAATATGCCTAGCTGGTTTTTGTTTGTTGTATTAATCCTGATTGGTATTCTCTGAGCTCCTTGGATAGTAAAGATGTCTTACCATAAATTTTGAAAAATCATTGGCCATTATCCCCTTCTATATTTTCTCTGCTCATTTCTCTCTTCTCCTCCAGGGACTCTAATTACTTGTATGTCAGATGGTTTGCTATTGTGCCACAGATATCAGATGCTCTGTTCCTTTTTTTTTGCTGCTTTATTTCTTTTTGTTTCTTTTTAGATACTTCATATTTACATGTATCCAAGTCACAAATTTTATTTTCTGCTGTAGCCAGTCAACTGATAACCCCTTAAAACAAATTCATCATCTCTGATAGTTTACATTTTATTTTCAGCTTTTCCGTCTTTCTCTATTCATAGTTTCCATCTCAATGCTGAAATTCTATATCCATTCATGCATGTTACTCACTTTTCCACTATATCTTTCGAAAATGTGTATCATAGTTGTTTTAGCATCTTGTTTGATACTTCCTTCATCCTAGATCATCTCTGGGATTGGTTCTATAGACTCTTTATCTCTTGACAGTGTTTCTTATTTTCTTCCTTTTTGGTAAGTCTTTTGTTTCTGTAATTTCCTTTTGATTACAAGTCACTATATGTAAAAGAACAGAAACTGAGTTAAATTATATCAGTGTCCAAAAATGGGAATGCCTTTTCTTCTATGAGGCCATTAGTATTGCTTTGGGGATCAGTCTATTGTTAGATTGATCTGGAGCTGAGCTTTGTTGTTGCTTTAGTTTTATTCAATTCACAATAGGCTTCACTTTATTTAAGAGCAGGATTACAGCTTTTTCGTCAGCAGGGCTTTTGGTCTGAGTACCTGGATCCTTTGTTTCTGTTCTCCTTCCTTATCCCCATGCTTCAGCGGGCTCTGTAAACTGGAACTGTGGCTGATGGGGGTGTTCTCTCTTTATTCTCCTGCTCATCACAGTAGAGGGCCACTGGCTGGTACTCAGTGTTCTCCAGGTCCTCAGTGCCTGTGAGGTTTCTCCCAGTTATTTTTTTCTTCTTTTTTGGTCATGGTGTGTGGCATGTAGAATCTTAGTTCACTGATCAGGGATCGAACCCATGCCTCCTGCAGTATAAGCACAGAGTCTTAAACACTGGGCCACCAGGGAAGTCCCCTCTGTTGATGACTATCCCTGCCCTCCCTGCAGTGCTTACCTCGGATTGAGGAGCAAGGGATATCTCCCTCTGCTTTCCCGCTCCTTCTCCAATGGCAGATGACTGCTGTCTCCTATTCATTGTAAATAAAGGCTAGAGTATGGGAAGAATTGTAATTCCTACTTTCTGAGTTTTGGATGCCATGATATCTTAAATCTGTGTGTAAGTACCATTATTGCAGAAGCAATAGCACCAATATAATGCTCATAAAATATCCATCAACCACATAATATTCCAGAATTCTGTGCATGCTTGACTACACGATAATTATGCATATGGCCTGATTAAACCAATTCTCCAATTTGGAGGTCAGAGTTTTGTTCATGGTAGATTTTTCATGAGAGGTTTTTGTAGAGTCAAGGGACTATGGTTCATTAGGAACGGGAAAAGAGAAAAATGTTACCTCTTGTCTCCGCATATTTCAATGCTGGTCAAGAGATTGTCTTCCCTCTGAAAATTTGTGTAACCTGGAGTTATAATCCACAGAGCCAAAACAGGAAAACTACAAAAATTGTATCAGCTTAAAGTATAATCAACTAAGCCACTGCATGATGGATTATGATTCATAAAATGCTTTTATTTAATATAAACATGTTCATATTTTACTGCTTATAAGGTTCCTCAACAGTATGAATTCACACATTTTTCTTCAGTTTTTGCTAAGTATGGCTTTAGGAAGTATAATATAATATTAAAACGCTGGAAGAGTTAAAGTCTGTTCTATTTAAAATATAAGTTTTCCTGTCTGTCTTCTTTTTCATATTTAGTTTTATAACCTTTCTGAACTTGGGAGACTTTTTTTTTACACAAAATTGAAATAAGGAGTTATATAAAAGTAATATCCAATGGGAAAAGCATAAACACTGCAGAACTTATATATTTTTCCAGCCCTTCCTTTGTTGTTCACTGTAATTCCTCTTGGAGCATTCTTTGTGGACCATGGTTCCAAGCATCTAAGGACAAGGAAATATTAACTGTTGGCTTTGTTTCTCATTTTACTAGGTATGTTTTCTTACTAGATCACAAAAATGCATTGGCTTCCTTGATAGCCTGTGTATTTCTAGGGTACATCAAGAAGAACTATTTGCCCAGAGAACTAAATCGGGTGAATTTGTTCCACAGGGATTTCTTCCAAGCATCTCATTGTATTTCATCATGTAACAAGTGATGTGATTATGGGCTTTAGTCAGAATGTTGTTTTGCTCACTTAAGATTCATTCTCAGGAAGGCTGAGCAAATTTGAATTTCATATGAAAGCTTTCTTTGTGTGCTTCAGTAACTCTTTCCCTTTATGGAAAAGAAAATCTTCTTGGAGGGATCTACAGATCTCCGTGCCTATGGGGCCTGGACCAGCAGCAGGGGGCCTCCACCCAAGGCTACTGCTTCCTGAGCCTCATTAATGGGCATGCTCTGCAGATTTCCCAGGGAGAACGGTGGTGTTGCAGTTATCCAACCCTTCCAGAAATTTGACACTGAGCAAAATTTGCGTTCATCTCCCACTAGAAAGACTGAGCCTAAAAAAAGAAAAAAACTAAACTAAAAACTAGGAATCTCATTCTTGCTAAGAAACAGTACAGTAGAAAGTGGGCAAAACACAGATTATAGAGACAGCCTCTAGCCCTCCCTCGCTCTGTGATATTGTGCAAGTTACCGAGTCTTTCTGAGCATCACTTTCCACAACTGTGAAAAACTGAAGTAAACATAATACCTTCCTTGCAGGGTTATCATAAGGATGAGGGATAAGGTTTGTAATGAGTGTAGTGCTTCATAGGCACTTAATAAATATGAGTTGTTATTATGACAGCAACACATAGGGTTAAAAGCAGAGACTCTGGAACCAGACTGTTAGGGTCCAAACCCTGTGCCTGATGTATACTAGCTGCCACTTAGGCAAGTTGTTTTAACTCCTCATACCTCAGTTTTATCATCCCCCAAATTAGGGAGAATGAGAGTACCCACACTAGTCATTTCTGTTGGTCTGTGGTAGATGGGAAATTCTGGCTGTTTTTGTCAAGGTATGTGTGTAGATAAAGTTGAGTTTAATAATATGTCTCAACGAGAAGAATGATAGAAACAGCAACTACAGTTTATTCTGTATATGCTATGCTCTTTACCAATGCCTTGCTAAACATGCTCTTTACCAATATTAATCCTTTTAGCTCTCAGAATTCCCCTAGGAGATAGGTACTAATAGTAATATTTATCTTATAGTTGAGAAAACTGAGGAACAGAGAGGTTCATCAGTGTTCTAAGGTCACACAGCTCACCTGATATGGACTCAAGGTTCACACCTAAGTTTTCTAGTGGCAGAGTTTGTGCTCTTAACCACTCTGCCATTGGGCCTGCCATCTTCTATATTAAGTGGAGAGCCTGTCCCGGGGCTTCAGGCTTCTTGTGCTTCATGACTTTTTCCATTTGATGAAGCAACTCTATATGATGGACAAATAATTATATGGCAAATGAGATAAACTCCTATGATCATTGTTTTCCTATTAGTGGTGGGTTAATTATATTTACAGAGGGTTTTTTTTTTTTTTGTATATAGGTCACTTATTTTCTAGATGAGGAAACAGAAGCCTTGAGTATAGACAGTTTTCCAAAAATCTCCAGACAAGTTATGAGGAGAACGCAAGATTGTTATTTTCATCATTCCATCAAGCCTATAGTTGAAAAAGCAGAAATGATAGTTGACCTTGGACACAACTAAATACTAGTTCTAATTATCATGTGCAAACCCACAACAAATGGTGCCTTATTACAACCCAGGTCTCCTGCATTACGGGCAGATTCTTTATCAGCTGAGCTGCAAGGGAAGCCCAAGAATACTGGAGTGGGTAGCCTGTCCCTTCTCCAGCAGATCTTCCTGACCCAGGAATCAAACCAGGGTCTCCTGCATTGCAGGCTGATTCTTTACCAATTGAGCTATCAGGGCTCCTTCTTATTTCTGCAAATGCCAAGTCATGCCTTGTCCATTACCAATTACGTTAGTATTTTTGCGGGGAGGAGAAAACAAGCTTCAAGCTTCCCAGGCACGTAAAAGGAAGTATCAGTGGAAAGGCATGCCCAAACAAATATCCTTAGGAAAGAAGCTATTATATTATCCGTACTCTTTGCCTTCAATGGCATTTCCTCTGCTGTAATCACAAATACCATCTGCAGTCCGCTCCTCTGAAGAGGGGAAAACTTGAAATGCGTAATGTCTGGTGCTTGCCAGCTGAGAAATCTCCTGGTACAACTTAGGAAGAACAAGGGTGCAGTTTCTGATTCAGTAAGAGAGAAAGGAGCACTCTCCTTGGCTTGTGTCAACCTCTCGTGAGATGCCGATCACTGTATCCTCTGGTACATCACCATGTCATGGCTTCACTTGTCTTTACTTGATGCTTTTCTATCGGTGACAGAGGGTATGCCTGCTTTTCCAAACAGACTTAGCAGCTTTCTTCTCTCCACCCTGTGGGTGCAGCTTCGTTTGTGTACTCAAGATGGTCCCCTTAACTCAAGAAAGTATAAAATTGGGGGAAAAATGGAGTGAAAAAATAGGTCTTATTTTAGACACATCTTTTCCATCCCCATCAAATCCTACTACTTATTTCCTCATAGTTCAGATTACAGAGAAATTCTATTCAGGCTAGAAGGCCTGTAAAATGTTTCCCAAATCAAAGCAAGAAACAAAACAAACCACAATTTGTAAAACATATTGAACTATGATTCAGAAATAGATCAACTGAAGCAAGCCATGAGGTACAAGGAAACTCAAACTGTTTCTTTATAAACTTATTTTTTTTTAATTTTAGATTTGCAGAAAAATTGCAAAGATGATACAGAGAGTTCCCACTTACCCTGCATCCAATTTTCCCTATTTTTTTTTTTTTAGACTGTGCCTCTTGCAAGATCTTAGCTCCCCTACCAGGGACTGAACTCGGGTCCTGGCAGTGAAAACACTGGGTCCTAACCACTGGACAGCTGGGGTATTCCCACAATTTCCCCTAATGTTAGCATCTTAATTTACTATGATACATCTGTGAAAACTAAGAAACTAACACTGTATATTACTATAAATAAATTCCAGATTTTATTTGGATTTCACCAGTTTCTCCACTAATGCCCTTATTCCTTTCCAGGATCCCCTCCAGGATATCATACCTCATTTAATTGTCACGTCTTCATCTCTTATGAGTGTCTTCTCAGTCATGTCTGACTCTCTGCAACCCCATGTGCTATAGCCCACCAGGCTACATGGGATTTTCCAAGCAAGAATACTGGAGCAGATAGCCATTCCCTTCTCCAGGGGATCTTCCCAATTCAGGGATTAAACCTAGGTCTCCTGCATTGCGCAGTCAGATTCTTTAACATCTGAGCCACCAGGGAAATCCTAAGAGATGAAGAGAGCTTTTGGTTGACCCAAAAGTTTGTTCAGGTTTTTTTGGCAACATCTTATGGAAGAACCCAAATGAACTTTTGGGCCAACCCAGTATTGTTATTACATTCTTTGCTCTTCCTCACAGCAGTGAATTCTAACTTTCTCTTCTTATTAACTGATTTCAAACACTTACTTTTATTTTCTTGTGACTTTTTTTCCTCAAGGTTTAATTAAGCTATTACTGAACAGAACTGAAATGTTAAATAACCCGAGAGGATCAGTTCCTAACATTCATGAATACCGTATATTGTCAACGTAAGAGATTAGTCATGGTAGTGGATGGGAGAATTTGGAAAAGATTAGCAAATACCCCTGCTAATCAACGAAATATGCAAATGAAGCCCCTTCTTGTGGCATTGATCTCAGTCTCCATGGAAACACCAGGGTTAGCTGTGTACATGGGAAGAAGTCATTTCAAAGCTGCAAAATATGATAGAAAGCACTGTGATGAGCATCAAAGGGGAAAAAAGATTGCTGAAAAGTATTCCCACTTCTTGAAGAAATTCATACAACTTTCTGTAAGTTTTTATTTTCCCTGAGCCTCTACTGCATATGTGTGCATGTGTGTGTGCGTGCTAAGTCGCTTCAGTCACGTCCGACTCTGTGTGACCCTGTGGACCGTAGCCCACCAGGCCCCTCTGTCCATGGAATTCTCCAGGCAAGAATCCTAGAATGGGTTGCCATTTCCTACTCCAGGGGATCTTCCTGACCCAGGGACTGAACCTGTGGCTCCTGTGGCTCCTCCATTGGCAGGTGGGTTCTTTCCCACTAGCACCACCTGAGAAGCCTGAGCCTCTGCTACTGGAATGTAAATTGATGTTACAAACAGAAAACAACAACAACAAGGGGCAGTAGAAAAACATCAGAAGGGACCCACAAAATCTATAAGCCATCTTTTTGACTGAACAACTATAAATTAAGATTATTTGCATGTCTCTGTGTAGCAGGATTATCTGGGTTAGGAACCTAGTTCCAGCAATCATCAGCTATATATACCTTTAGGCAAAATCTTAACCTCTTTTACCTCATTGTCCTCATCTGTAACGTGGCAATAATAATAGTTCCTACCAGGTAGGTTTTCTGTGATCACTGAGTAAGTCAACACATGTAAAGTGGTAGAACAAGGCCTGGTCCAGACTAAGTGCTCCAAAAAATGCTAGCTGCTATTATTATTATTATTACACCTCATCATTATTCTTGCTAGTTGGTCATGATTCTGGAATAGGGACTACCTTTCAATTTTATATCCTGTGAAGAAAATACAGGGCGAGAAAGGTTATATTTTCCATTTTCTAATTTTGTTTGTACTGAAAAAGAGACTTGAAATGTCAGCCCTGAAGAGGTTTTATAGGTATTATAATTTTCAATTTCAATAAAACACTTAGGAAAATGGTAACTGTGATTCTGGTTGAGGCATGGGATCCAAGTAAGGCCACATCATTGTTTAAATTTTCATCAAAATCTAGGAGCAGGTGGATGTCCTTAAAATGGGATGTGATCAAAATTGAATTCATTTACTTCAGAAACCAAGTCACTTTTTGATCTAAATGTGTGTGTGTGTGTGTGTGTGTGTGTGTGTATATATATATATATATATATATATATATATATAAATGCAGGCCCTTGTACCCTCATGGGCCAATTTTTCTTTGTGGTCTCAGCTCATTTCACCTTGCCTCTGTGTGTTGGTTGCTTAGATTTCTAGTCCAAGCAGGATAATTTCAGGAATTCAAGTTTGAATTTAGTTTTCAGTGCTTACATTTGATGTGAGATTATTCTAATAGATACTGGGCTATTTGCTTTGTGAGGTTAAAAAAAAATTTTTTTTAATGCAAACAAAGCTCCTGCTGCTCACCACCCAGTGGTTCAAAAGCTTTTGGAGGCAGACTAATGGAACTAAAAGAGAGGAGCCTAGGAGTCTGAAACCTGGGGTTTGAAACCCTGCGGGCCTCTGCTACATCTGACTCTTCTTCCTTCATTCTGCTGCCTTTAGTTTTCCTGGATACCTTTTGTAAGTAACTACACTGCCGCCTCTTTGGAATGAGGTAGGGCTTAAAACGATCAGTCAGTAAATGAGGTGTGTGATGGTAGGCAAACCGTGACCCCTTGGTGAGAAAACAGTTTTCTGGTCTGTAAAATGGAGCCAACTGAAATCTCCTCTGGCTTCATCAGCTGTTCTCAAGCATATCAAATAAGACAATGGTTGTAAGAGGGCTCTGTCAGACCTTAACAGGTTGTATACTTCTGAAGAACTATTTTAATGTCAAATATGACAATATATGGGTTAATTTAAATACCAACATGATTTAACTTCCCCTTTCACAAGGATCCAATGGTTCCTGGCTTATAGTTTGATGTGTGAACTGTAGTTCTTCTAGGTTAAAACATGGCTACCTCCTAACATGCATTCATACATGAACCTACTCATTAAAATAGACCTGTCTGCATTTCGGTGCTCCAGATGCCTACTTTCTAAACAGAGAAACAGAGAGTTAGCTAACTCATGGAGCCAGGAAACTGTCATTTATGGAGTCCCTCCTCTGTCTAGCTGTGGGCATCCAGAGATGAAGTCCCAGCCCCTGCCGTGGGAGCTCCCTGCTTGGTGGGCATGATGGACAAGTAGACAGTAAATGAACAGTGTAAATGGCATAATAGCTATCTGTGTAGGGTGCTATGGAGCAGAGAAGAAAAAACTGTCTTTACAGGGAGATCGTGGGGGAAGGTTTCCCAGAGGCGATCATGCCTGAAATAAATCTGGAGGTTTGCTAGTGAGGTAGATAGAATTGTCAAAGCTATAGCAGTTGGAATGGCTAGAGGGATGGAAAGGATGCCTTGGGGAAGGGAAGTCCTTTGGTATGGCTGAAATACAATGTGTCTGAGGAAGGACATAAGGGTGCCAAGGAAGTCTGGGGCCCGATAATGGAAGGCTTCTGAGTGGCAAGCCACTGAGAGTTGTTAACAGGGCATCCATGATCAGAGTTTTCTGTTAACATGAAAGCAGTGAGCCGAGTATTTTGGTCACAGTCCGCAGAGGAGGCTATGGTGAAATTCAAGGAAGAAATAACACTGGAATAGGTGAAATCTTAACAAGAGGAATTTAGAGAAGTAGTAAGAATATAGAACCTGCAGTACTTGATTACTCATTGGATGTGAAGTGGGAGAGGGAAGGACTCAGGATAATACCCAAGTTTCTGGCTCAGTTGAGATGGTGAATGATCTAGAAAGAAGTAGGCTACAAGAAACAAACTCAGTAGCCACATGGAATAAGAGAAGAGGAACCAGTCTGGGGGAGATGAGTTCAATTTGAGATTTGTTTAGTTCGAGGTCCTGAGTGGCATTTGGGGAGAACTATCCATGTACTGAGTTCAGAGGAGTTATCTGAGCTGATGAAATTATAGGGGACAAGAAAGGTTTCCCCAACTCTCGTAGATTTCAGACCCAGCCTCAACCTTGACTAGGTCTGAACAACAAAGACAAATTCAGAGAAGAGCATACAGAATTACTTAGCATCAGTTTTACATGGCATTGTTGTGGTTATTCTGTTGCTCAGTCCGACTCTTTGCAATCCCATGGACTGCAGCATGCCAGGCTTCCCTGTCCTTCACTATCTCCCAGAGTTTGCTCAAACTCATGTCCATTGAGTCGATGGTGCCATCTAACCATCTCATCCTCTGTCACCCCCTTCTCCTCCTGCCCTCAACCTTTCCCAGCATCAGGGTCTTTTCCAATGAGTCAACTCTTTGTGCCAGGTGGCCAAAGGATTGGAACTTCAGTTTCAGCATCTGTCCATCCAATGAATATTCACAGTTGATTTCCTTTAGGATTGACTGGTTTTATCTGCCTGCAGTCCAAGGGACTCTCAAGAGTCTTCTCCAGCACCACAATTCAAAAGCATCAGTTCTTCAATGCTCAGCCTTCTTCATGGTCCAACTCTCACATCCACACATAACTACTGGAAAAACCATGCCTTTGACTAGGTGGACCTTTGTTGGCAAAGTGATCTCTGCTTTTCAGTATGCTGTCTAGGTTTGTCATAGCTTTTCTTCCAAGAAGCAAGCGTCTTTTAATTATGCATCATAAGAGTCTTCATAAGGTAATACAGACTAGAAGAAACAATTAGAAGTGAGTATTTTTATGCTAGTTTTCCTGCCGAATGGGCAGTCATGTAGAAATGTAATAGACCAAGACGTATGAGATAAGTGCATAAACTTGAGGAAACTGAGCAAGGCCTTTGGAGACAATGATGTTTCTTTCCTCTGGGCACTATAAGGGCACTTTGTGAAAATGAAAGTCACTCAGTGGTGTCTGACTCTTTGTGACCCCTTGGACTATACAGTCCATGGAATTCTCCAGGCCAGAATACTGGAGTGGGTAGTCTTTCCCTTTTCCAGGGGATCTTCCCTACCCAGGGATCGAACCCAGGTCTCCCACATTGCGTGCGGATTCTTTACCAGCTGAGCCACCACGGAAGCCCAAGAATACTGGAGTGGGTACCCTATCCCTTCTGCAGCAGATCTTCCCAGCCCAGGAGTCAAACTGGAGTCTCCTGCATTGCAGGTGGATTCTTAACCAATTAAGCTATCAGGGAAGCCTCTTACATGAGGATTTTATGCCCTGCTTCTGACAAGGGAGGATGGAAGGTCAGTGACTTACCTGCTTTTACTGTTTTCTCTAACTCCTTCAGCTTAACATTTTCAATGTGCCCAAGAGTCCTGTTTAGGGGGAGCATGTCCTCAACTCCATCAAAAGCAGTAGAAATTTCTGGATTTGTTACAGTAGGAAAGGTAGTTATTTTCTACACTATTCATAAGGCTGAATTCCTACCATACCTAGCATCAGCTAGACCACTTCTCCTTTTAGAGGCCTTCCCTGACCTTCCAATCTCAACTAGCTTCTTCAGTATTACTCTCAAAGAGCGTTCTGTTCTTTTGCTTTATAGCAGGGATCACAATTTCTAGCTAGTTATTTATGTTTGAGAGTCCAGTCTCTGGCTATCCATGTGAGCCCAATCACATCTGCCTTGTTTACTCCTGAATACATGCAACTCAGCACGGCACATAGTAAGTGCTCCAAGAACATTCGTCAAATGGATGAATGAAGAGTAAATACCTTAAAGAAGACAATAAGGGAGAAAATTAGAGGACCTCGGGCAGAATCCTGTGGAACTCAAATGCTCAGTAAGAGGAAAAGGAGACTGAGAATGAGCAATCAAATATAGATAGGAGGAAAACCAGGAGAACAGGGTCTCAGAGAAGCCTATGGAAGAATGTCAAGAAGAGAATGATCACTGGCATCCAATGCTGCTAAAGAGTTGTGCGAAGTAATGACCAAGAAGCAGTCATTGAATGTAAAAATAAGGTTATTGATGATCTTAGTAAAAACAATTTTAGTGTTATGATGGAAATAAAGTTTGAATCGAGATTTCTAGTCAATATGTTGAACTATTAGAGAAGCCCCTATCCTTCCTTAAAAATGTACAAGGAGCAGATAAAATATAAGCTTGTCTTTGACAATACAAAAGTTCTAAATCCAAAAGAAAATTTCTAGGTGATAGAAACAAAGCAGCAATTCAAAGCCAAAGCACTGCAACAGTTGAAGCTAAATGGTCATCAAGAGTATCAGACCTGGATATATATCTTGGAGCTTAAGGTAAAGCCATGGTAAAGAATCTGCCTGCAATGCAGGAGACCCGGGTTCAGTCCCTGGATCAGGAAGATCCCCCTGGAGAAGGGAATGGCAACCCATTCCAGTATTCTTACCTGGATAGTTCCTGAGAATTCCAGAGAAGCCTGGTGGGCTATAGTCCATGGGGTCACAATGAGTCAAACACAACTGAGTGACTAACACACTCAGGTGAAGCCACAGCCCTGATACAGAGCCTTGAGCTTCCTTCATAAACCTAGGAACCAAAAGTCCATGCAGCTCATGATGAATCAGGACTCAGGACCTGGGATGCAGAATATAGGTGTAGTGTCCTCTCTGGGCCTAGAGTGTAAAAAATCAAAGCCCCACATCTTAATTTTTACTAACAAGCTGGGAAATTTAAAAACTGACTTTGATCCAGTGAAACCCAGAGAATGCTGGCAGAGAAAGAACACAAAATTGTAGAGATAGATAACTCTGCTTTCCAGGGTTCACATAGGACTTCTACAGAAAGGAACTCTCCTGTTGAAGGTGAGCCACTCAGATTTCCAGAGAAAGAAGGGAAATAAGCCATTGCAGGGGTGGTCAGAAGTGACAATAAACAAGGTAATCTATATTCCAGAAAAGTTGTGTAGTAAGGCAATATGGAAGAGACTTTAACATAAGCATCTTCAAAATGTTCAACAGGATGAAGGAAGGAGTAGAATCCATAAAGTATAAACAGCACATTATCAAAAAAATAGCAGACATATTAGAAAATATGAAACAGACATTATAAAAAGTATATATGTGTGTATATGTATATATATATATGTACAGTAAGCCCCCTACATATGAACAAGTGCCGTTCTGAGAGTGCATTCATAATCCAACTTGTTTGTAAGTCCAACAAAGTTAGTCTATGTCCCCAACTAACATAAGCAGTTATATAGTACTGTACTCTAATAGGTTTATAATACTTTACACACAAATACTACATAAAAAAAAAAAAAGTAAAACATTTTTAATCTTATAGTAAAGTACCTTGAAAAGTACAGTAGTACCAGCTACATCACTGCTGCTTCTGTGCTTGCTTCTGGACATGGGGCTTGAAATAAAGATATGATACTATTGTGCTCTATATGATACTGTGCAGTAGAGTACACAAAAGTACAAGCACTTGTACAGGATGCATGCATACGACAATGTATGCCAGACATGTGAGCTATCATGATTGGACCTGGAATGCACATTTGCACCTTTGAAAATTCTCAACTTGAAGGACTTACTATATACACATGCTTGTATGTATATACATATATAATTTTTAATATGCTATATATTTTATGCTACATAATGTATAATACAGTATTTGTGTGTGCATTGATGGAAGAAAAACAAAATCAATAGACAGACTAAATCTAAGGAGAGGGGATCAGTGAAGCACCCTGATTCTACAAAGTTAAATAGTTGGGATTAGGAAAGAGAAGGAAGAAAGGGAATGGAGGAGAGAATGAAGTCTCACGTACACCTAACAGAAGTTTCAGAAGAAGAATAGACAGCGATTTAAAGGGACACATTAGATGAAGAGTTGATGGCTAAATTTGAACCAAAACAATTGAATTGAACAATTTGAATTGAACCAAAACAATTGAACAATTGAAGGGGCATAAGAAGAGGAACACAATGAATAGGAATATTTTAAACATATTCAAATACCAACCAAATACTAGTTGTCCTCTAAAAGGGGTATTGAAATCTATAGAGAAGAATTGCTAAGAATACACACACACATACACACACACACACACACAATTTTATATGATAAAATTAGAGTGAATGGTGAACGTGAAGAAGGTAACTGTGTTGGTAAACACCATATTTTTTCATGAATCCTGGCCATGAAAGGTAAAAAACTTGAAGGAGAGCTGAATGAGCTTGTGTGACATGGAAATTTATGCAACGTGAATAGCAAAAGCAACACAGCGAGCTTCTGTGTACACTCACATGCACACATATTCATAGAGCTAGTAGGATAAAATGGCAGGGGACTTTGAAGTATAGTTGATTTATGATGTGTTAGTTTCTGCTGTACACCAAAGTGATTCAGTTATGCATATATGTGTGTGTGTGTATTCATTTTCATATTCTTTCCCATTATGGTTTATCACAAGATATTGAATATAGTGCCCTGTGCTATGTAGTAAGACCTTGTTTATCCATTCCATATGTAATAGTTTGCATTAGCTAGTCCCAAACTTAAAATCACAGTAAAAAGTGAAAGTGTTTAGTCACTCAGTTGGGTCCAACTTGTTGCGACCCCATGGAGCATAGCCCACCAGGCTCCTCTGTCCATGGAATTCTCCAGGCAAGAATACTGTGGTAGGTTGCCATTCCCCTCTCCAGGGGCTTTTCCTGACCCAGGGATCAAATCCGGGTCTCCTGCATTGGAAGCAGATTCTTTACCATCTGAGCCACCAATCACAGGGGACTTTTATTTTATTTTATAGTGATTTTTTACTAATTTATTTATTTTGAATTTATATTTACTAATTTAGATTGGATTCTGTCAGCCAGGATGTATGTATGTATGAATGTGTGTGTGTGTGTGTGTGTGTTGATTTGCTACTGATGTATATTTGCTACATCATTATTTTTCAACTATAAAAGATTTATTTAACATCATCTTTCCTACAACTTTTGAAAAGCAAAAGAAAAAATGGTGAGAAGGACTGAGAGGACAGTTTTAAAGTGAATACATCAGCATTATGAAGAATTCCTTACATTTTCATGTTTTTCCTCATTCATCTCAAGTAGATGAAGTTTTCATCGTGGAGTGTGAGATCACAAATCAGTGTTTAGGAACTACTGCTTTAGATGCTGCCTTTAAGGGCATATAAAAGTTTTATCACTTTATATGGTAACATCACAGAAGATGATTTTATAAATTCAGAAAACACTGAAGCATCATTAAAATGTGACTTTAATCATGACCTCATGCATTGGGGACTTTTAAATTGAGGGATTCTCCAAAGGTCTTAGTTCTCTTGAAGCCATTCAGGCAGCCTGTTCTGTCATTTAAAATGTCACCACTAGAGGTGCTCTTTTGTCTTGAGAGTATAATATTGCCTGCATAAAATCTTTATTAGAATGAGCCACTTGCCGGGGAGTGGGGGTCATGAGAACATTGCTAGTAATCATTAATCCAGCACTGATGAGAGGAGCTGTCTTATTGGAAAGCGGTGACCCAGGGATGTGATATGGGAAAGGACAATATTAATGAAGGAATAGAATTAGGACAACCTGGATCCTAAAGTCTTATCTGTAAGAGCTGGCTCTTGTGGAACCTCTAAAGGACGGCGGGCATGTGGGCTGCGATGTTGGCTTTACTGCATTGTCTGCAGCCTGTCTGGAGTGTACACACACACACACACACACACACACACACAGTATGTTGTTTTGGTTCTTACAGTGAAATGGGGCACTGTTGTTTCCCTTGACAATTCTAAGTAGATTTTTTTCAGACCAAAGTATACCAAGATTATGATAGAGAAAGTAGGCACTGGCATTTTAGCAGCAGGAAGAGGAATGACTAAGTAGGAAGATTTTTTTCTAATATGTTTACAATATATTCAAACAGTAACCAAATAATAGTTGTCCCTCTCCAATAGGAATATTGACATCTACAAGAAGAATTACTAGGATTATCTGGCTGGGACAGTCATTTCCCTATAATCTTTAATTCATTAGATTACAGTTTTATCATCATCATCATAAAATTATTTAATAACTGCCCATATGCAAATCTCTGATCATTAAGCTAACCCGTTATTGCAGGAGGAGAATGTGTGACTCACTGTGGTATACATGCCAATTTAATTTTCATTTTGATGGGCATCTTCCCAAGGGGATTACTTCTACTAAGCCCTCTGCTGATGGAAGTTGTAAATCGATAAGCTACTGTACACTTGAACATCACTGTTGACAACACTATGTGGAACACAATCAGTGGGAAAGGGAAGACAGTTGCTTACAAGCAAGAAATAAACAACTCACAAACATCTATCAGAACCTCCACATAACAAATTTTATTTTTCCCGATCCCCAGAATGCCTAATAACCATACCTATAATCAATACTTCACAGAAAAGTACACTCCTGAAGAATGCTTACAATAAGGGATCAACTTGTTGCCAAGGGATTCAAAGTGTAGGGGTATAAAAATTCAAGATTGTGCTCTTTAACAAGTGGTGCTGGGAAAACTGGTTAACCACTTGTAAAAGAATGAAACCAAAACACTTTCTAACACCATACACAACAATTAACTCAAAATGGATTAAAGATTTAAATGTAAGACCAGAAACAATAAAAATCCTAGAGGAAAACATAGGCAAAACACTCTCTGACATAAATCATAGCAGGATCCTCTATGACCCACCTCCCAGAGTAACGAAAATAAAAGCAAAAACAAACAAATGGGACCTAATTAAACTTAAAAGCTTTTGCACAACAAAGGAAACTATAAGAAAGGTGAAAAGACAGCCTTCAGAATGGGAGAAAATAATAGCAAATGAAGCAACTGACAAAGAATTAATCTCCAAAATATACAAGCAACTCCTGCAGCTCAATCCCAGAAAAATAAACGACCCAATCAAAAAGTGGGCCAAAGAACTAAACAGACATTTCTCCAAAGAAGACATACAGATGGCTAACAAACACATGAAAAAATGCTCAACACCACTCATTATCAGAGAAATGCAAATCAAAACCACAATGAGGTACCATTTCACGCCAGTCAGAATGGCTGCAATCCAAAAGTCTACTAGAAATAAATGCTGGAGAGGGTGTGGAGAAAAGGGAACCCTCTTACACTGTTGGTGGGAATGCAAACTAGTACAGCCACTATGGAGAACAGTGTGGAGATTCCTTAAAAAACTGGAAATAGAACTGCCTTATGACCCAGCAATCCCACTGCTGGGCATACACACCAAGAAAACCAGAATTGAAAGAGACACGTGTACCCCAGTGTTCATTGCAGCACTGTTTATAATAGCCAAGACATGGAAGCAACCTAGACGTCCATCAGCAGACAAATGGATGAGAAAGCTGTGGTACACATACACAATGGAGTATTACTCAGCCATTAAAAAGAATGTATTTGAATCAGTTCTAATGAGGTGGATGAAACTGAAGCCTATTATACAGAGTGAAGTAAGCCAGAAAGAAAAACACCAAAACAGTATACTAACGCATATATATGGAATTTAGAAATACGGTAACAATGACCCTGTATGCGAGACAGCAAAAGAGACACAGATGTAAAGAACAGACTTTTGGTCTATGTGGGAGAAGGTGAGGGTGGGATGATTTGAGAGAATAACATTGAAACATGTGTATTATCATATGTGAAATAGATCGCCAGTCCAGGTTCAATGCATGAGACAGGGTGCTCAGGGCCAGTGCACTGGGATGACCTTGAGGGATGGGATGGGAGGGAGGTGGGAGGGGGGTTCAGGATGGGGAACACATGTACACCCATGGCTGATTCATGTCAATGTGTGGCAAAAACCACTACAATATTGTAAAGTAATTAGCTTCCAATTAAAATAAATAAATAAAGTGTTTTAAAAATTCAAGATTGTGTAAATCCTCTCACCTCAGGGTAAGTAATGTATCCTGGTAATAATTCAGCAGCAAGAGTCAGTTAAACCCAGGTCTGAAATCTGGCTTTACCCAGTTTCGTTCCCCAACTCCCTAGCTCTTTCTCATCCTTCAGAATTCATCCTCCAAAGTGTTTTTTTTTTTTTTTTTCCTGAAGCTGACCTCTCCTGCCCAGAGTTAGCTGTGCCTTCTTTTGTGTGCTCCCAACACTTTGAACATTTGGTCCCACTCTTACTGTGCTTAATCACATTTGGTTTTAGTCTCTTTATTTCTCTTTCTCCTCCACTTGAGGCCAAGGACAGTCTCTGAAGAGACAATAGAGCCCTTTTAAGATCATGGGGTGTAAGTCATTCAGAATGCATGGATTTGAATCCATTACTTCCTACCTGAATGAACTCAGTAAACTCTCTTTTCCTCAGTTTTTTCATCTGTAGAATGAGGATAAGCTCAGAAGGTTGCTGTAAGTTTTAAATGAGTAAATAAGGACAAGGTACTTAGATAATGCCAGGGATATAGTTCAGTTCAGTTCAGTTGCTCAGTCGTGTCCAACTTTTTGTGACCCCATGGACTGCAGCATGCCAGGCTTCCCTGTCCTTCACTATCTCCTGGAGTTTGCTCAAACTCATGCCTATCTAGTCGGTGATGCCTTCCAACTATCTCATCCTCTGTCATCCCCTTCTCGTGCCTTCAATCTTTCCCAGCATCGGGGTCTTCTCTAATGAGTCAGCTCTTCGCATCAGGTAGCCAAAGTATTGGAGCTTCAGCTTCATCATCAGTCCTTCCAATGAATATTCAGGATTGATTTCCTTTAGGATGGACTGGTTTGATATAGTTGATCCTCGGTAAATTGTTGTTGTCTTTTAGTGGCTAAGTCATGTCTGACTCTTCTGCAACCCCATGAACTGTAGCCGACCAGGCTTCTCTGTCCATGGGATTTCCCAGACAAGAATACTGGAGTAGGTTGCCATTTCCTCTTCCAGGGGATCTTCTTGACCCAGGGATGTAGCTGTTTTTACCTTTGCATCTTTCAGGTACCTTTTCATCCCTTCAGGGTGTAGCTCGGTACATGGCAAATGGTTCTCAGTAAATTTTAAATCAAGGAATGAACAATTTGGTCCAGGACAAATTCATTTCACTTATCTCACATCGCTTCTCTAAAATGAGATTGTTAATTGAGCATCAAGGCCCCTGTTATGAAATCAGGTTCTAAAGTTACTTGAGGTCTTCAGTGGTTACAGGAGAAATTAGTAAATAATTTCAATCTCTTGATTGTTTGTCAGAAGGGAAACGTTAGAGCAAATTAGTTAGAATGGATCTAGAGGAACCCCTGATTGCAAAAGAATAGTCATGGGCGTCAGAGCATGGAAGTGAATACATTGTGTGTAATATTTTTCTCTCTTTTGGCTGAACTCAAGCTTCCTGTAGCTGAAAGCAGATGGCACAAAAAAGCTTACAGTGTGCAAAGCCAGTTCCAGTTTTCCCTGTAAAAAAAGAACTGAGCGAATTGGGAGTCACTTTAACTTCTCATCTCTGCTACGAAGGGGTGAAGATCAAGTCCAGGAAATGTTATGTATCATAGCATTCCAAACCTCAGATGATGTGAGTCAGACCAGGTCCTGTGCTCAAAGTACTCCCCAGGCTGAGAAACGCAGAATAACATCAAGCAGTGATTTATAATCATTGAATTTATTTATTTTTGGCTGAGCTGGATCTTTGTTGCTGTGCGTGGGCTTTCTCTAGTTGTGGAGAGAGGGGGCTACTTTGTCACTGTGGTGCATGGGCTCCTAGTTGTGGTGGCTTCTCTTGTTGCAGAGCACATGCTCAGTAGTTGTAGCTTGTGGGCTCATGAGCGAGACCAGGGATCAAACCTGTGTCCCCTGCATTTGCAGGTGGATTCTTTAACCTCTGGACCACCAGGAAAGTCCTAATCATTGAATTTTAGTGAGAAAGGTAGTGAAGTTTTCTTTAAATATCACTCTAAGAAGCTATTATTCAAAGTGTATGAACTATGCTAATAACTATGCATAGGTCATATCTATTCTTGTTTGTTTCATAATTCACTTTTGTTTAAAAAAAGAAAAAACATGTGAGTTGAAAATCATGCTGTATTTCATCTTTTCCTGTTACCCAAGCCAAAAGATAGTCATATCAAGCACCACTGTTCAGCAACCTAAATTTCAAACCCAATGCCAAGAAGAAAAGGTCTGGCCTTGTAAACGTAACATTGTATTGTCTGAAAATCCTTAGTTTAAATATGAGCTCTGCCAGCTATGTAAAGGCTGGGAAACCATAGATGCAAGTCTCACTAGACTTCCCTTTCTCATCTGTAAGTGGCAGTTTTGATAACACTTGACAAGCTCTTGTAGGGATTAAGAACAATACTGATGTCACATCACTTGTTGTTGTTCAGTTGCTCAGTTGTGTTCGACTCCCTGAGACCACATGAGCTGCAGCATGCCAGGCTTTCCTGTCCTTCACTATCTCCCTGAGTTTGCTCAGTCTCATGTCCATTGAGTCAGTGACGCCATCCAACCATCTCATCCACTGTCATCCCATTCTCCTCTTGCCTTCAATCTGTCTCAGCATCAGGGTCTTTCCCAGTGAGTCAGCTCTTCGCATCAGGTGGCCACAGTATTGAAGCTTCAGCTTCAGCATGAGCCCTTCTAATTCAAGGTTGATTTCCTTTAGGATTGACTGGTTTCATTTCCCTATTGTCCAAGGGACTCTCAAGAGTCTTCTGTGGCACCATACTTCGAAAGCATCAATTCTTCAGCACTTGGCCTTCTTTATGGTCCAGCTCTCACATCCATACATGATTACTGAAAAAAACCCATAGCTTTGACTATATGGACCTTTGTAAGAAAAGTGATGTCTCAGCTTTTTAATACACTGTCTAGATTTGTCATAGCTTTTCTTCTAAGGAGCAAATGTCTTTTAATTTTGTGGCTGCAGTCACCATCTGCAGTGATTTTGGAGTCCAAGAAAATGAAATCTGACACTGTTTCCACTTTTTGCCCATCTGTTTGTCATCCACTTAACAAGTTGTTTATCCAATTATAACAATAGTATTTATTGTTATCACCATTTGAAACCCCAATTTAGGGCGGGGGAAACAACCCAAAACCAAAACATGAATGAACAACAACTAAAGCAGTGTGGAGGGTTTAAAAATCCTCTAAGGCATCTGAATGGTTCTCAGGTGGATCACTGACCTGGCTTTTGTCCCCTTCTTAGAATCTGATGGATACCATCCCCCCCAAATTCAGTCGGTTCTCCTGCCCATGTTCTGGCTGCTGTCAGTAAAGAGATGTGTTAAGACTTAATCATGAGAGAGCACTGAAGTAGTTTCTCATTACCTCTCTGCTCCTGTAAAAGATGGCAACTCTTGATAGGAAGTTGATGGAAACAATATCATTGGCAAATAGGAATCCATCCAGAGTTCCTTATCAGTTCAGTTCAGTCCCTCAGTCATGTCTGACTCTTTGTGACCCCATGGACTGCAGCACACCAGGCTTCGCTGTCCATCACCAACTCCCAGAGCTTACTCCAGCTCATGTCCATCGAGTCAGTGATGCCATCCAAACATCTCATCCTCTGTCACCCACTTCTCCTGCTTGCAATCTTTCGCAGCATCAGGGTCTTTTCCAATGAGTCAATTCTTCGCATCTGGTGGCCAAAGTATTGGAGTTTCAACTTTAGCATCTGTCCTCCCAATGAATATTCAGAACTGATTTCCTTTAGGATTGACTGGTTTGATCTCCCTGCAGTCCAAGGGATTCTCAAGAGTCTTCCTCAACAACACAGTTCAAAAACATCAATTCTTCAGAGCTCAGCTTTCTTTATAGTCCAACTCTCACATCCATACATGACTACTGGAAAAACCATAGCTTTGACTAGACTAGACAAAATCATAGCTTTAACTAGACTAGAGTTCCTTATGTTGGTTGTGAATCCTGCCCCACCCTCCCACCCCAGCCTCGCCCCAGGCTAGGTAACAGGGAAGGTTAGATCATTTGCAAACACAATATTCCCTTCCTTGCATCTGAAGTTTAGATCACTTTGCTCCAGAAATCCTATTTCCTGAAACAGCTTAGCTCCAGAAAAATGACTGATTGTTGGCTTCTGGCTCAAATCCTCCCATTATTTTTTCCCCAGCTTTTCATTTAGATTACTTAGTTCACTGGGCAAGAAATGAACCCCATGCTACAGATATTTTGCCTCTGAGTTTTGCGCATTTCTTGTCTGCCCTACGTGTTTCATCATAGAAACATCTCATTTATATTTGTTAGTCACCAGTCAGTTCATAAAATAGCAACTATTCCTTCAAGATCTTCAAATATGATTGAACAAAACTAAATTGATTTCAGAGAAGCTGGTGTCGTTGCTGGCTCAGGACACTGTATCACCACTGGGGCAAACCATTTGGTTGAGAATAGATGTATTGTATCTACCAAGCATTAACCACACGTTGCATGAGAGAAACTTTAGAAAATGGATGTGACTGCCTTGACCCGAGTGCTCCAAGATCACTCAATATGGTCTTCCAAAGGCAAAGCTACTAGGAGTCTCCAAGCTCCATCAGACAGAACCATACGCTTTCTCAGTAATGGTGTTGCTACCCTTTTCCTCATGACTCTTGGTTGCAGGTCATAAGTATGTGAATAATGTGTGCGTTCATGTTCAGTCGCTAAGTCATGTCCTACTCCTTGCAATCTCATTGACTGTAGCCTACCAGGCTTCCCTGTCCATGGGATTTCCCAGGCAGGAATACTGGAATGGGTTGCCATTTCCATCTCCAGGGGATCTTCTTGACTCAGAGAAGGAACCTGCACCTACTGCTTGGCAGGTGTACTCTTTACCACTGTGCCAACTGGGAAGATATGTGAATAGCTGCTGCTGCTGCTGCTAAGTCGCTTCAGTCGTGTCCGACTCTGTGTGACCCCATAGATGGCAGCCCATGAGGCTCCCCCATCCCTGGTATTCTCCAGGCAAGAACACTGGAGTGGGTTTCCATTTCCTTCTCCAATGCATGAAAGTGAAAAGTGAAAGTGAAGTCGCTTAGTTGTGTCCGACTCTTAGCGACCCCATGGACTGCAGCCCACCAGGCTCTTCCGTCCTTGGGATTTTCCAGGCAAGAGTACTGGAGTGGGGTACCATTGCCTTCTCTGCATGTGAATAGAGCATAGTTTTGAATCACAGAATGAGAGCCTTGAGCCCACATATCCACTAAGGTAGAAAAAAAGGTTTCCATTGGAGTAATAAAATCTTCTATCAAAAAATCTGCCAATTTTCAACTATGGTATTGGACACCCCTGCTGAAAAGAGTGTTTTCCTTGTACAAAACTTCAATCCCCACATATTGAAGCTTAAGCTCATTTTCTAGTGATCCTTCCTCTCTCCTAATCCTCAAGGAAGAAAGGTCCATCTCAGTCATCCGGTATTTTTCTACAGGTTTTCTTAATTAAAATGACTAAGCAGATATTCGATAAAGGACAGAAATGGTATGTACCTAACAGAAGCAGAAGATATTAAGAAGAGGTGGCAAGAATATAAAGAAGAACTGTACAAAAAGATCTTCATGACCAAGATAATCACGATGGTGTGATAACTCACCTAGAGCCAGACATCCTGGAATGTGAAGTCAAGTGGGCCTTAGAAAGCATCACTACGAACAAAGCTAGTGGAGGTGATGGAATTCCAGTTGAGCTATTTCAAATCCTGAAAGATGATGCTGTGAAAGTGCCACACTCAATATGCCAGCAAATTTGGAAAACTCAGCAGTGTCCACAGGAAAAAGGTCAGTTTTCATTCCAATCCCAAAGAAAGGCAATGCCAAAGAATACTCAAACTACCGCACAATTGCACTCATCTCACACACTAGTAAAGTAATGGTCAAAATTCTCAGAGAGATGACCCAGAGAGATGTTGTGGGGAGGGAGGTGGGAGGGGGGTTCATGTTTGGGAACGCATGTAAGAATTAAAGATTTTAAAATTTAAATAAATAAATAAATTAAAAAAAAATTCTCCAAGCCAGTCTTCAGCAATACATGCACCGTGAACTTCCAGATGTTCAAGCTGGTTTTAGAAAAGGCAGAAGAACCAGAGATCAAATTGCCAACATCCACTGTATCATGGAAAAAGCAACAGAGTTCCAGAAAAACATCTATTTCTGCTTTATTGACTATGCCAAAACCTTTGACTGTATGGATTACAATAAACTGTGGAAAATTCTGAAAGAGATGGGAATTGCAGATGACCTGACCTGCCTCTTGAGAAATCTGTATGCAGGTCAGGAAGCAACAGTTAGAACTGGACATGGAACAACAGACTGGTTCCAAATAGGAAAAGGAGTACGTCAAGGCTGTATATTGTCACCCTGCTTATTTAACTAATATGCAGAGTACATCATGAGAAACGCTGGACTGAAAGAAACACAAGCTGGAATCAAGATTTCCAGGAGAAATATCAATAACCTCAGATATGCAGATGACACCACCCTTATGGCAGAAAGTGAAGAGGAACTAAAGAGCCTCTTGATGAAAGTGAAAGAGGAGAGTGAAAAAGTTGGCTTAAAGCTCAACATTCAGAAAACGAACATCATGGCATCTGGTCCCATCACTTAATGGGAAATAGATGGAGAAACAGTGGAAACAGTGTCAGATTTTATTTTGGGGGGCTCCAAAATCATTGCAGATGGTGACTGCAGCCATGAAATTAAAAGACGCTTACTCCTTGGAAGGAACGTTACGACCAACCTAGATAGCATATTGAAAAGCAGAGACATTACTTTGCCAACAAAGATCCCTCTAGTCAAGGCTATGGTTTTTCCAGTGGTCATATATGGATGTGAAAGTTAGATTGTGAAGAAAGCTGAGTGCTGAAGAATTGATGCTTTTGAACTGTGGTGTTGGAGAAGACTCTTGAGAGTCCCTTGGACTGTAAGGAGATCCAACCCGTCCGTTCTAAAGGAGATCAGTCCTGGGTGTTCATTGGAAGGACTGATGCTAAAGCTGAAACTCCAATACTTTGGCCACTTCACGTGAAGAGTTAACTCATTGGAAAAGACTCTGATGCTGGGAGGGATTGGAAGCAGGAGGAGAAGGGGACGACCCAGGATGAGATGGCTGGATGGCATCATCGACTCGATGGACATGAGTTTGAGTGAACTCCGGGAGTTGGTGATGGACAGGGAGGCCTGGCCTGTTGCGATTCATGGGGTGGCAAAGAGTCGGACATGACTGAGCGACTGAACTGAACTGAAGCAAATATTCAGAGGCCTTGAACCCTTGATGTTGCTGCTGCTATGGTTAATTAAATGGGAAAGAGTGGAATTCATAGGTACGATTAATTCCATCAGGATTCTTTATGGTTTTAAAGTTCATAAATTATGAAACATTGAAATTTTTATGGGTTATAGGATTTTTCTTCATAAGGATCAGAATCAATTAGTGTGTTCCCCACTGATTTTATTTATCTCATCTTTTTTTATTTAAATATAAACCAGAGGTAGGTTCAGTACGTTTTACAGCTTAAATATTTAGAGAATGATCTCAGAAATAGGACACAATGAAGACCAACCCAACTAGTCTAGAGCAGCACAAGCCTAGGGTTCCCTGGCTTTTCATTCTGAATGGGTATCAGGAGAGCCAATCAGTTGCCAAAAAATTGATTCTGTAGACCTTTTATTTCCAAAACAGAATTCCCCCAAATGATCTGACTAGGAGAGACTCTATGCCAGCTAGTAAATGTGTCATGTTATGTTACAGAATACAGTAGTCACTCTTTCTGTCTCTAGAATTCCAGTGTGATATTGACAAGATTCCCTTAAATCATATTTTTCTTTCTGCTTGGAATTATGTGGCAAGAGCTTTTGCTAATGGTTTTTCTCTAATCTCCTCATTTGTATTTTTATCCTGTCGTTTCTCTGGGCCTTTGGATATAATTAAATAGAACACAAAAAGTGGTACTTGCTACTCAGTCTCTTCAATATCCCCTCTGCTGCTCTAGTCAGTTACTGGCAGGATACCAGTGTTGCTGGCCCTGGTTCACTTGAATCCACCTCCCACTCCCAGCGCGCTTCCTTTGAGTTCATCATCAGTCCTTGACCTGGTAACTTGTCACTCAGATGTTTTGACGGACTGTTAGTGAAGGTGCAGAGCCAACCAGCAAGAGGCTCTGATTATGTTTATCTTCACAGAAGAAGGGTGTTTGAAATCTTTTCTGAGTTTCAGAAAGACAGCCAATTCCTTCCTGCACAAAGTACTGAGGCTGCTCCTGATTAGGCTGTCTCAATTCTCTCCTTTTTACTCATCACAGTCACATCTGTTTGGGTTTCTGTCTCTCTCCTAGAGATGCCTCTTGAGAGCAGGTCCCCTCAGCTTCTTTCCAGCTCCTCTGAGTCCTGCCAAAAGAGACTGGCAGACCACGATCAGCCTTCTCTGCTCCAATAGCTCCCATACCTCTCCCTGAAAACAATACTACAGCCTGCCTCTCAAGTGAACCCAGGAGGAATGGAGCCAAAGAGACTTTCAGATTTTTCTTTGGGGTTCCCATGTAGAGTTTATATTCTAATGCGATGGGAAGAGAAAGGGCAGAGGGCAAATATGAAGAGAGCATGATGAAAAGGCAGGAGGAATAGAGGCACAGGTGCAAAAATCATAGGCTCCCAGAGTCAAGAAGACTTTCTAAAACATCTCATCCCAAGGTTTTCAAATGTTTTGTTTTCAGCAGTGTCATCTTTTTTATTTATTTTTTTGGTAAGAAATCATACGTATGAGTTCCAGTATATAAAAGTGAGGAAAGCGGAAGTGTTACAATTGAAACACAGGTGAGGGAGCTTACATCCTTCTACTCTCTGGGTTCTGCAGGATACAACTGGAAAGCCATCTATCATGTTTCAAGGATGACTTTAAAGATGGGAAAACTGAAGCCCCAAGAGGGGAAATGACATGATAAAGATCACACAGTGGTAGAGATTCAGACCTGTGCCTCCTGTCACTCAGGCTAGAACTCTCTGTGAGTTGACTTGGAGAAAGGAGCCAAGAATTCTTTCTTCCTGAATCAGATGAAGGAGAGAGCCTGGTGGAAAGTGCAGTGAGTATCAAAGGTCTGGGAGGAGTTGCGATGAGTAGGGCCACCTAGCATAGAGGAGTTGTGAGCCTTGGAGATAAGCAGGAAGAATTGAAACTCTGGATCTGTAGGAGATCTAGGAAGTTCCCCAACAAGGGTGCAGGGTGAACTGGTAGGAACAGAGCAAGACAGGAGAAAAGGGCACATTGGAAGTAAGTGTCAAAGGAAAGGGCTTCCCAGGTGGCTCAGTGGTAAAGAATCCGCCTACTAATGCAGGAGATTCAAGAGATATGGATTTGATCCCTGGGTTGGGAAGATCCCCTGAAAGAGGAAATGGCAACCCACTCCAGTATTCTTGCCTGGAGAACCCCACAGACAGAGGAGCCTGGCAGGCTACAGTCCATAGTGTCACAGAGAGTCAGACACAACTGAGCAACTGAGCATGCATATACATTAAAGGAAAGTCCTTGATTCATCCTTCCACTGAAATGCCACGCTGCTGGTCTGGGATGTCAGTGAGACAGAAAGGAAAGGCAAAATATGCTTCTCTAGGGTGACCTGCAAGTCTTTCTTTCATTATTGCCTTCTCAAGATGAATGAGTTTTTAGCACAGGTCTCCTCTGAGGATTTCATTGTTGTATTCACACACTTCTCTGAGAGCACCTGAGAAAGACACAGGAGAGTTAGGAAAGGATGAAAAGCTCTGCTCCATTAATGGTTAAAGTGATTGTACAACACAATTTGGACTCAAAGTGAAAATGGGTTTCCTTCAGTCCCTCCCCGACTCCACTTCCCCCAACACCCTCCTCCCTTGCCATGATCCCTCTCCAGTGACAGCCCTCAGATTCTCTTATTGGAAGTGAGAGCATGCATGTGGTCTGTAGACAGATCACAAAGAGTTAGAGACCCTTATGTCTGGTCTTACCTATCACATGTCATTTGTTTTCCTGTCCATGGAGTTGAAAGGATAAAGGGAGGATAAAAATCAGCAGAAGTACATTTTATGGGCTGACAGGGACATGGGACAGGGAGAGACTCTGGTTCCCCTTATACCTCTCATTTTTCAAGAGAGGTTAGAGCAAGATATATATATATATATATATATATATATATATATATATATATATATATATATAAATACCCAGAGAATTATCTGGTTGTCAGCTTTGACCCAGTGGTTTCATGTGTTCATAGCATAGAGTTTAATTCTCTAATTAATATGTTTAAAACAAGCCTGGGGTGGTGGGTAGGAGTCAGGAAAAGAGTTGATGTATTTACATGTTTGTGTTTGAGTCTCTGTAATGGTGCGCCGCTTCTCTTCATTATATATCTCTGAAGTCTTCTCTACATCTGTTTACCTCAAATCCCACCTAAAAATACCTTGTGAGTGACGTTCAGACAAGCAAACAGTGAGTGCTGACCCGGTGGAGAAGCAGTGGGAAGAGCCTGGGAAAGCCTTCATTATTTTCTCAGTACCATTCCCTTACTCTTCCCAAGTTCTGTCCCTTGTCTGAATCAGGACTCTGTTTTTCTTTAGCTTTGTCATGCCTGCTTTGGTGCAAGGTCCCAGGAAAGAAACAAGAGGAAAAAAAGGTGGGTTTGTGGTGGTGGGGGGCTGGGGGTGGGGGTGGATTCTTGAAGGCAGTACACAGTAGAAGGTAAAAGCATGCACAATGAGTAGGAACCTCCTAACTGTCATCCCACAACCCAAATATTTGGTCCTGGTCAGAGCTGCTTTCAACCCCTCTTTGGGGGAGATTATTTCCCTTCATTGTAGTTGGAATTTAAATCAAATACCTTCTGAGCCAGGAAACATCTTTGTACCCTTCAGAATCAGTATCAATCAGTCACTTGTCAATTATTTTTAATAAACTTTTCCTGAGCTTAAACTATGTGACAGAAAACGTGCCAGGGGATGGGAGTATAGTGGTGACCAAAACCCAGTCCCAACTTTTAAGGCATTCAGAGTCCTGAGGGAGCAGCCCAGGGTTTTTTTCCCCATGAATTAAAGTCTAAAGATACTTCAGTGGACGCGAGATGCTAAAACTTTTCTGCCTTGTCCTCCCTTTTCTCTTGGGAAAACAGAAAGCACAAAAGAGCAGTAGACTAACCTGCAAGAAATTTCCGACTGTTCGGCATCATTGTCCGGTGTCTATCCATTTCAGTCACTGCAACCTTCAGGCCAATGCACTTCAGCAGACACAGTTGTGCTTCCCATAGGGCAAGAGACATTTCAAGATGGGGGAACGGTGGAAGGGAGGTGGCAGCAGCTTACCCGGTGGAGCAGTGTAATTTACAGAAGGTTCAAGAGGTGTAACTCTGACGGGCTAAAAGTAAGAAGCCTGAAAGATTTCAGTTTCTTAGTTGAGGCTCAGGCCCAAGAGCTCAGGAAAGGACCAGAGCCTGGGCATTTGGTTTTGCATCTACAGCAGTTCTGAAAAGAGCTGGAGGTCTAGTCGACAGAACAGTAGTGATAGCTCCATGTCAGAGCCGACCTACTGTTGAGGGGCTTCCTTTCTGGCATAGAAATCAAGTAAGAGATGGGGCAGAACTTGTGAACTGAGTGAGGCGAGCAAGCCACATTTGATTCCTGAATTGGAGGGAGGCAGGCTGCCTGAGCTTGAGGAGCAGGGGAAATAAAAATAAAAGAAGTTAGGATATTGGAGACACGCCAGAGCTTAAAGAAAGGCTCAGCTCTGCATTTCCCAGATACTGCTTCTGTACACGACTTCTTTGCGTGGATCCCAAAGCCGAGCTGAACGGTGAGGGGGCGCAGAGGGAAAACGGGGTTCGGAAGGCACAAACTGGCCTGAAATGAAAAGTCAGCAAAAACCACTGGGTGGCAGCGTGGTGTGCGGGCGCAGCTCTGCAGTGCCTGCTGCTACTGCTGCTGCCGCGGGGGGAGGCTGAACCAGTCTTCGGGCCCCAGCCTCGCTCCTGAATGGCTACAAGTGTCGCCATGCGAAAAACCTCAGCGAGTCTGTGTTAGGAGGGGAGTGCGTGTTGTGAGTCCCAGCCTGGGGCAAGGGGCTGGCGAACTTTCGTTGGGCTCCAGCCGGGGCGTCATGGGGACAACTCAGAATCACCCAGTAACGGAACATCCCACTCCGCCATCCCCCATCTCCAAGCAACCCCCACCCCCGTCCCCGCTCCTCCAACCCAACTGCCTCATCCCGGTGTCTCCTCCATCACTGTTTCCGCCCGAGGCTCCTCTGGGGAAGAGGAGGGGAGGAGGGTTTAGGAGATGGGGCAGTGCCTGAGCCCCGACAGGTGTTAGCCCGAGCGGCCCGCAGGGGACTTGGGGGGATGGGAAGGGTGGGGGCGGCCGGCGGCAGGGCGCCAGCGGGCTGGGCTCCGGGAGGGAGGGGCCACCGGGGGAGGGGGCCGCGGGAGGCCGGCGCGCTCTTCCGGAGGGTGCCTGCGGCGACAGAATTCCTATACTGAGTCGGTGCCGCGCCCAGAGCAGCAGCGGCGGCAGCAGCAGCAGCGAAGATGCGAGGCCATTACCTGTTTGAGCCGCGTCGGAAAGCTGGCACCGGCCAACTTTTCCCGATCGGCGGGCCAAGAAGTTGCAAGGACTAGTGGGAGGCTCGGAGGGGCCAGGGCGAGGGCGCGCCCCCCAACCCCACCCCCCCCTACCCCGCACGGTTCCTCCATCCCTCCCTCCCTGCCGCCGCCCGCGCTCCCGGCCTCTCTCTCCCGCCCGCGCTCCCTCCCTCCGCCCGCCTCCCTCCTCCGGCCCCCTCCGCGCGGCACCGGGCGGGGGGTGCCGCCAAACTCCGACCCGAGCCACTTGGACTCGCACAGTGTCCTCCGGGCGCAGGGGCCGAGCGCACGCAGTAGCGCCGCTCTGCCGCCACCGCCTGCCATCCAGTCTCGCCCGCGATCCCGGCCCGGGGCTGTGGCGTCGGCTCGGACCCAGGCAAGCCGGCCGCCCGCGCGGGAGCCGGACCACCGCCGGAGGAGCTCGGCCGGGATGCTGAGCCCCCTCCTCGGCTGAAGCCCGAGCGCCGAGAAGCCCGGGCAAGCGCCGGCTCCGGAGACTAAGGCGGCGGAGGCGCGAGACCGACCGGGCGAGCGGCGGAGGCGCGGGAGGAGGAGGCGAACCCGGCGAGGGGCCGCGAAAGAAGTGGTGGTGGTGGGCGTCGTGGCCATGGCGGCGGCTATCGCCAGCTCGCTCATCCGGCAGAAGCGACAAGCCCGCGAGCGCGAGAAATCAAACGCGTGCAAGTGTGTCAGCAGCCCCAGCAAAGGCAAGACCAGCTGCGACAAAAACAAGTTAAACGTCTTTTCCCGGGTCAAACTCTTCGGCTCCAAGAAGAGGCGCAGGAGGAGACCAGGTTGGAAGGGGGCTCTTGGCTGGCTCTTTTTTTTTTCCCCCCTCTCTCCGTACTTCACGAGTGTGGAGGGGGCTGGGGGGCGTGGATGTAAGCGGAGGTGAGTTTGTCGGTGGCCCATCTAGTGCGGATGTGGCCACCTAGCTGGTGTGCGTGCGTGGGAAGCGATCCCTCTTCTCGCCTCCTTCGTAACAGTAACAGACTTGCTGCATTGCAACTGCTGTGGGACAGGCGCATAGCTGGGGGGCATACCCTGCCCAGCGGGCGCGCCATCAGCTTCAGATAGGCCACATGTGTGCAAGCTCGGGAGCTCTGGGCAGCCGTGTGTATGGCGTGTTTTGGAGGCGCGGAGCTGCGCAGACCCCTGCCCACCCCTACCCCCAGGGAGAACCCAGGGAATCCCTCCCTTGCCTTCATCCCCGCAGCGCTGACCCTTCCTCTCCCAGCTTCTACCCCCAAGGTCCCTGGGCTTCCGCTGTCTAGGCATTCCGTTTCTTTGGTCACTTTTAAGCTTACTGGGACAGACTTGTGGTGTAGCTTTGAAATATTTGCTGGAGAGGAGGGGGTGGATTCCTAGAACCTGTGGCCGAGAGCTTAGTGATCTGGTTCGACTAGTCAAATTGGTTGGTTACTTGCTCCTAAAATGCAGGATTGAAGAGAGAATTTAACCAGATCGTGGGTCCTTTTGAACCAATTCGGTGAGAAGAGCAGCGCGGTGTTCCGGCGCCAGGGGAAATTCACACAGCTCGAGGTGTCGGGTTGCGTCAAGGTAGACCTTCAGGCGAAGAAGCAGCTTCTTTGGCTCTTCTTAACCAAATGGATCCTTTACTCAATTTTCTTACTTGTACTAGATACATATTACAGAATTTCTAACGTGTCAGTCTGTTATTTCGCTATTTGTGTGTTCTACACATCCTGGAATGAACATGCAGACATACATTTTCTGCTTGCTCGAAGTTTTTAAGGAATTAGCTGTAAATTAGGCTTGCTTTGAAACAGGTTTAAGCGGTGGCAAAGCATGATTATGTGGTCTGAATAATGACATAAATATCATTTCAGTGCAGGTGTCTGTATTCAATAAAAGCAAATTTTGGATAGCATGGCTGTTATTGATAAATGAGGTGCTTCATTAATCTATGGTGATTCATAATTGAAAATTATCTTGAGAACACATATTTTGGATAATTACATTTCTGATACTAAATTTGAAGATAAGTATGAACTAATTTTCTTGCCTCCCCACCAACAAAACCCCTGCTCTTTTGCACACATTTTCCCCTAAGGATAATTAATATGTTTATTTTCCCTCTCTCCCCTTCTTTTTTGTATGGCGGCTCAATTTTCTAAACAGAAATCCTTTGATAGGGTTCCAGGTTGTTTATGCATTTTTAACCTTCTTAGAATGGAGGGGATGCTTTATTCCAATTGTGGTAATTCTGAGGGAAACTTTTGCTGGTGTGTTTTTGGTCCCTGCTTGGAAAACCACTCTAAATCTCATCTTAGTGTTTCTCCTTTTCCTTCCGCATGAGAAGTGGCACATTGTTAAAAGGCAGAATATGCCACTTGCCAAGCCATTTTGAATGCTCAATGAGATGAGGTGCCACTCTGCAAGCCAAAGGACACGCCATCAGAAACTGTCTCTGCTGTCAGTAGCTTTAGGGCTTTACCAATGTTACCAGGTGGCAGTCAAATGTTTCTTCAGTCTGGGGGTTGGTTCTGAAACTTGCAGTTTGTTTGCTTGTTTTCCTTCTTTCAGAGGACTCTTTTTAAAAAGTGTCAGTTGACCTTTTCCACTAAAATTTGTAAATGGAATTAGAATTCTAATTCTTTTCAACCATATGTGCACAACTTATCAATTGATCCCAACCATCTTTCTCTTTGCAGAGCCTCAGCTTAAGGGTATAGTTACCAAACTATACAGTCGACAAGGTTACCACTTGCAGCTGCAGGCAGATGGAACTATTGATGGCACCAAAGATGAGGACAGCACTTACAGTAAGTGACTGCAAAATAAGTAATAGTATATCCCAGCATATTGCTAACACTTTCTTTCTTTCTTTTTTTTAAGTAAACAACCCTGCTTAATCCCGAAGTGAATCCAAAATAGAGTCAGCACTATATAATCCCATTTCAGCAGGTTAGCCTAAAGGAAGGGGAACATAAAAATATCTAAAATAGTGAACTGTAGCAAATAATGTTGACACCATCTGAAGAACAATCCAAATGTCATCTCCATGGTAATCTGGATAGATTTATGGCTGTCCTTTGGATTTTATTACTTTTTTCCCACAGAAAATTTACTCACCCCCACACTGATCCTGAAATAGCACAGTTATCTCTACTCTTAAGCACTGGTCTCATCCCAAGAGAGAAGAGTGGTTTCATGTCAGGAGAATTCATCATTACAAGCTTTCACTTCTGTTCCCCCTGCCCTACACACACTGATAATTCTCAGACTAATTGGGATTTTAACATTGAGATACTTCCACAGGTGGGTAAAGAGATTTCTTTGAGCACTTTATGTTTAATCATGGTTTAAGTCAAGACCAAATTGGAGACCATCACGGTGAACCTAAAAGAGAAACACATCAAAAAGAAAGTTAGTTTTATTTCCAATTACTGAAGGATAGTGATTCCAAGATGTTATATACCCTTTTGTGATAGGTTTTATTTATTTGGTGTCATAAATGCATGAACTCCTTAATAGTGACACCTTCTTCAATGATAATAATTGGTGGGGTTTTTGTGGGGGTTTTTTTGCAATTAGAAGATTGGTATAGACATATTCAATGTTTCATGAGGCTAAATCACCTAGTTCTCACAATTTCTTCCCAATTTTCCATAATTTATATTGCATTTCCCTCAGACTTCATTAATTTCCCAGAAATTGTACCATTGCCAAGAAAAGCCCATCTGAAAGCTAACAAGTCCTCTACAGCATTTTCAGAGGTACAGGGCTAGAGAGAGCAAAGCCATAGACAAGGATTCCAATGTTGAGTGTTAAGAGTTTCACATCTTTTAAGAAAGCTTCCTGGGCTGATTGATGGCCAAGGCAAGACCTCAAGAGGAAGTCACCTTTAATTACCCATAAAGAAAGCTCTGTAGGTACCTAGGATGAAAAAGTTCCATACATAAACGATTTCATAGTTCTTCACTGTTTTGCAAAATGCTGTTACTGTTGCAGTTCTACAATGAGTATGCTAGATATTCTTTCAGGTATAGTCTTCTATTTGAAAAAATGAGTCAAGGCTAATTAGAGGGTTTTACTGTTCCCCTATAACAGATGTGAGTCCATCATAAAACATTCCCATGAATTACTGCAGTCCATGGGGTCGCAAAGAGTTGGACCCAACTTCACGACTGAACAACAACAAAGCTGCTCCTCTCTCCAAAGTGCCTCGGCAAAACGGATTCATTGGGCATTACTGAAAGGAAGTTCATGATCAGCTCCTAATGACCCCCAGCCAGTCAGGTTTTCCCTCACTTTAAACATTTTCTGCAGATTAGTGCAGAAATCAGTGAAAAAGTTTATTTTGGGTCCAATGTTCACATGCCTTTGCTGAAAAGGAAAAAAACCCAGATGATTCATTTGTTGTATAAGCAATGATATGGCACACACCTCAAGATCACAGTGTATTTAGTCATTGTAGAGTACTATACACACACACACATATCTACACAGACACATACGTATACACACACACACACACACGTGTGTATGTAAATAAAGCTCCATTTCTTAACTGTGGACTGAGGTAGTCAGTTTTACTTTTCAGTTCCTGCATATGCATAGCTCCTGCCTTTGGTTTTCTTATAACTGACTGATATGCATGGCATTTCTGCATACTAATGATATTGTTGGGCCTTAAAAGAGCCAGAATCTGTGTTTAGGCAGAATGAAATAATGAGAGGTGAGTCAGCCAACGGTGAGTATTACCATAAGATGAAGCACACAAATGAAAAGTGTCTCAAAAGAAACAGCAAGTCTGTGGGGCTTGACTCTGCCCTAGCTGCCAAGTATGATCAGAGGCCAGCGGGCTAGCTTTTCTTCCCACTTGGGTATATTATAGGGTGTAAGTCATCATGAAACAAGAATATTTAATGGTTAAAGTGATCATTAAAATGATCATCATTAAAATGGAAGTCTAACTATGCAGATGTATTCTTTTTTTCCCCCTAAATCCAAGCAATTTTCTTGGCATTCATTATTTATTTTATTACTATACTATTTCCTTAATATGCATTCTTGTTATTTATATTTATATTTTTCTTAAGTTTTAGGGTTTTTCATGATATTTTTTTCTCACTTGGTTCACCTTGGTTGATTTTATATTTTAATTCTGACATGATAAGCCAGATCATGATAAAACAAATCAATTCACATTTACCAAGATACATCTATTTCTGAAAACATATATATGGTATTATGCATTTAAGCTAACCTTAGGTAGCTTTATTACAATGGTAAATATCAGTCCAGTAAAACCTCACCATGAACAAATCAGCCATTGTAAATTATGTATTGCCCCCTGAAAAGGAAAAGATGATAGACATTTCATGAGAGCAGTTTTATTATATCTGCCTTGGATTCAGTGAGGGCAATGTTAGAATTGGCAACTTCCCTTTCAAACCTCCAGTAGTGTTACCAATTTAATGGGTCAAGTCTTTCTGATCAACGTTAATATATACTTTTTAAATTGCACCCTTTGAGAAGTTGATCTTAACCCAACTGATTAAAAGAAAGATGGCCTCCTTTTTGTATTAAGCAAACACTGAGTGCCAATTCTGTGCACATCTCTAAGAATAACGAATCTTTCAATGTAGAAGGAGTTTAATTGTTTTTATGTAGATACATCAGGAAACAAGAACTGGGCCCCTTTTATTTCTTCCTCAAAATTTTGACAGAAATGGAAGAAGAGATATCAGATGTTTAATGAATGTGTTTTAGATACACACATAAAATCCATTGTTTTCTTCTCATGCTTAGCATATTTTCATCCTAATCAAAGTAATATCCTAAGTCCATGAAGAAGTACTCCAAATTTAGAGAAACAGAGGCATATTGAAGAATACTTAATCTGTGCAAGCTCACCCTTGATGTAATAATTCCTTTTCATTTTTATCTAGAAAGACTGTCCCTTTAGACAGACTTAAAACAAACCTGTTTATGATCTTAATTGATCATAAATTCATCTTAGTGATCTTAAATGTTTATGATATTAAATGTCTAAAGAAAAACAATTAGACTGGTATCACCAGTCAGTCTCCACTTCTGTTGTTTTCTTCAATTTTTTATTTTAGCGTGGTATTTTTTATTTTTGAATTGGGCATCACAGATATCTATGGTACATAGTGAAAAATCCATGTGCCACTGTATACTTCATACCATTGTTCAGGGATAGATAATCCTGGTCATGGGTTACTCATATTCTTTGCTTCTCTTCCTTCTACTGCTATCTAATGTTCAAGAATTAAACATTTTATTGCCCATTAAAATACATGTCAGTAGTTGGGGCATGTGGTGAAAATCAAATATTTCTCTCTTTCTTTCTCTTTTTTTTGCTTGTTACCCTACCACCTGCATTCAGGGAACTAAGAAGTTTCAGAATATTGTAAAAAATGAAGTTCTAGAAACAATTCTAAATATCCTTTATTACCTGTCATCTATCATCATCTATTAGTTTGATTAAACTAGGACTCCAGCATACGCTGGTGTTCTAGTTGTCTAGTGCTATGCCTTTTAAGCCAAACCCATAAGGAGGTTTTTGTTTTATTTCATTTGATTTCTTAGATATCAGAATTTTAAAACCCTGAACTCTTATGTAATGGGACCGTGATCTATTACATTTCAAAAATATAATATCATGATTTCACCATACAGATTGCTAGCAGTCCACAAATGTGTGTTGAGCACCTGCCGTGAGCAAGGTGCCATCACAGAAAGAAATGGAACATACACATGACATGCTGAACAAGATCAGACTTCATTCCTGGGCACTGCATGGTCAAATATAGCATGAGATCCTAGCTTGCAAGCTGTGCAATTCCTTTCCCTCACCTCACATAACAGAAGGGCACAGCTTTTAATATGATGAGTATTGAATGAGGTGCCATCAGCAGCATGTGGTAGGCACACTTGCATTTTGCACCATACAATCTGTCCTAGCTCCTCTGTGGTAACACCCTGATTTTAAGGGAAAGGTACATTGTAGGCTCACCAAGGAATATTGAGTTTTCATTAATATTTCTCATCTCTATAACTCCACCTACTGCAGTAGAATATATATACATCAAGATAAGAGATCTGAGAAAAAATTTTCCTGCCCACGGGGTGACTACGTTCTTGCTCACAGAAATGATAGCAGACCGATTTATCATCCTCCATAAACTTACACACCAAAGCAAAAATCGTCAACATTGGTCTAGGACTCTTGAGAGAAAGGTGCACAGGCTATTTTCAAAAGATGTGTGTGGCAAGCACTATGTTTTAAAAATGTACTGTTTTATTTTTATTCCTGGTGTAGGAGGGAGTAGACAGCTGGTAGGGGGAAGACACCCACTGGTTTTCTCCAGTGAGTGGTGTGTGATTGTGAGGACAGCCGGGATGTAAGTTTCACGCAATCAGACCTTCAAATGGAGAAATGAAGTCCTCTTTGGCACCAGCCAGCTGCCCACTTACAACTATTTAGGAAAAAAAATTAAATAAAACTCTCAAGTTCGTTGTTTTTATTCCTATAACCTTTGCTCCCAGAGACTAAAAGCTAAGACCCTTCTGAACCCCATCTTAAAAAAATGTTCTTTAAGAAATACTACTCTGGGAACATAAGATTCCAAAATGACTTTTTTTTTTTCCAAGTCCTGGATTTCTTTTTTCTTTTTCTTTTTTTTTTTTTTACTGTGTCAGAAATAATACAGATAATTTAGGTGAAGGAGTTGGACTAGCGTCTTTTCTAAGATTCTAGGAATCTCTCCCCAACTGGTAGATCATATCTGTGTCTGTGAATCTCAGCAGCTGTCTAAGAGAGCAGTTTAAAACCTTGGTTTGTTGACAGTAAAGTTATTTAATATGTAGACTAATTCCTGGAACTGGATCGCTTCAGAAGCATCAAGATTCCCTACCTCCAACACTGTACAAACCATGGAATTGCCTTCCATTTTCTCCAGGGTGTTTGAAAATTACATCCCCATTATGTGACTACAACCATGAATTGAAGGTACTGAAAGGTAGAAGAGGCTTTATCATCTATATCTATCTATCCATATATACATATATGAATATTCTTACCAAGCAGACTTTACTTTTGGAAGACCAGATAGCCCTGCTGGAAACATTGAAAAGCTATGGAATTTGATATTGTAACCTTGTTTTCACATTCTTTTTGGCTGCAGCTCTGTTTAACCTCATCCCTGTGGGTCTTCGAGTGGTGGCTATTCAAGGAGTTCAAACCAAGCTGTATTTGGCAATGAATAGCGAGGGATACCTATACACCTCGGTAAGCCTTTCACTGTGCTCATGGTTTGATTATTCTAGTTTTCATCTGATATGAAGGGAAGTTGCTACATATGTGTTATCACTGCAGGTTTGTGTGATTCAAGAAGGAGTGTTCTGGATGGAAATATTAAAAAAGACAAATTAATTTCCAATGAAAGTATATATATTACTAATTAATCATTTGAAGCTAGCATTTTTTGGTATAAAATTCAAAGACTCACTAAACATTTTTGCATACATTGACATTTGGGTTGTTATTTTCAACCCAAATGTCTATCTTGCAGACTTGCTTTGCAACTGTGGGAAGCAAAGCCATTTGTACAACTCAATTCAACATATATCTATCCATGTTTATCTTACCTTTCAGTTCAATTAGGTCATGTTTGCTATCTCTAAGTACTATTTTTCCATCAAGTACACTCTTCTTACATACAAATTCCAGCTTGGCTTTTTCTTAGAAGTTTGTGATGAATGGTGTAAAAAGTGAAACTTTTCTCAAGAAATTTATAAACAATGTAGACAACAGTTCAGCTATGAACCTAGGGCCACATTAAGCTTTTTAAATTTTTATATTTAAATATAGGCAGAAATGGTACAGTGCCAGGGTTAGGATTTTACTATTAGCAGTAGATCTAGTTACTGATTACAGGTAACCACTTAATATATGGATTTTTAAAGTCTTTGTTTTAAATTTCATATAGTCTAACAAAAAGATAAGATGTTAAAAATGGAGAAAATTGCTTGTCGGACTTTGTTCTAGATAGCCTTGAAGCAGTCTATTACCATGACTAAAGATATCTATTCCTTAAAGTGCAAAAGTGGTTACCTTTAAACACTCTTGCTCTGGCCTGTTCCTTAAATTTATTTCAAAGCCAGGTATGTAGTAAGATTCTTAGAAATGGTGAAAGCATAGCATAACTCTGTTTTTCAGAGGCTAGGATGAGAAAGAGGGGAGGGAGAAGAGTGGAACTGAAGGGCTCATTCATTTGGTAAACTGGGGTAGAACATTTCAGATTTCACAATAGAAGATTAGCAGCATAATCTTCAAATATCAGTCCCTATCAGCATTCCCATCAGGCCATTTCTACTGTCTTATTGTTAAATAAATGCAGGGGTTTTATCCTTTTTACAAATGCAAGATTTGAATGTGTCTCAAACTACATGAGATCTTTCAGTTTATTAAATACATGGCTAAGTAGGGCTTCCCTGGTGGCGCAGATGGTAAAGAATCTGCCTACAGTACAAAAGACCCAGGTTCTATCCCTGGGTTGGGAAGATCCCCGGAGAAGGGAATAGCAACCCACTCCAGTATTCTTGCCTGGAGAATTCCATGGACAGAGGAGCCTGGCGGGCTACAGTCAGTGGAGAAGCAAAGAGTCAGACATGACTGACTGACTAACACTCACATACACACACATTATTAGAAACAATAGGAAAAGGGATTTGTCTTTCAGATTTGTGCATTGAGATAAGGTAATTTAACAATGAAGAATTTTAATTAACCTTATTTAGATCAACAGACTACCTCACCAGGACCAGATGCAAAGGTAGGTTTTTCATAGAAGAAATGATTGCTTTCTGCAACTACTGTGCAGGCATGGGAACTAAATGGAATATATGGGGCATACTTTTGAGAAGGTAAATAGCAGATGACACAGGAAGTCATTACTGGTAATGCATCCAGAATTTCCCTGAGTTGTGGTCACCATTGAGGTGCACTGATGAGAGGATTTTTTTTTTTAATTTTAATCTGGCAATAGTAAATGTTTTTAAACAGTTTGGAAATAATACTTAAGTTAAAATGAGAAAATGTCATGTAAGTTAGTTAGTATGACACATGCTCCCATTAAGAAAATTAGGGCAAGAGTATTACATGGAAGGGATTGATGTCAAAACTCATACCCTACCATTCAAGTTGACCATTATTCTAGCAAATGGTAAATGTCAATGTGAGCTCATTTCTAAGGAAGACCTTCCAGGGGACTCAGCACTGTAGATGGATGGGCTTCCTTTCTTTGGTAGGCAGGCCAATCTATAGCAAATATGGGTCTCTTTGTACACATATCCCATTAAGGAAAAGAAATCTTAAATATTTCCTATTAAAGAAAAGAAGCTATGTCTTGGTTAAGGAGGAGAGATGTCTGATAATCCTGGAGTTCAGAGGAAAAAGATATCCAAATTCATCTGCTCCAGGAAAGAATTGGAATCTTCTCCAGGATAAATTTTCTGATTCTTCCCATTGCTCCTTACTGATTGTGACTTGGAGTCCCATCACCACGTTGATCACCATCCTTAGTGGGTGGTTCATTTATGATCATCTTATTTAAAGTGTAGCACTCCGACTCTCAGGATATTGCCTGTCTTAGTGATTTTAGCAACACAAGACCAAAAAGCTAAGTGACATATCTTATTTCATCAAGAAGAATGGGTAATCAAAGAGAAAGGATCACTAGTCCCTTACATAAAACCATGGCACTTCTACTCCTGAAATATGGCAACTAGTTTTGTTAGCAAAGAGAAAATAGGATTGGACAATGACCTGAGGAAGAAGCGAAAAGAGGAACAGGAAACAGAGGCTACTGCTATGGCAAGGAAAACAATCTATTAAGAAGTTATTGAAAATTATGGGCTGAGTAAAGTCTGCCTTAAAACATTTGCAGTGGCAGGGGCTAAAAGGAGATGGATTCGGGAGGTATTTCAGAGGTAGAATCATGAGGATTTGGTGGCTGTTTGGATTTGGAGGGAAAACAGGAGCACCATGTACAGTTGAACATATATAGTTGCCATCCACTGTGCAGATAGAAGTGACATACCTTCAGGTAGACATTGTTTAACATGTGCACAGTATTATTAGGGTATTATTAGAGTATTATTCTCTCTCCCTGCAAGAGAGTGAGAATTTTATCTTTGGCAGTTGAGTTGATGGTGAGCTATTAGCCAAGATGGAGAATAAAAGAAAAACAATAGTAGGAAAAAAAAGATACCCAAGTACAGGTTGTCATAGGTGTTTGAAAATATGACCCTAGAGCTTGAGAAAGAGGTGTGAGCTAGGGATAAAATGTGAGAGTTATCACATGTAGGTGGTGGCTGTTGCCATGAGAATAGCTGAGGAATACATAGCATGAGAAGCAAAAAAAAGAGTTTTCAAATAATATTAGGCAATAATAGTGTGGAAGCCCTGCAACAGAAGAACAGATTGTGACAGGTCCCATAGCATTGTAAAAACCAAGTGGGGAGAGGGCTTTCAGAAGAGTCAACAATGTCAGATGCTTCAGAGAAAACAAGTAAAACAAGAACTAGAAATTTACCATATGAAGGTCTTGAGCATTCTTGCTAAGAACGCCTTGAGTGGAGAAGTAGACACAGAAGCTGGACTGCAGTGACTTGAAGAGTGAATGGGAAGTGACAGGGGACAGGCAGTAGTTGTAGAATTTCTAAGGGAAGGGGAGACATGGGTGAGTATTTAGAAGAGGACACAGAACTGAAGAAGGCTTTGAGGGTTCTTTGCCTAAGACTCTTAAATATATTTGTTAGCTGAAGGTCAAGAGCCAGTAGAGATGGAGTTGTTGAAGACATAGGAGATGGGATCCTTTGTGGAGTAAGGGTCTCAAAGGAGTCAGAGAGAGGGATGGAACTGAATATGTGAGAAGATCAGATTCACCTTGAAGAGATACTGCTTCTACAGTAAATCGATGAGGACAGATGTGAACATAGGTGCACTGAATCTGCAGGTGATGGACAAGGAAGTTGAAGAATTTCCAGCTGGATGATTGAAGCAAGATGAAGAGTCATCAGCTAAAAATCAGGCATAGGGATGACACAGGGTGAAGGTTTGCAACAGGGGTTTTAGGGAAATGGAGAGGAAAGAGACAGTCTAATGACCAGGGGTGGATAAACTATGGCCCACAGGCCAAATCAGGCCTACCACCTATTTTTGTAAATAAGGTTTTACTGGGACACAGTCACGCCTATTCAAAAGTTTTGCAATATAATGGCAGAATTGAATAGTTGCCCCACAAAGCCTAAATTATTTATGATCTTGTCCTTTATAAAAAAAAATGTTTTTTGACTCCTAGTCGGATGATAGTTCACAATCTTAGTTACCTGTTAGGATCACCTGAGGACCTTTAAGAAAATTCCATTCTGTGTGCTAAACAGGAACCAATAATATCAAAATATCTGAGGGTTGAGTCTGTGTAGAAATAGTTTCTAAGGCTCCCCAGCTGATTCTAATGTGTAGCCTGGGTTGAAAACCACTAATAAGACAAGTAAGAAAAATGATTGCTGAGTAGCACTGAGAACCACCTCCACCCCCAATGAAGTTGGAAACCATGCATTTATAGACACTCTGTCCCATATCTGAAATTTCTGAAACTGATCTTTTTCTGTTCTTGCAAACAAATTGCTTTTACATTTCTGAAGGACTGTTTCTTGAGATGAAAGAAAATGCTGATCCTTGGAAGAGCTTTCTTATTTTATTTCCTTTTCTGTTTCCTATCTTCTATTGCATTTCTGCTTCTACATCCCTTGATTTCTTTCAAATTCAATTTTACACTTTTGCCCTTTCTTACCCCTCTTTGGCCATTAAACAAAGAAACAATACCTCCATGTTGTTATTGCTACAGAGAGCAATTTGATTTCCATGATTAATCTCAGGATTTTTGCACCTTCCCCCCCCTCCCTTTTTTCCTTGTTGCCATGGGGGCAGACTTGATGTAGGCTCAAGTGGCAGTGAGAAACCATCTGTGGCACAGAGAATCATAATTAGCCATTATTTCATAACGTATTTACTTTTGTCCGTGATATAACTAAGTCTTTCTAGAACTGTAAGGAAATTATTACTCATTGTGTATAGAGAACTTTGTTCGTACCTTTGATTTTTCTTTACCAAGAATAATGAGTTGTACAGAAGCTTTTCAGAGTTCTTCGAAACTTAATCATATAAAGCTCTTTGTTATACATGTTTCAAAGCTGCTTGAAATAAACATTAACTAAAGGAAATCGAGTCTTAAATGTAAAAGTGTTATTAATGTTCTAGTATCTATTTTAATAGAGGAATAATAACAGATATTAGAAACAAGATAGTAAAGATTCAAAGCCGAGCCCAAAGCAATATATTTTGATTTTGAAATGTTCCAGAACTTAGTAACAGCATTTTTCCCTGCCTAATTATTTACCATTCATCAACACTTGCTTTCCATTTCCAGAGTACACAATGTTGCTTGGGTTACTGTAAGGGTAGCTAAAATGTGTAGATAAGTAGAAATCCTTTGACAACCAAAACTTTTCTATTCATATATTTCTAGAGAGGACTTTTAAGAGTGATTTTAACTGCTGTTTTATGGTCCTGGGCAAACTAGATTCAAGACCAGAAAGCAGGTCTCGCTGAGTGTTGGCTTGATGCAATGGGAATGAAGCAGTGTGTGTTACTGATCCCGTGGGCCCAGGCGGACTTGGGATCTGAACTAAGGGGACATTTTCCTTCTCTATCGAATTATTTTTACCTAGCTTAAACTTAGCAAGTTTCTTCTCCCATCACAGATGTTAATTTTGATGATCCATTCGAGATGTTGACTGACTTTCCACTGTATAGTTCTTGCTTTTTAAATTTATTTTGTGGCAACTAGCAAACAGTCCATTGGGAGACACGATGAGTAAATACTTGCTCTCGAGAATGCAGTTTTTAACATGATATTTTCAGGTATCCCAAATCTCTTTAGAAAAATAGGATAATGAGTCAATAAACTGAGAAATGACCATTGGGTTTTTTTTTTTGTTTTTAGATAGACCATACAAGTTTACTATAAGCTACTTTGAGGTTGAGAAAATTTAGTACATTTTGCCCAAAATGAACAAGTGTCATAAAAAATGCGATTCAACAGCAAAAATTTCCTAGGTTCAGCATTCTAGTCACTAAGCTTAAATTCCATTATTTAATGGAAATTTAAATTGTCCAGGTAAATTAAAATGGGTTCTGATTCATGTTTTGATTTCATACTGTATATGGGGGGATTGTTTATATTAAGAGGCCTCAGATGTTCAGAACATTTAGCTGTCAGCTGAGAATTTACTCTATTACAGATTTGTTTAGTTTCTCTGATTTTAGTATGTGACAATTTAAGATCTAATTTTCAGTGATATGGCTTCACAGCTCAAGCCCATATTCTAATACAGAAAGGATGTTAAAGTTTAGATGAATTCATTGATCAATTCGCAGTGATGAATGTACTCCCAGCAAACATTTGTAGCATGTAAAATGTTTGAGTTATGTCAAATCTGTATATCAGCAAGTTTGTGTAATTTAATTTCTGGGGTTATTATGACAGAGGCTTTTCAATTTAATAGAATTAAATGAAAGGGCACTGGTTTAAACATTACTGCTCTTTAGGGAAGTGAGATTGACTCAGTTATAAAAGAAAATACATTTCAAATGAACATGAGCACTATCATATCCAATACAGAAGAAAATGATCGTTATGGATTTTGCATATAACCAGTAGCTATCATGTATAGCACTCCCTGCAAAACAAGTAGACACAAATTTTACCCTCTTATTAAAACATTAGTTTATGTTTAGTGTTTACGACTCCGAAAACTTAGATTCCAGATTTTGGTACCTACATTTAGAAAGGGCTTCTCTGGTGGCTCAGGTGGTAAAGAATCCTCCTGCAACATGGGAGACCTGGATTGGGAAGATCCCCTTGAGAAGGGAAGGGTTACCCATTCCAGTATTCTGGCCTGGAGAATTCCATGCACTGTATAGTTCATGGGGTCACAAAGAGTCAGACACAACTGAACGACTTTCACTCACTCACTCACATCTAGAAAACTTTTTTGTTTCTACGGGCTATGAGATTAAACATTTTTGATTGACACTTTCAGTTCAGACTAATGGTTGTAAGGGTAATTATACACATACATCCCTATTTCTGAGTGGTATCACTAAAATGGGAAATATAAACAACAGGATTATTTTACAGGAAGAAAAGCAAAGAAAGCAAGCACATTTTATTTGTTAATGAATGACTCCGCTAGCTCAGGGAGACAAATTTTATGTTTTAAAGAGGCTTGCAGTGATTATATTGCTACTATTGAACTAGAGGTCATTACAATTATTGTAGTGAAAAATATACCAAAGTATCTGTATTCATCTTAGGTATTCCTTCAGAATACCAGTGAATCAGCATAATTTTCAAACCCCAAACACATTTCCTAAGTCACAGATTATTTCACATGTTTAGTTCTCTTTTCAGTTAATGGAAATTTCATTCAAATGTGAAAGAAAATCTAGCTTGGCATTATTTGAATGTGAAATTAGATGATTCTGGTTGGTTGTGCCTTCAAAGTCAAGGACCTTCTCTTTATGGTCTCTGTAAAAAAGAAATAACCAAACTGGGAAATTATTCAGGGTGAAGCTCTTCATTTCTTAGGTGGGAAAAAATGACTGAGGATGGTACTTTCTCAGAAATCAAGGAAACGATAGTAGTTGTAGCTAAATAGAATAAGATTGGCTCTCAATTCTGTTTTTGAGGCCAAGCTGAAAAAATAATCCAAATTAAAGGTCACTGGGATACATATTTAAAAGTGTCTCATGGCTTTAACTCAGAAGCTAAATTCATATTTTTAGGAAAAAAGCCAGTCTGTTGGAGATAATAAATAAAATAACTGGCAATAATAACAAAGAAGAATTTCAGCAAGTAAAACTATATGTAAGGAGGTAATACACACACACACGACACACATACATGAAAGATAATGGAAGAAACCAATGTTATGTTCATAGCTCTGTTGCTATTATGGGATGAATTATTTTGGAATTCCTAAAATCATTCAGTTTTAAATACATACCCTGCACCAAACGTGTAATACCTTTAGAGATTGCTCTAGCAACATATTTGATAATGCTTAATAGCTTTGTAAAACAGAGCAAATAAGATTTTTTAGCTATATTTTATGTAATCATTCAGTGAATCTCAGGGCTTGGTATAGGCATTGTTTTTAGCCCCTGTTTTCTTGTTTGTATAGTTTTTTTAGTATAATATTAATCTACAGTGTGATAGAAAAACACAGAGCCCTATCAAGAGCCTTTTTCTTATTATCCTTTTTTCCATGAAAGCTGTATTTAAGAATCTTTGCCTACTAAATCCTATGCTCATTAAGGAATAACTGGTTTTATTTTTCTCCACCTCCCTCTTAGTCAGAGAGCAATGCCCAGCAAAAATTACCTTTTAAATAAATATTTATTAAATTAATAAAGTTGTGTATAATAAAGAATAAGGACAAAGCACATTATTTCTGTCAAGCCTTTTGAATATTTAAAATAAGTTAAACCTTCCATCCTTCCTTGCAAGTGTTAACATTTCAAGATTACATAAGAAAGTGAATTACTGAGACATGAGAAAAAAAATTGAAGGCAACAGCACTGGTTTCAATGGTTACACTGCTTAAAGGGAATTGTGACTTCTGAATGGGGGAACTTTAAATGAAAGCGTTTCTCTGATCATTATAATAGCTGTAACCAAGGTTAATAACTGGCAAGCCCCTGACTAATACATTTAATATGTTTTGCCCAGGCTGAATGTGTGAATAGATAACACGTCTGTACTAAAATTCTGATTAAGTTATTCATCAGATTCTCTGATGCTAACTGCTTTTGACAGTCTTGGAAGTGAAAGTACTGGAAAAGCCTCCATTGATTTCTTGAAAAGATTTAACATATAGCCAGTAGCCATGTTACATCTCCTTCCATAAGGGCCTCAGATGTGTATAGGAATTCTGGCTCAGCATAAAACAAGTAGCTAGCATGAGAGATGATGTCCATTTTTTATGTGAGAAAAAAAATTGTAAAGATTTGGAAAAGTCAAATATAAGTAACAACCCCAAGGTGTTAGGACATAGATCGTAAAAATACAAAGGATGAAAAAATACCTAACAGAGGGAGGGTATGAATCATCCCATAACACTGTCATAATTGACAAAGAGACCCTAGAAAATGACAGTGATAGCTTTCAGAAATGAGATGTCAACAGGTATGCTTCTTTGTATAAAGCAAATAGTATAACAGAAAATCCTGTGCATAACAAACCCATTGCTATAATCTGGCCCCCAAATCAGCAAGGCTACAACAACAAAAGTGTTTTCTTGTTGGTTTGATTAAAAAATTCTCAAAAGTATTATATACAGTATTCCCTGGTCCCTGCCCACATCATCATAAGGATGATTTACTGTAATACAAGTGTTAACACTTTGCAGACTCTTTCCACTGAAGAAGTTATAGGCAGAGCCTAGGAGAGATCTGAAGCTGAGTATTTCTATACTGTGTCATAATTTCTTATTTAATTTTTTAAATTTTATTTTATATTAGAGTTCATTTATATACTTTCTAAATTAACTATTATAAATAGTTAATTCATAACCTTTAACGTACAAATGTCCTGAAACCTCCCTCCATTCCTCCAGACTCAGAAAGCCCAGTCACACATCTGGGCCTAAAATAGCCCAAGAGCTTTATCAACCAATCAATGACCAGATATCTGTGCAACATCCTCAGATACTAGGCAGCCTCGTGATCACGTTGATCTCTACTGACGATGGCTGGAGTTTACAGTGCACATAAGGAGATTTGTCCTAAGTTTCGAGCCCTAATCGTTAACAGTTGATCTGCTGCTGGAGGGATCAACATAACCTGTTTCTCCCCCAGTTGGGCGTGCGCACATGTGCACTTGTGTGTGTGTGTGTGTGTGTGTGTGTGTTAGTCGCTCAGTCGTGTCTGACTCTTTGCGAGCCCATGGACTGTAGCCCACCAGGCTCCTTTGTCCATGGGATTCTCTAGGCAAGAATACTGGAGTGGGTTGCCATTTCTTGGCAATGATATTTTTAATCTAGAACTCATTGTAAGGAATTCCATATAGGGAAACAATTTGAATGTCCTTGGGGATGGGAATGGGGAAGGTGCATCATTGCGGAAATTTACCAGTTGCGTTAAATATATGTTGATGTGATCACTGAGTAAGAGGGGTCTCAGAGCAAGAGGAAATGGTAGGGTCAAAATCTGGCTCCATTTCCTCATTTGCCATGAAGATCACTGGTAGGAAATGACCACTTCTTTCTGACTAGGTTGGTGGTTAGATAGGTATTTAACACTAGAGACAGCAAATGGATAAAAAGCACATTTTATGGAAGCTGTTTGTTATATTTCCATTCGTAATATCCTCACCAGCAAGGGAAGTCACCTAGCCCAACTGACTTTGTTTCTATTTTCTCTTCTATTCCCAGAGAGAGTCATTTGCTCAGACCAGAAAAGTTCTGCTTCCAGTAGGGCAGTCCATGAAACAAAGCATTTGCATGTCACAAGGGTATTTGAATCTAACAATTCTTAAATTTCGCATAAGATAATAGGCTCAGGAAACACTTTAAGTGTCAGTGTCTTTGATCTAGGCATGAGACTTTATTCAAACCAATAATTAACCCAGAGAAAAGAGGCCAAGAGAACCATGATGGCTGGTTTTGCTCAGTGCTTTTCTTTGCTCTGGACCGTGGCCTGATTTCTGTTCACACTTGGGGCACGCAGAGCAGCGTTTTATTTTCCATGGTTTGGAAGCTCTTTTGGTATGCCTTCTCTCCAGAGTCGGGGTGGAGGGGTGAGTGTTTTTTTTATCTCCATAATTCATATTTCACAATCCCTCAAACAGCAGCTTTCTTGAACCTCTCAAGCCTTGATGAGACTAGTGGATTTTGACCTCAAGGTTGAGGGCTGGGGTGTGTTTTGTTTGTCTTTTACTGTCTGTGGAGATGTTCATCTATTTGCATGGTTCTTGGTGTCGAAGAGGTAAGGTCTCCTAGCTGTCACCTTTGTGTGGATGCAGAGAGGCAGTTTGACAACCAGCCGGCAGTGTTGTTTTTGTAATTGTGTACCATCATAACATCAAAAGATGCAAGCAAACTGGTGAGGAGTGATAGTATTAAAGAAGTAGAATTCCAGATGGTTTTTAAACAATTCTGTATTAGATTTGTTTCAGAACTTTCTGTCAGTCGAGACACTTCAGTCTTGTCAGTTTCAGGGACCCAAGATGAAAAAGGAAACACTCTTTTTCTTCCACAAAGTTATAAGTGCTCTGAAATTCCACCTAGGCTATAAGGCTCCACCTTCTGGGTTCAATATTCCGGGTGACCTGGCCCAGGCCCGATAATCCCTGTTGCCACCATAGTGGTAAAGATATGCCATGAAATGGCAGGAATTCAGTGAGTCAGTAGAGGAGATTATATGATGGCAGATCTTTTCAAATACGTTTGCCATCATTGCTTTTTTCCCCCATTTGTGCTAATAATTCATACAGGTAGCTCTGCAAACAGGTTTTAAATGGTTCTATCATTCACCTAAAGCTCAGGCTCTCTTGTTATTTTGCTTAGAATTTTCTGTCAGAATATTTGACACAGTGTTTTTTATGGCAAATATAGAAGCATTTATACAATAGTCTTTTTATATGGTCGATCTTCTTTTTGGAAGAGGGAATAGCTTGGCATTTTTGTCAGGATAATTGTGAGCTGCCTGAGTTTAAAAATTGGAACCATAATGAGAGTTGATTGGTGCTGTGATAGGGTGGTTATTGTAACTGACTAAATGCTGATATAAAAAAGCCTGCTGAAAGAAGATGGACAATTAGTTGGTTTGGAGTTTTGCTTTGCTTTAACCGCTGGTGCCTGATTGAGCGTTTATTATTATTGTTATTTCCTGGAGTATTGTTATGTGTCATTGAATGGTGACTTAAGTCATCCTTTGAGAGGCTTTACAAACATACAATTCTAGCCTGTTTCTATGCATACCTGCCTAATACTCAAGTCTAAGTGTCATTTGCATAATTTCCTTAAATCATTCCTTTAATATGATATAATTTTCTTAGCTAGCAGTATATAGAGTTCATCAAATCTAGAATTCAGTAATCTGAGAAATTCTACCAAGACCTCACTGTCATTTGTATAGAGATCCCTCTATATGAAATGCGTCATAAGAGTATGAGATAGTGACCCACTGATTTATTGAGTACATAGCATCTATTGGGCTTCCCTGGTAGCTCAAACGGTAAAGAATTTGCCTGCAATGAAGGAGACCCAGGTTTGATCCCTGCACTGGGATGATCCCCTGGAGAAGGAAATGACAACCCATTCCAGTATTTTTGCCTGGAGAATCCCATGGACAGAAGAGCCTGACAGGCTGCAGTCCATGGGGTCACAAAGAGTCAGACATGACTGAGCAACTTTCATTTCTAGCGTCTATTAATAGTTCAATCCTGATTTTTAAATGGCTTGGTACTCCTTTAACCTGAGGGATGTCAAACTTCATCTGGTTCCCAGTTCAGGGAAATGAAAGTAGGACCCACTGTGAAAAAACCTGGAAAGTCTCATCAGCAAGTTGCTCATTTCTGGCACATTAGTTAATTACTTCACAAATTGTTCATCATGTTCCCATTTCACATTTATAAGCACACTTTCTGAGTGTTACCAACTTTTAATTTCTTGGAATCAATGACTATTTCATAAGTTACGTTTTAGCATATGGTATCACCCAGTCGAGTGGCTACACTGCATTTTCAAACATTTGTTGGAGCATTAAGGGGAAATCTAAGCCAACCAGGGTCACTTTTGCATAAATAATGTATTTTCTCTTATAATTTAAGGGAAAACTTTGTTCTTAAAAGTTAGCAGCAAGACTTTAAAAATAATAACATTTTTCATGGGGAGTTTATCTAAATACAGCAGTAATAGAGGAAATTTGTCTTTTGTATGAGATTTTATTAAACCTTTATTTGTTGTTATTCTTGCAATCAAATCCATTTCCATTTTGTCATGGACCAGTGTTTCATTTGATATATTGAGGAAATTATTCATTCAGGAAGCCATATGCAGAGCCACTTTACCAGAATCCATGATGAGTCAAAGTTCATGGGAGACCCTTAATATAAATGTACTCTTTCTGTAAAGGATGATCCTATTGAGAGAGTTGAGCTTGTGTCATGCGAAAGAAAGTTTTCTGTAAAAGGAGTTTTTATTCTAAGTGTTTCCTATCTCTAGGATTCTAAGGTTAGATTTATAGAGACAACCCAATGTAGTAATAATGTCAAAAACACATAATATCAAATATGGTGATTTCCTCTTTCTTAGCCCTATTGCTTACATCATAGTATGTGTGTGTAACAAATGATCCAAAAAAAAGTACTGCTTTTGGATCACCATGTTGTACTGCTGAATTAAACGCAAAGTCAAAATAAGTATATTTTGTGACAATAAACCCAAAATTAGTAACGTGAAATTCATCCTTTTGTCCAATAAAATTTGTTTGATCATTATGGCCTAGAGTCACACTGAAAGAATTCTTCATTATTCCAGAAGTTACAGGTATGTACATAATGTTTATATGTGAGGCAGTGAGTGTTGGCCAAGAAATATTAAGTGGCTTTCTTGCAACATACGTGAAATTTTCTCTGGTTTGTTTCATGCATCTTGATCTATGGAATTTCAGCATCACCACCTCTGATGTGATCTTGTGGCAGATTCACATATCTTCCAGAGGTCTTAGAACGTTTTTTTTTTTTTTTTTTTTTGCTATTATGATACTAACTGTAGTCCCCAAAGCAATCATGTACCTTCTGTGGCCATCCCGCTTAATTCAATGGCATATTGTTCCTCCAGACAATTTTATTGTCTCTGTGGTTGCTCAAAGAATCTTCCTTACCAACTCAATTTTAATTCCTGCTTTTAATTGAAAATTTCTTTTATAAGGATACCCAGTAGTTCATTTTCCCTTCAGGTATGACATTCTGAATTCAAATGAGATAGACACTCTTGTTTGTTTTTGCTTTATCATTTGCTTTGTCTATAGTCATTCCCTCCTCTCCTGAATTACTCATGGAAGAACTTCCAGTCTTCAAATTTTTATTTAGCCAAAGTCCCTTGATAGAAGCTAGATTACGTGTCCTTAAGGCCCTACTCTGTTTGGCTTCATTAAGCCAATTGTAAATACAGAGATTAAAGAAGTATGTGATAGTATCAGACAATTTCCTTGCAGCATTACAACCTTAGAAATGCCTGCATAAACATCACAGGGCCTCACTTTATGTTTCAGAGCAGACTGTATATCATATTTTCATGGACCTCTTTTATTCCCCAGGTGTTTCTTGTGTGTAAATCGAGCATCCTCAAACCATATTTTAAGCTATTTGTGGATAAGAATGGCGTGCCCTCCTTTTATATCCCCCCTCCATACCAAATTCATTATTAAATATCTCATAGATACTCTACTAATATTTAATAAATGATAGAAGATGATAGAAGAACATGTTGCTGTATTAGAGGCCAATGAATGAGAGAAAAGAAATTATTTCTTACATTTCCATAATAAGAGATGGCCGAATCAAGAATACCACAGTTTAGAAAGGAACCATTTGGAGAGCCAGACTACACGTGGGCTTGCCCCCTTCCTCATGGAGGCTTGAGTGTTTACCAAGTCTCTGTCACTATTGCAAGATGGTGATGAATAAAATGCCACTTGATAAATCATGTCCTCTCTTATACATGAGAAACACTGTTGAATAGGTAGTAATGTCACAATTGTCCAGGGAATCCCAAGGTGGGCACACTGAGCTAGAAAGCTGAGAATGCAGCTTCTGAGTCCAGTTTAGATGAGAGTATGAACTCAGGTAGCTCCCTTCCTTGGGCTTCCCAGATGGCTCTAGTGGTAAAGAACCCACTTGCCAATGCAGATGACATAAGGGACTCGGGTTCGATCCTTGGATCGGGAAGGTCTCCTAGAGGAGGAAATGGCAACCCACTCCAGTATTCTTGCCTGGAGAATCCCATGGACAGAGGAGCCTGGCGGGCTACAGTCCATGGGATTATAAAGAGTTGGACACGACTGAAGTGACTTAGCACACATGCACGCAGCTCCCTTGCTTATATTAAATGAGATAATTACATCTGATCCCTCTGACCCCTAGAATCTATTTTGCAAGCCTTAAGTAAATACCTGAACTTTGTATCCGTCATGAAGTTTGTTGTTTTTTTTTTTTTTAAATAAAATCCCCAGCAATAGAGTTGAGTAGCATGCAGATCTAATGAGAGCTCCTTGGTACTAGTTGGCCAGGGACCATCTTTGAAATAGCTGGGTTGTATCTGGGGAAAAGAATAATTAACTTTCTACTCATGATGAAAAAATTGTTACTGGTTTCTAATGAATCTTTCATGATAACATTATCTTCTTTGTCTCTGCCTTTGATGATCTGGTTTATTTATATAAAAGTACCGTTAGCATTCCACTGGAGATATGATTGGACTTGACCAATAAAGGATGACTGTTTGTGTCTTCTAATTGCCTCCGCTGAATGGTCCTGCTCTTCACCCTGCTCAACTGTGGAAAATGTCACAGTTTCATGGTCTGTGACTCATATAATAAATGAACCTGTGAATGGTGTCAAAATACGGCAGTTTGCTGTATGTAAAGGGAGGTAGACAGCTTTTGAAAATGGTAAGGTCCATAACTAGATATTTCTCGACTGAGAATGATTCTCATTTGGGCTTAGAAATAGGCTTTTATGCTGCACTCAGTTATTACATCACCTAATGAAGGGCTCATTTGCCTTGTCTGTATTGCTGCCCACTGGTAAACTTGTGTGTTTCCTGACCCAGGAAACAAATCAAGTGGACTCCAAGCTTGACTCTCATTACCCCATACAACGGGAGAAAATACATGATTTCCTTCTTCTGTTAATATCAGGTTTTTCTTTGTGCTAGTTTGCTTAGTTTCCCCCATAGTGCAGTCTTCCAAACATTTGTTATTTTCTCTTTTCATGCAATTTGAATTAATGTGGGTAATTGTGGTAGTTAGAGGCTTTCCTCTCTCAGATGGTAATTATCCATTCTATAGTTTCATTCCAAACCCAGTAGAACAGTATTTGAAAACTTGATATTTATCAAAAGGGATCTCTGGGCATAACTGAATATACACAGTTTAACAAATATATAATCAGAGGTTAAATTAAACCAGATTTACCCACAGAGTTACCCTAGTTGCTTACGTACTACGTTAACATATTTTGTTAGTGTTACTCCAGAATATCAGCAAGTGTCTGATATATTAATGGGAATTTTCTCTCTTCTATGAATTTATCAAAGCATGATTCCCTAGAATATATATTGCTTTTTCTGGTAAGAAAACATGTTTGAGATTTCTTTGGAGGAATTGATAGCAGATACCCCATTCAAACTTTGTTGATCTGAAGGGAGAGGAAGGTCTCATGTACCAGATTTGACTTAAGTTTTGCTTATCTATTCCTTTATATTGAATTTCATAGAGAATCAAAAATGCTGGCCTTTGGTATTTCTGAAAATTAAACCCAAGGAGTTCTGTTGTATTCCCTCATCAATGAGCCAGGAGAAGCTGTTGCATAGTTTATAGTCTCCTTTCTTTCATCAATCTCTACATGGCAGTGAAATTAAAGATAACTTTTAGAGGACACAGAATCTGTCATAAAATTCCTGTTTCTGCACAAATCGTTTCATTATAGAGAAGCACAGTAAGATTAATTTTCCCACATTGTTTCTTTGTAAATAGATTTGAGGATTGAGATGTATAGGATTCTGTCAGGAACTAGGAGGATTCTGAGCACATTTAACTTGTAGAACTATGCTGAGGAGTTCGTGATGTATTGGGTTGGGCAAAAAGTTTGAGCTTTCCCAAACCAACTTATGGAAAACCCCAAATGAACTTTTTGGCCAACCCAATAGCTTTCAATTCTTGTGAGCTTTCTTCTATCTTAGACAGCCACCAGAGTGGTACAGTCTTTAGGGGTAGTGTAAATATTCCTTAGGCATGGCAGTTCTTCAGGTTCTCCATCTCATAATACATTTGTAGGAATATAGGGGAAAGAATTATCCTTATTCCCCATGTTTGGAGGGTCACAGAAAGTAGGGGACTAGGAGAACCCTCAACTGAGACACAATGCATACATCATAAGCATGTCCACCCTTCATTGTCGCTTGCCCGCTTTGTCATCTATTGCAGATTCTTCATCTAAAACATGGGGTATTACATATTTCTGGGCTTCATGAAGATTACTTCTGTGAATTGTCTGACATATATAGGTACTCAATGAATCTTTCCATCCCCATCACTGTGGTTGAATGAACATTGAACTTAAGGCATCCTTCCATGTAACAGAAGTTTCGGAGACTTTTCATGAGGCTCATGCAATTGTAGAATCTAAAATTAAATTTTAGCTTACAAGTGCAGCTTACGAAGGAGCAATCCATTTTTGGAGTATTTTCTGAAACACTTTTATGAAGAAAACCATCTCTTATTGGTGCATTGTTATCCTGTTTTACTTGGTTGAGTGTATTTCTTTGCTCATTATGGGCTGAAAGCTCTTCTAAGTTAAATGAACTGAAGAATATCAGCGGGCGGGGGTGGGGGTGAAACACTCCACTCATGCAAGTCCATGTTTGTAAGTCTGGGATCATTTCTGAACTCAGAATTTCCGTGGCTCACCTATCTACCAAGAAAAACATATGGTCCAGTCATAAATGTGCATGAATGGGGCATGGTGATAGGCTTGCAGTCAGAGCTTTCCTCTTTTTAAGTTTGATTTGGAGCCAGTATAGATGTGAAAGGTATATGCCATTTCTCAAGAGGAGCAAAGAGCACATGAAAGATACTAAGAGAAAAATTGACATGTTGGAGTCTCACAGCTTCGTTACCCATTTCACAGGATAATGTATTTGGAACGCTGCTTTATTTCCTAAGATACCATCCTATAGTTCATCAGCAGCTCTGCTCTTGTTTTGCAGAGATGTTCTATCAGTGCCTGTCTCTAACAGACCGTGCATAGTGTAGTGACATATGAGAAGCTCTCTGGGAAAGAATCAACTAAATCTGAAGGAAGAGCTATTTGAAATGTTAATCATATTCCCCAACCTTTTAAATTTCTGATTGGCTGATGTATGAGTAGGAGTTCATAATTTTCTGGATTCCGTATAAGGAAATCACGACCGTCTCTACAAAGGTGATCTACTCAAATTCAGATAATATACCATTTTCCCTTTGCAACCTACTTTTTTTATATATAGACAGGGAGACTGAGGGTCCAGTTAGGCTTTCTGAATTCGTTGATACATACTGGGGAAGAAAACATGTATTCATAAAAATAAATCATTACTAGACCTTTAATTGGGTTTTCTAAGTGCATTAATCCCATCCATGTTTTAACATGCTTTTGGAACTGGAATAGTCCCATCAACCTCACCTTTGCCAGTTTCAGCTCACCCTGTTTTCTTAGGCTGCCGGGCTAACAAATCTTATAAGGACCAAATAGCTGCAGGTTCACTGAAGTATGAGTTTTTCAGCTTTCTCTTTCTTACGTTTTTTTCTGCTGTCTGTAATCTTTGATCACCCCCCAGTACCTCTATGCCAAGCCATTCTGCTACAGATTGAAGATATTTCTATTCATTCAAAACAAGTATTTCTCATTTAGAGCAAAACCTTTCATTAATAGTAATGATGATTTAGTAACTAGCATGTATTTTCTCCATAATTTAACAGGAACCTGAATTATTGCAAACTGCTAAGATTAAAAAGGTTCGAGAATAAAAACAATCTCTTCGAGGACTCAGGCCCCAACTCTTGGCTCTCATTCCCTATAAGAGAGGCACATACCTCCAAAGATTCAAAACTAGTTACTACTGCATGGTAGAATCATACATGATTCTTATTTTTATACTTTTATCAAAGCTTCTAAAATGAATTATATTACCTGTATAAAATATAAAAAAGTGAAACAGTGTTCTTTGGACAGTGTCTAACTTACCTCAACTTTTCAGTCCCTTTTGTCTGTGTATTGATTTAATATGTGACATTGTCACTAAAGTGCATATTAGATGATCAGAAGTCAGCAAGTAGCAAATTGATATGAAACTGATTATTTGTGAAAATGACAAGGGTTTGGGGCAGTCTTCTGAACTATAACCATGAGAAGTCCCAAATGTTTGTTCTCTATTAGTTTGTCTTGGACTGTGCACCACTTTTTAGTTTTCCTTTAATTGAAGAGAAGCTAAGAGGCCTCTTTCTTGTGTTTCATTATCATTCTTTTCAATACTACTGTCCATTGCCCCTTGACAGACACCCTCCAACATTACTCTTGTAAATCTTGATGATTTCTGTATCCATGTAGATGACTTTCAGGTGCTCTGACGTCTCAGTTCTTTGAATTTTTCTTCTCCAGTGATCTTATCTATCCTACCTCAGCCATCTACTCTGAAGGAAAACAGTAGATGGTCATTCAAATTAACCTTTATCCTCATCGTAATTTCAAGCATCCTGTTTTTGACTATCACTGTCTGCCTGTACAGTTCATTCCTTCCAGTCCCCAGACTCAGAGTGTCCATTTCCTCACTTAGCTTCTTCCCCCACTTAGGTGACAACAATCCATCATGCTGATCACTCTTGATTACACTATGGATTGAATTAAATTCCCCCCACCTGTTGTTCATCAACTGGCAACATCCCCACCCTAGTTAAATTCACATCTTTGCCAATTCGACATCTGTACAAGTGTGGCTGGAGGGAAACACAGTGCTGCTATCTGATTTCACTTTAATTCACTTTAATGATTTCACTGATCATTGGTGGACCATCAGTGCTACCCGGTAAGCCTGCTACACAGATGAATTGCTGACTTGACTTTGTTTTCTCATCTGTAATATGGGGATCAGTTCAGTTCAGTTCAGTTCAGTCGCCCAGTCATGTCCGACTCTTTGCGACCCCATGAATCGCAGCACGCCAGGCCTCCCTGTCCATCACCATCTCCTGGAGTTCACTCAGACTCACGTCCATCAAGTCCGTGATGCCATCCAGCCATCTCATCCTCTATCGTCCCCTTCTCCTCCTGCCCCCAATCCCTCCCAGCATCAGAGTCTTTTCCGATGAGTCAACTCTTCGCATGAGGTGGCCAAAGTACTGGAGCTTCAGCTTTAGCATCATTCCTTCCAAAGAAATCCCAGGGTTGATCTCCTTCAGAATGGACTGGTTGGATCTCCTTGCAGTCCAAGGGACTCTCAAGAGTCTTCTCCAACACCACAGTTCAAAAGCATCAATTCTTCGGTGCTCAGCTTTCTTCACAGTCCAACTCTCACATCCATACATGACCACTGGAAAAACCATAGCCTTGACTAGACGGACCTTAGTCGGTAAAGTAATGCCTCTGCTTTTGAATATACTGTCTAGGTTGGTCATAACTTTTCTTCCAATGAGTAAGCGTCTTTTAATTTCATGGCTGCAGTCACCATCTGCAGTGATTTTGGAGCCCAAAAAAATAAAGTCTGACACTGTTTCTACTGTTTCCCCATCTATTTCCCATGAGGTGATGGGACCTGATGCCATGATCTTCGTTTTCTGAATGTTGAGCTTTAAGCCAACTTTTTTGCTCTCTTCTTTCACTTTCATCAAGAGGCTTTTTAGCTCCTCTTCACTTTCTGCCATAAGGGTGTTGTTATCTGCATATCTGAGATTATTGATATTTCTCCCAGCAACCTTGATTCCAGCTTGTGCTTCTTCCAGTCCAGCGTTTCTCATGATGTACTCTGCATATAAGTTAAATAAGCAGGGTGACAATATACAGCCTTGATGTACTCCTTTTCCTATTTGGAAGCAGTCTGTTGTTCCATGTCCAGTTCTAACTGTTGCTTCCTGACCTGCATACAGATTTCTCAAGAGGCAGGTCAGGTGGTGTGGTATTCCCATTTCTCTCAGAATTTTCCACATTTTATTGTGATCCACACAGTCAAAGGCTTTGGCATAGTCAATAAAGCAGAAATAGATGTTTTTTTCTGGAACTCTCTTGCTTTTTCGATGATCCATCAGATGTTGGCAATTTGATCTCTGGTTCCTCTGCCTTTTCTAAAACCAGCTTGAACATCAGGGAGTTCACAGTTCACGTATTGCTGAAGCCTGGCTTGGAGAATTTTGAGCATTACTTTACTAGCATCTGAGATGAGTTCAATTGTGCAGTAGTTTGAGCATTCTTTGGCATTGCCTTACTTTGGATTTGGAATGAAAACTGACCTTTTCCAGTCCTGTGGCCACTGCTGAGTTTTCTAAATTTGCTGGCATATTGAGTGCAGCACTTTCACGGCATCATCTTTCAGGATTTGAAAGAGCTCAACTGGAATTCCATCACCTCCACTAGCTTTGTTCATAGTGATGCTTTCTAAGGCCCACTTGACTTCTTTTTTTTTTTTCTTTATTTTACTTTACAGTTCTGTATTGGTTTTGCCATACATTGACATGAATCCACCACGGGTGTACATGCGTTCCCAAACATGAACCCCCCTCCCACCTCCCTCCCCATAACATCTCTCTGGGTCATCCCCGTGCACCAGCCCCAAGCATGCTGTATCCTGCATCAGACATAGACTGGCGGTTCGATTCTTACATGATATTATACATGTTTCAGTGGCATTCTCCCAAATCATCTCACTCTCTCCCTCTCCCTCTGAGTCCAAAAGTCCGCTATACACTTGACTTCAATATGGGGATAGTAGTAGAAAATTAAGCCATAGGGTTGAGGGATTTAAATATGTTGGCATATATAAAGCCATCTTCCTGTACCTCATTCTCCTTATTAGTATTAGTATTATTAGAATTTTCCTAGTTGAATTACTTTTATACCAACGTACATGATTGTTTCATACTTCTTTCTCCTGAAATCCTGAATGTCTCCTCCTGCTCTTCAGGCTAAGATTCTTGTTTCACAGATAAAATAGAAAATAAAATTTCCCTTGTACTTCCACCAGTTTATCTCTTACCCGCTTATATCTATGCCTACCTACTCTGCCTTTCCCCCCTGTTATTATGTCTCTTTTCCTTGCTCCTATAGAAAGCCAGCCCTTACAGTTTTCCTCTGGATTCAACCCCACATCTTTCAAGATGATCAGTTCAGAAATGATCACCCCTCCTTCCTATGTCATCATATTTTCCTCTGTAACATATAATCCCCATCAGCATACAAACATGCTCCTGTTTTTCCCATATAAATAAGAAAATTCTCCCTTGATTATACATCCCTCACTAGATACCAATCCATTTATTAGCTTCCTGTTACAGCACAACCCCTCAAATCTCCCCTCAACTTCTCTCATGCTTCCTTAAACCTAACCAGTCTGGCTTTTGCCCCCTACATCCCACCCCTACCCATCATAGTATTCCACCCAATTACTCTTCATCTCACTGGGGCTCCAGAATACCATGCTCTCTTGGTTTTTCTCCTCTCTCACTGGCCAATCTTTCTGTTTCCTTTGCTGGTTCTTTCTTAAATTCAAGTTTAGATTTTGGTGGGCCCATGAACTTGGCTCTTGGATGTGTTCTTTATCTATATTTATTTTCTAGAGAACCACTCTCATGACTTGAAATACTATCCATATATGGATGTGTTAATTGTTCAGTCACATCCGACTCTTTGCAACCACATGGACTGTAGCCCACCAGGCTCCTCTGTCCGTGGGGATTCTCCAGACAAGAATACTGGAGTGGGTTGCCATACCCTCCTCCAGGGAATCTTCCCAACCCTGGGATCAAACCCAGATCTCCCACATTGCAGGCAGATTCTTTACCATCTGGGCCACCAGGGAAGCCCATCTATATATGGGTGACTCCCCAAATCCTCCAGCCTGGACCTCTTATCTAAAATCCACAACTGTATTTCCAATTGCTTCTTTGACATCTCCATTTCGGTGCCTAATCAGCACCCTTCAGTTACCTTGTCCAAGTAGAAATATTCATACCCCTTCCCCAGATTTGCTTTACCCCACGAGCTTCTCCATTTCAATAAATGGCAACCTCATCCTTCCAGTTTCTTGGGTCAATATCCTTGGGGTTGTCTTGCATCTTTTCTTCTCTAACATTACACACCCAGTGCAGCAGCAAAGCTTGACTTTTCCTTCAAAATATATGCAACTTGAGAACCAAAACAGTTCTCATCACTTCCATTTCTCAGTTCCCCCTCTCATACCTGGATTTTGGCAACAACCTCCTAGGTAATCTTCCTTCTTACATTCCATGCCTCCCTGCTCTATTTTACCATCACTGTTTTTACCTATAAGTCAGATCGTGTAATAGCTCCTCTGCCCAGGTTCTTCCAACGGCTTCCTCAGAGCATACTTGAGAGTCCTTAGTATGGATGGTCAGACCCTCTGTGACATGGTCCCCCAGCTCTGTCTGACTGCACCATCCTCATTTTCACTGGCTTCTCACTCACCACTCGCTAGCTCAAGTCACATTGGCTTTCATGCTGTTCCTTTCTCACATCATGAGAAGCCTCCTCTGCTTCAGCGCCTTCTCAATGGCCATTCCTTCTGACTGGACTCCTCTTCCCCAGATAGCCCCACTGCTCGTCTCTCACTGCTTTCAGCTCCCTATTCAGATATCACCTTACCAAAGAAGCTTCCCTAATTTAAATTAATACTTTGTCCTCCTGATTCTCCATCTCCCACTGTCCATAGTATATACAGATATAAATCGATCCAATCAGAACAAATATGTTGAATGTATGTTTGTTGCATAAAATGTTTATTTGTGTGTTGTTTGTATCTATATCCTAGAACATAAATTATCTGCAGGCAAGAGTTTTGTTTTGTTCACTGTTTCTGTTGAATGAATGGATATGTACATGTTTATTTATTTTGTCTCTCTACTAGAATGTCAGCTCCTTGAGGGCAGGGTCTTTATTTTGTTCAGTAACCTCTTCTTGGTGCCTGGAACAGTGCAGTAGGTGCTCAATAAATAGCTGTTGAAATATTTAGTTGATTCATTAGGTCAGGCTTAAAATAAGTTCCGGGAGTAATGCTTAAACTCATGTTGGTGTAGTTGATACATATCCAAGTTCTGTATGAGGAAAACATATTCATAAACATTGACTGTGTTTGTAAGATTCATAATTTTATCCTACTCCATTATATAGAAATGATGATTTATTTTTAAAAACTATTAAGTATAAATTTGAAAACCATAGGTTTTTCTGGCTAAGAGTATCCCACCATATGAAGTAGAGATGTCATTCAGTCTAATTTAAATTGAACTCCTAGTAAAATAAAGTAAAAATAAAAATTAAAAAAAATTAAAAAATAAAAAAAATTTAAAAAATAAATGAGAAAAAAAAATAAATTGAACTCCTATAGTCCAACCATTGACTCCTTTCTCATTTGTTATAGATTTCTTGCTAGGAAGCACTATGGGTATTTTAAGTATATATTTATTTCCACTAATGTAATCAGTTTTAATATCTGTTAGTATCCTTTATGATGATGTAGATTTATAATGGAAATGATGGTGGTGGTGGTATGTGTGTGTGTGCATGCCACAGCTAAGGAACGACTTGCTGTTCAGTTCACACACACACACACACACACACACACACATAAAACCCACTCACTACTAAAAAAGAATTACGAAGTGGGTCAGTCTTATAAAGTATTTTTTAAAGAGATGCAATAACACCTGTTCCCTAGATTAATTCAAACTATGCTTATTCCTTTTTTGGTAAAGGTCCTGAGATGACCTGATTTAACGAAATTATGTATAATTAATGTCTCAGTTGTTGACATGTGAATTAAAGTTGTTTGAGGACTCTAGAAAAGTTTGTTCACAAATACTTTGTTTCTTCTATTTTTTATTTTACATGAAAGTAAAGAGAAGTTAAACGTTACCACAAATTCACTAACCAGAGATTTCAGTGTCTGTCACCCATATGCCTCTCTATGTATATACACATATATGTACTTTGTTGTACATAAATGTGATAATTCTGTATGTGCTATTCTGTAACTTGCATTTTTTTTACTTACATCTTGTGCACATACTTTGTCAATAAATGTGCGTCCACATCATCATTTTAAAAGGCTGGTAATATTCTATTGTATATATGTACCATAATTTGCTTATCCAGTTCTCTATTGATGAATATTTAGAGTGTTTTCTTTTTTATTGTTGTTATAAAACAATGCTATGGTGGACATTTTTATGCCTACATTTTTAATAAATATTTTTAAGTTTGTTCCTCAGTGCCATTATTTTGTACCCATGTCTAAATGGATCGCTAAACAAAAGTGTTTCTCTCCATTCTAATTATTGTAAATGTCAAAGTAGTGAAATTTGAATAAATGAGATTTTACTCTGTGCTTTGCCCCACAACCTTCTCTCAGAGTATATTCAAAGGGAGTGAAAGGGCTCATTAACAGATAGAGCTATTTGAGTTAAAGATCAAATTTGTTGAACATTTTCACTTAAATATACCAATCTTATCTTCTTGACATTTTTTGTTATATTTGATGCCGACAATAAAAACTTTGGGATAAGCTATAATTTCTGCATCCATGCATATTCAGGTCTGAAAATGAAAGAAGAATATGACAGGTTTGCATGTAGCAACTTGCCACCCACACATTTCTTTCCTTTCTGATTCTGACACTTCAGCCTTTGAAACAGTTCCCATGAGCAATACTGAGATTCAGACTATTTAGATCTAAAGGAAAAAACACAAGATCTTCCACCACTTGTATCTAGCACCTGGAAACCTCTTTGAATAAGTGCTGAAATGTACATCATGCTGTTATTTGTTATGCACACAGGAGAAATCCTAAAGGTATTTTAGGCAGAAGTAGGAGGCTGAGTCTAGAGATAGTAAGGACAGCCTGGGGCCCAAGGTGGGGGAGGGAGCCCCAAGCCACATTATTAAAGTGACATGGTTTCCGTATATTCTTGTCAGTGTGCAGGTAGATTGCATGTTGCATGTTACTTTCATGCAAAGGTATCATTCTCAGCTTTTAGAAGCCTGATACGACAAGAAAAGAGAGAGAGACCTCTTTGTTGAAAAAATGTCTAGGTTTAGCATCAGGTGAAGGGATTATTGGTGGTTTTCTGAAGTAGACTAGATCCTTTTAACATTACTTTTTTCTGTGCCATATAGAACAAACCTGAGTCCACAGGTTACCTTTCCTTCCTCACCATCCAAACACACTGCAATAGCGACAGGACTTTTTTTGTCCTTCATCAAAAAGTCTTAATACTGTGAAGGATCTTACAGGTCCTTCCGTTCAACCTCCCTCTCCCAAAAGAAGGCCTTTTCTTCCATTTTAGGGCTAAGACCTCTATCTTTCCTTTGATTGTATCATTTCCCAAAGCCATGGAGACCTAGATCAGTATTTTGTTTCCCATACTGTACTTTAACTGTCTCCTTGACTATCAGCGTTTTCCCATTAGCATACAGATAATTGTCAAGACTCCCATTCTCAAAAGTCTCTCTTGGGACTCTTTTCCCCTCTCAAACTGCTTCTTTTCCTTGATAGCCAAGAGCCAACCTAATCTGTCTTTGATTGGTCTGTTTTCTCATCTACTCATTAATTCCTCAATCTTTTTTACTTTCTCTTCTGTGCTTATTACTGTCCTTAAATTCCTACTGCTGAGGTCACCAGTGACCACCAAACTAAACCCACTGTTCTCTGCAGACCTCACCTGACTTCTCCTTCCTGCAGCAGTGACCTAGGTTCATCACCTCCTCCTCATTGGCACAAACTCTTCTCTTTGGCTTTCTCAGCACTGCTTTCTCTCTATTTTTCTTTTGATTCTTCCCTCTCTTTTGTCTCTTCTTAAATGTTGATGCCTTTCCTAACCCCCAGGTTTCCATCTCAGTGGCTGTTTTCTTTTCTACACATATTCTCAGATTATTAAATCTCCTCATAGGGTACAGTTACCATTCCTATGCAGAAACCGCTTCCCTCTTGACAAGGGACTGGCTACTACATCTCAGCATCTGTCTACTACTACTGAGTCTTCAGACTCAAGATAGCAAATAGTGGAATCATGGTTCTCTGTCTCCAAAATAGAATAATCCTACTTCTCACTCTCTGGCAACATCTTTTTGATGTCCTAGGTTTAAGGAGGTTGCAGCGTCATTACTAAATGACACTTAATATTTGCCTTCAGAATGCTTACAGAGGTTAAGAGGGAGGGCTCTGTCAGACGTGGATTGGAAACCCAGCTCAGCTGCTTATAAAGTTTGTGATTTGAGATAAAGGAGTTAATCTTTCTGTCCCTCTACCCCCCATTTCTTAAATGGGGGTAATAGTAGTATAGACTTCATGGACACCTTAAGAGGATTAAATGTGATGACACACGCACAGTGTTTTACAGTGTTAAAAGCCCAAAGAGTTCATAAATATTTGATCTTATTATTTGCTGTTATGGTCTGTATAGTGACATGCTGACTTCAGCCTATAATTCTTGGAAGACTCTGAGGCTCTTATCTGTTATATTGTCAGATTGTGCCTTTTTTCTAAGACTGAACTAATAAGATTCATGGAAAATCCAAAAGTATGGTTATTCCCAGGGAACAAACTGTTCCGCAAGGTCACACTACCCTCCTCAGCCAGTGCTCATCACTGCAGCGGGACGGTTCCAAAGGAAAAGGTAACTCAACGAGCCATCCATTCCCACCTAAAATCACAACTGAAGAGAGAAAATCTGAAGTGGAACGTTGACGCAGCTGCTGTTGGGAGACCCTGGTCTGCACTCTGTCTGTATGCTTACTGAAGGGAGCGCAGGGCAGGGTTTCCCATACAGAGGGCACAGGCAACCACCGCATGGCAAAGGTGGATCAGAACTCAATTTTAAAGCCAATTCACCGGGATCTACCTCCACCGGTCCAATGCTTCATGAAAATCCAGCTGGTCTGCTCATAAGAAGTCCCACCTGATAAGTCTCTTCAGTAATTGTTGAAATGTCCTTGTAAGTCTCTTATAGTCTTACGTGGAACAAGACTTTTAACTTTCTCATTTGAGCCCTCCCTTTCCCTCTCCCTTTGTTCATCTCTCTCTCCCTTTCCCCTTCTCCCCCTCTCTAAAGGAATACTGATTTTGAGGATATTAATTTCCCATTTAACAGTGTAATTTGTGCTTGTAGAAGAATTGGAAAATACAAAGAACTATCCATTTTAAGACCCCCCCCTAAGCAGAGACAACCAATATTAATATTCTGTTATAGATCCTTACAGTGGCCAGTGACTGTTTGTTTCTCTCTTTAATATATGTTATATATATATATATATATATATATATATATATATATATATACACACACACACATATGGGAGAAGGCAATGGCACCCCACTCCAGTACTCTTGCCTGGAAAATCCTATGGACGGACGAGCCTGGTAGGCTGCAGTCCATGGGATCGCTAAGAGTCAGACACAACTGAGCAACTTCACTTTCACTTTTCACTTTCATGCATTGGAGAAGGAAATGGCAACCCACTCCAGTGTTCTTGCCTGGAGAATCCCAGGGACGGGGGAGCCTGGTGGGCTGCCATCTATGGGGTTGCACAGAGTCGGACACGACTGAAGTGACTTAGCAGCAGCAGCATACACGCACATATATATAATTGTTTGATACACACACACACACACACACACACACAACATGGGCTTCCCAGGTAGCTTCGTAGTGAAAAACCTGCCTGCCAATGCAGGAGATGAGGGTTCAATCCCTGGGTTGTGAAGATCCCCTGGAGAAGGAAATGGCACCCACTCTAGTATTCTTGCCTGGGAAATCCCATGGACAGAGGAGCCTAGTGGGCTACTGTCCATGGGGTCACAAAAGAGCCAAACACAACTTAGCAACTAAACGACAACAACATACATAATATATTTGAAACCTTTTATTATTATCATAAATATTCCCTCCTATATTAAGATATTCCACATCTTTATTTGAATGGCTGAATACTAATAGTGTACTTAGATTGTTTTCTGTTTCTTCAGTTTTGTTTTTTGAAATGCCTAAATGTGTGCAACCTCTGTCTAGATCAGGGCATTGGAATCCTTGAAAAAGTGGGAGGAAGCAGAATAGTTAATATTGGTCTTGACTTACAAATTGTGTATTGTTGTGTATCCTGGTCATGTGTAATACAGGTAATTGACCTATGTCTAACATTTTCAAGTGTACAGTGTTTTTGTGTTCGTTTCTTTGTTTGATCCCTGCAACCACCTTGTGCAATCCCAAGGGTTATTATTATGTCTTCACAGATGAGGACACTTATGTTCAGAGAGATGAACTGATTTAACAAAGGACACACAGTTCAGAAATAAGTGGCAGAATTGAAGTTGAACTCACGTCTTTTCATTACAAACCAGTCTCTTTCCAGTCCATTTTGCCCTGTTCCAACTTCTCCACTGAAGTTCTGGGCTTCTTACTCACATTTCTTGTTCAAATGTTCTCTTCTTACACATTTTTTTGGTCATGACTTAGGTACATGTAGTTTTCCCACCAATTTCCTCATTAGCAAAAAAATGAATATTGCTAGATCCTAACAATAAAAACACATTTTTTTTTCCTTTCAGAAATGCCAGTGTGCTCTGTATTATACTTGGTGAAAAAACTCTTAGATGTTGGACTTGTATTGATGATGTTTATGAAGTACCTTATATAGCAACTTGGGCTCTTCTCAGAAAGAGGAAAATCTTTTCTTTACCTTTAACAGTTTAGGCAGGCTGGTCTGCAGTCATTTAGAGTTGGGACATCTTGATTGGAAAATGCAGATGGTCAGGTCAAGAAATACAGTGTAAATGCTGGGGAATTAAAGCATAGGATAAAAACTCCCTATCATGACATGAGATAGGAAACATGTTAAAATAAAGACACTGGCCAAGGAGTGTGGGTCAGAATAGCCCACCCTGTAGCCAGCCTTGAAATTGATATGTTTCATCTAGTCCTCTTCTCATTTAGGCTCGCAGGACACAGTGGAGCAAGAGTAAGAAGTGCGTGTGTGTGTGTGTGTGTGTGTGTCAGAGACAGAATGAGAGCGAGGTTCCGTGTGTGTGTATGTGTGTGTGTTTCTCAGAGACAGAGAATGAGAGCGAGGTTCCATGTGCTTATACCCGGGATGGGGGTCCCTCCTCACCTGATTACCTGGGAAACTGATGACAAAGTACCTCCAGTCCCTTGTCAGCCCTAATTTAGTTGATGACGTTACTGGTCCTTGCTTTTTTTTTTTCTTTTCAGCAGATTGCTGTTTTTTTTTTTTTTTTTTTAATTTAAAAAGTAGCACCTTATGATGCTCTGCTTTATCCTGGCCCCTATTAAGAAAGTGGTCAGGCACACACTTTGGCCATCTGTTTTATATGAAGGTAAAGACTTGCTTTTCTTTCAAGAATTAAGTATCATTTACATCTCAGCCAAACTGCCTGCACGTAATGAGCACTTACAGAATACTGAAAACAATCTACAGTAAAATAATCTGCATATTCTTCATAAACAGGAACGAGATGCTTTTCACAGTATCCCTTTGCTCAGAATTAATGTCTGATTAGCTGTAGTATGCTAGGTGCTTAAGATACTTTTCCCAAAGGCCCAGCCAGAAGGGCACATTGTAGATACATAGATTCTAAGAGTTTATGAAATCTGCCAAAATTACGTTCCCTGTGTCTCCTTAAAATGCACGGGTATCACTCACTCACTATTCTCTCAAACCAAGCAGGAACAATTGCAGTAAGTATAATGGCTGTTCGGCACACAGGGATGAAACGATCTTAATTGCTCAGTCGGATCAAAAATAACTTGAAACCACAGGAGCCTTGCCTTGAACTGAACCCCACAATCAGTGCAATGCTTGAAGGAGAATTAACACACGTTCCCAGGCCTCATTTGACCAAGGAGAAGCAGACAGCTTGGCTTTGAAAGAATGAATTAGGTATCAACGAAGGACTTTTAGACTTAGTTAAAGCCTGGATCTTGACTCAGGGTGACCTCTGACAAATCTGACCTAAAGAATATTCTCCAGGAGGGAAGGAACTAAAAGAGCACACTCCAGGGCACTGAAACCCCCTTTCGTACAAACAGAGATCTTGGTTGTACCCTCTCATTTTCAGGGAGCTCAGTGGACCCAGCATGTCCTTGAGTGTTGTGGTCAATGAACAACTAAATTTAAGAACAAGGAAGTAAACCGATAGGGCAGTAGTGAGGAAGGTAGAAAAGGGTGAGAAGAGAATCTCTTTCATATACTTCAATTTCTTTGAACTTCTCACTAGCAAACTAGCTGCTGTATATTGCCGGACTTCCTGGAGCCAGACCATTGTTGGATATTTATAGAGAGAGGCTCTGGGTTTTCATCTCTTTCTCTCTTTCCCTGTTTCTTGGTCCTCCTGCCCCTGCTTTTAAAAAGATAATTTTTCTTGGCCCTATGTGGGAAACCCTCTGGCATTTTCTAAACTGCCTAGTGTTCTAGAACCAGCCATCTGTGGAAACTTTTTTTAAGTTAATTTTTAAATTAGTTTCTTTTCCTTTTCTCTCTCACTCTTACACACATACTCAGACTAGTGTTGAGGATTAATGAGCAACTAACCTCTTGGAACAACTTCCTTTTTACAGCTGAACTTTTTTGCTTGACTTTTCTGAATAATTTCTCCTAAAACATCTTAAATGAGATCATTTCACAGACACAAAGAAATGATGTGTCTTTTCATAGCCTGTACAGGTATCGAGTATAACATTTCAAAACTGACTTGTAATTTGGAATAACTGAGCTTCATAACAACCCTGGCCAAAAAAATGAAGTATGTAAGGTGGGCTTTCACATTATTGTCCTCAAAAGAATGTGCTAACCAAAGTTTCCTTGAAATCTGTGTAGGGAGCTTCATGTCATAACAATTTTCAGATTTCACTGCATCAATCAAACAGATTGTTCTTGTAGTGGTACTTCCTGGGGAATTCGCCAGCTGGGAGTTTGTACCATTGAGCCAAAACAGGCCACTGGGATGGGCCATAGTCTTTACTTATTCATTTATGGAGCCATTTAAGACGACACTCTTGCAGCAGCTGCTCGTTTGTAAGAGCAGCCTTGGGGGGAGTGGGGAGTGGTGCTAAATTTAAGAGACCTAAATGGGACTAGTAGACATCAAATGACAAAGAATACCAAAGAGACAGGTGACTCACAGAAGATAACTGTGAGACTCTCTGTAGGGCTTCCCCACAGTGACTCTGAAATAACTGAAGTTTCAGCAGCGACAATTTGGTTAAGTACAAAGCACTGAAAATATAGAAACGGAATGTGTGCCTGCCTCCCCCCACCCCGCTACACACACACCAGCTCTATCTTATTTCTGATATAAATTTGGATTTTAGATAGTTTGCCAGTTTGCTTTCTAATAAGTGAAACATGTGCTGGTTTATTTGCATGTCTGTGGCTAAGGTTATCCACGACCATATGTCCATTCGTTTACTATATGCTTACATATTGGAGAGTAAGGGAGAGTAGTTGAGAATGACTCATTTGGGACTAGATACAGAATGCGGATGTAACTCAAATATTGCCATTCTCAAGATTGTAATGGATGTCTCTACCCAAGGCTTGAGCTTGAAACTGGCTCTGCTGGTTTCTGGTGTGAATTTACTGTGTACTCATTCATAAAGGAGCTTCCCTGGTGGCTCAGTGATAAAGAATCTGCCTGCAATGCAGGAGACTAGGGTTCAATCCCTGGGTCAGGAAGATCCCTTAAAGGAGGGCATGGCAACCCACGCCCAGTATTCTTGCCTGGAAAATCCCATGGACAGAGGAACCTGGCGGGATACAGTCCTTGGGGTCATGAAAGGGTCGTTCATAAAGGACATCAATGCTTTGTAGATTTTGTTCCTTAAGATTCTTTAGTGAACTTTCAACTATCTGGGTAGAAATAATCAAGGTAATGTTAACTGCTCTATGGATTTTGTAGAGCAGTTTGGCTCAGAATTGATGAGAACCAGTTAGGACGTGGAAAACTGTGGTTTGTACGTGTAGAAGATTTTAAATTCCAGGCCATCGCAGCCTTCAACTTCCCAGTTCTTCCTCCGTATCTCAGGAGGCTCAGAGAATACACAACTATTTTAATATTCATATAAGCTTCCCTGATAGCTCAACTGGTAAGGAATCCATCTGTAATGCAGGAGATCCCTGTTCAATTTCTGGGTCAGGAAAATCCCTTGACGAAGAGGGTAAGCTACCCACTCCAGTATTCTTGGGCTTCCTTGGTGACTGAGACCGTAAAGAGTCCACCTGCAATGCGGGAGACCTAGGTTCGATCCATGGATTGGGAAGATCCCCTGGAGGAGGGCATGGCAACCCACTCCAGTATCCTTGCCTGGAGAATCTGGCAGGCTATAGTTCATGGGGTCGCAAAGAGTCGGACACGACTAAGTGACTAAGCACAGCACAAGCAAAATATAATCAGGAAGACAGACTTCTGTCCCGAACATGGAGGAACACGTTTGAGGTCAGTCTGTTCTCTTGGATAACTTATGCTGATTTTTTTTTTTTCTTTCCATTAGTCGAGTATCTAGCTTTGGGAAGTGGTAAAGGAGTTGGTCCTCTCCAAACTGGAGCTCCTTTCTACAGGTAGTATAGGAACCCTAAATAAGACTTTTGGAGCAGACAATGAAAAAAGAAAATGTGAACACCAAGAGCCTTCTGGAGCAAAGGGACCAGCCAACTGCCATGTCTGTCAGGTGACAACCACCCAGTAACCACTCAGTGGCCATCAGGATCTCTCCCCACAGCCCACACATTCTCTGGACTTCGAGAGGATGGAAGCAAGCTGAAAGCTATTTCCTCCTTCTTAATGATTATCCATTAATACGCCATGTTTTTTAATTGTGGAGTAGATTAGAAACAATACCCAAATGAAAAACGGAAGAGGCCTTCACTTTTAGCCTTCAGAAGCAACTTTTGAATGGAATCAAAATGTTCTTTTCAGAGTCAGATGTATCATTTTACCTGCATTACATTTTATTCCTCTGTCATGGATACATGCTTTTTTCTATCTAAAAATGGAATTTTCCTGGACATGGATTCTGTCTGTGTATTGCTGATTGCTGCAATTTATTTTTGGATAATGCTTTTCAGAAAGCATTATTTAGTAAGCTAATTTTTTCGTGCTGAACAATGTATATATTAAAATCATAGTTACAGCTTATTCCAAAGGTCTTTTTTTCATTCAGCAAGGATATGGAACCGTATTGATAACTGCTAAGACAATTTAATCATTCATTGTTAACTGGGAACATTTTCAGTTTTATTGTACTTGTCATTGCCTATCACGGTACTTTTGTATAAAAAGGAACTGTTATATAGGGGAAAATAATAAAATTAAAGGAACAATGGATCTGATTTTTGTCAGTGCTCAGGAAGTGAATCATTCAATGCCAGGCCTATAGAAATCAGGCAACATCATTAGAGCTTCATGAATTTCAACTTTGCTAATGTGGAATTTTTTTGTATTTCTTACTTGGACATGGATGAGGCTTTATATAAATGCAAATTCCCTAATTTCTTATACTGAATACTTTGTTTGTTTGCATTTTTATCCTACCTCCTCCAAAGAGAAGGAAAACTTGGTTAATATGCAAGTTAGAATTTTTATTGAGGATTGTGTTTTCTTCTTTCCAAAGACTAGGGTGATAAAGAAAGTTCAAACTGCCTGATGATATTTGCATCACATTTAAAGAAAGAGCATTTAGCGAGAGAGATTTTGTCATGAACATTTTCACAGCTTGATTCTATTTCTCATTATATCTCAATTATCAAATCAAATAAAATGAAGCCATTCCTGTAGAATGAAAGACATGAAAATGGCAAACTACCCATGAATATGAATAAAGAAATATCCATCTTCAACTGTTCCTATATTTTTATCTCACCTAATCTATCAATTCTTTCCATCTCATTTTTTAACTGAAGTAATCTTAGGCTAATAAATTAAATTACTATCTAATATTACTGCTGAAAACAGAAGACTATATTAGGAAGAAGGAAAACCTTCTGACTTGATTGTGCTGCCTCCTGGAGTCCTGGTTATGGAAAGCGTCAAATACAGCTCAGTAATGCGGCAGCAGTAACATTACCAGAGTTCACAGTGAAATATTTTCATTCATCCCCATTGGAACTCCGTGGACTCAGCATTAGAGCTTAGAAGGCTAGAGCCTCTGTTGTAGATTTCCCAGTCAAGAAAGAGACTCACAGTTTAGATTTAGGGAAGAGGTACAAAGCAAAATTGTTATTTCATATCCACAAATGCCAGTTGTAGACGAGCACCAAGCGTCTGAAAAGGCGAGATACTGCTTCTAACAAACTTTCCCAAGCTCTTATTTATTCAGTGTGCAATAGAAAGAGAAGGCTGAGTAAGACAGCTGTGATAGGGATTGGGACAAGGAAGAACAATGACTTATACTAGCCAAGTAGCCTTGTAGTTTGCATGATTGGTTATCCATTGACCAGCTCCAACTCCTCCAAAGAATGGGTAGTAGCGGTAATAGGCTTCTAGAAAGACAGCACAGTGCAGATTTTCTAAAGGAATAGAACTCCTCAAATGTGTTTCTGTTGGATCCTGGGACTGTACGTGATGGCATTTGTTGCAGAAATTGTTCTTCTCAGTTACATTTTTATTGGGCAGATACTAAAGTGAGCATGTATTCCCTATGTAACTCCCTCAAATGTAATACATTCCAAATCACATATTCTAAAAATGAAGAATATCTTACATAGATAGAGCAGTATTCAAATCAAATGTATTCCATAGAGTACTTCCAGGAAGGGTGCTTCAAATCATTGGCTTGCCTTGCTAGACAAGGTATAAATTATTTAAACAAAATATCCAAGTGGATTAAAAAAAGATTATGAGGCTGCCATCATTTATTTGCAACCCATAGGATTTTCAGGGAAAGCTACTGATTTCACTTTTAAAGGAGTGGGTTTAAACAGTGATCTCCTTGAACAAATTAAATTGGAAATCTAGTTAAATTTTGTTTCCCTTGACCAACGTTTAGTTAATAACCTATGTGATGCCTTTGTTTAGACATGACTACTCCAAGCATGCATCAAATTAACAAAAGTACATGGCTAATGGAAACAAGAATTGTTAAGTCTATAATGTTCGTTTTACATTTATTTTTTTAAAAATCACCCTATGAAACATTTTTAGGTCATTGATTTAGAAGGTATTAATGGAATGGTGAAGATCAATCTTTCATCTTTTCTTTTCAAGTCACTACTCATGTCCTTCATGTGTCAGAAGGATTAGAGAGATAAGACCAATTTTCTGGATTATTTAAGATGGATGGAAAAAGCAAGCTGGCATTTCATCATCAGTCTGAGCTAAGATCCTATATTTTTACTTATCATTGAAGTGTGATGTCGTTGAAACTACTTTCAGTGTGAGGTATTTGTCAGAATATGCAGGAGATGGTGGCTTCCACCTTTAAACCTAACTTCCTCTTTAAAGACAGTTATGCGAAAAACACCAAGCTGTTTAATTATGTGGCCTTGTAGAAATACTATATATCATCCCTTTAACATGTAAATTACAAAGATCAGTATCATTCTTTCCGTTATATAAACTAGGAAACCCAAGGTTCGAAATACTTGCCAGACTTAAGTAAGTGAAATCAAGTGACAGAGCCCAGGGTCTTTTCCCAAAAGAACTCCTTGATCTAAAAGAATGTAACTGGAGTTGCATAAGCTACTCCAGACACTTGAATGCACAGACATTTTTCAGACAAACTGGAAAGTTCTTTTCTGTAATACTTTATAAGAATGATGATTCTTCTATAGTATGTCAATTGAATTTCAAATCTGTCGTAATTGTAACTTTTGAATCATCTACCTAGCCAAAATAAATCAAAAATTTAATTTTAAAAGCACAGTTAGAATAATTGGATTAGCTCGGTGCTTTCATCTAAGTAGCCATACAAAAGGAAATGAGCTTTTTAAGGATTAGTTTCCCGCATGTGCTGTGTATCCTAGCTGATAGCTGTTGTAGTGAAGGCAATTTCTGTTCATAATTGCTGGTTGTATTTGCTCACACCTTTCTTTAAAGGAAACTTGTCTGTTTTGGCAGGCTCCCATTTTTTGCTCATTCTGAAAATGACTTGGGAAAATTACTTGAGTGCAGAAAATTTATTTTTCCTTCTTAGAAAAAAATCCCTCCCTTCTGAACACAAATACTGTGAAATCTAACTCTTCCGCTTCCCTAGGTGGCTTTGTCTCAGTGAGGTTTTGCTGTCACAAGTGGAACTTATTACACAGTCTGCACTTTCATGCTGATCCTCAAGAAAATAAACCAACCCGTTAGGCATAATAAATATTTCACTCCCAGCTCATTTTAAAAACCTGAAGCAAATCAATAAGGTGAGATCTTCATTAAATTCTTCTGCTCTCTCCTCTAGAAATTGAAGAAGAAACAGGATCATCAAAAAGCTAGAGACATCAAATAGTTCAGGCTGTGATTGGTGGCATCAGAGTGGTAATCGTAATGGGGCTTGGTGATTTCTTTCAGCAGGTGAAATACTAGAAAATAAACTGAATTTCTGTTGTGAATTCCCAGAGTAAACCTTCATAAAGCCCAGTCATTAAAGATTTGACTTCTTTAAGCATATAGCCACAGCCATAAAGTGAAAACTTCAGATAAAAAGTAGCTCATGTCACTCTAGCATCACATGTAATACCATTGTATCAATATAACACTGGGTCCAAGTTTTTAAATGTTTTCAAATAGATTGTGCATACACATGTGGCTTGAGTGAAAACCTACTACTGGCTTTTTAGGGGTTAAGGCAAATGTCCATCTTTAAATCAGCTTTTTCTGGTGCCTCCTGGAGATAAATCTGTGTTAGGTTCTAGTAAGATCATTGAAGAATATGGCGTGGTTATAATATTGTAATAGTAGATGGAGTCATATAGATGCCTAATCTGTCAGTGATTTTTAATGGGTTGTGTTTATTCATAATAATGTGACCCTAGGGAGTCAAAGATAAAAGCAAAGATTCAACTAAGTCTTTTCATTCGTTCCTAAGAATCTAGTACAGTACCCTGCCCATCGGCCATCCATCAACCTATGCCAATTAATTCGCTTTGTTTTTGTTAAGACTGGTTTCCTATAATTCCTTAAGAACAAGGCTTCCTTCAGGGGGAACAATAGAAAGAAGTCATTTTACCAATAATTGGGAATGGAGCTCACAGTGCACACAGGTGATCTATAAATGCCATCGTTTCTGAAAGGGGTCATTCAATACGTTTCAATAGGGGTCATTAAATACTCCACTGTCCGTCAGGTTAGGCCTCAGCAATGCCCGTAGCTGGGACTTTCTTCCTTTCTATGTATGGCATGTCCATGGTTAAGATGCCCTGCCATGTTCCCAAATTAGGCTTGCCCAGCCATCTCTGTTTTCCTGGACATTGTATCTGTTTTTTCTCCACCTGTCATTTTTCTTACACTTTAGTAGTGCCTCCATGGAGGATGGCAGAGAAGACTGTGTTTCCTATACCCCTGTCATTTTTAAAAACCATTTTTATCCTCCAACATTCAGCTAGTGACCTGCTGGCATCTGCCAGAAGATGTACTAGTGTTAGACCCACATGCTTCTCGTGACTGGCAATGTGGAATCACTATTCCAAGTGTAGTCATTCACCGGCTATCATGAGAATCCCAAGGTACGATGTTCAATCCCTCCAACAAGCTCGGGTGAACTCCTTTGGTAACCAAGAAATCGTGGCGCAGGATGGTTCTTATTCTCTGTTGCTGTTAGCTGTGAAAAGCCACTACAGGCTAGAGAAAGCCTTCTTAGAAAACTTCCCAAGGCAACTCAGCTCTTTTCCCTCCCAACACCTATGGCATTTCCAAATGAGATTCCCTCCTGTTGAGTTGAATGAGCCCTACACATGTTATCAAATATTCAGGGTTGTGACTGAGCCTCTCAAGTGGCCCTCAGGATAAAATGGCTGTTGAACCTGGGTCTGAGAGGCCTTTGCTGAACCGCAGCTCTTCCCTGACTGGATAGCTGACAGTGTGTCGTCCAAGATCGCATAGGGCACTGTGGTTATTCCTTCTTCAGCACTCACCTTGCCAGCAGTACTTAAGCATTTCTCTCTCTTGTTTCTATAACCGGACTGTAAACTCCATAAACAACTATGTCTCGTCCACTGCTGTAGCCCTAGTGCTTAGCTTAGTGTCTCAACTTTTCATGCACACAGTGTATGTTCAGTAAATGTTTGCTGAGTGAATGCATATTAATTATAGTTATTCTCATTGGATACTAAGTAATGGTGTTGGGCAGGGAGGCCTGGTGTACTGCGGTTTGTGGGGTCGCAAAGAGTTGGACATGACTGAGCGACTGAACTGAACTAAGTAATTATCTTTTCACCATCATTATGTAATATTAATACTGATTGGCTACAATCTGGTTAGAGGAGCAGCCTCTAAAAGGCATTTTCCCTCTCAGGTAACCCTCACACTCGCAGATCAACCCTGGTAGCCCCTTCTTGGGCCATCTTAACCCTCTCCTTTTCTCGCCTTTTCCACCTGCTATTGATTATCTCACCAAATTATACACCTAATCTGAGCTCCTTTTTGTTTGCCTTTAGCTGGTTAGTAAGGATATATTTCTTGCTCTTTTTAGATCTTTAGTCCTTCTGCTTCTCTCGTAATAGCTTCCTGTAGTATACATATTTCTATCCATCCATTATCCATCCATCCAAGCAGTAATCCAATGATTTCCTGATACTTGGAAAACACAGTCCCTGCTTTCTCTGAGCTTAGAGTTAATTGGAAGAAACAGACTTTAAACTGTTCACAATCAAGCGCCCATTCAAGGTCCCTTTTTCACTAATACCTGAGCACTAGCAGATGAAGACTATCATGATAGATCACCATTGCAGTGCAGCATTGAATAGTATTTTAAAATGTGTACGTTAACAAAACAAAAAGGCCTAGGAACTAGGATGTAGGCAAGAAGGTGCACTTAGATGCATTTTTAGTAGTCACCATCCAAATTAAGCTCTTGGAATTCATTGCCTGGCAACAGGAGAAGTGGCTTCACTCCTGAAAAGCTGAGAAAGAGCAGAGGAGTGGCAGAGCATCCCAGAGAAACCCCCCAGGGATTTCTTAGCCAGATGTTTAACAACTCATTGTTTCAGTTCTCAGAGGAAGACAATCCTAACCTCTGCTCAAAGGATGACTGATTAAGGATAGAAAGAAAAACAGACTTTACCCCAGAAATGGCTTTACTGAATTTTAGTACCTGCCACCACCCTATTTTCTGAACCGACACCTAAACCGTCCCCACCCCCACCCCGGAAGCAGAATTGATGCAGACTGCAGACGCCAGTTGAGTGTCAGCCCCGCTGTGACTTGTGCAGAGAAGTGACACGACTTGGTTAGCAGCTTTCACTGCCCCGATGTTTTATTCAAGCACAAAGTAATTGTGCTTTATATGAATGCCAGTGTCCCACAATAGTGCCTTTCGTTCCTGAATTTAAAACATTCGCTTTAAAAAATTCTCTTCCTTATTAAGGGAGCCCTGTGCAAATCTTAACCTATTTAATCCTCCCAACAACCCTGTGAAGAAAGTTATTTTCCCTCATTTAAAGATGAAGAAACTAAGGCCAGGGTCATAGTAGTTACCCAAAGTTACCCAGTTCGACAGAGCTGGGTTCTAATTTGTGCTCTGCCACTGTTTGACTTGAAAACCTAGTTTCTCAACCGGGGCACAAAGTTGCCTTAATATAGAACATTCAATGAAGAAGAAAAGACTGGAAAGGACAACAGTTCTGGGCTGCTGTTTGCCATCAGCCTTTAGTTAGGATTGTTTATCCACGTTTCCTTTTCCCAGTGTGTCAAAATCAACAAGCCAAGACGTTTGACTGAAGTCAGCATATCTTAAAAACCAGTTTCCATAAAAAGAACTGCTAGAGGCTTACTATGTATGTTGCTTTATTTTATAAGGTTCCAGTATCTAGTCCATTAGTTTATATCCAAAAGAGACTATCTCCCAGGGAATACAGCCAAACCTCTTCATTACACCTGGATCACGGCCCTGAACTTCTGCTACTGGCAGAACCATCCCAAGCATTTGGTTAGATAAAGTTCCTTCTGAGTCCATGTTAAACCAGGCACATTGCAGCGGCGTCCTGATGTTCACACTTGCTTCACATAGTCTTGCTCGTCCAGTGAGTGAAACAGTGGTACGGTTTGCATTTATTGCTGTTGACAGATTTTGATGTTTATTTATGCAAAGTGGGTCCAAATGAAACCATTCTTTTTTCCTTCTCCTTCACTTAATGCTTCCTTTCAAATTCTTCCTGTCTCTAAACAACATCTAAAGTACAGCACGCCAAAGTGGTTTTCCTGTTCCCTTGTACTTAATTAGCAAGTTGTGGCATTTCTTTCTTCTTCAACATTCCTCTGTCTTCAGAAATCCTTATCTTTGTTTTGGTCAGTGGCAGACAAAATGTGGTCCATGGCAAGGACATGAGATGTGGTCCCTTCTACACTGCACCTGTTCAGCCCAAGACGCCTTGGCTCTGTGCAGAGCAATGGAAGCACAAGTCACACCAGGTGTTAAACCCCCATGAAAAACACATCAAAGTGAAGCACTGGGTCCCTGACTAAACTCCTCTTGATATTTTACTGTTTTAATCTTTATTTAATGTATTTTAAATACACAAAATTTTTTTTGAAATATTTGATGAAATCATCAAAAATAATAGCATCTTCTTGAAAGACGTATTCTTCATTTATTCTTTTGTTCAGTACAATGAACTGACATTTCTAATATGTTGAGGAGATTGCACTTTCATATATTACTGAGATAAGCCCTTGAAATTTACTAGCCATCAGGATTTGCTGCTTTTAATGATTAATTACCTATTGGCATACTTTTCAAAGATGTTATTCTTTTTAGCTATTTCCTTTCATCTTGACCTACCCCTTTTTTTTAATGAATAGCCTTTCATGTATAGCTCAAAAGAGTGTTAGTAAAGGTTTATTCTGTTTCTCTACATAGAGATGCTGGTTTATAATTATAATGCAGCTCGTAACCACAGTGAAAATGAAAGCCTGATAACTGTACCTCAAAGGAGCTAAAACATCATTTTATGACAAATCTAATTCCTTAATACTTATGCAGAGACTTTACTAATCTAGGCTGATTTGTCCTTTCAACTTTTCAGGCACCAGAATTCATCCATCTATTCACTCAGCACATTTCTATGGCATGAATACAGAGCTTGATGCACTGTTCCAGGTTCTAGAATACAACAATGAACAAAACATAGTCCCTATCCTCATGGAGCTTATGTTCTAGAGGGGTTAGACAGACAGCAGATATAAACAAATTCATATATAATTTGCTTTGGAGAATGAACAAGCAGGGTTTGAGGGACAAGGGTGTGCTGAGAGATAGGGACAACTTTTCTGCAGGGTCATCAGGGAAAGCCTTTCTTTTAAGGTGGCATTTGATGGATGGGAAGGAAGGGTTCAGGTGAGTGTCTAAAGGAAAAAACTTATTGATAGAGGTATCCTCAAATTCAAAGGCCCTTAGGTGAAAATAGGGCTTCCCTGGTGGCTCAGATGGTAAGGAATCAGCCTGCAATGCAGGAGACCTGGGTTCCATCCCTGGGTCAGGAAGATCCCCTGGAGAAGGGCGTGACTACCCACTCCAGTATTCTTGCCTGGAGAATCCCCATGGACAGAGAAGCCTGGAGGGCTATAGTCTATGGGGTCGCAAAGTAGGTGAGAATATGGTTGGCATATTCATGGGACAAGCTAGGAAGCCAGTGTGACTGACATAAAGTGAAAACAAAGAAACAAACAAACAAACAAAAAATGGGCAAGTGAGAGATGAGAATGGAGAAGTAGCCAGGATCAGATAACAGATGATTTTATTGTCCAAGGTAAGGACTTTGCTTTTGACTCGATAAGTGAGAAGGGAAGTCATTGGAGCATGTTGAGTAGTGGAGTGACACGATTTGCCTTATGCTGTAAATTATGCTGTAAATTAATGTTTTACTACAAGGACGGCTTTTATGGCATTAGTGACCAGCTAACACAATTAGAGGATGCTCTGGAGGAATCTACGATCTCCCCCCAGTGCTCATGGACTCTGTTCCGCAGCTACAGATTGAACCTCAAACTTTAACCAAACATCATGGGCATTAGCTCCGAGGGTCACAATACAGGTGGCAAGAATGTGTTATTAGCCCATGCAATCTCATCCATACTGTGAGGAGGGAAGAAAAAAGAAAAAAAGAGTACATTCCTTTAACTCGGCCATCAGGAGTGCAGGAAAAACAACTCCTACTGAAGTGAGTCAGTGTATCTTCACAAACGAAAGCAAGTGTATTATGCCTCAAATGATGGCTCAGTGGCCTCAAGGAAGTAACACACCTTCCTGAGCACCTAATTTACTACCAAGCTGTGACTCAGGCTCAGGGAAAATTGATCCTATTATTGCTCATTCAAAATACAGTAAGCAACTGTGGATACTCATTGAGACTGTTTAGAAGAACAGAGAGTTAATGTTGCTAAAAAGATAAAATGTAATCTGCAGATCTCACACGGACTTGGTGTGTACGTCTGTCCTTCCTTGACGGGTTGCTGTGTGCACCCCATCTCTGCTTTCTCATTGGAGCCACATGTGTGATTTGAGGTGTTGGTGCAAATATAAACTCCAGAGTGCTGATGGCTTCACATCTGTTTGATCTGTTGCCCCCTGTTTCTTTCTAATGCTAGAACAGTCGCAAATATTGTGGCAACTGGGCAAGGCCTATGGAGCCACCCCCAAAGCTCTGAGATTTGAAACTCTGCTAGTGTTTACTCAAAGGAGTATTTGTACTGTCTTTTTTTTTTTTTTTTTTTTTGCCCTGCTGGGTCTTAGTTGTGGCATGTGGGATCTAGTTGCCTGACCAGGGATCGAATCTAGGTCTCCTGCATTGGGAGCTCAGAGTCCTAGCTACTCTACCTCCAGGGAAGTCCCTGTACTGTCCTTTATTCTGGTCACTTAGCTTACAGCCTACCTGTTCGTGCCTTTTCCTTATGATTTTTCCACAAATACCTTGCTTCTGAAACCATTCTTTCAGTAGATCAGAATTGCAGAAAGTATAACTGCAACGACACCAAAATGTGTTTACAGCATATTGTTTGTTGCTGGTGGTTAGAGTACTGGTAACCTACTGGTAACTGTGGAGAAGGCAATGGCACCCCACTCCAGTACTCTTGCCTTGAAAATCCCATGGACGGAGGAGCCTGGTAGGCTGCAGTCCATGGGGTCGCTAAGAGTTGGGCACGACTGAGCAACTTCACTTTCACTTTTCACTTTCATGCATTGAAGAAGGAAATGGCAACCCTACCCACTCCAGTGTTCTTGCCTGGAGAATCCCAGGGACGGGGGAGCCTGGTGGACTGCTGTCTATGGGGTCGCACAGAGTTGGACATGACTGAAGCGACTTAGCAGCAGCAGCAACCTCGCCCTGCAGGAAGGTGGTTTAACGACGGAGCCTTGTTATCTTATATTGGCATATGATGTACAGTATCACTTGCAGTTGGTTACTAGTTTAAATTGACTCGAGTTTGGCTAATCATAGAATGTAGGGATTCTGTGTTCCTTGAGGTAATATCACAGTGGCAACTTTGATCGTTCTGGTGTGATTCTGAACGATTTGTTTTTATGTGTCAATATAAGCTATTGCCATTCTAATCTGTACCTTGACCCAGGATCGCCACAATTTTTGAGCAATTGGTGACTCCTTAGCTGCTGCTGCTGCTGACAGTAGAATATTTAACTATAACAGATTAAATCACTAAATGAATCTTTTGCAAATGAAATAAATGCTCAATCAGATTGTCATAGTGGGAAGAATGCACAGTAGGTCTGTATCTTGCTTGGCCACTGTAGACTACGGAACTCAATTTTGACCTGTTGTCTCTCACCGTAAAAACACACCTTGGGGCACTGTATGAGTTCTGATTGCAGCTCCGAAAGTCCTCTTTGGACAACTGTTGGGGGACAGCAGCTGCTCTGCCAAAAGTACTGAAGCACCACGAGTATCAGCATCTAGTTTAGGAGAACCAGTGCACATGGCAGCCTCTCAGTCTTCATTGACCTGAAGACATATAACTCCCATAAAATGATATGTAAGACAGTCAGTCTTCATACATTGTATAAAGATGTTGTTCAGAGAAGCTCTGACTCACTAGGTGAATCATACATTGGGATTTGGTATACACATCAATTCCTTGCCAGGGCCAGCACTTTTACCTGCTTTACCTGGAGAACAGTATCAAGTGGCTTGGCACAGGTGAACGTGCTTTGTTCGATATGAACCAGCACGTGTTATCGAACGTATTCTAGCCTTTCCTGAACAACTGGCATTTGAGAGTCAACCAAAGAACAAGGGTGGGGTTTTTCCAGTAGTAGGCTTCAGAACAGAGAGGAAATGGATCCATGACAGGCCCAAATTGAATGTTGAACCCACACAACCCGCTCCCTTGAAGACATCACTTGAGCAGAAAAGGATGTACATGTGGTACACCCTATCTCCCTTCCAGTCCTCAATGGTTTATTGTCATCAGAAGTCAGCATTTAACTGGTTCTACTGGAAGCTCGGTGAGGGAATTTCCTTCTGAGGACTGTGATCTCCTCTTTCTCTTGGGGAAGGAGTGTCATTTGCAACCTCCTGATGCAGAGGGATGTGGTAGGTAACACTGTGTGGCAAAATCCCAAATGTATTCTCTCTGCAGGTTTAAGAAAAAATAGAGACACAATCCAAGTGGTGATGTGATTCATGAATAGAAGATGCAGCTCCTAATGATTTGATGATATGATTTATTGTGTCCCATTCACATGCACTTAGAAGAACCTATGTATGGAATCGATAGGAGCCATAAAACTAAATCCAGATATATTGTGACCATTTAAAGTTTTAGCCCCCTTGATTGTCTTTACTATATACAGCAGATTTGCCAGTATAGATTTTTCATCACCAGCCATCTGGTAAAAATTAGTATGAGATAAATAATTTAGCTTCCTTCTGTTCAGATACAATTTCATTACCCTTTTCCTCGATACTGTGAAAAGTCTTCAGAAATAGTCAGTTGTAAAGTGCTCTTGCATTCCGGCTGAAGCTGAGCCTGGAGGTTCCTGACATGCTGACATTTGACTCTCTTTTTGGCCTCCAGCAAATTCCATACCTGAGGGCAGCCCCTGCAAAGTCACAGGGTGCAGAACCAAGACACGAGGTGGCTGGGATGTTCCAGAAGTGCAAGACATTTTCTTTGAATTAAAAAAATAAGAATAATGCAGAGCTTAAGAAACTCAGGAGAGATTAGTTATATATTCCCTGTGACGCAGTAATTCTCTCTAATCACAGTGAATATCCCAGCCTCTAAAGCATACTAATTGGTTTGGAGGAGATATTTTTCCATTCGTAAGAAAAATCTCTGCTCCTTTTGGTCCTGGCCTTATTTCTCCAATCTGGCTGGAGTTGAGGAATATTATGCTAGAGTTGTAGGAACACATGTGTGAGATTATGGAGGGCCTTGAACACCAGGCCAGGGAGTTTTGGATTTTATCCTGTAGGCAGCAGGGAGCCATTAAAAGATTTTAAACAGGAGGAATGTAAAAAATAGGGCTTGATTTGGATTCATGTTTAGTATAAAAGTGCAATGATAAGATATATTAAGGGAGTGTTATGGTTCTGTTCACAGCATGAATATAACTGGGGAATTCATCTCTACTAGCTGTCTAGTTCAGCTTTTACAGCATGCAAATTTTCAGGGCCAGCTGTAAGAGCTTGATGGTAAAAGAACAAAGTAAGAATTGATAATGTGAATACAATTGTAAAGAAAGGGATTTTGGTGGTCAAGATCACTGATAACAGAATAATAAGCATTGTAAAGGGTGACTGTAGAATTATTTGTTATTTTGTTGTAGTTCTTTGAAATCACTTCTATGCTATATAATTACCTTAAGTTTTAAGTGTTCCCTGCAGGGATAATTTATGTATTTTGCATTATCATGCAAATACTTTAACAATCTACACTGTTGAAAATGAAAGCTGAAAATTATTCCAAATAGATCATGATTGTGCAAAGCTTATGCAATATTAATCATCTTGATATATTCTCATAGTTTATACTGTATCCTTGCCTTGTGTTTTCAACTCCAGTAATACTTAGGTAACAAATATTTGAAAATTGAAATTGCATATTTTGATAAAGAACTGTAATTTGCCTATTTCAAAATTGAATGACATCAAAACCCTTTTAAAAAATTAATCTAAAAATGCTGCAGTATTTCAGGAAATTTAGAACAGACCAAATTTAATTTAATCTAAGCTACTGAAAGCTCATTTATGAATTGTAGCTGGATACTCAGTCTAAACACTGCTGTAAAGCATTGCGTTTTCCACCATGGTTTCTCTGAAACCATAGTATCAGGTGATGAGGAGCATAAACAGCATCACAGGTGACAAGAGTTTGGTCATAAATAGGGAACCGTTGTCTTGTTTACTGTGCCATAGTTACATATCTGAACATTATGTCCCTCTTATGAAAACATAATTCACTTTATGATAACATCATTCATATATCAAAGTGTCTTATTTTAATGAACTTTATACTAATCCTGAGTTTCTCCAAAGACCTGGATATCCTTTTTCTTTTCCTTCAGAGATGGATGTGCTTTCCACAGAGGAAAATCTCTATGAAAAAATAGGTTTATTTGTTTATCAGGCTCCTCTGTAGATGCTGACTTTACAGAAGAACAACCTGCCCTGGGTGGCTTCTCAGATTTTACCCTGAGGTCTGAGCACAACCTGGAATTTGGACAGGAGACAGATTTTCTCCAGAGATAGATGGCTCACTTTCTCACCCTCCCCCTGTACGGCGGGAGTGGGGGTGGAGTCAGGATGGGGAACGGCATGCATTTCTCTAAGGCCTCAGGATTATAGAGCTGGAGAAAAGAACTCACCGCCTTAACTTTCTCTCTTCTCACTTCTTGTTGTTTTTCTCTGTCTCTTTGTCTGCCCCACTCCCGCTTCTCTCTTTATGTCTGTCTGTCTCTTGAGAACATACACACAGACACAGGACTCCGATCAGGCTGATTTCTATTTTGCTCTACCAGTTACCCACCTCTGCACCTAAAGAGGCAGAAGGCTAGTGTCAGTAAAAGTTCTCTGGGGTCATCCCCTAAAACCTCTGAGTATAGACAGGTCCCTGAAAAGAAAAGAAAAGCAGCACCCAAATGTACTGAAATTCAGACATGAATATTTTGCCATAGAAGAATCAGGTTTTCATGGCATAAACTAAGAGAATGTTCCATGGACACATTACTTGAGATCCATGGGATGTTGCCTGGCAGGACTGACTTTGGCTCTGAGTTAAAGCTCTTCCTTTCCTCTGCAGCCCAGGGCCAGTTAGCACTGCTGGGTCCTTGGTGTTTTTCAGCTCTGGAAAAATCTTAGTGATCAAGTTGCCTGAAAATAAGGGTCTCTCGCACGTCAACATGGCTTCCCAGGTGGCTCAGTGGTAAGGAATCCATCTGTCAATGCAAGAGATGTGGGTTCAATCCCTGGTTCGGGAAGATCCCCTGGAGAAGGAAATGGCTCCAGTATTCTTGCCTGAAGAATTCCATGAACAGAGGAGCCTAGTGGGCTACAGTTGCAGAGAGACATGACTGAGTGACTGAGCACACACATATACACATGTCAACACCGGCTACCTTAAACAGACTCCAGCTTCCTCTAGAAGGAGTTGCTTCCCTGCTCTGGATTCATTCTCTAAATGAAAGTGTGAAAGCCAGATTTCAGTGCATTAATATCTCTGGTTTCATTTCTTCAACTGTAAAAAAAAAAAAAGTCTACCAAATCCATTGTAATCATTACCTTTCTTATTGTCATCATTATAAAACTGTCCCTTATCTGTCACTCGAATGTCGTTAACTATTGAAGCATTTGTAGAAAACTGTTAAAGTAGGTGCTGCTTAAACATAAGGAGCTATTAGAGTTTTCAGGATTGTTGTTATTAGTAATCTACATGATGAAAGTAGAACTAGCAAAACAGTGGTTTAGAACAAAAGAAGTGGAATAATCATGTTGCACTTTTGTGGCATAGTAATTAAAATGAGATGTGTAAATGTCACTTGGCCCATTAATACTGAATTATTTCACGAATCTCTTTACTATCATGCAGGTTCACTGATACACATTACAGTAATTCAAATTTTAGAATCTTAAGATATTTTAAGCCCCAAATGAAAGATGCATGCATTGTCACCCTTGCAAAGGAATCACTAATGAAAGGAGTTCTCACCCATATAGTTCATGTGTAACTGGAAGCTCTGTGAGCTGGGAAGGCACTTCTCTACTCCCAGATCAGTTTGAAGTTGGGATGGTCGTGGGCAGGAGACTGCATTCACCTGTCTATCACACGAACAGGAAAGTAAGGCAAGGCCAAGGACCCCATAGTCTGTGAGCACCCCCATGTGTGCTGGCTGCTTTCCATGCTCTCTGCAGTCCTCCTTGGGAAGCACGTGTTGCTATTCTCCTCTTAGAGATTCAGGATCAGAACCCAGGTCAGCTGCCCGAAGTCAGAAATCTGGAAAGTTGATGTGGCAGGTTCAGAGAGAGCTCTGTGATGTTCAGAGAGCCAGGACACACAAATAAGAGTAAAGACTGACCCTTCAGCCAACATTGGAACTGTCCATTTAGAGGAGAACTGACATCACAGCGCTTGTCTACACAGTGACTGTTGGGGTGAAAGGGTGCACTTGCAGTGGAGTTCAGAAGGGAGTGGCTTGGTAAGGGCTTCTTTCCTGTGGTTTTTCTCCCTTGTGAGGTGGAAGAACTCCTCTCTCAGGCCACAGGGAGGTCATTCCATTCTGAAGCTCATACAGAGACCTGCTGTTGAGATTAAATTAGATCATTATATAGGCAAAGGGACTTCCCACAGTGCTCCGTGCACCGTAGGCTCTCAGTAAGGAGTAGTTGAGAATGGATTCTTCCATCTAGGTCTTCAGTTAGTGAGTAATCGTACCACTCAGACTCGTGGTAAGTGACTGTCACAGGCATCCTTTCATTATCTCCTTTCAAGGGGCAAATGTTAGTGGAAATGCATTCTCGACGTGGAAACAGGACTCTGTACACTTTCCTATCCCCAGAAGTCGTTTGCAGGAGTTATAGGATGTGGTCGTCCCATAGCCCTCTACAACATCTTTCTCATCCTTGGTTTATAGATGAGGCCTTTGCACCTTGCCCTATGACTCCAGGTTTTCTGATTTGCAGTGGAAAGCACACATTAGTGACTTCCGTCTGAGCAGAGGCATTGCTTTGCTACCTGTGCAAGAGAAAAGAAGTCTTCTTTGAAAGTCTTTGAAGAAGTAGACTCCTGGCTATTGTAAATGACTCTGTTCTGCAGAGACAGACCCTATCAAAATCTAACTCAACCACTATCCAACACAAATCAGAATTACCACCCTCACAGTGGCCTGCGGCACTAGAACAGGCGCCTGATGCACCCACCTGGGTACAATTTTAGTTTTAATAGGCCACCTACCTTGCCAGAGTTTTTTCAGTTGATCTATGCAGAAAGAACCTTTCTTCTTTGCATGACAGTTTGTTGGATGTCTAGGGAAAGTTTTCACAGTTCCCAGGCTTTGAACATTTGGGCAGGAGCTTGGAAGAGCTATCTAAAATACAACCTATAATTTTATTCTCTTGGTGACTGCAAATACTTCCAAAGTCATTCTCTTGCTGATGGGTTTAGATCCTGCTCTGAAGACGCCCCAGTGGCTCAAACGGTAAAGAATCTGCCTGCAGTGCTAGAGACCTGGGTTCGATCCCTGGGTCAGATGATCCCCAGGAGAAGGGAATGGCAAGCCACTCCAGTATTCCTGCCTGGAGAATCCCATGGACCGAGGAGCCTGGTGGGCTACAGTCCATAGGGGTCACAAAGAGTCAGACACGACTGAGTGACTAGCACTTTCAGTTTTCTTTCTGAAGTTTTTCTACAGAAGAATCCTGCCACAAATTAGAAAGCATCACAGTAATGGAAGCTAATAGTCACAGATTAATTCCAGTAACCAGCCAAAAGACAGGAAAGTTTATTTTTAGAGATCATATCTGATATTTGATTCCCCTTTCAAAGCACATAAGGTCAGCCCTGCTTATAAGAAAAACCAACACTGCGAGTTAATACAGATCATAGACAAAAAAAGTTGGAGAAAGTTACTTACTTTAGAGAAGTGTTCTTCACTTGAAAAAAAATGCTTTTCCATGCACAGATTTTTGTTCAGCAGTAAGATTTAATCTAGTAAGATTTTTAAAGAAAGTATGATGGCCACATAGTCTCTGTAATATCTTATGTAAAATGAAATCTCTCTTCTGCTACCTGATTGGATTCCTAGCCAATCTGTATTCTTCTGCAAGGCTTGGACCAGATTGACACTGTCTTGGACCAATCACTCAGCCCTGGAGATGTGTGGCCTATCCCACTTCTTCATCACAAATCTCAGCAAGTTACTTCCATTTCAGAATGTATCTGCTGACCAGGTTTGGAGCTGAGTGAGGACTTAGGGTCTTTTTTTCCCCCTCTCTCTCTTTTTTTTTTAAAAAGAATCATTATTTTTAATCACAACAAAAATCACCCTTCTTAGGCTCTGTAAGCGATGCAGTGTTTTTGTTTTGATTCCTGCTTTATTCTAGCTTGTTTCTGTGTATTTTATAAAACGAATTGTAAAATTCAATATTTCATGAGACTGCTCTACAGAAATAGATGAAAATCTAGAGCAAGCCAATACAAAGGGCTCAGTGAACTGCAGGGTGGTCATATCTGCATCCTAATTCTGTTTATACAAGCCATTGCTTGACAGTCTTGTTAAAATTTCCTTTTTTTTTTTTTTCATTTTGTTTGTTAAGAGTTGAAGAAAGGCAATACTGGGGTGCCCTATTTTGCGGACTCAACATAGGGTCAATGAAAATGTCTATTAGATACCATGGAATACAAAAATGCTACTGAGAAGTTTCACTATAACCATATGAGGAGAAATAGTCCCATGTACATATTCTTAATTATGATTTGTTTCATTGCAAACAGTTGCCAGTTAGCACGTGTACTTTGAAGTCATTCTGTGACTTGGTATTTCACGAAGCCTATTTTTCAGTACTTCATCTCTTTAGTGCTGTGGCTTGAAGCACTGCAGCCTTTTCAGCCAACTGCAGACCAAAATGACAAATGGAAGGAAGCAAAACAGTTTTCGGGGAGCCAAGCTTGGAGGAGAACGTTAAACACCGAGCATCATTCACGTGCAGTCCTTATTTTGGGCAGAATTGATCTCCTTCCATGGCAATAAAACAAATATAGGCAGATCCTTTCTTTAGAAATTGATTCCAGAGTGCAGAAGAACCTTGAAAAGAAGAGAATGTATTTATTTTGCCTTGGTTTTCTGGGCATGTATTATCAGAAGTAATCACACATTTCATGTTTATGGGGCTTTACAATTCTCAGAGCTTCTTTCACATACATCATCTCATTGCCTCCTCGTCCAACCATCCAGTAAGGTCAGCAGGACTGGTCCCCACCCCATCTCCTCACCTTTTTACAGAAATCAAGTGAACAGAATTTAGTTGCAGCGTTTAGCTGTTTGCAGAGCCAAAGACCAAGAGTATGAGTTTAATGCCTATATCTTGGTTACCAGAAAATCTCTTTATTCTTGGAGCTTCAGCTTCGGTTTTGTCTTTATTAGTTCCCCTTCTCTTCCTCCCTATGTCTCCCTCCCTCTGTCCTTCCCTTTCTCTCCTCCCTCTCCAGTTTTTTAAATTGAATTTATCTGTAGGCTGCTTTCCTCCTTTTATCACCTACTCCTTTTGCCCTGGCAGGCAAGTTCTGACTTGTCAGTCTCTCCTCTCAGACAGCCCTCTATTCATATCCCACCACGTTTAACCCTTTTTTGGACCTGTATAAGCTATCTCCCACGTCCTCTTCCTATGAAATTCCATTCTTTTCTTTGTTTATTTCACTAGATATATATTGATCATTGACTCTAAGCCAGCCCCCATGCTCAGAGCTGCCCTCAAGTATCCCACAGTCCAGGGGATATTTGAGTGAACAAATCAAACTCTGTTTATCATGAATTAATAATTTTGTTTAGCTACAGTGCACTGGCTAAGTATTGATTCCCTCTTCCCCAACCTCTCCCTTCCCGTGCTTTGATCTTAGTAATAATGAAGTTCATTCACATCAAATATACCCTGGAAGAGAACATCAAAGTCCTGAATATAATAATTAATCCTGGATTTTGAAATCACCGATAGAAGGGAAGCTTATATAGAGAATATAGGTAGTTATGGGGTCACCCCCTATGGGTATGATTTATATTTTAGATTCTATTTTATTTTTTTAACAGAGTTGAAAATCTAATGTTAATCTGCATATTATTTTCATTAGGCTGGGGAATAATTGACACACACAAGTCACACCTGTTTGTATAATCTGCTAACTTTAAATCTAGAAAATTAATTGTCATCAGAACATGACTGAGAATCAGAAAAGTGACCCTTGCTCTTGGCTGCTGCTGCTGCTGCTAAGTCCCTTCAGTCGTGTCTGACTCTGTGTGACCCCATAGATGGCAGCCCACCAAGCTCCCCAGTCCCTGGGATTCTCCAGGCAAGAACACTGGAGAGAGGGTTGCCATTTCCTTCTCTAATCCATGAAAGTGAAAAGTGAAAGTGAAGTCGCTCAGTCGTGTCCGACCCTCAGCGACCCCATGGACTGCAGCGTACCAGGCTCCTCTGTCCATGGGATTTTCCAGGCAAGAGTACTGGAGTGGGGTGCCATTGCCTTCTCTGCTTGCTCTTGGCAGTAATTGTTAAATTAATTGGATCGTCAGGCTACTGAAAATGTGGCCAGAAGAGAGGAGGAAAAGAGAAGGAAGTGAGAGAAATAAAGGGCAAGATAGGTTAGTTATGTTTCTAGAACTTGCTGAAAAGAAGAAATCATGTTTTATTGAGTTCATTTTTTAAAGTTTCTTTAAATGCCCACTCATCGACCTATAAACTATTTTTCTGTGTTCTGTGATGCCAAAATGTGACCTGTGAATAGAACAAAATTTATGGAGACATATTCATCTCTACCAGGATTTGTGCAGTTCACATGGAGTCTATATATGCAAAAACTTTTATTCAGTGTTCACGCTTTGTTCAACAGCTTAGGACCTTCGTGTTGCCATTTTATGTATGGACAACCTAAGGAGACTCTGCTGGTCTCTTGAGATCCAAGGAAATCAGCACCACCCTTTTAAAAAAGATTTCTTTTGAGAGAAATGTGTTCAAAGCATTCACGATATTCCTGGCAATCCTCAAAGCCTAGTGAGGTACAAACTCATGTAGAACACTTGCCACCCCTGTCGGTTGGTAGCATAGCTGCAAGTACAAAAGCTGGGGGCAAAAGTATGAAAACGCTGCTATTACGGTGTGTGTTTGCCAAATGACTTTTTTTTTTTTTAATGTGGACCATTTTTAAAGTCTTTATTGAATTTGTTAGAATAATGCTTCTGTTTCATGTTTTGGTTTTTCGGCTTGTGGGATCTTAGCTCCCCGACCAGGGATCGAACGCGTACCCGTCTGATTGGAAAGTGAAGCCTTAACCACTGAGAGAAGCCCACCCCCCACCCCCACAGTGACTTCTTTTCATCAAGAAGGCACTTAGCCGTGGTGTGTGCACTGTGGTATTGTGGACGTGTTTAGCACGTGGAGATGATGTACATGATATACAGATGGTTTTGAGCTCTTGCCATTTGGGTTATGGCTCTACTGGAGAAGGGCATGGCAACCCACTCCAGTATTCTTGCCTGGAGAATTCCACGGACAGTGGAGCCATGGGATTGCTAAGAGTCAGACACGACCGACTGACTAAACACTTTCACTTTCTTGAGGATACAGCTTCACATCCCCTCTCAGAGTGATGAGGCCCTTAGTAGGCTCCCTTCCGGGAAGCTACCATCACAGCCCATGCTTCTTCTGACCTCGCTCCAGCTCTAAGAGGCCAGAGAGCTATTTTATCCCCTCCATCCTGTGCCCTTGGTGCCAGAGGCAACTGAAGGCACCAGGGTAAATTGCTATCCCAGCTCCAGAGCCTTTCTTCTGGGACAACGTTGCTTTCTAGCACACCATTGGATCTGGGGGGCTCTTTGCGTATATCCTGCATTATTGATTGCATGAATCCACTTGATTGTGGAAGTCTAATATGCCCCACTGAGGGCAGCTGACCATCACCATCTGTAGCTCTAAGTATTCTCTAATATGCTCTATTGACCCGATGTTGAGGGTTTCAGATATTTTCATCTTATCAGTGGTAAACCTTCAAAGAACTATTTTGCCCTTAATAGTGAATAAATTGGTTAAAAAAAATTGTACTGTTAGATTTTGCTCCTGGATCTGTTCATTCTGCAAATGAACATTTTTCATTCTTTACTCAAAATATAATTACAGTCATTAACTGGTATGGATTCTGTGAATAAAAAAGTTAGGTAATCACTGAGGAAAAATCTAACCTTGAAATTTAAGGGGAATAGAGAGGATGATTACAGAAAAGAGAGTTGAGAGAGATTGAATTTTGTTTTTCAGAGTTATTCCTCTAAACCTTACTAACATTATTCCTCTGAAATAAGTATAGATATGCAAGAGAGGTAAACAACTTTTAAGAGAAATCAATGCATGAAAGGTTAGAAGACATAAAGCACCTTTTCTTTTGTACTCATGCCAAGTAATTTCTTCGTGACTGTGCAGGGAATGCTTGATGTCTTTTTAATTCATTTATTATGATAGCCAGTATTTATCTAATGCCTATTGAATACAGAGTACAATGAGTGCTGCCTCTATTTTGTGCCTACTAAGTGTCAAAGCCACTCTGGTACCTTTTTTCCCAGAGCACTAATAATCATCTTCAGATCAATCAAAGATTGATTGCTTGCCAGAGGTCTACTTGTTATTCTGTGAATAAGGCTTCTCTGGTTAGGGTTCAATCCGATTTCTATTATTTCTGTGAACCACTGCTGAGACACAGAGATGTAGCTATACCCCTCTTCCCTTTGGTAGCCCTTCCTGTGTTGGGTGGGATGTTCACATCTTTTTACATTTGATAAAAATCAAGCCTCTTCTGCCTACTCATTTCAGCACTGGATAAAATGACAGTGTCACACACCGAGAACAGAACACTGCTTTGGTTGCTTCAACATTCTTTTTTTGGCCTCATTTTCCTCCCTCTCTACTGAGTTCTTGAGTCCAAATTTAGTGGTGATGACTAAGAAATTGCCAGGATGTGACAGAGCATTCACTTCATTGAGTCCTTCCTTGCCATTTTCCAATAGTTGTAACAATTGCCAACTTTTTTTTTTCCTCCGCATTTTGGAGGTGCCAGTATCTGTGTAGTATCTGTCATTCCGAACAGCTTCGAAGTCACACAAACAGGATTTGTCCCTGAAATGACAGCCTCCATCTACATGCAGCTGATTTCATTCTGTGGTGTTCAGGAAATTCCCTGCAGACTTCTTACTGGGTTGATACCTCTGAATTCCGGTGTTTCCAGTACGTCAGTCTGAACCTCTGCAATGTAAATCCTGTAAACCAGCAGTCCCCAACCTTTTTGGCAACAGGGACTGGTTTCGTGGAAGACAGTTTTTTCCAAGGACGGGGTGGGGAGGGGGCAGGGCATGGTTTTGGGATGATTCTCCTAAGAAGCGCACAACCTCGGTCCTTTGCATGTGCAGGTCGCAGTAGTCTTTGCCCCCCTATGCCAATCTAATGCTGCTGCTGATTTGACAGGAGGCGGAGCTCAGGCAGTAATGTGAGTGATGGGGAGTGGCTGTAAATACAGATGAAGCTTCGCTCGCTCACCTCCTTCTCTGCAGCCCAATTCCTAACAGACCACAGAGTGGTACTGGTCTACGGCCCAGGTGTTGGGGACCCCTGCTGTAAACAATAACTGAATGGTCTGCTGCGTGCTAGGCAATATGATCAGTCACTGATGGCAGACAGGCAGATTCAGAAATAAAAGACAAGTTCCTTGTCTTCCAGAGCCAAGCATGCACATGTTTGAGTCACAGGGCCATGCCAGAGATGGAGATAAGAGTTCCTGGGAGCACAAATACAAGTGTCATCGGTTCTGATTTCAGTCAGTTCAGTTCAGTTGCTCAGTCATGTCCGACTCTTTGCGACCCCATGAATCGCAGCACGCCAGGCCTCCCTGTCCATCACCAACTCCCAGAGTTCACTCAGACTCACGTCCATCCAGTCGGTGATGCCATCCAGCCATCTCATCCTCTATTGTCCCCTTCTCCTCCTGCCCCCAATCCTTCCCAGCATCACAGTCTTTTCCAATGAGTCAGCTCTTCGCACTGGAGTTTCAGCTTTAGCATCAGTCCTTCCAATGAACACCCAGGACTGATTTCCTTTAGGATGGACTGGTTGGATCTCCTTGCAGTCCAAGGGACTCTCAAGAGTCTTCTCCAATACCACAGTTCAAAAGCATCAATTCATCAGCATTCAGCTTTCTTCACAGTCCAACTCTCACATCCATACATGACCACTGGAAAAACCATAGCCTTGACTAGACGGACCTTTGTTGGCAAAGTAACGTCTCTGGCTTTTGAATATGCTATCTAGGTTGGTCATAACTTTCCTTCCAAGGAGTAAGTGTCTTTTAATTTCATGGCTGCAGTCACCATCTGCAGTGATTTTGGAGAACAAAAAATAAAGTCTGACACTGTTTCCACTGTTTCCCTATCTATTTCCCATGAAATGATGGGACCAGATGCCATGATCTTCATTTTCTGAATGTTGAGCTTTAAGCCAACTTTTTCACTCTCCTCTTTCACTTTCATCAAGAGGCTTTTTAGTTCCTCTTCACTTTCTGCCATAAGGGTGGTGTCATCTGCATATCTGAGGTTATTGATATTTCTCCCGGCAATCTTGATTCCAGCTTGTGCTTCCTCCAGCCCAGCGTTTCTCATGATGTGCTCTGCATAGAAGTTAAATAAGCAGGGTGACAATTTACAGCCTTGACGTACTCCTTTTCCTATTTGGAAGCAGTCTGTTGTTCCATGTCCAGTTCTAACTGTTGCTTCCTGACCTGCATATAGGTTTCTCAAGAGGCAGGTCAGGTGGTCTGATATTCCCATCTCTTTCAGAATTTTCCACAGTTTATTGTGATCCACACAGTCAAAGGCTTTGGCATAGTCAATAAAGCAGAAATAGATGGTTTTCTGGAACTCTCTTGCTTTTTCAGTAATCCAGCAGATATTGGCAGTTTGATCTCTGGTTCCTCTGCCTTTTCTAAAACCAGCTTGAACATCTGAAAGTTCACGGTTCACATATTGCTAAAGCCTGACTTGGAGAATTTTGAGCATTACTTTACTAGCGTGTGAGATGAGTGCAATTGTGTGGTTATTTGAGCATTCTTTGGCACTGCCTTTCTTTGGGATTGGAATGAAAACTGACCTCTTCCAGTCCTGTGGCCACTGCTGAGTTTTCCAACTTTGCTGGCATATTGAGTGCAGCACTTTCACAGCATCATCTTTCAGGATTTGAAATAGCTCAACTGGAATTCCATCACCTCCACTAGCTTTGTTTAGGAGACGTCATATATGATTTCAGGAGCAGTCATATTTGAGCTCAGTCTTGAGGAATGAGAGGAAAGCCAGTTGGTAGAGAGATCCAGGAAATGATGTGAATGGGGTTTATAAAGGCACAAAGGCACAGACTGAAGGCACGGTAACGACTACATTGTGGAGAATTTTAAATGCCACATGAAGCTGTCATTTTACTCTAGGAAGGCTAAACCAACATTCTATGCAATCGTGCACATCCCCAGAGAACACGTGGAGACTATTTTAGTCATATTTCTTTGTAGGCATACCTTGGCTTTCCCTATGTTGAGAATTCTACAAAGAGGAGTGTTCACAGCCCATAAATAGAACGCTTTGGTTCCTACCCTGTGATAGTTGCCTTCAAAGTACATTGCTTCTTGAGTAGGTTGAATTTGTGTGAGTCTTCTGAGTCTCTATTGAGTATGCCCCTAGGCTGAAATTATCCCAAAAGATGACTCTGTTCCAGGCGCTCTGGAAGCCAGATGGAAGAACCAGTGAAATTACTGAGTGAAACAGATTTTGTGGATTTCCAGAAAAAAAGAAAAGTGTTCAATTATTTAACATTAAGAAAAAAAGCCGCCTCATTTGAGGAATCTGTCTCTCTTTGCTGAAGTGATTCTCTGATACTGTTGCTCAGATAGTATACTTTGCTTGGAATGCTACCTGACATGAAAGTGAAGGAAGGTAGGACCATGGAGGCATTGTTCAGAAAGGACAGGTGTCCGGAAAGATTGCAACATTTTATTGCAAGGTGGGTTTTTTTTTTCAAGTTTTATCAAAACTTATTCCTGATAAGATCCCAGCAAAAATAGCAAGAATCAAAGGGCATCCTTGGTGTCACTGTCATAGGAAACTCACTTAGCATTTTCCTCATTATCTTGGACTCCAAGTGGACCCACTGCTACCCTGCAGATTGTTTAGAGATTAAAATACGCTGTTCATTTCATTCTGTCTACAAATGGATATTTTACATAGCTATTTATTGTATAATGCACATTTTGCAAAGCTTAAAAGAAGGTTTTCTGGTTTTGTTTGTTTTCAGAAACAGTCTGTTGGGTCAGGAACCCTTCATTTGTATGGGGAAGTCCAAAGAAAACATGATCACGTAAATGGCAGAAAATCAGATTGTCAGGTTCAAAATCCCCTGGGCTGCTCTCTCATGTCTGCTTGTAGAATTACTGTAAATTCCTTGCTTCTATATTGATTTGTGTGAAATGTTACTGTAAGGCTAGGATGGGGTGATGAGGGACTTTTTTTTCTGTTTTTAAGTCAAGGTCCAATGATCTGAAAAAAAAATCAGTTTAGTTTATCTAAAAGTGAAAGTTAGTCTTTCTTAGTAGCATCTCTTTAAAAATCTAGGCATTCAGTATTGTAACACTGTAACACAGATTTCAGCCTGGGGCAATTGAAAATTATAGCATATAGTAACTGGACAATCTATGAAAATTAAGTACAAGGATGAGATGTTTATTTCTCATATTTAATCTTGAAAGGAACAAAGCTCCATGTGACAGTGTTACGCTTCTCTCTTCAATCTTTGGCTCCTCTGTTTATCCAATACATTACACTTACGTGACTGGTGCTCATTTTTCCATTACCTTATTACAAAGAGAGCTAATAATTGATCAGTAGCCCTTGCACTTAGGGCTTTTTATAAAGCATCACGTGAAATGTTATATATAGTCTCGGTTTCCAGTGATAATAGTTTCTGCTGTCAAAATAGAATGCCAGTCATAACAAGCTTTAACAAAGTATGTCCTAAACTTCTGAAGGGCAGTACCATATGGTTCTCCATGAAATTCATAGCTGTAAATATTGAGCTTTTGTTTATTTACATTTCTTGTAGGAACATTTCACACCTGAGTGCAAATTCAAAGAATCGGTGTTTGAAAATTATTACGTGACATATTCATCGATGATATACCGTCAGCAGCAGTCAGGCCGAGGGTGGTATCTGGGTCTGAACAAAGAAGGAGAGATCATGAAAGGAAACCACGTGAAGAAGAACAAGCCTGCAGCTCACTTTCTGCCCAAACCACTGAAAGGTAAACCTGAGAGTATAGCAGCTGTGGATGGAGTGAGTATCGGTATGGAAACCAAGCCTTTATTTTGAAAGTGGAACATAATCCTTCCATCCTGAGGCATTTGTACAAAAATTCGGTAAAATTTTACACTTAAAAAGAACATTAAAGCGTTGATGGGAACATCTAATCTCCTGATTGGAGTTGACCAAAAAGTTTATTTTGGCCAAATCCTAATGAACTTTTGGCCAACACTATATCTACATATGGTATATCTACATGTGGTAACACCTTACTTATGTGGAAATAGCTTAATTGCTAACTCAGGACAGCCAAGAACCTCAAGGTATGCCAAAATAGTTAGAAACACAGATGCTCAAATGCGTGCACACTTAACACTTATTGGAAACCTCCTTGGGCCCAACAGTATTGTCCCAACAGTTTTCATTCACAGTTTTGTTTTTCGGTCATTATTAGCAGCTTGGTGGCAAATGAGAGGGCTTCCATGGTGGCTCAGTTGATAAAGAATCTGCCTCCAAGGCAGGGGATGCGGGTTTGATCCCTGGATTGGGAAGATTCCCCTGGAAGAGTGCATAGCCACCCACTCCAGTATCCTTACCTGGAGAATTCCATGGACAGAGGAGCCTGGTGGGCTGCAGTCCATGGGGTCATAAAGAGTTGGACACAAATGAGAAACTAACACACACACACACACACACACACACACAGAGCAAGTGAGAAAGTGTGAGGGATAGGAATGGGCTGCAGGAGGTAGGGATGACAGAAGGAGTGAGACACAGCGGAAAGGGGGTAGAAAATCCAGACAAAGCATAGCAAGCCTTTCAAGAGGTTACTGGCCCGAGGTTAGAAGAGCAGTTTACCAGAGGGGCAGTCTGCCCAGTCAAGTCAGCACAGCACCCTTTGACAGCACATTTTCTGGACCGAGATTACTTGAATCCACCTGCAGTGCGGGAGACCTGGGTTCAATCCCTGGGTTGGGAAGGTCCCCTGGAGAAGGGAAAGGCTCCCTGCTCCAGTATTCTGGCCTAGATAATTCCACGGACTATACAGTCCATGGGGTTGCAAAGGGCCGGACATGACTGAGTGAGTTTCACTTTCACTTTTCATATAAAACCATCAGTGATGGAAATAAGGCATTAGAATTCTCTACACACCTCTGTACCAAGACTGGCTTTTGCTTCATCTGGTCCAGTTCACTCTCTGCTGAGTCTCTGAAAGCAGCATTTCTCAGGTTTGGCCTCCAGCAGAGAAGCCCAGGGGGTAGAAGGAAAGCTGAGGGCCAATGCGATGGCCTCTGATGCCGTGTCTCTGTGCTTTGTAGTGGCCATGTACAAGGAGCCGTCTCTGCATGACCTCACGGAGTTCTCCCGATCTGGAAGTGGGACCCCGACCAAGAGCAGAAGTGTCTCCGGCGTGCTGAACGGAGGCAAGTCTATGAGCCACAACGAATCAACGTAGCCAGTGAGGGCAAAACAAGGGCTCTGGAACAGAACCTTACCTCCAGGTGCTGTTGAATTCTAGCAGTCCTTCACCCGAAAGTTGAGATTTGTCAATGACGTTTACCAAACAAACAAGGCAGAGTTCACTATTCTAATCTGCCATCAAACCTTCTCATCCACCCAAAAGCCCCATAATTTAGATCGAGCTTGTGCAAAAACACAGTGCCGAGCCTGATCAGTGAACTAAATCTGGGAGAAGGACTGCTCAATTTTCTCATGATCTCACCTCTGCTTAGGGGAAGACAAACCAAAAACATTTCACAGCACTAATGCTGATTAAGAAAAATTTGCTCTCCAACCAAGACAATTGAAAAGACCACCATTATTCTTCAAAAACAAACAAAACAGAAAACAGAACAAAATTAACTGCTTCCGTGTTTTGTAGGGGCAAACAAAATTCTGTGAATCGTGTTGTTTTTTTGGCTTAATGTTTTCTATCTATGCTTGATTCATATGTATTCTTTACGTTGCAATTTTATGATTTCTGAAATTCAATGGTTCTATTGACTTTCTGTCACTTAATCCAACTCAACCAAATTCAGGGTTGAAGCTGAATTGGCATCTCAGGCTCAAGGTTCTTGTGATTTTACCATTTTTTCCCCTTTAGATTCGTAGTATTCTGGTCAAGTTCTTGTGCTGTACTTTGTGCGTAGAAATTGTGTTGTGTTGTCAACCCCAGTCAGTAAAGATTACTTAAAAATAAAGATCATCCTCAAGTGTAGTTTTCTCTTAATTCCATTTGTGTTATCATGTTAAACTATTATTGTGGCTTCTTGTGTAAAGACAGTAACTATGGAACTGTGATGTTGTCTTTTGTGTTGTTAAAATAAGAAATGTCTTATCTGTGTACGTATGAGTCCTCCTGTCATTGTATTTGGCACGTGAATATTGTGTACAAGGAAATGTTAAGACTGGTTACCCCTAAACAACATATACTTATACCTGCTTCTGGAAAAGTGTTTAAGACTTAGCTAGGTTTCCATTTAGATCTTCATATCTGTTGCATGGAAGAAAGTTGGAATCTTGGCATAGAGTTGCATGATATGTAAGATTTTGTGCATTAATAATTGTTAAAATCTGTGTTCCAAAAGTGGACATAGCATGTACAGGCAGTTTTCTGTCCTGTGCACAAAACAGTTTAAAAAAAAGTTGTTTAATATTTGTTGTTGTATACCCAGATACGCACCGAATAAACTCTTTATATTCATTCAAAGAAAAATCCTTGAACTTGTATTTACTGTGTCCATTATGTGCCGTGAATTGTGGTAGAAACTGGAGTTACTCATTGAATTATATATATATCTGATCACTGCCTTCAAATAATCTACAGTCTAGAGATTTATATTCACATGAATACTCTAAAAAGTGTAATAATTATACTTAAACTGCAGGCTGGAACAGAAGAATTCTCATTCCCATTCAGTGATGAACTGTACAAAAGGAACTATATTCTAGTACCCTGCTGTTCACACTTTCATTTCCCCCTCTCTCATGCTTATTTCTTTCCATAGAGGAAAGGCGTGAGACTAAATATCTCAAGTCCTTTCCATCTCTGAGAACTGAACATAGCTAGTTTCTTTTTTTATTAAAATTTCAAACCATAAATTAAAAATAGAAAGAATTTTATAGTGAATTCTGGTAAACCTACACCTGTGTTCTAATATTCACATACTACTATACTGTATATCTATCCATCCATCACTCCATCTTATTTGTGATATGTTTCAAAATCAACTACAGATATCTATACACTTCCTCCTAATTTGGTATGTATCTCTGTAACTAGAGTTTGGTGTCCATTTGCAGTATTTTTCATCATATACAACTTACAATAAAATGCACATAAAGTATCTTTGTTGAGTTGACAGATGCATACATTTGGGTTACCATAAACATTGTCAGTGTTGATGACTTTTCACTATCTCCCCAAAGCTGCCATTGCCTGGTCATGATGCTTCAGGAGTCAACCATGTAGGAAGGTGAGAGTGGAGGAACAGGATGCAACATAATTGGCATCCGTCAAATAAAGTTCCTGGGGCCCCAAGCAGCATGCTCTCGCACAAAGGAAGGCTGCTGATTCCTAAGACACCTAGGCTGGATTCAGCAGGAGCTCTTAGCTTAGGCCAACCCAGCCCAGTTCAGTCACATTGTGATCCTGTCTTAAGCCCTTATACCAGAGCTCTTAGGTCCAGCTGCATGAAAGATGCTGCCTGACCAGTTTGGACAGGAGCCTGGGTACCCTATGCCATAACCAGACTCACTCAACCTTGCCCCCCTATTCAGTCTTCCTAATTTTCAATCCATAGAGAAAAGTACTGCATTGTCTCAGTCTTGCTCCAAGGACTTTAAGATTTTATTATTGATGAGTTTCCTTGCAGCTTTTCCTTTTTCATTGCTCAAGAATAGTGTAGGTCTGCTGGTAACAAACAAGTCAGTACTTTGGAGTCCCAGGGAAGCTTGGCATAAATTAGAAGTGGCCAAAATGCCCAGGAATAATCCTTTAGTCCAGCATTCTCTATGAGCTGACTCAGGTTGTTTTTAACTGAAGGTGATGTTTAAATAAGTCAATAATTAAACTGACCTCCAAAAATACCTCACCACAAACAGCGATACTTTCACATACCTTCATTACACACACACACGCACCAGTAACATTTCTCGTGGTTGGAAACATTAGCTATGCCAAATGTTTGATGAAACAACAGTTTTGGAAAAACACCACAAGGACTGTTGGCTCACAGATATATGTGTCCACATTGTAGACACCTAGAGGGCTTGTAAGATACAGATGGCTGGACCCTACCTCCAGTGTTTCTGATTGAGTAGGTCTGGAGTGGGCTCAAGCCTTCAGATGTTTAAGTTCCCAAGTAAAGCTGCTGGTCCTGGGGAACCATGTTTTGAGAACCACTGGCACACACATTATCCTTCAGGATTGAAACTGTATTAGAACATTGAATTCTAGAAAGTTCAGTGTTAAGGAAGCCTGCTTAACTGAGAACTGCTGGGATGAACTGCTGCTGCTCTGACCATGAAGGCACAGTTTCACAGAGCCCATATCAGCCCTGCAGTAGAGCAATGGTCCTCAGGCCTTTGGGGAGACCAGAACCACCCATGGTGTTTGGCCTGCTTCCACAGCTTTAGGCTAGGCCTAGAATGTGCCAAATTGGGAGCCCACCACAGTCTGAGACCACTGCTCTGTTTCTTGCACTCAATCTCAGGTAGTCACACTCTCTGTTAGTATATATCCACAGAGTATATACAGAGAAGTGTATATCTTGTCGACCTGAGTCTAGGAAACAATATGGAAAACAATACCCCTTTCTTCAAGCTTCTTGCAGTTATTTAAAAGAAAAACGAGTGCCAAAGTTTTCCTCAAAGAGTTGCTCTTGTACCTGGAGGGAACACGAATCCTTAAAGGACTGAGCAGGGAAGTGATCTGTGTAGCCCTTATCGCCACCTTCCTCACTGGCCTGGTCCTAAACAAATCAAGTTCACTGAGTGAGAGAGTGATAGTCACTCAGTCTTGTCAGACTCTGCAACCCCATGGACTGTAGCCCGCCAGGCTCCTCTGTCTATGGAATTCTCCAGGCAAGAATACTGGAGTGGGTTGCCATTTCCTTCTTCAAGTTCACTGAAGAACTTGTCAAAGGAGCCAGCAACATGTATCCAAATTTTCCAAACAGCCATAATCCAAGTGAACACGGTGGAGGAAATGAATATCCAATAGGATCATCTCTTCATCTACACTGACTGATTATATTAATAACCAATCTGTGGAGAAGGCATGGCGGAATCCAGGGCTGATGACCACTTTAAATAAATGTCATCCAGGTGCCTTAGAAACCTCATTTAGTTGAGGTGTGTCATTCATGAGATAAATTGAAATGTACCCTCACTGGCACATCGTATTCCTACCAACAGTCTTTCCAAGGCGATCTAGACTTCTATTATCACACTTCTCAAACTCCTTCCAACCTCTAGTTTAAGCCATTTCCACATTTTAGATCTTGATTATAGCAGCACCCTATTAGAGTACCAGAATCTGTACAGGAATGTGGTAGTGGCAAATGGATGACCATTTCCAATCAAAACCAAGTGGAGAGCTGTAACTAGGGTAGGCATTTGTGCCCCAAATTATTAACTTTATTGACAATGACAACTTATCATACGTTTCATCATGCTATATGCCAAAACACGTGGTCCCAGGGTTTGGCTCGATGCATTTTGCTATCCTGGAATGAAGCCACCTGGCCACCATGTTAGCTTTTTCTGACACCTTGGGTGTGCCCTTTCCCACTAATGAATGGGAATGCTACAAGCAGGTACACGCAACAGAATGTGCCTTAAATTCTGGGTTGCTATTTATTCTCTAAATGAGAATAAAAGGGGGAAAATCCACACTTAAGAGAAAGAGCATTTGAGTGCTCTTCTTCTTTTTATTTTATTTTTATTTATTTATTTTTACTTTTTTACTTTATGATACTGTATTGGTTTTGCCATACGTTGACATGAATCCACCACAGGTGTACATGAGTTCCCAACCCTGAACCCCCCTCCCACCACCCTCCCCATATCATCTCCCTGGCTCTTTTTTTATGAATCATCACATCCTGGACCTTTTTAATCTCTAAACATTGTGCTACTTTTTAGAGGTTAGTTTGAATTTGCTACACAGAGAGCAATATTCTATGCCAAATAAGTCAGCCCTTTTGCTAATACACATGAATACAAATGTCTGGTATTTTCTTCATCACACTCACTCTAATAAAAAAAATAAAGGAAAGTACAGGGCATCTTCTGGAAATGTTTCCACTTCTACGTGGGCATTCTTGAAGAGGTTTATAACAGCTGCAATTCTGTCATTATGCAGGCAGTCTTTCTAGAACACCCAATATGGCTGGTTTTCAGTATTAGGATTCCAAACGAATTTACCAAATATCAATGCAATCTCTTCTTTTCTATTAATTTTGTTTCACACACTCTGCCTCTCTGTCTCTCGTCAGTCACTTCACACACACACACACACACACACACACACACACACACACATAGATGTGACTCCGAAGATTCTCAGAGATGCTCTGTTTCTCTGGGAGGATAACATATGTCTATTCCGTAGGGAGACTGGGACAGCCAAGTTTAAAAAACCAGGACTCAAGACAGAGATGGCCAACAGGTACCTGAAAAGATGCTCCACTCACTAGCCATGAGGGAAATACAAATCAAAATCAGAATGAGGTACCTAACCTTACACCTGTCAGAACAGTTGTTACAAAAAGGACACGAAATAATAAGCATTGGTGAGACTGGAGAAGCAGGAGCCCTCCTACACTGTTGGGAATGTAAATTGGTGCAGCCACTATGGGAAACAATATGGAGGAACCAAAACAGTATTGTAAAGTAAAATAAAGTAAAAATAAACATTTTTTAAAAAGATATAGAACTACCATATGATCCAACAATTCCATTTCTCCATATTTGCTTAAAGGAAACAAAAACACTTATTTTAAGGAATCTGAAAAAGAATATATATCTATATATATACAGATATATATATATATATATAAAACTGAATCACTGCTACAATAGGAAACCAACACAACATTCTAAATCAACTACAGTTCAACTGAAAAAAGAATGTAAATAAGATAACCTAAAAAAAGATATGTGCACCCTTAAGTTTATTGCAGCGTTATTTACAGTAGCCAAAATATGGAAGCAACCTAAGTGCCCATTGGTAGATGAATGGGCATATAGATATACAGTGCAATAGTACTCGGCCATGAAGAAAATGAAATCTTGCCATTTGTGACAACATGGAAAAAGCAAACAAAACAAAAATAGACTCATAGGTACAGATAGCACACTGGTGATTACCAGAGGGGAAGGAGGTGGGGGTTGTACAAAATAGATGAAGGGGATTAAGAGGTACAAACTTTCCGTTGTAACATAAACAAGTCATGGGGATGTAATGTACAGCACAAAGAATAGAGCTAATAATACTTTAATAATTGCATGTGGGGACAGATAGTAACTAAATTTATTATGATCATAGTGATCATTTTATAATGTATAAAAATTTCAAGTCACTATATTGTACATCTGAAGCTAACATAATATTATAAGTCAACTATACTTCAAAAAATACTGGGAAGAATAAAATCAGATTTAAAAAATAGTGCCCCCTGGCTTCTGAAGCTGTCCTACCAGCTATGACACTTCTTTTCACTAAGGAGAATTGTTCAGATTTGTCCCCACAACATGTTAGCATGTCTGTACATTCTGTACTCTAAATAATTGTGTGCACTCAACTTATTTTCAATTCTGCAAAGTTAACACTTAGAGTAAGAGAAATGTACAAGGGTGATGACTGAGTAAAAACTCAGCTCCTTGGTGTCAATTTCTCAGCTTGTTGGCTCAGTGGATATTTTTTACCTTATAAGCCTTCAGTGCACCGTAGCACATGACTGAGGTCTGGAGAAAGCATTCAGACAAGGATAAATGGATTGATACTGAGTGAATCTTGCAGAAAAAAAAAGAGATATTTTGGGGTTTGAGCAATGGGGACATTTCCCTTCCTTATTGGGATTAGTAAAGTGGAACTCCAACTGGAAATAACTATTCAGTTTTACATTCTTCATATATGTAAACCTCTCCATCACTAATACCCTTGTATAATATAAACTGAATGGTTCCAAACCAAGTGTTCTTTTCTTCTTTAAAAGTTGCAAAACTAGGATCAATTAGTTCTCCAAGACTGGCTGTACTACAGTTTCCCCTTTAATATAAAACAGCTGAACAAAACAGCTTGCACAACATTTGAGTTTCCTGGGTCTTAGGGACATTTCAAAGTACATCATCATTACATTCACCAATGTGCCGTATGCCAAATCCACACAAAATCCACACCACTTCCCTATGGTGTGTGTATGTAGTGGGTAGGGCACTAGAGTTCTGCTACCTACTCTTAGGGGAAGTTTCAGTGAGGAGATATCCAAATATCCTTGAAGTCACCCATATCAAGTAGAATATTATGCCACTAAACCGCGCTAGAAACCAAATACACAGGTTCTACTTTTCAGAAACTCTCAGTCTAGAATAGTCAACAGACGTGCAACTATCAACTTTAGTCAGATTAGGACAAACACTGTAATACATATAATCAAGGTGTCAGGAGAACACAGCGGTGGAAGAAAATTGATTAGAGAAATTGAAAATGTTTCAAAGAGGAGTTCATCTGAGTGGAGTCTTAAAAGACAAATAGAACTTCAACAGTTAGAAAGGTAATATAGATGACTGTAGGACCAAAAACCAATATAAACAAAACACAGACTCATTAAAAAGCATTGAATGTCCAGAAAACATTAATCAGACTAGCATAGCTGGACGATAGGAGGCGGAGCCCCTGCTATGCATGCAAGAGATGCTTGGGAGGAGAATAACATCCCCACCATGCTTTGTTCCATTATGTCTCATTGCCGGAAAGAGACTGTGAGCCACCTAGGTCTGGATTATTGGCATGTATAATATAAGTTTTGAAGCCTAGTTGCTCTATGTTTCGTAAAAACCCAGTGAGTAAATTGCTGTCTTCAGTAGACAAAAATCAAAGATAATGGTCTATGAGCCAAGTATGAATCACAATCTTGCCTATTAGACTGGAGTGGATGGGTCTTATTAATTCCCCCTTTGCATCTATTGAACAATCTGTTCTTTGCCAGCTTTAAAAAAGAATTTGTCAAGCAATATGGGTTGTTTGACCAGTACAATCACATAGAGAAAGAAAAGCAGCAGCAAGATAATGAAAGGAAAACTTTCTTCCAGCAAATTCCTTCCATCTAAATGTACATTTTAAAGATTTTTTTTCCTTTGAATAAAGTTTATTTGGAGTTTTCAAGTTTCCAAAGTTAAAATAACATCTCTGCCTCCCTCTGTATACTCCATCACATACGGGCCCCTACGCATGCCATGGGTGAGCATGCACACACAAACACACACACAATATTTGTATACTTCTTTGGGAAGGAGAGTTAAAGTTTTCATATAATGTAGCATACAAAGTTCTTAAGTATAAAATTAATTTGGCTTGACAAACATAATCACCATGCAACCCAAACCCTTGTAATATAGAGTGTTTCCAGCACCACAATCAGTTTTCTCATGCCCCTTCCCAGTCAATTCCCACCCACAACCCAAAGGCAACCAGCAGTCTGATTTTTTCACCTTAGATCATTTGTTCCTGTTTTAGAACTTAGTATAAATATTATCATACATATGCAGTCTTTGTGTAACATTTCTTTTGCTCAGGATAATGTTTCTGAGATCCATGCGTGTTGTTGTGTGTTATCTGTATTTCATCCTGTCTATTGCAGTGTTGTTGTTTAGTCGCTAAGTCGCTTTGTGACCCCATGAACTGTAGTCCGCTAGGCACCTCTGTGCGTGAGTTTCTCCACGCAAGAATACTGGAGGGGGTTGCCATTTCCTCCTCCAGAGGATGATCTTCCTGACCCAGGGATTGAACCCGTGTCTCCTGTATTGGCAGGCAGATTCTTTACCACTGAACCACCAAGGAACATAATTTGGCTATACCCACAGTTGGCTTATCCATTTCCAGTTGGCAACACCTGGGCTGTTTTCAAATTTGGGCTGTTTGGAAGAGAGCTGCTATAAACAGCTTCATATGCAGGTTTTTGTGGAAACAGGCACATAAGTAAATACCAAGATGTAGATTTTCTGTTCTCCTAGAGTAGGTGTATGGTTCATTTTATGCATCTGTCAGAACTTTCTCCAAAGTAGTACTTTTTTTACACTCCTATCAGCAGAGTATAAAGTTCCAGTTGCTCCAAATCCTTGTCAGCATTTGTGTCTTCATTCTTTTTCATTTTAACCATTCTGGTATGTGCGTAGTGGTTATCCCATTTGGCTTTAATCTGCATTTCCCTGATGATTAGTTATGTCTACCACATTCTCATGTGCTTATTGGCCATTTGTGTATCTTCCTTTGTGACATGTCTGCTCCCATGATTTGCCCATTTATATCACATTGTCTTTTTATTATTGATCTGTAGGAGTTCTTTATATAACCCAGATACTAGTTCTTTGTCAGATATATGATTTGTGAATATTCTCTTCCAGTTTGTGGCCTTCTCATTGATTGTTTTCATGATGTCTTTTAGTGAGCAGACATTTTAATTTTGATAAAATCTAATTTATAAATTATTTTCTTTCATTATTATTGATTTTTATGTCTTATCCTTAGCTTTTATGTTTTATATCTACGATCCAGCTCAAACTAACTTTTGTGTACAGTATAAGGTCCTGCTGCTCCTGCTGCTGCTAAGTCGCTTCAGTCGTGTCTGATTCTGTGCGACCCGATAGATGGCAGCCCACCAGGCTCCCTCGTCCCTGGGATTCTCCAGGCAAGAACACTGGAGTGGGTTGCCACTTCCTTCTCCAATGCATGAAAGTGAAAAGTGAAAGCGAAGTTGCTCAGTCGTATCCGACTCTTAGCGACCCCATGGACTGCAGCCTACCAGGCTCCTCCATCCATGGGATTTTCAAGGCAAGAGTACTGGAGTGGGGTGCCATTGCCTTCTCCAACTACACAGTCTAAATTACTGTAACTCTCTAATAGGTCTTGAAGTCTGGTAATAATTCCTTCTACTTTGTTCCTCTTTTCCGGATAGCTTTTGAACATTCTAGGTCCTTCTCTGGGGAGCTGGAGATGTCCCACAAGGCTTGCTCTTTAATCTGCCCTTCTACTTTTCCATCCCCTCCGAGTGCTCACCTGATCTCATGTTTTCATTCATCAATGCTAACTAATGAATCTCCAAATCGAATCGTAATCTCTGGCTAAGTCCAATTCATGCTCCAAGCCCATGTAGACATTCCCCTAAAGCTTAGCTATTTCTCCACGTCAGCAATGAATTGAACTCACTAGGCTTTCCCCCAAGCCGGCCCAAATGAGAAGTATGATCACTCTTACCAGCTTCAAGCTCAGAAATACAAGGTCTTTGAATTGTCTCTTCATCTCCCAAGGCTAATCACTCATGGTTGCAAATATTTATTTATTTTTCTTTTCTATTTTGTTTTTTTTTTGAAACCATTCTCAAAGCCACCTTCTCTGGAACATTCCACCTGTATTAATGCTGTTGTCTCCCACTACCTCCACTTCATATCCCAGTTAGATAAACTTCCTAAAAATCCTTTGGGCCATATTGTTTCCTTATTTGATAATGTCTGATCAATTTCAAACCTCTGCATTTGGTCCTTGGAGGCTCTTCCACATGTGTATGCATGTTCAGTCACCTCAGTTGTGTCTGACTCTTTGTAACCCTGTGGACTGTAACCCCCCCCACCCCCTCTCACCAGGCTCCTGTGTCCATGGGATTCTCCAGGCAAGAATACTGGAGTGGGTTGCCATGCCCTCCTGCAGGGGGCTTCCTCCAACTCTCTCACTTCCTCTCCTAGCAGTCTTTATAAATAAATGTGCTATCTGGTACTTATTTGAGCCTTTCTTTTTAAAAAATTAATTTATTTATTTTAATTGGAGGCTAATTACTTTACAATATTGTGGTGGTTTTTCACCATACATTGACATGAATCAGCCTATTTGAGCCTTTCAACAATATTTTTCTAACTACATAAAATCCAGTGTAGCTGTAAAAATTTTTCTCAGGTCAGAAGGGAAAAAACATTACTTAGTCACCATGCCACATTAAATGTTTTCACTTTTCAATAATCATTTTGGCATAAAATTCAATTATTTAACTATCTCACTTTTTAAAATATTCTTGCATCTATTGATGAATAAAGCTCTGAGAGCCCCCTTAGATTACTTCATTGTTCTAGCACTTGCTACTCAGCATTGGCTATGTAGTTCATCAAAACCTCAGGTCCTCCGCAACCTGACCAACGATGCTAAACAGGAATGCTCTCGATTGTGTTCCTAGACACTTCTGTAGGGAGCACACTTTAGGCATTTGTTCTTTTGTTCTAATGACAAGGAAGGTATTTTCAAAATGTACATTAGGAAATACTGACACTTCTTTTCATATTTTATACGTGACTAATCTCCCACTACATCCCTCAGTCTAGGCTCCAGATCATTCCAACTCATTGTTTCCTAAAGAAATGCCTATCATTGTAGAAAGAAGCTGAGTGTGGTTTTCATTTTATTAGAATTTGGGAGATAGGCACTCCCATTCTAGCCATCTCACTCACCTGCTTGGTGAGGTAGGATGAGTCACTTCTCCTCTCTCCAGTTTTTCATTTGGAAAATGTGGGGTTCAGAATCAATGTTGAAGGTTACTCCAGTTACCCTTCGTCTAAGATCATATTGAAGGCCACTATGGTCTGAATGTGTCCCTCCCAAATTTCATATATTGAAATCTTAATTTTCAATGTAATGCGATTAGGTGAGGCCTTTGGAAGGGGCTTAGGTCATGAAGATGGATGCCTATTGAGTAAGATTAGTGTTTTATAGAAGTGACAGGGATCCATCACCCCTTCCTCCATGGGAGGACACAACAAGAAGTCTGTACCCTGGGAGAGGGCCCTCACCCGTCAGTGCTGGCACCCTGACTCTCAGACTTTCAGCCCTCAGAAATAAATTCCTGTGTTTATAAACCACCCAGCCTGTGGTATTTTTGTTATAGCAGCCAGAATGGACTAAGATAAAGGCCTTCTGGGTGTCTGGGTGTGAAGTCCTTCCCTCAAAATATAGAACATAGGAAACTTGCAGTCTATTCAAACATTAAGTGGGCCCTGGATCTAGAACTATTGTATCACTGGACCATATTTGGACCCCAAAACTTGAAAGTAAAACTTACAGAAATGGTCAAGAGAATGAAATATGCTACCCTTACTATCAAGTCTGGGGACCCCAAAATACACATTTTACAAGCATGATACCTCATCTATCACACTTATTCATTTATCAAAAATGCATTGAGTTCTTACTAAGGTCCAGGCCTTGTGTATGTACTCAGAATATGAGGATGAAATAAATTCGATCCTTGTCCTAGGAAATAATACAATCTAAAGAGGAAGATAGGACATCTACAAATAAACTACCCTATTGACTGGAATGCTAGGTATAATCTTTACAAAGTGTCCAAGGACCACATTCTGCTAAGTTAGCAACATCATAGCAAATAGAGTTTCTGCCGCCAATTAGGAAACTAGAGTCATTTCAGTCCCTTGGGCTGTAGGGTTTTTTAAGGAACACTTATTGCCTTTTCTTCCCTGGCATTGCTAGTGTGAGAACATATCAAGGATTTTACATTTTCTAATAACCAGAATTGTTCTCGCAGTATAAAATATAAGTATAGTGAGAAAATGCCCTAAACCTAAAACTAACGTTAGTGAGGTTGAGAGACTGTCATTTTGAAATCCACTATTAAAAGATTCACAGGGTAAAATTTTAACAACAAACACACATAAATAAGCAAACCTATACTCTCATAACTCTCCTCCATTATTGCATTATCCTTGTACTTTACTCCCTGATCCCAGAAGGTGGTGTTTCTGAGCCTTTCTTTTCTGCCATGACATTCACTCAAATGGATCTATTGTGATTCGTTTCAATTTCCAGATTACTAGCTTTGACTCCTCACCTCTTCTCTTCACTTGAGGAAAGCTATCAAAATGTAGGTGAGTGCAACATAACAACTGTAGGACTAAGCACAAGTCTTCTCTGACTGACTTCTTAATATTTTTGTCTTGAAATTATGATAGATTCATGGAAGATGCAAAGAGTACAGAGAACTTTGTGTTCTCTTTACCTACTTCTCCTAAAGGGAACTATCCTAGGATATCCAAACAAGGAAATTGACACTGGTACAATCTACGGAGTTTATTCAGATTTCATCAGTTTTACAATGTGTGTGAGGGTCCCTGTAATTTTATCACATGTATGGGTTTATGTAACTACCACAATGATCATGATATGGAGCTGTTTCATCACTGCTAAGATCCCACATATTGTTCTTTTATAGTCACATCCATTTCCCTCTCATCTTTCCCATCCATAAAAGCTAGTAACCACTAATCTGTTCTCCGTGTCTACAATTTTGTTATTTGAAGAATGTTATATAAATACCATCATACATAATACAACACTTTGAGATTTGTTTTTCCCACTCAAGAAAATTCCCTTGAGATTCATCCATGTTGTTACATGTATCAAGAGTGTATCCCTTTTTATTGTTGCATAGTATTCCTTGGTATGGATGTGCCACAGTTGATCTAATTATCAACTTGTTGAACTACATTTGTGTTGCTTCCAGTTTTCAGCTATTACAAATAAAGTTGTTATGAACATTCATATACAAGACTTTTAATGGAAATTAGTTTTTATTTCTGTGGGATAAATGTACAAGAGTATAATTGCTGGATTATGTAATAATTGGTTTTGTAAGAAACTGACAAATTGCTTTCTACATTTGGCTATATCATCATAGATTCCACCATGAACATATAGTGATCCAAACTCTCTACATCTTCACCAGCAATTGTCAATATTCTGTTTTATTTTAGTCAATCTGATAGATGCATGTCATATATCACCATGATTTTAATTGCATTTTCTAAGTGGCTAATGATATTGAACATTTTTTTCATGTTTTAATTTTCCTTTTTTGTGAAATTTCTGATCATAACTTTTATCTATTTTCTCTTAGATTTTTAAAAGTTTGCCACAGTTTTATGAGTTTGTTATGTACCCTAAGTATGAATCCCTTGGCAGAAATACAGTTTCCAAATTATCTTTCAGTGATTGATTATTAAAAGTATATAATTAGGGAAGACCTTTGGGAATGGTAGTCAGGACCTATCAAAATATTTTCCTTCATAAAAGCCATGAGAACACTGGCAAAAATTTTAAATCAGCCTTTTGAGAACTCTGGAAATTAACCAGACCACATAAATAACTCTTACAACTTGACAATAAAAAGACAATAGCCCACTTGAAAATGGTTTCGTGATTTGAATAGTCATTTCTCTGAAGACTACATAAAAATGGCCAATAAGTACATAAAATGATGCTCAACATTGTTAGTCATTTAGATAATTCAAATCCCAACCACAATGAAATTGCTGTAAACACACCCAGTAAAATGGGGATTTAAAAAAGAAAAACATATTAGTGAGAATATGATGAAACTGGAATCTTTATACACCAGTGGTGGAAATGTAAAGTGGTACAGCCACTTTGGAAAAACGTCTGACAATTCCTCAGAAAACTAAACATAGAGTTACCATATGACACAGCAATTCCATTCCTAGGTATAGATATAAGAACTTTTTTATTGAAGTATAGTGGATTTATGTTTCAATTGTACAGTAGAGCGATTCAGTTTTATACATATACATATATATATATTCTTTTTCAGATTTTTTTCCATTATAGGTTATTATAAGATATTGAATATAGTTCCTTGTGCTATACAGTAGGTCCTTATAGGTTATCTATTTTGTACATAGTAGCTCACAAAAATTTATACATGAATATTCACAGTAGCATTATTCACAATAACTAAAAAATGGAAATAACCCAAATGTTCCACCAACCTATGATTGGATAAACAAAATGTGGTATATTTATACAATGGAATATTATCCAGTCATAAAAGGAGCTAAGTACAGACATATCTACAACATGAACGAACCTTGAAACATTATGCTACGTGAAAGAAGGAAGACACAAAAGGACACATGTTTGTCTGAGTTCATTTACATGAAATGTCCAGAGTAAGCAAATTGATAGAGACAGAAAGTCAATTAGTTGTTGCCATGTGCTGGGGAAAAGGAAGATTAAGGAAAGAATTATAATGAGTATGGGGTTTCCTTCTGAAGTGTTGAAATATTCTGGAATCCATGGTGCTGTTCGTATAATTTGTGAATATGATGAAAACCACTAAGTTGTACATTTATTTTTTAACTTTAAAAAGTACACGATTGGGAATTTCCTGGTGGTCCAGTGGCTGTGACTCTGTGCTTTCACTGCCAAGGGCCCAGGTTCAATCTGTGGTCAGGGAACTAAGATCCCACAAGCCGCAGGGAGTGGCAAAAAATAAAAATAAAATAAAAAGAACATAATTAGCAAACTTTGGTCATTGAATTAGTATTAGTAACAAAATATGTTTCATATGTTCCAAAGCATATGTCAGGTCAATGCAATTGAGACCCACACCTCTAGAGAACAAAGACAGACAGCACTTCCTAAATGCTCTGCCAGAAAAATGGACTTCACCTTTGCAGAGTTCTTTGGTTCCTCTCTGCTATTTCATGTGCTGGGGTGTTATTCTGATGATGTAGAACTCCTTATCCCTGGATTTCTTTCTATATTAAATAGGGATCATAATAGTGCCTTTCTTATAGATTTCTTACAAAATTTAAATTAAAGAGCGTAGAACAGGGCCTGGTACACGGTAAATAAGAAATGTTCACTATATTACATAACATGAAAATAGAGGTAAAAAACAAAAAGCAGGGCTCAAATAACAGCTTAATGTTTTTTGTTATTATTATTGCTGCTGCTGCTATATCACCCTTTTTGGACACTGACAGGGGCATATTTTGTCTATTAGTCTCTGTTGGACAACTTCTTACCCAAATGAGTATGTCATTATGGGAAAAGGATTATCATTTTCTTTCTTTAATTATAAAATATGTAATATATGCTAGAAAATTTGAGACCTAGAAATATAATTTTCTTGGTAGAAAATTATAGAAAGTCATAAACTTTCCAAAACTATAAAAATCACCAAATTAAAAATAAATAACCACTATGTACCTGTGTGTAAAAATACATGTACTTGTGTGTGTGTGTGTATATATATATAACACAGATGTAGCAGAATGTCAGAAACAGCAGGAACCTCAGTTTAATATCTGCTGTTTCATATTTTGAAAACATGCCCTCTTCTGTCCTGTCTCCTATTTGCTTATTCCTGAGCTTCACAGTACAGATATTGGATAGTTTGCTATTCTAATGTGCAATTTGGTTGAGCACTTCACTCTAATCCAAACATTTATTTTTACAGATGAGGAAATGGAGAAAATGAAAATTTAAATCCCTCGACTTTGGTCACAGACTTCATAAGTGACCCTCCTGCTCCCAAACTAGTGCACTTCAGACTGTACCTCACTGATTGGACTTGGGCAATCAGTTAGATTCAGTGGCAAAAGTCATGTTGCATGCAGTACATCTGTATTTGGAACTGAGAAATTTAATTTCCCTTCTGAATGTTTATGTGTGTTCATAAGTTCCAAGTGAACTTCAGGAACTCTGTGTAAGATGTGTGCATGCATGCTCACTTGTGTCTGACTCTTTGTGACCCCATGAAGCGTAGCCTGCCAGGCTCCTCTGTCCATGGAATTTCCCAGGCAAGAATACTGGAGTGGGTTGTTGTTTCCTTTTTCAGGGGATCTTCCCCAAATCCAGGGATTAAACCTGCCTCTCTTGCATCTGCTGCATTGGCAGGTGGATTCTTTACCACTGGCACCACCTGGGAAACCCCGTGTAAGATGGGACTTGACTAAAACCCAAATATCCACCTATGGAATAAGCAAAAGAGTTAAAAGGATGGCAGGGGATCTATTTCCTCTTTGGAAACCAGGTAAGGGTGTTATTTACCTATCTGAACGTTTAGAAATTTTTTTCTAAATATTAAGAACAAATTTTATTCTAAATATTGAAGAAAAGTGCCAATGCCAGTCTTACCTCTTTTTGGAAACGGCATCAGAGAATTATGGTCACATGGAGAGGCCATCAAAAAGGCAACAACTGAAGCTAACCTGGCCTCTGTACCCCGGCATCAAATTAAATCGCTGAGACAAGAGTTTTGGATGAAGTAGGAAAGAACAGCTTTATTGCTTTGCCAGGCAAAGGGGGCCACAGCAGGCTAATACCCTCAAAACTGTGTGTCCTGACCTGGAGGGGGTAGTTTTATAGTAATCATTCAAAGAGCACATGATCAGCTCAGGGACATTATTCTGATTTGTTGGTGGTGAGATAAATGAATATTAGCATCGTCAACTTCTAGTTCCAACCAGTCTGGGGTCTAAATACTCCTGGGCATCATATCACTAATTTTTCCCATGTGGTGAGGATTTCAGTATCTGCAGAACAGCTTGAAGGGGAACCAGGACACTGCCTCGAGACTGCACTATTGTTCCTTGATTATTCCTCCCTTATCGCTGCATCCCCTCCCTTACCTCAGTTCAGTTCAGTTCAGTTCAGTCGCCCAGTTATGTCCAACTCTTTGCAATCCCATGTACTGCAGCACTCCAGGCTTCCCTGTCCATCAACAACTCCCGGAGTTTACTCAAACTCAAGTCCATTGAGTCAGTGATGACATCCAGTCATCTCATCCGCTGTCATCCCCTTCTCCTGCCACCTTTAATCTTTCCCAGCATCATGGTCTTTTCCAATGAGTCAGTTCTTCGCATCAGGTGGCCAAAGTATGGGAGTTTCAGCTTCAACATCAGTCCTTCCAATGAATATTCAGGACAGATTTCTCTTAGGATTGACTGGTTTGATCTCTTTGTATTACAGCGACTCTCAAGAATCTTCTCCAACAACACAGTTCAAAAGCATCAATTCTTCGGTGCTAGCTTTCTTCACAGTCCAACTCTCACATACATACATGACTACTGGAAAAACCATAGCCTTGACAAGATGGACCTTTGTTGGCAAAGTAATGACTCTGCTTTTTAATATGCTATCTAGGTTGGTCATAACTTTTCTTCCAAGGAGTAACCATCTTTTAATTTCATGGCTGCACTCACCATCTGCAGTGATTTTGGAGCACAATATTAATAAAGTCTGACACTGTTTCCACTGTTTCTCCATCTATTTCCCATGAAGTGATGGGACCAGATGCCATGATCTTCGTTTTCTGAATGTTGAGCTTTAAGCCAAGTTTTTCACTCTCCTCTTTCACTTTCATCAAGAGGCTCTTTAGTTCTTCTTTGCTTTGTGCTGTAAAGGTGGTGTCATCTGCATATCTGAGGCTCTTGATATTTCTCCCAGGGATCTTGATTCCAGCTTGTGTTTCTTCCATTCCAGCGTTTCTCATGATGTAGTCTGCACAGAAGTTAAATAAACAGGGTGACAATATACAGCCTTGACATACTCCTTTTCCTATTTGCAACCAGTCTGTTGTTCCATGTCCAGCTCTAACTGTTACTTCCTGACCTGCATATCGGTTTCCTAAGAGGCAGGTCAGGTGGTCTGGTATTCCCATCTCTTTCAGAATCTTCCACAGTTTATTGTGATCCACACAGTCAAAGGCTTTGGCATAGTCAATAAAGCAGAAATAGATGTTTTTCTGGAACTCTCTTGCTCTTTTGATGATCCAGCGGATGTTGGCAATTTGATCTCTGGTTCCTCTGCCTTTTCTAAAACCAGCTTGAACATCTGGAAGTTCACAGTTCACGTACTGCTGAAGCCTGACTTGGAGAATTTTGAGCATTACTTCACTAGCGTGTGAGATGAGTGCAACTGTGCGGTAGTTTGAGCATTCTTTGGCATTACCTTTCTTTGGGAGTGGAATGAAAAGTGATCTTTTTGAGTCCTGTGGCCACTGCTGAGTTTTCCAAATTTGCTGGCATACTGAGTATAGCACTTTCACAGCATCATCTTTTAGGATTTGAAATAGCTCAGCTGAAATTCCATCACCTCCACTAGCTTTGTTTGTAGTGATGCTTCCTAAGGCCCACTTGACTTCACATTCCAGGATGTCTGGCTCTAGGTGAGTGATCACACCACCGTCATTATCTAGGTCATGAAGATCTTTTTTGTACAGTTCTTCTGTGTATTCTTGCCACCTCTTCTTAATATCTTCTGCTTCTGTTATGTGCATAACATTTCTGTCCTTTATCGAGCCCATCTTTGCATGAAACCTTCCCTTGGTATCTCTAATTTTCTTGAAAAGATCTCTAGTCTTTCCCATTCTATTGTTTTCCTCTATCTCTTTGCACTGATCACTAAGGCTTTCTTATCTCTCCTTGCTATTCTTTGGAACTCTGCATTCAAATGGGTATTTCTTTCCTTTTCACTTCTCTTCTTTTCACAGCTATTTGTAAGGCCTCCCCAGACAGCCATTTCGCTTCTTTGCATTTCTTTTTCTTGGGGATGGTCTTAATCCCTGTCTCCTGTACAATGTCATGAACTTCCGCCCATAGTTCATCAGGCATTCTGTCTATCAGATCTAGTCCCTTAAATCTATTTCTCACTTCCACTGTATAATCATAAGGGATTTGATTTAGATCATACCTGAATGGTCTAGCGGTTTTCCCTACTTTCTTCAATTTAAGTCTGAATTTGGCAATAAGGAGTTCATGATCTGAGCCACAGTCAGCTCCCGGTCTTGTTTTTGCTGACTGTATAGAGCTTCTCCACTTTTGGCTGCAAAGAATATAATCAATCTGACTTTGGTGTTGACCATCTGGTGATGTCCATGTGTAGAGTCTTCTCTTGTGTTGTTGGAAGAGGGTGTTTGCTATGACCAGTGCGTTGTCTTGGCAAAACTCTATTAACTTTTGACCTGCTTCGTTCTGTACTCCAAGGCCAAACTTGCCTGTCACTCCAGGTTTTTCTTGCCTTCCTACTTTTGCAGTCCAGTTCCCTATAATGAAAAGGAAATCTTTTTGGGGTGTTAATTCTAGAAGGTCTTGTAAGTCTTCATAGCACCATTCAACTTCAGCTTCTTCAGCATCACTAGTCGGGTCATAGACTTGGATTACTATGATATTGAGTGCTTTGCCTTGGAAACAGAGATCATTCTGTTATTTTTGAGATTGCATCCAAGTACTGCATTTTGGACTCTTTTGTTGACTATGATGGCTACTCCATTTTTTCTAAGGGATTCTTGCCCACAGTAGTAAATATAATAGTCATCTGAGTTAAATTCACCCATTCCAGTCCATTTTAGTTTGCTGATTCCTAGAATGTTGACGTTCACTCTTGCCATCTCTTGTTGGACCACTTCTAATTTGCTGGACCTAACATTCCAGGTTGCTATGCAGTATTGCTCTTTACAGCATTGGACCTTGCTTCCATCACCAGTCACATCCACAACTGGGTGTTGTTTTTGCTTTGGCTCCGTCTTTTCATTCTTTCTGGAGTTATTTCTCCACTGATCTCCAGTAGCATATTGGGCACCTACCGACCCGGGGAGTTCCTCTTTCTGTGTCCTATCTTTTTGCCTTTTCATACTGTTCATGGGGTTCTCAAGGCTATAAGAATACTGAAGTGGTTTGCCATTCCCTTCTTCAGTGGACCACACTTTGTTATGACCCATTGACACTTTGTATCTTCCTGCCTGAAATATGGATATGAGGGTTGGAGATCAAATAGCCACCTTGCAACCAGGAGAGGGAAAGTCACAATAAGAAGATAGAAAAAGCTCAGATTTTGATGATATCCCTGAGTACATCACTGAAATAAACTCGTCTTTTTAGACACTGCTAGTCTGTTTTCTCATACACATAGACAAATGCGAGGGGATTTTCCCTAATTAACAACTATTTGAACCTGCCCATGGGAACTCTCAGGGAGAGCTATAGAAGCTGAATGAAACCTATTTCCTGTAATCAAGAAATGGGAGGGGAGGAGTGTGCACGGGTTGGACAGAAAGACTTCCGGGCCCAGGAGCCCCATAGGGTTCTGCTCTGTATCACAACAATCACTTCATTTGTAAAGGCAAGGGCTGCAGGCAGGAAAGAAACTTAGGGCAGATGAGAAACAAGCCTCCTTCGGCTCCCTTTGCCAACAAAGAGCTAGAATATCAACAGACAAATACCCGGGAAAGCTCTGGGAGGCACAGAGCTACCAGGAACAGATAGATAGCCAGCTGTACAGATGGCTACATTTCTGACAACAGCCCTGGGAAGAAGGCCAGACAAAGCCATCAAAGAACTGAAATAGAGGCTAGGTTAAGAGATATCTAAGTATATAAAGCTGTCCCATTGCTCAATGGCTTTACCAAAGAGAAGGGAGATATCACAGAGAGATGAAAATCTCTTTTCTGGGACTTGCCAAAGCACCAACTCCTTCTCCACACTCCTCCACCACACAATTTTTTAAACATATATCAGCCTGCCTTCTTGAATAGCAAACTGGTAAAAAGTAAATGTGCTAAAGGAAAATCCACTCACATTTCTCTGTGTGTATGAGAAAACAGACAAGCAGTGTCTAAAAAGATGAGTTTATTTCAGTGAGGTACTCAGGGATGTCATCAAAATCTGAGCTTTTTCTATCTTCTTAGTGTGGGACTTAGTGTGGGACTTTCCCCCTCCTGGCTACAAGGTGGCTATTTGATCTCCAAGCCTCACATCCAAATTTCAGGCAGGAAGATACAAAGTGTCAATGGGTCATGCCAACTTAGTATGCTCCATATAAAAAGTTTTCAGTAGGCCTTATTCCTCTCCCTCCCCACTTTTGCTTGTATTTCACTGGCTGGAGACTGTGTCACATGACCTTACTCAGCTGCAAGGAAGTCTGGGAAGGAAGGCAAGGTAAAGGGTATTATGAATTTCTTTGGAATGTCATGTCACTGTGTCGGTCACACTTTGGAAATGGGGCAATAGTGATCATGGATGACGTCTCCTCTTTCAAGAGAAAGGACATACTTTTAAAAATAATTTATGGAAGAAAAGAAAAATAAATTTTAGGTAACATTTTTAATGGGTATTATTAGAATTGGAGAGTATAAAATAAGAAATTAAATCTGAGAGTATGAAAAAGGAAAGTTACAGAAAGTCTTTGGCTAAGAGAATGAAAAAAATCAAAAGAATTTAGAATAATGGAAACATATAAGGAAAATTATAATTCACCAAAAGAAATTAAAATCTTTAGAAGAAGTGACAAAGATCAGAACACTACAATGATGTTGAGGTTCTGCCAGTTAAAAAGATGATTATAAAAAGGACAGGAAGGGTGGTTATGAGGGGTCAGGCAAATGCAGACCATTCATGCTCTTGTACAAGGAACCAGAACAAGATGAGAAACCAAAATAAGCAACATATAAGAAGGAAAATATTTCTGAAGAAGGAAAGATCTGGATCTGCACACTGAGAAAATTTTCTAAGAAAAATTAATAAAGATATAGAGAAAAATTAGGGAAAACTTTTTATCTTTATGATCGAGAAAACAACTGTAGGGGGGAAAAGTGAATTTGCAGAGGAAGAAAAATCAGATTGGCCTCAGACATCTGAGGTTAATGGAAGATAGCAGAGCATGGTTGGAAGAAAACTTTCCAAAATATTTTTTGCTTCAGCAAGTTCCAAGAAATTCTCCAAGTTCCAAGAAAAGGTTTGTTTTGGGTTTGTTTGTTTGATCAAAGAATTTTACAAAATGCTGCAGGTATGTGTCTGTTTTGGTGGTTCAGTAAAGCACATTTGATATATTTTTAAATTTTGAGAATTTGTGTGGCAAAATTTTAAACCCATACCTCCCCAAATTTATTTGACCATAGCATTCCCTTTTTTCATGTAATAATGATGGTATTCCACATTTATAGAATGGATTTTAGGAAATGTCAGACCTTGTTTTGAAGGTAATGTTTTAAGTCAAATATTATCAAGTCAGGTAAGTTATTATTGTCATCTTCCCTGTAGCTCAAATGGTAAAGAATCTGCCTGCAGAGCAGGAGATGTGGGTTTGATCTCTGGGCCGGGAAGATCCTCCAGAGAAGAGAATGGCAATCCACTCCAGTATTCTTGCCTGGAGACTCATAGACAGAGGAGCCTGGCAGGCTACAGTCCATAGTGTCACAGAGTCGGACATGACTGAGCATATTACAGATAACATTTCTCAGCTTTGGCATACATTTTAAAAATGACAAAAATATCCTTTCTGTTCATCAGCCAAAGTAATATACATCAAAATAAATAGCCCCTGGGCTTCCCTGGTAGTCCAGTGGCTAAGACTCCAGACTCCCAAAGTGGGGGGCCAGAGTTCCATCCCTGGTAAAGAAACTGCTGCTGCTGCTGCTGCTAAGTCGCTTCAGTCGTGTCTGACTCTGGGCAATCCCAGAGACGGCAGCCCACCAGGCTCCCCTGTCCCTGGGATTCTCCAGGCAAGAACACTGGAGTGGGTTGCCACTTCCTTCTCCAATGCATGAAAGTGAAAAGTGAAAGTGAAGTCGCTCAGTCGTGTCTGACTCCTGGCAACCCCATGGACTGCAGCCCACCAGGCTCCTCCATCCATGGGATTCTCCAGGCAAGAGCACTGGAGTGGGCTGCCATCGCCCTCTCCAGGTAAGGAAACTAGACTCCACAGAAAGAAAGATAGAAAGTGAAGTCACTCAGTTGCGTCTGAGCCTTTGCTACCCCATGGACTGTAGCCTACCAGTCTCCTCTGTCCATGGGATTTTCCATGCAAGAACACTGGAGTGGGTTGCCATTTCTTTCTCCAGGGGAATCTTTCCGAACCAGAAATCAAACCCAGGTCTCCTGTATTGCAGGCAGACACTTTACCATCTGAGCCGCCAGGGAAGCCCTAGTGCTACACCTAAAAGATCGTGTGTGCCACAACTATGGCAAATAAATAAATAAAATTTTGCAGTTGTTCAGTTGCTCAGTCGTGTCTGACACTTTGTGACCCCATGGACTCCAGGCTTCCCTGTCCTTCTCCATCTTCAGGAGCTTGGTCAAACGCATGTCCATTGAGTCAGTGATGCCATCCAGCCATCTCATCCTCTGTCACCCCTTTCTCCTCCTGCCCTGAATTTTTCCCAGCATCAGGGTATTTTCCAAACAAATAAATACTTAAAAGTAAATGAATAGCCCCCAGAATGGAATGTATGACTTCTGAAATCTGTTAAATACTTTGGTAAAAGCCAAAGGTCTACAAGGTTCTACAAGTTCTGCCATCCTTTCTACTTCTCTGATCTCATCTCCTAATTCTCTCCCTCTTGCTCACTCTGCTCCAGGTACACTGGCCTCCTTACTTTTCAGACTCATTTCTGATTTAGAGCTGCACTTTTCACATGCTGTCCTATCTGGAACACTGTTTACCCAGATCAAGATCTTTGCACGGCCGACTCTCTACCTTCTTTCAAGTCTCTTCTCAAAGTCACTTTATCAGAGCGTCCTTTCTGAACCACCCTACTTAAAATTGCAATCTCTCTTTACTGTCAGTACTCAATATCCTCTTTCCCTGCTGATTTTTCTTCATAACACTTATCGCCACCTGATATATTATAGAAGGTTTGGTTCGATCATTATCTTTTTTTCTGCTATGAGGGTAGAGTTATCGTCTGTCTTGTTTTGTAGCTGGGGACATATCCCCAGTGTGAAGAACAATGTCTGGCCCAGAGTAGGTACTGAATAAATATGTGTTGAAAGAAGGGATGAGTAAATCATTATTTTCAAGTGACATTATAATTAACATGGAAATAAAACAGAGAAAAAAACGGATAAATTGTTAGGAAAAATAAAAGCTGATCTGTTTTGAGTAACAGAGGAAAATGAGGAAGGACTTGAAAGAACTGAAAGTTAATGAAAAGTAGAGAGGAATGAGGCAGGAAAATGAACAGGAATAAATATTAGAAAGGAGAGGAACTGCAATGGGCAAATCATTAGTGAGAGGCTATAGTGACTGTATTTTTGCAAGATAAGAATGTGAGCTTTATTGTTTTGACCAGTGACTGGGGAGCTACAGACTTTATGGGTGTATATATTCATTTCAGGGCTATTGCAGTTGGTTCTGTTTAATTTGGAGCATGAAGAACTTGCAATCTTCAGAAAGCACATGGACGGTGGATAAATACTCTCTGTATTACATTTTAACCACATGCTTGTTTTCACCCTAAGTATTATAGCTTGAAAATTTTCCTAGGAATTTGAGCCATAAATAATGGGCTAGGGGCTTCCCTGGTGGCCTAGTAGTTCAGAATCCACCTGCCAATGCAGGGGACACAGGTTCGATCCCTGGTCTGGGAAGATTCCATGTACCATTGAGGGAGGAAAGGAACAGGCTGAGCTGACTCCATCTTGAAAAAGAAGGAAACTCCATCTTGCACTTTCAGTGAACTTTGGACCATGTGCCTGGTAGCCATGGGGATAACATACCTACGGCCTAACTGCTCTCCCGGACGGCCCTAGATTCCACACTGAGATTTCCCATCGCCAAAAAGAATGCAATAATCCCCTATGTAGTCAATCACCTTTGTCATCTTTATGGCACCCATTGGTGTAGGCTACAATATATAACCAGCTGACCTTTCTGATTATGAATCATGGCTGTAACCTGATTGTATCTCCCTTTAACACTTTCCAGGCTAGGTTTAAGGGATTTGAAGATGTGGGCTTGAGCAGTACACTTAAGGTATATAAGATTTTTATAAAAGTCGGTCGGGGTCCCTGGCTAAAGAGGAAACTCTGCCTCGGACCTGCCGGTGAAATAAACTGCACTCCACTATCCACATTGTCCTTCTGAGTGAGTTTTTTTCGTAGAGCATTTGGCTATAACACCATGGAGCAACTAAGCCTGTGTGCTGCAACTGCTAAAGCCTACACACCCTAGAGCTGGTGCTTCAACAAGAGAGGCCTGCACACCACAACTAGAAAGTAGTTCCTGCTCACCGCAACTAGAGAAAGCTTGCGGGCAGCAACAAAGACCTAGCACAACCAAACATAAATAAATGAATAATGGGCTAAGTTTTGCTGCTTACTTTTCCATATGAGTAAGTACTTTTACATTTTCTTAGCTTTCCTTAAATAGACATCACGAATAACACAATCTAGAATAAGACCTGGCTAAACTGAAGTAGCCAACAATGCAAAGTTTCAGAGAAGGAACGTTCTAGTCAAAATAATAGCAATTAAGTGACATCAGTAGGAATGATGGAATAAGAAACTTCGTAAACCCTCTCCTCCATGAAATCAATGAAAAGACTGTCATTGGCAGAATCAACTGTTTCAGAACTCTGAAAATTAACCAAAGGCTCAGAACAATCTGGGAGCATCTATTCAAGAAAAATAATTGAGTCTTGGTAAGGACAAGGAGCTTTACAGCATTTCAATTTCCCCTTTTCACAAGCTCCTTTTCCTTGCTCTACAGAAGCTGAACAAGCCTGGCAGCCACTGGAGGGGACAGGATGGCATTGGACCTCTGTGAAAGGCCATTCACAATACTTTACCTGGTGGCTCCCTAGTAGATAACATTCCCAAAGCTTATCTTTATCCAACCTGACTCAAAATGAACCCAGTGCTACCTTTTTCTTGAAGGTCTTTGACAAAAACAATTGCAGCAGTTGTTTAAAATTACAGCTGTTTGAGGAGGTAGATAAATAGCTGGGGCAACCCAGAAGCTAATAAAAATGCTTAAAAGGAAGTCTTGGACATGTGTTGTACATAGAGTGCTTTGGAAAGCTCTGATTTCTGAAAATCTGGAAGACTAAGCACACGTATAGGGGTGTGTGCATCCCTAGGGCTTTGTGAATGTTCAAGGAAGACCTGAGAAGGTCCTAAGCTCTCACCTTGAGCTGAACTTACGGTCTTTGAAAGAAGAAAATAAAGACTAGAGTTGGAAACGATCGAGCTGGCCAGAAAGTTGGTTCAGATGTTTCTGTCGCATCTTAAGGAAAAATCCAAATGAACTTCTGGGCCAACCCAGTATATATTTAAGTGTGGATGGCATGCCCAAACATGAGAACAGAGCCCTTCAGCAAACACTCGGAAACTTTGTTCCAAGCATTTAGGAAATCTTTGTCTAACCATTAGTCCAACCATCAGACTCTCTAACTGAGTAGAGTGATCACACACAATAAATGATTTCCTTACAATATGCACAGACTTTAGAGAATTAGTTTCGGAAGGTGACTAAACCAGCAAACAACAGTAGCAGAAAGAGCAACCCCTAAGGAAAAGGAGGGGGACTTTGATTTCCAGCTTTAACACGTTAAATTATGTAAAATGCCCAATTTTGAACAAAAGAAATGTGAGCCATGCAAAGAAGCAAAAGGTATAGCCCACAAACGGCAAGAGAAGTCGTCAATGGAAACTATCCCTGAAGAAACATAGTTACTGCACTCAGGCAGAGTTGAAATCAACTGTCTTCAGTATGCTCAAGTGCTAAAGGAAAGTGTGGACAAAGAACAAAAGACACCAGGAGACCTATGTATCACCGGATAGAAAACATCCATAAAGAGATAGGCATTCAAAATGTACAGCTATAAACATCCCTTTAAATACGTCTTTAGGTTCATCTCGAGTTTTGGTGAGTTGCCCCAAAATGCTAATTGTAAGTTTGGGTGTATTTGAAGGTGGAGTACACTGAACTTGCTGAAACATTGATTCTGGGTCTAAAGAGAAGGAGAAAAGTCATGAAAGCACTTAAGATCTTTACTTATGCAATCTGGCTGATGGACATGCTCTTCAATAAGATGGGAAACACTGGGGATATTAATTTTGTGGGCGGAAATCAAGGGTCTTGTTCGGGACATTTTAAGATTTAGATGCTTATGAGATGTAAATCTGGATGAAATCTAGATGTGATGCATGTGTGTGTGCTAAGTTGCTTCAGCCGTGTCCAACTCTTTGTGACCCTATGGGCTGTAGCCCACCAGGCTTCTCTGTCCATGAGATTCTCTAGGCAAGAATACTGGAGTGAGTTGACATGTCCTCATCCAGGGGATCTTCCTGACCCAGGGATCAAACCTGTGTCTTTTGTGTCTCCTGCATTGGCAAGTGGGTTCTTTACCATTAGCACCACCTGGGAAGCTCTAAGATGAGAGAGAATTTTTAAAATTAATTTTTATTGGAGTATAGTTGCTTTGCAGTGTTGTGTTAGTTTTTACTGTATAGCAAAGTGCATCAGCTATACGTATACATTTATACCCTGTTTGTTTAAGATTTCCTTCCCAAGATGAGATAGGATTTAGAGATTGGATAAAAGATGAGAGGAAAACTAACAAAGGAGGTTGACATGGAAAAGCCAGTAGGGTATCAGGAGAACCAAGGGACTCAGTTCAGTTCAGTTCAGTTCAGTTGCTCAGTTGTGTCCGACTCTTTGCGACCCCATGAATCACAGCACACCAGGCCTCCCTGTCCATCACCAACTCTTGGAGTTCACTCAGACTCACGTCCATCGAGTCAGTGATGCCATCCAGCCATCTCATCCTCGGTTGTCCCCTTCTCCTCCTGTCCCCAATTCCTCCCAGCATCAGAGTCTTTTCCAATGAGACAACTCTTACATGAGGTGGCCAAAGTACTGAAGTTTCAGCTTTAGCAACATTCCTTCCAAAGAAATCCCAGGGTTGATCTCCTTCAGAATGGACTGGTTGGATCTCCCTGCAGTCCAAGGGACTCTCAAGAGTCTTCTCCAACACCACAGTTCAAAAGCGTCAGTTCTTCGGCTAGAGAATCCTAAAAGTTAAGTGAAGAGACTGTTTCAAAAAGAAGACAGTGATGAACTGGGCCAAATATTGTTGATGAATCCTTAATAAAAGGAATGAAAATGGATCACTAAATTTGACAAGCTGTTTCAATGGGTTGGATGGGGGTAAAAACCAAACTGGTATGGGAGGTGAGAAAATGAAGATAATAAGTATAGGCTACTCTTTTGAAGAGTTGAGCTACAAAGGGAAGCAGAGGACTATGGGAATATCTAGGGGAGTATGGTAATCAGATCTAAACTGCTCTCCCATGATTCCCTTACTCCTGGTACTCACACCCCAGTGTAATCCTCTCCCCTGGAGTTCTGGCTGAATTTAGTGACTCACTTCTAAGAATAGAATGCAGCAGAAGTTATGGAGTGTCACTTCTGGGAGATTAATTTACATCAAGGCTGTAGGTTCTCTCTCTTTCTCTCTGAACACTGGTGCCCGGGGAGGCAAGCTGCCATTCCAACTCGATGGAGAGGAGCAGGTGGTGTGGTCAGAAACTGAGGACTTCAGTCCAAGCGCCCACAAGAAACTGAAGCAGACCAGCAACTTGGTGACTAAGCATGAAGGAGAACTTTTCAGCTCCAGGAGACTTGGGACTATTGCCCTGGCCGACAGCTTGATGACAGCCTCCTGAGAGAACCTGAGCTAAAACCACCAACTCATTTGCTCCCAATTTCCTGATCCACAGGAACTGTGAGATAATCCCTATTGTTTTCAGATGCCACTTTTGGGGGAATTTGTTACATGGCAACAGATAACAACTTCGGGGGTGGAGGAGTGGGGAGGATGGTTTCCCAGTGTAAGAAGGGTTTGCTTTTTAACGGAGACATTTTATAGCATGTTTCTTTTTTCTGTTTGTCACAGATCATTCTCATCAGCATACAATAATGCAGAAGAGAGGGATGCTAATTAAAATCCTTGGGTAGGGATCCTGGACTAAGGCAGAAAGGTTGCTGTGACATAGGAAAAAAGAATGAGGCACTGTGTTTGTGTACAATGTAATGGGGTTAGTGGATTTGGCAGTGGGAGGATGTGTAAATTCTCTTCTGATTGCTTCTCTTTTCTCGGTAAAAGAAGGAAGGTCACCACCTCAGAATGAAGAGAGACAGTGAAACTAAATTAGTGATACACAGTCTTTTATAACAATTAACCTATGGTGGAAAGGCAGTTCATAGAATTTGTGAACAATAAAACCGTTGCCAGTACAGAGTAACTATGATTTCTTTCAGCTGTTGTCAAAATGCTCCTTCCTTCAAGCTTTTAGATTGTGCATCCCTCTCCCTAAATTGCATAAAGTTTTAATAAATATAATTTTTACCACAGTCAAATAGAATGGCCACAGAAATTCCCAGGAAGTTTTCTTTGCAGCTCTATCAGTGAGGACTATATACACAGACAATAAGGAGAAGAAGACGCGTTTGAGGATGTAAGAGAGGAACTTTGTCATTCAGAGATCACACTACTGAGGCAAACTCTGGGACTGGGATTACCTGGTGGCTCAGACGGTAAAGTGTCTGCCTGCAATGCAGGAGACCCGGGTTCGATCCCCGGGTCAGGAAGATCCCCTGGAGAAGGAAATGGCAACCCACTCCAGTATTCTTGCCTGGAGAGTCCCATGGACAGAGGAGCCTGGCAGGCTACAGTCTACGCAGTCTCAAGAGTCGGACACGACTGAGCAACTAAGCACACTTATCTAAGGAAACTATACCATAGGGATTATGCTAGAAAATTCCATGGATGGAGGAGCCTGGTGGGCTTCATTCAGTCCATGGGGTTGCAAAGAGTTGGACACAACTGAGTGACTTCACTCTGGGACTGGGACTAGGATCCCATGAGCTATGAAATCTAGGTCCACTCATGTCTGTTCAGGGTAATTTGAGCTAAGTAATCTGGCATCAATCAAAACTAGAGAACAGGAATTGGCTGGGTAGTCAGCTAAGAATCATCAGGGGTTATAAAATAATGAAAGAATTAGAAATCCCCAGATACCAAAACAAAACTGTCTAAGAAGGTACATATATAGTGAGGCTTGGAATTGGCATGCTGATAGTCCCATCATTGCTAAATGAATAAATAAAACATGCCTCCATTCCAATCCACTGAGAAGTGCTCAGAGCATGATTTAAAAGAATTGAGCAGTAATACAGTGAACCTGTACTGCAAATAGAAAGCTTCCAAGTGTAATCAGCTTCAATGCCCAAGGTCTAACTACCATCCCTGAAAAGTTGACTATGAGATTCATTTTCACTTTGCAGGTGCTGATGGGAAACATTTCAGATATGTCTGCATATTTGGAAAAAATTTGAAGTGGATAATCATAACAGCAGTTTTATACTTGAGCTGACTTTCATACATAAACCAAAAATTTATTTTCTCTCCTAAGCTAAATCAAGCTAAATCATAGATCAAGCCCAATGATGGAAGGTTCTTCTGACTTCATCTGACATTTATTTTTACCCTTTTCTACATGGTGCATTGGGAAATCTTTGTTCTTATATATAGTGTGAGGTATCTGAAGTCCACATCTAAATAGTGGTCATGATTCCCATAAATAAGATTTTGGTTCCCCAAAGTGGAAGTAAAAGCAGTACCTGATTACCTAGCCATCTAGTCTGTAACTAGATCCCACATGCCACAGCTAAAAGTTTGCCTGCCATAAGTAAAAGTCCCTGCTTGCCGCAACGAAGATCAAAGATCCTGTGTGTCACAACTAAGACCTGGTGCGGCCAAATAAATAAATATTTTTTTAAAATATTGTGAATACTTATGTACATAAAGGTCTGCAAGATAGACCAAAAAGATCCACATAAAATAGACAACAATGTGTTCTTAGAATTTATTATTATTCTATTAATATTAGAATAATATTCTGTTAAAATTATATTAATGATATCTATTAATATTCAGGGTTTTATTGTTTTTTTTCTGTGTGGGATAGTGTATATAATCTGATTGCAAAATTTGTCATGTCATTTTTTTTTATTTTGCTGATATTTTCAAAATAGAAAGTGAAAGATAATTCCCTACTCCCCTTCCCTCCCCCTCCTCACCCTTACCCCAGGGTAGTGAGGGCTTTTGGTCCTGCAAGTCTGGTTTCCCTTGGCTCAGGTAAGTCTTTTATTTAGTTAGTTAGTTTTGTGTATACTAATATAAAGGCTTCCCTGGTGGCTCAGACTGTAAAGAATCTGCCTGTTATGCAGGAGACACAGGTTCGATTCCTGGGTTCAGAAGATCCCCTGGAGAAGACAATGGCAACCCATTCCAGCATTCTTGCCTGGAGAATTCCATGGACAAAGGAACCTGGTGGGGAATAGTCCATGGAGTTGCAGAGTTAGACACAACTGACTAACACACACACGCAGACACACACACATACTAATATAAATCTTTAGGAGCACAGAACTGTAGTGGTGATAATCTTCAGATCATTACTATTGGGCTATTCATGGGCACGTGGGCTTCCATGGTAGAATCAGCCTGCAATACAGGAGACCTGGGTTCAATTCCTGGGTTGGGAAGATCCCCTGGAGAAGGGAATGGTTACCCACTCCAAAATACTTGAGCTTCCCTGGTGGCTCAGTTGGTAAAGAATCTGCCTGAAATGTGGGCGACCTGGGCTCGATCCCTAGGTTGGGAAGGTCCCCTGGAGAATGGAAAGGCTACCCACTCCAGTATTCTGGCCTGGAGAATTCTGGACTATACAGTCCATGGGGTCACAAAGAGTCGGACACAACTGAACGACTTTCACTTTCAAAACACTATTATTATTATTATTTCCCCCTCAGTTCTATCCCTTTACTCCAATATAAAAAAGAAAATAGAGTGGGAAAATATTTATAAGTACACATTTAATCATGTGAATGATCAAGGAAAGGCAATTTGAGAAAGAAGTTGTAAAAAATTCAGTGAGTCCTAATGTTGGCTTCAGTGTGGCAGAACCAGTATTATCATATGTAGAAAATTTTACTGAAAATTTTAGAGCTGTCTTGAAAAGCAATTATAAAATATGCAATAAAATATTTATACCTTTTGACTAATTAATTCCACTTCTGGGAGTTATGCTTAGGAAATTTTTCAAAATATAGTAAATATTATATGGATGAAAGTACTCCATATAGCAATACCTAAAACAGCCATCCTAAATGTCTGGCAACAGGGAAATGGGTAAAGAAAGTAAGATGCATCCTTCTATTAGGATATTATGCATTCATTAAAATGATAAGTATAAAGAATAGATAATAGTACTTGAAAATATTTTGGCTTAAAATCAATATGATTCAAGCTATAATAAAGAGATTCATGGAAACCTGTAAGAAAAAATAAAAAAAAATGTTAAATGGCACCCCATTCCAGTACTCTTGCCTGGAAAGTCCCATGGATGGAGGAGCCTGGTAGGCTGCAGTCCATGGGGTCGCTAAGAGTCGGACACGACTGAGCAACTTCACTTTCACTTTTCACTTTCATGCATTGGAGAAGGAAATGGCAACCCACTCCAGTGTTCTTGCCTGGAGAATCCCAGGGACGAGGGAGCCTAGTGGGCTGCCATCTATGGGGTCGCACAGAGTCGGACACGACTGAAGTGACTTAGCAGCAGCAGCAGTTATATTAGAGGGGAAAGGGGATTATATATTTACAAAATCCCACCCTCCCCCCTATCTTTGGCTTCTCTTTTCATGGTTTCTGTTACTCAAAGTCAACCATGGTCCAAAGATATTAAATGAAAATCCCAGAAATAAGCGATTCATAACTTTTAAATTGAGTGCCATCTAGCAGTGTGATGAAACTTCCTGTGGTCCACTCACTCTTGGCTGATGATTCATCCCTTTGTCTGGCTTACCACCCTGTATATGCTAACCACCCTGTTAGTATAGGAAAATCATAGTATTAACATATAGAGAGTTCAGCACAATATGCGGTTTCAGGCATCCACTGGGGGTCTTGGAACATATCCCTCAGGGATAAGGCAGAACAACTGTACATGAATAAATGTAAGGAGTTTCTAACCTTGGTCCAAAATATATACAAAATTTGGAAAGACATCTGAATCTGAGAAGACTTTCTTGTTTCCAAGATACTAGGCCATAATTTTCAGAGGAGGCAATGGCGACCCACTCCAGTACTCTTGCCTGGAAAATCCCATGGGTGGAGGAGCCTGATAGTCTGCAGTCCATGGGGTCGCTAAGAGTCAGACACGACTGAGTGACTTCACTTTCACTCTTCACTTTCATGCACTGGAGAAGGATATGGCAACCCACTCCAGTGTTCTTGCCTGGAGAATCCCAGGGACGCAGGAGCCTGGTGGGCTGCTGTCTATGGGGTCGCACAGAGTCGGACACGACTGAAGCGACTTAACAGCAGCAGCAGCAGGCCATAATTTTAAAATTAGAGGACCATTTCTTAATGTATCCAGAACTTCTGGGCTTGTGTCATTACAGAGCAATTATTTTCAATCCTGGCTATTCATAAGAATGATCTGGGGAGTTTTCCCAAAAATGCTGATGCCCAGGCCCACCTCCAGAGGTTCTGATTAAATTGGTCTAGAGTGGACCTGAATATCAAGGGTTTTGTCTGTGATATTTGTTTTGTTTTCCACTTTTCAGATGATACTATACAGCCGGGATCGAGATCCCCAGTCTCAACAAATTCTGAAAGCCCTTTTTCTTACAGAATTTCAACAGTTACCACATCTCAGCTGCACTTAAAAAGGCATAAGATTTTTTTCTTTTAATTAATTAATTACTTTTAATTTTCGGCTATGCTAGCTCTTCCTTGCTGCTCCCGGACTTCCTCTAGTTACAGAGAGTGGGGGCTACTCTTCATCACAGTGCATGGGCTTCTCATTGCAGCGGCTTCTCTTGTTGTGGAGTATGGAGTCTAGGCGTATGGGCTTCAGTAGTTGCGGCTCGCAGGTTTTAGTGTGCAGGCTCGGTGGTTGTGACAGACAGGTTTATTTGCTCAGCAGCCTGTGGAATCTTCCTGGACCAGGCATTGAACTCATGTCCCCTGCATTGGCAGATGGATCCTTATCCACTGTGCCACCAGGGAAGTCCCAAAAGGCATAAGATTTTTAAGAAAAAAAATCTCAGTCTGATGTGAATTTAAGTGAACCAATTTAACATCCTTTCTTCAAATTACACTCCTCCCTTAAAAATCTCATAAGTAATAAAAACAGTGCCTTTACAGGATATGGGCTTCCCTTGTGGCTCAGCTGGTAAAAGAATTCACCTGCAGTGCGGGAGACCTGGGTTTGATCCCTGGGTTGGGAAGATCCCCTGGAGAAGGGAAAGGCTACCCATTCCAGTATTCTGGCCTGGAGAGTTCCATGGACTGTAAAATCCATAGGGTCACAAAGAGTCGGACACGACTGAGTGACTTTCACTTTACAGGATATAGGTGATAGACTGAATATTTTCACATTAAAAAAAAAAGACTTAGGTATGTATACAAAAAACCTGGGCTTCCCCAGTGGCCCAGTGGTACAGAATCCGCCTGTCAATGCAAGAGACATAAGAGACAAGTGTTCAGTCCCTGGATTGGGAATATCCCCTGTAGGAGGGCATGGCAACTCACTCCAGTATTCTTGCTTGGAGAATCCCATGGACAGAGGAGCCTGGCTGGCTATAGTCCACAGGGTTGCAAAGAGTCAGACACTTCTCAAATGACTGAGCATGTACACATACTAAAAACCTATTTAAGTCCACAGTTTAAATACAGAAGTAGTGCCTGCTTGGACTTCCTTAATAGATATTTAGTATCTGCGCTTGTCATTCTTCTTTGGCTACCCTCTTTAGATGACCAAAGGCTGGGACTTCCTGGTAGTCTGGTGGTTAAGAATTCCATCCCTGGTTGGGGAATTAAGATCCCACATTCCGTGGGGCAGCTAAGCCTGAGCACTGCAACTACTGAGCCTGAGCACCTCAACTAGAGTCCTGCCTCCCACAACTAAGACCCAGTGCAGCAAAAAATAAAATAAATAAATATTAAAAAGATGAGCAAAAGCTACAAGCAAGGGACCAGGATTGTGATGGACTATGAAACTATGCAAGATCTGGGGTTGAATGACTTCAAGAAGAAAAGACAGAAAAATACACAATAAAAAAGTACCCAATAACTTTATTCAAATATTTGTAGGGTTGTTACATGGAAGACAGACTGAACAATGTGGATGTCTAGAACTTAGAGATTAGATTAGTTCCATATGGTCCTACATTCAAATACTAGGATGAATGGTTGAAGATAGACTTGGGGCTCAGCATAGACTTGAACTATTTAATAGGCTTGTTTAAAAGAGCACTGGACTGCATCAGGAAGCTGTGAGACACCCATCATTGAAACGGTTCAAGAAGAGGGCTGAAGATGCGCCAGTGGCTCAGACCATAAAGAATCTGCCTGCAATGCTGGAGACCTGGATTCGATCCCTGGATCATGATGATGCCCTGGAGAAGGGAATGGCAACTCACTCCAGCATTCTTCCCTGGAAAATCCCATGGGCAGAGGAGCCTGGTGGGCTGCAGTCCATGGGGTCACAAAGAGTCGGAGACAACTTAGTGACTAACAGTTTCACTTTCAAGAAGAGGGAAACAATTATTCAACATGGATGTTCTATTGAAAACACACACTATACAGAGGATTCTGAAATGTAAATATAAATATTTTCTAATGTTCCTTTCAAATTTGAAAAGTTCTATGAATTGTTAATACTCCAAATTACCCTCCTTCCCAACTTTAGCTTCAGCCTATGTGGTTTCTGTATATCAAATTTCACTTCTATATCAAAAAGAAAAAAAACATGAAATAGTGGTCCATAGTTAACCTCACATTTTAGTAAATCTCTTGGGCTTTCCTTTTCAGTATTAAGTCTCAGGGAAGGTTTATCTTTGTGTAAGGTTACATCAGGCAGAAATCTGTTGCCAGATACCAGTCTCTGCATTTCCATGGCACTGCTGGTTATTACCTACCCAATAGCCGTGCTCCTCTGCCACCTTGCTAACAGAACTCTGACTTTGTTCAGGATAGTAGCAATATGCCAAAGCTGCTCCAATCTAAACCAAGCATGGTAACCCCATTGCTCTCTTGCCAGTGATTGGTTTCCAGTTGAACATGTGACCCAATTTTGTCTTTAAAAAAAGTAAGAGGGATTCTTCCAAGGGGAGAATTCTGTGCTTCTGTGAAAGGTTTCCTCTCTGAAGAAGAACAGAGGATGCAAACAGAGAAAGTATCTTCTTCCCACTTTTTGATGGGTCCTCTGACAACGTGATCATCTGAGCTGTGGTAGCTATCTTGCAACCATGAAGGGGAAGCCAAAATAATTGCAGAGAAATCAACTGAGAGTCCTGCATTATAGACCCCAGCAGAAGGCTAACTATGGAGTTCTATCAAGTGAGACAATAAATCCCTATTGTTTTAAGTCATTTTTAGTAAGGTTACTTGCAACCTACATATTCTAGTTTGGGTCGCAGAAGAATTCAAGTTGAATGAACTGCAGAAACTAAGTGACAAACACACACACACACACATATATATATATATGGGAGAAACTTCTATACATGGATGGTAGCATAATTAATTAGCCATAGTGGAATGTAGATTTTGTCTGTCAATATCTATGTCTATTTATCTATTTTTCTGTCATCTACCTACCTATCTATAATTTGGTAGCTATAGCAACAAAGTTAAGTGAAACAGCCTTTCTAAGTGTAAACAGTCTGGCTTAATGATCAATTTGAGTCATTTTTAGCACTCATCCCTGATTGTCTCAGCTGTAAACCTGCTATGTGACCTTCATCCAGTCACCTGTGGGTTAAAATCACATTGGTCAATAGTAATTACAGAAAAACCTGAACAGTTTGGCCAACCCAATACATGAACACTATGTTACAAGAGGAGGGATCACTGACCTTGAGTAAGAAATCTAAGGTCATGTGGCTAGAAACTGGTGAGGGCAGTAAGGGATAAGATCAAACCTCATGGGATCTGATCCCTAAATCCTTGTTTCTAATAAGGACACCATACTATCCCCCATACTAGGTAGCATGATAAAGGTAAGGAATGAGAGATATGATCAATAAATATGAGACAAGGAGGATGTTCTAAGCTTGGTAGAACCAGAGGCAGTGATTAAAATGGGTTTCCCTGGAGTTCCAGGTATCAGAAAAGCAAAGCTTCTAAATAGAGCCAACACACTAGGTCCAAGACTTGCAATTAAGTGAGAGAGCAGTAAAAAGGATGTTGCAGGGAGGAATCTAATTCTGACTCTATGTTGGAAACTGTTTCTATAACTTGCTTTTATTATTATAATCATACTCAATGGTTTGTCTGGAGGACCCTGCTCCCCTCAGTTCAGTCGCTCAGTCGTGTCTGACTCTTGGTGACCTCATGGATTGCAGCACACCAGGCCTCCCTATCCATCACCAACTCCTGGAGTTTACTCAAACTCATGTCCATTGAGTCAGTGATGCCATCCAACCATCTTATCTTTTGTCATCCCCTTCTCCTGCCTTCAATCTTTCCCAACATCAGGGTCTTTTCAAATGAGTCAGCTCTGCACATCAGGTGACCAAAGTATTGGAGTTTCAGCATCAGTCCTTCCAATGAATAGTCAGGACTGATTTCCTTTAGGATGGACTGGTTGGATCTCCTTGCAGTCCAAGGGACTCTCAAGAGTCTTCTCCAACACCACAGTTCAAAAGCATCAATTCTTCGGTGCTCAGCTTCTTTATAGTCCAACTCTCACATCCATACATGACTACTGGAAAAACCATAGCTTTGACTAGATGGACCTTTGTCCCTGCTATGACTAGACAGACCTGCTCCTTTGCTTGACTGTAAAGTGCCTTTGTTCAGCTCCTGGAGAGATAGTTTGTCCCTGCCCACCTGTGAATAGAAGAGATTAACATACCCCTTCTGAAGGCTGGCCATTCCCTTGGAGATGTTTTGCAAAACTGAAGACTCTTTCACTTTACTTCCCCACTGCATCTCCCTCTCTATTCTGCCTTTTGACTTTAGTTCCTCATTGCTTCTCTCTCTCAGATCAGAGATAACAACCTGGCATCCAGACCCCAATAAGATGGTTATTTTGAGGCACTAGCTTGCCATCTTCTCGGTCTGCTGGCTCCCTAATTAAAGTTTCTTCCTTGCCTCAACACCTTGTCTCTCAGATTCATTGGCCTACTGTGCAGTGAGCAGAGTGAGCTTTGACTTGATAACAAGGACACACAATGTCGTATGAAAGAGTGAAAATGCCTTTTTCTTGAACTTTCATGGATTTCTACTCATCACTAGAAACAATTGTTCCAGTGTGCTAAATGAGAGTAGTAACCTGGTTCCTCTCACTCTGTCATATTTAAAAAGCCAACTTTTGATCAGAAAATGATGGACTGTTTTTCTCCTTCTCCCTAGAATCTTCTGACTTCTTGCCTTTTTTATGTAGAATTCCAAATATCTCAGGAATAGTTTTGCAATAACAATTTTTTGCAAACTCTTTTTGAACTGAAGGAGGAAACAGACAGAGCTAGACTGCGTCTTAGGCCAGGCTGTGAACAATAGGCTACATGCACGGTCACCCTCCCAGTGGACTCTGAACTTTGTGCCCAGTGTCCATAGAAATGGCATACCAATGGAAAACCAGACCCCCGGGTAAAAGAGCCTCAGGACTTGTACTTGGACTCTCCGTTGCCTAAAAGAATATGCTAATTATCTCTGTAACAGAACAAAGTGGTAAATTCCATTATGTTTATTGGGATATGATCACAAGCCTACTGATAAATATCCACTGTTCATCTAGTCTTGTGACACATGAATCATGGGTTAACTTTGATCGTATCTCTCTTCAAGGAATTTGGAGAGGTGGGTTTGAGCAAGTACACTTAGGGTATATAAGGTTTTCACAAAAACTGGTCAGGGTCCTTGGCTAAGAGGAGACTGCCTTGGGCCTGCTGGTGTAACAAACTGCACTCCACTATCTGCATTGTCCTTGTGAGTGAGTTCGTTTCCCAGAACGCATGGCTACAACAGAATATTTTAGAAATACTCATTTAGTTATCAGTTATGGTAAAATTCATTTAAAGAATATCGTTCAATACCTTGGTGCGAATTGACTAATACCAATATCAATGATAGGGCTTCCCTGGTGGCTCAGAGGCTAAAGCGTCTGCCTCTAATGCGGGAGACCTGGGTTTGATCCTGGGTCGGGAAGATCCCCTGGAGAAGGAAGCGGCAACCCACTCCAATATTCTTGCCTGGAGAATCCCATGGACGGAGGAGCCTGGCGGGCCCCAATCCATGGGGTCGCAAAGAGTCGGACACGACTGAGCGACTTAACTTAATATCAATGATATTGCCTAGAAAATGAAACATTTTAGTTGCATGTAGAAGAAAAGCCATTTAGGTAGGATTTAGGTAGGGGTGAAGGTGTGTAGGTGCTAGGGTTAATGCATTTTCATGTGCCCGATGGACAGTGAGGCCAAACAAACAGAAAAGTCAGAGTTTGGAGCAGAGAAAGGTTTACTGCAGGGCCATGCAAGGAGACAGGTGGCTCATGCCCTAAAAAGCCCCAACTCACTGAAGGGTTTTGGCAAAGCACTTTTAAAAGCCAGGTGAGGGAGTAGGATTGCAGGGTCTGCTATCAGCTTGTGCGCCAGTCTCTGAATGGTTGATGGTGAGGTCACAGGGGTTAACATTATCAGTCCTTAGGGTCCAGGAGGCTTGGGGCTATGTGCTCATTGCCAACAAGTAGTTAAACATCTTCCATGTGTTGGAGATGGGGAGGTTTTTACATTTTCAAAGCAACTCAGGAAAGATGCATCAAATTCTATTATCTAGGAATTTCAGATAGGAGCTAAAGCAGAGGATATGGGGGAAGGCCATACTAGTCTCTGCTACCAAACTTAACTCAGTGAATAAGTTGGGAAAAATCACACAGCCTCTCTGAGCCTCTGGATCCTCACATGGAAAGTGAGGGTACTAATACACATGCTATGAACTTCTCAGTGCTGTTCTAAGATCATGAGAAGCCATAGATTTGAAATTCTTTTGAAAGCATAACGGCATTCTATACACAATATTTTTTTATTGCTATTCATCTAAACATTCAGAAATATCAAATTTTCATTAATCCAAACTGGCCTCTTAAATATTTCAGGTATGTGTGTATTCAAGATGAAATCGAATGGAACTGTGTATTGCTTTGAAGTCACAGCTGCATTTTTTTTTGGCCAGAGTTGGGGGCTTCACTGACAGCTCAGTTGGTAAAGAATCCGCCTGCCTGCCATGCAGGAGACCCTAGTTCCATTCCTGTATCAGGAAGATACAGGAAGAAGAGATAGGCTATCCCCTCCAGTATTCCTGGGCTTCCCTTGTGACTCAGCTGGTGAAGAATCTGCCTGCAATGTGGAAGACCTGCTTTCGATCCCTGGGTTGGGAAGATCTCCTGGAGAAGGGAAAGGCTACCCACTCCAGTATTCTGGCCTGGAGAATTTTACAGTGAACAGCTTCCACTTTTAGCTTTCTTTCAGCTGCATTTTTAGGTTGAGAGATGGGGAAGGAAATGGGGGTGGCAGTGCTTGTAGAATTGGAGGCGATAAACACCTTCTGAACAGGAAAGACTATATGGAAAAATGAGTCATCATTAGACAACCAGTGCATTCCCAGGGAAGTCTATTAGTAACTATTCTCTAAAAGCCCACAAGGAAACCGCTAGAAGGGTGTGTATCAGAATGACAATAATGTATTCACATAATTTTGCAGAAAATCATCTCCATTAGAGACAGAGCCAGTCGGATTCCATGAAGCTGAGATTTATCTGCTGCTGAGGTGCCTAACAAGACACTAAATGCCAGAAAGATTTTTGTGAAAGAATTACGAAATCGTTTTTAGTTTCTGCTAGCTAACGTCAAAGCTTAGGCAGAATAGGCCTTAGGGAGTGTAAAGGATTGGCAGGTCTATAGCGGCAGTGCAGGGGTTCAGGGAGTCTGTTTCATTAAAAACTGGCTTATTAGTAAAAGCACCACCACTCTTATAACTTGACCATGTATTTACATTAGCTGATACCTTTGCTCATGGTCAGCCCATTAGCCTTGATTAGCATAAAGTAATCTTAATAAAAATTTGCTTAACTGTAGAGTGACTCACTCCTAATGGTGGTGATTTTATGCAATTACCAAATAGGCATTTGAGAAAATTTCTGAGCCCAATTTAGAGCTAAGGGATAGCAGAAGCAGTAGATGCTCTGATTCTTCTTTCTTCACAGAGAGAAAATAGTTGTTCCACAAATGAGCAGAGGATTTTACCATCATTGGATTTTGCAGTGGTGTGCTCTGTAGGCTGAGTATTGTACATTTCATTGTCTTATAAAAATGCTGGAAAGAGTGATTTTAAGACTCTAGTGTATGATCCTAGGTTACATATTTAGTCTTAGAAAATCTTAGTTTTCTCTTCTGTAAAATTTGGAATTAGGTTTAGATAATATCCAGACATTCTTCAAGCTAAAAAAAAGAATGTGATACTGGCTTTCAGGATTTTTCAGGTTTGTGAATTTGGGTGAGAATAATTCAGAGACACACAGAAAACTGAATCATAACTCCTCTCTAGAGTGACATCATTTTTGAATGATAATTTTTACATTTTTCCATTTGCTCCATTTCAAACATAAAACTGCCTAACTTAATGATACATTTGAAGGATAACACACATAAGGTATTGGAATTAGAAGCAAATAAGTAAGTCAAAAGAAGTTTATTTGGGTTGGCCTCAAAAATGATTTGGGTTTTCCCATAGCATCTTTTGGAAAAGCCTGAGCTAACTTTTTGGTCAACCCCAAGTTTTGACATGTTCAAGCAAATTATATTGGAAGAAAATTTCAGTGACCTTCTAAGAATGATTCACTTCCCAATCTCTATAAGAGCCACATGTAACCAGACATCCTATCCATCCATTTTACTACCACTTTAGCCAAACATTTTAGAGTGGTGTTTTCTTAAATTTTATTTTTTAAATTAATTTTATTAGAGTGTAGTTGCTTTACAAGGTTGTGTCGATTTCTTCTGCACAACAAAGTGAATCAGCTGTATCAGTTCAGTTCATTTCAGTTGCTCAGTCATGTCCGACTCTTTGCGACCCCATGAATCGCAGCACACCAGGCCTCCCTGTCCATCACCAACTCCCAAAGTTCACTCAGACTCGCATCCATCGAGTCAGTGATGGCATCCAGCCATCTCATCCTCGGTTGTCCCCTTCTTCTCCTGCCCCCAATCCCTCCCAGCAGCAAAGTCTTTTCCAATGAGTCAACTCTTCTCATGAGGTGGCCAAAGTACTGGAGTTTCAGCTTTAGCATCATTCCTTCCAAAGAAATCCCAGGGCTGATTTCCTTCAGAATGGACTGGTTGGCTCTCTTTGCAGTCCAAGGGACTCTCAAGAGTCTTCTCCAACACCACAGTTCAAAAGCATCAATTCTTCAGCCCTCAGCCTTCTTCACAGTCCAACTCTCACATCCATACATGACCACTGGAAAAACCATAGCCTTGACTAGGCGGACCTTAGTCGGCAAAGTAATGTCTCTGCTTTTGAATATGCTGTCTAGGTTGGTCATAACTTTTCTTCCAAGGAGTAAGCGTCTTTTAATTTCATGGCTGCAATCACCATCTGCAGTGATTTTGGAGCCCCCAAAAATAAAGTCTGACACTGTTTCCACTGTTTCTCCATCTATTTCCCATGGAGTGATGGGACCGGATGCCATGATCTTCATTTTCTGAATGTTGAGCTTTAAGCCAACTTTTTCACTCTCCTCTTTCACTTTCATCAAGAGGCTTTTTAGTTCCTCTTCACTTTCTGCCATAAGGGTGGTGTCATCTGCATATCTGAGGTTATTGATATTTCTCCCAGCAATCTTGATTCCAGTTTGTGTTTCTTCCAGCCCAGCGTTTTTCATGATGTACTCTGCATAGAAGTTAAATAAGCAGGGTGACAATATACAGCCTTGACGTACTCCTTTTCCTATTTGGAACCAGTCTGTTGTTCCATGTCCAGCTGTAACTGTTGCTTCCTGGCCTGCATACAGATTTCTCAAGAGGCAGGTCAGGTGGTCTGATATTCCCATCTTTCTCAGAATTTTCCACAGTTTATTGTGATCCACACAGTCAAAAGCTTTGGCATAGTCAATATATATACACATATAAACCCTGTTTTTCGGATTTCCTTTCCATTTAGGTCACCACAGAGTACTGATTAGAGTTCCTTGTGCTACACAATAGGTTCTCATTAGTTATCTATTTTATACACAGTATCAATAATGTACATACGTCAATCTCAATTTCCCAATTCATCCCACCCCCTCCTTCCCATTTTGGTGTCCATATGTTTGTTCTTTACAAGGAGTGGTGTTTTAATTTATTTGAGTAATTTTAAATAATCAAAACATTTTAACATTCATTCAGGATTTTAAAAATCATATTCTGTGAAAAAAATTTCAAATTTTATTTTACAATTATTTGAATCTTCAGTCTTTATACAACCCTGCAAAAAGAAATCTTCATATAATTTTAAAAACAAGAAATAAAACACACTAGCATCAACAGATGGCAACCCACTCCAGTGTTCTTGCTTGGAGAGTCCCAAGGACAGGGGGAGCCTGGTAGGCTGATGTCTACGGGGTCGCACAGAGTCAGACATGACTGAAGCGACTTAGCAGCAGCAGCAGCAGCAGCATAAAGATAAACACAATATAAAATCTACAGTGGGGATACATTTTTCCATACATTATAAAGCTTGAAAGCAAATATTTTCATTGCAAAGTGAAAAGACTTTGTATTTTCATTATGAAGGAACAATGGTCAGAGTGATTTTATCAACACATGCTATGTTAAACATGGGATCTCTGTACAGTTATTTTTTTCATGCAGTTGCCTTAATTTCCATATAGGTGTAATCTAACTTTCGGGGTGATTTTACCCAGAATATAGTAACAACTACAAGGTGATTCCCGCAGACCAAGAGGGCAGAACTGATTCTGTGTGTGCTTGCTAAGTCACTTCAGTCACTTCACTTCAGTCACTTCAGTCATTTCAGTCTGCGTGACCCCATGGACTGTAGCCCGCCAGGCTCCTCTGTCCATGGCATTCTCCAGGCAAGAATCCAGGAGTGGGTTGCCATTCCCTTCTCCAGGGGATCTTCCTGACCCAGGGATTGAACCCATGTCTCCTGTGTCTCCTGCATTGGCAGGCGGATTCTTTACCAGTGAGCCACCTGGGAAGCCCCAGAACGGATTCTATGGCCTTATATATTCTATAACACTTGGGCTCCTAACAATGTTTCAGAAAAGACCTCAGAGTCACGATTCAGAAATCCAGAGCCAAAGCAGCCTTAGCCTCCAGAGACGATCTTCAGAAATGACCAGATTCTGTTGAAGCAGGTTGGAAAAGGTTGAGCACAGGCTGGAAAAGAATTTCCAGATAAGGGCATTTCAGAAAGGTGTGAGTTTATTAAGAACAAAGAGGACAGATAAAATGAGCTCTGAGAAGGCAGTGGGCCGACCTCCTGACGGACCAGGGAAAGCTGACAGCTTTCATGGGTCAGTAACCAATCTTTATAGCCTCAAGACAAGGAGAATTCCTGCTGGAAGGTTTGTGTTAGGTGATTGGTTGTGGCGCTATAAGGTGTTTACTGGAGTGCACATCTTTGCCTAATTGGGAATCAGAGAGCTTGTTAGTAATGATCAGGGAGCTTTTGGCAATGGGTACAAAGGGGGTCAGTCAGCTTTGGAGGTGCCCCCTTGGTTTGGGGCTCCGCTTCTGTGGCCTTGGTGCAAGGCTCACACCTGTGGCCTTGGGGGCAGGACTAAACACAGAGCCCATTCCCTGCCTGTCACACTCCTTCCTTCTGCTTCTGGGGGCGAGCTGCCGATCCTCTGTTTCAGAGATCTGGGATAAATACACAAAAATGAGACCATGCCCACCTCCCTAGAGCAACAATGAAGTGGGAGGAATTACTGATCTCTATGAAGCAATAATATAAAAGAAAAAAAGGCCCAGTTAAGATACCATCATACCATACATGACAAGAGAATGGTAGTTCAAAATAGAGAATTTATCTGATACATTCCGTTTTAAAAGGGTTTCAGGAGAGCATGTCTGTTGCAGCCGCATACAGTTCCCCTCTAAAATGCTGATGAAGGCACATAAAAATGAAAGCTCAGCAGCAGTGAAAAGTAAGATTGAGAGACAATTGACTGACAGACTCTCGAAAGAATTTTTATGATGATAAGACTGACTGAGTGACTTCCCTGGTGGTCCAGTGGTTAAGACTCTCAAGGCAGGGGGTCTGGGTTCCATCCCTGGTTGGGGGTCTAAGTCTTGCAAACGGCACAGCCAAACAAACAAACAAAAAAGACTGATTGAGCTCAGAAAAAAATGATCACTTCCCCATTAGTGCCCCCTTCTCCCCGTCTCCCCATGTAGCAGAGCAGCCTGGTCTCTCATTTACTACTTGGCTCTCAGCACAGAAATTCCAGGTCTGTACAGACCTGAAAATTGGGACAAGCAAGCATTTGTCTATTGTAAGACCCCTGTGCTTTGAAGCAACCAATAAACTATTCCACAATACCAGACCTCTTTACTTAATAAATAAAATAATATTTACTTGGTTTTTATGTTTACAAAAGGGATATGTGTTCACAGTGGAATTTTTGAAAATTTAGAAAACTACAGAGAAAAGAATAAAGTGATTCCTAATGTCACTATCCAGCATATTAAAAAGCAGAGACATTACTTTGCCAACAAAGGTCTGTCTAGTCAAGGCTATGGTTTTTCCAGTGGTCATGTATGGATGTGAGAGTTGGACTATAAAGAAAGCTGAGCGCCGAAGAATTGATGCTTTTGAAATGTGGTGTTGGAGAAGACTCTTGAGAGTCCCTTGGACTGCAAGGAGATCCAACAAGTCCATCCTAAAGGAAATCAGTCCTGGGTGTTCATTGGAAGGACTGATGTTGAAGCTGAAACTCCAATATTTTGGCCACCTGATGCGAAGGGCTGACTCATTTGAAAAGACCCTGATGTTGGGAAAGACTGAAGGCAGGAAGAGAAGGGGATGACAGGATAATATGGTTGGATGGCATCACTGACTCAATGGGCATGAGTTTGGGTAAACTCTGGAAGTTGGTGATGGAGAGGGAGGCCTGACATGCTGCTGTTCATGGGGTCACAAAAAGTCGGACACAACTGAGCGACTGAACTGAACTGAATGTCACTGTCCAGAGATAACTATTATTTGCTTGAGACTGGATGGTTCAGTGCTTAAGTCGTGTCTGACTCTTTGTGACCCCATGGAGCTTGCCAGGCTCCTCTGTCCATGGGATTTTCCAGGCAAGAATACTGGAGTAGGTTGACATTTCCTTCTCCACTGAGAATGGATCAGTTCAGTTCAGACTTCCCTGTCCATCACCAGCTCATGGAGCTTGCTCAAACTCATGTCCATTGAGCCAGTGATGCCATCCAACCATGGATAGCCTTTCATTTTTATGTATTATTCTATTTATTTTTACAAAAATAAGAAGATGGTAGATAAATAAGATTTTGTAACTTGTTTTTAAATTTAAAATGACATAATTCATGTAGTTAAATATGTTTAGAACCTGAATATTAATAAATATGCATATACATACTGAATAAATATACCCCATTATTATATATAATATTATATATATTATATTTCATTATTCCCTTCCATGCATGTGCCCCACATATTTTTAACCAGTCTTCCATTGTTGGACATTAAGGATGTTTACTGTTTTTCTCTATCATTAATAGTATTCTGTTGAGCACGTGTAGGTTTTAATATATATCCATGTATATTTTTCTTACGATGTGGTTTTTAAAAGTGGAATTTCTGGGTCAAAAGAAATGTTTAGTTTTTCATTTTAAACAATATTCATATGTATTAAACAAATTTTTAAAAGTATATTGGGACTTCCCTGGCAATTCAATGGTTAGGACTCCATGCTTCCACTACAGAGGGCTGGGGTTCCATCCCTGGTTGGGGAACTAAGATCCTGCAAGCCATGGGTATGGCCAAAAAAAAAAAATGTATAGAACGTTTAATCTTCATCAGCTTTAAGGTTTATGTTTCTCCTAATTTTGGCATGTAATTGAACTTTCCAATCTGCTCACACTTGCTGAATTGATTCCACTATGAATTCTAAGATGTCATTTTCCTCTTGCAAATTTTTCTTTGCTTCTTCTAACATTTATGATGTTTCTTCTTGAAAATGGTTAAAGCATCGCCAATGGGATAAGGTGTCATTAAGCCGTCATCCACCAGCCTGATGTCATCACAACCATCTTACATTTTGGAATTTTCTTTATCCCTTCTTTTTCTTCCTTTAGTTCTGGGCTTCTTTAGTTTTGCAGTCTGTGCAAATTTATTATCTCTTGTTGACCTTCAAAAGTAATAGTGACATCTTTTGTAAGGTCCAGAGAACTAGTAGCACTCACTCCATGAATCTGTGAAGATTAAATGTGATAATCCAGGTGAAGTGCCCATCTTGATGATCAACGCAGTCAAAGGGACCTTTGGCTTTGCAGATCCTAAGGGCAAGGCCTTGGTTGTGGGGTCCTCAGACTCCCCAGGAGCACTCTCACCAAAAAAAAGGTGGTCTAAGGCCCACTGAGAGTCTTGGCACTGGTGCTCCATCTTGGTCGATTGGGGACCTCATCCCACACTGGGCCTCAGCTGCGTATTGTTAGCATCCCACACCCCCCAGCACCCCATGGCCAACCCCCAGGTTCTGCCTCAGAGCCCAGGACACCAAGTTCTCCATTCCGCCAGGAATGCTTATTTTTAATCCCTTTGAGGTATAATGCCAAACAGCTGTAAGAAAGATGATACCACATATCAGCAGGGTCTGAGGGTGCCTGGTTTCATGAGTTACCTCTAATCCTGAATATCATTATCTCTTTTTATCTCCTAGGTGAAAACTTTTCTGTTTATATTTTGTTCATTTCATTACTGTTTGGTGTTGAATGCTTCCCCGTACATTTATTAGTCATTAGTGTGAATGGTATTTGCATACCTTTTGCCCATTTTTTGCTACCAAGTGTTTATTTTAGTTCTCTTAGTATGTATTGTCTCTTCATCTGTATGTCTATTAACCCTTTGTCTGTTATATGGATTGCAAATTTTTTTTTCTAGTTTGTAATTCGCCTTTTAATTTTGTTTATGGTGTTTTTCTGGTATTTAGAAGTTTTAAAATGCGCCTATAAGCTGTGTATGACTTGCTCTCCTCCCTTGAACCTGATATGACCAAAATGGAATCCTTGATCTAAGTTGGGTTAATGTGACTTTTCCCCTAAGAACTTGAATTTGAAACACTGAGACACTGGGTCACGCACATGATTGAAGAAGGCACTTAGAATAGAATGCTGGCATGGAGTTGCCACCATGATATTGCCACAACCGCACGAAATTAATTGATATGGAAGAGGGAAATCTAAAGGCTTTCAGAGAAAGCCACTTTGTCACTATAAGAATGAAACATATGTATAGAGAAAAGACAAAAGAGTGAAATGACAGGAGCAATTTTGGACTGGAGGATACCAGACTGAACTGAGGTCTGAAGTAAGGTTCTATACTGAAAATAAGAGAATTGGTTGCAAGTTTTCCTATTGAACATTGAAAGCCCCCAACCTTATTTTCTCTGTTGGCTCCCAAAACAGGGGCCCTAAAGATTAGAGATGAGAGAAATCTTCTCTGTGAAAACTGTCCCTAAACAAAACGCTGCACACACACACACACACACACACACACACACACACCCAGACACATACACACACACGCACGTGGGCACATTTAGGTGTCTCCCACTGAAAGAGGTTCCTGATTTATGATGTATTTCACATACAGAAAATCTTATTTCCCAAATATAGAAATTCTAGTGAGATTTTTAGTAACTCACTAATAAATATGAATGGATAACAAATAATCACACATATTTAAACAAAGACTGTAATATTAAGTGATTCCTGGATTGGGAAGTTCCCCTGGAGAAGGGATAGGCTATCCACTTCAGTATTCTTGGGCCACCTGGTGGCTCAGATGGTAAAGAATCCACCTGCAGTGTGGGAGAACTGGGTTTGATCCCTGGGTCATCAGGAAGACCCCTGGAGGAGGGCATGGCAAGCCATTCCAGTATGCTTGCCTGGAGAATCCCCATGGACAGAGGAGCCTGGCGGGCTACAGCCCATAGGGTTGCAAAGAGTCAGACACGACTGAGTGACTAAGCACTAATATTAACAATAGAGTTCAAAATGAACAAAAGTAAAGAACTTGGAGGAAATAGAGATGATGCAGGGAATAAAAATAAAACTTTAAATGACACTGTAATTTATATCTTCTGACAATCAGAGAAAATCCCATCACTGAACATGAACAGAATGCTATTTTAAAGGAATATTCTGAAAACAAGGTAGAGCTCTTGGAAATTAAATATGTAATTGCTGATGTGAAAATTTAATGAAAGATTGGAAGATAAATTTGAGCAAATCTCAGTGAAATAGAAGAAAAAGGGGAAAAGGGAATAAAGGGAATACAAGGGAATAAAGACAAAAACATTAGACAATCATTACAAGAAGTCAAACATCCAACTAACTAAAGTTTTAGAAATAAAGAATAGTGAAGTCATAGACAAGGAAATTATAAAGTATATGACACAACTTTCTGGAACTGAAGGATATGAGTTTCTAGATCAAAGAACCCACTAAATGTTCAGCACAATAAATTGGAAAAATTATACATACTAGGTACATCATCATGAAATTATTCAAAACCAGAGCTAAAGATTGGATGCTAAATGTTCCATAGAGAAAAAAAAATTGGTCACATATAAGAGAACAGGAATCAAAATGGCATTGAGCGCCTTAAAAATAACAGTAGAACTGGGAAACAATGGAGATGGCATCCACTTCTAAAATTGTAGCTAGACAATCAGAATAATCTATAGCGTACATCTAAAAAGTCAGATGTAATATAAAAGTTATATTAATAAAGCACAAAAGAACTAGAGAAAAATCCAAATTCTAGGAAAAGAGGAGAATGAAGAGGGAATCCCAACATTCAAAGTGACTTTGGTTCTGAGCGTATTTTCCACTCTGAAAGAAACAGCCACAAAATTGATCTGCATTTTGGGTAACACACTGGGATGAGGAGAAAGAAAGTGAAAGAGTCATGTCCAACTCTTTGCAACCCCATGGACAGTATTCTGCCATGCTCCTCTATACGTGGGATTCTCCAGGCAAGAGTGCTGGAGCAGGCTGCCATTTCCTTCTCCAAGGGATCTTCCTGACCCAGGGATTGAACTCGGGTCTCCTGCATTGCAGGCAGATTCTTTACCTTCTGAGCCACCCAAGGCCTATAAGATGAGGAGGATGATGATCAAATCCCAGGATCCTCCTAGGGGGAAAGACTGAATAAATTACCACCCACTCTAATTCTTGAGGTGAAGGTGAATTAGAAGTAAATTAGACCATAAATGGTCCTGGGTAGTCTGGACAAATCCTAAATATCTATTAAGATGTTCCTGGAAAAGCAGTGCCCACAAGCTCCTGCTGTAAGCAAACAAAAATCTTTCATAGGAGAAAGCTATCATTCTAGGCTTCATGTAATTCCTGCTAATAACATTTCTTATCAAATATTGAGAAAACCGGCAACTGTAACTAGATACATAAGGAAACAGGACACCAAGAACAAGAATCAACAGAAACCATAGGCAATAGAAACATATCACATGTGATAGGCAAAATTCTATGAACACAGCCCCTTAGAGGTCCCCCAAATTCTGTCCCCAGCTATTCAATCAAACATTAATCTAGATGCTGCTGTAGAGGGATTTTGCAGATATAATTAAGGTCTTAAATCAGTTGACTTTAAGATAGGGAGATTATCCTCTGTGGGCCTGACTTAATCAGACCCACAGAGGACAATTTATTGGACTCTTTCTGTTGAAGGGATTTGAAGCATGCATGAGCTGGATTTGGCACAGGGAAAATCTCTGTTGCTGGCTTTGAAGGTGAAGAAAGCCACATGGCCAGGAATGCACAGTATCTGGGAACAAGTGTGCCCCCCAGCTGACAGTAAACACTGAAAGAGCCAACTCAATCCTATACAACAGCAAGAAATGTAATTCTGCCGCAACAATGTCAACTTGGAAGAAGGCTCTCAGCTGCAGATGAGAATGCAGCTTGCCCAAATCCTTGATTTTAGCTTTGAGAAATCCCAAGCAAAGAATTCTGCCTGAATTTCTGACAGGCAGAACTGTGGGCTAGTAATTGGTTGTGGATTTCAGTGACTAAATTTGTAGTAATTTGTTATGCAACAATAGGAAAATCATAATCAAGAAAGACCTGAGAAATTGGAACAATCTGTAATCAACTATAAAAGAGCTATGCTTGCTGTATTTAAAGAAATAAAAGCAAAGCTTTAAAAGATCAGCATGAAACATGAAGCCATGAAATTTGTCACAAAGTTCTACAGTCATCCATGGTAGAGTGATCAGGATGGGATTTACTCTTCTGGCTTAAGCAACTAGAAAACTGGATAAAATAAACGAATCAGCTTTTCAGGCTGGACAACAGGAAGCATAAGACTATTATCGCAAGGAGAAAAGAAATAAATGAGGCGATCCCTCAGATTGCTCCAACGTATGGCTGGGAGGTGTTTCTAAGCTACAATGCAGAGGGAAGGGGGAGCCAAACACAGCCTTGTGGTGTTGCTGAATTGAAAAGCTAAAGAACAAGATTCAGGGAGGCCAGTGCAGCTGGTAATCATGGGATAGAGTAGCAGAGAGGAGAAAGCTGCAGAGAGAAAACTCCAGAGATCTGTAAAGGTGTTCCCTTGAGCCCTCAGCTTATTATTCCTGTGCATGCATGAGAGGAAACTACCAGGCACAGGAAATAGAATTGCATAAAGCACTAGGCTGAACAATTTCCAAAGCTCCCATAGGGATGGGAATATTCTGTGTTCTCACCAGCCAGAGTGAAAAACTTTATCACACAAAGGACATAGGTTAGAGTTGTCAGGAAGATAGTACCATGGTAGAGGAAATATACTAGATTTTGAGTCAAAGACACTCCAAGAGGGCTTAAAGGCTCCTTGACATTGGTCTTGGCGATGATTTTTTTTATATGACACCAAAAGTGAACGCAACAAATGCAAAAATGAACAAGTGGGATTGACATCAAACTAAAGAGCTTCTGGGGAAAAAAAGAGAAACAGTCAGCAAAATGAAAAGGCAACCTATGGAATGGGAGAAAAATATTTGCAAACCATCTATTTGATAAGGGGTTAGTATCCAAAATACGGAAGGAACTCATACAACTCAATAACAACAACAACAAAAAAAAACAGTGAATCTGATTTTAAATGGGCAAAGGATTCAAATAAATGTTTTTCTAAAGAAGATGTACAAATGGCTGACGAGTATGTGAAAAATTGTTCAACATCACTAATCTTCAGGAAAATGCAAATCAACACAGTAATGAGGTATGACCTAATACCCATTTGATTGTCAAAAGGCAAAATGTAAGTGCTGATGAAGCTGTGGATGTGAAGAAAAGGAAACCCTTCCACTATGTTGGTGGAAATGTAAATTTGCACAGCCACTATGGGAAATAGTATGGAGATTCTTCAAAAAAACTAAAAATAAATATACCATATGATCCAGCAATCCCACTTGCAGGTGTACATCTTAAGGAAATGAAACCACTGTCTGAAAGAGATATCCATACCCCCATGTTCATTGCAGCATTATTCACAATAGCCAAAACTTACAACCTAAATGTCCCCTGATGGATGAATGGATAAGTAGAATGTGAGATATACAAAATGTGAGACACACACATACACACAAGAATATTTTTCAACCATGAAAAAGAAGGAAATCCTGCTATTTGTGACAACATGATGGACCTTGAGGGCATTATGCCAAGAGAAATAAGACAAAGAAAGACAAATACTGTATAGTCTTACTTATATGCAGAATCTAAAACACTGAACTTACAGAGAATAGAGTGGTGGTTGCAGGAGCTAGGGGGTAGGGGAAATGGGAAGATGTTGGTCGAAGGGTACAAACTCTCAACTAAATAAAATATGAATAGCTCTGGTGATTTGATATACAGAATGGTGACTATAATTAGCAATATTGTATTATATACTTGAGAATTGCTGAGAGTAGATTGTAAATATTCTCCCCACAGAAAATAAGTGTAATTATATGGGGGGATGGAGGTGTTAACCTTATTGTGGTATCTTGCAATATATATGTGTATCAAGTCATCACATTGTAAACCTTGAACTCACATATGTTATGTGTCAGTAATATCTCAATAAAGCTGTGGGGGGGAATGTAAAAAATATAGTTTAAACAGACAAACAAAACAACATATGCTGTCTACAAAAGATGAATTTTAAATGAATATTCACAAATAGGCTGAAAGTTAAAAGATGGAAAACAATATATAAATAAAAAAAGAAATTGGGATTGATTACACCAATAAAATTCAAGACAAATAGTTTTATTAGTGAGAAAGATGGGCATTTCTTAATGATAATAGACAATATCTTGGGAGGAAATAAGAATTCTAATTCTGCATATGCCTAAAATACAGCCAAAATGTCATTAAAACAAATTTGACTATATTAGAGAAGAAAATAAACCCCAAAACATAATCAGAGATAAATACCCTGTCTCAATAATTGATAGAACTAGATGAAAAATAACAACATATAGAAGATTTGTAGGATGCTATCAACCATTCAACCTAACTGGCATTTATAAAATGTAACATCAAACAATTGCAGAGTATACATCCTTTTGAAATACACATGAAATGTGTACTAAGATAGACATATACAAGGACATCAATCAAGTTTCAAAAAATTTCAGAAGTTTGTTTTGTAAGTTTATTTTTCTGATTACAATGAAATTAGATATCCATTGCAATAATAAAACTAGAGCCCTAATTATTTGGAAATAAAGCAACAGAATTCTAAATAATTCATAGTACAAATAAGAAATCAAAAGGTAGATAATATTTCAAATGGAAAGAAAATGAAAATACAAAACAACAAAGTTTGTGATTGGCAGCTAAAGCATGGTTGGAAGGAAATTTATAATAAATGTTTATATTACAGAGAAAGAATGAGTAATAATAATTGTTACATTTCTATCTTATGATCCTAGAAAAATAATACCAAACTGAATCCAGTTAGTAGAATGAAAAGAAATTATAAAGAGCAGACATCAATGAAATAAAAAATGTAAAAACAACACAAAAAGCTTACTAAGTCAAATGTTAGTTTTTGAAGAGGTTAATAAAATTGATGAAACCCTAGGAAGACTGACTTAAAAAAAAAAACAAAAAGCAGAATTAAATCAAATAACCAGTACTAGGAATGAAGGAGCAGATATCCCTATAGGTTCTGCAGATGTCAAAAGGGAAATGTTATGCCAGTACATTAGACAAGTGAGAAAAAAATGCCCTTGAAAAACAAAACAATCAAAACTGATACAAGATGAAATAAAAAATCTGAATGCCTTGTACCTGTCAAAGTAATCGGACTTATTAGAAACATCTACACAAACAAAACCCCTGTCTCAGATTATCTCACTGGTAAATTCTATTGAACATATCAGAAAGAAATAAGAACCATTTTATACAAAGTCTTTCAGAAAATATAATAACCCTGATACCAAAACTTGTTAAAGGTATTCCACCAGGAGGACAAATCCAAAAATTTGTATCAAATATCAGCAATTGTATCTAATATGTAAAATAGAAAATACATTTTGACTGAGTGTGATTATCCTAGCCTAGAAGGTAAAAATAGTCCATGTAATTCACATGTAATAACAGAAAATAAGATTAAATGTTGAAAAATTATATTTCATAGAAACTAAAAATTTCTCCTCTTCAGAAGATAGCATTAAGGAAATGAAGAGGCAAGAGATAAGCTGGGTACTCTTTGTCATAGTCCCCAAGTTTCCTGTAAAAACTGCAAGCATAGCTGAGGCATAATTCCTTAAAGGCATTGGAGGATTTCTCTGATTCTCTCTCACCTATGTGACTCCCCAAAGGGCTTTCTAACCTGAGCTCCTACATGCTCAGCCTCCAAACTTCACTGCAGAAATCAAAGCATGTTCGAAAGATCCAGAAGCCTGCCTCCTTCCAAGAGTCATAACCGACCTCTACTTCTGGGCCATTGCATGGACTGGAAGGCCTGATGACCTGGCCACAGGGAGTTGCTAACCCTGGCATGGTTTACCCACCTACTATGGCTTCTTGAGACTATTAATATCCTTTGTTGTGCTGCTCAGTGAAACATCCAGATTATGTTTTGTGCTACAAGCAACAACTATACGTTCAAAAAGCAGTTTTTGAAACTTCGGACATGACTGAGTGACTAAGCACAGCACAGCACAGCACAGAACAGCTATTTAGCCAACATGCTATGATCTTAGTATAGTAATTAATTCCCTGGCATAACCCACCATAGAGGCATTCTCTGTAGGCTGAAGGACAATGTAATATGAGAAACCAATGCCCTGAACAGATACTTCATTTTGGGTTGGAGTGGTGGTAGTAATCTTAAAGGTGAATCTCCATAGGCAGTTATTGGGGGCAGGGCTGTTTGTCAATTGCAACGAAGAGCAGAGGAAGAGTTGAGCTTGGCTGATGCTAGGAGAGCTTTATGGGTCTCTGTAACAATCTCAAGTTTATAGTGTGAACATTTGGACAATGAAATCATGTGGCAAGAAAGATTTCTTGGATCTATAACAAGCACATACTGCAAAGAGCTGTAAAGTCAGCCCCAATACTCTTATTCTCAGGGTACTACTGTGTAACAAGCAAAGGCCAAGGTGGGGCCTTCTGCTGTACAAATGGTGGAAAGCAGAGAAAAAGTAGGTCACCAGGCAGTGGGCAACCAAGAGGAAATCTGTGTCTGGACTGTCTAGTTCTCTTTTCTAACTCTGACATCTTCAAGGCACTCTTTCATCTCTCTACAAGGTTTAGCAGGGTATGGTTTTCAGAGCCAGCGGCAGCAGCATCCAGCCAGGTATCATGTAAGAACCAGATCTAGCTGCGTCTTAGGGAAGCATGCCTAAACACTTGGTATTTATGGAAGAAGTTGAATGTACTCATGAAGAGTACTCTGTGCTGGGCACTGTGCTAAACTGCAGTTTACAGGCAAAAATTGTCTTAATTCTTGTGAAAACCCACAGATAGAAGAACTCATTATTCCCATTTAACAGATGAGAAACTGATGTTCAGAGGAAATAAATGAACGTCCAAGATCACACGGCCTGTCAGTGGTGAACTGCTGTCTTGAACTCAGTCCATCTAATTCTGTTGTTCTGGTTATCTGGATGGCCTCTTACCAGCCCTCTATGAAAAGAGCATAGGGTGGTCTTTGAGCATCCAATGGACAAGCAAAAACCTCAAATGTTGACACTGACAAAGGAGGGTGAATAATTATAGTTCATAAAAATTAATCTCAGATTTCCACTAAATATAATGTGACACCATGACAACTGTTTTGAACTTAATACAGTGTGTGAATGTGTCTATAAGAACTGTATTTTACTTTCCATTTTAAAATTCAGTATAGCTGATTTATAATGTGTTAATTTCTGCTCCACAGCAAAGCGATTCAGTTGTATATATATATGTGTGTTCAGTTATATATATATATACATATGTGAAAACAATCACTGGAGACTATCTGCCTCTTGTTGGCTTACAAAATCAAACTTTTTCTTCTTAGAGGAAACCACGAATGTGCCAGCATCAATAGAATTTATGGATTTTATGATGAGTGTAAAAAAAGATATAACATTAAACTATGGAAAATTTTCACAGAATGCTTTAACTGTTTACCGATAGCAGCCATCGTGGATGAGAAAATATTCTGCTGTCATGGAGGTTTATCACCAGATTGTCAATCTATGGAGTGGATTTGGCAAATTATGCAAACAACTGATATACCAGATCAAGGTTTTCTTTGTGATCTTTTGTGGTCTGACCCCGAAGAAGTTGTCTTAGGCTGGGGTGAAAATGACAGAGGAGTGTCCTTCACATTTGGTGCAGAAGTGGTTGCAAAGTTTCTCCATAAGCATGACTTGGATCATATATATATATATGTATGTATTACATATTCTTTTTGTGCTCAAAAAACTTTATTTTTTCTTTGTTATTCTTTTTTTTCCTTTACAATATTGTATTGGTTTTGCCATACATCAGCACGAATCCGCCACAGGTGTACATGTGTTCCCCATCCTGAACCCCCCTCCCACTCCCTCTCCGTACCATCCCTCTGGGTCATCCCAGTGTACCAGCCCCAAGCATCCCCTTATGGTTTATCACAGGATATTGAACACAGTTCCCTGTGCTATAGAATAGGACCTTGTTGCTTATCCATTCACTATTTAATAATTTGTATCTACTTACCCCAAACTCCCAATCCTTCCCCTCTCCATCTCCCTATGCATTTTTTTTTCAGTTCATCACTTGGAACAGAATTTATGCATGGAATATATTTATACTTTTAAAAACTTTATTCCACTACTTAAAACTTTATGGTGCCCTATAAAATACATGATCATTAGATTCATTGGTGTTTCATTGAAAATGAGATTGATAATTGTATTTAAAAGGAAACACATTAACAAATCAATTCATGGGGAATTCCCTGGTGATCCAGTGGTTAGGACATGGCACTTTCTCTGCCAGGGCTCGAGTTCAATCTACGGTTGGGGAACTAAGATCCCATAAGTCACGCAGCACACAAAAAGTTTGAAAAAAGAAATACATAATTTCATTAATATTTAATAATCATTAGGAGCTGCTTGAATAGCCTGCCTTAAGGCCAGAGAGTGGCTTATATGTAATATTCCTATTTATGTTTTCGTAAGAGAGGATAAAAGGATACATTCTGTAGGAAGCATCATGCCACTATGTAACTAATAATCCCTGCTTCAAGTCTACTTTGGGGAATGAAGTCGGGTATAGATAATAAATGAAATCAACATGACCATAATTTGCTCTGTATACCTGTTTAATCTTTCTTCTATCCCACCTTGCTCTTCCTGTAAAAGTCTCTGCTCCATTAAGTTCATGCCAATTGCTGTGCAGCCCTCTCCTTCCCATCCCCACTGAAATCTCGTTCTGACCTGTAGACATTCCCCTTTCTGAATGAAGCTTCCCTGGTGGCTCAGATGGCAAAAAAATCTGCCTGCAAGGCGGGAGACCTGGGTTCCATCCCTGGGGTCAGGAAGATTCCCTGGAGAAGAATATGACTACCCACTCCAGTATCCTTGCCTGGAGAATTCCATGGACAGAGGAAGCTGGAGGGCTACAGTCTATGGGGTCACAGAGTCACACATGACTGAGTGATCAACACTTTCTGTACTCCTCCCCAGTCATCATGTTCAGCTCCACCTCAGCTATCACCATCACTCTGGGAAGTCAACATGCCTAGAATGCCCCCAGCCAACTTTCTGGTCTCAAACCCTTACTTCCTCAGAGCCGGTGAGGAAGTCCTCTTTCTCCCCTCCCCGAACTCAACCTGGTACTTACCTACCTCCCACCAGGACAATCCTCACAAAGTTGTCATGAGAAACCACTCCTCTGTAATCCATTTCAAGCCCCCCAACACTGACCACATCCTCTATCCCTCCAGCTCTCTGTGGATTCATCTCTTGGACGCCTCACAGATACCTTCAGCTCAACAGGACTACAACTGAGAGGAGCCAGAAGCACATCCATATGTTTAAGTTTGTTAATAACATGTGCAACTGTTAACAGCACAGGGCTTCATGGGCCATGGGAGATTTTGGCGATGAATAGGCCAGTGTGGACTCTCTCCAGATTCTGGGATTCAGGTATCAGCAGTCCTTCCTGCATCAGGACATTTCATGAACCTGAGATTTGGCGTCCTTGTCAAAGGCGTGATGGAGCTGCGGGTGGTTGTCCATTGCCTTGTGAATCCTGCAGTCGCTCTGGGTCTCATTGCTCACCAGCTTCAGAACGTTGGAAGACAAGTATTTGAGAATGGCAGAGAGGTAAATCTGGTTGGTCAAGTTCTGGTTCTGGGCATCCTGGTTTTCCTGGAGGTGGTGATCCACATGGCTCTTGGAGAACTGTAGCTTGGTTTTCATGGTACAGGGGAGTATATGCTTCCTAAACCCATCGGAGCTGTGATAGCTTCTATTTCCAGACATGATGTTTTGCTCTATTGACTAGCTTAATTGTTTAGCTGGCCTGAGCCCTTCAAGACACCAGTCACCCGTGCTCATTCCTGCCAATTCTGTCGCCCATACTCCAGCTGCCAACTGGTCAGGGAGGAGCCTTTGTGACACCATAGACATTGGGATGTCATTGGTACCCACTGCGCCCTGATCAGTCCTCAATCTAGATGTGTACATATTAGGTTATCCTAACTGGATAACTGTTATCCAGTTATGACTGGATCAGAATGTAACACTGACATGCCCTCCAGAATGGCTGATAATACTTAATGTGGGTGAGGATGTAAAGCAGTTAGAACTCTCCTACAGAGCTGGTGATGTGGGAAACAGTTACAACCACTACGGGAAAAAGTCCAACAGTTTCTTATAAAACTAATATACATCTACTTGATGATCCAGCCATTCTTCTGGGTATTTATTCAAGAAAAATAAAATTATATTTACACACATACACACAATGTGCACTAGAGTGTTTACATCCCTTTTATCCATAAGATCCAAAACTGGAAATAGCTCAGGTGTTCACTAACAGAAAAATGGATAAACAAACCATGGTATCTTCATACATTCAGCAAAACAAAAACCAAAATTTGAACTACTGAAACAATCACATGGATGGATTTCATAGATACTGCGCTGAATGTAGAACCCAGACACAAGAGAGTACATACTATATATAGATGTTTATGTACATGAAATGTTGCGTATATGTTTCAGTTCAGTTCAGTTGCTCAGTCATGTCTGACTCTGCGACCCCATGAGCCACAGCACACCAGGCCTCCCTGTCCATCACCAGCTTCCGGAGTTTACCCAAATTCATGTCCATTAAGTCGGTGATGCCATCCAACCATCTCATCCTCTGTCATCCCATTTTCCTCCTGCCTGCAATCTTTCCCAACATCAGGGTCTTTTTAAATGAGTCAGTTCTTCACATCAGGTGGCCAAAATATTGGAGTTTCAGCTTCAAAATTGGTCTTTCCAATGAACAGCCAGGACTGATTTCCTTTAGGATGGACTAGTTGGATCTCCTTGCAGTCCAAGGGACTCTCAAGAGTCTTCTCCAACACCACAGTTCAAAAGCATCTATTCTTCCGTGCTCAGCTTTCTTTATAGTCCAACTCTCACATCCACACATGACCACCGGAAAAACCATAGCCTTGACTAGACGGACCTTTGCTGACAAAGTAATGTTTCTGCTTTTTAATATGCTGTATAGGTTGGTCATAACTTTCCTTCTAAGGAGGAAGTGTCTTTTAATTTCATGGCTGCAATCACCATCTGCAGTGATTTTGGAGCACAAAAAAATAAAGCCAGCCACTGTTTCTATTGTTTCCCCATCTATTTGCCATAAGTGATGGGACCAGGTGCTATGATCTTAGTTTTCTGAATGTTGCGCTTTAAGCCAACTTTTTCTTTAGTTTTCTGTGTTTTTTTTAGATATTATTTTACTTATTTATTTTTTAATATAAATTTATTTATTTTAATTGGAGGCTAATTACTTTACAATATTGTATTGGTTTTGCCATACATTGACATGAATCCACCACAGGTGTACATGTGTTCCCCTTCCTGAACCCCCCTCCCACCTCCTTCCCCATCCCATCCCTCTGGGTCATCCCAGTGCACCAGCCTCGAGCATCCTGTATCGTGCATCGAACCTGGACTGGTGATTCATTTCACATATGATAATATACATGTTTCAGTGCCATTCTCCCAAATCATCCCATCCTCGCCCTCTCCCAGAGTCCAAAAGACTGTTCTATACATCTGTGTCTCTTTTGCTGTCCAACTTTTCCACTTTTCTTTTTCACTTTCATCAAGAGGCTCTTCAGTTCTTCCTCACTTTCTGCCATAAAGGTGGTGTCATCTGTATATCTGAGGTTATTGATATTTCTCCCAGCACTCTTGATTCCAGCTTGTGTTTCATCCAGCCCAGCATTTCTCATGATGTACTCTGCATATAAGTTCAATAAGCAGGGTGACAATATACAGCCTTGACGTATTCCTTTTCCTATTTGGAACCAGTCTGTTGTTCCATGTCCAGTTCTAACTGTTACTTCCTGATCTGTATACAGTTTATGTACATGTATTTGTATATGTATATGAAGTTCTAGGTGAGTCAAAATTCTGGTTACCTTTAAGGTGGAGGAGAGGCAGAAATGATTGTGAAGGGAACTCTCTGGATATGGGTGTAGATTACATGGATATATCAATTTTTTCAAAATTGTGCAGTTGAAACACATGTATTTTAATGTATGCCATTCTTAATGATAAAAGAAATATACAAATGTTACAATCAAGTCTCTTGGGAATTAGGCAGGCGATATAGATGAAACAAAAATGTTAGAATGTTGACAGTTGTGGAAGCTAGATGATAGGTACATGAGGTTTCATGATTTTATTTAGCTTATTTTGGTTTTTTGTTTGAAATATTCTGTAATTAAATTAAAGAAACAAAGGGTGAAAGAATGAAAGAAAAAAGGTAGTCATTATTAATCCATCATGGTATCCTCATCTTAGAATCCTCTTTAGTCTGTTACACACACACACACAGGTAACCAGAACAACTTACTCCTATATATTAAAGTATTTAATTTCAGGTGGTAGGATTTGAGAGATTTTTACCTTTTTTCTATTTTTCTGTACCGTCCAAATGTATAATTATGAATATGCATTTCTTTTATAATCAGAAAAGTAAACTGTATGAAAATTTGAAAATATAATTTTCATTGAGTTTCTCCTATATTGTTACTATGGTTTCAAAAATTCAACAGGCTTTACCACATTATCACTCTCAGGAAAAGCAATGCTGCTAATCATATTATTTGTTAGCAAAAAAAGCTTTTGCCAAGGTATGAGCCTCCAGGGTACTTTTTTTGTGAAGATAAAAATGCAATACTGCACAGGAGATCTGCTTATTAGACACTGGGCATGCTCTCTGTAGAACCAAAATAACTCTTCAGAAATTTCCTGCCAAATTCACAGCTAAACTGTTATGCAAATGTAACTACATCTAAATTAAAAGTGTTGAAATAATACAGCCAACAGACTTTGAAGTATGATTGCTTTTGGTGGTGTAGGCAGAAAGGTTGAGATGTTTTCAAGTAAACAAGCTGTATCACACTTTATTTTGTTTCCTGTTTGGTTGGGAAAGAAAAAATGATAAGTGAAAATAAAACAGTGAAACCTTCATAGAGCAAAACAAAAAACTGGACATGAACTTAATTGCAGGTAGAGTCTGCAAAAGCCTTAGAACCTTACACAAAAAGAGGGATGATAGACTTTGTATTGTATATGTTGAAATCTTATTATATAGCTTTCTGTTTATATCTTGTCTCTCCAACTTGATCTTATTTATTTATTTTCAAGCTTTTTGTTTTGTATTGGGGTATAACCAATGAACAATGTTGTGTTAGTTTCACATAGTTTGAGCAGTGAAGGGACTCAGTCATATATAACTGTGGATCCATTCTTCCCCAAACTCTCCTCTTACCCAGGCAGCCACATAACATTGAGCAGAGTTCCCTGTGCTCTATAGTAGGACCTTCTCCCCAAATTAATTTTAACATAGATAGCTCCCAAGAGTGGAGAATCTATTTTTTACTTTTGGTTACTTTTCATTGGGCTATTCGCTCTAAGAGGGCACACTCCATCTTCTCCATAGTTATACTCTTAGAGCCTAGTTTAGTGCCTGAAACATGCTAGGCATTCAGTATTTGTTGAATAAATAAACGACTACTCCCAATAGCATGTTATCTGGGGCCTTGTCCATAGTAGACATTGAGTTCAGTTCAGTTCAGTCGCTCAGTCGTGTCCGACTCTTTGCGACCCCATGAATCACAGCATACCAGGCCTCCCTGTCCATCACCAACTCCCGGAGTTCACTCAGACTCACGCTCATCGAGTCAGTGATGCCATCCAGCCATCTCATCCTCAGTAGCCCCCTTCTTCTCCTGCCCTCAATCCCTCCCAGCATCAGAGTCTTTTCCAATGAGTCAACTCTTCGCATGAGGTGGCCAAAGTATTGGAGTTTCAGCTTTAGCTTCATTCCTTCCAAAGAACACCCAGGGCTGATCTTCAGAATGGACTGGTTAGATCTCCTTGCAGTCTAAGGGACTCTCAAGAGTCTTCTCCAACACCACAGTTCAAAAGCATCAGTTCTTCAGCGCTCAGCCTTCTTCACAGTCCAACTCTCACATCCATACATGACCACAGGAAAAACCATCGCCTTGACTAGACGGACCTTTGTTGGCAAAGTAGTGTCTCTGCTTTTGAAGATGCTGTCTAGATTGGTCATAACTTTCCTTCCAAGGAGTAAGCATCTTTTAATTTCATGGCTGCAGCCACCATCTGCAGTGATTTTGGAGCCCCCCAAAATAAAGTCTGACACTGTTTCCACTGTTTCCCCATCTATTTCCCATGAAGTGATGGGACCGGATGCCATGATCTTCGTTTTCTGAATGTTGAGTAGATATGTGTATTGAAGTAGTTATCCATTAATCCATTTATTCACACCATGAATATTATTGAGTGCCTGCTATGTGACAGGCACTCTTCAAAGTGCTGAGGACAGGACATTGAGCTAAACAACATTCCTGCTCCCACAGCACTTACATTTTAATGAAAAAATGACTATCTAGACAACATAACAGAATGTGATTTTTAGTCTTCATTGACATAAATGACAACTTCTCTTCATTTTCAATGTTACCATACTAAACAACTCCTGGGTGCATTGGGCCAACATTTCACTTCTAGAGCACTTCACGTTGCTAGGTGAATGTGATTAAGAGTGGTTAAAGGTGACACATATAAGCACACAAAATTATTGCAATTGGAGGACTTTCCAAGATAACACATGAAAATCATCACAGAATATACCGTTCTTAAAGACTGCATGCTATGAACAACAAGAGAGATGGTTTCCAAAAGAAACAAAGATTCCTTTTATTGACAAAAGATGAATTGTTCCACTATGACTCTCCTCTTTCTAATTTCCTGGCTAGTCGAGAATCAATCAATACTCCTTAGACAGTACCCATTTAAGGCTCCGACAAGTGTTATTTTTTTTAGAGGCCATTCTTTAAGCCTTTCATTAATGAAAAGCAGTAGTGTAGCATCTATTGCCACTTCTATTCTGTTTCCTGGCCTTGCTCAGTCTGGGCCTGATATTACAAACAGCTGAAATCAGTACATTGTGATATTATGCAAATGTGCCCTGGCAGACTGAGCTAAGAATAGTGTGTGCATTGGGCTAGTTCACTTTGTATGGTGTATGGATGAATTTGGAATTTTTAAATTACAGAATTGTATAGACACTTGAAAAAATCTCTGCATTAGCAGTGTCTTTCCTTATGAAGTTTAAATAAACCCAAATCTGTGGAACAACCTTAAACTTGCCGAGTTTAAAACTAAGAATTCAGGGAGAAAGAAAGAAGAGGGCATTGCATTGGGAAAACAGATATTAGTGTGTTTCATGATGTCCTTTTGGATGAGTTACAGAAGTGTGGGCTGCATGCCCAGTAGAGCTTGGTGGATTCAGCCGTGGTCAATTTACTGTAGCCAAAAGTTGCTCATTATAGCTCATTGCAATCCTGAAGGGAACTTTCTAGTGTCATACAGAAGAGCTGGAAATTTGGTCTTGAGCTGTTCAACGATTTTTCAGTGACTTGGAGGAGGACATACATAACATAGGTATAAAATCTGCTTATCACAAGAATTTTGTAGGGACAGTGAATGTATTTTTAAGACATAATCAGGAGCCTTAATATCTATCCCAGCTAGATACTTCCTCTGAATCTAAAAGTTGAACTTTGATTGATATAAATAAATATAAAATTTTATTTTATGTTGATAAAAGGCTTTTTTATTTTAAGGGAATTTTTAGTCAAATATCAGGGAATACTTCTCATTTCCAGGCTCTAAATTAACTGATTATTTTCATAAGGCAGTCAGCAAAAGATTTTGAACTCAAAAAATTAAAAATGAATTTTTCAACAAAATATGATGGGTATAATATTAAAGAACAATCAGTTTTTACCTGTAATGATTTTTCAATCCTAGTTGCAATGATTCTTCCTTTAAAAAAGTCTGAAGAGTATAAATGCCACCCTTCTTCACTTTCTCAAGAGAACCAAGCTCCTTTGGCATCACCTGTTTAGTGCATCTTAGGGGAGTGTACATCTGACTCGTACAACCAAGATGATTGATAATCATAATGTCTAATCCTGAGTTTTCCTTTCTCATTTGGGACAGCAGGAAGTGGGCTTCTTCTATACCTAAGGGCTTCCCCTGTGGCTCAGCTGGTAAAGAATCAGCCTGCAGTGTGGGAGACCTGGGTTCGATTCCTGGGTTGGGAAGAACCCCTGGAGAAGGGAAACAGTACTCACTCCAGTATTCTGGCCTGGAGAATTCCATAGTCAATGGGGTCACAAAGAGTTGGACATGACTTAGCGACTTTCACTTTCTTTCCTTTCACTTTCTATACTTAAAAAATTACAAAAGAGCCAACATACATATTGTCTTAGGACAGAAAGCAAGACGTAGAATTTTTTGAACAGCACCTTGCGATTTGTTCCCGTCCATTGTAAAGCATGCAATACATCAATTATTTGGGAAAAGAAGGCCCAAGTACTGATACCACTCTGTAGGAATACAAATGAGAGTTTATTAAACCCACTTAAAAAAAATTGTCACATGGAGAATTGCAAAAAGCTCTTGGCTTGGAAGGACAGGACTCTTCAAGTGATTCTTGGCACTGTGCTGAAAGGAGCATAGTCGGGGAAAAAAATCTCAGAGGTTTTTCATTTACTGAAAGTAGAAATGAGTGAAGTATAAAACATAACTTCCCTAAAGCTAGTATAGCCTTGGTTTTATTAAACAAAGTAAAATGTCCAAGAAAAAGAGTTAACGGCTCAGCTTTGTTGTATGCTAGTCAGACCATCCTTGTATGGGTTCTATTCTTTTTTTAAAAAAATATTTATTTATTTGGCTGTGCAGGGTCTTAGTTGCGGCACCTGGGATCTTTAGTTGTGGCACACAGTATCTTCAGTTACAGCATGCAAACTCTTAGTTGCAGCGTGTGGGATCTAGTTCCCTGACCAGGGATCGAACCCAGGCCCCCTGTATTGGGATTGCAGAGTCTTAACCACCAGGCAAGTCTCTGTATTCTGTTCTGACACTGTAGTTTGAGAGAGATCGACAAACAGAAGTATATCTAAACACTGCTGTCCTTAGAGAGGATGGCAATTCTGGAAGCTACGTGATATAGGGAGTGGAAGAAGGACCTGGGAAGTTTAATCAAGAGAAGAAACGACTAAGGGAGGACACAATAGTGAACTTCAGTTGTGGGAGGCCTCATGGCCAAGGATGAATGGAATTGTTCTCTGGCCTCTACAGATTTAAAGCAGGACTAAGGAAGGAGGCAACGTTTGGCTCAATTTAGGAGAGATCCATGTAGCAGAACTCATCAAAAATGGAATGGACTATCCACGGAGACAAAAATGTCCCTACCAGTGGGATGTGTTTGAAGAGGGAATCTCAACATTATATGGGGCTGGAGCAAATTAGGCCTGTGGTCGCCACCATTCCTAATATTCTCAACTTGTGCAATGACATCAGAGACCTAGTCCTGAACAACACTGAAAGAATCTTCTGTTCTTGCCTAGCACCTCTGTTTTAATCAGTTAATAAGGTCCTTTACAGTGTGTCTTGCATCATTCTTGTATTATTTTATAGTGATCTGAACATTACAATATTCTCCTAATTGAAAAGATACATAAAAATTAACATGTGCACATTCTTTGGGGAAGGTGGTTTACAAATTTGCTTACAACAATGGTTAAACATCTTCCATCTCTGTACGGTGGTGTCTTTGCTGTGTAAATTTGTCATAAGTTCCATCAACATGTATACATATGGCTGAGTCCCTTTGCTGTTCACCTGAAACTACCACAACACTGTTAATTGGCTATATCCCAATACAAAATGTTTATTGTATTAAAAATGAATAAATAAATAAAAATTAAACAAAGAGGTGACTTAACCTTCCTACTCCTTTTATCTGGGGTGCTGTGGGTTTATTCTGACCAATAGAATGTGGCAGAATTATTATCATGTGGCTTCCGAGTCTAGGCCATAAGAAGTTTTTCAGTGTCTGTTCTTACTTGCTTCTATTGCTCCAACCTTGTATTTCATCCTGGGTTAATTTTGAGGATGAGATACCACATGGAGACTGAGATTATGTGGTGAGAAAAAGAGGCCCAGCCATCACAGCCCTTAGTGCTGGAGCCCTCAATAAGGGAGAGGGGCATCTAGGACCAGCCAACCCACCAAGAGACTGAACATGCCTGTGTGGGTCCATCTGGCATCATGGGGAAGAGAGGTGAGCCATGGCCCCTGAGCTCTGTCCAAGGTGCCAACCCAGGAAATCATGAACAAATGAATGGATGGTGTTTGACAGAGCAGTGTGTTATGCAACAATAGAAACCGATATGTACTTTTACCCTGCTAATTTTGTTTCTAAGAATAACCCTGTGCGTGACATATGTACACACATGGCCACTGGAGTGTTTCTAATAAGGAACAAAACAGAAAAAATAAAAGAGAAAGAACTGATTTATAAAGCATAGCATATCTATGTAATGGAATACTCAATAGCACTGAAAAGGAATCAGGTGGTTCTCTATTTATATGGGTGGAAAGGTGTCTAAGGTATATCATTAAATGAAAAAGCGATGTTCACGACAGTGTGAACAGTTAACCTCATTTATCCAAATAGACAAGTCTAGGTATAGGCATCATGGGAAAAGACCCTCATGCTGGGAAAGATTGAAGGCAAAAGTAGAAGAGAGCAGCAGAGGATGAGATGGTTAGACAGCATCACTGACTCAAAGGACACAAATCTGAGCAAACTCCAGGAAGTAGTGGAGGACAGAGGAGCCTGGCTCCTATAGTCCATGGGATCACAAAGAATCAAACATGACTTAGCAACTAAACAACAACAGGCCTAAGTGTACATGTTGTAGACACACAGTAACCATCCAGAAGGATGCACGAGAAGTTAATAGTTTAGCTAAGTAGTTAGCTAAGGAGCTGGGCTAGAAATAGAGGACTTTATACTCTCTATTCCTTTATATACTGTCTTATGAGTGTATATTACTTAAACAAGTTAGTTAAAATCAAATTGCCAACATCCGTTGGATCATAGAAAACCAAGAGAGTTCGAGAAAAACATCTGCTTCATTGACTATGCTACAGCTTTTGACTGTGTGGATCACAACAAACTTGTGGAAAATTCTTAAAGAGATGGGAATTCCAGACCACCTTACCTGCCTCCTGAGAAATCCATATGAGGGTCAAGAAGCCAGAATTAGAACTGGACATGGAACAACAGACTGGTTCCAAATTGGGAAAGGAGTACGTCAAGGCTGTATATTGTCACCCTGCTTATTTAACTTATATGCAGAGTACATCATAGGAAATGCTGGGCTGGATGAAGCACAAGCTGGAATCAAGATTGCTGGGAGAAATATCAATAACCTCAGATATGCAGATGACACCACCCGTATGGCAGAAAGTGAAGAGGAACTAAAGAGCCTCTTGATGAAAGTGAAAGAGGAGAGTAAAAAAAGGTGGTTTAAAACAACATTCAAGAAACAAAGATCATGGCATCTGGTCCCATCACTTCATGGCAAGTAGACGGGGAAACAATGGAAACTGTGGCAAACTTTATTTTCTTGGGCTCCAATTTCACTGCAGATGGTGACTGCAGCCATGAAATTAAAAGATGTTTGCTCCGTGGAAGAGAAGCTATGACCACTCTAGACAGCATATTAAAAAGCATTACTAAAAGAGACATTACTTTGCCGACAAAAGGTCCATCTAGTCAAAGCTGTGGTTTTTCCAGTAGTCATGTATGGATGTGAGAGTTGGACTATAAAGAAAGCTGAATGCTGAAGAATTGATGCTTTTGAACTGAGATGTTGGAGAAGACTCTTGAAAGTCCCTTGGACTGCAAGGAGATCAAACCAGTCAATCCTAAAGGAAATCAGTCCTGAATATTCATTGGAAGGACTGATGCTAAAGCTGAAACTCCAATACTTTGGCCACCTGATGTGAAGAACTGACTCACTGGAAAAGACCCTGATGTTGGGAAAGATTGAAGACAGTAGGAGAAGGGGACAACAGAGGATGAGATGGTTGGATGGCATCATCAACTCGATGGACATGAGTTTGAACAAACTCCAGGAGTTGGTGATGGACAGGGAGGCCTGGCATGCTGCAGTCCACAGAGTTGCAAAGAGTCGGACACAACTGAGTGACTCTTTGCAACACATTCTGTGTAGTATCATCGCATTAATATGCCTTTCGTGGTGGCTCAGACGGTAAAGCGTCTGCCTGCAATGCGGGGGACCCGGGTTCAATTCCTGGGTCGGGAAGATCCTCTGGAGAAGGAAATGGCAATCCACTCCAGCACTCTTGCCTGGAAAATCCCATGAACGGAGGAGCCTGATAGGCTACAGTTCATGGGGTTGAGAAGAGTTGGACACGACTGAGCGACTTCACTTTCACTTTCACTTTTATGATGTCACTCCTCTGTTTACTGAGTCTCAAATACTCTCCACTGCTTAGCAATGGTCTTTAACGTGAGGGATGTTCTATTTATATATTTAAGCTCATATAGTCAGAAAGAGAAAAAGCTCTATTACTTTTGAATATCTGCAAATACACTGGCACACTCCCTTGGTATTTATGTGACCATCTATTGCATGAGGGAGACAAGTGGTCCCAAGGAATGCGGGGAGTTCCACCCCACAAAGGGGCTTACGGCGGTGCCATAGCTCATCCTTTATATCAACTAGTTACAGTTTCTGTGAACCCAGAATGCCAACTTATGGATTTTCAAAAATCTAGCTGGAAGTAAAGAAACCTTTGAAAAATTGATGTCACTTAAAAATATCCCTTCAAAGAAACTCAGCTTTGGGGCCCTTATGAATAACATAAGCAGAAATTAATGACAAATAATTGGCTGATCTGACCCACTTCTGATTCCTGGTACAAGTGCTTGGCTGTATTACAAGGTAAAAACAGTGATCATCTCACAGATGTGACAGAGTTAGCAAAAAAAAAGGCGAACTCCAGAGTTTCAAATGTATAAAATCATGTAATACTCAGTCCAATACTTTACCCAAGTTCATTTAACAGTGATGAAAGTTTGCAGCACCTGCTGAGGATTCTCACTTATTCCCACACCACCTGAAACACTTTTGTTCATTTGCCATGACAAAATGACTGAAATAACATGTGAAGGAAACATGATAATAAAACAGAAATGCATTCTTTGTCAGAAAATACTGTTGGAAGATGCATAAAAATTATTGTGGCAGCATTGTAACATGAAGGATTCTCAAAAATCATTATGCTGAATAAATACCTTTGTTTGCTTAAGTTTACTTTGAGTTGCTTTTCTATTACTTGAAACTGAGTCTTAATATACTATCTACCAATATCCAAATTTGGCAGATCCAAATAGTAAACCAGAGGTCAAGGCCACACTGAAATTATTTTTTAATCCAGAAGATAAAATGGAACAGGAACAGACAATGTTTTAGCTACTACAAAAGCATAAAAATTAACTACTACTACTACTAAGTCTCTTCAGTCGTGTCTGACTCTGTGCGACCCCACAGACGGCAGCCCACCAGGCTCCCCCATCCCTGGGATTCTCCAGGCAAGAACACTGGAGTGGGTTGCCATTTCTACGCGGTAGAAAAATACAGGAAAAAGCCTTAATGCTTATCAGCAAAGAATTTGTTGTATAACACCTGGTTCAGCCATATATGAAAATCTATATCTGTCAAAAATGAATAGAATATATTTATTATGTATGGGCATGGAAAAAAAGAATCTACATACAGGGGTACACCTTGTATAATTCCATGGATATGAAACTAGAAATTCTAGAAAATGAAATTTTGTAGAAATTCTAGAAAATGAAATTTTGTAGAAATTCTAGAAAATTCAGACAAAACCTTTGGTGGTGGCCTGTGGTCAGGATCAGAGTTAGGGATGGATCTCAAAGGGTTGCAAGAGATCTCTTGGAGCTGATAGAAAAGGTCTGTATCTTGGTTGCAGCAGTGGTTCCCTGGCTGTATGCATCTATTAACATCTAAATTTGTACATTGAGGATGGGAGGGGGGTTTGAGGGAGAATGGATATATGTATATGTATGGCTGAGTCCCTTTGTTGTTCACCTGAAGCTATTACAACATTGTTGATCAGCTGTATCCCAATACAAAATAAAAAGTTGGAAAAAAACTTTGTCCATTGAATGAATTTAGTTTATTGTATATAAATCATATCCATTTAAAGTTAACTAAAAATAAATATAAAAAAACATACTAAATTACATGAGAGGAAAACTAAGCAATGTGCTAAAAACTGAAGATACAGTGTTGAACAGGAAAATGCCCTGGTCTTTCAAGTTGATTGTAGGTTATACAGGCAGGTGGCTAGAAGCAAAATAATCACAGAGTTACTCCTGAAAAGGACTATGAAGGAAAGTGGAGGTTCTAGGAGAGCCTATACTGAAAGAACTTGCCTTAGCTTGTGAAGTCAGGGAAGAAAGGCAGAAAAGGTCCAAACAGATGGAGAACCACAAACTTCCACAAACTTCATAAGCCTGATCTCTCATTTGGTATATGGCCAAACTTTTAGTTCTGTTATGAAGAGATATCTTTTGAGTGTGGAAGTCACATTACAAATTTCTTTGTACCCCTTCTTATAGCACCTGGAGAGTAGGATACATGGTAGGCATTTCATATTTACCAGTTGACTAATTTGCCTGCATGCCAAAGAGAATAGACGTATCCAATGTCCCTCCTTAGAGAGCGAGTGGCCAAGGAAGAAAACAGACCGAATTCTTGGCAATCTGCCCTCATCTCTCCCATCCCTTTTGGAGGCCATATGCCCCATGGCTCTTGCTGGCCCCCTGCTCTGGCTGGCTGTCCCCTAGTCTGCTCTTCGGACACACCGTTTGAGGGAAATTTTAAGGTATCTCAGCCTTGTTCGCCCAGGCATTTTCACTTTAGTTTTTCACTTCATAAATTTAATTTGTACTTTAAAACCCAGCTTTTGCCTTCTAACTCAATCAAATAATTCAGTTACTTTGACAGCCATGGCAAGGGCTCAAGAAATATGTATCAATCAGTTGAAATGTCAACCTCAGCTCATCAAAGGGCTCACTCCATTGTCCAAGGGCACAAATTCAGTATCTATCTGAAACTGAGCTGAAAATAACTTTCCCAAAGTTGTGCTGTGGGTGCCATCTTTAAACAGCCCAGATTTAACTGTTACCACATATAGCCTTTAACAGCCAGTATTTTGGATTGTAACGGCTAGTCTGCATGTCATCTGTTAGTCTCAACATGCTGTTTCAGGTCACTGTTTGGTCAGGTTGCTCTATTGTGTGAAAATTGGCCATTAGCACGGCTAAAAATAGAGAATTGACTTCCACAGATACGTGACTTTGGAGGTATAGGGATATGAAAATGGTTGATGTGCTAGAACAAAGAGAACATCTCAGTGACTTGAAGAAAGAATCTCCCAGAAACTGCTGCTTTTCCCCCCTCAAATGCTACAAGCAAACTGGCAAGCCATAAATGGAATTGCCCTCAGCATGACCATAGATTATTTTATAGATGACTCATTCAGTTAAAAGGCTTTTGGTGGTAGCTCTACTAACTAAGCATTGTTCTTTATGAAAAGAAAATTAAGGAAAAACGATGGAATATTTTGTGAAGCATAATATTTATGTAAACTGTGGGTGATGGCTATTTCTGATGTAAACAAGGGCATGAAAATTAAGAAAGGGATTGAATTAGTGTACGGAACATAGTTCTATACTAAACATTAGGAATCCTTGTCCCTTAAAATAGAGCATCCCTTCACTTCAAAGCCACTGTGCTTTAGAATACTGACAGAACATGTTCAAAGTTAATATAGAGGGAAACCATAGACCTCCAGAACTTCAAATCAAGGAGCACTGCACCACCAAAACTGCATCGATGAATCATGTTATGAGGTGTCGCGTAGGCTGTGACAGATTGGCTATTATTCATGTCACTGTGCTGTATTAGTCTCGATATTGAAAAGAAGACATGAAATATAAAAGCAGCCCTTTCTGTATGTAAGAAACCAGAGTGATGGTGTAATGGGAGAAGTTGTAAGTAAAAAAATGGCAACAGCCAGTTAGCATGAATAATTAACTTTTCTAGGACACTCCAGGAGCCATAGGAAACTAGAATTTGCTGATATACCTTTATGTTTTAAATAATCATTTTCTTAGCTACTTTGCAAAATATCAAAAGCTTTATTCCTTTCAAAATATTACTTATTTGTCCTTATTGTTTCAATAAGGATAATTTTCTTTGCTTGCAAAGTGTCTCATCTTCTGTGATCTTGTTTAGTCCTTTTAACAGCCCTAAGAAACTGGCAGGCAAGGTGCTACTTTATAGATGAAGAAGAGAAATTACAAACTTGTCCAGTGTCATTATCTAGTATATGGCTGAGCAGGGACTCAGATTCACATCTGCTGACTCTAAATCACTTCGTTGATTGGCTCCTTTCTCCCTTGCTCCCTTTTTTTTTTTAATCTTTAATATAGTTATTAAAATGCATTGGCCTTGATTCCTGGATTTTGAAAACTTTCAAAAGCATTTGGTACATGGGTTTGGTTTTGTAGCTGCAGCATGGTCAATATTAAACCAGGCAGAGTGTCTGTACTCTGTTCTTGGACAACTGAAGCCTAGGGTGTTGTACCTGGGTTGTAATCCCAAAGGCGTAGGGATTTGGCTGTTGGTGTCCAGTGTTGAAAGACAGTATCCAGGGGGAAAACCAAAATTGAAGCCAGATAAAAGAAAGAGGAGAGTGAAAAAGTTGGCTTAAAGCTCAACATTCAGAAAACTAAGATCATGGCATCCAGTCCCATCACTTCATAGTGAAACAGTGGAAATAGTGGCTGACTTTATTTTTGGGGGCTCCAAAATCACTGCAGATGGCAATTGCAGCCACGAAATTAAAAGATGCTTACTCCTTGGAAGGAAAGTTATGGCCAACCTAGACAGCATATTAAAAAGAAGAAACATTACTTTGTTAACAAAGGTCCATCTAGTCAAGGCTATGGGTTTTCCAGTAGTCATGTATGGATGTGAGAGTTGGACTATAAAGAAAGCTGAGCACTGAAGAATTTATGGTTTTGAACTGTGGTGTTGGAGAAGACTCTTGAGAGTCTCTTGGACTGCAAGGAGATCCAACCAGATGTTGAAGCTGAAACTCCAATATTTTGGCCACCTGATGCAAAGAGCTGACTCATTTGAAAAGACCCTGGTGCTGGAAAAGATTTCAGGCAGGAGGAGAAGGGGATGATAGAGGATAAGACGGTTGGATGGCATCACTGACTCAATGGACATGAGTTTGGGTGTACTCCAGGAGTTGGTGATGGACAGGGAGGCCAGGTGTGCTGTGGTTCATGGGGTTGCAAAGAGTCAGACACGACTGAGCAACTGAATTGAACTGAAACATACAATTCAAACAAGGATTCTAAATAAGAGAGTAAAGAAGATGGGGAGAAACCAGGAATGAAGAAGTGGGACCTGCAATATAGTTCCAGAGCATACTGGATGATGGGGAGTGGAAGGCAGGGCTTAGGGGAATTTAGTAAGCCTCTTTCCAGTGCACATGTAGCTCTGGCAATGAGTTAGAAAAAGAGTTTTTAAGGGTGTCATGATGGCTCAGATAGATACACAGATTAAACCTATAAATGATCTCAGAATGAGAGCTGGCAAGACTCCTATTTCTTTCTTTATGGAATCCAAAGGGTCAATGATTAGATGCTTGATTTTATTTAAGAATGTATGACTTTAAAAACTCAGTATATTTCCTAATTATTATTTATTAAACATTTGTATCCAGGCGATAGTGAAAAGCAGGGCAGCCTGATGTGCTGCAGTCCATGGGGTCGCAAAAAATCTGACACGACTGAGCTACTGAACTGATACTGATAGATTAATTGTACATCAGCCAGTTCTTTAAAGAATCATTCTATCTTTCCCATAATTTGATATTATATAAAACTACCACAACAATGCAACATCTAAGACACAGTTGAAAATTGATTATAACTGTAAAAGAGATTAATTGACCAGGATAATAAAAAAGAACACTTTAAATATAGGAGAATAAAACCATATCCTTTCCAGTGATTGCTGTTGTTGCTGTCATTCAGTCTCTAAGTCATGTCCAACTCTTTGCGACCCTATGGACTGTAGAATGCCAGGCTTCCCGGTCCTTCAATATCTCCTGGAGTTTGCTCAGATTCGTGTCCATTGAGTTGGTGATGCTATCCAACCATCTCATCCTCTGTTGCCTCCTTCTCCTCCTGCCCTCAATCTTTCCCAGCATCAGGGTCTTTTCCAATGAGTTGGCTCTTTGTATCAGGTGTTCAAATTATTGGAGCTTCAGCTTCAGCATCAGTCCTTCCAATGAATACTCTAGAGAAATCAACCCTTTAATTTCCTTTTAGGATTGACTGGTTTGATCTCCTTGCAGCCCAAATGACCCTCAAGAGTCTTCTCCAGCACTGTAGTTTGAAAGCATCAATTCTTCAATGTTCAGCCTTCTTTATGGTCCAACACTCACATCTGTGCATGACTACTGGAAAAATCATAGCTTTGACTATACTGATCTTTGTAGCCAAAGCAATGTCATCTGTATATCTGAGGTTATTGATATTTCACCTGGCAATCTTGATTCCAGCTTGTGAATCATCCAGTCTAGCATTTAACGTGATGTATTCTGCATAGAAGTTAAATAAGCAGGATGACAATAAGCCTTGACCTACTCCTTTCCCAAAGTTGAAGCAGTCCATTTCCCATGTCTGGTTCTAACTGTTGCTTCTTGACCTGCATACAGATTTCTCAAGAGGCAAATAAGGTGATCTGGTATTCCCATCTCTTTAAGAATTTTCCACAGTTTGTTGTGATCCACACAGTCAAAGGCTTTAGTGTAGTCAATGAAGCAGAAGTAGATGTATTTCTGGAATTCCTTTGCTTTCTCCTTGATCCAATAGAAATTTGATGTCTGGTTCCTCTTCCTTTTCTAAACCCTGCTTGTACATCTGGAAGTTCTCAGTTCATGTACTGCTGAAGCCTAGCTTAAAGGATTTTGAGCATTACCTTACTAGTATGTGAAATGAGCACAATTGTACAGTAGTCTGAATATTCTTGGGATTGGAATGAAAACTGACCTTTTGCAGTCCTGTGTCCACTATTGAGTTTTCCAAATTTGCTGACACATTCAGTGCACAACTGTAATAGCATCATCTTTAAGGATTTGAAATAGCTCAGCGGGAATTCCATCACCTCAACTAGCTTTGTTCATAGAAATGCTCCCTAAGGCCCACTGAACTTCACATTTCAGCATGTCTGGCTCTAGGTGAATGACCACACCATTCTGATTATCTGGGTCATTAAGACCTTTTTTTGTATAGTTCTTCTGTGTATTCTTGCCACTTCTTCTTAATCTCTTCTATTTAGGTCCTTGACATTTCTGTCCTTTATTGTGCCCTTTACTGAGGGAAATGTTCCCTTGGTATCCCTAATTTTGTTGGAGAGGTATCTAGTCTTTCCCATTCTATTGTTTTCCTCTTTTTCTTTGCATTGTTGGCATAAGAAGGCTGTCTTATCTTTCCTTACCATTCTCTGAAACTACATTCAGTTGGATATATCTTTCCCTTTCTCCCTTGCCTTTTGCTTCTCTTCTTTTCTCAGTTATTTGTAAGGCCTCCTCAGACAACCACTTTGCCTTCTTATATTTCTTTCTCTTGGGGATGGTTTTGGTCATCACCTAGTGTACAATGTCACAAACTTCCATCCATAGCTCTTTAGCCACTCTGTCTACTAGATCTAATTACTTGAGTCTATTCATCACTTTCACTGTATAATCATAAAGGATTTGATTTAGGTCATACCTGAATTGCTTAGTGGTTTTCCCTACTTCCTTCAATTTAAGTCTGGATTTTGCAATAAGGAGCTTATGATCTGAGCCACAGTCAGCTCTAAGTCTTGTTTCTGCTGACTGTATAGAGCTTTTCCATCTTAAGTTGCAAAGAATATAATCAATCTGATTTTGGTATTGACCATCCAGTGATGTCCACGTGAAGAGTCCAGTGACTGTGGACTTCTAAAGAACATACTTGATAATTGACAAAATACAAAGTGTAACTCAGATATACTGACTGGCATTCTGATACCTATTTCTAGGAAGTCTTTTAACTTTGTGGGCTCTGCAGAGTAGAGGGAATTACAGAGAAGTTGCAAGTGTATTCAATTTGATGTGTGAAAACATTTTAGTAATTCCTATGAACAGATCATCATGAATTTAAAGAAGGGAATTTGAATTCAGTTCATTTATAAAGTTCAGTAAGAATGTGGTAGGATCTTCTTAGTGGAACCAGATCAACTGAACCAAAATTAAACTTTTCCAATGACTCAGGATGTTTGGCCATACTATTTTTGGCCAGAATGACTGTTTTCCATTAAGTGCCTGTGCCAAGCTTTTTCCAAGATGCACTGTGTTTAGCTGTTAGCCCTGAGCATACATGACCTCAGTGTTGTGATTTAAGTGACATGATCGAAGGAATAAAATGAGTCTGCTGAAAAGGGAAGAATACAAATAAGAAGGTCTAAATGACATTTTTTGTTCTAACTATAAGAACCAGGGACTCAAATCATGACCCATCTATAATGTAAAAGTTCATTTCCAGAAAAAAAAAGAAGTAATGGTAGTAATGAAAGCAATTCAATTAGAAAACTAAGTATTAGGTAAACCATATAGAATAACCAACTGATAATCATTGTTCACTTAGAGAAACTGATTTCTTATGGTATGCTGTGATATTACCATAATCATAGTTCAGTGTGTTGTACCAAGTATGTATTGATCCAGTTCACCTCAAACAAGGGCTGACACTCTGCCAGGATTTGTAGGAACATAGCAACTAGAAGGAAAACCTCATAAGAGCAAGTGGAGATTGATGGGAACACAAAGCAAGGAAGAGTGATTCCAAACAGAGGGAATAAACGTAGTCTTCATGGAGGAGTTGAACTGACCTTGAGTTTTGATCAAAGATAAGAACAAGACTGCAGATACAGGGGCGCAATGTTTGCAAAGAGTAATGCACTGGGATCATCTCTAGAACAGAGAGCTATTAAGTAGGTCAATCCTATTTCCAAGGTTCATAGGAAGCTCAGGCCATGTGGCTGAGGATATGGAATAACATGGTAACTAGTTTAGATTTTATTCTGTGGATCTAGTAAAGGTGTTTAGCAGGTGAATGTCATGATCAGAGCTGTGTATTCAAAAATCAATCTTGATGACATGGAGAAAAGGGAACCCTCCTACACTGTTGGTAGGAGTGTAAAGTAGTACAGCCCACTATGGAGAATAGTATGGAGGTTCCTTAAAAACCTAAAAATTGAAATACCATATAATCCAGCAATCCCACTCCTGGACATTTATCTGGAAAAGATGAAAACTCTAATTTGGAAAGATACATGCATCTCAATGTTCATAGTAACACTATTTATAGTAGCCAAGACATAGAAGCAACCTAAATGGTCATTGACAGAGGAATGGATAAAGAAGATGTGAGATATATATATATATATATATATATATATATATATATATTCCATCCTATACATGTATAGGATGGAATATAACTCGGCCATAAAAAGAATCAAATCATGCCATTTGCAGCACCATGGACAGACCTAGAGATCATCGTTCTAAGTGAAATAAGTCAGACAGAGATGACTCATATGATATTATTTATATGTGGAATCTAAAAAAATGGATACAAATGAACTTATTTATGAAACAGAAACAGATTCAAGAGACATAAAAAATAAACGTTTGGTTACCAAAGGGGAGAGGGGTTAGGGGAGGGACAAATAAAGAGTTTGGGATTAGCAGATACAAAATACAAACTACTATATATAAAACAGATAAACAACAAGAATTTACTGTATAACACAGGGAACTATATTCAATGTTTTGTAATAACCTATAATGGAAATAATCTGAAAAAATATAAAACTGAATCACTTTAGTATATACCTGAAGCTAACAAAATATTATATATCCACTATACTTCAATTAAAAAAAAACTCAAAGAACACACCCTGGTGATAACATGAAGGATGGGATGGAGGGAAATAAGAATAGAAACAGAAAGATGACTTAGGGGACTTTTGTCATAGTGTTAGGAAAGAATGAGGGCTTGAATTAAGTTAACTTGACCACAGAGTAGAGGTCAGATGCCATCCATATTATGGTTTTATAATTAATAGGACTTGGTGATTACCTACATAAGACATGGTTTAAGATAACAGATTAACTGTGTGAAAGTTGCTCAGTTGTATCCAACTCTTTGCGACCCCATGGACTGTAGCCCACCAGGCTCCAGTGTCCATAGAATTCTCCAGGCAAGAATACAGGAGTGGGTTGTATTTCCTCCTCCAGGGTATCTTCCCGATCCAAGGATCAAACCCGGGTCTCCTGCATTGTAGGCAGATTCTCTACCATCTAAGCCACCAGGGAAACCCTCACTGTGCAGTACCATTAAATAAAATGAGGAAATCAGGAGAAGCAGCTTATTGGACAGGAGTTTGTTAGTCACTCTGTATCCGACTCTTTGCTACCCTGTGGACTGTAGCCCACCAGGCTCCTTTGTCCGTGGGATTTTCCAGGCAAGAATACTGGAGTGGGTTTGCCATCTCCTTCTCCAGAAAAAAGGCTTCCTTGACCAGGAATCAAACCCAGGCTGCAGCGGTGAGAGCGCCAAATCCTAACCACTAGACCACCAGGGAGTGTCAAGTGATGAGTTTAATTTAAAAAAAAAAAAAATTAGTTTAGGGAGTCTAAGGAACATTTACCTGAAAATATCCACCCAGTAGTTAGTAAGGTTAGATCTGACACCTAGATGAAAGATGAGTGCTAGACATGGAATAAAGAAAAGGAGAGATGAGTAGGCTTGGAGGAAAGAACCAGAGAAGAGTAATGGAATCAAAGAACCCGTAGGGATGAATTTGACTTAAAGTGGTAGGGAGATGTTTCTTTCTCTAAAATACAGAAAGAAAATGAGGAAGTAAGTGAACTGAGAGATGACTTCAGAAGTGGAAGAGAAAGACCTCGAGTGAAACAGCAAAGACGGCTTTGATTGTCTTGAGTCTTCTCTGTAAAGTTTAAATGGAGAGTAAGAAGGGCTAAGGAAGGATTAGAGACTTAACATGTGTAGGAAATGTTCTGGAAAGTCTTTGCATGAAAGGCATACAGAGTCTAACTCTAACTCCTAACATGTCATACTAAGAAACTGATAAGAAATATTCAAATAGCTTTATCTGGGAAGCAGTTCAACTTGTTAACAAACACTGCCAATATATATCTTCTAATGAAAAAAGTCACTATAACATGACAGAACTGAGGAAAATAAATAACCTGTTCATATGTAACTAATTTAATTTATATGTCAAGTGATTTTTGAGTGGTATCTCTAAATTTTCTACCTTTAAAAACATTCTTTTTCATGATGCCTGGTTGATTTTTCATGTTTTCACACATCATGTGATTTTTTCCATCCATCTTTTCTTATACTATTTATGATGCAATTAAAACATAAATTCTTTCCAGATTTTAATCATTTAAAAAATTGACCATACTTCACTTTTATAACAAAAACTTACAATATTATTCTTTTCTTGATTACCACATGCCTCGAGAACCCAGACTATATCTTTTAAGTTGTATGGCTGTAATGGAGCATTAAAAATAGTAACCAAATTTTGTTGGTAGTTGGATTGCTCTCCACTCTTAAATGATCTGTCACAGAATTTCTGAAGAGTCCGTTGAAGTTACCCAGCTTCCTGCATTAATTTGAACTAATTGAGCTTTAGAAAAGAATGGCATGTTTCTTACTTCCCTATCATTGCTGCAGAGGAGGAATTTGTTAAGACTTTGACACTTCACCATAGGGCAATAGTCAACTCATGTTGCCATGGTTACTCTTGGTCAATTTAAAAAAATACAGAAATCACAATTTGTGCCAATGAATAATATTATCAGTCACTGACAGAATCAACAGTTTCCTGCTGCTCTTTTTTTTCTTTCTGAGTGAAATTCTTGCACCCAGTAAGTATTAAATAAATAGCTATTGAATGGTGCAGACAGCTAAGAAAACCAATTCAGTGGATTAAAATGATACATTTACTCCAGTAATAATAGATCATAAAGGCTTGAGTCTGAAGAGGAATTCAGAGATCATTTAATCTGAATCTTCTCATTTCACAGATGGGAATAAATGACGCACAGGTGTAGAAAGGGACTGCTTAAGGTCACACAGACAGTAAGTGATCAGAATACACAAACACGATTCTTTCTCATATAGCAAAATGAGGCTGGGATTTTATTTTTCAGAAGAGCTATGGAAATACATGAAAAAAAAGCTAAGATCTTCCTTATCAGTGATTTTATTGATCATCACTGGGATATATAGCAGTGAGCTCTAGGAGTTCTGTGATGAATTTCAGAGAGACACAATGTAAGTCATATCTGAGGAACTGCAAATATTGGCCTACAGTCCATCTAATCAGCATGGCTATCTTACTGATGGAGATACATTAAAGCTGTGCTTATGATGTAATATACTAAGATATAAGTCCTTTGGGGGGAGATGCTGTGTCATCTATTCAGTATAAATGTGTATGTATGAATCTGAAGAAGACACCATTCTTGTTCTCAAGGAGCATTTTGTATACCCCTCCATACTGAATACAGTGAATTTCCTGGCTTATTAATTAACACGGTGCTCCTCTATCCCTTCTCCCCAAATGACTGCTGTGGTTTGCAATTGGATGGGTCTGTGTGGCAGGTTTGGATCCTGGTTTGCCTCAAATCACATATTCATTTGGTATCTTAGAGCTTACACATTTGACTTTTTCGTGTTAAGACAAGAGATGACAGGAGCAACTGCCTAGAAGAGGGCACAAGAGGTCCTTGTGGACTCTTATAACACACTGGATTCAAGGCAGTCAGTTCAGTTCAGTCATTCAGTCGTGTCCGACTCTTTGTGACCCCATGGACTGCAGCACGCCAGGCTTCCCTGTCCATCACCAACTCCCAGAGCTTGCTCAAACTTGTGTCCATTGAACTGGTGATGCCGTCCAGCCATCTCATCCTCTGTTCAAGGCAGTGGTTTCAACAAAATAATTTCAAGGCAATGGTCCTTGGAAAAGGAATTTAGAAGGCAAAGAGTACACCTGAGTTACCTCCCATGGTAGTCTGAGATGAGAACAGTAATTTTCAAAAGTTTTTAAGGAGGAAAACCTTTTATTGTTTCAAACAAAATTTTGTATATAAATTTCAGTAATCATATAAAACAGATAAGAGCAGAAATGCTCTGAATGAGTCAGGAGTAGGGGGCTTGGGCCCTCATAAGTTAGTCTTACTCTTTCCTCTTCTTATTTTATCAATGAAGAAAGAGAATTCCAGATAAGTAAAAATGAATTTGCCCTAAAATTAATTGTTAATAAGTGATACATTTCTACTCTACCATATTGCCTCAAGAGTATTGAATTTACTTGGGATCTAGGCTATCATAGACTCATTGGAAGGCATGAAAGAAGCTAAAGATGCAAAGTTTTCCTTGAAGGAATTTACAATCGTAGTATAAAGATGAAACAAAATTGTATTTATTTGGAAAATGTCTGCTGAACATTTGCTACTTTTGACGCACTAGGAGTTTAAAGGCTAGTAAGGGCACAGGCTTTCAAGAAGCTCATAGAATTAATTAATTGGGAAAGTGATTGGCTGAATAATGGCCCCCAAAGACATCCAGGTCCTAATGCCTGAAACCTGTGAATGTTACCTTATATAGTAACAAGGGCTTTGCAGATGTGATTAAGTTAATAATCTTGAGATGAGGAGATTATCCTGGTTTATCCAGATGGACCCTGAATATAATTACAAATGTCCTTACAAGAGGGAGGAGGCAGAGACAGATTCTACTGTAGAAGAGAAAAGATGATGTGACAACCTCAGCAGAGAGAGAGATATTTGAAGTTGTTGGGCTTTGAAACATGAAGGAAGGGGTCACGAGCTAATGAATTTGAGAAATTCAGGTCTCTAGAAACTGAAAAAGGAGAGGAAACGTTTTGTTCCCTAGAGCCTCCAGAGGTTTCAGCCTAGTGAAATTGATTTTAGACTTCTGGCCTCCAGAAAGTCCAGTTCAGAGAATACATCCATGCTGTTTTAAGCCTTCAAGTTTGTGATAATTTGTTAGAGCAGCAATAGAAAATTATTACAAGGAGATAGTCACAAAACCAGAGAATAAAGTGAAATGGGAATGCTCACTTTGTCAGCACATATATTAAGCCTGGAGTGATAAAGGGAACGGTAGCATGAAACAAAAACATGAAATATTTCACCATAGGGAATGAATAACCATTCAATCCTTTGTTCAGAAAAATTGGCTACTCACATGAAAATTGAGCAAATGTAGGTTTCTATTTCATACAAAAATCAGTTCTAGGTCACTTAAAAATCTAATGTGAAGAGCCAAAACTTTACTGATCTATAAGAGAATTCAGGAAAAGGGCTTAATGACTTTAGAGTAGAGAAATAGTTTTTTAAAGAAGACAAAGAAAACATGCACAAAGAATAACTTGACACATAGAACCCCTGTAAAAAAAATTGGCACAAAATTATTTTTTTAAGTAAAAAGACATACCATACATTAGGAGAAAATATTTGCAATGTACATAACTAAAAACCGGATTAGCACCCAGAATATGTAAAGAAATCCTACAAATCAGTAAGGAACATGTCACCTCAAGAGAAATTATGAAGACATTAGCCTAGTTCATGATGTGATGACTCCACAGAGAGGGGACTGAAGGAATGAAAATTCTACCGTCCATTCAATTTCTTTCTAATGCTCTCCATGTGAAACCAAATAGAAGTCAAAGACAAGGGAACTCTTGGCTGTCATGCATAGAGTTCAATCCCTGAAACTAACACAACATTGCAAATCAACTATACTTAAAAAAAGAAGAGAAAAAAGAGAATGCATTTTAGTCAGTAGGACTTTAAGTTTTATTCATTTAGAAACTACAATTTCTCCCAGGAAAATTTATGCTCAGTTCACAAAGAACTGCTCAAGGTAAAGGAATTTGTTATGCTATGGCTGTCTTCCCTTAAATTTGTATTGTGCTTTGCTGCTTACGAAGCCTGTAAATCCTCACAGTCCTGAGAGGTGGAAGGGCAGGCAGCTTTACCCCCATTTTACCGGGACGAGTCAAAGCCTGAGAGAGGTACAATGACTTGCCCATGGTTACCCAGTGAGTGATGGGGACAGGCCTAGAACTTATTCTTTCAAAATTTTAAGTTCAAAATTTATTCAACTACCCTCCGCCTGTTTCACATTCTCATAGATGAAGTTAGATCAACACTTGGAACACCTTCTCTTACATAAACACAAATCTACCGAAGAGCTTTTTAGCAAATTTGAATGGGATGAGAGTGCTCACAGACACATCGCTAATAATTTATTTGTACAAGGCAATGATTTATTGCAGTGGGGCAAACTGCCCAATCCCTTGGGAACAGTAAGTAATTGGGATATTCCAATAGGGCTTCTTATGTATAATGTTTTTCAAAATACACAATCTGATTAAAAGTGTATTCTTCTAGTAGTAAATGGCTCCAAGATTACATTTCTTCCATGAGACTAGAAATTCTATAAACGAAGTCAATGAAATAAAGCTGATGTGTTCTGTTAATAAAGTGATCATGAAAATTGTCCTTTGGCCACTAGGCTATAGAATTTTTTAATACAGACTGGAAAAACACTGTTAGAAATGTGTCTAATTTACACTCCTATTTTTCTCCCAGCAGCAGGTCAGTAAGCCTATGTAAGAGTCCACAGAAGGGACAAAAGATGATCTCAGTGCAGTTGCAGATGATTGATTGGGTTAAAAAGATTAGTTTATTGGATTTTATACTCAGAGATATTCATATAGCCCAAATGCAGTTAGTGCATTGAATGAGAACTGGCACTGAAACATATCAATGTTTACTTTTGGAAACCCCCTCTGACCTGACTTTTTTTTCTCTTGATATTATGGGGACAAACAAAGGTATGATGTATCTTCTGCCTTCAAGAAATTTACAGTTGCATTTGGAAACAGTAAAACATTGTGACACAGTTAATTATGAGGTATAGACTGCAAGCACTGTTTGGAAGACAGTAATTGTAATACCTAGCAGATAGTTATTACTCAATAAAACTTGATAGAATAACATCTGGAGAAATTTTGTCCTCATGGTTACTTTCTTTCTAAAACATTTTAGGCATATTGTGAAACCACTGTTTTCCTGAGATGGTTTGAGCCCCGCTCTATGTGAAAGGCAGCAAAGCGCAGAATGACTCCTGGACTGATTAATCAATCAACCAAGGGGGTTGCTTCTGAAGTCACTGATTTGCAAAGAAGATGCAATTTAGTTTAAACTGCATATACCTTGAGCTGAGAAAAGTTTAAATTGATAAAAATGGCTTGTTTAAAAATTTCAAAACAGTATTTTGTAACTTGTATTATTTCCCAAGTAACAAAGAGATGAGACTTCATCCACTCATCCACTCGTTTATTACATGTACCCCCCCCATGAAGCATTTAACCATGATTTTAAATACAACTGGAAATATTTTATAATTAGGACAAGATCTAAAAAAAGTCTCATAAGAAAAAATAATAAAGCTAGTGTTTAGGACTAAGAAAACCAAAGCAGTATGCAGTAATTGGATGAGCTCAAAGAAAAAGAACAAAGGATAAGCAATAACATATTAAATTATTGTTAATTGGAAAAGCCAAGATGTTCCTCCAGGCAGAAATCAGTAATTAGAATGTGGTGAAGCTCATTATCATCATCTGGGTTGGAAATAAAAAGTAGATTGCATCTCCTCCCTACTCAAGTTGCTCTCAGTCAACATTGTGATATTTCCGCTGGTGAGATAAAGCCAGGAAAGAGGTAAAATGGAGCATCTCAACCCTTTTTTCCCTGAGAGATGGAGTACATCTGCAGGTGTCTGAGGTTCTTCTGTCTTCCATCAGCACCTATGAGCTCAGGGCCACCCCCACACACCGGGAAGTATGAAACAAGGCAGAGAGCAGCCCGCCTTAAGAAGAGGCTTCCACTCTTGCAGGTCTCAATGATCTGATAGTTGGAACATTAACTAAACCCGTCAGTGTCAATCTCCCCACCTTAGTTCATCTCCTTACCCTCATGGCCTCTGCAGTCTTGAATAACAAACCTACCAGCTTCCACCTGGCCTGCCTATTTCATTGTCTGTACCTCTAGGGTCCCAAGAGTCTAGGGATTCTTCCTGTTAGCCCAAAGCTCCGATTCCCCAACCTATCTCGGGCTTCAGTATAAAAATTCATCTGCCCACACCAGGAAGCAGGCCTGAGATTTGTGTTTCTCCAAATGTGCTTCATAGACCACCAGAATCAGTAAGGCCTTAGGGTGGGCATGAAGCTTGTTCAGTCACAGATCTGGGAGCTCAGCTCAGATCTACCGAACTCCAAGAGGGGAAATGGAGCTCAGAAACTGTCATTTAAATCAGTCCTCTTGGAGATTTTCACAAACATGAATATTTAAGATCCAGTCCTTGTTGCTTGCTGGTCCTTCCCTTGGATGTGTTTTTCCATGAATCCACATCTAGCTTACTTTTGTTCCAGAGGCTTTTCCAGGCCCCTCAAGAGAAAGATGCCCTGCCATCATCCTAAATCATTCTCTTGTCATTCTCTTTTATTTTCTTCACTGGAGTTAACACTATGGAAATGAGAATACAAACTCCACACAAGCAAGACTCTGATCTTTCTTTGTTTTTTCCTTCTGATCTTTCTTTTTTTTTTCTAATTTCAATTATATTTTTATTTTTAGAAGTTTGGTTTTATTTTCTTTTTTTAATATAAATTTATTTATTTTAATTCTTCTGATCTTTCTTTCATCACACTTTCTTCCTGTACTGAGGATAGTGCCTGACACATAATAGATAGATTCTCAATAAATATTTGTTGAATTAATCACTGATCTAGTGGAAACACTCAGATATTGGAATGCCATGGTATATTAGATCAGTGAGAACCGGGAAGCTATTTGCCTACTCAAGACCTTACTTTGCATAAAGCCAGATGTGGAAATACACAAAATTAAATCCGAAGCAGTTAGGTATGTGCATTTTGAATACGCCACAATGCTTGTGTCATATCCCTACAACTTTACAATGATTATGCTTTATAAAATTAAAATCTTTGAAGAAGTAGTTGTTTGAATAAACACTTTTTCTAGATAGGCGAAGATTAACCCTTCGGTGTCAGAAAAGTGTTAATGGCTTACTGACATTGTTTCTATAAGTTTTTAATGTATTTGCAATATTACAATTTATTAAAAATCTGTATTTGGTCATTCATATGACCAAAATATATTTATCATATATATTTGGTCATTGCCCATATTTCCTGGCTTACAGCTCCACAGACCCTAGAAATTTCCTAAGTAATAAGACTTTAAAGTGTCTTTTGTTATATTTCCTCATAACTCAGTTGGTAAAGAATACTCCTGCAATGCGGGAGACATGGGTTCAATTCCTGGGTTGGGAAGATCCCCTGGACAAGGAAAAGGCTACCCACTCCAGTATTCTGGCCTGGAGAATTCCATGGACTGTATAGTCCATGGGGCCCCTAACAGCTGGACACGACTGAGCCACTTTCACTTTCACTTTTGTTATATTAATGAGATGAGTTTTGTAAAGCTCGTAAGAATGGGGGCTGGTTGCCAGAGGAGTCAACTTCCTGAATGGAGGGCTGGAAATTTCAGTCCCACCCCTACAGCTCCAAGGACAGGAGAGGGGCGAGAGGTTGAGTTCAATCACCTGTGACCACTGAGTTAGTCAATCATGCCTATGTAAATGAAGCCTCCATAAAAAGCCCAAAAGACAGGGTTTGGGTGAATATGGGTGAATTCGGGTGAATTCACCAGTTTGGTGAATTTGTGGAGACTTGGGTAGAGTGGTGCTCCTGGAGAGGGCATGGAAGTTCTGCACCCTTTCCTCATATCATGCCCTATGCATCTCCTCCATCTGGCTGTACCTGAGTTATATCTTTTTATAATAAACAGGTGATCTAGATAGTAAAATGGTTCTGGAAGTTCTGTGAGCTGCTCTAGCAAATTAATCAAACCCAAGGAGCAGGTTGTGGAACCTCTGATTTATAGCCAGTCGGTCAGAAGTATAGGTAAATACCTGGACTTGAGGCTGGTGTCTGAAACCCAAGGTGGAGGTTGTTGGGAAGCCCCACTTTGTAGTCAGTTGGTCAGAAACGCAGGTGACAACCTAGACTTGGGACTGGTATCTGAAGTTGGAAAGAGGGTGGTGAGTGGAGGGCAGTCTTTAGGACTGAGCCCTTAACCTGTGGCATCTAATGCTGTATCTCTGGTAGAAATGGTGTCAGAATCAAGTTAAATTCTCAGGCATCCTGGTGGTGTCCCTTCATTGCTGTGGGAGAAACTTGTCTGCCTGCCTCCCTGCCACACACATTGGAAATTGAGTCTTAGAACACCAGAAGCATATTTCTTGGCCTTAAAAAATATGTTAAGGGCAGGGAACCAGGCATATGACTTTGGTTCACCTGAGCAAAAATTCTCAGGCATTCCGATGTCAGGGATTCATTAAGGATGAACTGAAGCCCAGTTCTCTGCATGTGTAGACACTGCAGCCCCTTGAGTTAATAAATTTATTCTGGCAGTTTATCAATGATTTTCTGAGCATTTGGGCTCCTATGGTGGTTCTTTTGAAGAAATGGACCTTGTTTCATTGAAATCCAGCAATTCAAATGATCATCAATCATTTTTTCAGCCACTCTATTTTGGTTTATTAATACTATCATGGGGGTTAAGACCTTCAAAGTAGGCCTTGTTTCACCCATGCATTTGAATATGCCACCTAATTAAAAGTTACAGCCTTATATTATTATCTGTTTTGACAGATGAGCAACAAAAGCTCAGGAAATTTAAATAACTTGTCTAAAGTCCAAACAGGTGTGTGAGTATGTGTATACTGATCTTCCTGAAATTGATTATTTGTCTGTCCAGATGAGTAGAACAGGTTTTGTAGCTTTATCTCTTTTATTCAATCTATTTTTATTTTAGTCTTTCCTCTAGAGATTACCATGCGTATGTATGCTAAGTCGCTTCAGTTGTGTCCGACTCTTTGAGACTGTATGTACTCAGCTCTCCAGGCTCCTCTGTCCATGGGATTCTTCAGGCAAGAGTACTCCGGGCAAGTGGGTTGCCATGCCCTCCTCCAGGGGATCTTCCCAACCCAGGGACCAAACCCGCATCTTCTACGATTCCAGCATTGTAGGCAGATTCTTTACCACTGAGACACCAGGGGAGCCTGATTACCATAAATGTCTTTCAATTTTAACAGTCTACTTAGAGTTAATATTTTATTGCCTCATGGAATATATAGAAACCTTGAGTCATATAAGTCCATTTTCTCCTTTTCTCATCCTTTATGCTATTTTTTTGTCACGTTCAATGTATAGTTCTACCCAAGACACCGTATTGTCTGTGAGAAAAGTTGAAATTTCATAGTACATCTTAAAGAAAAATCATTTCAAAATCACTTGAAAAGTGATTTTATAGGTTCCCAATGCTAGTAGACTACATATTAACAGAGTGAATCTAAGAAAGGCAGGCATCACAGGATCATAGACTATCAGACCTGGAAGGGATCTTAAAAATCCTATCCAGTCTTTCCCCAGAGGAAAGCACTACTGGTATTTTGAGGGGGACAATTTTTGCTCATGCAGTTACTGGCTAAATGCCAAAAAATAATGTCCCCATACATCTCCAAAGTACCAACTGGGTGTATTATACAACCTTCAGTTAAGAACCATTATGAATTGAGAGAGTAGCATTGATTATATACACTACCATGTGTAAAATAAATAGCTAGTGGGAAGCCACTGTATAACATAAGGAGCTCAGCTCAGTGCTCTGTAATGACCTGGAGGGAGGGAGGTTCAAGAGGGAGAGAATATACATACATCTGATTCACGCTGTTGTACAGAAACTAACAGAACATTGTAAAACAATTATCCTCCAACAAAAAAAATTATTTAAGGGAAAAAAAGAACCATTGCTCTGTAATGACCTATAAGAGAAAAGAATCTAAAAATAGGATATGTGTATATGTATAACTGAATCACTTTGTTGTACATCGGAAACTAATATAACATTGTAAATCAAGTATACTCCAATAAAGTTTTTTTAAAAAGAACCATTGTTACTAAAGTGTTAGTCTCTCGGTCGTGTCCAACCCTTTGCAACCCTATGGACTGCCTGCCAATCTCCTCTGTCTATGGGGTTTTCCAGGCAAGAATACTGGAGTGGGTTGCCATTTCCTTCTCCAGGGTATCTTCCAAACCCAGGGAATGACCCCGGTCTCCTACATTGCAGGCAAATTTTTTACTGTCTGAGCTACCAGGGAAGGCCCATTGTTACAAAATGGACCCATTGTACAGATGGAGAAACTGAGAGTTGAACACCAATTTTTTTTCAATAGAACTATGACTAAATCCTGGTTCACATTTCTATTCTCTTAACTCTATCATGCTCTATCTGAGATTGGGCATGAAAAATATGTTAACTATAACTAAACCATTAACTAAACTGGGGAATATTTTTATTTTGGGGGGTCCTAAATTAGTATTATCTGTTGGAAAAGTCACCTTAAAGAAATTAAGAGTTGGGTATTCTGGGTATGACTCTAGTATAAATTTCATAGACTTTCTATAGCCTTTTAACCGCTGAATAAGAGTTGCATTTCCTCTTACTCTCTCTGCTAGACTGATTTAGCCACATTTCCGTTCAGTTCAGTTCAGTCACTCAGTCGTGTCCGACTCTTTGCGACCCCATGAATCGCAGCACGCCAGGCCTCCCTGTCCATCACCAAATCCTGGAGTTCACTCAGACTACAATGCAGGAGACCCGGGTTCAGTTGCTGGATCGGGAAGATCTCCTGCAGAAGGAAATGGCAACCCACTCCAGTATTCTTGTCTGGAAAATCCCATGGATGGAGGAGCCTGGTGGGCTATAGTCCATGGGGTAACAAAGAGTCGGACACAACTGAGCAACTTCACTTTGTTTCACTTTCATAAAATGCTCCACGTAAACCCTCACAGGCAAAAGGCCCAATATAATTTCAGTAGAATAATTAGTGTTTTATTTTGGTTCTGTATAAATAGGTATACCTTTCTATTTTTAAATTTCGAAAAACTCAGTATTTTTTTCTAGAGTTTACTGAGCATGAATACAGTCTTCTGCTGTGTACTGTCATAAGCATAACGACTCAAACGGTTCCTAAAAGCAGCTTGAAAACTCATTCCCCCGCGCTACCACCCACACACAACTCAGCTTGTCCCGACATTCCCAGTGGGAGGTGGGTACTTGGTCTGTACAAGATCTGAACCTGCTTCACATCAGTCATGTGGTGAGCAGGGCAGGAGGCATGGCTGTGGAATAACCACTGAGAAGACGAGCCTGTGGTTCAGAAGTCCTGGGAAAAGATAGAACACCAAGTCTGGAGCAGGAAAAGGCTAAATATGTACCAGACACCTAGATTATGCTTCTTCCTTTGGGCAAGAAGAAGTTTAGACAGGGCTGAAAACAAAGCCACAAGGCAAATATATGAATAGAAATGTTTAGCAGATGGATGGGGCAGAGGGGGTTCTGAGTGGGTGTTGGCAAAGATTGTCAAGGTTTCTGGATTCTATCCAACCAAATCGATGCTACTTAAGTATGGAAGACTTTCTTTGTTAGCATTAGTTAGTAACTGATAGGGAGATTTTTTCACTAGGGTATTTCATCACTAGGTTGCATTGGATTATTTATTCTTTTTTATATGGTGGTTTAGTTGCTCAGTCATGTCCAACTCTTTGCAACCCCATGGACTGTAGCTCACCAGGCTCCTCTGTCCATGGGGATTCTCCAGACAAGAGTACTGGAATGGGGTGCCATTTCCTTCTCTAGGGGATCTTCCCAACCCAGGAATCAAACCCCAGTCTCCTGCATTGCAGGCAGATTTTTTTTTTTAATCGACTGAGCTACAAGGGAGATTCTTTTTCTATAACAAATATTTATTTAATACCTACGGTAAGTCTAGTGTTGTTCTAAATTGATATAGTGAGAATGACACTGTATGATCTCAAATGTGGACTCTAAAATAAACCTAATTCATAGATATAGAGGATAGATTGGTGGGTGCCAGAGGCAGGGTTGTGGGAGGGTGGGCAAAATGGGTAAAGGTGTCAAAAGGTACAAGCTTCCAGTTATAAAATAAATAAGTCATGAGAATGTAATGTACAGCATGATGACTATAGTAGTTAATAATACTGTACTGCATATTTTAAAGTTAAAGAGGGTAGATCTGAAATGTTCTCATCACACAAAATAAAATTTTAGCTATGTATGGGTGACGGATGTTAACAATGTTTATTGTGATGATTATTCTGCAATGTATACAAGTATTGAATCATTATATTGTACACCTGAAGCTAATGTAATGTTGTATGTCAATTTTATCAATTAGAAAAACTGCTCCAGACACTCTAGGGACAAAAAGAAAGAGGAAAAGAAAAATAGAGAAGACCTTATCCCTTTCAAGCTAACACCCTCAGTGGGGGTGGTATATAAACAATATATAGACAATAAGAGGGATAGTAAGCACAGGTGAGGAGGGTTGGGGAATCTTCTCTGATAAAAAATGGTATGAGCAGATATATGAAAGAAATGAGGGAGAAGGTAATGAGAATACCTGGGAGAAGATGGGTCCAAGCAAAGGCAACAGCAAGTTTAAAGCCTGAAGGCTGAGGGAAGCCTAGTATGTTCCAGGAATAGGACAGAAACAAGGTGGTAGCAAAGGAATAAGAGAGTGGGGTGTGTTAAGAGATGAGGAATACTACCGGTACCATGAGTGCTAAGTTGCTTCAGTCGTGTCCAACTCTTCGTGATCCCATGGACTGTAGCCTGCCAGGCTTCTCTGTCCATGGGATTCTCCAGGCAAGAATACTGGAGTGGGTTCCCATTTCCTTCTCCAGGGGATCTCCTAACCCAAGGATTGACCCCGCATCTCCTGTGTCTCCTGGATTGGCAGGCGGGTTCTTTACCACTAGCACCATCTGAGAAGCCCCACTAGTATCACCATGCCTCTTGTTTAATTAGAAATGTATGGTGAGATTAATTGTGTGACTTTGCAAGAAGACAGAAGAGGCTACGGGTGAAACATTTTCTCATTGTTTTAGATTATTTTTTTTGTGTCCCTTTCTTTCCCAGTACTGACCTTCTGTTTAGCCCTGTCTTCATCCACATCTCTCTGTTTATGCTTTCTCCTCTTCTAGAGAATTGAACCTAGCTGATATAGCTAAATCCAGAAGCTAGAGCAGGCATTTGTGGAAAATAAATGCCAGTTCAGAGTACTGAGATTTTCAGGTGGCTGCATTGGATCCTCAAAGGCAGGCTCAGGATTGTCATAAGAGTTATGGGGAGGAAAGTTAACTTCTCCCCAGAAAATGAATTCAGGCTTCTTAACTCCTGAGTCCTATCTCTTGTAGATTCTACTAATCTTTTCCTATCAACTGTGATCTTAAACTGTTCCACATAAAGACGGGTGTCTGTCACAACAGTCTGCTTAAAGATGACCATCTCTTCTCCTGCAGTTCCAGAAACTAACTTCTGGTCATGATCCCCTGATTTTATTTCTCTCCAGTGGCTTGAGAACCTATAGAGTTGAGCAACGCTTTAGGGTGCCATTAACATTATATTCGGATATATGCTATGTGTAAAGTAAATTACAGCAGCCCAGGTGAAATAGGGTGATGGCTTAGACTAGGAGAAAAGCTGTAGGAAGGGAGATACATGGACAGATTTAAGAAATCTTTAGCTGAGGATCTTGACGGGACTTGGGGATAGATTGAATGCAGATGTTGCAGAAGAAGGAGGTATTGTAGCTGACATATAGGTTTCTGACTTACAGAACTGAATAGAAACTCTTCACTGGGGCATGGAGTATTGAAAGAGGACCTAGCTGGTGGGGGAAAATTATAAGGAAAAACTGAGTTTGGAATGTCTTTGAAAAATCAGATATCAAATAGACAGAGGAACAGGTGGATTCCTGGAGGTCAGAAGAGAGATTTACCTTGGAAATATAAATTTTGGAAGTTTTAAACATGTAGGTATTAAATATCTTTAGGTATCAAGGGAATTCTCTAAAAAAAGAATATAGTATGAGAAGCAGTATCCCCATGACTGAACCACAACACACGCCATTATTTTGAAGTCAGTTGTGGGGAAAGGATCAAAAAAGGACACTGAGTGGGATGGAAGGAAAACCAGAATATGTGGTCACTCTCAGTCCCTTGTATTCTGATTTGCTTTCTTGAATGAGAAGAAAAGGGATGCAGTTATGATGACTGCCCTGAGACTTTCTCAGAAGAATGGGGTAAGCATATTCATGCCTTCCAGTCTATGTACCACGGGAGAAGCAAGTTGAGAATTGCTGCATTGAATCATACTATCTTACAATAGCCAGATAAATATGAAGTCTTTTTATTAAAAAAAAATTATTTGGCTGTGCAGAGTCTTAGTTGGGGCATGTGGCATCTTTAGTTGCTGCAAGTGATCTCTTATTTGCAGCATGTGGGATCTAGTTCCCTGACCAGGGGTTGAACCTAGGCCCCCTGTGTTGGGAGTGCCTATTTTTAGTCACTGGACTACCAGGGAAGTCCCTAAAGTCTTTTTCAAAATGTCTTTAACTAGAGCCAGGAAATTTCAAGAATATTAAGACAAAAATGTTTTTTCAAGTTAGAGAAGAGTAACTTTGGAAGGTGAGTTGATGGTGGTAGTATTGTAATGACACTGGTGAGACACATGAAACCCAAGTTGTTTTAAAACAACTTATTCCTTGCAAACTATCTCATTACTATTTTAAGCTGCTTTCATATTGATTGGTTAATATTTTGTATTCACTATATTTAATTATATAATTTTAAATAATCTAGTTTATTCTTAAATCCCTTTAATTCCTGGAAATATTTTAGCCCATAGAGCAAAAATATTCTGCAATTTGATCTCAGCCATAACTGGCCAATACATGTCATTGCAGAGACAGTTGGTAACAGCTTGTAGGGAGGACAGTACTACTGAACCAAATGCAGTAGTCTGGGTGGCAGCAGTGAAAATGCTTTTATGGCTCACACTTAGCAGGAAGTAATGGGCTAATATAAAAAATGCTGAGAATGCATTTTTTTTGTGCTTTTGGCTGCTAATCAGCTGGGGCAGCCAATGGTCTTTGATATAGAGCCACTCTGATCTCTGTGGTAGCTGGGACTACAGATACTTTGTAATGAAGAAAATTACGTGTTCCTGTTCCTAAGGAGAGAGTAGTGCCAAAGATGGAAATTTCATTTTGTATCCAAGAAAGGAGGGTGAATTGAAGTTAAGAAGGGAAGGGAGAGAGATTGGTTTCTTGGTGCATGGCCAAGAAATAGTTCATCCCTGACATGAGCATCATGTACAGAAATTGTCTAGGATAATGTCTGGTTCTCACTGAATGTTCAGTAAATGTTTGTTGGAGTTGATCTTCTCTTTAACTCTTTCCCTGACATGGAATAATTATAAGTAACTCATTATTCTGATCAGCATCTGGCATCCTGATACTAGATCATTAAATGAAATAAACAGCAACTGAAGAAGTGGTTAAATGTTAACCCTTAATTCTGTATTGCATTGTGTGCTTGTGGTTTATCTTACACCAATAACTTAGTTCTTCACAAGTCTTCTGACCATTCTTCAATACTTCTTAGTAGGCATTGAGTAGGAGTGGCCTGCCAGGAGAGGGATATTGACCAGGTGACATTGAGCAGCTGTTTATCTTTACTGAGATAAGGGCAAGAGAAAATGGATTTCCATTGTATAAACACCTCCTGTGATATCAGATAAAACTCAACTATATAATCATTTGAAACTGACACAATATACCCAGATTAAACTTCCAAAAGCATAGCTCTGATTTTATAATTCTGTACTCAAAAATGTTGGATGGCTCCCCATTGGCTGGAGAATAAAATTAATCCCTTAATCTGGCACTCTATGGTGTATATTCTACCTTTCAAGGTTATATCCTGTTCTCCTTCACAGACCCTGAAACTTGATCTAAGCTATTCTTCACATGTTTCCTTGTCTTTCCATCCAAATATTTCCCCTCATGCTATGCTTTCTAATATGTATGTCTTCTCTCACATTCAGATTCATTCAAATTTTATCCATCCTTTATGTTAGATTGGGTTCAGATGTTGTGCTCTTCAATAAGTCATCCTTTATTCTTTCAGAAAAATCATTCTCCTTTCTCCAGAAACTTTGATGAGGCTTTATGGTGCTGACAGAGATAGGCTGACCATCTCTTTCTTGCAATTCTCAAACCCCCAAAGCTACTAAAATAAAAATAATTTCAAAATTCATTAAAAAATCAGATATGACCTGAACTCATTTGGTAGTAAAATTCAACCTGAAGTGATGTGAGACTCTCTCTCAGTTCAGTTCATTTCAGTTGCTCAGTTGTGTCCCACTCTTTGCGACCCCATGAATCGCAGCACGCCAGGCCTCCCTGTCCATCACCAGCTCCCGGAGTTCACTCAGACTTGTGTTCATTGAGACAGTGATGTCATCCAGCCATCTCATCCTCGGTTGTCCCCTTCTTCTCCTGCCCCCAATCCCTCCCAGCATCAAAGTCTTTTCCAATGAGTCAACTCTTCACATGAGGTGGCCAAAGTACTGGAGCTTCAGCTTTAGCATCATTCCTTCCAAAGAAATCCCAGGGTTGATCTCCTTCAGAATGGACTGGTTGGCTCTCTTTGCAGTCCAAGGGACTCTCAAGAGTCTTCTCCAACACCACAGTTCAAAAGCATCAATTCTTCGGCGCTCAGCCTTCTTCACAGTCCACTCTAGTCTTTATTTATCTCATCTAATAAACATTTATTTCAGTTCAGAAATAGAAATGTATTTGATAATGCACTACTCTCTCAAATCCCTTTGTGTGTTATTTAATCACTGGCAGGGAAAGAAGCTGTTTGCCAATGCAGGAGACACAGGAGACTCAGTTTCGATCCCTGAGTTAGGAAGATCTCCTGGAGGAGAAGATGGTAACACACTCCACTATTTTTTGCCTAAAAAATCCCATGGATAGAGGAGCCTGGTGGGCTAGAGTCCATGGGGTCACAAAAGAATGGGCCATGACTCAGCCACTGAGCATGCACACATGCCTGGTATACTATTTGTACTTGAATACTACTTGTATACGAATCTTTTCACTGTCCTAAGTCTGAAAATATATGAATCCTGAAATACATCTGTTTCCAAGATTCTTGGAGAGGAATTGTAAACTTGATTACATTTATATACAGTTGTCTCTTTTTATTCTGCCTTATATCTAGACAAACATTCTATTCTGAGAGAACCTGCCATCATGTGAGTCAGTGGGAATTAGGGCTCCATCTCCATCATGAATTTTGAAGTCACCTGGTACTTCAACTTCGTCTCCCCTGGTATTTGGTCGCAGATGTGTAACCTAGGCTTCACCATTTGAATGTTCCCTCCTGGGACTTGGAATTCTGAGAGTGATGCAAAGGAACAGAGAGATTTAGAGATTATTCCTTGAGGCGGTAGTTAAGTAACCTGTGGCAGTTGGTGCCAACACCAGCTGTTCCTGTAAAGTGACTTTGGCTGTATTTCTTGCTGCCTAGTTACCTTTGGTTCTTGATTATTTTTTTCCCTACTTTTCTTTTTTTTTAAAATTTATTTATTTTAATTGAAGACTTATTACTTTACAATATTGTAGTGGTTTTTGCCATACATTGACTTGAATCAGCCAAGGGTGTACATGTGTTCCCCATCCTGAACCCCCCCCCCCCACTGCTCCCTGCCCATCCCATCCCTCAGGGTCATCCCAGTGCACCAGCCCTGAGCACCCTGTCTCATGCATCGAACCTGGACTGGAGATCTATTTCACATGTTATAATATCCATGTTTCAATGCTCTTCTCTCAAATCATCCCACCGTTGCCTTCTCCCACAGAGTCCAAAAGTCTGTTCTTTACAACTGTGTCTCTTTTGCTGTCTCACATGTAGGATCATCATTACCATCTTTCTAAATTCCATATATATATGCGTTAATATACTATATTGGTGTTTTTCTTTCTGACTTACTTCACTCTGTATAATAGGTTCGTTTCATCCACCTCATTAGAACTGATTCAAATGCATTCTTTTTAATAGCTGATTAATATTCCATTGTGTATATGTGCCACAGCTTTCTTATCCATTCATCTGCCAATGGACATTTAGGTTACTTCCATGTCCTGCCTATTGTAAACAGTGCTGTGATGAACATTTGGGTACATGTGTGTCTTTCAATTCTCTTTTCCTCAGTGTGTATACCCAGCAGTGGGATTGCTGGGTTGTATGGGGGTTCTACTTCCAGTTTTTCAAGGAATCTCCACACTGTTCTCCATAATGGCTGTACTAGTTTGCATTCCCACTAACAGTGTAAGAGGGTTCCCTTTTCTCCCCACCCTCTCCAGAATTTGTAGTTTGTAGACTTTTGGATAGTAGCCATTCTGACTGGTGTGAAATGGTAACTCATTGTGGTTTTGATCTGCATTTCTCCAATAATAAGTGATGTTGAGCATTTTTTCATGTATTTGTTAGCCATCTATATGTCTTCCTTGGAGAAATGTCTGTTTAGTTCTTTGGCCCATTTTTCTATTGGGCCATTTATTTTTCTGGAATTGAGCTGCATGAGCTGCTTGTATATTTTTGAGATTAACTCCTTGTCTATTGATTCATTTGCTATTATTTTCTCCCATTCTGAAGGCTGTCTTTTCACCTTGCTTATAATTTCCTTTGTTGTGCAAAAGCTTTTAAGTTTAATTAGGTCCCATTTGTTTATTTTTGCTTTTACTCCCATTACTCTGGGAGATGGGTCATAGAGGATCCTGCTGTGATTTATGTCAGAGAGTGTTTTGCCTATGTTTTCCTCCAGGAGTCTTATAGTTTCTGGTCTTACATTTAGATCGTTAATCCATTTTGAGTTTATTTTTGTGCACGGTGTTAGAACGTGTTTTAGTTTCATTATTTTACAGGTGGTTGACCAGTTTTCCAAGCACCTCTTGTTAAAGAGATTGTCTTTTCTCCATTGTATATTCTTGCCTTCTTTGTCAAAGATAAGGTGTCCATAGGTGCATATATTTATCTTTGGGCTTTCTATTTTGTTCCACTGATCTATATATTGGTCTTTGTGCCAGTACCATACTGTCTTAATGACTATAGCTTTGTAATATAGTCTGAAGTCAGGCAGGTTGATGCCTCCAGTTCCATTCTTCTTTCTCAAGATTGCTTTGGCTATTCAAGGTTTTTTGTATTTCCATACAAATTGTGAAATTATTTGTTCTAGTTCTCTGAAAAATACCATTGGTAGCTTGATAGGGATTGCATTCAATCTATAGATTGCTTTGGGTAGTATACTCATTTTCACTAAGTTGATTCTGCCAATCGATGAACATGGTATATTTCTTCATGTATTTGTGTCATCTTTGATTTCTTTCATCAGTGTTTTATAGTTTTCTATATATAGGTCTTCTCCATCTTTAGGTAGATTTATTCCTAAGTATTTTATTCTTTTTGTTACAATGGTGAATGGAATTGTTTCTTTAATTTCTCTTTCTATTTTCTCATTGTTAGTGTATAGGAATGCAAGGGATTTCTGTGTGTTAATTTTATATCCTGCAACTTTACATGGGTTAGCTCTAGTAGTTTTCTGGTGGTGTCTTTATGGTTTTCTATGTAGAAGATCATGTCAGCTGCAAACAGTGAGAATTTTACTTCTTCTTTTCCAATCTGGATTCCTTTTATTTTTCTTTTCTGATTGCTGTGGCTAACACTTGCAAAACTGTAGCGGTGAGAGTGGGCACCCTTGTCTTGTTCCTAACTTTAGGGGAAATGGTTTCAATGTTTCACCATTGAGGATAATGTTTGCTGTGGGTTTATCATATGTGGCTTTTGTTATGTTGAGGTATGTTCCTTCTATGCCTGCTTTCTGGAGGGTTTTTAATCACAAATGGATGTTGAATTTTGTCAAAGGCTTTCTCTGCATCTATTGAGATAATCATATGGTTTTTATCTTTCAATTTGTTTATGTGGTGTATCACATTGATTGATTTGTGAATATTGAAGAATCCTTGCATCCCTGGGATAAAGCCCTCTTGGTCATGATATATGATCTTTTTATTATGTTGTTGGATTCTGTTTGTTATAATTTTGTTAAGGATTTTTGCATCTATTTTCATCACTGATATTGGCCTGTAGTTTTCTTTTTTTGTGTGGCATCTTTGTCTGGTTTTAGTATTAGGGTGATGGTGGCCTCATAGATTGAGTTTGGAAGTCTACCTTCCTCTGCAATTTTCTGGAAGAGTTTGAGTAGGATAGGTGCTAGCTCGTCTCTAAATTTTTGGTAGAATTCAGCTGTGAAGCTGTCTGGTCCTGGGCTTTTGTTTTTTGGAAGATTTTTTATTACAGTTTCGATTTCCGTGCTTGTGATGAGTCTGTTAAGCTTTTATATTTCTTTGGGTTCAGTTTTGGAAAATTATACTTTTCTAACAATTCATCCATTTCTTCCAGGTTGTCCATTTTATTGGCATATAGTTGCTGACAGTAGTCTTTTATGATCCTTTGTATTTCTGTGTTGTCTGTTGTGATTTCTCCATTTTCATTTATAAATTTGTTGATTTGATTCTTCTCCCTTTTTTTTCTTGATGAGTCTGGCTAATGCTTTGTCTATTTTATTTATATTCTCAAAAAAACAGCTTTTAGTTTTGTTGATTTTTGCTATCATCTTCTTTGTTTCTTTTTCATTTATTTCTGCCTTAATTTTTATGATTTTTTTCCTTCTATTAACCCTGAAGTTCTTCTTTTTCCAGTTGCTTTACGTGTAGAGTTAGGTAATTTATTTGATTTTGCTCTTGTTTCTTGAGGTAAGCTTGTATTGCTATGAACCTTCCCCTTAGCACTGCTTTTACTGAATCCCATAGGTTTTGGGATGTTGTGTTTTCATTTTCATTTGTTTCTACACATATTTTGATTTTTTTAATTTCTTTTGTGATTTGTTGGTTATTCAGAAGCGTGTTGTTTAGCCTCCATATATTTGTATTTTTTTAAACCTACTTTGCCAGATATCCTGTTGATTCTGTGAACTATCCAATATCCTTTCAATAAACTTCTCCCCTTAAGTTAGCCAGTTAGTTTTTGTTATTTGTCTCTAAAAATCCTAACTGATTTTAGACTATCTTTTCTTTCAACCTTCATCTTAGTTAGTTCAGACTTCTATAAACAAAGTACCATACACTGGGTAGTTTACAAACACAATAGAAGTTTATTTCTCACATTTCTGGAGACTGGCTTTCCTGGTGGCTCATATTGCATAGAATCTGTGGGCAATGCAGGAGATACAGGTTCTATCCCTGAGTCGAGATCCCTTGGAGGAGGAAATGGCAACTCAATACAGTATTCTAGCTTGGAGCATTCATGGGCAGAGGAGCCTGGTGGGCTATAGTCCATGAGGTCACAGAGTTGGACATGACTGAGCAACTAACACTTTCACTTCACTTTTCTAGATACTGAAAGTTCCATGTCATGGTGTCAGTATGGTCAGGTTCTGAGGAGGACTCTCTTCCAGGCTATAGATTGTTGACTTCTCCTTATATCTTCACAGTGTTGGAAAGGAAGCTAGCTAAATCTCTGGCCTCTTCCTATATGGGCACTGATCCCCTTCATGCCAGGCTTCAGCAATACGTGAACCGTGAACTTCCAGATGTTCAAGCTGGATTTAGAAAAGGCAGAGGAACCAGAAATCAAGTTACCAACATCTGCTGGATCATGGAAAAAGCGAGAGCATTCCAGAAAAAACATCTATTTCTTCTTTATTGACTATGCCAAAGCCTTTGACTGTGTGGATCACAATAAACTGTGGAAAATTCTGAAAGAGATGGGAATACCAGACCACCTGACTTACCTATTGAGAAACCTATATGCAGGTCAGGAAGCAACAGTTAGAACTGGACATGGAACAACAGACTGGTTCCAAATAGGAAAAGGAGTACGTCAAGGCTGTATATTGTCACTCTGCTTATTTAACTTCTATGCAGAGTACATCATGAGAAACGCTGGACTCAAGAAGCATAAGCTGGAATCAGGATTGCTGGGAGAAATATCAATAATCTCAGATATGCAGATGACACCCCCCTTATGGCAGAAAGTGAAGAGGAACTAAAAAGCCACTTGATGAAAGTGAAAGAGGAGGGTGAAAAACTTGGCTTAAAGCTCAACATTCAGAAAACGAAGATCATGGCATCTGGTCCCATCACTTCATGGGAAATAGATGGGGAAACAGTGGAAACAGTGTCAGACTTAATCTTCTTGGGCTCCAAAATCACTGCAGATGGTGACTGCAGCCATGAAATTCAAAGACGCTTACTCCTTGGAAGAAAAGTTATGACCAACTTAGATAGCATATTCAAAAGCAGAAACATTACTTTGCCAACAAAGGTCTGTCTAGTCAAGGCTATGGTTTTTCCAGTGGTCATGTATGGATGTGAGAGTTGGACTATGAAGAAAGCTGAGCGCTGAAGAACTGATGCTTTTGAACTGTGGTGTTGGAGAAGACTCTTGAGAGTCCCTTGGACTGCAAGGAGATCCAACCAGTCCATTCTGAAGGAGATTAGCCCTGGGATTTCTTTGGAAGGAATGATGCTGAAGCTGAAACTCCAGTACTTTGGCCACCTCATGTGAAGAGTTGACTCATTGGAAAAGACTCTGATGCTGGGAGGGATTGGGGGCAGGAGAAGAAGGGGATGACAGAGGATGAGATGGCTGGATGGCAATACCGACTTGATGGACGTGAGTTTGAGTGAACTCCAGGGGATGGTGATGGACAGGGAGGCCTAGCGTGCTGCGATTCATGAGGTTTCATGTAATCGGACATGACTGAGTGACTGAACTGAACTGAACTGAATCCCCTGCATGGGAGCTCCACTCTCATGATTGCATCTAAACCTAGTGCAACCCCAATTACTTTCCAAAGACTCCATCTAATAAACATCACATTGGGATTGGTGTTTCAGCATATGAACTAGGAAGGTACAAGCATTGAATTCATTACACCACCCTCATCTAGATTTTTATCTTTGTGTACTCAAAACACCTAGTAACAACAGATAATTGATTACTTCTACATATGGCACTGACAAAATCATACTGGTATTTTAGAAAGATCACTCTCTTTGATGATATATAGAAAATGGGTTAGAAGAGGAAAGATTGGAGTATTCTGCTTGAGAGATAATACTGTTGTGATTAATGTAGTGGATATGGAGATGGTTAGAAATTTTATGGATTTGAGCAATGTTTTAGGAAATAGGTCAGGATTTGATGATTGATTGATTGTGGTGGGAAATGAATAGGGAGGAGGACAATGACTACCAAATATCTGGTTTGCACCATCAGTTGGATAAATGTGCCATTCAAAGAGTCAAGCAACATAGGAACAGTAGCAGTTTGGGGGGTGGTAAGGGAGAGCATTGGGTCAGCTGGCAATGTATTGACTTTCAGGACCAATGGACAGGTCCTGTAGAGAATGACTGGTGGGTCTAAAGGTCAATCAGAGTCAGAGATTAGGCCTCACTACAACATTGATGGTACTTAAATCCATGGGAGTAAATGAAACCTCACAAGATGTTAGTATAGATTGGGAAGAGTATCGGACCTAGGACAGAGCACTGAGGGATATGAAAGTGATCAACTAAAGCTGAGGGAGCTATCGAAGGGGGAACAAGAAAGGAAAGACCACTCCACTATGAATTGTGTCTGTAACAACCAATAACACATGATCTTTGTCTTCAAAAGTTGCAGGAAAGGGAAGAACAAGCACATCAGCATTTGCAGCACAATGTGACAGGTATTAAATCAGAGGTATATTAGTGCAGAAGAGGTGAGTATAAGGAGAAGCCTAGTAATGAATGGGACACATCCATTATTCTGAAGTGTAGTTGACCAATTATCTGTATGACATAATATATTCATGGGTATATTCATGTCAGTCATGTGACTGACAGACTACATATTTAATATTAAGCTTCCTTGATTGAATTTCCTTTCAGCATCTCTTTTGCCTGCTAAGCAAGATTTCTCTACTATTTCTTTCAATCCACTTTGTGGTGGTAACTACTTACAGGTCAATAGAGATTTCTTTTTTTCTTTTTTGACAGTGAAAAAAGTCCATGGGTCTAGTTAAAAATAGTCAAATATCTGATAATTTCTTTAAAAACTTTCTAGATAATTTTATTTAATATGATTACAATTTGAAGAGAGATATTTTCATTGAATCTGGATGTGGCTGAAAGTGACTGAGTAGGAAGTGAGTCAACAACCATCTTTATCTTCTTGGCTTGCATTTAGCCATTGATTTTTTTTTTCTTTCCAGCAGGAAATATTTTAAAGCACAAAGAACTCAGTAGTGAAAAGAGGCCCCCTGGTTTGTAATTCTACCTCTGCCACTAGTTAAATGTGTAACCTAGAAAAGTTGCTTTTGCACTCTGGGCCTTGGTTGCTACTTCTTGACAAAGGAGTTGCTATCTGTCCGAGGCACCTCACAGAATTGTTGTGGGAATCAAGTGATAAATCGATGGAAAACGCCTTGGATAACATAATGGTGCTTGTGGAAGACACCAGTCCTTTCCCAGCTTTCCATGTGACCCCATAAACAACCCAGTATCCTTTTAGTTATGTTGGAACAATGTGAAAACTCTGCTAATGGTCTGAGTGGGTGTGACATGTAGCTGCTAAGTCAAAGCATTAAGAGTTCATAGGCTATCACCAAGCTCTCTATTCCCCTTCTTTAGTAACCATGGAGATTATATGTTCTGAGGACAGAAGAAGCCTCAGTCTCCGAGTCACTAAATGGTGGAAAACCCCACCTCCCAAATGCTCCCCAATTGATACTGCATTAGTGAGAAATGTTTGTGTCTTTAGTCTCTGTGATTTGGGGGCTATGTGTGGTTGAAACATATCTAAGCCTCTTCTGGTGAACAGTGTCACAAACCTAAGGCATGATGATGTGAAATTTTCTGTGGGAAACTAGAGATGTGCAACTCTAAACAGCTTTTGATGGTAGTTCCTGCAAGAGAAATGAGAGGCTTTATTGTTTCTTTAGCAAAGACCCTTCATTTCCCATTGCTTTCCAAACCATCTCAAAATTCAGCATTGCAGCCAAGATACCAGTGCTGCCATGGGTCCTATTTTGATGCTAAGGCTGAGAGCTCACCCCTGCCATTGTTTCCTCCCTTTTAGATTATTCAGACCAACCAAAAGGATGACAACTAGGTAAAGAGAATAGAAGTCTGGTAACCGCTTCACCAGGGTGAGTCCAACAGAGGTAGAGTGGGATAGGAAGGGAGATCTCGGTTTGTAAGGGTATTTTTGCACAGGAAAACCCCCTTTCATTTCCTCTGATATTTTCTTCTTGTCTGCTTCCTATTATTCTGCCTTCTATTTATTTTTTACTCATGACCTTCTCTTATTTTAAGAGAGAGGGAGTGGCCACTCTGTGCTCAGGGCTGTAAGACATACAGAGCAGTTTAAGATATGCTTGCCTTTAAGGGGTTTATAATACACTGGGGAAATGAGCTTTTCACACAGCAATGAAAACCAGTGCAAAATTATGGAATTCAGCTAAACTGAGAGACACAAATTGGAAACGCTGTAGCAGATAGCAGAGAGGGAGAACAATGGAGGTCATTTGGGGTGAGAGAGAACTCGGAAAGTGAGGGCTGGGATAGGAGGCTGTTGTCATAATCCAAGAGTGAGCAGATAAATCTTTGGAAATCGGCATAGAGAAGGGAAGGGGATTCCCAGGTGGCACTAGTGGTAAAGAGCATGCCTGGCAATGCAGGAGACTTAAGAGGCACAGTTTCGATCCCTGGGTCAAGAAGATCCCCTGGAGGACAGCATGGCAACACACTCCAGTATTATTGCCAGGGGAATCCCATGGACAGAGGAGCCTGGTGGGCTATGGTCCATAAGGTCACAAAGAGTCAGACACAACTGAAGCAGCTTAGCATGTATGCACACATAGAGAAGGATGTGTTCAGATGAAATGCATGCATTTGGATGAAAGTGACAGTCATTTTGAAAGAAAATGGATAGGGCCTATGACTTATTGAAATGAGAGTTCTGTGAGTAGAAACTGCCAAAGATGATTCAAGGCTTTAAGCCTGAATAGGTTGAGAGAATAAAAGTGTTACTACCAGGGACAAAGTTATTTGGAATAAAACTGAACGTGATTGGAAGAGGGGACTATGGAAAAGGGTGTTCGCTTGGTTTGGGAGGGAAGAGCTCACAGTTCAGGAAGACATGTCTAGCATCTGGGCAGAGCTATTAGCCTTGAGAGTCAAAGAAAAAGATCACATTGGAAATGTATATGGTGTGTGATGCATTCTTTAGTACTCCCAACTTGGGAAGATGGGATGGAGGATGAGGGGTTCATAGAGAGATTGGTCAAAACCAACTGAGGATGTTCATTCCCTCATTCACTCACTTGATAAGTGTTACTAACCTCAAACCATGTGTCACATATATTTGTTAAAACATTAATTACTCAACAGACTGGTAATTAAGATTTGGGTTAATTTAACTATTTCACCGCTTCCAATATGGAAAGCAGGTCCAATAGTCAAATTAGTACATATTTGAAAAGTTGTTTTATAGGCATGCTTTCTATTTAGAGCCTACCTGATGAAAGACAACTAATAAGAAAATTCTTTCATTTGAACCATAAGATACTGTTTATCTTGAATGACGTAGCTTGTTGAGTCTATAGCTATAGATTTAATACTGTTATATCCATGCAGAAATAAGAGTTAATGTGCCACTTACATATTCAGTGTTTATGACCATTACAGCGAAGTCTGACTGATACTAGGCATTTTCAACATTTATCCTCAAGGAAGAGGGGAGACCATTTTAGTTGTCAATGAAAAGTCATAGAACCTAGACACAGATGATTAAGTTTTATTTCCAATTCCATTAAATAACTTACAGATATGTAAGTTCTTTTAAAGAAATACAGATATGTAAACCAAATATAATTTGACATTCGAATATATATTAGCAGGGAACTGAAAATGCATTTCAAATGAAACCATCTCCAAATCTCATTTGCGTGCATGCATAGTTGCTTCAGTCCTGTCCAGCTCTTTGTGATGCTATAGCCGGCTAGGCTCCTCCGTCCATGGGATTTCCCAGGCAAGTATACTGGAGTGGGTTGCCGTTTCCTCCTTCAGGGGATCTTCCTGATCCAAGTATCTCCTGCATTGGCACGTGGGTTCTTTACGACTTAGTGCCACCTGGGAAGCCCCAAATCTCACTTAATTTAATGTAATTAAAGGACAAAGGCTCTTCTGTTAACAAAAGCCTTGTTATCCATAAAATGAGGAAGTTGGACTTCAGTTCAATTCAGTCACTCAGTCATGTCCGATTCCTTGCAACCCCATGAATCGCAGCATGCTAGGCCTCTCTGTCCACCACCAACTCCCGGAGTTCACTCAGACTCACGTCCATCCAGCCATCTCATCCTCTGTCATCCCCTTTTCCTCCTGCCCCCAATCCCTCCCAGCATCAGAGTCTTTTCCAATGAGTCAACTCTTTGCATAAGGTGGCCAAAGTACTGGAGTTTCAGCTTTAGCATCATTCCTTCCAAAGAACACCCAGGGCTGATCTCCTTCAGAATGGACTGGTTGGATCTCCTTGCACTCCAAGGGATTCTCAAGAGTCTTCTCCAACACCACAGTTCAAAAGCATCAGTTCTTCAGCGCTCAGCTTTCTTCACAGTCCAACTCTCACATCCATACATGACCACTGGAAAAACCATCGCCTTGACTAGACAGACCTTTGTTGGCAAAGTAATGTCTCTGCTTTTGAATATGCTGTCTAGGTTGGTCATAACTTTTCTTCCAAGGAGTAAGCGTCTTTTAATTTCATGGCTGCAATCACCATCTGCAGTGATTTTGGAGCCCAAGAAGATTAAGTCTGACACTGTTTCCACTGTTTCCCCATCTATTTCCCATAAAGTGATGGGACCAGATGCCATGATCTTCGTTTTCTGAATGTTGAGCTTTAAGCCAACTTTTTCACCCTCCTCTTTCACTTTCATCAAGAGGCTTTTTAGTTCCTCTTCACTTTCTGCCATAAGGGGGGTGTCATCTGCATATCTGAGATTATTGATATTTCTCCCGGCAATCTTGATTCCAGCTTATGTTTCTTCCAGTCCAGTGTTTCTCATGATGTACTCTGCATAGAAGTTAAATAAGCAGGGTGACAATATACAGCCTTGACGTACTCCTTTTCCTATTTGGAACCAGTCTGTTGTTCCATGTCCAGTTCTAACTGTTGCTTCCTAACCTGCATACAGATTTCTCAAGAGGCAGGTCAGGTGGTCTGGTATTCCCATCTCTTTCAGAATTTTCCACAGTTTATTGTGATCCACACAGTCAAAGGGTTTGGCATAGTCAATAAAGCAGAAGTAGATGTTTTTCTGGAACCCTTTTGCTTTTTCCATGACCCATCGGATGTTGGCAATTTGATCTCTGGTTCCTCTGCCATTTCTAAAACCAGCTTGAACATCTGGAAGTTCACGGTTCAAGTATTGCTGAAGCCTGGCTTGGAGAATTTTGAGCGTTACTTTACTAGTGTGTGAGATGAGTGCAATTGTGTGGTAGTTTGAGCATTCTTTGGCACTGCCTTTCTTTGGGATTGGAATGAAAACTGACCTTTTCCAGTCTTGACTACTTGATCACAAAAGCAATTCTTGTTCTGACTTTCTATAAATATGGATCCAAATCTACAATCATAGAATATTTTGAATTTACAAAGCATTGCTGCTAGTTTGTATGGATTCCCACATAGCTTTTCGTAACAGCCACTTTTAAAAGACCATTAATATTTGAATTATCATGATCACTAATTTGAGGTAGTTTTTAGCTAAAATTCTGAGGTCATTTTAGTAATCAAAATGATTCCATCAGAGAGATAAGGCTTATTTCCAGCAGAATGGTAACAAGAGTGTGGAGGCCATCAACAGAAATGAAGAGAAAAGCTGGTTATTAATAAGCCACAGTAGCCCTAAAGATTATGGGAGGAGAACCCTGGCCTAGCAAATTACCATGTCTAGCTCTAGGTTAAGATATAGTATTTTGTAAATTTTTTCATATGGCCAAATTTGTTTATAGTTATCCTCATAGTCCAACTGCAACATTTCTTAGATTGCAAGTCCTTTTGTAATTTGTTTTCAAAACTCCAGGCAGTATATGTGGAATGAATTTCCTCTGAAATGCCCTTGGAGTTGTTTCTCTAATCGTGGATGTGGAAATACACTGATTGCTTCACTTCTGCCTGATGCCTGCCTCACAATGCAGTGACCTAGGATTAAGTGACTATTGAATCAGACCAGAAGACTTGGTTTGCTTAGTCAGTTTCTAATCAATCAAGTTAGCTGGCCATAGGTCAAATAAGGATTGGCTTTCTGAAATATGAAATATCTTCTAGGAAACCTGCTAGGTGTCAGATGTTTTCTATATATTTATATAATGACCACTTTATAGACAGGAATGCAGGCAAGACATCTGCCAGATTGAATTCATTGTAACAGTGAATATGTGATGAGATCAATAAGATACTTCTGCTATTTACCATTGACTAAAGCTTAGTTCCTTTAGTTAATACTGCTTTATTGATTTTGTGATTTTTTTTGAAACAGTATGTGTTTAATATCAGTATTTAATTTATTTCCACAAAATGCAAAGTTCACCCTGAGAAGAAACTGAATGTTAGCTAAAACTAACACAGATCAAGTATCCCCGTACTAAGAAAATACCTCCTGGACGGAGGGGAAGCTTTGCGATTCAGCCAGTAAATCCTGCTTCCTAAGCTATCGTGTGCATAAGGCTTTCCCACACATCTCCCGTTGCTACGGAAACCTCTTTCAGTGTCTGAGCTCTAAACAGCTGACTCATTTCAAAGTCTGGCTCTCAAACCTCTCAGCTCACAGCTTAGAGAGACAAATGAAAACAAAGAAAAACAAAGAAACAATGAAATATCAATATATACTATTTCATTTTAAAAGTAAGTAAATTATGTGTCTTAACATATAGGCAAAAGGCAAAGCAATGCAAATCCCCAGTTGCTACAGATTGCAGAAAAGATATCTCAGAAGCATCCACAATCTATGGCCTGTAAAAGAGGCTTTCTATCCTTTGGACTTAGTGACAAAGAGTAAAACTGAAGCTGAAAGAGAGATCCTCAGTGACCCCCTTATACCAAAACAGTCCAACCAGATACACATGAAAACACAGGCAAACAGAATGATCAGCAAAGCAGTTAGCATGGAGAGGGAGGGCAGAAAGAGAAGAGAGAGGGCAGAGGTAACTTCAGTTTAGTTCAGTTCAGTTGCTCAGTCGTGTCCGACTCTTGGCGACTGACCTGAACTGAACTGAAGTTACCTCTGCCCTCCTCCTTCTCTTAGAAAACCCCAAAGTAGTCTTGCTGCTGCTGCTGCTAACTCGCTTCAGTCGTGTCCGACTCTGTGCGACCCCATAGACGGCAGCCCACCAGGCTCCCCCGTCCCTGGGATTCTCCAGGCAAGAACACTGGAGTGGGTTGCCATTTCCTTCTCCAATGCATGAAAGTGAAAAGTGAAAGTGAAGTTGCTCAGTCATGTCCGACTTTGTGACCCCATGGACTGCAGCCCACCAGGCTCCTCCGTCCATGGGATTTTCCAGGCAAGAGTACTGGAGTGGGGTGCCATTGCCTTGGATCAAAACAAAGCTTAAGAATGTCCTAAAGGAAACTTTTTGCTTTGATCTCCATCTTTGGTTCTATTAAGTCAACTTATTCAAGGAATACACAGAGTCACGTTTATTAAATGGGCAGATGCCACAAATCTAGGAGTTGGATTTTAGTCCAGAGGACTTCATAACATTCCTTTGGAATTTAAGACTGAGGAAATAAATGTCTGAATACTCTCATTGGTGTCAACTGGCCCAGAATGTACGCTGGGATTCTGTATACTTTTTACATTTACAGCTAGTAATTGTCACAGATAATAATGGAACTTTCTAAGCAGTCTGAATGCCTTTAAAAGTGTTTTAGTTTTTGTGTTTTGTTTTCTAGTTTTTGGCCCCACCTTGCAGCATGTGGGATCTTAGTTCCCTGACCAGGGATCGAACCCACATCCCCTGCAGTGGAAGAGCAGAGTCTTAACCACTGGACCTCCAGAGAAGTCCCGAAAGTGGTTTAGTCCCCAAGTGATTTTGTAAATTGAAAATCAACTTTAGTTTGGTAGTGAGAAACCAACCTTTGAAGACCTAGTATGGTATGGATTAGGGAAAAATGTTACCATTTGAGAATGCCTTCACATTTTAGTGTGGGGAGAATTGCTTAGTTTCTATGATATTATTGATATTGTTTCTATTATCCTGTGTCTCTGAAAGAACTGATCAGAATATAGCTCAAGTGAATATTTAAGCATCTCTTTGTTTTATTTATCACTACAAATTATTACTGTGATTTTACTGTGGGGAAAAAGCAAATCAATAACACATATCATTAAAATAGTATCTTGGTGGAAAGATGTGGAAAGAACCATTACTCAATGCATATTGAGTCTGCAAAATATCTCAAGCATTGCTCCCAAACAAGCAGAGTGTGGAAAGCAGTAAGGCAAGGCTTATATTTAATAAAAGTTATGACTCTTAAGGAGTCATTTTGTGTGTGTCCAGACACATGCAGGATAATTGGCATGTCCAGTTTATTGTGGTACTTTCTACTCAATTCATTCGATGCATTGCAGTTAAATTAATGGATTCAGTTGATGAGCCCTGAAAGCCTAACTAGGCTGGTAAAGCAAGGAAATGCTGTTGAACCAATATGTCTGAAATTCAGGGGGAAAAAAACCCAACTGTGGTAGGTGGAATCAAATATGTTCACATTCTAAACTCTAGAATCTGGGAAGATGTCAATTCACATAGCAAAAGGGACTTTTCAGGTGTGATTAAATTAAAGAAATGCAATGGAGAGATTAAGGTGAAATATCCAGGTGGGCTCAAGGTAGTCAGTCTTATAAAAGGAAAGTAGTACAATTAGGGTCAGAGAAAGGAAGGCTGTGATGGTGGAGGCATAGGTTGGAATAATGCTCTGAAGGTTGAAGAAGGGACTTTGAGGCAAGGGATGCCAGTCTTCTCTGAAACCTGGAGAACGCAAGGAGTTTTAGTCTCCCCTGGAGTCTCTAAAAGGAACACAGCCCTGCCAATACCTTTTTAGCTGAGTCACGCCCACTTCAGACTTCTGCTTTTCAGCATTTTAAGATAATAAATTCTTGTTGCTTTAAGCCTCTAAGTTTATAGCAATTTGTTACAGCAGCCATAGTAACTAATACTGATACTCATTAAATTAGGCAAAGAGTTTAACTATCACTTTAGAAACAAGAGGGGAAAACATGGACTAGATGATAAGATAGGTAAGAGGTATCATACTTGGTGAAAATGTACACAAATATGAATGGAACAATGTTTCTATGGTTAGAGAATGCCTTCACATGGTTTGTGCTTGGCCTTGGGTCTTTCATCAGTTTCTCTGAAGACACTGACCATTTGGTGATGTCCATGTGTAGAGTCTTCTCTTGTGTTGCTGGAAGAGGGTGTTTACTATTACCAGTGCATTCTCTTGGCAAAACTCTGTTAGCTTTTGCCCTGCTTCACTTTGTACTCCAAGGCCAAACTTGCCTGTTACTCCAGATATCTCTTGACATCCTACTTTTGCATTCCAGTCCCTTATGATTAAAATAGCGTCTTTTTTGGTGTTAGTTCTAGAAGGTCTTGTCATAGACGTATAAGACCTTCTATAAACTAGATCAGATTGATTATATTCTTTGCAGCCAAAGATGGGGAAACTCTATACAGTTAACAAAGACAAGACCAGGAGCTGACTGTGGTTCAGATCATGAACTCTTTATTGCAAAATTCAGACTTAAATTGAAGAAAGTAGGGAAAATCACTAGACCATTCAGGTATGACTTAAATCAAATCCTTTATTATTGTACAGTGAAAGTGACAAATAGATTCAAGGGATTAGATCTGATAGACAGAGTGCCTGAAGAACTATGGACAGAGGTTCATGACATTGTACAGGAGGTGGTAATCAAAACCATTCTGAAGAAAAAGAAACACAAAAAGGCAAAATGGTTGTCTGAGGAGGCCTTACAAATAGCTGAGAAAAGAAGAGAAGTAAAAGGCAAAGGAGAAAAGGAAAGATATACCCATTTGAATGCAGAGTTCCAAAGAACAGCAAGGAGAGATAAGAAAGCCTTCCTCAGTGATCAATGCAAAGAAATAGTGGAAGACAACAGAATGGGAAAGACTAGAGATCTCTTCAAGAAAACTAGATACCAAGGGAACATTTCATGCAAAGATGAGCACAATAAAGGACAGAAACGATATGAACCTAACAGAAGTAGAAGATATTAAGAAGAGGTGGCAAGAATACACAGAACTGTACAGAAAAGATCTTCACGATCCAGATAATCATGATGGTGTGATCACCCATCTAGAGCCAGACATCCTGGAATGTGAAGTCAAGTGGGCCTAGGAAGTATTACTATGAACAAAGCTAGTGAAGGTGATAGAATTCCAGCTGAGCTATTTCGAATCCTAAAAGAAGATGCTGTGAAAGTGCTGCACTCAATATGCCAGCAAATTTGGAAAACTTAGCAGTGGCCACGGGACTAGAAAAGGTCAGTTTTCACTCCAATCCCAAAGAAAGGCAATGCCAAAGAATGTTCACACTCCCCCACAATTGCACGCACCTCACACGCTAGCAAAATAATGCAGAAAATTCTCCAAGCTAGGCTTCAACAGTGTGTGAATCAAGAACCTCAGGATGTTCAAGTTGGTTTTAGAAAAGGCAGAGGAACCAGAGATCAAATGGCCAACATACATTGGATCATAGAAAAAGCAAGAGAGTTTCAGAAAAACATCTACTTATGCTTTACTGACTACACCAAAGCCTTTGATTGGGTAGATCACAACAAACTGGGAAAATCTAAAAGAGATGGGAATACCAGACCACTTCACTTGACTTCTGAGAAATCTGTATGCAGGTCAAGACGCAATAGTTAGAACTGGACATGTAAAAATGGACTGGTTCCAAATTGGGAAAGGAGTACGTCAAGGCTGTATATTGTCACCCTGCTTCTTTAACTTATATGCAGAGTACATCATGAGAAACACTGGGCTGCAGGAAGCACAAGCTGGAATCAAGATTGCAGGGAGAAATATCAATAACCTCAGATATGCAGATGACACCATTCTTACAGCAGAAAGCGAAGAGGAAATAAAGACCCTTTTGATGAAAGTGAAAGGGGAGAGTGAAAAAGCTGGCTTAAAAATTCCACATTCAAAAAACTAAGATCATGGCATCCAGTCCCATCACTTCATGGCAAATGGATGGGGAAACAATGGAAACAGTGCTAGACTTTATTTTCTTGGGCTCCAAAATCATTGCAGATGGTGACTGCAGCCATGAAAGTAAAGGATGCTTGCTCCTTGGAAGAAAAGCTATGGCAAACCTAGACAGCATATTAAAAAGCAGAGACATTACTTTGCCGACTAAGGTCTATCTAGTCAAAGCTATGGTTTTTCCAGTAGTCATGTATGGATGTAAGAGTTGGACCATAAAGAAAGCTGAGCACTGAAGAAGTGATGCGTTTGAGCTGTGGTGTTGGAGAAGACTCTTGAGAGTCCCTTGGACAGCAAAGAGATCAAACCAGTCAATCCCAAAGAAATCAGTCCTGAATATTCATTGGAAGGACAGATGCTGAAGCTAAAACTCCAATACTTTGGCCACCTGATATGAAGAACTGATTCATTGGAAAAGACCCTGATGCCGGGCAATATCATATCAAGATTAAAACCAGTACAGATAATCATTATGTGTCCTTTACATAATAGTGTCCATCCCCACTATTAACAGTAAAGAATTCTTCCTAATATATTAGTGATAAACAAACTTCATAAAGAAAACATTTTTTCACTCATATGGTACCCTTTCAAGACATAAGGTCTAAAAAAATAATGTTTAAAATACTTTTAGTTCAGTAAAACAAGAGTGAAGCAAAAAGTGGGAAGAAGTTCTATAAGAAGTACTGTGGAGGAGTTAGAAGAAAAAATATTAAAAAAAAATCTGAATAGACAATAGGTACATGAAAAACTGCTCAGCATCACTAATTATTAGAGAAATGCAAATCAAAATTATAATGAGGTGTCACTTCACTCTTGTTAGAATGGCTATTATTTTAAAAAAGAAAACAAAAACAAGAAATAACAAGCGTTAGTAAGGATGTGGAGAAAAGAAAATCATGCACTATTGGTGGAAATGTAAATTAGTGCAGCTACTGTGGAAAACAGTATGGTGGCTCCTCAAAAAGCTAAAAATAGAATTACCATCTGATCCAGCAATTGCACAATACCTAGAAAGTATTAAAGCTGAAGAAAATGAAAATACTAATTTGAAAACATATATGCGACCCTATGTTCATTGCAAGTTATTTACAAATGCCAAGATATGTAAATAACCCAAGTGTCTAGCAAAGGAAGAATGGATAATGAAGTTGTGGTATACACACAATGAAATATTATTCAGCCATAAAAAGAATGAAATCTTGCCATTATTTGTGACAACAAGGATAGAACCATAATCTTTACAGGACAGATTTAGGGCCTACCACACCTCCCCAACATTAGAATTGGTGGCCTTTCCTCATTTCTGTAGTGTAGCAGTTGTCAAGTTCGCCTCACATGCAAAAGGTTCCCGGTTTGAAACCAGGTGGAAACAGTCTTTCTCTTTGGGCTTCCCTTGTGGTTCAGATAGCAAAGAATCTGCCTGCAGTATGGGAGACCCGGGTTTGATCCCTGGGTTGGGAAGATCCCCTGGAGAAGGGAATGGCAACCTACCCCAGTATTCTTGCCTGGAAAATCCCATGGACAGAGGAGCCTGGTGGGCTACAGTCCATGGAGTTGTGTTACAAAGAGTCGGACATGACTAGCAACTAACACACTTTTTTCCCCTCCTAGTCACTGCAAATACTTGAATGAAAATGAAAAAACCATATGTTAAGAATCTCAAAGAGGGATTCCTACACAGAAAAGGATATAGTACTTGATAAACTTTAAAATAGTATTCAACACAGATTCTATGGCTTAAATCTAGGAAGGTAAATTGACATAAGGCAAAGCAATATGTTGATTATTTAATTTCATAACTGCTCAGAGAGGGAGGAATTCATGTTACACTATTCCCTTTAAAGAGGATTTTATGATGTGAACTGTGAACCAGGCAGTGAAATTAGAAATGGTTATTTTGACAATGATAAAAAGTAACTAGGCTATATATTTTCATAAATAATGTGCTTTAATGTACATATACACAGATATATGTTTGTGTGCATGTGTATGTATGTATGTACATATGTGTGTATCTGAATTATATATATTGTTGTTGTTGTTTCGTTGTTAAGTCGTGTCTGACTCTTTGTGACCCCATGGACTGTAAGCTCACCAGGCTCCTCTGTCCATGGGATTTCCCAGGCAAGAATACTGGAGTGGGTTGCCATTCCCTTTCCCAACCTAGCAACTGAACTTGTCTCCTGTGTCTTGTGCTTGGCAGGTGGATTCATATATATAAATTCTTAAATATAGACTTTGAAAATTGTCTCCCTATAAAATGTCAAGCAACTTCTCTGAGTTTCAGTTTCCTCAAAGATAAAATGAGAATGACTATATATCTAGTTTATAAAGATTTCTGTGAAATTATATGAAATAACATGTAAATTGTTTAATTCTGTGTCTGATACATTGCTGCTAAGTCGCTTCAGTCGTGTCCGACTCTGTGAGACCCCATAGATGACAGCCCACCAGGCTCCGCCATCCCTGGGATTCTCCAGGCAAGAACACTGGAGTGGGTTGCCATTTCCTTCTCCAATGCATGAAAATGAAAAGTGAAAGTGAGGTCACTCTGTCGTGTCCAACTGTAGCCTACCAGGCTTTTCCGTCCATGGGATTTTCCAGGCAAGAGTATTGGAGAGGGATGCCATCGCCTTCTCCAAGTCTGATACATTAGGGTCTCAATAATCCACCTATATGCTTATTATTGGTATATATATCTTAGAGCCTTGTTAGGCAATGAAAGACTCTGTTTTATTTAGCATATAAATGTTCTTTCCAAGTTAAAGTGTTCTTCATATGAACTTAATTTTTCACCCTCTCCTTATTCTATACATTGCCATTTAATTGAAAAAGCTCCTTTGCTACCTAAAGCTACAACCAATGTTGTTACCGAGTAGAAGTTTTAAACTGGATGAAAGGCCAGAAATTCCCTTTTATAAATGCTGACATTGGCTCAGATAAGTCATCTTGCTGTTGATGTTCAGTCATATCTTGTGATGGGAATGATATATGCATTCCACAAAAGTATTGACTGTTATCTTTTTCTATAAGTTGGCCTATTTCTAGCTCATGTTACATTGAGGTATATTAAATATGAGATAATTCCACAAAAAAAGATAAACAGAAACTCCACCACATGGTTTGCAGTAAGTATTAATACAATGTCCTGCCATGATTGTATATTCATTGTGCTGAATCTTTTTATGGCACATGGATGAGCCAGGTTTAGAAAGAACTATATAGAGTGGCAATTGTTCTTCAAGAAAATTTTTAATTCTACCAACTGCAAGAATGAATGCTCTTAATTGGTTCTCTGTTTTGTTTTTATAGTCTTAGCTCTATGCTAACAATTCCCAAGTCTACATTGCCAAAATAGAACACTCCTCTGATACCTGCTGCTCATTTCCATTTGGTTGGAATTTAGCCAACCAGCTAAATAGAAAAAGCAAGAAAGAAAGTGAAAGCATTCAGTCGTGTCTGACTCTTTGCGACTCCATGGACTTCCGTCTATGGGATTTTCCAGGCAAGAGTACCATAGTGGGTTGCGATTTCCTTCTCCAAGCTATCTTCCCGACCCAGGGATTGAACCTGGGTCTCCCGCATTATAAGCAGACGCTTTACCATCTGAGCCACCAGAGAAGTCCAACCAACTAAATAAACATGCACAAAATACAACCTGTCATCTTCCTTAAAAGTTCTGCCCTTCCTCCTACATTTTCCATGTCATACATCCTGTCACTAGGCAGGATCTGTGAAGTCAGTCTAGACTCCCCCTCTCTTTCCTCACCCTCTTTGGTCAACTACCCAAACTTCTGGACTTTACTCCTAGAAGTTACTTCCAGCACCTAATCTCCATCTCCCCCAACCACTACACTAGTTTAAGCTCATCATCTCTATGGGATCAACCTTACATTAGTCTATTTAATAATTTCCCTGTCCCTACCCTTATTTGCTTCAATGAATGCTCCATATGTTGCCAGAAGAACCCATCTAAAACAGGAGCTTGACTATATGACTCTTCTGCTAAAAAAACTTTTCAATAGCTCACTACTGTTCTCAAAACTAAGTACAAGTTGTCTGACTTGGCAAACCTCGTTTTTGATGATCTGACATCTATCTTTCCAGCCCTGTCTTTCACAGCCTCTGACTTGCACCTGACCTTCCAGTGACACAGATATGCATTCAATTCATGTAGAGTTGCCAAGTTTAGAAAATAAAAATATAGGATACTTAAGTAAATTTGAGTTTCAGATAAACACAATGAGTGCTTTTTTAGTATGAGTGTATCCCATGTAATGTGCTGTTTCTTACCTTTTCCTTAAGCCATGCTATCACATCTCCCTTTAATGCACTTGCCAGTTTTAAGGTTCAACTCAATTACTACCTTTTGGAGTGCATCTGTCCTCCACACTTCCTTCCACCAATCCTGAATGAATCAGATATCTCTCTTATCAACACATACTGTAATTGTAATTTTTTGAGTCTTCCTCTATCAGTGAGAATCCTTGAGGACAGGGACAATATCTCATGTGTCTCTGTATTGTCACTGCCCAGTTTGATGATAGATACATAGTAGATACTTAGTAAATATTTGGTGAATAAATGATTCTCCTGATACTAATGGTTGGATTTTCTCTTTACACCCAATGGAAAGAATATTTTTACCACTGCACAAAAGAAAATAAGAAGAAAACCCAGGGTGGGATGGGATGGGAGGTGGCAGGTTGGAGGGAGGTTAAAGAGGGAGGGGACATATGTATACCTATGGCTGATTGATGTTGATATAGGGCAGAAATCACTACAATAATATAAAGCAATTATCCTACAATTAAAAATAAATACATTTAAATTAAAAAAGAAAACCCTTTCTAAATTAGAGCCCCAAATTCAAAGTTGATAGAACAATATATTTTCCCTTAGAGATAGATAAGTTAAAGATAATAGAAACAAATTTTCCTTTTTTAAAAAAAAAAAACATTTTGAAACCTATTATATTTCACGAATTTTCAGCAGCTTCTTTGACCTCAAAACTATACGATGTAGTGGCTCATATCATTTGATTTTTTACTTATGTTCCCATATATCTTTCAACATGTATTTTTCCGTATTTCCAAGATCTACAGCCACTGGAAGCTGACCGACATAATCCCAGCTAACAGCCTAAGAAGGGACTCACACTAACACTTTAGTAAGGTATTCAGGACAAGTTCATTTGGCTGTTGCCTGCATTTAAGGATAAGCTCTTACTTAGCACTTGAAAATGAATGTGTTTGAGTATCCATCAAAAAGTGAGTCAGCTACAAATTTGATATTCAACTCTATGCTTGTGGAGAAGACAGGTAAACACATTAATCAATGAGTAAGCAAAGGTTAGTCATAGCAAGAATCTGAACTCTAGGATGAAATTTCTGCTCCCAGTCTACCTTGTTTTCAAAGCATACTCTTTTGTAGTTCATTAAATTCTGCAACAATTCTTAAGTGTTATAATATTCTCTAGGTTTAGTCATAGAAATTGCATCAAAATTTGCTTTGTACTGTACTCAAGACATCTTGCTGCTAGGTCTGGCTGCTGAACAAATACCTGAAAATGGAAGGATCTTGGGTTTCATGGGTTGCTTAAAGACATATGGATGAGACTTTAGGGTGGGAGGGTTAGTGTGCTGAGGATGATGAAACAAAGTATCACAAACTGGGTAAACTGGGTGTTTTGAAACCATAGATATTGGTTGTCTCTCAGTTCTGGAGGCTAGAAATCTGAAATCATGGCATTAGCAGGGTTGGTTCCTTAGATGGGTTCTCAGGGAGTTTCTGTTCCATGCTCCTTTCCCAGCTTCTGGTGGCAGCCAGCAATCCTTTGCACACCCTGGCTTGTACATACCTCATTGCAATGTCTGCCTCCACTTCTATGTGGTGTTTGTCCTGTCCATGGTATCTGTGTCTGCACATCATTTCCTTTTTCTGTAAGGACACCAGGCATATCAGATTCGAGCCCACAATAATGACTTGATTACATCTACAAAGAATTTATTTTCAAATAAAGTCAGTTTCACAGATACTGAGAATTAGAACTTCTTAACACATTGTGCATGTGTGTGCATGCACGCTCAGTCATCCCTAATTCTTTGCAATCCCATGGACTGCTGCCCACCAGGCTCCTCTGTTCATGGGATTTCCCAGGCAAGAATATTTGAGTGGCTAGTCACTCCCTTCTCTATGGGATCTTCCTGACCCAGGGATCAAACAGGCGTCTCCTACATCTCCTGCATTGGCAGGCAAATTCTTTATCTCTAACGCCACAGAAGTCCTCAACATGTGTGTTTTTTTTTTTTTTTTTTTTTTTTTTGCGGGGGGGACACAATTCAACCCAAAACAATCTTCTTTTGCACACCCCCCAGTTCATGTACTTCTCATGTACAAAATACATTAACCCCATCCCAACATCCCCTAAAGTCTTAACCCATTCCAGCACCAACTTTAAGTCCAAAATATCATCTAAGTATAATCAATGGAAATCCTAAATCCTATCCTATACATCATTTAAATAAGTTGTAGGTAAGACTCAGAATATGGCCCATCTTGGGGCAAAATTATTCTTCATCTATATACCTGTGAAACCTGGAAAATAAATTTGCTTCAAATGTATAATTATAGAACAGGCTTAAGATAGACATGCTAGGGACTTCTTGGTGGTCCAGTGGTTGGGACACTACACTTCCATCACAGGGGGCATGAGTTCTATTCCTGGTTGGGGAACTAGGGTCATGCATGCCACAGGGCATGGCCAAATAAATAAATAAAAGGTAGACGTCCTATTCTAAAAGGGAGAAATTGGAGGGAAAAAAAGGTGTCAGTCTAAAGTAAGTTCACAATAGGGTAGATTTTACTAGGTTCTAGGGACTAGGAATAAATCTCTGTGACTTGATGCTCTTCCCTCTTAGCCCTGGGCAGCAGCCTTACCTTCTGGAAACAAAGAGGCAATTCTGCCCCCTCGGCCTGTGCTCTCTCTGGCCTTTGCATCCATGGCTCTGCCCTTAGAGTCGTGCTTCCTTCAGTTTGTCCCACTTCTGTCCCTTCCAATCTAGGCTAAAGATGCCAGGTTGGTATACTTCTCAAAACCCTGTCTTCCGTGAATGTCAAGGGAATTCACACCATTTGACATGGGGTTTCCCCCAGAGCCTTCTGAGATTACCACATTCCTGTTGCTGACTTTTGCTGAGATGGTTGATTGGATCCACAAGGCACACACCTAAGCGATGTAGCCAATAGTTGTTCAGCCACACCTTTGACCTTATTTCCAGTCTATCTACATAGACTGAGAATTTTCCAAATCATTAAATGTTGGTTGCTTTTTGCTTAATAATTTATTTCCTTTTAATAAAAGCAGTCCAAAGAAAACAAGTTGTATCTTCCACACTTTGAAAAACTTCTCAGCAAAACATCCAAGTTTATGGCTTTTAAGTTTTACATTTCACCCAACAGCAAAACACAATTCAAACAAAATTTCTGCCACTCTGTAATGTGGATTGCTTTTCCTTCAATGCTCAATAATGCATTTATTTCTTTCTAAGGCCTCATCAGAAGTGCTTCTATTTTTTAAAATATATTTTTATTTATATATTTATGGCTGTGCTAGGTCTTCATTGCTGCACATGGTCTTCCTCTAGTTGTAGTGATCGGGGCTACTCTCTAGTTGTGGTGCGCAGGCTTCTTTTTGTGATGGCTTCTCTTGTTGTGGTATACAGGCTCTAGGCACATGGGCTCAGCAGTTGTCATACTTGGGCCCAGCTGCTCCATGGCAAGTGGGGTCTTCTCGGACCAGGGATCCAACCAGTGTCTCCTGCATTGCAGGGTGGATTCTTAACTACTGGACCACCAAGGAAGCCCCCGATAACATTAATATGCCTGTAATATTCATATTTTTACCATCCTCTCTTAATGGTAATCCAAGCTTTTTTTTGATCAACACTTAAGAAATTCTAGCCTCTACCTATTATCCAATTCCAAATCTGCTTCTATATTTTAGATATTTGTTACAGTAGCAACCAAAATCTGTATTAGTTTCCTTGGACTGTGGAAACAAAGTACTACAAACTACTGCTGCTGCTGCTAGTAGCTTCAGTCGTGTCCGACTCTGCGTGACCCCATAGACAGCAGCCCACAGGCTCCTCTGTCCCTGGGATTCTCCAGGCAAGAATACTGGACTGGGTTGCCATTTCCTTCTCCAATGCATGCATACATGCTAAATCACCTCAGTCATGTTCGACTCTGTGCGACCCCATGGACAGCAGCCCACCAGGCTCCTCTGTCCACTGAATTCTCCAGACAAGAGTACTGGAGTGGGTTGCCAAACTGGATAGCTAAAAATAACAGAAATGTATTGTCTCATAATTCTGGAGGTCAGAAGTCTGAAATCAAGATGTGAGCACTGTTGGGTTGCTTCTGAGTGTTCTAGGGGGAATCTGTTTCATGCTCTGCTCTAGCTTCTGGTGATAACTGCAAACTTCCGTGTTCCATGGGTCATAGGCACATCACTTGAATCTCTTTTTGTGTTCACATGGCATTCTCTTTGTGTGTCTATGTCTTCGCATTGTTTTCCCTCTCTTGTGAGGACGCCCAGCATATTGGTTTAGGGTCCACCCTAATGACTTGGTTACATCTGGAAAGACACTTTCTCCAAATAAGGTCACAGTTTCTGGGGTTTAGGACGTCAACATATCCTTTGTGGGACCCAAACCCTACACAGGGAGGAATCTATCAACCTTCTGAAATCATAAACAAAATTATGATTTTGTCTATAATTTTAGACAAGATTTATAGACAAAATTTTATGCACTTAAGAGAGAATTTTCTTGGCAAAATTTCTCATTTCCTTTACTTTCATCAGATTCTGAAAAGGATCCATACCCCAAAACATAAGAGCCACAGTGACAATGAAAACAATGTTGAAGGGAAGGACACAAAGGGTCTTGGTCACAAAAGTTCTGTAGTGTTGTTTGAAAATGACTATGTTACTTTAGGATGAATGTTGTGTTTCTGATTCATGACTCAACAGTCTCTCTACTGCTGACTCTCTGTGAAGAGCCAAGCAGAGGAAAGTGAAAGGCCAACCAGACCCTTTTAACTTCAAGGCATGATTTCAAGTGCTTTGTCCTTCCCCCATTCATGGCAAGCAATTATTCCTATTTCCTTGTATATCTTCAAGAAATTATTCCAACTTCCTGACTTTATAATACAGATGTTGTAACATTTAACTGTATTGAAAAAATAAAAATCTTTAAAATTGCAGCATCTTCATTGAATAGAATGAAATACTTTCTTTTCCCATGTGTCCAGGGCATGAACCAAGCATGGGCACAAGTAAAAAGCCAAGTTGGGATAAACAAGGAGTTGTTTTGTCCCTGGTTAATATGAGACAGGCACCACCAACCAGGTGCCACTCTCCCTAGGTCAGGGATACACATCCTGTTTTGTGAGCTCAGCCCAAATTCATCTTGTTTACCTTGTAAGTCACACATGCTGGGTGACAATTGTTCCACTTCCACAGAATTGGTAAGTTCCAAGAGATTTGTTACAATAAATGCTTTGATTTAAAACAGCATGAGACCTTACAAAAATATATAGCAACCAGACATCTAGATATATGATTCAGGATAATTAGGCAGAGATTTATAAGATTCTGATTTAATACTAATTATGTCTCATGATAATTACATTTTAGGTTCCAAGTAGCAATTACTTATAGTTTAAAATGCATATATTAAATGCAAATATCTACTCCACTAACAACAATTTTAGCCAAAACTGAGCAATTTAACTGACTTGGCCATGGTAATGGTTAAATCGGTCATTTATGTAGATAGTTAAAGTATGTGCTAATTAGTATGTGCTAACTAGTGAATTTGTTAGTACATTTAAATTGGCATTTAAATTCAAAGTGACTTGAACACTTAGAGAAATGATCTTTCAGGAGCAGAGAGAAATTCAATACACGTAACAGCATGATATGGCATAGTTGGTGAGAAACAGTAGCTGACCCTTAGCCACCTCCCTACTTTCTGCCTCCAATCCATTCTATCCTTCAAGATTATCTTTCCTCAAGCACAGCATACCTCTCAAAAATCACTAATGGTTTCCCATTGGTCAGCACATTAGGTAGAAACTCCTCACTGTAGCATTTAAGGCCTCGACATTTATTTTCTTTTATGTCATCAAGATCCCCAGATATTTGGAAATTAAACAATACAATTAGTAAACCATGGATCAAAAGAAATTATTGAAGGAAACTGGAAAATATTTTGAACTGAATGAAAATGTAAATACACCATATCACAATTTTAGGGACTTAGCTAAAGAGGTACTAAGTGGGAAATTTATGTCATTAAATGTTTATATTAGAAAGGAAGAAAAGACTCAATTTGATAATATCTGTTCCTAAGGTGAGAAATTATAAAAGTAAATTAAAACCAAAGCAAGAAGAATGATAGTATCACTAATAATATAGATACAAGCAGAAATCAATGAAATTGAAATTAGAAAAACAATAAGTAGCATCAATGGAACAAAACAAGGGAGCTGAAATATCTAAGAACTTTTTTAAAAAAGACTATTATAAAACAATGGCTTTGAACACTGTCTTCATCAGCTTAGGCTCCTGTAATAAGATACCATAAATGGAGTGACTTATCAACAACAGAATTTTATGTCTATTAGTTCTGAAGTCTAGAAGGATGAGATCATGGTGTCAGCATGATTGGGTTCTGATGAAAGCCCTCTTCCAGGTTGCAGACTATTAACTTCTTGGTATCCTTATTTGAACTGTGGTGTTGGAGAAGACTCTTGAGAGTCCCTTGGGCTGCAAGGAGATGCAACCAGTCCATCCTAAAGGAAATCAGTTCTGAATATTCATTGGAAGGACAGATGCTGAAGCTGAAACTCCAATACTTTGGTCACCTGGTGTGAAGAACTGACTCACTGGAAAAGACCTTAATGCTGGGAAAGATTGAAAGCAGGAGAAGGGGACAACAGAGGATGAGATGGTTGGATGGCATCACCGACGTGATGGACATGAGTTTGAGTGAAGTGAAGTCACTCAGTTGTGTCCGACTCTCTGTGACCCCATGGACTATAGCTTACCAGGCTCCTCTGTTCATGGGATTTTCCAGGCAATAGTACTGGAGTGGGTTGCCATTTCCTTCTCCAGGGGATCTTCCCGACCCAGGGATCGAACCCAGGTCTCCCGCATTGTAGACAGACGCTTTACTGTCTGAGCCACCAGGGAAGTCGGGGAATTGGTGATGGACAGGGAGGCCTGGCGTGCTGCAGTCCACGGAGTCACAAAGAGTCAGACACGACTGAGTGACTGAACTGAACTGACTGATCCTTACATGGAAGAAAGAGAACTAGCTAACTCTCTGGCCTCTTCTATAGGCACCCATTCATTAGGGCTCTGCCTTCATGACCTAATTACCTCCAAAAGACTTCACCTCCAAACATATAAGCATTTGGAGAAGACATAAATATTCAGTCCATTGCAGACATAGTTTAAATTATATGAAACTGTGCATGTAGAGGAAATGACATAGAATACAGGAGTTTGCAGAAAGGGCAAAAATGACAGGTTACTTGAAATCATAAAAGGTTATATAAAATCATACTCTTCTTACTACTGTAAGAAGAATGTCTTACAGTAGTAATTAGTTATGTTTAAAAGTGTACAATAGTGATTAAATGATTTGATATAGAGCAAATGTATATAAAGGGAACAAGGTGATGACATGGGAAAATTAGGAACAGCTTTAATTTTTCAAGAGGAAAATGCTAGCTAACTTATTAAATGACATTGCTAAAAAAATGGTATTGGAAAAGTCATTGGTGCTTATTAATTCACTTGCACCTTTATTTCTTTAAATTGAAGTATATTTTCACATGCATCTTTTTTTTGGAGAATGTGAAACCTACATTTTAAAAATAAAAAATGAAAGTATTAGAAAATATCCAGTTGTAAAGAAATAAATCATATGTATATATTTTACAGCTAAAAAACCGATAGAAACACATTTGGACCAAAATGATTTGGCAAAATTCAGAGGCTGATTAATTTCAGAAAGTAGGCTATGGTCCAATAAAGAGAAAATGTTCACATAAGGAAAGAGGCTATGTAGTTGTACTTAAAAAAAAAAAAGAACAAAAGGAAGGAACAAAGGGAAGAGAGAAAGAAAAGTAAAGAACAAGGAACAAGGAACACAGTGGTTAGAATATCCTAAGGCACACAAATGGGCTTCCCTGGTAGCTCAAATGGTAAAGAATCCGCCTGCAATGCAGGAGATCCCAGTTTGATTCCTGGGTCAGGAAGATCCCCGGGAGAAAGATAGGCTACCCACTCCAGTATTCTTGAGCTTCCCAGGTGGTTCAGAAGGTAAAGAACCCACCCACAGTGTGGGAGACCCGGGTTCGATCCCTGGATTGGGAAGATGCCCTGGAGGTCAGCATGGTAACCCATTCCAATATTCTTAGCTGGAGAATCCCCATGGACGGAGGAACCTGGTGGGCTAGAGTCCATGGGGTTGCAAAGAGTTGGACATGACTGAGTGACTAAGCACAGCACAGCACAGCACAAGGCACACAAATAATTTTGAATCATATCAATAATCATTAATGGTTTTGTTAGGTCAATGTGTGAATGAAACCATGAAAATAGTGAAATAGTTGAGTGCAGAAAATAAGTATGTGAAATATAGCCAACAACAGAGCATAAAGCCTGCAGTAGAGAAAATTATCAAAATTATCAATTACAACACTTTTTACATGATATTTACTTTGTGAAAGATAATCATGAGTTGGGAAACTGTGTGTTGATAATAGTCTATGAAAGAAAATGGTAAGTGTTCTAATGAAAATGTTACATCAGTCATAAGAAAATAAAAGCGCATTTTCAGGCGCAAGTTGGAATTAATGCAGTAATGACTGAAGAATATCATTTTAAAATAGCATGATTTATTTATTATGAGCTCTGACAAGAGACACATAAACAACATTCATAGTAATGAATGTGATAATTATAATTCCTTCTCAAATTGCCCATATACTCTCCTTTGTATAAATATTGGATCCAATCATATCATGGAGAATATGATTTAGATGTAAATGTAATTTTACTTTTTGAAATACAAGTTAATACTTTTTCTGGAGAGAAGTCTTTAAAAAGGAGATGGATTCTTATCTGTGCAGCACTGTCTTTGAAAGTGTGAGGGAAGTTGGATACTAATTGGATTGCATTTCTTTTTCTTTCTAGTCAAACAAGCAGTAGGCAAGCCAGAGGCTGGGTAAAATTCAGCAAGAGGTTGATCAAATTTTTTGCAAACAAACCATCTAGAGAATATGTATTTATTTTGGCAGTCAAAATCACATTTAAAACATTTATAGCTATAAAGGTAATTCATATATATTTCCAAAATGTTGGAAAATTTTAAAACCATGAATAAGAAAATAAAGAAATCATTTATATTTCCAGTAGTAGAGAAACTAAAGAGCCTCTTGCTGAGGGTTAAAGAGGAGAGTGAAAGAGCTGGTTTAAAACTCAACATTCAAAACACTAAGATAATGGCATTCAGTCCCATCACTTCATGGCAAACAGAAGGGGAAAAAAGTGGAAGCAGTGACAGATTTTCTTTTCTTGGGCTCCAAAATCACTGCAGACAGTGACTGAAGCTGTGAAATTAAAAGACACTTGCTCCTGGAAGGAAAGCTATGACAAAACTAGACAGGGTATTAAAAAGCAGAGACATCAACTTTGCTGACAAATGTCCACATAGTCAAAGCTATGGTCTTTCCAGTAGTCATGTGCGGATGCGAGAGTTGGACCACAAAGAAGGCTGAGCACCGAAGAATTGATGCTTTTGAATTGTGGAGTTGGAGAAGACTCGAGAGTCCCTTGGACTGCAAGGAGATCAAACCAGTCAATCCTAAAGGAAATCAACCCTGAATATTCACTGGAACGACTGATGCTAAAGCTGAAGCTCCAATACTTTGGCCACTTGGTGCAAACAGCTGACTCATTAGAAAAGTCTCTGATGCTGGGAAAGATTGAGGGCAGGAGGAGAAGGGGATGAAGGAAATTAAGATGGTTGGATGGCATCACTGACTCAATGGACATGAGTTTGAGGAAACTCCGGGAGATACTGAAGGACAGGGAAGACTGGTGTGCTGCAGTCCATGGGGTTGCAAAGAGTTGGACACAACTGAGCAACTGAACAACAAGAGAGAAATATATTGGTGACATTTTGCTGTATATTCTCCTAATTGTATGTATGTCTATATTAACATAAATGTGTCCCATAGCCTTTCAATACTAGATATAATGTGAATGAGATTAAAATTTGAGGACATTTGTCATGACTTGATAATTTAGATTTTAAATTTGGATTATAGAACTTCTGCTTCTGACCACAGTGGAGTGAGAGGAATGGAACTCATACCTGGATATACCTAAAAATCCAGATATGAAAAAACTTTCAACTGATTGGACATCAGGTCATGAAGGACACTGATCTCTAAGAAATGGAAAGCAAATGAATTAAGTCCTACAGTGCCCCAGTTTACACCTGGGTAGATAATGCAGGCCAATCTTCTGTCCTGGATGACCTGGTGGCAATGAAGACCAGCAGTCATAGCTCCAGGACACCCACCTTCTAGTGTCCCAACAGCTCAGAAACCAAGGGAGGCAGCCTGAGCCAGGGACAACACCTGGATCATTTTTCAATGCATGCCCACACCTAGCCCTTTAGCCATAGAGTCTCTGAGGTGATTAGTCCCAAGGATTGCCTCTCCAGTTGCCCTCTCCTGGTGGCTGCGCATTGCGTTCCACTCTTCACAGGTGCCCCTGTCTCAACTGGTAGATGTCGGTCCCCAACCCCACTCACTCACATAGCCCTAGCTTCTGTGGAGGGGTTCACTCTACACAGAGGAAACACCCCAGCCTCCAGCAGGCATCAAGACAGCTTTCAGCCCAGGGGCACTGGCAAGGGTGCCCTGCACCCCTAGAGGTGTCAAGAAACATAGCTCATCCAAATGATGGAGGGAGGCAGCTGTGCTCTTTCCAACAGGACACAGCGGGTGGTGGGGAAGTGAACGGGTGGTGTCTGGTGCATGACTGGCCCACTCCTCCAATTGACTTACCCACTCAGACCACACTGAGATCTCCAGCTGTTCACGAATGCTGATTCCCCAGCCTATTTTTTAAATTAATTTATTTAATTGGAGGCTAATTACAATATTGTAGTGGTTTTTGCCATACATTGACATGAATCAGCCATGGGTGTACATGTGTTCCCCATCCTGAACCCCCCTCCCACCTCCCTCCCCATCCCATCCCTCTGGGTCATCCCAATGCACTGGCCCTGAGCACCCTGTCTCATGCATCAAACCTGGACTGGCGATCTATTTCACATATGATAATATGCATGTTTCAATGCTATTCTCTCAAATCATCCCACCCTTGCCTTCTCCCAGAGAATCCAAAAGTCTGTTCTGTACATCTGTGTCTCTTTTGCTGTCTCGCATATAGGGTCATCGTTACCATCTTTCTAAGTTCCATATATATGCATTGCTGCTGCTGCCACCACTGCTGCTAAGTAACTTCAGTCGTGTCTGACTCTGTGTGACCCCATAGACGGCAGCCCACCAGGCTCCCCCATCCCTGGGATTCTCCAGGCAAGAACACCGGAGTGGGTTACCATTTCCTTCTCCAATGCATGCAGATGAAAAGTGAAAGTGAAGTCACTCAGTCGTGCCGGACTCTTAGCGACCCCACAGACTGCAGCCTACCAGGCTCCTGCATCCATGGGATTCTCCAGGCAAGAGTACTGGAGTGCGTTGCCATTGCCTTCTCCATATATATGCATTAGTATACTGTATTGGTGTTTTTCTTTCTGACTTACTTCACTCTGTATAATAGGCTCCAGTTTCATCCACCTCATGAGAACTGATTCAAATGCATTCTTTTTAATAGCTGATTAATATTCCATTGTGTATATGTAGCACAGCTTTCTTATCCATTCATCTGCCAATGGACATCTAGGTTGCTTCCATGTCCTAGCTATTGTAAACAGTGTCCAGCCTATTCTTACAAGGCATTCAGTACCATCCACCCAGGTTCCCCACCATCTCTTCTTCTGGCCCCTGAACTCTGGACTCAGAGAGCCCCACCAGCCTGCCTGGGCCTCTTCTGAACTGGTTTTGTAGGTGGCTTCTTTTCTGGACTTTGGCAATTGTTCTTGCCAGGATGCTCTCAACGACCCTCACTGACTGATTGTGTCCTGTCTGATCTGTATCCCTGGCTCCTGGTCATTCTGGCTCATTGCTTGCTTCTTGAAACAAAGGGGAAAGGTCCTGCTGACATTAAATCCTGCCCTGAGGAATCCCTTTACTCAGGACTTCACTGCCTAAATCCGTCTTTATATGGGTGAGGAATTAAATTAATTTTCTGCTTAACCTAATGAGAAAAGGGGAGACACAAATTAAAATAATGTTGATATATTTGGGGCTGTTCCACTGGGAGCAGGGCACCGTCTTCAGAGAAGAGGAAGTGATAAGCTGATTAGCAGGCCACATTCCAGAGTTGGACAGAAGCGCACATGAAGGAAGACCACTGGAAGGGTGTATAAGGCAAGGAAGTGCCAGACCCCAGGAAAAAGTGTCAGCACCCAGGCACAGTCAGCTTTCAAGGAGCCCTGGGGCTCAGGCACAAGGGTCAGAGGTAAATTAAGGCCACACACAATCCAGAAATCCAGTTTAATTCTCATCATCACCTTTCTTCTTTGGTCCTGCTTTTAGTACCTTGGCCACAGGGCCCTTCTTTCTGTTGCCATAATGCAGTACTGGGAAGAGAAATGAACTAAGAGACAAAAGGTCTGCCTCAGGCTAGGAGGAGTCGGACAGCCTGGATCTCAGTGAATTCAGACCAGGAATCCAGTCCCAGCTTTGTCACTTACTGGATATGTGATACAGGGTCCATGGCCAAGTGGCCAATATGAGCCTTAGGTTCTTCATTTGTGAAGTGGGTTTAACAAGCCCTGACTTTTGGGACTGTCAAGCACATGGCCTGGCATTTAATGGACCTTTAATAATAACAATAATTCTAATAGGATTTTGACCCTAGACTCTATCATTCTCCTGGGATTGTGTGTGTGTGTGTCTGTGTGTGCGCATGTGCGAGTGTGCTCCATGGCATCTCAGAGAATATGCAGCACTCTACAACATAAAACAACTGAGCCTCAAATGTTGCTTTGTAAACAAAACTAAGTAAATTTTCCTTGCTAGTAGGTATAATCTTTAATTTGGATATTGGGAAGTCTTCCCCAGCTGAATGCAACTCAAAACTCCCAGAATTTGAGTCAAGGACTAACCCTTTCCTTCCTCCCAACTGCTCTTCCATCCAAATGACTATTTTCATTCATTTCACCCCTAGCAAAGATCTGGCCCTTGCTTAGGGTTGGCCAAATTACACTAATGATAACTTATTAATAATTAAATGTCCTTTCAGTGACATGGGCTCTGTTTCTCCCAGCATGGAGAAAGTGCCAGCCTATGGGCACTGCTTCAAAGAAATATCAGCCTTTTCTCAGGAAATCCTTTTAGGTGGTGTGTACTGAACACCAAGTTTGTACACTGTATTTCGTGGTGTGGTGACAGAGGGCAGGACATCTTCCACACCTGCTCCAGATGGAGAGTGGGCTCTGTTTCTCTGTGATCCCAGAGGAACTTCCAGGGGCAATTTTCAATTCTAGGCTTTTCTCACACCCCTAAGACCCACCTATAAGCATAAATAAGCCAGTGAGCCAGGACTCTCATTTATTAGAATTTAACTTCTCATACATTGTTTAATTAGCCAAGCAAATATAAGTGTATATCTTTAGCTTTACAAAACAGCAGACAAAAAGAGATATAGGATTCTTAGGATAACCACATTTTACATTTTTTTCTTCTGTTTCTTGATCCCATCTATTTTATTGTTGGGCTCTTGCAGGTTTCTAAGGAACTTTCTATTCCAATGCCAGGCTTAACAGAATAGAAAAATATTTATTCTAAAATCTGACAGAAGGCAATAAGTGTGTGGCCAACGTCATTTATGAACCTAGATGCTGGCCATGGCAGAAGTAGCATCCCCAGTGGCAGCTCTCTCCTGGGCTTTCTCTTTCTCATCTCTCAAAGCTTCCTCATACCAGGATGGGAAGGAAGTGGGGTCAACCCCATTGACCTTGGAAAAAAACTTCAGGATTTTCATCTTGCTGGTTTCAGCATGGGCCCTTGGACCCCACCGGAATTCATAGCATGGAGGATCACTGTTGGGCACCTGCTGGTACTCCAGATACCTTTCCTCCACCAAATCTTTGGTGATGAGCTTCCTGGGCTCCCCGTAGATGAAATCCTTCTGCCCAGCACACACTCCAATCATATTTAGCACTTTCCAGATTCTCTCCTCAGTAACACGGTTGCCCTCCATGAAGATCACACCCAGGATATATATCAGGAAGCCGGTCTTGGGCATGCTCTGGCCGTCATTCAGCATCCCATCGTAGGTGAGACCTAGTGTCTTCTGGAGCACATAGGAGTGGCTGGTTGGGTCCACTTCCTTTGCTTCAATGCCGAAGACAATCTCCATGCATTCACAGGCTTTGCTGAAGATCAGAGGGAAGTGATCCTCATGCTCTTTGGTGACATTCTCCAGTATTTCTGCCTTTGTGATGGGCTCCTTTGTTACATATTTGACCCTCATCAACTGTACCAGTTGAGCCAACTTCTTGTTTAGCACATCACCGAGCAAGAACGTGGGAGCCTGGAAGCTGCTTGGACTCTCTTCTTGGCTGCTGCCCTCATTTGATTTGCTAAGCGGAATGGCTTCAATGGTAGTGGAGGAGGAGCAGGCCCCCTGAGAACTCTGGGGAACACTCTGTGTCCCAGCAGTAGGCACAACCTCTGGGGTGCCTTGGATCAAAGAAGAGAGCAAGGAAGCGGTGGCCTTCTTCTCCTCAGCTACAGGAACCTGTGAACCCATCAGGCCCTGAGCCTCTTTTTCAGCCTGAAGGCCTACTTCAAGCTTGTGGCTCTGATTCTTCTGACTGTGAGGCATGGTGATGCTGTTGAGGGTGGCAGGCAGAGATGAAGGCAGAAGGTGGTAATTAGAGCTAATTGATCTGAGGAAGAGAGGAAGAGTGTGAGAAACTCAATCCTGTCAGCTCTGACCAAGGCTATCTTAACAGATCTTCCCGCAGATAGTGCTTGGAGTGGGGCTGTGGTCTCCTGTCTTCCTGACTGATCTGTGCCCTAAGAATCCCAAGAAAGCTCCTCAGGGTATAACCAGCTGGCTTAGCCTGCACATTCCAGGTAAGACAGCAGAGTGTGCAAGGTTGGGCACTGTGGTGTTCCCTCTGTTCTGGTGTGGCAGACATTCAGGGACATCACCTTGACTGACTCCTGGCCCTGTCTGGGCTTCTTCTGCTCAGCTTACCTGAGGACACACATTTCAGACCATGGCCCTCACCCCCAGGATGACGTGAATCCCTATAAGAGGAACTAAGGGGCACCTCAGGCTGCAGCTGCAATTACACTCTTGCCCCCAACTCAGAGCGCTGACAGGAGGGGGAAGGCCAGACTTTGTGATGTCCTCACACCTCCAAGGTGGATGGTCCCATCAATGTCCACTGAGAGGCCTCATCTTTCTCCTGTCCAGGCAAGCCTGCACTGACCCCTCTGCTGCTCTGAGACAAAACTCTCAGAACAAGAGTTCACATTCCTCAGACCAAGAGGAGGAAGTGAGGGGGGTGCCACATTTGGCCACACCTGCCCAGGGCCTCCCTGGGGTGACATAAGAGCTGGATTAACTCTGGGGAGCCAACTCTCCTGGAATAGGGGGTTCATGGGAGTCCTTATGTTGAGACTTGTAACTCTTCCCTCTGCTGACCTGAGGTAATCCTCCTGAAACTAAGGTCTCACTTCCCTGAGATAGCAGAGGAGAAAGTGAAGGGGCACCACACTCAACCACACACCCTGGATCCCTGATGGCTGAGAGCAGGGGCAGGGAGGCGTGGGCCCCATCTGTTCTTCAGTAGTGGGTCCAATCCTCCAGTAGACACCTGGCAGAGCCTGAGGCTCATCCCTCTGCTGCACTGAGCCTCACAAAACCAGCAGATGCAGTGGGGGGGAGTGCATTCTTCCCCTTCAGCTGACCTGTAGCTGCACCCTTTAGGCCCAGGCCCTGCCTCCCAGAGACCAGACAAGGGAGTGGGGCCGGGGTAGTGGGGTGGGCAACACAGGGTACTGGAGCAACCCTACTTGGGAGTCTACTGAGGCTGATGGCAGGAGTGAGACGAGGCCAGAGATCCATCTCTCCACAGCTGAAGGGCTTCTCTCTCCTACCTTCAGAGTCCTCACCTCCACTCCTGCTAGGGCTGGGGCTCCTCCTTCTGCTGACCCAAGGGTGAACCCCTCAGACCACAGCAGCCACCTCACAGGGCCTACTAAGAAGGCCAGAGGCCAGGAATCTGCCAGACAGGCCTGTGGGGTCTCTGGGGCCAGCAGCAGGGGCAGGGTGGTGTCTGCACAACTCTGTCTGTGTCGGGGTTCCTGTCATGTAGAAACACTCCTTTCCTCAGACTAGAGAGGGCTTCTGTGGGGTGAAGGCCACCATGTCTGAGCCGCCGGGGAGGGTGGGGTGTCAGGAGGATGGAAGCGCCTCCCTGAGCCTCTGACGGTAGAGAAGAGCAGGTCTCTGTGGGTCTCCTCGACCTCTCAGCCCACCTGGAGCCCACTGTCCCCTCATCCTGCAACCACCATTGCCCTGAGGTGCCAGAGACAGAAGTCAGAAGACAAAGAGGGGTGCAGTGCTCCCTAGCCCTGCTCAGGTTGCCTCAAGTCTGACAGCAGGCAGGGTGGGCATCATGGGCCCCTGGCTCCCCAGGGAGTTCCCCTCAGACTCACAGGGCAGGATCCTCCGCATCCTCACCTCCATGTCTCCCACCCTGTGTTCCCCACCGACAATGCCATTGTGCCTCAGTTCCCTGGGGTGGAAGTTGAGACACATCCAGAACCCTTGCCTGAGGTCTCCCAGGGACAAAGGCAGGGGCAGAGCATGCCAGAGCCAGGGACTAAGCGGGCCTGCTCTCCTCACTCTGAATACTCACTTTAAATCCAACCAACCTCTGGCGGGGCCTGGACTTCTTCCTCTGCTGCCCCTCAGAGGCACCTTGCTGGGAAAACCCCGCAGGTTTCACCTTTACCACGGCACTCTGTGAGTGCCCTGCCTGGGTCCACCTGATGCCTCACCCTTCAGATAAGGAGCCTTCCCTCCCTAAGAAGGGAGGAAAAGGGAGCCTCCACCTGACAGGATTGTGTGGGGGTCCATCGGAGCTGATTGCAGGGTCAGGGGGCTCTGCATGGCTCCCTGTGTGTTCTGGGTTGGGGTCACCCTCATCTTCTCCTAGGCCTGCATCCCCTGCCTTCAGAAGGCCCTTCTTGCCCGAGATGCCCACTGCAGAAATGAAATGGGTAGGGTGGTGGCACCTGTTCCTGACATTCCTGCTTGGGGTCTTGGGTACGTTTCTGTGGCAACCCTCTGTTTGGGATGGGCAGATAATTCAGCCCTCCATAAGGGTCCTCACTTTCATGCTTGGCAGGGTCTGGGAGTCCTTCCTTGGTTGACCTGAGTGCACCCCTCAGATCAAAGCCCTCACCTACGTGTAAATGTCTCTTTTGCTGGTGGCAGTCAAGATTCTGCCACATCTGACTATCTCCCAAGGTCTCCCAAGGCTAACAGCTGGGGTAGGATGGGCCTGGGGAACAGTTTCTTCTGTGGTGGGAGTTTTTAGTCCTCTCTCAGGATCATCACCTTGATTCCTGTCACTAAGTTAGCCTTCTCCCTCTGTGGGCCAGAGTCTGTCCATATCAAATCAACTGTGGAAGACAGCTGCCCAAGCCTGTCATCCTGGAATAACTTGACTGAATTTGTTCATTATTTCTAACAGTTTTGTTGTTGTTGTTGCTGAGGTTTTACAGTTTTCTGTGTATATGATTATATATAATACTGCCTTTACTATTTATTGTAAGGCAGGTCTAGTGGTGATGAGCTCCCTCACTTTTTTTGGTCTGAGAAAGTCTATATTGCTTCTTCATTTCTGAAGGAGAGCTTTGCCAGGTGTGGAATACACGTGAATGTATTTCATTATTTTCCTTTTAATGTCCATGGAATCAGAAGTGATACTTCCTATTTCATTTCTGATATTTGTAATTCTGTCTTCTTTTCTCTTGGCTAGCCCAACTAGAAGTTTATTAATTTTATTGATTTTCCAAAAAAACCAATCTTGTGTTTCCTTGATGCTCTCTATTGTTTTCCTGTTTTCAATTTCATTGATTTTTTTTTACTCTATTTTTCTCTCTGCTTTCTTTACAGTTTTGTTAAGTTATACTTCCATTTTATGTATTTGTTAAGTTATACTTCCATTTTTATTTATACTTCCATTTTATATTTTTAAATATATATATATATTTTAAATCTCTTTGGGCTTTTTTCTTTAACTTACAAAATATTTAGAAGTATGGTATTTCATTTCTAAATATTTCAGAGATACTCTACCTTCTTGTTACTGATTTTCAGTTTAACTCCATTGCTGTTTGTGAACAAACTTAGTATAATTTCTATTCTTTTAGGTATGTTTAATGGTTCTGAATTTGTTCTATCTTGATAAATGTTTTATGTCACTTGAGAGTAATATGTATTCTGTTGTTGTCGGATGGAGTATTTTATAAACGTCAAGTAGATCAAGTTGATTGATAATGCTCTTCAAGTCACCTGTTTTTCTACTGATTTTCTGCCTTTTTGATCTATCAATTACTTCCAGAGTGGTAGTGAAGTCTCCAAATATAATAGTAGATTTGCCTATTTCTCCTTTCATCTCTATCAGATTTTGCTTCACATATTCTGATACTTTGTTTTTAGTTGCATATGCATTTAACATTTCTATATTTTCTGAGAGAACTGACTTATTTTTCACTATGTTATGTCTCTCTGTATCCCTAATGAATTCCTTGCCCTAGAGTCAAAAACAAAAACCAAACAAAAATTTTTTTCCATATCTTTACTGTTAGCCTACCTGAATCTTTATCTTTAAAATGAATTTCTTGTAGACAAAATGTGATTGGATATTGTTTTATATCACTTTGACTATCTGTGTCTTTTAACATGTATATATAGATCATTCACATTTAAAGTGATTGTTGATATAGTTGAATTAATGTTTACTATTAATATATTTGTAACTGTTTTCTATTTGTTTCATTTATTCTACATTTTCCTCCACTTTTTCTGCCTTCTCTGTTTTTATTTAAGAATTTAATATGATTCCACTTCATCCCCTCTTTTAATTGATCTATATCTTACTTCTGCTTCATTGACTACAGTAAAGCCTTTGACTGTGTGGATCACAACAAACTGGAAAATTCTTCAAGAGATGGGAATAGCAGACCACCTTACTTGCCTCCTGTGAAACCTGTATGCAGGTCCAGAAGAAACAGACAGAACTGGGCATGGAACAATGGATTGGTTTCAAATTGGGAAAGGTATACATCAAGGCTGTATGTTGTCATCCTGCTTATTTAGCTTATATGCAGAGTACATCATGTGAAAAGCCGGGCTGGATGAAGCACAAGCTGGAATCAAGACTGCTGGGAGAAATATCAATAACCTCAGATATGCAGATGACACCATCCTTATGGCAGAAAGTGAAGAAGAACTAAAGAGCCTCTTAATGAAGGTGAAATCGGAGAGTGAAAAGGCTGGCTTAAAATTCAACATCCAGGGCGGTCCTAAGATGGCAGAGGAATATGACCGGGAGACCATTTTCTCCCCCACAAATTCATCAAAAGATCGTTTGAACACTGAGCAAATTCCACAAAACAACTTCAGAACTGGCAGAAGACACCAGACACCCAGAAAGGCAGCCCATTCTCATTGAAAGGAGGTAGAACAAAATATAAAGATAGAAAGACAAAAGAGTTAGGGATGGAGACCCATCTCGGGAAGGAAGTCATGAAGGGGGAGAAGTTTCCAAGCACCAGGAAACCCTCTCACCGGTGGGTCTTTTGGGGGAGTTTTGGAATCCCAGAGGGTAACATAACCAGAAGGAAAAAAATAAAACACCCCACAGATTAGGCACGTAACCTCACCTCCCAGAGAAGAGGTAGCCCAGATGCTCGCATCCACCAGCAGTGAGCAGGGGCTGAACAGGGAGGCATGGCTGAATGCTTAAGGTAAGGACCGGGCCTGATTGCCCTGAAGACAATCTGAGGTAGCTAACGTGAGATAGCAACCCAAACTGGGATAGCCAGAGAGAGAGACAGAAAGAGAGAGAGAACTTTCCTGCAAAAAGCTCTAAGGCACAGCCTGGCCCGCTCACAGTACAAAGGATTGAGTGAAAACCAGAGGAGAGCTAGCCAACTGCAGACCAGTGCCCCCCGCCCCCCAACGCTGAAGGCAGGGAGGCAGGTGGGCGCCAGCCAGACTTGGAAGGTGAGGGGCAATCTCAGCCCCAGAGACAGCATTCTTCACTAAACTGTGAGCAGGCTCCCAGTTGCTAACCAAGTCTTCCTGGGATCCTGGATGGTTGACATCTGCCAGGAGGGTCACAGTCAGAGATCAGTTCCCCATGGCACACCTGAGATGACGCTCTTGCTGTGTACCCAGGAAACCGAGGGGTAGGGACCGGGGAGGTGATAAGATGCACAGCCCACCTGGGAGAAGGTGCTCACCAAGCACCTGGACGCCTGAGCTGCTCAGACCTGGGAAGGGCACAAAATGCAGGCCTAACCAAATCTGTGCCTTTGTGGAGTACCTGAAGATCATGACATACAGTCCCATCACTTCATGGGAAATAGATGGGGAAACAGTGGAAACAGTGTCAGACTTTATTTTGGGGGGGCTCCAAAATCACTGCAGATGGTGACTGCAGACATGAAATTAAAAGACACTTACTCCTTGGAAGGAAAGTTATGACCAAACTAGATAGCATATTCAAAAGCAGAGACATTACTTTGCCGACTAAGGTCCATCTAGTCAAGGCTATGGTTTTTCCTGTGGTCATGTATGAATGTGAGAGGTAGACTGTGAAGAAAGCTGAGCGCTGAAGAATTGATGTTTTTGAACTGTGATGTTGGAGAAGACTCTTGAGAGTCCCTTGGACTGCAAGGAGATCCAACCAGTCCATTCTGAAGGAGATTAGTCCTGAGATTTCTTTGGAAGGAATGATGCTAAAGCTGAAACTCCAGTACTTTGGCCACCTCATGCGAACTGTTGACTCATTGGAAAAGACTTTGATGCTGGGAGGGATTGGGGGCAGGAGAAGAAGCGGACGACAGACCATGAGATGGCTGGATGGCATCACTGACTTGATGGATGTGAGTCTGAGTGAACTTCAGGAGATGGTGATGGACAGAGAGGCCTGGTGTGCTGCAATTCATGGGGTCGCAAAGAGTCGGACATGGCTGAGTGACTGAACTGAACTGAACTGAAAACCTGAACCTGAGCGGCTTAGACCTGAGAAGTGCACACAAACCGGGGCCTGCTTTAGACGGTTCCCCTGCAGAGCAACCTGGAGCCTGAGCAGTGCAGACCGGGAAAGCACACATGCCATGAGCTGGGGCAAACCGAGTGTGGTCCATACACTATGAGCTCTCCCCACACACAGTGTTCCTCCCTCCCCACAGCACAACTGAACAAGTGAGCCTTAATAAGTGACCACCTTCAGCCCCTTGTGTCAGGGTGAAAATTAGACACTGAAGAGACTTGCAAACAGAGGAAGCTAAAATAAACAAAGAACAGGGAACCACTTTGGAAGTGAAAGGTACAACAGATTAAAACCCTGTAGTTGGCATTGACTACACTGGAAGGGGTCTATAGACCTTGAGAGGAAGTATAAGCTGGGACAAGGAACTATCTGAAACTAAAGTGACCCCACACCGTCCTCAACAGCTCCAGAGAAATTCCTAGATATATTTTACAATTATAATTTCTTAATATTTTTTTTAATTTTAAAGTTCTTTATTACTCAGGGTCTTTTCCAATGAGTCAACTCTTCGCATGAGGTGGCCAAAGTATTGGAGATTCAGCTTCAGCATCAGTCCCTCCAATGAACACCCAGGATTGATCTCCATTAGGATGGACTGGTTGGATCTCCCTGCAGTCCAAGGGACTCTCAAGAGTCTTCTCCAAACCACAGTTCAAAAGTATCAATTCTTCGGCACTCACCTTTCTTCACAGTCCAACTCTCACATCCATACATGAGCAATGGAAAAACCATAGCCTTGACTAGATGGATCTGTTTTGGCAAAGTAATATCTCTGCTTTTGAATATGCCATCTAGCTTGGTCACAATTTTCCTTCCAAGGAGTAAGCGTCTTTTAATTTCATGGCTGCAATCACCATCTGCAGTGATTTTGGAGCCCAGAAAAATAAAGTCAGCTACTGTTTCCACTGTTTCCCCATCTATTCTCCATGAAGTGATGGGACTGAATGACATGATCTTAGTTTTCTGAATGTTGAGCTTTAAGCTAACTTTTTCACTCTCTTCTTTCACTTTCATCAAGAGGTTTTTTAGTTCCTCTTCCCTTTCTACCATAAGGGTGCTGTCATCTGCATATCTGAGGTTATTGATATTTCTCCCAGCAATCTTGATTCCAGCTTGTGCTTCTTCCAGCCCAGCATTTCTCATGATGTATTCTGCATAGAAGTTAAATAAGCAGGGTGACAATATACAGCCTTGACGTACTCCTTTTCCTATTTGGAACCAGTCTGTTGTTTGTTCCATGTCCAGTACTAACTGTTGCTTCTTGATCTGCATATAGGTTTCTCAAGAGGCAGGTCAGGTGGTCTGGTATTCCCATCTAGCTGGTTTTAGAAAAGGCAGAGGAACCAGAGATCGAATTGCCAACATCTACCGGATCATCAAAAAAGCAAGAGAGTTCCAGGAAAACATCTATTTCTGCTTTATTGACTATGCCAAAGCCTTTGACTGTGTGGATCAGCAGATAAAGGAATATGATAAATGTCCACCAAACCAATCAAAAGAGGAGGAGATAGTGAGTCTACCTGAAAAATAATTCAGAATCATGATAGTAAAAATGATCCAAAATCTTGAAAACAAAATGGAGTTACAGATAAATAGTCTGGAGACAAGGATTGAGAAGATGCAAGAAGTGTTTAATAAGGACCTAGAAGAAATAAAAAGGAGTCAATCAATAATAAATAATGCAATAACTGAGATCAAAAGCACTCTGGAAGGAACCAACAGTAGAATAACTGTGGCAGAAGATAGGATAAGTGAGGTGGAAGATAGAATGGTAGAAATAAGTGAAGCAGAGAGGAAAAAAGAAAAAAAGAATTAAAAGAAGTGAGGACAACCTCAGAGACCTCTGGGACAATGTTAAACACCCCAACATTCAATCATAGGAGTCCCAGAAGAAGAAGACAAAAACAAAGGCCATGAGAAAATACTTGAAATAATAGTTGAACACTTCCCTAAAATGGGGAAAGAAATAGCCACCCAAGTCCATCAAACCCAGGGAGTCCAAACAGGAAAAACCCAAGGTGAAGCACCCCAAGACACATATTAATCAAATTAATGAAGATCAAATACAAAGAAAAAATATTAAAAGTATCAAGGGAAAAGGAACAAATAACACAAGGGGAATACCACAAGGATAACAGCTGATCTTTCAATAGAAACTCTTCAGGCCAAAGGGAATGGCAGGACATACTTTAAGTGATAAAAGAGAAAAACCTACAACCCAGATTTCTGTACCCAACAAGGATCTCATTCAAACATGAAGGAGAAATCAAAAGCTTTACAGACAATAAAAAGCTCAGAGAATTCAGCACCACCAAACCAGCTCTTCAACAAATACTAAAGGATATTCTCTAGGCAGGAAACACAGAAAAGGTTCATAAACTTGAACCCAAAACAACAAAGTAAATGGCAATGGGATCATACTTATCAATAACTACCTTAAATGTAAATGAGTTGAATACCCCAACCAAAAGACAAAGACTGGCTGAATGGATACAAAAACAGGACCACTATACATGCTGTCTACAAGAGGCCCATCTCAAAACAAGGGACACATATAGATTGAAAGTGAAGGACTGGAAAAAGATATTTCATGCAAATGGAGACCAAAAGAAAGCAGGGGTAGCAATACTCATATCAGATAAAAAAGACTTTGAAATAAAGGCTGTGAAAAGAGACAAAGAAGGACACTACATCATGATCAAAGGATCAATCCAAGAAGAAGATATAACAATTATAAATATACATGCACCTAACATAGGAGCACCACAATATGTAAGGCAAATGGTAACAAGTATGAAAGGGGAAATTAAAGTAGTACAGTAATAGTGGGAGACTTTAATACCCCACCCACACCCATGGATAGATCAACTAAACAGAAAATTATCAAGGAAACACAAAGTTTATTTCTTCTATTTTTATTTATTTATTTATTGAAAAAAAAAAAGGACCAGTTAGACCTAATCGATATCTATAGGACATTTCACCCCAAAACAATGAATTTCACCTTTTTCTCAAGTGCACAAGGAACCTTTTCCAGGATAGATCACATCCTGGGCCATAAATATAGCCTTCAGTTCAGTTCAGTTCAGTTCAGTCGCTCAGTCATGTCCGACTCTTTGTGACCCCATGAATCGCAGCACTCCAGGCCTCCTTGTCCATCACCAACACCCGGAGTTCACTCAGACTCACATCCATCGAGTCAGTGATGCCATCCAGCTATCTCATCCTCAGTCATCCCCTTCTTCTCCTGCCCCAAATCCCTCCCAGCATCAGAGTCTTTTCCAATGAGTCAACACTTCACATGAGGTGGCCAAAGTACTGGAGTTTCAGCTTTAGCATCATTTCTTCCAAAGAAATCCCAGGGCTGATCTCCTTCAGAATGGACTGGTTGGATCTCCTTGCAGTCCAAGGGACTCTCAAGAGTCTTCTCCAACACCACAGTTCAAAAACATCAATTCTTCGGCACTCAGCCTTCTTCACAGTCTAACTCTCACATCCATACATGACTACTGGAAAAACCATAGCTTTGACTAAACAGACCTTAGTTGGCAAAGTAATGTCTCTGCTTTTGAATATGCTATCTAGGTTGGTCATAACTTTTCTTCCAAGGAGTAAGCATCTTTTAATTTCATGGCTGCAATCACCATCTGCAGTGATTTTGGAGCCCCCCAAAAATAAAATCTGACACCTTTTCCAAAATATAGCCTTGGTAAATTCAAAAAAATTGAAATCATTCCAAGCATCTTTTCTGATCACAATGAGGTAAGACTAGATGTCAACTACAGGAAAAAATATTAAAAATACAAACATATGGAGGCTAAATAACATGTTTCTGAATAACCAACAATTGACAGAAGAAATCAAAAAAGAAATCAAAATATGCATAGAAACAAATGAAAAAGGAAACATAACAACCCAAAACCCATGGGCTTCAGTAAAAGCAGTGCTAAGGGGAAGGTTCATAGCAGTACAACCTTGCATCAAGAAACAAGAGAAAAATCAAACAAATTACTTAACTCTACATCTAAAGCAACGGAAAAAGAAGAAATTAAGAACCCCAGGGTTAGTAGAAGGAAAGAAATCATAAAAATTAGGACAGAAACAATCGAAAAAGAAACAAAGGAGACCATAGCAAAAATTAACAAAACTAAGAGCTCGTTCTTTGAGAAGAGAAATAAAACAGACAAACCATTAGCCAGACTCATCAAGAAACAAAGGGAGAAGAATCAAATTGACAAAACTAGAAATGAAAATGGAGAAATCACAACAGACAACACAGAAATTCAGAGGTTCATAAGAGACTACTATCAGCAACTATATGCCAATAAAATGGACAACTTGGAAGAAATGGACAAATTCTTAGAAAAGTATAACTTTTCAAAACTGAACCAGGAAGAAATAGAAAATGTTAACAGAAATATCATGAACACAGAAATCAAAACTGTAATCAGAAATCTTCCAACAAACAAAAGTCCAGGACTAGATGGCTTCGCAGCTGAATTCTACCAAAAATTTAGAGAAAAGCTAACATCTATCCTACTTAAACTCTTCCAGAAAATTGCAGAGGAAGGAAAACTTCCAAACTCATTCTATGAGGCCACCATCACCCTAACACCAAAATCAGACAAAGATGCCACACAAAAAAAGAAAACCACAGGCCAATATCACTGGTGAACATAGATGCAAAAATCCTTAACAAAATTTTAGCAAACAGAATCCAACAACATATTAAAAAGATCATACCTCATGACCAAGTGGGCTTTATTCCAGGGATGCAAGGATTCTTCAATATCCGCAAATAAATCAATGTAATACACCACATTAACAAATTGAAAGATAAAAACCATATGATTATCTCAATAGATGCAGAGAAAGCCTTTGACAAAATTCAACATACATTTATGATAAAAACCCTCCAGAAAGCAGGAATAGAAAGAACATACCTCACCATAATAAGAGTCATATATGATAAACCCACAGCAAACATTATCTTCAGTGGTGAAACATTGAAAGCATTTCCCCTAAAGTCAGGAACAAGACAAGGGTGCCCACTCTCACCACTACTATTCAACATAGTTTTGGAAGTTTTAGCCACACAATCAGAAAAGAAAAAGAAATAAAAGGAATCCAGATTGGTAAAGAAGAAGTAAAATTCTGTTTGCAGATGACATGATCTTCTACATAGAAAACCATAAAGACACCACCAGAAAATTACTAGAGCTAATCAATGTAAAGTTGCAGGATATAAAATTAACACACAGAAATCCCTTGCATTCCTATACACTAACAATGAGAAAACAGAAAGAGAAATTAAGGAAACAATTCCATTCACCATTGCAACAAAAAGAATAAAATACTTAGGAATAAATTTACCTTAAGAAACAAACATACAAAAAAAAAAAGAAACAAAAGACCTATATATATAAAACTATAAAACGCTGATGAAAGAAATCAAAGATGACACAAATACACGGATAAATATACCCATGTTCATCGATTGGCAGAATCAACATAGTGAAAATGAGTATATTACCCAAAGCAATCTATAGATTGAACGCAATCCCTATCAAGCTACCAATGGTATTTATCAGAGAACTAGAACAAATAATTTCACAATTTGTATGGAAATACAAAAAACCTCGAATAGCCAAAGGAATCTTGAGAAAGAAGAATGGAACTGGAGGAATCAACCTGCCTGACTTCAGACTATATTACAAAGCTATAGTCATTAAGACAGTATGGTACTGGCACAAAGACCAAAAAATAGATCAATGGAACAAAATAGAAAGCCCAGAGATAAATCCACACACCTATGGACACCTTATCTTTGACAAAGGAGGCAAGCATATACAATGGAGAAAAGACAATCTCTTTAACAAGTGGTGCTGGGAAAACTGGTCAACCACCTATAAAAGAATGGAACTAGAACACATTCTAACACCATGCACAAAAATAAACTCAAAATGGATTAACTATCTAAATTTAAGACCAGAAACTATAAAACTCCTAGAGGAAAACATAGGCAAAACACTCTCTGACATAAACCACAGCAGGATCCTCTATGACCCACCTCCCAGAGTAATGGAAGTAAAAGCAAAAATAAACAAATGGGACCTAATTAAACTTAAAAGCTTTTGCACAACGAAGGAAACAATAAGCAAGGTGAAAAGACAGCCTTCAGAATGGGAGAAAATAATAGCCAATGAAGCAACTGACAAAGAATTAATCTCAAAAATATACAAGCAGCTGATTCAGCTCAACTCCAGAAAAATAAACGACCCAATCAAAAAGTGTGCCAGAGAACTAAACAGACATTCTCCAAAGACATACACATGGCTAACAAACACATGAAAAGATGCTCAACACCATTCATTATCAGAGAAATGCAAATCAAAACCACAATGAGGTACCATTTCACGTTGGTCAGAAAGGTGGGAATGCAAACTAGTACAGCCACCATGGAGAACAGTGTGGAGATTCCTTAAAAAAGTAGAAATAGAACTGCCATATGACCCAGAAATCCCAGTGCTGGGCATACACATGGAGGAAACCAGAATTGAAAGAGACATGTGTACCCCAATGTTCATCACAGCACTGTTGACAATAGTCAGGACATGGAAGCAACCTAGATGTCCATCAGCACACGAATGGATAAGAAAGCTGTGGTGCATATACACGATGAAATATTACTCAGCTATTAAGAAGAATACATTTGAATCAGTTCTAATGAGGTGGATTAAACTGGAGCCTATCATACAGAGTGAAGTAAGTCAGAAAGAAAAACACCAATACAGTATATTAACACATATATATGGAATTTAGAAAGATGGTAACGATGACCCTATATGTGAGACAGCAAAAGAGACACAGATGTAAAGAATAGACTTTTGGACTCTGTGGGAGAAGGCGAGGGTGGGATGATATGAGAGAATAGCATTGAAACATGTATATTACCATATGTTAAATCAATCGCCAGTCCAGGTTTGGTGCATGAGACAGAGTGCTCAGGCTGGTGTGCTGGGATGACCCTGAGGGATGGGGTGGGGAGGAAGGTGGGAGGGGGGTTCAAGATGGGGAACACAGGTACAGCCATGGCTGATTCATGTCAATGTATGGAAAAATCACTACAATATTGTAATTAGCCTCCAATTAAAATAAATTAATTTTAAAAATTCAATATTCAATAAACAAAGGTCATGACATCCAGTCCCATCACTTCATGGCAAATAGACAGGGCAACAATGGAAACAGTGAGAGACTTTATTTTCTTGGGTCCAAAATCATTGCATTGGTGACTGAAGCCATGATATTAAAAGACACCTGCTCCTTGGAAGAAAAGCTATGACAAACCTAGACAGCATATTAAAAAGAAGAAACATTGCCGACAAAAGGTCCATCTAGTCAAAGCATTGTTTTTTTTTCCATTAGTCATGTATGGATGTGAGTGTTGGACCATAAAGAAGGCTGAATCCCAAAGATTTGATGCTTTTAAACTGTGGTGTTGGAGAAGATTCTTGAGAGTCCCTTGGACTGCAAGGAGATCAAACCAGTCCATCCTAAAGGAAATCAGTCCTGAACATTCATTAGAAGGACTGATGCTGAAGCTTAAGCTCCAGTATTTTGGCCACTGGATGCAAAGAGCAGACTCTTTAGAAAAGACCCTGATGATGGGCAAGACTGAAGGCAGGAAGAGAAGGGGACGACAGAGAACCAAATGGTTGGATGGCATCACTGACTCAATGGACATGAGTTTGAGCAAGATCTGTATGATGGTGAAGGACAGGGAAGCCTGGCATGCTGCCATCCATGGGGTTGCCAAGAGTTGGATGTGACTGAGCAACTGAACAACAACAATCTTATATATATATAAAATATACTTCACCTTATGTTTATAGAGATGTATAAGACATATAGTAACATGTAAGGTTAAGTATGCCAATACTTAATATGCCAATACTTAGTACTCAATACGCCAGCAAATTTGGAAAACTCAGCAGTGGCCACAGGACTGGAAAAGGTCAGTTTTCATTTCAATCCCAGAGAAAGGCAATGCCAAAGAATGCTCAAACTACCACACAATTGCACTCATCTCACACATTAGTAAAGTAATGCTCAAAATTCTCCAAGCCAGGCTTCAGTAACATGTGAACAGTGAACTTCCTGATGTTCAAGCTGGTTTTTGAAAAGGCAGAGGAACCAGAGATCAAATTGCCAACATCCGCTGGATCATGAAAAAAGCAAGAGAGTTCCAGAAAAACATCTATTTCTGCTTTATTGACTATGTCAAAGCCTTTGACTGTGTGGATCACAATAAACTGTGGAAAATTCTGAAAGAGATGGGAATACCAGACCACCTGATCTGCCTCTTGAGAAACCTGTATGCAGGTCAGGAAGCAACAGATAGAACTGGACAGGGAACAACAGACTGGTTCCAAATAGGAAAAGGAGTACGTCAAGGCTGTATATTGTCACCCTGCTTATTTAACTAATATGCAGAGTATATCATGAGAAACACTGGGTTGGAAGAAGCACAAGCTGGAATCAAGATTGCTGGGAGAAATATCAATAATCTCAGATATGCAGATGACACCACATTTATGGCAGAAAGTGAAGAGGAACTAAAAAGCCTCTTGATGAAAGGGAAAGAGGAGGGTGAAAAAGTTGCCTTAAAACTCAACATTCAGAAAACTAATAATGGCATATGGTCCCATCACTTCATGGGAAATAGATGGGGAAAGAGTGGAAACAGTGTCAGACTTTATTTTGGGGGCTCCAAAATCACTGCAGATGGTGATTGTAGCCATGAAATTATGACCAACCTAGATAGCATATTCAAAAGCAGAGATATTACTTTGCCAACAAATGTCCGTCTAGTCAAGGCTATGGTTTTTCCAGTGGTCACGTATGGATGTGAGAATTGGACTGTGAAGAAAGCTGAGCACCGAAGAATTGATGCTTTTGAACTGTAGTGTTGGAGAAGACTCTTGAGAGTCCCTTGGACTGCAAGGAGATCCAACCCATCCATCCTAAAGAAGATCAGTCCTGGTTGTTCATTGGAAGGAATGATGCTGAAGCTGAAACTCCAATACTTTGGCCACCTCATGCAAAGAGTTGACTCATTGGAAAAGACTCTGATACTGGGAGGGATTGGGGGCAGGAGGAGAAGGGGACGACAGAGGATGAGATGGCTGGATGGTATCACCGACTCGATGGACAGGAGTTTGGGTGAACTCTGAGTGTTGGTGATGGACCGGGAGACCTGGTGTGCTGTGATTCATGGGGTCGCAGAGTCAGACATGACTGAGCGACTGAACTGAACTGAAGGTTAAGTATACAATATAATAATTTGTTATAAGTGCATGCTAAGTTGCTTCAGTCATGTCTGAGTCTCTGCAACCTATGGACTGTAGCCCACCAGGCTCCTCTGTCCATGAGATTCTCCAGGCAAGAATACTGGAATGCATTGCCATTCTCTTCTTCAGGGGATCTCTGAACTCGCATTTTTCTGCATTGGCAGACGGATTATTTACCAGTGCACCCTGCACCACCTAGGAAGTGCTGAGTTTTATATATATATATATATATATATATATATATATATATATATATAGTGTGTGTGTGTGTGTGTGTGTGTGTGTGTGTGTGTGTATTAGTCACTCAGTCTCGTGTTCAACTTTTTGTACCCCATGGACCATAGCCCACCAGTCTCTGTCGATAGAATTCTCCAGGAAAGAATACTGGAGTGAGTAGCCATTCCCTTCTCCAGGGGATCTTCCCATCCTAGGGACTGAATCCACATTTCTTTCATTGCAGGTAGATTCTTTACCATCTGAGCTACCAGGGAAGCCCGGGTATATGTATATGTTGCAAAGTGATTACCACAATAAAGTTAGTTTAACACATCCGTCACCTCATATGGTTACCATTTTTTTTTGGTGGTGGTAAGAACTTTTAAAATGTACTCTTAGCAACTTTCAAATATATAATACAATACTGTTAACCTAGTTATCATACTGTATATTATATTACCAGAACTTGTTCCTCTTATAATTGAAAGTTTGTATTCTTTGACCACCTTCACCCATTTCCAGATCCCCCTTCCCCACCCTACCCCAGCAACCATCAATCTGTACTCTGTTTCTTTCAGTTCATTTTTTTTCAGATTCTACATGTAATTGAGATCATATATTATTTCTTTTTCTCTATGAAACTTATCAAATATGTTTTATTAATTAACAGTTTCCATAGTTTTTAATATTAAATATTTTTCATTCATTTACATTTACCTTCAAATAACACAAAGCTGCTTCACATATAATGTATGTATTTTATTAAAGAGCATTCCTAATTCCTTCCACCCATTCCTTCTGACATTGCTATTATATTCATATTTTATGTATATGTTATAATCACCCAGTATATTGTTAGTAGACAGTTATCAGAGCATTTAAGAATAGGAAAAATTAATCATTTCTTTTCCTTTTTCTCATGCTCTTCCTTTCTTTATGTAGATCTAAGGTTTTTATCTGTATATTTTCCCTTCTGTTCAAGGAACTTTTAACATTATTTTTTTGCAATATGCATGTATGGGCAATGAATTTTGTTTGTGTGATAAAGTTTATCTTCTCTTCACTGTTGAAGAACAATTTTGCTGGATATAAAATTCTAGCTTGGTGAATATTTTTTTTCAATACATTAAATATTTCATTTCACATTCTTTTTTGCATAGGTTCTGATGAGATATCCACTGCAATTCTTGTATCTGTGTATTAGTTTCCTAGAGTTGCCAAATTACCACAAACTGAGTGCCTTAGAACAAATTTATTTTTTCACTATCCTGAAGGCCAGAAGTCTGAAACCAAGGTATTGACAGGACTGCTCTTTTTCCCACGGCTCTGGGGCAGAATGCTTCCTTGCTTTTTTTGTCTTCTGGTGGCTCTAACCTTTGTCTTGGGGCTGCGTGACTGCAATCTCTGCCTCTATTTTCTGCTGACCTTTTCTTTTAGTTATCTCCTTTGTGTATTCTGTATCTTTTCTTATTTTCACAAAGACATTTGTCCTTTGGTTTAGGGCCCATCCAGATAACCCAGGATGATCTCATCTTGAGATTCTTCACTTAATTACATTTGCAAAGAACGTTTTATTTAAATAAAGTCACATTGACAGCTACTGGGGGTTAGGAGTGACACATCTTTTGACACATCTTCAATCTACTAAAACCTCTTTCTCTATAGATAAGTTGTTTTACCCCTCATTATCAGTTATTTAGATCTTCATTAGTTTATACCCACAATGATATTTAGTTTTTGGTATATAGTTTTTCTGTACCTTTTGTCAGATTTATCCCTATGTATTTCATATTTTCTGATAATTACTTTAAAATCACTATTTTTCATTTAAGTTGGTAATTATTCATTGCCAGTATGTAAAAATAAAATTTATTTTTGTATATAGACTTTGTATACTGCAACATACTAAATTCAAATACTGGATTTTGAAGCCTTTAAAAAAAAAGATTGATAAAGTGTTCTATATACACTGTCTTGGAGTCTGAATAATTTTTACATCTCTCTTTCTGATCTGGAGGCCTTTTCCCCCTCGTGTTGCACTGGATTGAACCTTCAGTATAAAGTTGAACCGTGCTTCCCTGCTCTGGGTGAGCACATCAGTTTTAGACAGTAGTTCCTGAATGCAAACACCCAAGAACAAATTTCAGCATGTGAATACTTGCCACCTCACCACCTGCACTGAAAAATCCTGAGCCTAGGTAACACTTTTTGAGTTGAACATAACCAACCCCCTAGATTTAAAATAAGAGTAGGCTACTTAGCAAAGCAAATTTAATTCACAAAAGCCTTGAGAGAATGAAGGCAGTGATTTCAGGCTAGAAACAGAGAACTGAGAAAAACTACATGACATTGTGAAAATGAGGAAAGATGGAAAAGTTGCATATAAGGGAAATTTGTAGGGAGAAAGTCTCACATATCTGCTGAGACATACATTAAATGTAGTCAAATTACATTGGAAGGATTTTAGATAAGACATCCAAAATAATAGGTCATTCATGGTGAAGGGTGGGAGAGAAAGAACAGAATGAGCCACTTAGTGGAGTGGTTGTGATGAAAGGCTTGGAGGAGACACTTTTTCAGGCATGTCGACTGTCAGAACTGATCGTGGGAATGAGGAAAAGTGGAAGTTCATTTTGGGAAGGCTCTTTAGAAGTGCTAAAAATAAATGTTCCCTTTCTGCAATTAGAGCATTTTGTCTTACAGGGTCCCTTACACCCCCACACTGAGGTATCAAGAGTGGTGCTTTTAAATGTTGAAGGCACCCCAGAGTTACCACTGCTGGGGAAATTCCTTGCTGACTAAAGAACGCCTAAGAGTATGATTCTTCATTGTCTAGGGGAGGGATATATAGGGAAATAACAAAAAGTGTTCAAGCATTCAGAGAACTGAAACCTTTGCCATTTGGCTCTGGTGAAATATATAATCAGTTTTAGCATGCACCTGAAAAGGCAGAACTGAAACATTCACGAATCACCATTCCAAAGTTTTCATAAATTTAAAATTTAAACATTCTATCCTACTGAATTGGGAAAGTCTTTAGTACTTCTTCAAATAAGATAGCTTAACATAGTTATATCAAGCTGAGAAACATGCTTAACAGTGGGAACCACGTTAATTAAATAAAGCTTAGAAGAATTTACTATAAAAATGATGCTGTCACCTTGTGATGTTTTTATGAAATTCAGACATGCTTCAAGTAGAAAATAAAACTCTAAACATACATAAACATACATAACCTGTATGTAAACCTACATAACCTTTCTATTCGCACCCTCTGAGTTTACCACCGTGAATGATTTCTGTATATTCGTCCAGAAAATTTAGCTTGAACATTTTTCCATGTTTTAATTTGCACCATCACTTTATTTCCATCGATTGAATAATATGGATCTTTAGGATTTTTTCAGTTTCTTATATCACAGAACAATTCAGTTCAGTTCAGTTCAGTTCATTCGCTCAGTTGTGTCCAACTCTTTGTGACCCCATGAATTGCAGCATGCCAGGCCTCCCTGTCCATCATCAGATAATATGACAATAAACACCCTTCCATTTTAGTGTACTTACATAATGGTTTTTGTAGGATACGTTGCCATAAATGAAATTGCTCAATCAAAAACTTATGCACTGACTTCCCTGGTGGCCCAGTGGTTAAGAATCTGCCTGCCAGTGCAGGGGACATGGGTTTGAGCCCTGGTCCTGGAAGATTCCGCCTGCTGTGGAGCAACTAAGCCCCTGTGCCACAACTACTGAGCCTGCTCGCTGTGGAGCCTGTGCTCTGCAACAAGAGAAGCCACTGCAATAAGAAGCCTGTGCACCATGATGAAGAGTAGCCCCCATTCTCTGCAACTAGAGAAAGCCTGTTTGCAGCCACGAAGACTAATTTATAAATTAATTAATTAATTAAAAAACCAAAAAATATGTACACAATAAATTTTAAAATGTATATACACTTTACAATTTGTTACTGTCATATTTTCCTATAAAATGGTATCAATTTATATTCTCACAGTGTTCAAAAACATGTTTCCCTTATATTCTTGCCAACACATTTTAATTTTTGCCAATATGACTGGAGAAATAATGTAGAGTTTTAATTTGCCTTTTACAATTATTAGTATTGTTTTAAATGCACATAGGACAGTTTTATTTCTTATTCCTTAAAGTGTTTGTTTCTTGTCTTTGTGGACCTGTAGTTCTTAATATAACATCAACAATGATAGGTAACATCTTTAGAGCACCTGACAATGTGCCAGGAATACTTTAAGTGCTTTATATATTTATTATTTCATTTATTCTTCACAAAAACCCAAAAAGGAAGACCATACATTATCTCTATTCATCTGACAACATAACTGAAGTACAGAATGGTGAAGTAACCTGCTCAAGGTCATATAGTAAGTGGCTGCATTGGAATTTGAGCCCTGGGAGTTTGACCTACATCTTACTCTCATAATTGACATTGAATTTGTAGGTTAATTTGTCAAGAATTGGTATCCTTACTCTGTTTATTTATTTGTGGCTTTCCTGGGTCTCTGTTGCTGTGCGTGGCCTTTCTCTAGTTGTGGTGAGCGGGGACTACTCTCTAGTTGTGGTGCTTCTCATTGCAGCAGCTTCTCTTGTGGAACACAAGCTCTAGGGTGCCCTGGCTTCAGTAGTTGAGGTGCAGCATCTTAGTTACCCCATGGTATGTGGAATCTTCCTGGGCCAGGGATTAAACCTGTGTCCCCTGCATTGGCAGCTGGATTCTTATCCACTGCACCACCAGGGAACTCAAATACCCTTACTCTTTTTAGTCTTCCCATGACCACTTATTCATGTTCTCCATTTATTTAGATTTTTAAGATAACTTTCATTTAAAATTTTTATAATTTTATATGTAATGGTCTTGCACAACTCTCATTGGACTATTTCTAGGTATCTAAGATTTTTGTTGCCAGTGTCAATGATACTTAAACATTTTGACTGCATTTATAACTGTTGCTAGTGTGTAGAAATATCAATAAATTTTTTTTTACATCAACAACACTTTCAGCAGTGTATCTGAACTCCCTTACTAGTTCCAAAATTTTTTGACTCTTCTCTCTTGGTTTTCTATGTAGGTAAACTTGTCTTGATTAATACTTGTCCTATTTTCTTCCTTTCTAAATCTAATAACTTGTTTCTTTGTTGTTGTTTTTTTACAGCGCTAGGAACTGCAGCCATGAAATTAAAAGAAGCTTACTCCTTGGAAGAAAAGTTATGACCAACCTAGATAGCATATTCAAAAGCAGAGACATTACTTTGCCGACTAAGGTCCGTCTAGTCAAGGCTATGGTTTTTCCAGTAGTCATGCATGGATGTGAGAGTTGGACTGTGAAGAAGGCTGAGGGCTGAAGAATTGATGCTTTTGAAGTGTGGTGTTGGAGAAGACTCTTGAGAGTCCCTTGGACTGCAAGGAGATCCAACCTGTCCATTCTGAAGGAGATCAGCCCTGGGATTTCTTTGGAAGGAATGATGCTAAAGCTGAAACTCCAGTACTTTGGCCACCTCATGCGAAGAGTTGACTCATTGGAAAAGACTCTGATGCTGGGAGGGATTGGGGGCAGGAGGAGAAGGGGACGACCGAGGATGAGATGGCTGGATGGCATCACTGACTCGATGGACGCAAGTCTGAGTGAACTCTGGGAGTTGGTGATTGACAGGGAGGCCTGGTGTGCTGCAATTCATGGGGTCGCAAAGAGTCGGACACGACTGAGTGACTGAACTGAACTGAGGAACTCTAGTGCAGTGCTGAATAGGTAGGATGCCAGTCCATTTCTTAATAGTTAAACGCCTGTGGATTCACAAGGAACATAGCCATGTTAAAAGTATGGTGAGGGCAGACTTCCTGGTGGTTCAGTGGTTAAGACACTGCAGGGGGCAGGAGTTGGAACCCTGATCAGGGAATTCCTGCATGCGGTGTGGTGTGGCCAAAAAAAAGGTATGGTGAAGGTTTGCAGTTAATACATCTGCTACCAGTTATATAACATTACTATGTTTAAGTTACTATTCTAAGTTCTTTATATGTGTTAGTTCATTAAATCCACCTAAAATTCTGTGAGGCAGGGACTAGTATTACCTTTATTCTGTTGTTGAGGAATCTAAAGCACAGGGAGAATATGTGACTTGTTCCACATGGCTAGTAAGGGATAGGGTCCACATGGTGAGGTTCTAGAGTCCATCCTTTTAACTATTATGCCAGACTGAATTAAAATTCTATTCTAATACATTTACTTTAAATAGCAGATGGAACTGTAATGTCACTTGCCTATAATAAAATAACAGCTAGTGTGGGTTACATTTATTTTGAGGTTGTGAGAGAAATGCAAACCATCTTAAATTATACATATATGGAAATATAAAAAGAGGTCTACACTAATGAGTTAATGTCTTCATCTTCTCTGCCTTTATAATCACATGCAGACAATGTGGGCTGGGTTCTCCAATATGATGAGCAATGAAATACAAAATGGTCATTTAAAGTAGAACAATGATCAAGGAGTGATGGCTTAGCCATATGTAATAGTAAATAGTGTGTTTTCCCCAAAGCGTTTGTAATCAAGACTTTTACGTACAAAGTCTGATTAGTTTAAGAAGACTCACACTGATGTTTCCAAAATTGGTGTGAGATCACTGGCAGGTCTTTTTGTTCATGTATAATTATATTTGAGTAGTATTTCTAAGGTAGAGAGAAACATTTTCCCAGTCAAAGTCAGTCAGAACTGAAATGCCAGTGCCCCTGGTATGAAATAGGGCCATCCAATACCTCTATAATGGAATAGTAAGTCGACAACTAACAATGTGAACTGGCTCATAGGAGCCCAAGCCATACTATCCACTTATTTGTAAAACTGATGAGTGACAATGAGTGGGTAGAGGTCATGCAAGTTTTGTTTTCATACATTTCCTCTGTAAACACAGTTATGATTTCTAAATACATAGGTGACATTTGCTATCACAGTGAAGTGTAGCACTTCCCAAACTAATATGATACTAGTGTCATGAGCGATGGCAATGGGTGGTTTTTTAAAAAAGGAATTTAATTATCAAATTAATTTAGACTGTCTAACCTGCCCTACAACTTGATCATACTTCTCTCCCATGTGAGATTATTTGGGATGTGGGTACAGTCATCTTGCATCAGCCCAATTTCAGATATCCATGTCCTTTTTCATGAAACCTACTTACAATAAATATACCTTAAGAAGGATGAGTGTGTTGTTTGTACTCATATTTTATAAAGATATTTTTGCTCTAAGAGAAAAGATAAATGTAAACCAGTAGTAAGAATACTGTGTGATAAGTGATTGACTAAAGCAAATAACAATATATATAACAGACAACGGAAACTTAAATCTTCTGGGGAATTTGGGAAGGTTTCATAGAGATGGTGATCCTCAGATTGAGAATAAAAAGATGAATAGGAGTTTTCTAGGCAGTCATGGGTTCTTGCTCATATATGGTATGCTTAGGCAAGCTGGTGAGGGGCAGAATCAAATTCAGGAGGAGGGAAGACAGGTGGCACAGGGTGTCAGTCTATTCTGGGTGCTAAAACACTAAAGTGTTAAATATTAAATAGCAAATGACACCAGTTCATTCATGCTTCTATCTACAGTTCATTACATAACTGCAAAATGGAAATCAGATCCCCTTTGACTGAAATATTCAGTATCTCAAGTAGAAATAAAAACATTCCTGGTGGTCCTGACTTGTCATGGTTGAACAGTTTTTGCAACACACACATGCAAGTTGCAGATTCCAACTACAGGCGGATGACACAACTAAACCCAAGACCAGTCAGAGGACAGTCACCTAAATTCAGCAGCAAAGAATAAGACTATTTATTTGGAATATGAAATTTTATCTAGTAGCTACATGTTAAATGGTTCACTATGCCTCCCAAGAGGTTGTCAGAATTTGGAAATTGTATGGAATAAATTAATGTCATAAATCCTTTAGCTTAAATGTAAAGAAGCATAAAAATTTTATTATTAGAAAATCCATATCTTTCCATCCTCACTTTAAAATATGGCTGAGGAAGTATGTATTTAAAGAATATCAACTTGATGGGGTGCCAAATTAGTAGCCATCCAGGGAGTACCACTTGTTATCATTCTGGCTCTGAATATAGGGGAATAATGAGAGATGAGGCTTCAGAGATCAGTGGGGGACAAATAACTAGCAGACCATATAAGCAACATAAAATATAAAATTTATCTTATGTGTCATTGGGATCCACGGAAAGGATTTAGCTAAGAGATTGGTGTAATCCCATTTATATTTCAGACAAATCACTCTGCTAGTCATGCAGAAGATAGCCTGAGCAGAGAGAGGAGGGAGCATGATGAAAGGCAAGAAAACTACTTAGGACGCTGCTGACATAGTCTAGGTCTGAAATGATGAAGCACTCAACTAGGCACTACCTGCGGAAATGAAGGGAATATTAGAGATTCAGAATTATTTTTTAAGAGGCAGATGCCACAAGACTTGGTGGCTGATTGGGCGTGGGGGATAAAGTGGAGTTATGAGTCCAGAAAGACTTATTCATCCATTCATTTCAAAAATATGTTAATGTTCTGTGCTGTGCTCTGCTAGAGTGCTTCAGTTGTGTCTGACTCTCTGTGACCCCATGGACTGTATCCCACCAGGCTCCCCAGTCCATGGGATTCTCCAGGCAAGAACACTGGCGTGGGTTGCCGTGCCCTTCTCCAGGGAATCTTCCCAACTCAAGGATTGAACCCGTGACTCTTCTGTCTCTTGCATTGGTAGGTGGGTTCTTTACTACTAATGCCACCTGGGAAGCCCATTAATGTCCTACTTTGTTCCAGAAATGGCTTAGAAGCTAGAAATCTGAAGATAATTAAAACATAATCCTTATTTTAAGGTGAAAGAAGTAGAAATGCATACAAATAATTATAAAAGAACATGATGGGCTATTGTAAAATTATGTACAAGCTACAGTGGGGCAGGAATAGGAGGAAGTGTTTTACTCTACCTGGAAAACTTGAGAAAGGCTTCAGAAAGGTGGTAGCACTTGAACCAAGTCTTCAAGAATATATAGGAGTTGGTTGGATGATCACAGATCATCCTGGTAAAATCATTCCTGGAAGAAGGAACTGTATGTGCAAAAGCTCATAAGTGTAAGAGAGCATGACTGTATTGGGGTACTGAAACTTCGCATTTTTCAACCTGACAGTGTGGGTGAATGAGGGGGCGAGAGATGAGAGAGGCCATAAGCAATGAATAAGAGATAAGGGTGAAGAGCTAGAATGACTAGGTCATAAAGTGCACTGGAAAAGCCCATGCTGAGGAGTGTGGCCTTGTCAGATGAAGAACTAACATCATCTGCATCTCATTCTATTTTTTAATTTTGAACTGAAGTATAATTAATTTACAATGTTGTGTTAATTTCAAGTGTACAGCAGAGTGATTCTGTTTTATATATATATACTGGGTTGACCAACAAGATGTTACAGAAAAATGTGAGTGAACTTTTTGGCCAACTCAATATAAATATATATAAGAAAATGTATATATAAATAATTTATATGTAATATGTGTACTTTTTCAGATTCTTTTCCTTTATAGATTATTATAAGATACTGAGTATTGTCCCCTGTGTTGTACTGTAAATTCTTATTGTTTACCTATTTTATATTTAGTAGTGTGTATATTGGAGAAGGCAATGGCACCCCACTCCAGCACTCTTGCCTGGAAAATCCCATGGACGGAAGAGCCTGGTAGGCTGCAGTCCACGGGGTAGCTAAGAGTCGGACACGACTGAGTGACTTCACTTTCACTTTTCACTTTCATGCGTTGGAGAAGGAAATGGCACCCCACTCCAGTGTTCTTGCCTGGAGAATCCCAGGGACGGGGGAGCCTCATGGGCTGCCATCTATGGGGTCCCACAGAGTTGGACACGACTGAAGCGACTAGCAGCAGCAGCAGCAGCAGCAGTGTGTATATTAATCCCAACTCCGTATCACTTTAGAAATGATTCTTCTCTTTTTACATAAATATAAAATTTCCTTTATTTATCTTCGGCTGTGCTGGGTCTTGGTTGCTGTGCACAGACTTTCTCTAGTTGTGGCATTTGGGAGCTACTCTGTAGTTGCGGTGTGTGGGCTTTTGATTGTGGGGGCATCTCTTGTTGCAGAGCATGGGCTCTAGGCTGCATAGGTTCGGCAGTTGCAGCTTGCAGGCTCTAGAGCTTGGGCTCAGTAGTTACAGCACATGGGCTTAGTTGCTCTGCGGCATGTAGGATCTTCCTGGACCAGGGATTGAACTTGTGTCCCCTGCATTGGCAGGCAGATTCTTGGTCACTGGACCACCAAGGAAGCCCTGATTCTACTCTTTGAAACAGAGCTCTGCAGACAAAGTTGATCCTGTTTTTCTGTGTGTTTCTACAGTCCCTACTGTTTTCCCACTTATCATACTTGAGTCAAACTGAAAAAGTTTGAATCCATCGCCACTTATTATTAGACCTTGGGCAAGTCATTTTACCACTGATTATTTTCCCTGTTCTGTTAAATGGGGATATTAATAGTACCACCCACACTGGGTCCTGGTAGGCATTAAAAGAGATAATACATATGAAATGCTTGTAACAACATCTTAAATACCATAACCACAAAACAAAACACTTTTGTTTGTGTGCTTCCAAGACAATCTATCCTTCAGAATTTGACTTTTCCAAGGGTAAGAGTTGTGCCTTATTTCATGTTTCCAAGCCCTGGTATAGTGCATAGTTATGGTGGACAAGATGTGCCACCCAGATCCCCCTTCACTGAAGGATTTATTCCCCTTACTATTGGGAGGACTGTTGACAAACAGCCTTCAGTTGTCAGCTCCTTCAGGAATCACCTCAGCTACATAGAACTGCCTTGCTCAAGGTCACATCCCTTTCCAAGGTAGTTGAGACACAATGATTAATTAATTTAGAAGCATACAGGCCTAGTGATGGCATCCTTCAGCGTGGCAACTCTGAAGGGGAACTATAGCTTCAGAGATCCCTGTGGGGTTAGACAAGGCTGTCACTGGGCTACATTATAACTTGACTTCCACAGCCCACTCCTACTTTCTTTCTTTTCCCTTCAATAGGTGTTTATCTCAAAGGCAATCCTTTAAATAGCCTGCACAACGATGTCTATCTCAGGAACTAGCTTCCTAGGAATCCAACCCACCATTGCGGCATTTGTAGTCAAAAGGTTAGTCGAACAAATGAATGGATGAATGCTCATCTTAAATTTTCTGCAAAATGTGAAAATCATGGGCTTTGTGTGTTATTTAACCTTTCTTCTCTTCATCTTTATGGGGATATAGTAAACAATGTGCTCTGACAGGAGAATATACATACATATATATATATATATATATATATATATATATATATATATATATACACACACACACACTAAGTATGTGACTCCAAGAATAAATTATACTCTGGCAGAGTGCAAACTTTCTGTGCCAAAAGTATTTCTGTTGGTTTCTCTCCTTGTAATTAAACCATGTTCATCCTTGAGGATGCCTTAAAAAGAAATGCTTGGATTTTAAGAGAGCACTAATACAATAAAGCTATGTTTATAATGTCTTTTTAAAGAGATAGCTAATGCAAAAAACTTTAAAAATATTACTAAAGTAAATCAACTCAATACAGCATATGAAAATATAATCTCTTGTTTCCTCCTGTTTTGTTGGTAGGAAAGGGCTTTTAATTTCTTTATTCATCATGTTGCATATAACAAGGCATATATATATATATTTAAAGCATATATATATATAAAGAACTCAATTCTAGTTTTCTGTGGTGATTATCAATTCACTATAAATGCATGGGATTATTTCTGGGTTCTCTGTTCTGTTCCATTGTTCTATATATCTGTTTTTATGACATGGAACAACAGACTGGTTCCAAATAGGAAAAGGAGTACATCAAGGCTGTATATTGTTACCCTGCTTATTTAACTTCTATGCAGAGTACATCTTGAGAAATGTTGGACTGGAAGAAGCACAAGCTGGAATCAAGATTGCCGGGAAAAATATCAATAACCTCAGATATGCAGATGACACCACCTTATGGCAGAAAGTGAAGAGGAACTAAAAAGCCTCTTGATGAAAATGAAAGAGGATAGTGAAAAGGTTGGCTTAAAGCTCAAGATTCAGAAAACGAAGATCATGGCATCCAGTCCCATCACTTCATGGGAAATAAATGGAGAAACAGTGGAAACAGTGTCAGACTGTATTTTGGGGGGCTCCAAAATCACTGCAGATGGTGACTGCAGCCATGAAATTAAAAGACACGTACTCCTTGGAAGGAAAGTTATGACCAACCTAGATAGTATATTGAAAAGCAGAGACATTGCTTTGCCAACAAAGGTCCGTCTAGTCAAGGCTATGGTTTTTCCAGTGGTCATGTATGGATGTGAGAGTTGGACTATGAAGAAGGCTGAGCGCTGAAGAACTGTGGTGTTGGAGAAGACTCTTGAGAGTCCCTTGGACTGCAAGGAGATCCAACCAGTCCATTCTGAAGGAGATCAGCCCTAGGATTCCTTTGGAAGGAATGATGCTAAAGCTGAAACTCCAGTACTTTGGCCAGTTCATGCGAAGAGTTAACTCATTGGAAAAGACTCTGATGCTGGGAGGGATTGCGGGCAGGAGGAGAAGGGGACGACAGAGGATGAGATGGCTGGATGGCATCACTGACTCGATGAACGCGAGTCTGAGTGAACTCCGGGAGATGGTGATGAACAGGGAGGGCTGGTATGCTGTGATTCATGGGGTCTCAAAGAGTCGGACATGACTGAGTGACTGAACTGAACCATACTCTTTTGATTATGATCATTTTGTAATAAAATTTGAAGTCACTTTCAGCATACTTTTATTGTATATGTAGTTACATGGGAAAATAATACAAAAGTTGGAGACCTGTCTTTTCATTCTTGGAGTTCACAGTCATTGGGACATGGAAAAGTAAAGAGAATACTGCAACCCAGTATAAGAAGGACTACGAAAGAAGCTGGAAGTGAGAACAAGAGGCTTTGGTTGTCCACAACATGAACACCTAATTAAGAATGGAGTAGGGAAAATATGCTAGGGTAGCTTCCTGGTGGAGGTGATGAGGACCAACCCAAGTTTTGCCTGACCATTAACACTGAATCAAGAAAAGAGAGGGAAAATACTTTTCAGGCAGAGGGATCAGTACATACAAAACATTGAGCAAGGACTAAGAGGGAGTCGTGATGAGAATTCTGCAAGTAACAAAACAAGACTTCAACTGGGATTGACATATATAAGTACTATATATAAAATAGACAACTAACGAAAACCTGCTGTATACCACAGAGAACTCTACTCAGTGCTCTGTGGTGACCTAAATGGGGAGGAAATCCAAAAAAGAGGGGATATATGTATATGTATAGCTGATTCTGAAACTAACATAACACTGTAAAGCAGCCATACTCCACTAAAAAATATTTTTTTAAAAAAAGAACTTCAGTGGAATCGTTGTTGTTCAGTTGCAAGTTGTATCTGACTTGTCATGACCCAGTGGACGGCAGCATGCCAGGATTCCCTATCTCTTATCATCTCCCAGAGTTTGCCCAAGTTCATGTCTATTGAATCAGTGATGCCATCCAACCATCACATCCTCTGATCAGTGGAATAGAAAAGTTTATTTTTAGTCCTAATGTGATATCTCATCATCTCATTAAACAATTCATCTTGGAAGTCACTTCTATATAGATGGTATATGTCTTTCACTTTGTAGCTCATGTGTATGTGTGCCCAGTTTTGTCTGACTCTTTGCGACCCCATAGACTAACAGCCTACCAGGCTCCTGTGTCCATGGAATGTTCCAGGCAAGAGTATTGGAGTGGGCTGCCATTTCCTCCTCCAGGGGATCTTCCTGACCTAGGGATTGAACCTATGTCTCCTAAGTCTCCTGAACTGCAGGCAGATTTTTTTTTTTTACCACTGAGCCACCTGGGAAACCAAACATCTGTTGGATCACAGAAAAAGCAAGATAATTCCAGAAGGACTTCTAATTCTGCCTCACTGACAACGCTAAAGCCTTTTACTGTGTGGATCACAACGAACTGTGGAAAATTCTTAAAGAGATGGGAATACCACTCTACCTTACCTGCCTCCTGTGAAACCTGTATGCAGGTCAAGAAGCAACAGTTAGAACCAGACATGGAACAACAGACTGGTTCCAAATTAGGAAAGGAGTACGTCAAGGCTGTACATTGTCACCCTTCTTATTTAACTTATATGCAGAGTACATCATGCAAAATGCCAGGCTAGATGAAGCGCAAGCTGGAATCAAGATTGTTGGGAGGAATATTAATAATGTCAGATATGGAGATGACACCACCCTTATGGCAAAAAGCAAAAATGAACTAAAGAGCCTCTTGAAGAAGGTAAAAGAGGAGACTGAAAAAGGTGGCTTAAAACTCAAATTCAAAAAACAAAGATCATGGCATTTGGTCCCATCACTTCATGTCGAATAGATGGGGAAATGATGAAAACTGTGACAGACTATTTTCCTGGGCTCCAAAAATCACTGCAGATGGTGACTGCAGCTATGAAATTAAGACACCTGCTCCTTGGAAGAAATGCTATGACAAAACTAGACAGCATTTTAAAAAGCAGGGACATTACTTTGCCAATAAAGGTCCATATAGTCAAAGCTATGGTTTTTCCAGTAGTCATGTGTGGATGTGAGAGTTGGACCATAAAGAAGGCTAAGCGCAGGATTGATGCTTTTGAACTGTGGTGTTGGACTGCAAGGATTTCAAAACAGTCCATCCTAAAGGAAATCAATCCTGAATATTCATTGGAAGGACTGATGCTGAAGTTGAAGCTCCAATACTTTTGACTACCTGATGGGAAGAGCAGACTCATTAAAAAAGACCCTGATGCTGGGCAAGATTGAAGGCAGGAGGAGAAGGGGACAACAGAGGATGAGATGGTTGGTTGGCATCAATGGACATGAGTTTGAGCAAACTCTGAGACTTGGTGAACAAGGGAAGCCTGGTGTGCTGCAGTCCATGGGGTCTCCAAAAGTTGGACACAGCTGGGCAACTGAACAACAACACCTGGGAAGCCTAATTCCCAAAAGTGAATATTTACTATCAGTTTTACCCATTTGAGAAACAACTTTCAAATGGCCCAGCTTTTATAAATATCTATATATGGAGATTAATATAGCACTGATTCGATAGTTTCACTATATATTAATATTTAGTACTGAAATTGGCCCAAGCCTGGGCTTTTCAAGCTGACTCGCTTCCCCATCAACCCTGGGGCCAGTATGCCTTAGCAATGGGAACTTGCAGCTTTCTGAATAATAGCACATGGCAGCACCCCTTAGGTAAGTGCAGAGCTCTCATAATTTAAAACTCATCACCCTCTTTCTAAATCACTTTCTACGGCAGTCCATTGCTTTTAAAAACAAAGTCCAATTTCCTATGAAAAGCATTCAAAATCTGGGACAAATTCACCCAAAACTTCTATTCCCAGGCTCCTTTCCATGCTTTTTTCCTCCCCTTCACACCCTGAAGGTAGCAGCAATGTCAGAATTCCTTGCATTGTCTGAATATCTTCTGTAGACCTTTAACTTTGCTCGGATATCCCTCTGCCTAGAATTCCCTTCCTTAATCCACCCCACCCCACCCCTTTTTGACCCCTTTCCCTACTATTTAACGCATCACTTTTCTTTGAGGAGCACTTATCACCTATTGGACAATGGTGATTAATACTGAGTCCAAAAGAATTTCATTCAAATTGAAGCTCTGCCTTTTATCCTAGCTGTGAAACCATGCACCAGTTAATTAACCATTTTAAGCCTCTGTTCTCTCATTTGTAAAATGGGAATAATGATAATACTTTGTCATAGGAGGGTGCTGAAGATTATATGATATAATTATCATAACATGGTGCCTGGCACAAAGTAAGCATTCAAAAAATGTTAGTTCTTTCATTAGTATTTTTCTAAATGTCTCTCTCCCTTTTTGGACTTGAGCCTTCCAAAGCCATGTCTAGTTGGTGAACACAACACTTATCGTAGGTGATACACCTAATGAGGACCCAATAACCAGTTGTTAAAATGAATTATTCAAAAGGAGTTCCTTAGTGAATCAACAGATTTATGAATAGATAAGGATTTGTACTGAGTGAACTGTTCTTATCCAAACATATATCTGACTATAAGTAAACTTATGATTCTCTTAGGTTTTACAGCGTTCTGTAGACATGGTATTATTTGAGTATCACATGACTTCTTATAGCATTTCAGATTATGAAATACTGCTAGTTTTTTTTAATAACAGAATATTTGTAAGAAATTTCAAATTTACATAAACTGACTCTTGTTTTTCATTTGCTCCTGTATTTAGAGTTCACTGAGTGAAATAATTTCCTAGTCACAGCTGAATAGAAACTCATAGTCAAATGACAAATTAGAGTAAAATACTAGCTTCTTGATATATTTATGCAAAATGCAATTTCCCTTTGCTCCCAATATAATTTACTAAGTGGGTACAATCTAATTACATGTCAAATATTATTTTCTCTTTCTGTGACACACTGAGAAATTTTCCTACCATTTAGTTGATTATTTGAAATATTGCCAACTAGGAACATCCTACTCAGAGCCTCCTTAACACAAGAGGCTTAGGGAGCATTGAAACATATATCCATTAGAGGCAGCTAGTAATCAGAATGCTTCGAGCACAATTTCGAAAGCACAAAGCCATTTGATTTTTTAAAATCAAATTAAATATATTAGTTGTGATATTTTAAAGCATCATTTAGATAACTATCTTCAGTTTCAGGCATATTGTATAGGTCAGCACACTGGTATAGCCCTATATTAGAAATGTATGTATTTACTTAAATTGCAGAAAGCAGAACAAAGGCACCAATACTAAGACCTTCAGTAGTATCTGATTCTCATGAGTTGGCATTTTTGGAGGTCATTTTGAGAGGGTCTAAGGGTGAGATTCCCAAGCATGAGTTTGCATAATCATGACCAAGTCATATTGATTTTGGAATTTCAAAAGTCAGTTATTTCTAAAGTTTCATTGTAGATTGTATTATTTGCTTCAAATTCCTCATCCTTCCATATGTCTGTGTTGCAGTAGCATCCTCCCAAACTCAAATTTGAGTAGGACTATATGATTTGCCTTGGACTTTAGAATAAGCTGAAAGTAACAGGGAGCCAGTTCCAAAGCTAGTCCTCAAAAGGTTTGCATTTTTCCATTTGCTCTTGTGCCTCTGCTGTTTCTGGAAGAATGTGGTGAGCTCAGGATAGCCCACTGGACCCCAAAAAACGATGAGAGAAAAGTGAAACAGAGTTTCTACCACAGCAAAGCCTGGCCTACATCAGCCAACTCCCAGCCAACTTGTGTGAACAAGCCTATCTGAGGTTACCAGAGCTGCCTACTGTATCCCAGACTAGATCAAACAACCGCTGGATATGTGAGCAAACATATCTGAGATCGAAAGGGCTGCTCAGCTGAGCTCAACATAGATAAACCAACCCCCAGACATATAAGCAAGCGAAACTTGAGATTAGCAGATCTGTCCAGCAGAGTCCAGCCTAGATTAGTTGACCCAGTGTTGTGAGCTAAAAAAATACGATTTATACCACTGAGTTACTGTAGTTGTTTGTGTGTTCCTGTGGCCATCTTTAGCTGATAGGTTGTATACAGACATGTAAAAGGTTTTGTTAACAAAAGGTTTCATAAGAAGAACTCTATTATCATGAGTAAAGATCAAACACTTTTATAGATTATTACATGTGTGTGTATGTTAGTCACTCAGTCATGTCTGACTCTTTTGAGACCCCATGGACTATAGCCTGCCAGGCTCCTCTGTTCCTGGGATTATCCAGGCAAGAATACTGGAGTGGGTTGCCATTTCCTCTTCCAGGGGATCTTCCCAACTCAGTGATTGAACCTGCATCTCTCGTCTCTCCTGTATTGGCAGGCGGATTCTCTACCACTGAGTCACCTGGGAAGCCCCAGATGTATCCATTCAGAATGATTTTATTTCCACCTCTCAGCCTGTCTACTTATTATAATTTCAACTATAAGTATATTCTCTAATAAAACTTGATGGTCAGAAATAAAATCAACTAAAATAATCTAAATCCAGAAAACATGCACCTAATGCAGAGAGCAATATTTACTCTGTTTTTAAATCACATTTTAATGTACCTAGTAGTTCGTTGTTTTTGTTTAGTTGCTAACTCCTGTTCAACTCTTTTGCGACCCTATGGACTGTAGCCCACCAGGCTCCTTTTCCATGGGATTTCCCAGGCAAGATTACTGGAGTGGGTTGCCATTTCCTTCTCCAGGGGATCTTCCCAACCCAGGGATCGAAGCCACGTCTGCTGCATTGACAAGCAGATTTTTTATCACTGAGCCCCCAGGGAAGCCCAAGTTGTTTATATGAAAGTAATTCTTAACTATTGGGCCTTGGATATTTCAGGGAAAGGGTGTATGGAGTTATTGGAAATGATCCTGGAAACTATATTTATTTATTTGCTCACACACTAACATGCAATAAATATTTTACATAAAGGGGCTGGAATGACCATCAAAGAGTGTGTCATGTAAGGCAATGGATAATCAAATGATAGAATTAAGAAAATTTCACTCACAACAGCATCAAAAAGAAAACAAATGCTTCGGAAAAAATTTGACAGAAGAAATGCAGCTCTTTTAAGTGAAAACTATAAAACATTGCTGAGAGAAATTAAAGAAGATTTAAATAAAGGAGAGAACTTCCATGTTCATAGATTATTAAGTTTTAACATTATGTGGCAAACTGATTTATGGATTCATTACAATCAAATTCTCAATTGGCATTTTTGCAGAAATTGCAAGGTATCCCCAAACCCACATGGAAATGCAAGGGACCCAGAATAACTCAAAACAATGTTAAAAAAGAACAAAGCTGGGGGGCTCACACTTCCCAAGTCAAAAGTTACTACATTAGTAAAGACAGTATGGGAGTGGTGCACAGATAGGCCTATCAATTAATGGCCCAGGACTGAAATTCTCAAATCACCTTCACATTTATGGTCAATTGATGTTTGACAGAGTTGAGAAGTTAATTTGATAGGGAAAAAATGGCTTTTTCAACAAGTGGTCCTGGGAAAATTAGATAGCATGCAAAAAATATTTGCAACTCCTATATCTGCTAAAGAACTGGTATCAAGAATAATTACTCTCATAACTCAATAATAAGGAGGCAATCCAGTTAAGAAATGGCCCAAAGATTCAGATATTTCAACAAAAATGATACAGAGATGGGTGAAAAAATACATGGAAATAAAAATCTCAACATTGTTACTCACTGCAAAACTGCAAATTAAAATCAGAGTGGTACACCACTAAAATGCAACATCTAGAATGGTCATACCTCACTGGTGAGAATCAATTTGACAGTATCTTAGATAGTTAATCATAAACATACCATACAACCAAACAATTCTATGCCTAGATATCTATGAGAGGTACAGAAACATGTTTCAACAAAGACCTGTGGAAGAATGTTTACTGATGCATTTTTTTCACAGTATCTACAGACTGGAAGCATCCCAAATCTCTATCAATTGGTGAAAGGATAAACAAAATGTGGTTTTACTGTAAAATTATTCATCAATAAAAAGAAATAGACTACTGATACATTCTGCAACAAGCATTAATCTCAAAAGCATAATGCTAAGTGAGAATAGACAAATGCAAGAGATTATATATTGAATGATTCATTTTAATGTAATTTCCAGAGAAGATAAATTTTCAGAGCCAGAACAGTTCACTGGTTGTCTAGGGATGGGTCTGGGAGTGGGTTTAGACTGCACATGAACATGAAGGAACTTTTTGGAGTGATGGAAATGTAAAACTAGACTACAGTGAGAGTCGCACAACTTTAATTTTGAACAATTGTTCTGACTGAACAATTTTGTTCATTCAGAGTTGAACAACTCTGATTTTACTACAATCATTGAAATCTATACTTAGAGTGGGTAAATTTTATGTTATATAAATTATACCACACTAAGGCTATCAAAATCACTGCAGATGGTGATTGCAGCCGTGAAATTAAAAGACGCTTACTCCTTGGAAGAAAAGTTATGACCAACCTAGATAGCATATTCAAAAGCAGAGACATTACTTTGCCGATTAAGGTCCATCTAGTCAAGGCTATGGTTTTTCCTGTGGTCATGTATGGATGTGAGAGTTGGACTGTGAAAAGGCTGAGCGCGGAAGAATTGATGCTTTTGAACTGTGGTGTTGGAGAAGACTCTAGAGAGTCCTTTGGACTGCAAGGAGATCCAACCAATCCATTCTGTAAGGAGATTAGCCCTGGGATTTCTTTGGAAGGAATGATGCTAAAGCTAAAACTCCAGTACTTTGGCCACCCCATGGGAAGAGTTGACTCATTGGAAAAGACTCTGATGCTGGGAGGGATTGGGGGCAGAAGGAGAAGGGGACGACAGAGGATGAGATAGCTGGATGGCATCATGGACTCAATGGACATGAGTTTGAGTGAACTCCAGGAGTTGGTGATGGATAGGGAGGCCTGGCGTGCTGCGATTCATGGGGTTGCAAAGAGTCAGACACGACTGAGCGACTGAAATGAACTGAACTGAACTGAAGGCTATCAAAAGTGGCAGATGAAAACATCTATGCTGCTACCCTGAATCCCATTAAAACAACAATGAAGAAATAATACACATATAAATCATAGCCACAAAGAACAGGAGAGAAGACTCAGCAGGAGAAAGAAACAAAAACCTGAAAGATCTACAGTAGATAGATTGATAAAGGGTTTAGAACATCAAGAACTGAAGCCTAAGTAGCTACAGAGGGGAATAACAACAAGACCTGAACTAATCTTTCTTTGTCAAACTTCAGCATAGGTAAAGTTGAGGTGATATGAAAGGACAGGTTAAAAATCTTTAAAAAAGAAATGCTGTTAGAATTCCTAGTCTCCTATACTAATTTGTGTCACCCCATGTCTGTCCCAAACACTGACATGACATTTAATTTCTGGAGAAATTATACATGCTAAAGTAAGAATCTCCCTGTAATGCAGGAGACCCAGGTTTGATCCCTGGGTTGTGAAGATTCCCTGGAGAAGGGAATGGCGATCCACTACTCCAGTATTCTTGCCTGAAGAATTCCATGGACAGAGAAGCCTGGCAGGTTACAGTCCATGATGTCTCAAAGATTCAGACATGACTGAACTACTAATACTTCCACCTCACTTTCAAAGAGGTTCTAGACAGTCCAGTGTGATGTTTAATTGTTGGTCAGTTTAGAATATTTCCCATTAATCCAGTATCTCAAAAGCTTATGGTGGAGTTTTAAGATGTGAATAAAAGTCACAATTCAGTATAAACTGAAAAATAATTTTTTTCTATGACTAAAGAAATAATGAAATTAGATCAATTGGAGAAATATAAATTTATATAACCTTTATGAGATTGAGAAAGTTCCTTTCTACTGTCAGACTTCTGGGGGTTTTCTTTTTTTATCATGAATAGATATAAAATTTTGCTAAATGCTTTATCTATTGAGATGTTGATATGGCGTTCTTCCTTTATCAGTTAATATGGTGAATTCTTCTGATTAGGATTTGAATATTGAACTAGCCTTGTATTCCTGAGATAAACCCCGCTATGTCATAATGCATTATTAGCCTCTTTATATACTGTTGGATTATATTTTTTGTGTTTTGTGTCTAACTTGTGTTTTGTTGAGTATTTTTGTTTTTATGTGAGGGTTATTGTTGTGTAGTTTTCTTCTGTTGGAATGTTTTTGTCTGGTTTCCTTATCAGTGTAATTCTAGCCTCATAAACTGAGTTAGAAAGGGTTTCCTTTTGTTACAGATTTTAGAAGAATTTGTGTGGAAAAGTTATTCTTTCCTCAAATATGTTTTAAGATTTGCATGAGAAGCCATCTAGACTAGGATTTTTCTTTGTTAAAAGTTTTTAAATTACAAATTCAATTTCTTTGAATAACAGCACTATTCAAGTTATCACTGTTAACTTCAGTGACCTTTAGAAGCTTGTATCTTTTGAGGAATTCATTTCATCTTAGCTGTAAAATGTATTTATTGCTACATATTGTTTGTGGTATCCTTTATTATCATCTTAATATTTGCACTGTCTATAGTGATTTCCTCTCTCTCGTTTCTTATATTTGTAATTAGTGTCATTTTTTTTTTTTTGGTCAGTTCAGCTAGTTTATCAAATTTATTGACTTTTTTCAAGGAACCTACTTTTCATTTCACTGAGTCTCTCTACTCTTGTTTTGTTTGTTTGTTTCTCATTTTGGCTGCTTTCACATTTATATTTTTCATTCTCCTTGCTTTTTCTTAAATTCGCTTTTCTTCACCTAGGTTTTTTGTTTGTTTGTTTTTTGGTGGAATCTTAGGTCATTGATAAATTTTTCTTCTTTTGTAGTATAAACCTTAAATGTTTAAAAATTTCCTCTCAGCATTGCTTTAGTTGTCTTGTGAATGCTGGAGTGTTGTGCTTTTGTTATACTTGAGCTCAGAATACTTTCTCATTTCTCTTATGATTCCCACTTTGACCTCAGGAGATTTTAGAGAATATTTATTTTTCCAGATATCTACTTTAATTCTGTTACAGTCAGAGAATGTTTTGTATAGTATGGACTATTTTAAATTTGTTAAGCTTTGCTTTATATCCCAGAATATGTTCTATCGTTGTGAATGGCACTTGTGCAGTTTTCTTAACAATGCCTTTTGAAGAGCTAGAGTTTCAAATTTTGATGTAGTCCAGTAAGAGTTGTTGATTGTTACTAATTGTACTGATGCCCTGAGAGATAATAAGCAACTAAGAGTGGTTAACAAATAAAGGCCAAGTGTGAGAGCCAGAGATCCACCTTGGTAGCTTACAAGGGGGCCTGTATCTCCTGTGCGAGAACAAGCAAAGCTGAGGAATAAATTCAGGATTTGACAGTTAGGATCCTAGAGCTCCATAGACATTTGAATTGTCAGCCAAAGTCAAGTCTATTGTTGGGAGGGTCCCTGAAATATGAGATGGGGACATCTGAGAAAACGCTCTTGAGGATTTTGTCTCTGTAGATTCCCTGAAACCCCAGACAGCTTGCAAAAGATGGCCCACCATTCTGGAATAAGAGCTAGCACTTGGTCCATGAGGGAAGAAACTGCAGTTTTCTCTGAGGCAAAGCAGCAGGTACTCCTTAGCCCTCAGAGGTGGCTTACTTCCTCTCCTGGGTGCCAAGACCATAACCAGGGTTAAATCCCAGGGTAATCTAGCTCAGGATGTGGTGGGTCTGATAAGGAGGAAAGAGATTACACCTGGAAGGCCTGTAAGAATTTGGTAGCATGTCCTATAAAGGCCATAGTACTCCTTGGGATTGGATTATGAAGATGTTTCTACAAAATAGCTGGAATCTAAGATTGAGTTATGAAGAATTAATTGACTTAGGGCACAGGATTTAACACCTGTAAGGACTCTTATCAGTGGTAAAAATTCATTTAGTATGTCTCAGAAACCTGGAGAAAGATACATCTCATGTCATAGGAAGTGGAAATGTCAGAGTTGCCCTGGCAGATGGTAGAGGAAAGAATTTTAAAAGCTCAGGAATGTGGGCATACTATAAGAGATATATTATGTGGGGCCATAAAACCCATCAGAGAATTATCCCCAGGGGAACCCAAAGCACTCACCATTTACCAAGGATCTCAAAATGTGATGGCTAGAGGGGCACTAGCATCACTAAGGAATTGAAAGGTGGCTGTGTTCTGCAGGCCAGGGATAATGGTAGAAGATATTATCTCCAAGCTTGGTTTGTTAACAGCCATGGGAATGACGAGTAATCAAGTAATAGAGGCTAGAAGCCATAACCGAGACATTCTCCAATAAATATGATCTTTTAAAGAGTTATTCAGGTGATTCTGAGGCACATCTAGTTTTGAGATTCATAATCTCTGGTGACTAGCTCAGTGTTCTTTCCATCAAATCATTATGACTCCCTTGTTTATTTAGCTCTGCTCAAGTTATTTTTCTCCTATAACAAAAGTAACTGTTCATTACAGAAATGTAGGGAAAACAAGATCAGAAAAAAAAAAAAAGGAATCATTTTTGGTATAACATGAATTAACATGATTATTTCCATCAGACAAATTCTAAGAAGCAGAATTGTGTCCTGGATGATATATATTTTTAAGGTTCTTTGGGTACATTCTCCAGAGACTTACCAGATTACTCTCCCAGTTTCAGCCTATCAATATTCCCATTCTCCATTCCATTGCCAGCATTAGTCATTATAATTTTGCAAAGTTCCACGAATTTAACTGAAAATTGTGTCTCTATTTACATCACTTTATTTGTGAGACTGAACTTTTTCATGTTTTATCATGTCTTCATGTTTTTTTGCCTTCTGTATTTCATTTCTGAATTCATATAATTACCAATTGGGGGGAAAAGTTTATCTTCTTCTTTTTGATTTGTAATAATGGTTTACAAGGTAGGGCTTTTTTTTTTTTTTTGATGTGTCGTTTGACTTCAGTTTTCTTTACAGATTTTCCTTACATAAGGTTTTATTGATTTTTTTAAAGCATCATATATGATACTTTTCCTTTTCTTATTGACATGACATATCAATCATGTATTTGTATCTGATGCATTCAATAACTCTCAAAAGTAATGTTTTATTCAGCTGACTCTTTCTATGGTAGTATTATGCTTTTAAAATTATTTTGTAATATGAGTACCCTCTTAATGACCTAGATCACTGTGATGGTGTGATCACTCACCTAGAGTCAGACATCCTGGAGTGTGAAATCAAGTGGGCCTTAGGAAGCATCACTACAAATAAAGCTAGTGGAGGTGATGGAATTCCAGCTGAGCTATTTCAAATCCTAAAAAATAATGCTGTGCAAGTGCTACACTCAATATGCCAGAAAATTTGGAAAATTCAGCAGTGGCCACAGGACTGGAAAAGGTCAGTTTTCATTCCATTCTCTAAGAAAGGCAATGCCAAAGAATGTTCAAACTACCACACAATTGCACTCATCTCACACACTAGAAAAGTAATGCAGAAAATTCTCCAAGGTAGGCTTCAACAGTACATGAACTGTGAACTTCAGATGTTCACGCTGGATTTAGAAAAGGCAGAGGAACCAGAGATCAAATTGCCAACATCCATTGGATCATAGAAAAAGCAAGAGCATTCCAGAAAAGTATCTACTTATGCTTCATTGACTACGCTAAAACCTGTGACTGTGTGGATCACAACAAACTGAAAAATTCTTCAAGAGATGGGAATACCAGACCACCTTACCTGCCTCTTGAGAGACCTGTATGCAGGTCAAGAAGCAACAGTTAGAACCACATATGGAACAACGGACTGGTTCCAAATTGGGAAAGGAATACATCAAGGCTGTATATTATCACCCTGTTTATTTAACTTAAATGTAGAGTACATCATGTGAAAAGGTAGGCTGGATGAAGCACAGGTTGGAATCAAGTTTGCAGGGAGAAATATCAATAACCTTAGATATGCAGATGACATCACCCTTATGGTAGAAAGCGAAGAAGGAAATAAAGAGCATCTTGATGAAAGTGAAAGAGGAGAGTGAAAGCTGGCTTAAAACTCAACATTCAGAAAACAAAGATCATGGCATCTGGTCCCATCACTTCATGGCCAATAGATGGGGAAGCAATGGAAACAGTGACAGAATTTTTTTTTCCTTTGGCTCCAAAATCACTGTGAATAGTGACTGCAGCCATGAGGTTAAAAAACACTTGCTCCTTGGAAGAAAAGCTATGACAAACCTAGATAGCATATTAAAAAGCAGAGACATTACTTTGCCAACAATGGTCCATCTAGTCAAAGCTATTGTTTTTCCAGTAGTCATGTGTGGATGTGAGTATTGGTCCATAAAGAAGCCTGAGTGCCAAAGAATTGATGTTTTTGAACTGTGGTGTTGGAGAAGACTCTTGAGAGTCCCTTGGACTATAAGGAGATCAAACCAGTAGATCCTAAAGGAAATTAATCCTGAATATTCATTGGAAGGACTGATGCTGTAGCTGAAGCTCCAATACTTTGGCCTCCTGATGTGAAGAGCAGACTCATTAGAAAAGACCCTGATGCTGGGAAAGATCGAAGGCAGGAGGAGAAGGGGATGACAGTGGATGAGATGGTTGGATGGCATTACTGACTCAAAGGGCATGAGTTTGAGCAAACTCCAGGAAATAGTGACGGACAGGGAAGGCTGGTGTGCTGTAGTCCATGGGGTTGTAAAGAGTTGGACATGACTGAGTGATTGAACAGCAACAATGATTACACTCTAATTTTTTTCACAATTTTGTTGATGGATCACACTTGTTTATTTTTCCTGATGAGTTTATTTTTCCTTAAAGATTAATTTTTAAGTTCCAGAGTAAGTTGCACTGCTTTTAAAATTGTATTCAATGTATATAGGAATTTTGGAAAAAATGAACATTTGTGTAATATTGAGTCTTCATATTCAGTAACATGACTTCTTTTGTTTTTGTGCAATTTCGTTTCCTTAAACAAGGTTTGTCCTGTTTTAGCATATATGAAATATTTCTTGATAATTTGCTCTTAGAATAATGAAGTCCTTAGGTATTTTATTTCTTCCTCCTCCAAACTGCACCATATGGTTCTTTTCATCACTATAAATTTATTTTGTGGTCCTATGCTAACAACCACTTGCCTGGCCTGTAAAATAAATATACCAGGCATCTTTTGTAAAAATTGGTAGTGGACAGAAATATGGGATAATTCAAGAAGAGAGAGAAAACACTGAGATAAATGGGCACCCAAGGAATGGATGGCTCTGCTTCAGGGACTTAGGGAGAATACCTGATGAAAGTTTGACTCATTGATTCAATAAAGTAGTTTAATTGATTCTCAGAATTCGGTTTAATATATTGTTAGCTCCTGTCTCCAGGGAGTGATTATTATAAGCCTGGAATTTCTCTTCAATGATGAGGAGAAACTCCCATCAGCAACTTGAAAAGCCATTTGGGCTGAAGATAGAGATGGTACCACTCAGTGTGAAAGTCTTAGTGGAAAGCAATCTTGGTTTCCATCAGAGGTATCATTCTCATCAATGAACTTGAGCTCTTAATGGAGTTGTACAGCATTTTATATGTTTTGAGTGTATGCATGCGTTTTAAGGATGAAAAGAAAAGAGAATAAGGACACTTTACAGGTGTGCTAATTATAATGGTAAGGGATGGGTGGTGAGGTTAGAATTTAAGAAAATCTTATTATAAAAGGACAAAAGTGATTAATATATTAAGTCCTCTAGTGTTTCGCTCCTGTTTGCTAAAGAAACTTCTGTGTGGTATGTGTCAGTTTCTTCTTTTCCTGCATCTTGGAAAGATGGTTCTGCCTGATCAAATTTACTCTTGGAGTTTTACAACATAGAATAAATCAAAGGTAAAGAGCAGGAGTATAAGACATTAACAAGAATCATGTAGAGTGGAGAGATGGAGGGCTTTTTAGGGGTTATGGAGAGAAGAGCTGTGATTTATGAAGGAAATGGATGAAAAAGAAGTGGAACACCTTAAGGACACTTCAGGGATGTGTTGATGTGGTTTCTGATTCCTGTTCACATTTGTGCTGGTTATTTTCTGTTTGTTCTTGCAGGGTCATTTTCTACCTTTCTCTGCTCTGCTTTGTACTCCTGGAGGCTCCAGGTACTACATCGCCTGGCTCTGTGGCTGGGGCTAGAGTCAGATTCAGCCAGAGGGTGAAAGGGTGAGAAGGTCAAAGGGTGAGAAGGTCAAAGGGTGAGAAGAGAAAGATGTTGGGTAGGGTTTTGATTCCCCGCCCCATATGCAGACTGGCTAGGTTTTTGGCAGTGGCCGCAGTCCTTTACAGGCTTCCCCGTCAATGGAGGAGATGCTGGTTCGATCCCTGAGTTGGGAAGATCCCCTGGAGGAGGGCATGGCAACCCTCTCCAGTATTCTTGCCTAGGAAATCCCATGGATAGAGGAGCCTTGCAGGCTACAGTCCATGGGGTTTCAAAGAGTTGGACACAACTGAGCGACTTAGCATGCATGCACAGTCTTTTACAAGAGCCACAGATCCCACTGAGGCACACTTCTCCCATTGCTACAGCTCTCACGCTAGTAACACCACCTCCCTCCCTTGGCTCCTTGAATCCTAAGTAGTAATGAATTCCCTCTGTTCTCAGTATCCAGGCACTTTACCATGTTTGCTGGTTTCTCTTACCCTGCTTACTCCTTTGTAAAACCTTCCTGACTTAATACGCTTTGAGTATGCCATCTATATTCTGCTGGGACTCTGACTGATACAGCAATGTTAAGAAATACAAGTAAGGACTAAGCTTATTTTAAAACTACTTTTGACTGTGTGGAGTGTTTTGGGCAAGGACACAACTCCAGGAGTAAACATAGAATAAAAACTGTCTTACCATATAGCATAATTTCAGCCTTTTATTTTGTTGTTGTTGTTCAGTTGCTAAGTCGTGTCTGGCCCCTTGCGACCCCATGGACTGCAGCATGCCAGGCTTCCCTTTCCTTCACTATCTCCCAGAGTTTGCTCAAACTCATGTCCATTGAATCAGTGATGCCATCCAACCATCTCATCCTCTGTTGGTGCCTTCTCCTCCTGCCCTCAGTCTTTCCCAGCATCAGGGTCTTTTCCAATGAGTCAGCTCTTTGCATCAGCTGGCCAAAATACTGGAGCTTCAGCTTCAGCATCAGTTCTTCCAATGAATGTTCAGGGTTGATTTCCTTCAGGATTGACTGGCTTAATCTCCTTGCAGTCCAAGGGACTCTCCAGAGGCCTCCCCAGCATCAAAATTTGAGAGCATCAATTCTCTGGTGCTCAGCCTTCTCTATAGTCCAAATTTCACATCCGTATATGACTATTGGAAAACCATAGCATTGACTATAAGGACCTTTGTTTGCAAAGTGATGTCTCTGCCTTTTAATACACTGTCTGAGCTATTTCAAATCCTAAAAGATGATGCTGTGAAAGTGTTGCACTCAATATGCCAGCAAATTTGGAAAACTCAGCAGTGGCCACAGGACTCAAAAAGGTAAGTTTCCATTCTAACCCCAAAGAAAGGCAATGCCAAAGAATGTTCAAACTACCACACAATTGCACTCATCTCACATGCTAGAAAAAGTAATGCTCAAAATTCTCCAAGCAAAGCTTCAACGGTAAATGAACTGTGAACTTCCAGATGTTCAAGCTGGATTTAGAATAGGCAGAGGAACCAGAGATCAAATTGCCAACATCCACTGGGTCATCAAAAAAGCAAGGGAATTCCAGAAAAACATCTATTTTTGCTTTATTGACCACACCAAAGCCTTTGACTGTGTGGATCACAACAAACTGAAAAATTCTTCAAGAGATGGGAATACCAGACCACCTTACCTGCCTCTTGAGAGACATGTATGCAGGTTAAGAAGCAACAATTTGAACCAGACATGGAACAATGGACTGATTTCAAATTGGGAAAGGGGTATGTCAAGGCTGTATATTATCATCCTGCTTATTTAACTTACATGCAGAGCACATCATGGGAAATGCCAGGCTGGATGAAGCACAAGCTGGAATCAAGATAGCCTGGAGAAATATCAATAACCTCAGATATGCAAATGACACCACCCTTATGGCAGAAAGTGAAGAGGAACTAAAGAGCCTCTTGATGAAAGTGAAAGAAGAGAGTGAAAAAGCTGGTTTGCAACTCAACATTCAATAAAGGAAGATCATGGCATCCGGTCTCATCACTTTATGACAAATAGATGAGGAAATGATGGAGACAGTGACAGACTTTATTTTCCTAGGCTCCAAAATCATTGCTGATGGTGACTGCAGCCATGAAATTAAAAAATGCTTACTCCTTGGAAGAAAATCTATAACAAATCTAGACAGCATATTAAAAAGCAAAAACAGTACTTTGCCAACAATGGTCCATCTAGTCAAAGCTATTGTTTTTCCAGTAGTCACATATGGATGTGAGAGTTGGACTATAAAGAAGAATGAATGCCGAAGAATTGATGCTTTTGAACTGTAGTGTTGGAGAAGACTCTTGAGAGTCCCTTGGACAGCAAGGAGATCAAACCTATCAATCCTAAAGGAAATCAATCCTGAATATTCATTGGAAGGACTGATGCTGAAGCTCCAATACTTTGGCCACCCAATGCAAAGAACTGAATCATTGGAAAAGACCCTGAAGCTGAGAAAGATTGAAGGCAGGAGGAGAAGGGGATGACAGGGGATGAGATGGTTGGTTGGCATCACTGACTCGATGGACATGAGTTTAAGTATACTCTGGGAGTTGGCGATGGACAGGGAAGCCTGGCATGCTGCAGTCCATGGGATCACAAAGAGTTGGACGTGACTGAGTGACTGAACAGACTGACTAGGTTTGTCATAGCTTTCTTTCCAAGGAACAAGAGTCTTAATTTCATGGTTGCAGTCACACTATCTGCAGTGATTTTGGAGCCCAGGAAAAGAAAATCTGTCAGTGTTTCCACTTTCCACTTCTGTTTGCCTTGAAGTTTTGGGACCGATGTCATGATTTTAGTTTTGTTTTTTTTTAATGTTGAGTTTTAAGTCTTTTATATAAAGTTTTAAAACTCTAACTAGGAAAGAGGCATGAGGATATGAATTATGTTTCTGGCAGGGTTTTGAGGTAATATTGGATAAATTTAGAAGAGAAATAGATTTTGTACTTATTGCTCTATCTGTGGGCTTTGTGATCTTAGACATGCAATTTGATTTCCTAATGACTCTGACTTGTCTTAATGAAGTCAGCTAATGCTTTCCTTTAATTTTAATATAAATTAATTTTATTTCCTTCTTGCCTTTCTAATTTATCCTCTATCAGCAAAAAGCTATAGCTATAGCTGTTGTATGTGGACAGCTTGGATCCCTAGAATCATTATTTAATCGGTTTAATAAAAATATATAGCTACAGAATGTAATACTTATTTCCAGAGATTCTGGTGCACATAGAAATGTTATGGCAATGTTTGATTCCAAACAGACAGTTCAGGAGACATACTTTTATTTTCAGCCCATTGGATAACTCTTTCTGTTTGTGATTGGTTGGTAGCTTAGGAAAACCATCCAGAAGGCACTGGAACAAATGGAAAGAATTGTGTCCAGTTCATGCTTGCTCTCCTTGGCTCTTCATAAAACACCATGTCTTTCTCTCTTTGTACAGGACTTCCTACCTTTGCCCAATAGATATGTTCATGGGGAGTTATATATGGAGAAAAGCCCTTCTAAAACACACTATTGAAAGAAATGCTGATGTGAATATTTTTACAAAGAAATCATTTCTAATTTATCTTCAAGAAGATTCAACATAAATTCCAATTTTACATCTAAAATATAGCACGGTTGTAACATGTTTGCTTTTTCTGGGCATTCCTAAAGCACTTGTGGAGTTGAGCTAGGGAAGCAACTTAACTCTTTGATAAACATTTGTAACTTTCAGCTACTCTGTGGAAAATTCTTTGTCACGAGTGGGCTTTATATCACTGTTCCATTAGGTTTTTCTGACAACTTGGTACTGATCCTAAGCAAGGTAAGTAGGGCAGCCTACTTGGCCACACTGCTGCTGGCATCTTTCTTTCTTGGTTTGCTTCTTCTTTATTCCCCAAAATGTCTGCCTGTAAAGACTTTCAGTTAAGCTCTTCCTGATCAGTCTTTATGAGATCTTCATGAATGGAGATCTTTATCAGGCATTTGAGGGTGAAGCTGGGGGACCACTGAGCTTCCCACAGCATATCCTAACCTTGACAAGGCCATACCCTCTCCAGCCCACCTGGCTGAAGTCTTCAGAGCAAAGATGCACAGAGAAGACCAAGGAAACTTGGGAAGTCATGACACTTTCCCTCCTGCTTCTTGTTCTGGCATATTAAATGTTCTGGTTTAAAAATTATTTATTTTAACCTCCCTTATATGTGCCCAGATTAATATAGAAGAACCTTTCAGAGCCCACAAGGCAGCAGTGGTTTATCTTTACCTATAGTCTGGAGAAAAGAAGTGTCACGCTTAGTCACCCTTCATTTTCTGGCCTTCTCAGGCTCATGTGTGTTTCTATGACTTAAGCCCTTGCACTCCAAGAAGCCAAGAAAAAATTAGGGCAAAGTGGACGGGGAGTGAATACCACTTAGTGAGCACCCATTAAGTGCTAGATCCTTGTGTGATGGGCTTTATATACAGTATTCTAGTTAAGCCCCATTCAGCCTTAGTAAATAGGTGCTATTACTGGTCCCGTTTGACAAACGAGAAAACAGAGACCACATTTATTGAAGTCACAGAATACACATTCAGTGGCAGATCTGGGATCTGAACTGGGCTCTAAAATCTGCAATTTTCATCAAACTGTGAGACAGCTCACTTTGTAAGGCACCCATCTCTCTGAGTTTCAGGAACATTTTGAACCAGGTCTTTGTGGCTAGACAACAGTAATCAAACTAAAAAGATGTTTGGTTATTACAGCCCAGCTCTCTGCCTCTTGGAAGGGCTGCACCTACACAATGAGGGGACGTGCAGGAATCATGAACCTCCAAGACCCTCCTATACTCGCTTATAGGAATGGATTTAATCTTCTATTTTAGAAGGAGAACACCTGCATTTTCATGCTACTTTCCTCATATTCACCCCTCAGATTGAACAAGTGAATGACTGGGTTGGCTTCATTCTCTGCTGCTACCCTCCTAGCACAACAGCCATGAGCTGGACTGCAAAGGCAAACTAGTCATAGCCATGTGGCCAGAGACACAAAATGCTTCCAAATCTCAAGGAACCAAGTAGTATGTGGGTCTCATCTAGGGGTCTCCTACTTTGGGTGGAGATGAGCAGCCATGAGAACTCCACTCAGCCAGAGGAGAAGACAGAGGTGATGAGGGAGCCTGCATACATGTCTCCTGACGGTCCTAAACTTTCTGGGATCTATTAGTCCTTTTCACTTACATGTACACATTCCCCAAGTCTTCTGTGGCTTATTAATTTTGTCAGCCCTTGAGGAGCTGGCAGCATTGGGCTGTCAAATGTGAAATAAGGCAATCTCCTTAATGTGCGTTCCCTAGACCTCTCCAGTGAGTCTCTGGAAAAGGCTGTCCTATCTATGAGCAGCATATCTCAGGCAAAATCATGAGAAGAAACTCTGTTTCAAAAATCGCCTGTAGATGTATGACAGCCTAAATGGACACTGGACAATTAGAACAGATGCAAACAATAGGTAGGACTGTACAGGAATGTAATAGCTGGATGTCAGCCCTGTTGGAAGCTGTTATTATATTACTCCTAGGATGAGTGACCAAGAGAGATGTATGACCAGGACAGACTGAAGACAGGGTTTAGCAGACATCTAGTTAACCCTTTGCTTTCCATCATTAGGCAGGAACTTGAATTTTCATTTCTTTCAAGGCTCTGCCAAAAGCTGTCTTGGGGAAACTTTCATGGGCGTGGGCAGAAGACTTAATGAAAGAAGATGGAGCTTTTGGCTGATTCTCTATGTGTCTCTTGCCCTTATCACACTGCATTATTCCCTGGAAATGCTATTCACTAGCCACAACTTCCATGTAAATTCTCGTTCTTTTCTATAAAGTCCTCAGCTGGTGTTTATGATTGTGTTTCTGGGAACAAGTGGTATGTGACTCCAAGTCTCAGTGAGGAAGGTTTACATGTCATTCAATCTGTTCTCCTGCTGCCAAACTTGAAATTACATGTGATAGGGCTTTGTCACTTGCCCTCATATTTTGCTGTGTCTTTCAGAAAGAGAGAGAGACCCCCATAGATCCCTGAGAGATAAAAAAGACACTTGATGCTTCCTCTCTTTCACTCTTTTCTTCATCTGACACTGAATCCCTTTTTCTTGATTTCCTATGTCTAGTAACAGGGAACAGCAGGGTAATGCACTTCACAGGCAAAAGCTCTGATTCTCCCAGACTGATATCGTCTCTCAACCCCAAAGACTTCTTGCTGACTCTGTGTTCTAAGTGGTCAAAGCAAAACAAGAAATAATGTGAATCAAAGGAAGAGGAACCAGGTCTAAAGAAGGTGAACACAGGAGCAGTGCAGGGGAAAGGGTAGATGGGTAGGAAAGTGGAGATTTTCTCTTATTCTGGGAGTATGGATGTGATTAGTGTTGAAAACTGAGAGATCCCTGTGACAGGGATTTGAGATTCCTTTTTTTTTTGGCCTGTCTCTGGCCCAAACACTTTATCATTGTGAGGCCTTGTCAGGGCTCTGTCCCTTGTATCATTTACAATCTAATCTGTCAACTGTGGGCTTCCCTGATGGGTCAGTGGCAAAAGAACTTGCCTGCCAATGCAAGAGATGTGGGTTCAATCCCTGGGTCAGGAAGATCCCCTGGAGAAGGAAATGGCAATCCACTCCAGTGTTCTTGCCTGGGAAATTCCACGGACAGAGGAGCCTGGCGGGCTACAGTCCACCGGGTTGTAAAGAGTTGGACACGACTTAGTGACTAAACAACAACAATTACTGTCAGCTGAGGGGTCTTAAAGAATCAAATAGCTAATGTCATTCTCCAACTTTGAGTCAATAAAATTGAGTCCCCCAAACAAAAAGCTCTCACTAGTAAACTTTATTCACGCACATAACAATTGTTCTCCTAGTCCCTTCTGAAAGGAAGTACAGCAGATGTAGTTCAGGAAAGATTAACCATAACTTTAATAATATGAACTGGACACATGATATTATCATTCAAAGCCTTAATATAATGAAACACCCTAATTGAGACTTCCCTTGGTATTTACCATGGGCCTGGTGTTGATCTATTGCTATGAGATTAGAAAGAATAAAAAATAACCAAAGTAAAAGGAATGCTATGACCAATAGGAGGTCAAGACTCCAACCTCAGCAAATCAGTGACCTGGAGTTATCTGAGAACTATTCACAAATATTTACAGTTGCAAAAGAGACCTTTATGTTATGTTTTTCACTGAAGGGCATTTTTTTTTTTTGAAGGGCATTTTTTAAAGGGTTGACACAATTATTTTCTTTTCCCACATTTCCAGTTAATTTAATGCTGTAGCTATAACTGCTTCATCAGCAGCTTTTTGACCTGGATATGCTGTTCGATCATTCATTATCCAGTATGCAATACACTGAACATCTGTACTTTCTGTCTAGATCACAATAGGCTTTTGATGAGTTTTCAGATCATTTCAAATATCTTTTCTCTCCTAATACCCAACCCCCTAACTCTATATCTAGGTAAGAAAATGAGGTTAGTGGTGATTTAGTGGCAGAGTCAAAATTAGAACTCAGATCTCCTAATTCCCAGGCAAGCGATGCCTCATGTTCCAATGTTCCTTGCCAAAGAGGCTCCAAGAAGACCCATAATCTTCCCTGCAATGGGCCTACTTGACACCTGTTGGCAACTACCAATGTGCTTCCTATTTCATAAGATGTTACTATGGCTTCAGTGAGGTCTTTTAAAGAGAGGCTTCATAATGGCTGGCAAAATTGCCAAAACAAACATCAGACCATTACCTTGACAACGCATATGCTCTTGACTTTCCCTGTTAATGTACTAATAAAAATCAACAAAATAATTAAAATTTATAAGGGCAGATGTACGGATAATAATTAGGCAGCATCAGTGACATAAGAAAATGAAATGTGTTTTTGATTGTAGAAAATATGTCTTTTGTTCCTATGCACAACAAGATCCCTATTTATAAAATATATTAAAATCACATAGTTTCACCAAATGTTAATAGGAGTCATAACTGAGTAGTAGGATTCCAGGTAAATTTCATCTTCCTTTTGTGCTTATATATTTTCCAAATGCTCTACAATGACAATGAGTTACTCTAGTGATTAGAAAAAGATATAGAAAAAGATTAGAGTTTTGGCATTAATGCATATTATATACAGGATTGGGAGGCACTGAGCTATGTGTCCATCAGTAAGTGGTTCTCCCATAGAGTGACTATTCTCATTTTTTATGTTACACTGCTGCTGCTGCTGCTAAGTCGCTTTAGTCATGTCTGACTCTGTGCGACCCTATGGACTGCAGCCCACCAGGCTCTGCTGTCCACAGGATTCTCCAGGCAAGAATACTGGAGTGGGTTGCCATTTCCTTCCCCATTATGTCATACAAATGAGGCATATTTATGTACTAGTACTTCAACTTTAAAATTATATAATTTATTTTTACTCTTCTTGCACTATGTGACCTGGTTTTAGGTCATCTCTCCTGTCACTTGAGTTTAGGTCCTATGTTTCAAAGAAGTTACTTTAACTACATTGACCTAATAAGTGTATACACATTGACTGTTTTTAGGAACTGCCTAGTTAGATGAATGTCTTTATAAGGAACTACTTAATCATTTTATTTTTTCATTTATCTATTAAGTTGGCACCATGGTCCAAATGGAAACCATTTTGCTATGCCTCAGCGTTAATCTAGTTTTAATGAGTCTCTGGAGGTCTCTGGATGGAGTTTTGCTGCCAAATACCATTCAGCCTAACACTGCAAGTGAAGCATCGAACTCAGGGTATTTTGTCTGCCAATAGATTTCTGCTTGGAGTAGCATCCTATACATTTGAAAGATTCTCAAATGACAAATTTCTAATACTTTACCCCAAGACCACCCAGATGAATTCAATGTTCTGGTCTTGGTTCTAATAAGTTGCATATAATTATTTTCACATAACTATGGTGCTACAAAAATATTCCACACCTACATTTAATAAGAATGAAATAAGAGAATAAGTGAAATAAGTGAATTGACTCAATGGTTTTGATCTCTAGTTAACAGCTATTTAAGGGCTTCCCTGGTAGCTCAGCCTGTAAAGAATCTGCCTGCAATGCAGGAGACCCCAGTTCAATTCCTGGGTTGGGAAGATCCCCTGGGGAAAGGATAGGCTACCCACTCCAGTATTCCTAGGTTTCCCTGGTGGCTCAGATGGTAAAGAATCTGCCTGCAATGTGGGAGACCTAGGTTCGATCCTTGGGTTGGGAAGATCCCCTGGAGAAGGGAATGGCAACCCACTCCAGCATTCTTGCCTGGAGAATTCCATGGACAGAGGAGCCTGGCGGGCTACAGTCTATGGGATCACAAAGAGTCGGAAACAACTGAGTGACTTACTTTCACTTTTAACAGCTATTTACGTATTTGTATACTATAAAGCAATTAAACGGTATTTGTGTAATGTTTGTGTGGACAATGATGGGGGAGTTGATACTATAATCTTTGCCTTGAAGTTGCTCACAAAGAGGTTGGGAGAGACAAGCAACACTCTCTTCTGCCCCATCGTCTAATAAATGTGTACACAAGAAATGGGTGACTGCATTTAAATGGGAGTGACAGGAATAAAAGGGAGCCATTCTTCACACTGTCACTACGTAGAAGCATAAGGGAAGTCAGTTCAGCTTTTGCAGTGGTCCGTGTCTGACATGATAAAAGCCTGGATTAGGGTGGGAAAAGTGGGAAATGGAGACATAAGAGTTCTAGAACATTATAATGAAGAGCAAACAATTGGTTTAGTGATTAATTGATGCTGAGGAGAAGAAAGTGGAGGTTATCAGAAACGATTCAACTTTCAAGCCTGGGTGACCTAAAGGAGAAAAGCCCTCTTAGTCAGAAAGAGGAAAATGGAGAAATAGATTTGTCATGGAGTGAGGTGATGAGATAGGTTATGTTGAGTTTTGTCAACTGACATATCAAAAGTATTCTATAAAAACGGTGCAAATGGGCTTCTATGTGGCATTTGACAACGCCTTTATTCTTATCCTATGCATAAGAGGGATATATAGGGACCAGACAATGTACTGATATATATTAGATTAAGTTATCTGTGTCCTAATTAATAGATCAATATTAACACATCTCTAATGAGTCTCTATTGCATGCCTTGTCCTAATAATCACTTATATTAATGAATTAAATGTGAACACAGTTGACATGCTTATCCAACTATTAGTAGATACAAACCAGTAGGGATAATGGCTTATGAAAAATAGATCTTGACCATCTCTGTAACCTTTTAGTTTTGGATTTTGATTTTAACAAGATAAAATTTAGGATGGTTGGATGGCGTTGCCAACTTGATGGACTTGAGTTTGAGTAAGCTCCAGGAGTTGGTGATGGACAGGGAAACCTGGCATGCTGCAGTCCATGGGGTAGCAAAGAGTTGGACATAACTGAGCGACTGAACTGAACTGAACTGAAAAGTACAGTAGAGCATTTTGGGGTGAAATCTTAAAAAAGTGAGAAACAAGTCAAAAAGACTTACTGTCTTCATCAGGTTCCATGAATCAACAGCATTATGAGGCTGTATTAATAGATGTTCAATATAGACTAGGCAACAGGCTTGCTCCATTTTGCGAAGGTCAAAAGGACCTGAACTGACCCTGTTCTTGCTTTGACATTTTAAAGACTCTATGGTGGGGATGTGTTCAGAGTGGAAGTACCAGGATGGTGAACCGTCAAAACCTCAATGTCCTCCAGCATTTAAAGCAACAAGAGATCTTTAGTTTCAGGAAAGTTCAGAGAGGAAATATGAAAAATATTGCAAATTGGCTCACTCAATACCTCTTCTAATCCCCCTCTACCATAGTTTCCCATACTAAGAGTCTTATAATCACAAAATCACATTTCCTAGATTCTCCTGAATCAAAGTTTCTGTGTGTGATTGTGGCTTCACCAACCAGACGTACTTGCCTCTTAAATTTGAGAGAGAGGTGCTGTGAATAAAGGAGTAGAATCTTCGAGGAAAACTATGGCAGAGGTTCTACTCTTTGTTGTCCAAAATCATAGGTGCTGAGTGATAGGTAGCAGTATTCATAGAATTTTTGCTGGAACAGCCCCACGGTGGGCTTTGGCCTTCAGTTTAGCTGTGCAGTATCCAAGGTTGAGTTCCTTGCACTTCTAAGACATTCTGTAAGTTATCTGGCAACCGGTAACAAAAAGCCTTTCTTGTTTGAGCTAGCTAGAGTGGATTCTATTATCTATGAGAGTAAGAACTCTGACTGACAAAGGCATATCAGACCAATGGATTGGTGCTATGAGAATAATGATTTCATCAAAGCTGACCAATGATGAAATGAATATGCTTCAGAAAGATCATTAGTCGTGCTCAATTATGATGGAGCAGTCACTTGGTGGGGACAAAAGCATCAAGATTTGGTTAGATGAGACAACTTGGAAGTCTCCTGCTGATGACCTAAGTTTGTATTGGTATGCTGCTAAGTCACTTCAGTCGTGTCCGACTCTGTGCGACCCTATAGATGACAGCCCACCAGGCTACCCCGTCCCTGGGATTCTCCAGGCAAGAACACTGGAGTGGGTTGCCATTTCCTTTTCCAATGCATGAAAGTGAAAGTGAAGTCACTCAGTCATGTCCAACTCCTAGTGACCCCATGAACTGCAGCCTACCAGGCTCCTCCATCCATGGGATTTTCCAGGCAAGAGTACTGGAGTGGGGTGCCATTGCCTTCTCCTGTATTGGTATACAAAGAAAGTATTCGATTATCTGATCAAAAGTATTCTCACTTTGATGTGAATGGCACATAGACTTTAACCTCTGCTGAGTCATATAAAAGGGCTATTTAATTCATATTAATACCATTGTGAAACTAGACAGCAAAGATGTTTGAGGAAAGAGTACTTTTCATTACTTTGTATGAACTCTGGATAGTCCCCTGACCACCTTACTTCATTTCTTCATGGTTTCAAATAGACGAGTCTAGCACTTAGACAAGTATTCATAATGTATTGGCTTGGTCAAAAAATTCATTCAGGTTTTTCTGTACTCTCTTAGCGAAAAACCTAACAAATTTTTTGGCCAACCCAATATTTAATTACTCAATACTTGTGCAAAATGGAAAGGAAATAAAAGCACTTAGGACATAAAATATTACTATATATTGAGACTCAGCTGACTTGAACCAATCGTTCAAGGCCATATTAATAAATAACTGATGCTCTCCATTGAAACCCATTGTGTGTTTCTTTCAGTTCAGTTCAGTCACTCAGTTGTGTCCGAATCTTTGCGACCCCATGAACCGCAGCATGCCAGGCGTCCCTGTCCATCACCAACTCCTGGAGTACACCCAAACTCATGCCCATTGAGTCGGTGATGTCATCCAACCATCTCATTCTCTGTCATCCCTTTCTCCTGCCCTCAATCTTTCCCAGCATCAGGGTCTTTTCAAATGAGTCAGCCCTTCACATCAGGTGGCCAAAGTATTGAAGTTTCAGCTTCAACATCAGCCCTTCTGATGAATACCCAGGACAGATCTCCTTTAGGATGGACTGGTTGGATCTCCTTGCAGTCCAAGGGACTCTCAAGAGTCTTCTCCAACACCACAGTTCAAAAGCATCAATTTTTCGGTGCTCAGCTTTCTTTATAGTCCAACTCTCACATCCATACATGACTGCTGGGAAAACAATAGCCTTGACTAGATGGACCTTTGTTGGCAAACTAATGTCTCTGCTTTTTAATATGCTGTGTAGGTTGGTCATAGTTTTTCTTGCAAGGAGTAAGCGTCCTATAATTTCATGGCTGCAATCACCATCTAAAGTGATTTTGGAGCCCCCAAATATAAAGTCAGTCAATGTTTCTTCATCTATTTCCCATGAAGTTATGGGACTGAATGACATAATCTTAGTTTTCTGAATGTTGAGCTTTAAGCCAATTTTTTCACTCTCTTCTTTCACTTTCATCAAGAGGCTCTTTAGTTCTTCACTTGCTGCCATAAGGGTGGTGTCATCTGCATGTATGACGTTATTGATATTTCTCCCGGCAATCTTGATTCCAGCTTGTGCTTCCTCCAGCCCAACGTTTCTCATGATGTACTCTGAATATAAATTAAATAAGCACGGTGACAATGTACAGCCTTGACGTACTCCTTTCCCTATTTGGAAGCAGTCTGTTTTTCCATGTCCAGTTCTAACTGTTGCTTCCTGACCTGCATATAGGTTTCTCAAGAGGCAGGTCAGGTGGTCTGGTATTCCCATCTCTTTCAGAATTTTCCACAGTTTATTGTGATCCACACAGTCAAAGGCTTTGGCATAAACAATACAGCAGAAATAGATGTTTGTTTTTTTTTTTCCTGGAATTATCTTGCTTTTTCAATGATCCAGCAGATGTTGGCAATTTGATCTCTGGTTCTTCTGCCTTTTCCAAAACCAGCTTGAACATCTGGAAGTTCATGGTTCACATATAGTTGAAGCCTGGCTTGGAGAATTTTGAGAATTACTTTACTAGCATGAGATTAAGTGCAATTGTGGAGCAGTTTGAACATTCTTTGGCATTGCCTTTCTTTGGGATTGGAATGAAAACTGACCTTTTCCAGTCCTGTGGCCACTGCTGAGTTTTCCAAATTTGCTGGCATATTGATTACAACACTTTCACAGCATCATCTTTCAGGATTTGAAATAGCTCAACTGGAATTCCATCACCTCCACTAGCTTTGTTCATAGTGCTGATTCTTAAGGCCCATTTGACTTCAAGGATGTCTGGCTCTAGGTTAGTGATCACACCATCATGATTATCTGGGTCATGAAAATCTTTTTTGTACAGTTCTTCTGTGTATTCTTGCCACCTCTTCTAGACATCTTCTGCTTCTGTTAGGTCCATACCATATCTGTCCTTTATCGAGCCCATCTTTGCATGAAACCTTCCCTTGGTATCTCTAATTGTCTTGAAGAGGTCTCTAGTCTTTCCCATTCTATTATTTTCCTCTATTTCTTTGCATTGATCACTGAGGAAGGCTTTCTTATCTCTCCTTGCTTTTCTTTGGAACTCTGCATTCAGATGCTTAGATCTTTCCTTTTCTCCTTTGCTTTTCACTTCTCTTCTTTTCATAGCTATTTGTAAGGCCTCCTCAGACAGCCATTTTGTTTTTTTGCATTTCTTTTCCATGGGGATGGTCTTGATCCCTGCCTCCTATACAATGTCATGAACCTCCATCCATAGTTCATCAGGCACTCTGTCTATCAGATCTAGTCCCTTAAATCTATTTCTCACTTCCATTGTATAATGTAAGGGATTTGATTTAGGTCATACCTGAATGGTCTAGTGGTTTTCCCCACTTTCTTTAATTTAAGTCTGAATTTGGCAATAAGGAGTTCATGAACTGAGCCACAGTCAGCTCCCAATCTTGTTTTCACTGACTGTATAGAGCTTCTCCATCTTTGGCCTCAAAGAATATAATCAATCTGATTTCCATGTTGGCCATCTGGTGATGTCCATGTGCAGAGTCTCCTCTTGTGTTGTTGGAAGAGGGTGTTTGCTATGACCAGTGCATTCTCTTGGCAAAACTCTATTAGCCTTTGCCCTGCTTCATTCTGTACTCCAAGGCCAAATTTGCCTGTCACTCCAGGTGTTTCTTGACTTCTTACATTTGCATTCCAGTCCCCTATAATGAAAAGGACATCTTTTTTGGGTGTTAGTTCTAGAAGGTCTTGTAGGTCTTCATAGAAACATTCAACTTGAGCTTCTTCAGCATTACCGGTTGGGGCATAGACTTGGATTACCGTGATATTGGATGGTTTGCCTTGGACTAACAGAGATTATACTGTCGTTTTTGAGATTGCATCCAAGTACTGCATTTTGGACTCTTTTGTTGACTATGATGGCTACTCCATTTCTTCTAAGGTATTCTTGCCCACAGTAGTAGATATAATGGTCATCTGGTTTAAATTCACCCATTCCAGTCCATTTTAGTTTGCTGATTCCTAAAATGTCAACATTCACTCTTGCCATCTCCTGTTTGACCACTTCCAATTTGCCTTGATTCATGGACCTAACATTCCAGGTTCCTATGCAATATTGCTCTTTACAGCATCGGACCTTGCTTCTACCACCAGTCATATCCACAACTGGGTGTTGATTTTGCTTTGGCTCCATCCCTTCATTCTTTCTGGAGTTATTTCTCCACTGATCTCCAGTAGCATATTGGGCACCTACCGATCTAGGGAGTTCATCTTTCAGTGTCCTATCTCTTTCCCTTTCCATACTGTTCATGAGGTTCTCAAAGCAAGAATACTGAAGTGGTTTGCCATTCCCTTTTCCAGTGGACCACATTCTGTTAGACCTTTCCACCATGGCCCATCCATCTTGAGTGGCCCCACAGGGCATGGCTTAGTTTCATTGAGTTAGTCAAGGCTGTAGTCCTTTGCCTCTTTGCAGTCCTTTGCATTTCTTTACCTCTCTCCAATCTTTATTTGCAAAAATCTCACCTCCTCTTTGGGCTTTCATAAATGCCATATCTCATGATTTTTTTCTTAGACACTGCAAACTCATTTCATCCTTAAAATCTTTATATTTGCTGTTCCCTCTGACTGGAATCCTTTCCCCTAAGACACAGGCATGAATAACTCCTCTTCATTCAGGTGTCAGCTCAGTGTCATTCTGTAGCAAGAAAGGCCTCTCCACTCTAACTTAAATACCAACCCTAGTGAATGAAGAATCCGCCTGCAATGCAGGAGACACAGGCAGATGCAGGTTCTATCTCTGGGTTGGGAAGATCCCCTGGAGGAAGAAATGGAAACCCACTCCAGTATTCTTGCCTGGGAAATCCCATAGACAGAGAATCCTGGCCGGCTACAGTTCATGGGGTCACAAGAGTCGGACACTACTAAGCATGTGTGTGGCAACAGCAGTGGTAGTCTCTCCTACTACTCCATTCGATTTTTAAATCTTACTTGTCACTATCTAAAATACTATCAGGACCTAAAACCACCCTACTTACTTGTTTTCGTGTTTGGTGTCTGTCTCCCTCATCTAAAATACTATCAGGACCTAAAACCACCCTACTTACTTGTTTTCATGTTTGGTGTCTGTCTCCCTCATTAGAAAGTAAATTCCAATAGGCTAGGGAATTCATTTACTTTTTACTACTCTATCTCAGAATGTTAAGTAGTGGTTGACCTATAGTAGAGCTTCATAAATTTTTGCTGAAGGAAAGAAGGAAAAAATGGATATATTCTCTCATTGGGATGTCATGTTCCCCTTCTCTGAACCCCGCTGCATTGTGCTTATCATTTTTTAAGATAAGATTAATATTCTGCCTTCCATATGACAATAATAACTATGCCTTACTTACTTTTGATTTCTCCTATGATTTGTACCATCTAATACAGGGTCAATATATGCCAAATTAGACATGGTCAACAACTCTTGATAAGTTCTTTATCATACCTATATACGAATAGGAGATAAACCAGCATTTCAAATATCAAGGTTTGTATGTGACTATCTGTGGTTTGAACAGAACTGCAAATCAAAGAGTATCAAATATAATGGGGGATATAAATCATATGAGAAGTAAACAAATACAGATCTTCCTTAACTCATGAATGAATTATGTCCTGATAACCCACTGTAAATTGAAAATATCATAAATTGAAAATGCATTTAATACACCTCACCTACTGAACACTATAGCTTAGCATAGCCTCCTTTAAACATGCTCAGAACACTTACATTGGCCTGCAGTTGGGCAAACCATCTAACACAAAGTCTATTTTATAATGATGTGCTATATATCTCATGCAATTGATTGAATACTGTACTGAAAGTGAACAACAGAATGGCTGTGTGGGTACAAAATGGCTCTAAGTATATGAGTTGAGATCATGTGGCTGGCCAGGAGCTGCAGTGGAGGCCTCTGCCCAGCATCATGAAAGAGTATGGGACCACACAGTGCTAGCCTGGGAAAAGATCAAAATTCAAAGTACAATCTCTACTAAACGTGTTTTACTTTTGTGCCATCATAATGTTGAACCGTTGTAAACCAGGGCCTGTCTGTAGACCCATATATTTAACAGTTCTTATTAAAGGTCAGTGTGATGGTTAAATTTATGTGTCAACTTGGAGGACGATTTTAGATGAGAATAACATTTAAATCAGTGAATTCTGAGTAAAGCCAACTGCCCTCTCTAATGTTGGTCAGCCTCATCCAGTCACTTCAAGGTGTGAGTAGTACAAAAAGACCAGCTTTCTTGAGCAGGAGGAAATATTCCCACAGAGTGCCTTTGGACTGGAACTGCAACATCAGCTCTCCAGGTCTCAAGACTGCTGGCCCACACTGCAGATTTAAACTTATAAGCCTGCATAATCATGCAAGCAATCCTTTAAAATCAATGTCTTTCTGTATGTATATACATGCACACAAACATCTTACTGGTTCTCTGGAGTACCCTAGTGAATACAGTAGGCATTTAATTTATTTGCTCCACTCATTTCATTGGTGGCCAAATTCACTCTTTTGGCTCATGATTTCTTGTTTTCCTGTGAGAATGAGAATGTCCCTGGAGGAGCAAATACCTGAAGTCTTACTAGGCATTTATATTTCTGCAAATGACTCTCAAATCTATAATTCTTTAGGACAAGTTTTGACAAGAGAAGGGAAGCAAAGGAGAAACGAGGTTGACAGAGAGTGATCCTCCAAGTCTTGGCACTCTTTGTTAAATGGAGTTTGATAAAATATTGGCTGTAACCTGATTTAATCTATGAAAGAGGTTTTAGATATATTGTGCTTTACATCCAAAATGCTTAAAACTACAATTTCATCATTTGGACCTAGTCACAGCTAATACTTATACTAATTGACCAAACCATTACAGTTACTACTTCCCAGAATAATGTAGTCTTTACACCCCAGAGAAAAGCCTAAGGACATCCAGGAAGAAGTCTTATGCCATTAGAGTGATGGAACATTTATCAGGCTTTCACAGAGCACTAGACTGGCTGGGACGCTCAGGAGACATACACTTTGCTTATACACAGCCTTATTTGAAAGGAAAATGGCAGAACTCTGCTAAATCACTCTCTATTAAAGAAGCAAATGAAAATTTTAATTCAGCTGATTGAATTCTATGAAGCTTGTCAATTTGAGGGGTGTACGTCCCTTGAGAGGCAAAAGTCTATCTGGCCTCATTCTGTAATGAGCAGGCTAAATGGGATCTTCTACTATGATGTAGTCTGAAATATTTGCTCTCCCAAATTTAGAGAGAGACCCTTGACTGCCTAGAGCCCCTAACTGTGGCAGCCCACCTCATTCACCCTTCAGGTTTCCCTCATCTTCCCCGGTTCCCACAATGAACATCTTTGCTTCCTGCTGCTAGAATTGAAATTCGCTTTTTAGGGGCAGATAATATGTGCATAAATTTAGAGTCAGGACAATTTAAATTTTCATAGAGGTTTTCTCCTCACTGTCTGTGAACTCACAACATGCTCTCCAATCCATTTACCTCTCACTGTCTCTCTTGCCACCACTCTGCATCTCACCCTATCTCTCCTGTGAGCCACTGAAATATTCTAACTGGTCTTTGGGTCTCCGCTTTTAATTCTATGCAATTCTTTCTCCACAAATCAGCCAGCTATCGCCTTTTTAAGTTTAAATCAGATCTTGAGCAGTTCAATTCAGTTGCTCAGTCATGTCCCACTCTTTGCGACCCCATGGACTGTGGCATGCCAGGCTTCCCTGTCCATCACCAGCTCCCGGGGCTTGCTCAAACTCATGTCCATCGAGTCAGTGACCATCCAACCATCTCATGCTCTGTCCCCTTCTCCTACTACCTTCAATATTTTCCAGCATCTGGGTCTTTTCTAATGAGTCGGTTATTCGCATCAGGTTGTCAAAGTACTGGAGTTTCAGCTTCAGCATTAGTTCTTCCAATGAATATTCAGGACTGATTTCCTTTAGGATGGACTGGTTGGATCTCCTTGCTGTCCAAGGGAATTTCAAGAGTCTTATCCACCACCACAGTTCAAAAACATCAATTCTTTGGTGCTCAGCTTTCTTTATAGAACAACTCTCACATCCATACATGACTACTGGAAAAACCATAGCTTTGACTAGATGGACCTTTGTCGGCAAAGTAATGTTTCTGCTTTTTAATATCTTGATGCTTCTCTGCTGAAAACCTTTCATGACTTCCCATTTCACTCAGAGCAAAATCCACAGTCCATCCATGTAAACAAGCCCCTTTGGCATCTCCTACTCTGATACTTGCTCTCCCCATTATCCAATTCTAACTCAAATTCACATTCACTTCCTCTCTTTTCAAAGTCATTCTCCCCTTAGAGCTATTGTTATTCTTACTTCCTGAATAAACTCTGTCATGAAATCTTACACAGGGCAGCTGTTTTCCTCTTGTTTATTCTGAAAGAGATGGGAATACCAGAGCACCTGACCTGCCTCTTGAGAAATCTATATGCAGGTCAGGAAGCAACAGTTAGAATTGGACATGGAACAACAGACTGGTTCCAAATAGGAAAAGGAGTACGTCAAGGCTGTATGTTATCACCCTGCTCATTTAACTTATATGCAGAGTACATCATGAGAAACAATGGGCTGGAAGAAGCACAAGCTGGAATCAAGATTGACAGGAGAAATATCAATAATCTCAGATATGCAGATGACACCACCCTTATGGCAGAAAGTGAAGAGGAACTAAAAAGCCTCTTGATGAGAGAGAAAGAGTTGGCTTAAAGGTCAACATTCAGAAAACGAAGATCATGGCATCCGGTCCCATCACTTCATGGCAAATAGATGGGGAAAGAGTGGAAACAGTGTCAGACTTTATTTTGGGGGGGCTCCAAAATCACTGCAGATGGTGATTGCAGCCATGAAATTAAAAGACGCTTACTCCTTGGAAGGAAAGTTATGACCAACCTAGATAGCATATTCAAAAGCAGAGACATTACTTTGCCAACAAAGGTCCATCTAGTCAAGGCTATGGTTTTTTCTGTGGTCATGTATGGATGTGAGAGTTGGACTGTGAAGAAAGCTGAGCACCCAAGAATTGATGCTTTTGAACTGTGGTGTTGGAGAGGACTCCTGAGAGTCCCTTGGACTGCAAGGAAATCCAACCAGTCCATCCTAAGGGAGATCAGTCCTGGGTGTTCATTGGAAGGACTGATGCTGAGGTTGAAACTCCAATACTTTGGCCACCTCATACGAAGAGCTGACTCATTGGAAAAGACCCTGATGCTGGGAAGGATTAGGGGCAGGAGGAGAAGGGGATGACAGAGGATGAGATGGCTGGATGGCATCACTGACTCGATGGACATGAGTTTGAGCAAACTCTGGGAGTTGGTGATGGACAGGGAGGCCTGGCGTGCTGCAGTTCATGGGGTCACAAAGAGTCAGACATGACTGAGCAACTGAACTGAACTGATTCTCAGCCCCAGTGTTTTCTTCTCAAAAGCAGCTAAGTCTCCACCACTGTCTTTCACATAACTTTGTCTATTTTATTTGGCTGCACTGTGTGTCTGTGCGATCTCAGTTCCTTGACCAGAAATTGAACAAGGGCCCTTGGCAGTGAGAACTCAGAGTCTTAGCCATTGGACTGCCAGGGATTTCTTTCTATTGTTCTTGTATAACTTGTAATGAAGTGAAATTTCTATTTGTTCTGTCTCTTGCTTCAGGAATGAAAGCTCTTTGTGAGGAGATACCAAATCTGTTTGCTCACTGCTGTATCTTCAAGGCCTTGAAGAGCATCTTGTATACAGTATGTACTCAGTAAATAACCGCTTAGTAAATTTAAAAAACCAATGATCTTCAGTAAGTGGTTAAGAGCTTAGGCCCTTAGAAACAGACTGCCAGGATTTGAATCCTGGTTCACTGCTTCCCTGGTGCCTCAGACGGTAAAGAATCCACCTGCCAATGCAAGAGACCTGGGTTTGACCGCTGGGTTAGGAAGATCCTGTGGAGAAGAGAATGGCTACCCTCTCCAGATTTCTGGCCTAGAGAATTCCATGGACAGAGGAGCCTGGAGGGCTACAGTCCATGGGGCTGCAAAGAGTTGGACACCACTGAGCAGCTTTCTTTTTTTTTTTCTCCACTGGTCACCAGTCCAGTGCCCTTGGGTAAGGTGCTTACCTTTTCCATGTCCTGGTTTTATTATCTTCAAAAATGGTAATATAAATAAAAGTTACTGTGTAAGGCTGATGGGATAATCAAATGAGTTAATATACATAAAGTACTTAAAACATTGGCTCATAGTATGTGGTATATAAGGGTTTCATCATTAATATCATTATTATTGCTGCTACTATTACTACTACTACTGCTGCTGCTGCTGCTGCTAAGTCACTTCAGTCGTGTCCGACTCTGTGCGACCCCATAGACGGCAGCCCACCAGGCTCCCTCGTCCCTGGGATTCTCCAGGCAAGAACACTGGAGTGGGTTTCCATTTCCTTCTCCAATGCAGGAAAGTGAAAAGTCAAAGGAAGTTGCTCAGTCGTGTCCAACTCTTAGCGACCCCGTGGACTGCAGCCTACCAGGCTCCTCTGTCCATGGGATCTTCTATAACCAACTAAATCGTATGGTTCTGATGAAATCAAATAAGTTAAAGGAGGTGGAAATAATTCCCCAACTATAATTTCTAAAGTATAGTTATTCTTAACAAAATATAGAGCACTATAGATATCTTAGAAATTGTTACTTCAGTTTATCATTGGATTAATCTGTTGACCCTTAGGTTGCTTACATTTTAAAAGAGACTGCCAATCCAAATAGGCAAATAATAAGCAGTGAGGGATATGTGGGAGAAATAATTCTGGACAGAAGAAAATATCATTCTTCACATTATACCACTGGTGATATCTGAGTTAAATAAGGCCACTTTTTAATATTGGCCCAATCACTTTCTTAAGAATGTAAATTCAGAACATTACAGAGATGTAATATATAGAAATATTTTAATGGAGAATAGCTATTGCACAGTGAAAGACATGAACGTATGTTTTAGGTATCCGAGCATTATTTCTAGATATGATTCGTTATAAAGTCTTATATTCATGAGTCCGTTATTTACACACACTGACTAACATAGAGACAGAACTTTAAACTATTACACCAGAAAGGACTTCTTTTGTACTGTGACTTATAAAAATATGTCTCGTGCAGTGGGGAAATTCTGGTGGACTACAGATAACTTCTCAATATGGCTCCATGTGACTAAATTCACTCAGTATGACTAAAAACAGAATGTTATTTCCCTGGTGCTGTGTGACAAAGGAGAATTTTCAAGATATATATGTATGTATGCCGGTAGCACCATGTGCCATGTGGGACCTTAGTTCCCCCACCAGAGATCAAGCCAGCACCCCCTGGATTGGAAGGCAGATTCTTAAACACTGGACCACCAGGGAAGTCCCAAGAGTGTATTTTTAAGTAGAATAGTAGTATAGGAAGAGCTGCAATGTTTGAGTCACAGGTCCACTATAATTTGGCAGTTTCATCATAGCTAAGATCATTTGCTGTGTTTGATGGAAACATAATACACTATTTTGGGTGTTCTTATCCCGTCTAATAACATTTGGGAGTCAGTAGCAATAGAATTTGGGGTCAAATGTTCTGTGATGTAATGTTTGTTCACATATTTCTCGACTTAATTTGGCTAGAGTCTGAGAAGAAAGTTAAAATCTTCCAGCTTTAGTCATTTCCAGTTTTACTTAATATTTTGAGTTTCAGTGTTTAAAAAAAAAATGTGCATTGTCAAATGCTGAAGTGGACAACATTAGATCTATATATAAAGAAAAACTTTCAATATCTTTGGACCATGAAATTTGTGCACCTTATTTTATGTCCTTGGATATATTCTAGTGTCTCCTAGCTTATAGTCTATGGGAACTGGAATAGAATTTATATTTTACTGTTGGGTGAAGATTATACAAATCTTAATTATGTTGAATTGGTTCATAGTACTTTTCAGGTCCACTGTATCCTTCTACTTCTCTGTATATTCATCCTATTAATTTTGAGAGCTTGATATTGAAACTCCAACTAAAAGTATTAATTTATGTACTTGAAAAATAATTATAATATATAGTAGAACTATAAAGTCTCCTGTAAATATGTTATTATGCTTTCATAATTTAAAACATGAAAAAGAAAGAGAAAAAAAAAGAAGTTCAAAGATTAGACATACATTTAAATATGTATTGAAACTAGAGGAATTGGCCTCCAGAAATTTTCCACCTTCTTTTTAAGTACTCTGCTACCAGAATATAGAAGAAAGACATTGATTTTAGAGTCAGCTGACCTATACTTGAGTCCTGGATTTTCCACTCACCAACTCAGTAACCCTGGGCAAGTAACTTCAACACTGAAACTCAATTTTTTTATCTATATGATGGGGAAGATAATGCCTACTTTTCAGGATAAATATGAGTTAATAATCCATATAAAATTCTTGACACCTAGTAGGTCCCTAATAAATAGCAGCTATTAAAGCTGCTTTAGCATTGAAAATCAATAAATATAAATCAGGACATTAACAGAATAAATGAAGGAAGCTATATGATCATTTCAATAGATATAACAAAATCATTTGATTAAACTCAACCCTCTCTCATCATAAAAAATTCTCGGCCAACTAGGAATCCAAGGGAATTTCCCTGTAAGAGAAATGACATCTATCTAAAAATCTACAGGTAATGTAGATTTTTCTGCAAAGTTGGCCACCTATAATTCTCACATTTATTTAAATGCATATTACTCCTCCAAAAAGGGGTGGGGCCTATTTTCTCTCCTTAAATTTAAGCTGGCACTGTGGCTTCGGTTGAACAATACATTTCGTCTTATAAGTGTTCCTGTATGTCTTCTGGGCTAGACTTTAAGAGGCCTTACAGCTTCTGTTTTGGCTTGCTTGAAATGCTCTTATAGACCTGTAAGAAAGTCTTGCCGACTTACTGAAAGATGGGAGAAAATGTGCAGAGAAAGGCCCTGAGGTTTAATGAAGAAAGGCCTGGCTGCTCTAGCACCCCAGCTGAGCCAAATCTTGAACTGCATGTTATGGTGAAAGCATCCACATGAGTTATCCCAAGAAAAACTAGCAAAGGAAGCCCCTAGCTGATACACAGATTTGTGAGTAACAATAAATCAGTATGGTTTTTAGCCACTAAGTTTTGTGTTAGATTGTTAAACAGTTATAGATAACAGCACACTAGTGAAATATAGAATTTCACACTAGTGAAATATAGAATTCTTTTCTCCTAAGACCAAGGCAAGCATATTGATTCTCACCAGTTCTAGTGACAGTGATCATAGATCCAAATGTAAAATTTATACATTTTCTAGAACACTTAAGAGAATATATTTGCAACCTTTGGTGTAAGTGAAGGTTTATCAAATCAGATACAAAAAGCACTAACTATACACGGAAAAAAATAATGTGATGCATTAAAAATTAAATATTCTGCTCTTTAAAGAAATAGTTAAAAAATAAACAATGGATAAATAAACTATGGTATGTCTGGACAATAGAATATTACTTAGTGCTAAAAAAGAAATGAACTATTATGTCACAAAAAGACATCAAGGAACCTTGAGGTGGTATAGTTGCTATACCTCAAGTCGTGTCTGTTTCTTGTGACCCTATGGACTGTAGCCTGCTAGGCTCCTCTGTCCATGGGATTCTCCAAGCAAGAATACTGGAATGGATTGTCATTTCCTTCTCCAGGAAATCTTCCCAACCCAGGAATTGAACCCAGGTCTCCTGTATTGCAGGCAAAATCTTTACTGACTGAGCTATGCGGGAAGACACATATTAGTAAGTGAAAGAAGCCAAACTGGAAAGGTACTCCAACTATATGACATTCTGGAGAAGGCAAAACTGAGACAGCAGTTATCAAGAGTTAGAGGAGGGAAGGAGGATGAAGGCAGAGCATTAGGGATTTTTAAGGCAGTGAAACTGCTCTGTATAATGTTAAAATGGTGGATGTGTGTGTGCATGTGCTAAGTAGCTTCAGTCATGTGTGACTCTTTGCAACTCCATGGGCTGTAGCTCCTTAGGTTCCTCTGTCCATGGGGTTTCCCGGGCAAGAATACTGGAATGGGTTGCCATGTCCTCCTCCAGGGGACTTTCCAGACCCAGGGATCAAACTCACATCTCTTATGTCTACCTGCATTGACAGGTGGGTTCTTTAAGACTAGTGCCACCTGGGAAGCCCCAAATTGTGGATATGTCATTATAAATTTGTCCAAACTCATATAATGTACAACACCAAGAGTGAAACTAAATGTAAACTTTAGACTCCGGATGATAATGATGTGTCAAAGTAGGTTCATCAGTTGTAACAAATGTACCACTCTAGTGGGGGATGTTGATAATGTGGGGGTCATACAGTGGAATGCTAGATAGGAATTTTAAAAAATGAACAGTTATATGCAACAATTTAGTTGATTTGCACTGAGCATTGAGTTAAAGGAGCCAGAAAAATAAAAAAGTAAACCATTTATATGATTCCATCTATATTATGTACAAAAACAGGAAAAATAAATCCCTGGTAATAAAAATCCAAACACAGTTGTATTGGTGGCTCAGACAGTAAAGAATCCGCCTGCAATGCAGGAGACCTGGGTTTGATCCTTGGGCTGGGAAGATCCCCTGGAGGAGGGCATGGCAACCCACTCCAGTATTCTTGCCTGGAGACTCCCCATGGAAAGAGGAGCCTGGCAGGTTATAGTCCATGGGGTTGCAAAGAGCCAGACACCACTGAACGACTAAGCACAGCATAGGAATTGACTGGATAGGGGAACAAGGGTGCTTTCTGAGGTGATGGGTATAATCTATGTTCTTCATTATGTAGTAATTACACAGGTATTTGTAACTATCAAATTTAATCCAATGGTACACTTAAAATATATGCATTTACTATATGTTAATTTTACAATAACAGAAAAGGACAAAGGTAAATAAGGGAAATTGTGATTGTTGGAGGCATGATTATTTTTATTTTTACACAGTGCTGAAGTTATAACCTAAATATCCTTTGTCTTTACGATACTTACTGTGTCATTCCATACAGATCTATCACACACACACACACACACACACACACACAATGAAGAAAGCTATCAACTCCATATTTCATGGGTTTGCTTCCATTCTTCATCTTAACAAAATTCTCATTTCATCAATACTGCCATTACAAATGGTTTTTGTGGAGGAATATAACTGTATTTTTTTAAAAGTGATGCATAACAGTCTTTCCAGGTCCTGGATTATGGCATAATTGTATTTGTGTTGAGTGTAACCAACTAGTTGGGCTTTATCAAGCATGTTACTTTACCTTCCTAAGCCTTGGTTTCCTCACTTGTAAAATGAAAAGGGTTGATTGCTAACATTGTATAGTATTTCTACAAAATACATTAAATATTGACTAGGGATTTAACAGAAGGGCACAAAGGAACACATACATTTGGGGCACTAGACTGTGGGAAGCCACTAAAGGCAGTTTTTGCCAACCCTAACTTGGAGGTGACTTGTAGAGAAAGAGGGAGCAAAAGCATGACATTGTCCTTGGACACCACTTCTTGCCTCACATGGGTTGCTAAAGAGATGAGGAAATTCAAGTTAACTACTATAAACTATCTCCTTTATTTTAACATCATCAACACTTGGATATTCAGGAGGAGATTCAAGTTGAACAAAACCAGACCCACCCATTTTCTGCAACGGTTTGAGGGTCACAGTAATAGAGATTCAGTTATTTTAAGCTATAATTGAATTCTATGTTGTTACTACTATTTACTTCCCACATACACAAATACTTAAAAAGGAACAAGGTAAACCAGAAGTGAACAAGAATAATAAGCACATTAAGTGAACAAGGAAGATAAGCAGAATATCACCTCCATGTGATTGCCCTTAGTTTAACTCTTCTCCAGATAATGTGAAAGGACAAAGAAGGAGGGGTACATGTTAGGTATGTGTGTGTATAGGGGCAGTGTAAGTAACAATGCTTGATGCTGCTTGAACTGATTTTTCTGAACTGTTTGCATCCATGTTTCCCTTCAATTATGGTTTCTATAGTGTTGATCCTTTTTATAGCATTCTAGTATATCCTTTAGATTCAATTAAACTTCATAGAATGTATAAAATATTATTTAATCAATCCTACAATTTCACTCCTAATTAACAGTCTCTTCATGGCCTGTGGTTGTCAGGTAATCAGTCTGTAATTCACCAAGAATCTTCACAGAGCCCGCAGCACTGGGCTGGCTCTTGAAGGTCCGTAATCAAGGTTAACGAGGTCTCCATCCCTAAAGAACTCACAGCTTGAATTAAAAGGTGGCTCTTTGTCTACATATATTTGGAGGAGAATTCTATCTAACCAGCACATGAAACATAGTTTTGCACATGGACTTGGGGAAACTGGTTGCGGACGCCAGTATTGGCATCTGCAAATCCTTTTTTTTTTTTTTTTTTTGACATTTGGCTACTGCTAAGGACTATTGGCTCTTGGGTTTACAGAGGGATAGGAAAGTGAAAAGCTAGGGAAAGTGGCTTGACATGTTGATCTTAAATATATCTGTCTATGACATCTAGATAGATTAATGAATGAAAAGTGGGTTTATTTGAATGATTTGGATAAATGCTTTCAGTTGATCATGAAGAGAAAATCAGATCAAACCAATTTCAGGGAAATAACCCACATGCTACATGGTTAGAAATGGCAACACAACTTAAACCAATATTAAAAGGATCCTCCAAGGAATTATGAGAAGGAAAAGAAACTTAGTCCAGTTTATGATGTAAAATGACATTTGCATTTCTAGTTTTCAAGATCTCAGGAAAATCAAAGCAGAAAGCTAGCTCCTTAGCTACATCAAGGGAAAGACTGACTGAGGAAAAATACGATCAAGGCAGAGCCATCTGTGGCAATTTAATGATGATTTCAGGCTTGTACTGAAAACACACTTAATAAAAAATTAAGAGCTAAAGGGAAGACAATTTCAAAGGGATTTTCACATTGAAAAAAAGTATCTGTGTATGTAGATACAATTAACTGTTGATTAGATTTTAATTCTCTTGAAACAAGATGTCTTGGTGGAGTTGGGAAGACCTAAGAAAACAAACTTCAATAAGGCCTTTATTTGTTCTTATTTGAGGCAAATAAAAAAATCACTTCCCTACCTCTTAATTGACATCTCTGTCATATTAGGCAAAAATGAAGAGACTCAGCTGAAAAAAAAAAACAAAAACAAGAAGTTGTAGACATTTTAAACTCAGTTATACCAAATCATTTGTTGAAAGTGTTTTTTAGCACATTAGTGTATGAATGAAAATGCTAGTGTTCTCTCATTTTGAGAAGTTTGGCCCTAACACTTAGTGAGGTGGGACTTGCCCTGAGTCAAGTGCACACAATGCCCTACAGCCTGTGGAGGGTAGTCCGGAACTCTGGGAACTCTGTGGTCAAGGTTATAGTCCTCTCCTACTTTTGGAAGTAGATAACTCCAAGCATGATACAAAATAGGACATGAGTGGCCTGGTAATTTCAGAGAATTCTCTTTTCCATTGCCAATTGAAGTGAACAAAATAGTAACTTTATGAGTCAGAAATGAGATAGACCCTTTCCTTAGAACACAGAAAAATTAGTCAAAATAATTTCCCTGGGTAAAAATCTTACTTCTGTGAGTAATATCAATAATACTGAGGTCAAGAAGCCTAAAACTGAGCTGCTTATTTAATATACTCAACAAGTGATATATTACAATAAAACAAAAATTAATATTCTGATTCAGTTAGCAGCTATTCATTGGGGAACCTTTCAAACTTGATTGGTGCTGTCACCGTTCATTAATGATTTTACTAAGTACCCCAGGGGCATGGTTATGATTTTTTAAAGTCAATGTCTACACTTTAGGTGCTTCCCAGGTGGTTCAGTGGTAAAGAATCTGCCTGTCAATGCAGGAGAGTTGAGTTTGATCCCTAGGTCGGGAAGATCCCTTGGAGAAGGGAATGGCTAACCACTCCAGTATTCTTGCCTGGGAAATCCCATGGACATAGGCACTTGTTTGGAAATTCTAGTATGCGAGGGTAGCAACTTGCATTCCTATGATCGGATCAGCCTCTTTGTTATGTCTGTGCCAAGTAGTAAGGGAGAAAGTGAATCCACATCCAGCCAGGTAGACCAAACATCCATCCAGTCATCCATGGGGTGACAATGGTGTAACAACAGTGCTCTCACATTCCCTTAGAAATGGTTAAGTTAGAGGAATGAGGGGATGGTTAGTTAGCTCATGCTTGGGGCTGGTGCACGAGGATGACCCAGAGGGATGTTGTGAGGAGGGAGGTGGGAGGGGGGTTCATGTTTGGGAATGCATGTACACCCATGGTGGATTCATGTCAATGTATGGCAAAACCAATACAGTATTGTAAAGTAAAATAAAGTAAAAATAAAAATTAAAAAAAAAAAGTTCTAGGCTAAATCCTTCTGCCTCTGTAGCATTTGGGTAGCCATAAATTAAGAGTTTCTGATTATCAAGGGATGTTGGAGAAAAGCAGTCATTAAAATAAAAGGCAGACAGCATAAATACATGGGATCAGTCACTAAATCTACCTCTTCTCAAATATGCACTGGACTGATGCTTAAAATGTCTGCTCTGATGCACAGCAGGGGGTTTGACTGCACCAGACTAATCCTTCAACTGAATGTGTTTTGGCACAGGAATCCCTTAGTGAATAAAATACAGTAAAGGTCCATGAGCACAAGTGAACTGAAGGCCACAACATATGAAGAGTCCAAAAATGTTCAGAGTGTCCCTGCTTCACCCAAGTCTTGGTCATTTGATAAAATTCTGAAATTTATGAAACTTCTCACTAGCATCAGCATTCCTCAATGATTAAAGCCCCAGAGTGAAATCAGCCAATTGGAATGATTTCTGTACATCACAGAGCTGTCACCCATCCTCATTTTAGGATCAGAGATATTTCACAGGTTGAATGAAGCAGATTAGCTTGTTTGGGGAAATAGTTGATGAAACTACTCTTTGTTCAGCTGTAAAAGAAAAAAAAAGGATAACAATGGCACTTACCTCACAAAGTTATGGTATTAAAGAAGTTATTATACATGTAATGCTTAAAATAGTGCCTACCATGAAGTAAGCATTGAAAAGGCATTATCATCACCATTATTATTAAGATTATTTAAGGTTTCCAGGGTTGCTCAGTGGTAAAGAATCTGCCTGCCAATACAGGAGATGCAGGAGACTGAGGTTCGATCCTTGAATCAGGAAGATTCTTGCCTGGATAATCCCATGGACAGAGGAGCCTGGCAGGCTACAGTCTATGGGGTCACAAAGAGTCGGACACAACTGAGCACACACACACACACACACACACAGCCCATTCACACTTATTTTAATAGCTGATATGTTTGACCAAAATCAAATGACAGAAAGTAAATTGTGCAAGTTCTGAGCCCACTTCCTTCAAAGAATTTGCAGTTTACTTTTACGGTCTTGGGAATCCTGTAACCACCTTCATGAGTGAGCACAAGGTTGCTTGCTGGATCATGAGAGGTCACATGGAGGATGTCTTCAGTCATGTTTCCCAGAAGATAGATTCTGGGATGGAGATTTTCGAACAGAAAGTTTACTGTGCTATAGCAACAACTGTGAGGCAGGAATACATGTAGGATTGATCATGGGGAAAGTTAGGCTGCAGTGCAGTTGGAACAGAGGTCTCAGCTGATCCCTTAGGGAGCTCTGAAGCCGAGATGGCTCTTCAAATTTGATTCAGGTTAAGGCAAAGGAGCTGGGCACTTTGATGTCTACATCAACCGCTCATTGGATGAGGGCTGCCCTTAAGGAGGGAGTGTGATCTAGGGCTAGGTAGCTGCTGTTGACATTATGGAGGTAGAGGTTCACCAGAAAGTTGTCAGCAGACAACACTTCTAGTCACTGTGGGAAAAGTGTCTTGGCCTTACAGAGGGGGATCTGGGTTGCATGCCATAGTATTCACTACAGAGGATGCCTAGGATGCCATCCTAGGTCATCCAGGTTCCACTCAATCTACTACCTGACCACAGACACATCAATGAGCCCAGCAGAGATAAAGCAAGCCAGCCAAGATCAGAAAAATATCCTAGAAGACTAACAGAATCTTGAACGATAAGAAATAGTTATGTATTTAAACTATTAAGTTTTGAGGTAGTTTATTATGTAGTGATTGATAACTGATACAGAATATTGCATTATATTACACTATAGCAGTAATCATTAAAGGCTGTGAGTATAAGATTAAAAGGGCTTCCCTGGTGGCTCAGACAGTAAAGAATCTGCCTGCAATGCAGGAGACTCAAGTTCAATCCCTGGGTTGGGAAGATCCCCTGGAGAAGGAAATGGCAACCCACTCCAGTGTTCTTGCCTAGAGAATTCCATGGACAGAGGAGCCTGGCAGGCTACAGTCCATGGGGTCACAAAGAGTCGGATATGACTCTGAGTGACTAACAGACACATAAGATTAAAGTGGTTCTAGTTGTAATGTTAATAACAGGTTCTACATAGTTTTTGCCAAGGGCATTAAAATCAACATACATTTGAGATTAAAGCAGCAACTCAGATGCTACTGGAAGAAGCTGGGCTGTCACCGTGCAGTACAACTCCAATGCCAAGAGGATGCCAACTGCCAGCACATGAGGTCAGCACACAGGCCTCTTGAGAAGGAACCAGCATACACTTCCGGGAATCAGTGTTCAAAGCATTTCTGTCATCGGGACAATACAACTACAGGGAGTTGTCAAAAGTTTTCCCTAAGGTATTATTTGAGCAACTGGGAACTTACAAAGGGGAATCAATGCCATTCTATTTAGAAATTGATATTATATATATAATTGATATATATATTATAAAAATTATTTATTGAACAAGCATAACTAGAAATCCCCTGGAGAAGGGAAAGGCAACTCACTCCAGTATCCTTGCCTGGAGAATTCCATGGACAGAGGATCTTGGCGGGCTACAGTCCATGGGGTCACAAGAATTGGACACAACTGAAGTGACTTAACATGCATGCATGTCTTACTCAGAGATAGAAAACTTTCAGTAACTATAAATTTGTGTAAGTTTGGATAAGAATGTCATCCAAACAAAAAACCAAGAAAGTAGATAATAGAAATTCAAGAACAATGAAGAGGACAAGGAAGATGGCAAACAAAATGAGAATTCTTAAAATGCTTGATAATAGTGAAACCAAGACTTCCGTGCCACCCCAGGTGGCACAGTGGGTAAAGAATCTGCCTGCCAATGGAGGAGACTCGGGTTGGATTTATGGGTTGTGAAGATCCCCTGGAGGAAGAAATGGCAACCCGCTCCAGTATTCTTGCCTGGTGGGCTACAGTCCTTGGGGGTCGCAAAGAGTCAGACACAACTGAGCGACTAACACATCCTCCACCCCACACACATAACTAGAAATAAAAAGAATCATCTAGCAACCCTACCCTTCTATCAAATCCACTGTTTTTGTTTTCTCATGTTTCATTTCAGTCCTTATCCATATTCATATCATGATTAAATAGTTTTCAATATAAGGTGGATTCAATTTTGTATTAGAGTAGAACTTTTCAAACAAAACTATCGGAACTAGGAATTTTTTTTCTTTTTTTTTTTTTACACAAAGCCTAAAATCCTTGAAAGTCAAATTCGATTAAGAGCTCTAGACTGAAGGGCTTCAAAAATTTCTCACTGTCAAAGAGTGGTTATGCTTTAGAGACCTAGGAGAGGATTCATTTCAGAAAGAAAGAAATTGAACCTACAAAGAGTGGGATGTGAAAGGTAAAAAAAAGGAAGGAGGGACTGGCAAATTAAAATTCAACAAAGCTCGGATTGTATAAACCAGAACTTGGCAAACGATGGCCTTGGGCCAAAAGCAGCCCACTGCCTACTTTTATACCTATAGTATTATAGAACCACAGCTACTCTCATTCTTTCACCTACTGTCTGTGGCCACTTTCCTACTATAGCAGAACTGAGTTGTTGTGACAAGGACTGAAAATATTTACTATCTCATCTTTATAGAACATGCTTGCTAACATCAAATCAATGACTAATTATGTTAGTGATTGATTTTGGTACAAACTTATATTAATGATGAATTTTAGGGTGAGGTGATTAAAAAGAGGGTGGGACTATAATACTAGAAAACAAAAACACCAAAGATAAGAGAGGTGATATTGGAGTTATTCTATCATCTTTGTATTGCTTGGAAAGAGTTAGGAATAATGCCAGGCATGTATGTTAAAAATATAAGGATAAGACTTTTCATATACAATACAGCATTCATCTATTTCACATTGAAAGTTTAAAATAATTTCAAGTGACCTTTTAGGTTGATGAAATAATAATTTGTCTCTCTCCCACCCTGTTAGCAACCATCAGGAGTCACTTATCTGGCAGGTAGAGCTGGTGGGTTGGCAACCACTTCCGCTGCAAGTGGCATGATTGTTCCCTAGTCAACCTCACATAATTCTAAGTGATAAAAACTTGTGTGGGTAAAAATAGCCCCCACAAGAAAGTCAACTGTTGGTGACACATGTAGAGAATTTCTCCAAAATTTATTATTCTTAGCCATAAAACAGGAGTTTTAGAGGGCAAATTGTCTGCAATCTTTATATTTGTGAATTTTGAAAACTTAAAAAGTATGTCCTTTATAAATGCAAACAAACTGCTTTATGTAACTGCAAAAAATTCTGTACCCAATTGATTCAACAATTTTTGCTTGTACAGAAATATACTAAAGCAAAAATTTTGTGAATCAGTGTTTGAACATTGCTATATTTATTGAAAATTATTGTTGGTACATTTAAGTCATTTAGCATAAAGTAGATAAAAGCTAGTTAACCAAGTCTTAAATTTTTCAACCAGTGATTTTAAGCTTTTATAAAGAACCTAGTGTCATAAACTGGAATTTAATCCAAGGTAAATATTTGAGGCAACTTAATGTAATTTAACTTATGGAAATCATAATTGCATTGTGGATCATTCTGGAGCTTCAGCTTTATATTTTTTTTATACACAATAAAACTTAGCAAAATAAACTATTAACCTTCATCTAATAGATAATTCTGAGTCTTTTAATGTACATTGTTCATTATTTTGTCCACAGGATTTTTCTATTTTTTACGTTAAGTCAGTTATATATCTTTCAGAAGGTTAAGGATTCTATATTTTTTGTTGTTGGTATAATAATCCATCTGATGCAGACATTTTTGGAACTTCACAATAAATAGCTCCACTGAATGGTGAGCTCCTCCAGGGAAAGAATATTTCTTATTCATCTTTTTACCCTCATGATCTGACACATAGTGGGCACTTATTAAGTGTTTTTTGAATGTATCAGCTGGCAACATCTCATAACCCTTAATTCTTTCAGAACAAATTGTGGTTCTCTTCACAGGGTCCATGTATCTTTCTAGTCGTATTCTATTGTAAATATTTATTTCTTTTCTCTGTTTTTTCCATGTACATCTCAATTACAAATTAAAAAAATTCCTCTATGTGATCTCAGTTGCTAGCACTGGTACCAGTTTCTGACACAGAGTAGTAGATGCTTCAGTTCAGTTCAGTCGCTCAGCCGTGTCTGACTCTTTGCGACCCCATGAATCGCAGCACGCCAGGCCTCCCTGTCCATCACCATCTCCCGGAGTTCACTCAGATTCACATCCATCGAGTCAGTGATGCCATCCAGCCATCTCATCCTCTGTTGTCCCCTTCTCCTCCTGCCCCCAATCCCTCCCAGCATCAGAGTCTTTTCCAATGAGTCAACTCTTCACATGAGGTGGCCAAAGTACTGGAGTTTCAGCTTTAGCATCATTCCTTCCAAAGAAATCCCAGGGCTAATCTCCTTCAGAATGGACTGGTTGGATCTCCTTGCAGTCCAAGGGACTCTCAAGAGTCTTCTCCAACACCACAGTAGATGCTTAGGAAAACATTTTTGAACTGAATGGATCTCTGGAAGTCTTCAGAATGGTGGGCTTCAAACTGAGAGAAGGTGGAAGAATTCATCCTTTGTGATATTATCCCTCTCCTTTGATTCTTCTCAATATACCATGGGCTCCTTGATAGTAGGGTATAAGGCCTTGCCCTCCCTCTCTCCCCTGTACCCACTATCTATATGCTCAGACATTGAACTGAATTGAACTCCCACCTCTAATCTTAGGTTTGACTCCATTATAGATTAACCTAGCCCAACCATTATAGTCAAATAGCTTCCTGGCTTGATTCAATAAATGCAATCAAATTCAAATCTTGAATGTCTGTAATAAATCTTAGAGTTTAAAGTGCCAGATTAGACTATTTTGCCTTAATTAGTTTAGCTTTCTTTGATTTGAACATGGCCCATTAATTTAAATTAAACAAGCAATTCAAAGCCTGTGGACAATAAATTAGATAAATGTAAATGTGAGGAACTGCAATCCCCTGGCTTTTTTAAAAGACAGTAAATATGTAAGACATCAGAACCAAATATTCCTTTTGATGATGATAATGGGATGTTCTTCATTGAGACTAAAACAGACTTATTTTTTAAATCCACAGACACTAGAAACATCCCGGCAACAAATTTTCTTACTTCTGTGGGTGAACGTTGCCCTATTTCAAGAACAGTTTTAGAAGTTATGACCAAATTGTTTGCATGTTATGCTATTTTTCAAGAGACAGTTTGTGACAATGGTTTAAGAATCTCTTTATCATCCCATACTAGACACTTTGTTTCTGGTGATCATTTGTGAATGTTCATTACAAAGCTAAAGACATTGCTTTCCTCCACCCACTAGAGTCTGCCAGAACTTAACCTCTTTTACAGAAAACCTCCACAACTAGTAATTTGGATAAATGGTCAATGTACTGGACAATCACAGCAAAACCTGAGTTATTTGAATCAGTTGAGAGGTTGTTTCACAGAGCTGATTGGTAAATCCAACAAAAAGAACTGATGCAACTAATAAGAACCTACTATATAGCACAAGGAACTCTACTTAATACTCTGTAATGACCTATATGGGAAAAAACTCTAAAAAAGAGGGGAGATAGATCTATCATATATGATATATGGTAGGGTATATATGATAGATCTATCTATGTATATATATATATATGTATATATACATAGATAGATCTATATATAGATATAGTTCCCTGGGCTATAGAGTAGGACCTCGTTGTTTATCTATTGTCTATATAGTAGTGTGTATATGTTAATCCCAAATTCCTAATTTATTCTTCCCCCTCCCTTTCCCAACAGGGAACCCTCCTACACTGTTGGTGGGAATGTAAGTTGCTGCAGCCACTATGGGAAACAGTATGGAGGTTCCTTTCAAAACTATAAACAGAGCTACCATACGATCCAATGATCCCACTTTTGGGCATATATCCAGAGAAAACTCTAGTTCAAAAGAATAAACACACCCCAACATTCATAGAAGCACTATTTACATTAGCTAAGACATGGTAGCAACTTAAGTGTCCACTGACAGATAAATAGATACACAAGATGTGGTATATATACTACTTAGCCTTTAAAAAATGAAATAATGCCATTTGCAGCTATGCAGACGGACCTAGAGATTATCATACTAAATGAAGTAGGTCAGACAAAGACAAATACCATATGATATCACTTACATGTGGAATCTAAAATATCATACAAGTGAACTTATATACAAAACAGAAACAGACCCACAGACATAGAAAACAAATTTATGGTAACCAGAAGGGAAAGGGAGGGGGAAGAATAAATTAGGAATTTGGGATTAACATATACACAATACTATATAGACAATAGATAAACAACGAGGTCCTACTCTATAGCCCAGGGAACTATATTTATATAAACAACCTATAATGGAAAAGAATATGAAAATGAATATATATGTGTAATTGAATCACTTTGAGGTACATCAGAAACTAACACAACATTGCAAATCAACTATACTTCAATTTTTAAAAATACCATTCAGGGTTAAGACAGCAAAATCTCATTGTTCAAAAGTCCATGCTCATTTGAGCTCTTCCATGGTCAAGTACATATACAGGCTTTACTCTGCTATATAGGTTGCAAAGATTCTTTTGCCTGAGCAGCAGGTGCTAACTTGCAACACAGTAACCCATATTCAAAGGGTTCTAGTTTTAAATATAAGGGGAAAATGTAGCCACAGAGAAGTCAATTTATGCTGTGAGTCCCTGGTAATATTAACACTTAAAATAACAGCTCTCTTCCCATCTGTGAATATTTTTTTGCATAAGAATCCACTGTTGGTTTTCTCTTTCTTTCAAGAAAATAACCTGTGTTGAGAAAAGCACTGTGTCCAAGTGACAAAATGAGTTTCTAGGATGCATGGTCATCATAATTAAATAGTACAGCTTGGACTTACTAGTGCACTATCAACCACTTAAAGCTGAAAATTGTTAACAAACCTACGTCCAGCTGAGATAGATATGTCTATCACAAATGTGGCATATTTGTGAAATGTGTCATGAGTCTTGCCACCACTCTAGTGCAATTACATTTTAAGCACCAACAATTCCATAGCTCTTTAGGAACTCAAGGGTTACTCCCTTAAACTTTAAACACATCTGACAGAAATATTCATATGAATGCTTCCATAACTAAGAGCTAGCACTGACTGGAACATGAGGATCTGGGGCAACAGCGAGGAGAAGAATGCCTCAGTCAATATAGGATGGTTATTAGAAAACCAGGAGCTTGTATGAAAAGACGGATACGAAGAAACAAGAAAAGTTAGGGGCTTTATCAGCCAGGGTCCAAGCAGGAAGCAGATGGTACACTCTTCCTGGATAACGTGAGAAAGAATTAGCATAGGGACTATTTACAAAAGTGTGGGAGGGTTTAGGAAGAGCAACACAGAATTGTGAAATACCCCAGGAATAACAACAGGAGCTGTTACCAACCCTAGGTTTGAAAGGGTAAAGGAGAGAATGATTATTGGTACCAAGAAAGCATACAGAAATAGCCCAGACATATTGTGGGTTTGAATCGAGACCACTGCAATAAAGCAAATATTGCCATAATGTGAGTCGTGAATTTTTTTGGTTTCCCAGTGCCTGTAAAAGTTTGGTTTATGCCATATTGTAGCCATAGCATTACGTCTTTACGTCTTAAAAAAAGAAAAAGTACATACCTGTGTTAGATAGGAAGTCAGGCGTGAGCAAGGAGAGGTAGCTTAGCTGAAAAAAGATTCAAGCTTGTCTCTAAAACCCACCTCAGACACGCCCCAGTGGCCATGGGAAGGCTCACAGATATGCTACAAAATAACCACAGAGACTTTTCCACGTTTCCAACTCCAGCGCATGCGCCCTAGGCACACAGTGGATACAAACTAACCACAGGGGCTTCTCCAACTCCCACACATGTGCTCGTGATGCACAGCTGTGTCCTCAAAGGGTTCATAAATACTCTATACATATATACATCTGATTATAACAGACTGAATTCTGAAAAAGACATGTGCAATACAGCCTGTTGTTATGCAACTTGCAACTGTCAATAAAAACTGTCAGTCCACGCCCACCTAGATGAATATGTAAAAGCATTGTCTTGAAAACCCCTGTACCTCATCATTCTGGTGCCAGTGCCTCTTTTGGTCTGGCCCACTCTCCCTTGAGGTGTTCTTTCTGTTCTTTCCTTAATAAACTTTTTTTTGGCACAGGTAAGACCTCAGATTCTTCTTTGTGTCCTTACCAAGAGCCGAGGCCCGCAAGGGAGGGTCCCCTTTGACCCTCTCAATAACTGCTAACACCTGAATTAAAAATACTTTCTTGCTTAAAAAAATGCTAACCATCATCTGAGTCTTCAGAGGGTTATAATCTTTTTACTGGAAGAGGCTCTTGCTTTGATATTGATGGTTGCTGACCAATCAGAGTGGTGGTTGCAGAAGTTTGGGGTGGCTGTGGCAATTTCTTAAAATAGGATAACAGTGAGGTTTGCTGTATTGATTATTCCTTTCACAAAAGATTTCTCTGTAGTGTGCAACACTGGTGCCATTTTACCCACAGTAGAACTTCTTTGGAAATCAGAGTCAATCCTCTCAAAAACTGCTGCTGCTTTATCAAATAAGTTTATGTAATATTTGAAATCCTTTGTTGTCATTTCGACAAACTCTATAGCATCTTTATCAGGAGTAGTTACGACCTTAAGAAACACCTTTCTTTGCTCATTCTTAAGAAGCAACTTCTCATCCTTTAAAGTTTTATCATGAGATTGCAGCAATTCAGTCACACCTTCAGGCTCCACTTCTAATAGTTCTCTTGTTATTTCCACCACATCTGCATGACTCCTTCCACTGAAGTCTTGAATCCCACAGAGTCATCCACATGGGTTGGAATCAACTTCAACCTCATGTGGGCAGGAGGAGAAGGGGGCGACAGAGGATGAGATGGTTGGATGGCATCATCGAATCAGTGGACATGAGTTTGAGCAAGCTCCGGGAGATAGCAAAGGATAGGGAAGTCTGGTGTGCTGTAGTCTATGGGATCACAAAGAGTCGGACATGACTTAGCAACTGAACAACAACAGCTCTAGCTATGAAAGTCTTACATGGCATCTTCTTCCAATAGAAGGCTGTTTCGTTTCATTGAAAATGTGCTTTTCACAGCAGGATCCTCTATGACCCACCTCCCAGAATATTGGAAATAAAAGCAAAAAGAAACAAATGGGACCTAATTAAACTTAAAACCTTCTGCACAACAAAGGAAACTAGAAGCAAGGTGAAAAGACAGCTTTCAGAATGGGAGAAAATAATGAAGCAACTGACAAATAACTAATCTCAAAAATATACAAGCAACTCCTGTGACTCAATTCCAGAAAAATAAACAACCCAATCAAAAAATGGGCCACAGAACTAAACAGACATTTCTCCAAAGAAGACATACAGATGGCTAACAAACATATGAAAAGATGCTCAACATCACTCGTTATCAGAGAAATGCAAATCAAAACCACAATGAGGCACCATTTCACGCCAGTCAGAATGGCTGCTATCCAAAAGTTTACAAGCAATAAATGCTGGAGAGGCTGTGGAGAAAAGGGAACCGTCTTACACTGTTGGTAGGAATGCAAACTAGTACAGCCACTATGGAGAACAGTGTGGAGATTCCTTAAGTGAAGTAAGCCAGAAAGAAAAACACCAATACAGTATACTAACACATATATATGGAATTTAGAAAGATGGCAATGACGACCCTGTACGCAAGACAGGAAAAAAGACACAGCTGTGTATAACGGACTTTTGGACTCAGAGGGAGAGGGAGAGGGTGGGATGATTTGGGAGAATGGCATTCTAACATGTATACTATCATGTAAGAATTGAATAGCCAGTCTATGTCTGACACAGGATACAGCATGCTTGGGGTTGGTGCATGGGGATGACCCACAGAGATGTTATGGGGAGGGAGGTGGGAGGGGGGTACATGTTTGGGAACACATGTAAGAATTAAAGATTTTAAAATTAAAAAAATAAACAAAAAACAAACAAACAAAAAAACTGGAAATAGAACTGCCTTATGACCCAGCAATCCCACTGCTGGCCATACACACCGAGGAAACCAGAATTGAAAGAGACACATGTACCCCAGTGTTCATCACAGCACTGTTTATAATAGCCAGGACATGGAAGCAATCTAGATGTCCATCAGCAGGTGAGTGGATAAGAAAGCAGTGGTACATATACACAATGGAATATTACTCAACCATCAAAAAGAATACATTTGAATCAGTTCTAATGAGGTGGATGAAACTGGAGCTGATTATACAAAGTGAAGTAAGCCAGAAAGAAAAACACCAATACAGTATACTAACCCATATATATGGAATTTAGAAAGATGGTAATGATAACCCTGTATGTGAGACAGCAAAAGAGACACAGATGTATCGAGCAGTCTTTTGGATTCTGTGGGAGAGGGAGAGGGTGGGATGATTTGGGAGAATGGCATTGAAACATGTGTAATATCATATAAGAAACGAATCGCCAGTCCAAGTTTGATGCAGGATACAGGATGCTTGGGGCTGGTGCACTGGGATGACCCAGAGGGATGGTACGGGGAGGGAGGAGGGAGGGGGTTTCAGGATGGGGAACACGTGTACATCGTGGCAGATTCATGTTGATGTATGGCAAAACCAATACAATATTGTAATTAGCCTCCAGTTAAAATAAATAAATTTAAATTTAAAAAAAGAAAATGCGCTGTTTAGTGTAGCCACCTTTGTTAGTTATCTTAACTAGATCTTCTGGATAACTTGCTGCAGCTTCTACATCAGCACTTGCTGCTTCACCTTGTACTTTTATGTTATGGAGAAAGCGTCTTTCCTTAAACCTCATAAACCAACCTCAGCTAGATTTAAACTTTTCTTCTATAGCTTCCTCACCTCTCTCAGCCTTCATAGAAGTGGAGAGAGTTAAGACCTTGTTTTGAATCAGGCTTTGGCTTAAGGGAATATTGTGGCTGCTTTGATCTTCTATCTAGATCAGTAGAACCTTCTCCACATCAGCAATAAGGCTGCTTCATATTCTTATCCTTTGTGTGTTTACTGGAGTAGCACTTTTAATTTCCTTCAAGAACTTCTTTGCATTCACAACTTGGCTAACTATTTAGCACAGACACCAAACTTTCGGCCTCCTGACTTCTGATGCACCCTTCTCACTAAGCTTAATCATTTCTAGGTTTTTGATCTAAGGTGAGAGACATGTGACTCAAGTTCACCATCTTATATGAGCATAGTTAGTGTACTCAAAACAATGACAAAAGTAACATCAAAGATCACAGATCACAGATCACCATAGCAAATATAATAATAATAAAAAGTTTGATATATTGTGACAAGTACCAAAATGTGAACCAGAGACACAAAGTGAGTAAATGCTATTGGGAAAATGGTGATGATAGACTTGCTGGATGCAGGGTTGCCTCATACCTTCACTTTGTAAAAAATGTAGTATCTGCAAAGCACAGTAAAGCGAAGCATGATAAAATGAGGTGTGCCTGTAGTAATATGGAGAGGGTCATGTGACAGGAGCTGTGGCCTTTCATAGAGGGACATTGTCATCCCACTGTTGGCCAGTAGTGAGGAAAGCAGGCGAATACACTCCAAATTCACTGTCAACTTTTCTCCTACCTGTCATTGTCTCCCATTGGCCAAACCCAACAAGAAGTTGAAGGCAAGGGAATTTATTGATGTAAGTCTACTCAAGTCAGCCACCAGGGTAATAAGCAAGGTAGAAAAAGAATACTAAAATTTCCACTATATGGCTTTATGGAAAAAAAGTTATCTCATGCCTGCATGTCTCTCAAGGTGGATGTGATTATAAATAGGTTTACTGTGAAGAAGTGAACTAACTTATTTTAATTAATTGATGTAATTGAAGAACAATATAAGTACAATTACAATTTTATGGCATAATTTTCTCTGTACACTGGTTGCAGATTTTGATAAATAAAGTATGTGGCATAGCAGAGAACTTAGTATCAGAAGATCTGAGCTTGGGTTCTGACTCTGCAAACTGACATGCTCTGTGACGTCTGATAAGGATTTTACTTCTCCGAGCTTAGTTTATATTGGGTTATCCAAAAAAGTTCATTCAGGTTTTTCCATAATATCTTACAGAAGAAGCAACTCAATATATGAGTAAAATGGATAAGAATACTTGTTCTATTTGCTAATACCCCAAAAAGTAGTTGTATGGATCAGATGAAAATACACTAAAAAAATGTATGAACCAGAATGTCTCTTCTAACACAAGTGTCTACTCTCCTAGCATTGCAAAATGGAGTTTAAAGATAAATGCTGGGCATGTAGAGAAAGAAGCTGACTTTTCGTTGTTATTTATTTATTTTTTTTTAATACTGACAGATCTATCTCCTTCCACCCAGACAGGACTCTGCTGGCTTCCCACCAGATCTAATTAGGTTTTAAATGAGATTCAGGAAGACATAATAGCTTATTCTGATTGTTCTTTTTATATCATACAGTCTCTAAATATTCATTGTGCTCATATGATTAAGCCGTAAATCAGTGGGCTTTTTTGAATTTTTTATTTTGCCCCATATATTTGACTCTTAACTTCATATCAGTTTTTACTCTTTTCATATTGCCTTTACTCAATTTGCTTTGTTTGAAAAGCTCCTAATCATATTTCAACACCCTAAGTAAATATCCCCTTTTCAGGAAAGCTCTTCCTTATTCCCATCTAAGTAGATTTGTACCTTTTCTGTTTGGTATATATAGTGCTTGGAATATATCTCTGTTCTCAGAGGTATCATTTTCACTGTATTAGAATTATTTGCTTTTGTTTCTGTATTTCCCAGCAGACTAAGGGTCTTGAACATAGGGGCCATGCCCTATCTGGGGTTCTATTATATTTCCACCAAGCAGCCTGGCACTTCATATGGGCTCAGTTCATTGGAACTCAAGTTCTTAGGATAGGTTTAAATGAATTAATAAAGAAATGCAGAAGTCTAGTTTAAGTGAAGTATCATTTCTACTCCTCAAATTAGTTTATCAGACTCAGACTGCTAATATTTGGGACAAAATACTCACTGTTTTCTTTTGGGCTAGAGCTTTAGCAGAAAATAAGACACTGACTTTGATGAAAGTTCTCAGTAGGGTCTCAAGCTAAGAGTAATCATAAATGCATATGTTGAGGAAAAACTTGCCTGAAAAAGGAACTTGGAAAATTTTACCAAACTCTTCAAAGCTGCAGTCGTTTGAGTTGTTGTGGATAAGGTTTTGTTACCGTTTTTTTCAGTTAGTACCTGTTTTCCACTTTTGCTAATTCATTTTTGTTAACTACGAGTACTCACTAGCAGACATATTGTAACAAGTGTCAGAGGTTTAAGAAAAAAAAAACATTTATGGGAATAAATAATTAGAATAGAAAATATTATATCTATTGACTCACTCCCTGCCTCCACCACTACCATACACAAAGACAGACAACTTAATGGTAAACACACGTATAATCAGCATTCTGTGACACCTAGTTTGTTCTCTTGGCCTTTTTCTTAGCCAGAATTTGTGAGATTTGAAGATAAAAGCAGTGGCTCAAGAGGACGATTGCTCTGCCTCTGCCTCTATGAGATAGATGGACTGATGGACAGAAGCGGACGATTCTGAAAGTTCTGTTTGTGATTATCTGATCTTAACGGTTGGTGTAAAGAATGGGGAAAGCATATTTGAGATTCTGTATATGAGTTTCCCTCTTTTGTAACAAATAAAGGAAAACTGATGCTTAGATTCTATTAGTATGTTTTTTGAAATGTCTTTTCAAAATACCTGAGGGTTCAAAAGATAACTTTGTACAGGTTAGCATGACCCAGTGAGAAATGTTTTGAGTTTAAAAAAAAATTTTCTCCTTAAAGAAGACAATGTAGCTGAACCCTCACTCTCCTTTGTCTGTAATTTAGGAGACAATACATCAATGAATCATAAGTGCTTCTCTCCACTTCTAGAGAGTTCCAGGCTTGGGGGAGAAAGAGTAGTGGAAAGCTGGCTCTACTGCAATAGGCAGAAATTGTAAAAAGCATTACAAACATCAATGCCTTGAGCATCAACTTTACTACACATTAGTGCTCCCTGGAATAGACCAGAAAACGAGGAACAGGGGCTTTCAGGGTACTAATGCAGCTGAGCCATGGTTTAATTGAAGCCATTGACATTGTCCACCAGGAGCAAAATCCATCTGTGTGGTGGCATGTGCCCAAACTATAAAAGTGTTCCATACTTCAGCAAAAGGATAATGAATGAGAGATGGAAATATTGAATAGTTTGTCTTATTTCTTATATCTTTCCATTTTCATCAGTCCTTTCAACATAAGCTTCTTTTTAAATGCCCAATTTTGAAGGGTGCTTAATTTCATTGAACTATGTACTTGTGTTAGGGAGAAGTGAAATAGAACGTAAATTATTGAAGCTAGCTCACAGAAATCATTCTATAATGCACACATCTCCCTCTTCTGTTTAATCCACATTCTGACTTTCGAAAAGAAAGCAGGCAGATCTGATTTTCAAGAGCACAAATGCTTATAATAGTTTCATTTCCTCTAGCACTCTGCCAGCTCATCCTTTATTTCTTCACATTTAAATTCTTCAAAAAGTCTTAATTTCTTCAAATGCCATGACTCTTTCATAGCTGGTATAGTGTAACAGTCCTGGGCCAAAGCAGAATAACTGAATCTTAGTCCTAACTCCACCTGCTGACTGCGTGGCTTTGGACAAGTCATTTCATCTAATAATGTCTCAGTTTCGCCATCAATAAAATGGTTATATTACCATCCTGCTTACCACACAGAGTGAAATGCATCATGCATTATGAATGTGAAGAGTATTCCATCTGCAAAGAGACACACAAATGTAATGAACCATGTCCCTCTTCCTGTGGGATAGCAGGGAACAGCACAACCATTTCCTGACCAAGAATTGTCTAGGGACAGAAAGCAAAATGAATAACTAAATCATAGAGCCAGTCCTAACCCTCAGAGAACAAGCCTATGTGTTTAAATACTGCATGCATAAGCCTAACATATCTACAGATGTGTCTAAAACAAAACTCATATAATCAGAAAAATTGAGAGTGAGAAGTCACCTGAAAGATCTAGTCCTCACTCTATTTGACGGATGGAGAAGCTGAGGTTTCCTTCTCAACTAAAACAAGGTTTTCTTTCTCACTTTCCAATATATCTCTTGGTCAGGTTTCATCTTGACTCTCTCTTTGAACCAGTTAATTGCCAAAACCTTGGACTTCCCTGGTGGCTCAGATGGTAGATTGTCTGTCTACAATGCAGGAGACCCGGGTTCGATCCCTGGGTTGGGAAGAGCCCCTGGAGAAGGAAATGGCAATCCACTCCAGTACTATTGCCTGGAAAATCCCATGGACAGAGGAGCCTGGTAGGCTACAGTCCATGGGGTTGCAAAGAGTCGGACACGACTGAGCCACTTCACTTCACTTCACCTTCACAATGGCTAGCTATTTTTTACCCATTCATCGTCTTTCAACCATCTTCCCTGGTGGCTCAGATGGTAAAGCGTCTGTCTACAATGCAGGAGACCCAGGTTCAATCCCTGGGTTGGGAAGATCCTCTGGAGAAGGAAATGGCAACCCACTCCGGTACTCTTGCCTGGAAAATCCCATGGACAGAGGAGCGTTGTAAGCTACAGTCCATGAGGTTGCAAAGAGTCAGACACGACTGAGCGACTTTACTTTCACTTTCATTTTCATCCTCTTTCAGGAGCTAACAATACTTCATGCCCGTTCTCCTCTAGTAACCTCCTAGTTTGCTTCCCTTTCCTCCCCAGTTTATCTTCATGTTACCAGGGAAATGTTCCTAAATGATTACTTTTATCATGTTGCTTCACTGACAAAGTATTTTAAATGGGCTCCCTTTGTGGCTGTGTGATACACATTAAAGTCCTTAGTCTAACTTGTAAGATTCCCCACAATGTGTCTCTGATACTCCTAGTATTTTCCCTACTGTTCTACATGAATCCCATTGGCCCTGGAAAACTGGAATCCTTTACTATTCCTCCAAATGCCTCCCTACAATACACAGGTCTTTTTTTGCTACTACGATCCAGTCATCCTCTTCTGGTGTATGTGTGCTACGTCGTTTCAGTTTTGTCTGACTCTTTGTCACCCCATGGACTGTAGCTGGTCAGGCTCCTCTGTCCATGGGATTCTCCAGGCAAGAATACTGGAATGGGTTGCCATGTCCTCCTCCAGGGGATCTTCCTGACCCAGGGATTGAACCAGGGTCTCTTGCATTGGCAGGCAAGTTCTTTACCGCTAATACTACCTGGGAAGCCCATTCCTCTTCCAGTAGCCAATCAATGTTTTTCTGGGGAACAATCCAACCCCTATTAAATAGAAGCTTGGTAGACCATCAGACAAGGTATTCAAAGTGGGAATGTGGCTCTAATTGGCCCAAACCCTTTCTGTCTGGAATTTTCACTCAGAATAAAGTTATATAAGTACTAAACACAAACCACAGGCCTGATTGATCCAGAAAGTGATCCCTGAGATACTGTTAATTAGATCATACTCCCTAGGATTCTCTGCTCTCTATCCTTTCAGAAGTTTGGTTCCACAGCATTTCCTTAAATTTTCTAAGCTATCTCACATCCTTTCAAGAAATGTTCTCTTTTGCACATTTTGTCAGGACAAGTTGCTCTTATTATCAAGAGTTCAGCTGAGCTTGGAGAGACGGCTGAGCTGCTAGATGCTGGAGGAGCCCATTAAAGCCATAAGCCCCAAAATGAAAGCATTCAGCCTTTCATCACTCTCTGTGAAAGTATGAGCAAGAGGCTATAATCAAAGCAAGTACTGATGCCCCCATTCCATTTTTCCCCATGGAACTGTGCACCCACAGAGGGTCAGGTGATCAGTGCACATGCGAGGGTCATCTTACTGTGGAGGGACTCTGGAACAAAAGGGCTCTGACATTTTTACAGACCCTGAGGTGATGCAGGGGAGAGGTATGGAGAAGAGCTCAGAGTGGAGAAGTCTTGGGTTGTAAGTCAGAGTGGGGAAGTGTCTTTAATATTTTCCCCTCCTCTCCTGATAAGGAGGCCTGGGCAAAGCTCCTGAAGAGGATTTCTGTCCAAGGCCTGAGATAAAGGGACCTAGGAATGAAGGCACAGGGTTAGAAATGCAAACACGTGAAGTGGGTGACTGGCCAGAGGGATCTGTCACTGAGCACTGCTGTCCTCAGAGGCTGTGGTGTTGTGACTGTGCCCCGAGTCTAGCGTGGGGAGGGAAGCTTTACTTTATGAAGCCAGGGAAAGCTTTGTAACTTTGGCTGGGCCTGAAAACTCACACAAACTCTCTTTTATCAGTGCCCTTCTTTCTTCCCCAGTTACTCTTCCTATCTAAAGCTACCCAACTCCAAGGCGAAGTTCATCTTCCTTACTTGAAGCCTTATAGATCAGTCCAGTCCGTATTCGATCGTTTCTTCCTCTAAAGCCTCATGTCATCTATTTGGAGGTAATTCCCTTGAAAAGATACTAACAGGTATGACCTTCATGACAGCTATAAATTACTCACTTTTTATTTCTTGCCTCCTCACCTCAGATGGCACTATCTTTAGGTAAAGAGTTATTTTTACCTTTCACATGTCTGTAATTCATAACTCAATTATGTGTGTAGTAAATGATTCATACAATTAATTGTGTGTGTGTGTGTAGTCTGTAGTGTGTGATTGGAAAGGCACATGTCCTAAAATCTCCCCCAAATGATTCTTGATGTGACTATTATAGTAAGAAAGTTGTATCTACTATCTCCAAGGGTAACACAGTATCAGCGATTGCTTTTCTTATTATCCATTAGCACTCATCTTAAGGAAAGATTACTTCTGTATGTCAGCCAGAGGTCTAAAGGAGAGTAGCATTTATTAAATAAGCATCATGTGCCAGAAGGATGCAGACATTTTCCAATACTTATTGATTCCCTACAGGAATCCTGAAACAGGCATTTTCTCCATTTTAAAGAAGATGATATTGGGGCACAGAAAGTAATTTAATTTTCCTATGATCTCACAGTTCTTACGTGACAGAGATTGCATTAAACCCAAGTTCATTTGAATATCAACTCTATTATATTTTCCAAGAAAAATTCCTAAAGATACCATGAATGCCATAAAGAGGCATCACAGTGTGATAGAAGATGGATGATTGCCAAAGACCACCCCATAAAAAAGTTCCTTCTACAAAATTATTAGACTGAAATAAATTAAAGAAAAGCTAAGTAAATGGAATGATGTCTCATGTTCATTGGAAGACTTAATATTATTAAGATGCCAACAATCCTCAAATTGATCTACAGGTTCAATGCAATGCCTACGAAAATCCAACCTGCCTTTTTTTTTTTTTTTTTGCAAAGATTAACAAGTTGATCTTCAATTTCATATAGAAATGTAAGGGACCCAAAATAGGCAAAACAATCTGTGAAAGACTTACTACACTGCCCCAGCAATAAATATACTGCACTACTGGCCTAAAGGTAGACATATAAATCAATGTAATAGAATTAAGAATCTATAAATAAACCCATACATCTATGAGCAATTGACTTTTTCTATTTCAGAGCTCTATTTTGTTCTATTGGTCTGCCTGTTTGTTTTGCATTGGTATCAGGCTGTCTTAATGACAAAAATTCACCTTATCACATTAATAAATTCAGGAAGAAAAATATATCAGTGTGCCAAACAGGCATCTGACAATATCCAGCAGGCATTTTTAATAAAAGAAAAACTAAATAGGGACTGAAGGAAACAAGTGAACCATACAATGTGTGTTTATTTCAAACATGGAACAAACATGACACTAAGTGATTTCCATTAAGTTGGGTAAAATAACTAGATGCTTGTTATCACCACTAACCCTAAATCTTGTTCTGGAAATTATGGTCTATTAAAATAAGAGTAACAAAATAATCATTATAAATATTCAGAAAAATAATATCTATTTGTAATTGACATAACTGCCTAAACAAATCAAGAGTCTAGTAAAAAATAAATTTTAAAGGTTATTGGGTAATAAAGAAAGCTATGATTAGGAGCAATTGATTTTTGACAATGGTGCCAAGATCATCTAATGGGAAAATAATAGTCTTTTCGACAGATGGTGCTGGGACAACTGGATACCCACATACAACAGACTGTAATTGGACATCTACCTTGCACCATATAAAAAAATGAACTCAAAATGGATTGACAACCTAAATGTAACAGCTAAAACCATACATCCTTCAGAAGAAAACATAGGAATAAATCATATGATCTTGGATAAGGCAACAACAACAGTTTCTTAGACATAACATAAGCATATCTTAGATACGACATGAGCACAGGCAACTAAAGAAAAAAAAAACAGATAAGCAGGATTTGACCAAAAAATTTTAAGCTTGTGTGTTAATAGATATTTTCAAGAAAGTGAAAAGTAACCCATCAGTCAGTTCAGTGCAGTCGCTTGGTCGTGTCTCTTTCAGTTCAGTTCAGTTCAGTTCAGTCGCTCAGTCGTGTCTGACTCTTTGCGACCCCATGAATCGCAGCACGCCAGGCCTCCCTGTCCATCACCAACTCCCGGAATTCACTCAGATTCACGTCCATCGAGTCAGTGTTGCCATCCAGCCATCTCATCCTGTGTCGTCCACTTCTCCTCCTGTCCCCAATCCCTCCCAGCATCAGAGTCTTTTCCAATGAGTCAACTCTTCACATGAGGTGGCCAAAGTACTGGAGTTTCAGCTTCAGCATCATCCCTTCCAAAGAAATCCCAGGGCTGATCTCCTTCAGAATGGACTGGTTGGATCTCCTTGCAGGCCAAAGGACTCTTGAGCGTCTTCAACACCACAGTTTAAAAGCATCAATTCTTAGGTGCTCAGGTTTCTTCACAGTCCAGCTTTCATAGAATGGGATAAAATGTTTGCAAATTATGTCCCATAAAAGACTTATTTTCAGAATATAAGAACTCATAAAATGACAAATTTTAAAAATTGAGTCTTAAACATTTTTCTTTTCAGAAAATACACATATCCCAATAATCACACAGAAAGATGCTTAATATCATTATTCAACCAGAAAGTGTAAATCAAAGCCATAATGAGATACCTCTTCATACCCATCGGAATATCTATAATCAAAAAGACAAATACTAGTGTTGGCAAGGCTGTGAAGAAATTGAAAACCTCAAACACTGCTCAGGGGGATGTAAAATGGTATAGCTGCTTTGGAAAACAGCCTGGCAATTCTTCAAAAGGTTAAACATATGGGAATCATGTGACCCAGGGATTTTACTCCTAGGCTCAGCAGCTAAGGAATCCACCTGCAATGCAGGAGTCACAGGAGATCCCTGGATTCAATCCTTGGGTCAAAAAGATCCCCTAGAGGAGGAAACAGCAACCCACTCCAGTATTCTCCCCCTGAAAAACCCCATGGACAGAGAGGAGCCTGACAAGCTATAGTTCACAGGGTTGCAGAGTCAGACCTGACTGAGTGAGTAAGCACGTATATATCCAAGTGTAAGGAAAACATACATCCACGCAAAAACGTGTATATGAGTACTTATAGCAGTACAATTCATAAAAGCCTAAATGTGGGAATAACCTAAATGTTCATAACATTCAGTTTAGTTCAGTTCAGTTGCTCAGTCGTGTCCAACTCTTTGCAACCCCATGAATCGCAGCACGCCAGGCCTCCCTGTCCATCACCAACTCCCAGAGTTCACTCAGACTCACGTCCATTGAGTCAGTGATGCCATCCATCTATCTCATCCTCTGTCGTCCCCTTCTCCTCCTGCCCCCAATCCCTCCCAGCATCAGAGTCTTTTCCAATGAGTCAACTCTTTGCATGAGGTGGCCAAAGTACTGGAGTTTCGGCTTTAGCATCATTCCTTCCAAAGAACACCCAAGACTGATCTCCTTTAGAATGGACTGGTTGGATCTCCTTGCAGTCCAAGGGACTCTCAAGAGTCTTCCCCAACACCACAGTTCAAAAGCATCAATTCTTTGGCGCTCACCTTTCTTCACAGTCCAACTCTCACATCCATATATTAAATAAAACGATATATCTATACAATTAAATATTATGAACAAATAAAATGTAATATTACTGATATATGCTTCAACATAGATAAACTTTAAAAACATTATGCTAAATTAAATAAGTAGATACAGAAAGCCATATACTGTATGGTGCCACTTTTATGAGATGTTTAGAATAAGCAAATGTATAGAAACAGAAAGTAGGTTAGTGGTTTCCAGGGTCTGAGAGTAGAAGAGGAGAATGGGGATTGACAGCTTTAGGGGTGATGAAAAAGTTCTAAAACTGGATGATGGTGATGGTTGCACAGCACTATGAAGATACTAAAACCCACTGAATTCTCTGTGTTATACTACTGAATCTTATAACATGAATTATACTTCAATAAGACTGTTAAAAATTTAGGTTATTTGCACTGGTCTTCTATAAGGGGATAGAAATTTTCTAGATTTTTTTAACCTTTCAATTTTTGCCCTCCCCACAATTTGGTCCAATCTCATGTGTATATTTTATAGTTCTATATCTGTTTCTGGTTCTTAATGTAGCCTAAAATGAAAAAAGTTCAGTTTCTCCAATTTCACTGGTTCTGAGGGAAGACTTGGGTCACAGATGGACAGACATCTGTGTGCCTATCTAAATAAGCTTAGTCATTCCCACTTCCCTTACACATAGATGGCATAGTTTTGAAAGGCAGGATAAAGTCCTAGCTAACACACTTCTAGTCTCAAAAAAAATATCTAGAATTCTTTTTTGTTTTTTAATTTTATTATTTTTTTTACTTTACAATATTGCATTGGTTTTGCCCTAAATCAACATGAATCCACCACAGGTGTACACGTGTTCCCAATCCTGAACCCCCCTCCCACCTCCCTCCCCATACCATTCCTCTGGGTCATCCCAGTGCACCAGCCCCAAGCATCCTGTATCCTGCATCGAACCTAGACTGGCGATTCATTTCTTATATGATATTATACATGTTTCAATGCCATTCTCCCAAATCACCCCACCCTCTCCCTCTCCCACAGAGTCCAAAAGACTGTTCGATACATCTGTGTCTCTTTTGCTGTCTCACATACAGGGTTATCATTACCATCTTTCTAAATTCCATATATATGCATTAGTATACTGTATTGGTGTTTTTCTTTCTGGCTTACTTTACTCTGTATAATCGGCTCCAGTTTCATCCACCTCATTAGAACTGATTCAAATGTATTCTTTTTGATGGCTGAGTAATACTCCATTGTGTATATGTACCACAGCTTTCTTATCCATTCATCTGCTGATGGACATCTAGGTTGCTTCCATGTCCTGGCTATTATAAACAGTGCTGCGATGAACATTGGGGTACACATGTCTCTTTCAATTCTGGTTTCCTCAGTGTGTATGGCCAGCAGTGGGATTGCTGGGTCATAAGGCAGTTCTATTTCCAGTTTTTTAAGGAATCTCCACACTGTTCTCCATAGTGGCTGTACTAGCCTGCATTCCCACCAACAGTGTAAGAGGGTTCCCTTTTCTTCACAGCCTCTCCAGCATTTATTGCTTGTAGGCTTTTGGATCGCAGCCATTCTGACTGGCATGAAATGGTACCTCACTGTGGTTTTGATTTGCATTTCTCTGATAATGAGTGATGTTGAGCACCTTTTCATGTGTTTGTTAGCCATCTGTATGTCTTCTTTGGAGAAATGTCTGTTTAGTTCTGTGGCCCATTTTTTGATTGGGTAGTTTATTTTTCTGGAATTGAGTCGCAGGAGTTGCTTGTATATTTTTGAGATTAGTTATTTGTCAGTTGCTTCATTTGCTATTATTAGGATTCTTTAAACCAAGTGACACAGCTACATTTTTCTACTCACTGAAAGTACTTGAGTATATTACTTATATTTCAATCAGAAAGAACATTTCATCATTTTGGCAAACATTTTTTTGTAGTTAATGTGTTACTTTTCTCCTCAAATGCAATGACAATGCTCAGTACTTTCTCTACTATTTGGAAAAGTCCCATGTATGCAGTGCAATGTAATTATACTGACTAGCAACCAACAAAGGAATGTAAAAATTTGCATATCTAAAATTCAGAAATATCTGTAAGCTGCACCTCTCTGTCTCTTAGCTTCATATAATAGGTTTAGAATGGATAAAAGAAAGGGTTTGACATAACAGAATTTTTAAGTTTTTTACATAATTTTGAAGGTTACACTCCATTTACAGTTTTACAAAGTATTGGCTATTCTCTCCATGCTGTACAATACATCCTTGTAGCCTATCTTACTCCCAGTTGTTTGTACCTCCCACTACCCTACCTCTATATTGCCCCTATATCCCTCTCAACTGGTAACCACTAGTTTGTTCTCTATATCTGTGAGTCAGCTTTGTCTTTGTGCTATATTCACTATTTTGCTGTATTTTTTAGATTTCACTAATAAATTATATCATATAGCATTTGTCTTTCTCTGTCTGACTTATTTCACTTAGCATAATGCTAAGTCTATCCATATTGTGATAAATAGCAAAATTGCATTCTTTTTTATGGCCAAGTAGTATTCCATTGTGAACATCTATTACATTTGTTGGTAAACACTTAGGTTGCTTCCATATCTTGGCTATTGTAAATACGTTGTTATCAACATTGGGGTACATGCATCTTTTCAAAGTAGTGTTTTTGTCTTTTTATTTGGTATTTTGTTTTGGATATATACCTAGGGGTGGAATTCCTGAGTCATATGATCTATTTTTGTTTTTTTGAGGAATCTCCATACTGTTTTCCACAGTGGCTGTACCAATTTACATTCCCACCAACAGTGTACGTGGACTTCTGTTTCTCTATAACCTTGCCAACATTTGTTATTTGTGTTCTTTTTGATGATAGTCATTCTGACAGGTGTGAGATGATATCTCATTATATGAGGTCAGCATCACCCTGATACCAAAACCAAAAAAAAGATATCACACAAATAAATTACAGGTGAATATCACTGATGAGCATAAATGCAAAAATCCTCAGAAAACACTAGCAAACCAAATCCAACAATACATTAAAATAATCATTCACCGTGATCGAGTGGAATTTTTCCCAGGAATGCAAGGATTTTTCAATATTTACAAATCAATCAATGTGCCACAAACATATTAACAAATTGATGAGTAAAAGCCATATGATCATGTCAATAGATGTAGAAAAAACTTTTGATAAAATTAATTTATGATAAAAACTCTCCAGAAATTGGGCATAGAGGAACATAACTCAAAATAATAAAGTCCATATATGACAACCCTACAGCTAACATCATGCTCAACTTAGTGAAAAGTTGAAAGCATTTCCTCGAAGATGAGGAACAGGACAAGGATACTCACTCTCACCACTTTTATTCAACATAGTTTTAGAAGTCCTAGCCAGAGCAGTCAGAGAAGAAAAAGAAAAGGAATCCAAATTGGAAAGGAAGAAGTAAAACTGTCACTGTTTGCAGATGACGTGACCCTATACATGGAAAATCCTAAAGATAACACTTTAAACTTGTATTATCTGAGTATTATTTCTTCCTATTTTACAGATGAAGCACAAAAAGAGAAAGGGATTTGTTGAAGGTCATATATGACAACTATGGGTTCTGATTCTGGGTCTTTCTGACACCAATACCTGTCTTTTAATCTACTGTAGTACATAGCCTCCCAATTAAGCGAAGTTAATTTCATAATTAGAAAACTAACTACATATTTTTACTAATAAGTTGTAGATATCTCTATTTAATGGAAAGACTAAAACATTTATTTTGTTACTGGATTTGAAAGCATACTGAAAAAGGAAATCGTTTCCTAACTCTAGCAAGAATGGCATGAATTTAAGATAAAATCCAAATGTTATCACTATGGTAATCTTCAATGGCTCCGAGTTGGCTTACTTTTCTTACTATATAAACCAGAGTTCACTTACCCATATGATGTGTACATGTTGGAGGGTTGCTGATTATCTCTGCTTCTGTTTAAATGAGGGCTTTACTATGCATGCCTGCATGCTAAGTCATTTCAGTCGTGTCTGACTCTTTGTGACGCTGTGGACTGTAGCCCGCCAGGCTTCTCTGTCCATGGGATTTTTCCAGGCAAGAACACTGGAGTGGGTTGCCATGCCCTCCTCCAGGGGATCTTCCAGACTCAGGGATTGAACTCAGAAATCTTATGTCTCCTGAATTTGTCTCTTATGTTTCTTGCATTTGCAGGCAGATTCTTTACCACTAGCATCACCTGGGAAGCCCAGTCTTCACTATAGTCTTGTGCAATTAGGATTTACACTATCAGCTTATACTTGTCTTTTCTCCGTTCACTTGTTGTTTCTTTGACTATTGATAAGTTATGAAATATTCATTTATGTTTGTACTCTTTAAGAGAAATTGTTTCAACTAAAAAAAGGATTAGAATGTGCAAGGGCATAGAGTAGTATCAATATATGTATGAGTGTATTAATAAAATATATGAGGATATATTAATAAAATCAATGATGATCAAATGAACATGCTTAACACTTCAGTGAAAGAAAAGGAATAAATTGAATGCCTTTAGTGAATATTTCTGTTATATCCAGTAGTCTTAAATCAACATAGTCTAAATCGTGGTATCCAGGAAGAGCATTTCCAGAAACATACTACCTATTGGAGACATTATTAAGTATCAACAAGATGAAATAATTTCAAGAAGAAATGCCCAAAGATTAAGACCCAAACTATATGTCCTGATTTTACTCCAACTCTGTGTCAGAGAGCCATCTCTCTGCCCTCTGGTGGTCCTGTGTTTCAATTCAAGCGCCTGCACTATATAGGAGCAGGGTGAGAATAACCTTTCCCTACAGGGGACTCTGTTGTTGATACACCGATTGTGGTCAATGAGAATTCACTAATAGCAGCCAATGTTCTCACTGATACAACCCAATTTATGTTTGATTTTATGCACTAGGAGGCTGGGGTTCATTCATTTATTTAAAAATTTACTTATTGTGTTTATTCTGTGCTTGGCACATGTAAAAGCATTGGAGATACAATCATAGATAATGCATAGTTTATACCATTATGGAGTTTCAATTTTGGTGAATAATGTAACTTCCCCTTATTTATGATCCATTTTTATGCCAAAATTTATCTTAGACACTTTACATACAAAACTTCATTAAGTCTTTACAACAGTAAAGGGTAGATATTATTCCCTGCCTGCTAAAAAACAAGTAAACTTAGGCATGGAGAGATTAAATTAATAAATAGGAGAGAAGTGAGGTGAACCCTAATAGTTTGTCTTCACATTTAAATTTTCACAGAATCTTATAAGACCATATAGAAATCTGTATCTAAAAAGTCTACTTTGACCTTGTGATTAAGCAGTCACTCATGGTATGTCTAAAAATGTTTGGATATTTCTGTCCATGAACATATGTACTAGTCTTGTTGTTTGCATTGAAATTTAGTAATTAAAATAAAGACATTCATTTTCTTCTTTCTTCTCCTATCCTGTGCCATAAAAACCAGTAAATGGTCAGTAATTTTTATTTTCTTTGATGCTGAATGTTTGCTACTGATCTAATGCAGCTTTTATGTTCAAAATATTAAGAACCTGGACACTCTAATATAAAACTTCAGGGAAATGAGAAACTAGTAGATTATCACTGAAAATATAGTCTTACCATCTTCCTAAACATCTGGATATTTTGCATTCATTTCCTTTTCATTTTTGAAAACCAATGTTTTGCTCTTCTAAAACTTAAATTTCCTGTCTCCTCTAAAATGAAGTTTTTATGGATGAATCTCAGTTATACTAAATATAGCATTATGAAAGGGCCACCATTTGCACTTCATCCATGATCAGTTACTTTTAAGATTGGCTGCTCATTTGTTATTCAATATGCCTGACATTTTCCTTCACATTAATGAACTGAGATATTACTATGTAGGTTTTTCACTTATTGGTTGATTTTGAACAGTGTTCAGGGGAGAGGGAAAAAAAGAAAAGTCAAAGAAGGAGTTTTAACAAGCTCTTCTCTCTCTTCATAAACCTGATTAAACTGCTGATGGTGGAATAAAAGGACAGGAAAAGTCTCCAGGAAGCCCAGTTAGCAGTTGAGCAAGATCATTGCTTATTTTTCATAAGAATGTTCTGAGCTGTCCTATTCTAGCACATGAAAGAACCCCTTTGGCTTTCCTCTCTTTGATCAGGTCTAGGAGTTTTATAACTCTATAGCAACCACACTTCAGCTTCTTTGCACCAGGCTTACCTCTTCTTCTCTGGCCTATTTTCTCCACTTTTGTAGGTCAGTACTTAACCCATCAAAAAGAACTATTCCCACCCTTTGCCTTTTAATAAAGAGGGGATAGGTATTTCATGTGCTTCCTCTCAATTCCTTCTGTGTCACCATACATTTGAAGAAGCCAAGTATAGTATCCTTGATTGTGGGTTAGTCATGAAATGTACAATATATTAATTTTGGTTTTATCAATTTTCCAACATAGAAAAAGGAGCAATAAAATTGTATTTCATTTTTCTTACTAATGTAATTTCATATTTACAAAGTTTGATCAAAACATCTATTTAAAATTCAATTTAAATTTGTCTCTAAAATAAGATATCTGAAAACATTTCTACCGTGTTACTCAATATAGTAAGAAGCAAGGGGACTAATTTTGTAGATGCTAAATTAAAACCCAGGAATGGTTTCGAATGAGACACAAGTTTGTGCATGGGTTGATGAAAAAAAAAAGAGGTCAAGGAATAATGAAATGAATGGATCATTTAAAGCAAAACAGTGAGAAAGATATCAACATTTCCCTATTTGTCATTTTCCAGATATTTCACTAAATATTGCAACAACTTAGGCACTATGTTAATAATCTGTTTACTTGTTTGTCTTCCTCACTAGACAGTAATTTTCTCTAAGGAGTGCATTTAAGCTCTGTATCCGCAGTACACAGTATAGTGTGTGTGTGTGTATCACATAATAAAGGTTCAATAAATATTACTTGTATGAAAAACTAGAAAGCTCATTAATGTGAAGGGAAATGGGAGGCATAATGAAAAACAAGTAACCAATCTTGCAAATAACTGCTAGGTGATGAAGTATTAAACAGCAGCACAAATGATAGCCCTTTCATGATGCTGTATTTAGTATAACAACACTGATTCCTTACCATCACTCCACTAATTCAGTCCTTGTAATTATATAAAGTGATTATAAGTATATTAGAAGCAGACCCCAGAATTACACCCCATGTCTCTGCCCAAAGGCATGGTGATTGCAAGCAAACACTAGTTAGGAAGTCAGTTCAACATGGCTTCCAAACAGGAGGGAGTAATGGGTACCAGATAAGCCTCCCCACCATAAGCAACAATAAAACAGGATAAAATACAAAAAGCAACAGTTTTCAGATTTTTGCAAAGAGAGAAGGCACCCAGGAGTTTAAGTCAAAAGTAGTCCATGAGTTCTAGACTGACCTGAGCAAGTACTGGTTGAGTGTACAGAGTGCTTACTAGAGAGCAGCTGCTATGAAGTTGAGAAGGAACAGAGATATTAGAGGTTGGTTGGCACTGGGGAACACTGGAAGCCTGATCTAGCCAGAATAGAGGCAGACCTTGGAGACACTACATATTCAGTTCCAGACCACCATGATAAAATGGATATCACAGTAAAGCAAGTTAGTTGAATATTTGGGTTTCACAGTTCACATAAAAGTTATGCTTATACTACAGTCTATTAAGTGTGCAATAGTATTACATCTATCAGATAATGTACATACCTAAAAGATACTTTATTGGTAAAAATGCTAACCATCATTTGACAATGCAGTTACCACAAATCTTCAATTTGTTGAAAAACAAACAAACAAACAAACTGTATCTGTGAAGTGCAACCAAATGAGGCATGCTTGTATAAAGTCCTCATTAAAAACTCATAGTGTCCTTTTAAAAAAAAGAAATTACCTGGGAGTCCGGTGGTTAAGACTTGGTGCTTTCACTGTCAAGGGCCTGGGTTTGATCCCTGGTTGAGGAACTAAGATCCCACAAACCACACAGCATGGTTTAAAAAAAAAAATTCAATGACATGTTGAGGTGAGACACCAGAAAGTCTGTGCCTTAAGACTAAGAACTATGCTATGGCTGACTCTAGATCTATCTTTGTTGTTGTTGTTCAGTTGCTCAGTCATGTCCAACTCTTTGCGACCCCATGGACAGCAGCACACCAGGCTTCCCTGTCCTTCACCATCTCCTGGAGCTTGTTTAAACTCATGTCCATCGAGTCGGTGATGCCATCCAACCATCTCATCCTCTGTTGTCCCCTTCTCCTCCCACCTTCAATCTTTCCCAGCATCAGAGTTTTTTCCAATGAGTCGGTTCTTTGCATCAGGTGGCTAAAATATTGGAGCTTCAGCTTCAGCACTGGACATCAGGGAAGTCCCCAACTGTACCCATTTTTAAGATCCACCCATCCTTTGCATCAACCTTTTATATTCCTGACACAAGGACCAGCTTCAGAACCATGTGATCAGTGCAGTGGCAGAGGGGCTCCATGTTCAGAAGTGCTCTGCAATTGCTGTCTTAAATTTTAAAAGTAATTTTGTCTTTAAAAACGTATTTTGCAAGTCAGTTTGGACATTGGAACCTGCACCCGAGGCTTGGAGTCTTGACTTGCATGACATCTCACATCCTGCCATGTCCCTAGGACTGGTTCTTGGCAACCTGCTCTCCCACCCTCTGGCACCCTAGGCCCTGCTAGGTATGTCTTCTCTGCCTGGGCCCTGCTTCCCTCTTCTCTGAGCAGGACCTTGGGTGCAGGTGCGGGGAGAGCAGGAGTTGGCTGTGCATGCCTCAAGACATCTCGGGACAGGGCCATCTCACCCCAGGCTGCCAGCACAAGGGCCTGTCTAGTGGGTGGCCAGCCCGAGCCTGCATCTTGGGTGGGGGAAGCCACTCACCTACTCACCTCCAACGCAAGTACCACATATAGCCCAATGTAGAGGTTTAAAGATCCTTGAAAGTCACTTGTCTGCCATGGATTGGTAAGATGCCTAAGTGGACTTCTCCAGAATGCTCCCCCCTCCAGTGTGTAGTACCTAGGTCCAGTGGCAGGTGGGAGGGGCCATCTGGCTGCAGTCTGGTCTGAGTCAGTGTGTGAGCAATGCCATGTTACCCCATGCCCTGGAGCAAGGCCTCTGGGCACCTGTAAGGGTACACACTCCCCTTGCTGGTATCCCAGGGCCCAGAAGTACTACTTCAGCTTGCTCCAGGCCTAGGAATATTCTCTCTCTCTCCTTCCATACTTCCTGAAGCTGGCTTGTGCTTTTCTCTTCTGGCCAGCTCTCAGAATCCTCCAGGGATGAGCCCCAAACTCCTAAATATGTAATGTGGCTCAGAAGGTAAAGAATCTGCCTGCAGTGTGGGACACCCCGGTTCCATCCCTGGGTCGGGAAGATCTCCTAGAGTGGATATTCAACCCACTTCAGTATTCTTGTCTGGAGAATTCCATGCACAGAGAGAGCCTGGCAGGGTACAGTCCGTGGGGGATATGACTGATCATGTGTGCTCTGAATTCTCGGATACCTGCCTTTAAAATTTAGCATCAACAACTCAACCACAAGGTTGAAGATGAGAGGAAATTCATCAACAAATGGTTACCCCATTACCTATATCAGAAAGAACCTGTATTTGGTGCAAAAAATAAGAAATGACAGAATTAATTATCCTGGGATCAATTATCTAAATCCTAATTCCCATACTACTGAAACATCTAATCATCTTGGTTATCCATGTGTACTTTTATTCTGGTAAAATTTTCATTATGTTTTGCTTTGTCAAACCACCCCCTGGTAGCTCAGCAGGCAATGAATCTGCCTGCAATGCAGGAGACACAGGAGATATGGGTTCGATCCCTGGGTTCAGATCACCTGGAGAAGGAAATGGCCACTCACTGCAGTACTCTTGTCTGGAGAATTCCATGGACAGAGGAAACTGTGGGCTACCCAGTCCATGGGATCGCAAAGAGTAGGGCACGACTGAGTGACCTGCTCTTCAACCACCTTTGGTATGTATTATATTCTCTCATTCCTGACTCTCATAACCAGAGCAAAATAGAACGATGGAGATACAGTGGATATGCAAAACGTGATAAAATGTGTCCATGATTCGAGAAATGACACTTCGTCTATCACCTCATTCAGGAACCTCCCCGAGCTCCCCAGCCAGAAAACACTCCCTCAGTACTTCTATTACATGTACTCTGTCTGTACTTCTGCTATGGTGTTTCACAGGAAGTCCAACTGTTGGGCTTCTATGCATGACTTACCGCAACAACTAAACTACCAGCAAGCACGGTGTGTAAATCACCTGAGCATTCCTCCTTCCTTGTCCTCAGTCACCTTAACATATCACCTTTCAGCAGATATAACTGTGCTCTGAAGGTTACTACACATTAGCAGTCAAGATAACACAAATTAAGCAACAGGGAGATACTGTTTTTTTACTCATTCAACTGTCAAAAAATATAGTGAAAGCATCTTTTCCTGGTGAGGAGGCAGGATAAAGAACACTGATTGCTGTTCAACTGTAAATTACTAGTCTTCTTAGAAACAATTTTGTAATAGCTATTAAAGTTAAAAATTCACATACCCATTGGCTGGATGATTCCACTTCAGGAACTCTATTGCATAAAGTCACAATAGTTATATAGATATATTTATAGTAGCATATTATTTAGGGGCAAAAAGCTGATGTGATTTATTGTAAAAGTGATCAAATCCTTCCATTAAGAGGTAGATTCTACTTCTGCATTCCTTTAATTTGGATTGACCATACAACTTGTTTGGCCAATAAGACGTTAGCCAGTGTGATAAAATAAGCTTCAAAAGTGCCTGTGCATTGAAACTTAATTGCTTTCTTGGAAGCTTAAGATTGCCATGTGAATTAACCTAGCCAGAATGCTGGTGACAAAAGACATGTGCGCATGTCAGTCCTATCACTGTGGCCAACAACTTGCCAATTGTCAGTGATAAGACTGAGGCCAGCCTGAACATCCAACCTTCTGTAACATGCCAGTGCTCCATACAAATGAGAGTGAGTCCAGCAGAGATGAGCTGAGCTGGACTCAGATGAGAAAAACTTCCCAGTCAATCCATGGAACCTTAGAAATTAGTAAATGATTGCTCTTTAAGCCACTAAACTTGAGAGAGTAGTCAGTAACACAGCAAGGGTTAATGGATGCTTTTTTTTTTTTTAAAGCTAACATGTAACTGGCAACAGTATGGGCCAATCAGTAGGGGAACACGAATAAGTTGTGGCATATTATGAGAAATTATGTAGCTATTAAAAAAAATAAGTTAGAGATGCATCTGTTAGTCATCTTTTGTTTCTGCCTCTCCAATTAGATTGTGAGCTCTTGGAAGACAGGAAACTTGTCTCTACCTTCATTGATTTCCTCCACAGCACAGTGGGAGCTCAAGTATTTGGTGATTGATTTGATTGCTCAATGGCTCCATTAAAAAAAAAAAGTGAAGTAAGTAGCCTTTAGTTGAAAAAGTTATTCTACTGGTACCGTCTTGAGAATGTACCATCTGGTGGAACTAGCTCTGTCTGTCTGGTTATTAAAGCTACAAGAGCTTAATTTCAAAAGTCTCAATGTAATGAACAATCATGTGATCCACCAGAGCTGGCTTCGTGAGCATGTTATCAGCCTGTCATAAACGGCCCTGTGCTCAAAGGGACCTTGCACTTGGGGATTGAAGTTCTTTGGTTGCAGTCTAGAAATTATTTTTTTTATTAACTTTTATTGGCATATAATTGATTTACAATATTGTCTTAGTTTCTGCTGCACAGCAAAGTGAATCAGCCATACTGGTAAGTCGCTTCAGTCGTGTCCGATTCTGTGCGACCCCATAGACTGCAGCCCACCAGGCTCCCCCGTCCCTGGGATTCTCCAGCCAAGAATACTGGAGTGGGTTTCCACTTCCTTAGTTGCCATTTCCTTCTCCAGGGGATCTTCCCAACCCAGGGATTGAACCCACGTCTCTTATGTCTCTTGCATTCACAGGCAGGTTATTTACCACTAGCACCACCTGGGAAGCCCCTAGCTTGACACTATTTTTAACCAACTTTCTGGAAAAGGTGGAGAGAGTTTCACAGCTCTACAGCTTTGAAAACAGATTCATGTAGAAAGAAAAAAAAAAAACAGTTTAACCTCAAATATAGAGTGACTATCTCACAGCAATCAAATGCTATTACAGAGCATCCTACTGCAAATCCTTGAGCAATTTTATGGTTAGGTCTGCTGTTTCTTTGTTACTTGGGAGCACACGATGTGCCCTGCTCACCATCCAAAGGGAAAGCGGTGCTGGTGGTTAAGTAGGCAGCATGGACAGGACTGTTGCTGACAACACATGCGAACCTGAACAAGCAGCTCAGAGAAACTCAGAGATGCCGGCTTCTCAACCTGGCGCTCAGTCTAGGCTAGGAGTTCCAAGCGTAACGGTAGTATCAGCAGACCTGGCTTGAATCCACTTCTTCCAGTTATCAGCTGAGTTACCTTATTCACTACAAATCTCTTTTCTTGTTTGTAAAATAGAGATAATAATACCTTTCACTTACAGTTATTTGACTGTAAATGAAATGCATCACTTTCCTTGTGGCACACAATCATTTTCTTTTAGAGCACTTATCTCAGTTTGTATGTATACAGTCATTCATGTATTTCTGGATTAATTAGCCTATTTGCCTAGTAAAATACTTGCCTGTTTTACTAGATTGTCATATTGGTGAAGACAGGGGCCATATCTATTTGTCCATCACTTTATACCTGCACAGAGCAAAGTATCTGCCACCTAATAGTTGCTCAATAAATATTTATAAAATGGACAAACAAAATGCTCAACACAGTGCTATATGTTTAATGTAATAAAGTTGCCAACTCAAGAACAAAAATAAACACAAAAAGGAAGAATATTTCTTTTTAAACTTATTTGATGTAGATGGTCTTGACCTCCTCTTTCAGCCAATTCTTGGTCAATTTAAGCATGCTTAAGTATCTGTAGCATTCAGTGTCCAGCTTACTTTATTTCATTGCTCACTCCATTACTCAGAACCTCCTTTAGCTGACTTTCCCCTGACAGACACTTTCCTAACACTGCAAGACCCATGGCTTCTGGCCTCTGGAAGAAATCTCCGTTAAGGAGGAGGACTGGTCCTTGCATAGATCTGATATTAGTCAGTTTTTCCTTGCTCTTCTGCAACTTCTATGTACTGAAGGGCAGTTTGTCATACAGTGCTTCTGACTGACTCACTGGTGAGTGAATTATTCTTTTTTGAAAAAAAAAGAGTGAGTCCTTATTGAAACATGTTCCACCTAATTAATCCATACCACAAGTTAAAAAATAGAACACTCAGATTTTATTTTTTCATACCCCCCCCCCCAGACACACACACACGATATAAACTTCTGTGTAACAAGACGACACAGCCCAGATTCTGGCTCATGTATTCTAAGCAATATTAAGTGCATTCCAATTCTTGTACAAAGAGGGAGTGTGGCCAGAGTCCTAGGAGCAGCAGTGACTAGCACCAGCTTGATTTTAACCAAGATCCAGAGACAAAAGCCCCTTTACATAGGCAGCAATTTCCTAAGGAATGAACAGATATCTAATTTATCTTTATTTTGCCCTAACGTCTCAGTGTCAATTCCCCTGCTTTCTGAACCCAGTATATGAGTTTAGATATGCAGAAAACAAATCAATGAAAATTACTCCTTAAATTTCCCTCCACATATTCGATATTTTCCATGTGTCATTTCATTGAATCTTATCATTTATCAGAATCACACTTGATTTTGAAAATGCTAAATCCCTGTCTTGTTTATGTCTGTTGATATTTGCGATTCCATGGACTGTAGCCCACCAGGTTCCTCTCTGTCCATGGCATTCTCCAGGCAAGGATACTAGAGTGGGTTGCCATTTTCTTCTCCAAGGGATCTTCCTGACCCAGGGATCGAACCTGGGTTTCCTGTACTGCAGACAGACTCTTTACTGTCTGAGCCACCAGGGAAGTCCTGATATAGTTCATAAAACTTTTTAAAGAAAAATAAACAGAGTCGATTGTTATGGCAACTATGCATAGCAAAGCATAGGCTTGTTAATATGAATTATTATGAATTATTATATTTTGTGAACTCATACTGTAAATATTTTCATTTTTATTTTCCCCAAATTTCTCACATATAAAATTTCACATATTGATATCCTCTAAAATGGAAGTAAACAAGTAGTTTAGTCTATAAATCTTAGCATCTCTTTGTGGTTTTTTTCTTTCCATGGGCCTGGGAAAGTGCTCAGACAGGATGACTGAAATATGAGTGGACAATGGTATCAGTTTCCTGCAGTTATTCTTCAAACTTCTCTGCAAGGACATCTTTGTTTGGTTCATACATTTCAGGTATGTTCTTTTTTTAGTGTTTCAGCTACAGAAAGAATTCTCAGGGTCTGAGGAATGAGTAGCTGTGTGGTTTGTCAGGTAATGTCACTTCAGAAACTATGATCTGTACATGACAATATGTAGCTCCTACCTGGGTTCTTGACAGTCATTTCTTTTTGGAATTATTTGGAGGTGAAGAGGAAAATTTTCCAGGAAAGGGTGAGTGAGAAACCTGATGCAAACATGAAGATGGGCTTGAATGGCAAATGCCCCGAAGCCGTGCTGTGCCACTGATCACAGGGTCAGCCCCATCTCGCACTGGGACTGTTATAACAGCTGCCAAACTGGTTCCCTGGACTTTAGCCTCCATACCAATATGTCTTAAATATTTTTGCTCTTTTTCTTTTACCATTGTGCTCGAAACCTTTAAAAAGTAACCATAGTTATCATGTTTTAGGGTTTTGGCCTGTTGTATTTAGTAGTTTATGTCTAATCCTCATGGTAACACTGCAGGGGAACAATTATGAGACCCATTTTATGTTATGCTATTGATGTGGCATTATTTAACCATGATTCTGTCAAAATATAAGTCAGATCATATTGACTCTTCTGCTCAACACCCTCCAATGGCTTCCTTTCTCATGTAGAGTCAAGAGCAAAGTCCTCACCATCAGGCCTTATCGCATTTGATTCCCACCACTTCTCAGATGTCTTCTATCCCCTCACTCTTTGGTGAGGGTTTCCTTGTCACTCATCCTCCACAAAATTTCATAACTCCTTCCCTGATTTATGTTTTATCCTTAGCACCCATCACTCTCTAAAATACAAATGATGTTACTGATTACTGTAATCTTATATATTGTCTTTCTCTGATAGACTGTCATTACCATTAGAACAGGGATTTTTGTCCTTTTGTTCACTACCATACTCCTAGCACTTAGCACATGGCTGGCACTTACTAAATATTTGCCAAAGTAAAAATTTATTCCTTTACATTTTAAAACTATGAACTACATCATCTACACACAGAGCTGATATACCAGTAGAAACAGTTGAAAGATTACTAAGAAAATTACCAACACTTTAGATGTCAACAGTGTACTCCTTCTCCCTGGTGTCTACCTTTATCTTCTGAGATTTGCTTTTATGAATTAAAAAAAAACACCCACTTTCTTGTGTTTCTTAGAGTTTGTCACTTATGTATATATCTCTTGGGGCTTCCTTGGAGGCTGAGTGGTAAAGAATCTGCCTGCAAAGCAGACGGCCTGGGTTTCATGTCTGGGTGGAAAAGATCCCTTACAGAAGAGAATGGCAACGCACTCCAGTATTCTTGCCTGGAGAATTCCATGGACAGAGGAGCCTGGTGAGCTACAGTCCATGGGATTGCAAAGAGTTGAATATTATTGAGCAGCTAACACACAGACACACACACACATACACATACATGTATCACTTAACAACCTATTCAAGTTTGCATATTTTTAAATCAGATTGCTTAGGTTTTTTTGTTTCTGTATTGGTCTGGGTTCTTTGCTATTAAGTCATGTGAAGAACACACCCTTTTTAATCCCTTTCTCCTGAGGTCCCATTTAATCCAGAACCATAAAGATAACAAGAAAAGATCACTAGCAAAAAGAGATTTCAACAACTGTCTAGAAGATATTCTAGAGTGACTGGGAAAAGAGTGACTGATGAATGAGACAGAGAAAGTTGTAGTCCACAGCTGTGGAAGAAATTGCAGAATCAATGAATGACCCTTTTAGTACTAACAAGTGTGTAAAGAGAAATGTGACCTCAAAAAACTTAAGCTTATGAAATCTCCACCAACAAATGCCAGAAATTTCTTGCCCAGAGGAGCAAACAAGGAAACAAAGTGAGAAGGGTCTTTATAAGGAAGTTAAATGCTGTGTTTTGAACTGTGGTGTTGGAGAAGACTCTTGAGAGTCCCTTGGACTGCAAGGAGATCCAACCAGTTCATCCTAAAGGAAATCAATCCTGAATATTCACTGGAAAGACGGATGCTGAAGCTGATACTCCAATACTTTGACCACCAGATGTGAAGAACTGATTCATTTGAAAAGACCCTGATGCTGGGAAAGATTGAAGGCGGGGAGGAGAAGGGGGCGACAGAGGATGAGATGGTTAGATGGCATCACCAACTCGATGGACATGAGTTTGAGCAAGCTTCCGGAGTTGGTGATGGACAGGGAAGCCTGGCGTGTTGCAGTCCATGGGGTCGCAAAGAGTTGGACATGACTGAGCAACTGAACTGAACTGAACTGAGGGCACTAGAGCAGTTAGTGTAGTAATGAGCACCTCCGAAATGCTGTGGCTTCAGTGAGTCACTTTGTGCAGTAGTCTTCTCTCCTAAAAGCAAAATGTGTGAGTGAACAAGCTTCTTGCTTATGCAAAGTCTCTGGTCACCTTTTATATTGCTAAATCTTAAACTACGCAGGGCAAATAATAACTAGTTGAGGACAGTCAACAACATGAAAAGAAGAGCCAGGAGAAGCAAAAACAATCAAAGACCTAAAAAGAGCTCTTAGAAAATAATAAAAGAGTTGTGGAGATTTCACACAATGTAGAATAAGCAGACAAAGAAACAAATCTGTTAGAGAAATGAGACTTGGAGAATTAATCCAAGAGTTCCACTGTTTGATTACTTGGAGTTTCAAAAAGACATTGGAAAGTTAGAGAGAGCAACAACTAGATGCTAGAAGATGCAAAGATGTGACACCTTCAAAATCCTAAGGGAAAATAATCTACATTCTAGAATTCTTTTCAGAAGTTACCAATCAGGTTTGAGTACAGAATAAAGATCTTTGCAAATATGCAAGGGCATAAATATTCCCTTATTCCTCCTTTCTTAGTTTTTTTTGTGTGTGTGTGTGTGTGTGTGTGTGTGTGTGTGTGTGATCCAGCAAAACGAGCTAATACCCTAAGAAGGAAGAACATAGAATCTAGGAAACATTGGTCAAACTAGGACCCTGGTGACTGATGTTTGCTGATGATACAGGCATCACCCAGAGTTCATGAGGTTCAGGGACAGGATGCTCAATGCTGAGCAGTAGATGCAGAGGCACAGATCACTAGTCGATGGTCTGATGCCAATTTGATTACTGGTCCTTTGTTATTCAGCTTTTCTCCCCTTGCTTTTACTTTTGGAAGTTCTAGGATCTTCTGTGTTTACTACGGTGCACCTGGATGAGTTTTACTGTTGTTATTGTGTCTGTGGTTGTTTATTTTTTTAATTTTTATTTTTACTTTATTTTACTTTACAATACTGTGGATATCTGACAACTTGTGTCCTGGGCTCTTTCCCTATGAGACAGTTTACATTCAGGAAGCATGCATTCTCTGATCCTCAGTTCTGTAAAGTTTATCACATAATTGGAAAACCACACTAATATGTGAATAAAATCTATAGAGCTCTCTTGCACAACCTGGTCTTTCTCTCTCTTTTTTAAAAGTTTTTATTTGATACTGGAGTATAGTTGGTTAACTATGTTGTGATAGTTTCAGATGTACAGCAGAGTGATTTAGTTATACATACACATAAATCTATTCTTTTTCAAGTTTTTCCCCATTTAGGTGTTAAAAAATATAGAGCAGAGTTCCCTGTGCTGTACAGCAGGTCCTTGTTGGTTATCCATTTTAAATATAACAGTGCGTATATGTCCATCCCACACTCCCTAACCATCCTTTCTCCTCACCCTTCCCACCTGATAATCATAAGTTCATTTGTTCTCTAAGTCTGTGAGCTTATTTCTGTTTTATAAATAAGTTCATTTATATCATTTATTTTTAGATTCTACATATAAGCCATATTATACAGTATTTTGCTTTGTCTGACTTACTTCTCTCAATATGACCATCTTTAGGTCCATCCATATTGCTGCAAATAGCATTATTTTATTTTTTAAAAAGACAGCCTGGTCTCTTGCTAAGCAAATCTTCTCACTCTCTCAGCTAACATTTTCTTCTAGCCAGACTAAACTATTTGCACTTCTTCAAATGCATGATGCCTAATCTCAGTTGTAAACTTTGCATACTCTGTTTGGAGCACTCTTCCAACTTTGTCCTCACCTCTCTGAAAACTCGTTGTCCAGAAAGTCTTTCCTGATACCTCACAGAAGCCTGTTTATGATAAGATGGCTGAGGAATAGGACGGGGAGACCACTTTCTCCCCCACAAATTCATCAAAAGAACATTTGAACGCTGAGTAAATTCCACAAAACAACTGCCGAATGCTGGCAGAGGACATCAGGCACCCAGAAAAGCAGCCCATTGTCTTCAAAAGGAGGTAAGAAAAAATATGAAAGATAAAAAGAGACAAAAGAGATAGGGACGGAGATCCATCCCAGGAAGGGAGTCTTAAAAAAAGAGAGAAGTTTCCAAACACTCTCACCAGTGGGTTGGTGGTGAGCCTTGGAACTTCAGAGGGCAACATAACCGGGAGGAAAAATAAATAATTAAAACCCACAGATTATGTGCCCAACAGTAACTCCCCCAGTAGAGAAGCAGTGCAGATGCCTGCATCCGCCACTAGCAAGCAGGGGCTGGGCAGGGAGGCACGGGCTGCATTGCTTAGAGTAAGCACCAGGCCTGAATGCCCCAAGGGCAATCTGAGGGAACTAACTTGAGATAGCAAAACAGACTGTGGGATAGCTATCCGGCAAAAAGCCCTAACCTAAGACACCGTCAGGCCTGCTCACAGAACAAAGGACTGACTAGAGCTACCCGAAAAGCCCTAACCTAAGACACCACCAGGCCCGCTCACAGAACAAAGGAATGAGCAGAGCTAGCCAGCTGTGGACCAGCCCATCCCCCACCGGAGACAGGCAGGCGAGGGCAGCCAGAGCCGGAAGGGGGCAATCGTGGCCCCAGAGAGGCATCCTCTACCAAACTGCAAGCAGGCTTCATTGCTAACCAAGACTTCTTGGGATTCTGGACGGTCGGCATCTGCTGGGAGGGTCGCAGCCAGAGATCAGCTCCCTAGAAGAGACACACGGCACACCTGAGAAAGTGCACCAGCTGTACACCCAGAAAACCGAGCCGCAGGGACAGGGGAGGCGATAAGTTGTAGTGACCGTGCTCACCAAACACATGGTCACCTGAGCTGCTTGGACCTGGGAAGGGCACAAAACTCAGGCCCAACCAAGTCTGCGCCTTTGCAGAGTACCTGACAACCTGAACCTGAGTGGCTTAGACCTGGGAAGTGCATACAACCCAGGGCCAGGCTCAGACAGTTCCCGGCAGAGCAACCCAGAGCCTAAACAGGGTAGACAGGGAAAGCACACACGCTGTGAGTGGGGACAAACCCAATGTGGCCAAGACACTGAGCACACACCAGTGATATTTGTTTGTAGTGTTCCTCCCTCCCCACAGCACAACTGAACAAGTGAGCCTGAATAAGTGACCACCACCACCCCCTTGTGTCCGGGCAGAAATTAGACACTGAAGAGACCAGCAAATAGAAGAAACTAAAACAAACAGAGGGAACCTCCTTGGAAGTGACAGGTGCAATAGATTAAAACCCTGTCATTAGCACTGACTATATGGGAAGGGGCCTATAGATCTTGAGAAGTATAAGCCGGATCAAGGAACTATCTGAAAATGAACTGACCCCACACTGTCCACAACAACACCAGAGAAAGTCCTAGATATATTTTTACTACTACCATTTTTTTAATTAAAAAAATTATTTTAAGTCCTGTATTACTCCTTTAATTTTCATTTTTATAACCTACTATTCATTGCAAAAAAAGATGCTATTTCTTAACGTAAACTTCATATATATATATATTTTATAAATTTTGTGACTTTGTTTTTTTCTTTAATATTGTATTTTTGAGAATCCAACCTCTACTCTAGATTTTTAATCTTTTCTTTTTGGTATTTGTTATCAATTTTGTACCTTTAAAAACCTAATCTTCAGTACCCATTTTTACTTGGGAGTGAGATTACTGGCTTGACTTTTCTCTCCCCCTTTAGACTCTCCTTTTTCTCCACCAGGTCACATCTATCTCCTCCCTCCCCCTTCTCTTCTCTACACAACTCTGTGAATCTCTTTGTGTGTTCCGGACTGTAGAGAACTCTTAGGGAACAGATTACTGACTGGATCTGTCTCTCTCCTTTTGATTCCCGCCCCCCTCCCCCTTTATCCTCCTGGCTACCTCTATCTCCTTCCTCCCTCTTCTCTTCTCTGTGTAACTCTGTGAATATCTCTGAGGGATGCAGACTGTGGAGAGCACATAGGGAAGTGATTACTAGCTAGCTTTCTCTCTCCCCTTTTGTTTCCCCCTCTTCTCCTCCTGGTCACCTCTATCTCTCTCCTCCCTCTTCTCTTCTCCATGTAACTCTGTGAACCTCTCTGTGGGTCCCTCACTGTGGAGAAACTTTTCATCTTTAACCTAGATGTTTTATTATTGGTACTGTATAGATGGAGAAGTCTTGAGGCTACTGTAAGAATAAGACTGAAAACCAGAGGCAGGAGGCTTAAGTCCAAATCCTGAGAACACCAGAGAACTCCTGAATCCAGCGAACATCAACTGATAGGAGCCCATCAAAAGCGTCCATACCTATACTGAAACCAAGCACCACCCAAGGGCCAACAAGTTCCAGACCAAGACATACTATGCAAATTCTCCAGCAACACAGAAACATAGCCCTGAGCTTCAATATACAGGCTGCCCAAAGTCACACCAAACACACTGACATCTCATAACTCACTACTGGACACTTCATTGCACTCCAGAGAGAAGAAATCCAGCTCCACCCACCAGAACACCAACACAAGCTTCCCTAACCAGGAAACCTTGACAAGCCACCTGTCCAACCCCACCCACAGTGAGGAAACTCCACAATAAAGAGAACTCCACAAACTGCCAGAATACGGAAAGGCAACCCCAAACACAGCAATCTAAACAAGATGAAAAGGCAGAGAAATACCCAGCACATAAAGGAACAGGATAAATGTCCATCAAACAAAACAAAAGAGAAAGAGATAGGGAATCTACCTGATAAAGAATTCCAAATAATTATAGTGAAAATGATCCAAAATCTTGAAACCAAAATGGAGTTACAGATAAATAGCCTGGAGACAAGGATTGAGTAGCTGCAAGAAAGGTTTAACAAGGACCTAGAAGAAATAAAAAGAGTCAATAGATAATGAATAATGCAATAAATGAGATCAAAAGCACTCTGGAGGGAACCAACAGTAGAATAAAGGAGGCAGAAGATAGGATAAGTGAGGAAGAAGATAGAATGGTAGAAATAAATGAAGCAGAGAGGAGAAAGGAAAAAAGAATTAAAAGAAATGAGGACAATCTCAGAGACCTCTGGGACAATATTAAATGCCCCAACAATTGACTCATAGGAGGCCCACCCAGAAGAAGAAGACAAAAAGAAAGACCATGAGAAAATACTTGAGGAGATAATAGTTGAAAACTTCCCTAAAATGGGGAAGGAAATAGTCACCCAAGTACAAGAAACCCAGAGAGTCCCAAACAGGATAAAACCAAGACAAAACACCCCAAGAAACATATTAATCAAATTAACAAAGATCAAACACAAAGAACAAATATTAAAAGCAGCAAGCGGAAAACAATAAATAACACACAAGGGGATTCCCATAAGGATAACAGCTGATCTTTCAATAGAAACTCTTCAGGCAGGACATACTTAAAGTGATGAAAGAAAATAACCTACAGCCCAGATTACTGTATCCAGCAAGGATCTCATTCAAATATGAAGGAGAAATCAAAAGCTTAAAGCTAAGAGAATTCAGCACCACCAAACCAGCTCTCCAACAAATGCTAAAGGATCTTCTCTAGACAGGAAACACAGAAAGGGTATATAAACTCAAACCCAAAACAATAAAGTAAATGGCAATGGGATCATACTTATGGGTTGAATGCCCCAACCAAAAGACAAAGACTGGCTGAATGGATACAAAAACAAGAACCCTATAGATGTTGTCTACAAGAGACCCACCTTGAAATAAGGGACACATACAGACTGAAAGTGAAGGGCTGGAAAAAGATATTCCATGCAAATAGAGACCAAAAGAAAGCAGGAGTAGGAATACTCATATCAGATAAAATAGACTTTAAAATAAAGGCTGTGAAAAGAGACAAAGAAGGACACTACATAATGATCAAAGGATCAATCCAAGAAGAAGATATAACAATTATAAATATATATGCATGCAACATAGGAGTGCCGCAATATGTAAGACAAATGCTAACAAGTATGAAAGGGGAAATTAACAATAAAACAATAATAGTGGGAGACTTTAATACTCCACTCACACCTATAGATAGACCATCTAAACAGAAAATTAACAAAGAAACACAAACTTTAAATGATACAATAGACCAGTTAAACCTAATTGATATCTATAGGACATTTCACCCCAAAACAATGAATTTCACCTTTTTCTCAACTGCACACGGAGCCTTCTGCAGGATAGATCACATCCTGGGCCATAAATCTAGCCTTGGTAAATTCAAAAAAATAGAAATCATTCCAAGCATCTTTTCTGACCACAATGCAGTAAGATTAGATCTCAATTACAAGAGAAAAAATATTAAAAATTCCAACATATGAAGGCTGAACAACACGCTGCTGAATAACCAACAAATCACAAAAGAAATAAAAATATGCATAGAAACAAATGAAAATGAAAACACAGCAACCCAAAGCCTGTGGGACACTGTAAAAGCAGTGCTAAGGGGAAGGTTCATAGCAATACAGGCTTACCTCAAGAAACAAGAAAAAAGTCAATTAAAAAAGCTAACTCTACACCTGAAGCAACTAGAAAAGGAGAAATGAAGAACCCCAGGGTTAGAAGAAGGAAAGACATCTTAAAAATTAGGGCAGAAATAAATGCAAAAGAAACAAAAGAGACCATAGCAAAAATCAACAAAGCCAAAAGCTGGTTCTTTGAGAAGCTAAATAAAATTGGCAAACCATTAGCCAGTCCAAGGAAAATCAAATGAAGTAATGTGTAAAAGCAGGTCTTTTAACTTTAAACTGGCATCTAGATGTGAGATGATTGTACCTATATGGTACATGTCTATAATTTAACTGTCATATATCTGGAGTTCATTAGACTCATCAAATTTTAAAAATCAGTTCATGGCAGGGAGTAATATGGATGTGATGGGATGCATTTTTTCCCTTTGTTCCTATTAATCCTTACTGGTGTACAGAGCATATCTAGCCCAGAATAACTAAAGTTGTTCTCTGGTCCTATAACTCCATGGTGAGAGAGAACTTGAATTCTGTTAGTTGAATAATGCAGGATGAAAGTGCTAAGAATAGGTTGATCTTAGACACGTTAAATATCCGATTGTTTTGTAAATACTCCATTCTGAAGGCAGATGAAGGTAATGGCTTCTTTTGTACTTTCACTTTTTATTCCTCAGAATCGAAAACTCCCCCTTTTGTAACACACTAAGCAATCCATAAAGTGTCCAAGGATCAGAATGCTTGATTACCCTTTTCACAGGCAAGAGGAAAATCAGTGGGTTTAAGTGGACTCAAAAGAGAGAAATGAGAGAGTAGTTTCCAAAGGAAGAGGTTTCTCTACAATGGGAAGGGGTTGGTCGAATGGGTAATCTGAGAGAAGAGAATAAAGATCTCACGTCCATTAGGAAACTTGGAATGAGTTGAATGATATAGAGGAGACAGTCTTTATTCTATGGATGTCAAATGATTTGAAATACACAGTGAAACCAGAAGTAGAGGACACCTTTGTTACACAGGTATTTGTGTATTATCTGACAGAAAGACAGTTTGGTTAGGGTCTGCATCACTCTCCATTTTTACTCAGGGGTAAAATTCTGATCCTACCTATATTTGGCAAATTATTTTTTAAATTAATTTTTCCAAATAAAGATTTTAGGTAAATTAATTATGATCTAGTTACCAGGTATTATTATCTTCACTTCATAAAAGAGTTAATTTTATCATTAAAAAAGCAAGAAAGACTAATGAACAACTGGCCCTGTCTATCTCCCTTATAGAAAGTACAAAACAGAAAATGTTTTAAATAATTCATATTAACTTGGGGAGAATGTGATTCTGGAAAGTTGGAAAGCTTGAGACAGAGATATAGTTCAGAGTCATGAAGGCACTTACTCTGAGGATATGGTCTCACTGATACCAAGAGATCCAGTACTTTTTTTTCTCTGAGGTCTTCTCCATACCTCTCCCAGACACTACCTCAAGGTCTATAAAACTATCAGAGCCCTTTTGCTCTGAACTCCCTCAACAGTAAGATGACCCTCACATGTGCACTGATCACCTGGTCCTCTGTGGATACACAGTTTCATGGGGGAAAAAATGGAACAGGGGGCATCAGCACTTGCTTCGAATATAGCCTCTTGCTTACTATCACAGGGGGCTTCCCAGGTAGCTCAGCAGTAAATGCAGAAGACCTGGGTTTGATCCCTGAGCTGGGAAGATCCCCTGGAGGAGGGCATGGCAACCTACTCTGGTATTCTTGTCTGGAAAATCCCATGGACAGAAGAGCCTGGTGGGCTACAGTCCATGGGGTCACAAAGAGTCAGATGCTAATGAAGTGACTTAGCATGCAGGCATGTTACTATCACAGAGAGTGATAATGCTGAACATTGTTGTAATTCTCCTAGAATGCTTATGTAAATGGCAAGAAAAAAGGAATATAGCACATCAAAAATAAATAAATAAATAAACTTCTTAGACCCGATAGGTATTGCTGTTGCAGACACAGCTAGTTAGTTACCTTCTCAGCATCATTTTTCACTTTTTCCTTACCTACAGAACTCAGATATTTTTTGCGTTGACAATTTCCCTAGTCATTCATCATACTAAAAAGAGTCATCTTCCTAGCCTCTCTTGCAGCTAGGAGTGGCTACGTGAGCCAGTTCTGGAAAATGAGATATAATCTAAAGTCATGACTCCTCTGTCAGGGTGGATAAATACTAGAAGCCAGAAAATAAACAAAGTCCTGGCCAAGATTTGCTTACTATGGGTCAACTGTGTCCATGAACCCGTTCAATGGTCATTTCCCTGGTCCCATATGTATAATTGGATTGACAGACTTGGAAGCTGGAATAACACACGCTGGAACCTTGGCCTGCAGAGTTAGAGTTGCCCCCACCCTGACCCAGATGAAGGGTCAATCAATTTCACTCTAGTATCACATTCTGGGAGTGGGAGAAATTATTACCACATTAAGGAGCTGAAGGATGCAGAAGCTGTAGTTTCCATCATATTTCCATCTAATTCACCCATCTGGTCCCTGGAGAAAAGGAATAGATTGTAGATGATGACCAGAGTACCATCAACTCAAAAAATGTGGTAGCTCAAATCATAACCACAGAGTCAGATATGCTCATTAGAAGATATTAATATGGTCTCAGGTACATGACATGTGGCCACACGTTTGGCAAATTCTTTATTTTCTGTCCCCAAGAGGATCAAAACCAGCTCACATTCTCAAGGAGGAAAATTGGTATGCATTAGCAGTTTTGACCTTGTGTGATGAGAAATCTCTGATCCTTGGACATAAAGTAATCTGAAGGAATAGGAACATGGATCCTTTAAATCAATGTGCTCCTGCTAATTGGACCATAACAGTAAGAAATAGTGAACCTGCTGGAGACCTTGGTAAGAGACCTGCCCTCTGCTCCAAGAAGCAGGAGATAAATGTTGAAAGATTCAGGAGTCTGACAGATCGCTATAGTTTTTAGGAGTCCAGCTGTCAGTAGACTGCTGGGACCTTCTCAGCAAAGTTAAAGACCAATTGCAGGACTTGCTCCACCACAAAGAAAGAAGCATTGTGCCTGATAGGACTCTTTAGGTTATGCAGGTTGTGCATTTCATATTTTGCAATACTGCTTGAGCCCATATACCAGGTAAAAATAAAGCTATCAGCTTTGAGTGGGGACACAGAGCAGGAAAGGGCTTTGAGCTTTGCAGCAGGTCAAGGTACAAACAGCCCTGCTGCCTAAGCTATATGACACTGCAGACCCTCTGGTTTTACAGTTATTGAGGAGGGGGAAGAAGAAGTTACACTGAGTTTGTGGAAAGCTTGAAGGAAAACTCGTAACGTGAGTCCCTGGAGTTCTGGAGGAAGGCCATGCCATAAGCACTAGAGAATTTAAAGCCTTTTGAAAAACAACTCTTGTTACAGTACTGGACACTGGTAGAGTGAGAGATTACCTAACTGCAGGACACCAAGAGACTGTGCATCTGGAATTCCCCATTAGGAATTGGGTTCTGTCTGATTGATCAGTTGTTAAGTGTAGGTACCCAGCAAGCTGTAGGAAATAGTAGCCCATATCCCAGTGTCATCTACTAAATTTACACTATCACATCTTCAACAGACATGCCTATGGCCATCTTAGGATTTCCATGTGATCAACTGATGCTAGAGTTTTGAGAAATCTCAAGCCTGGTTTACAGATAGTTTAGCTAAGTAGATGAGCACAAAACTAAAACTGGATGGCAATTGCCTTATAACTTCATTCCCATGGGGCCAGGAAAGACAACAGTGAGGGGAAAATCTCCCGAAGGATGGAGTTTCAGGTGCTACACTTGGCTGTTCACCTTTTGCGGAAGTAGAAGTGGTTAGGGACTGGAATATAAGTACAGACTCATGAGCAGTGGCAAATGGTGTGTCTGGCTGGTGCATACATATTCAGTTGCTAAGTTGTGTTGGACTCTTTGCGACCCCATGGACTATGGCTTGCTAGGCCCTTCTGTCCATGGACTTCTCTGGGCAAGAATACTGGAGTGTGTTGCCATTCCCTTCTCCAGGGCATCTTTCTGACCCAGGAATTGAACCCCAGTCTCCTGCATTGCAGACAGATTCTTTACCATCTCAGTTACCAGGGAAGCCCTAGTGGGAGGATGACAAGTGGCAAATTGACATGATGTTCTTTTAGTCCTCATGATATCAAAAAGAAGTTGGTGGATTCTCAGGTACATGGTCTTAGGTTTCCATTGCCAGTTCTTAACACTATCCCTAAAATTTATTTTCTAAAATAGCTGCGTTTAAGCATTACTGAGAATGCACAAACATATCCAAGGGCTATAATAAGCTACAGTTGAAATGTTTGAGTTGAATTAATGAGCCAGAGATCTGACTTCTTTCCTGCCCCCATCTAACTGATTGATTGATTAAATTTATGCCCACCTTTCTATGTTTGATGTTTTCAACTATGAACAGCAATGTACCCTCAAAAAGGATTTGTCTGAATGCAACAGTGAGAGTGCTAGGAAAAAATTACCTACAATTCTCTATAAGCCTCCAAAGTCTGACCAATGGAAAACTATGAGGAACATTTCCACTGTGTGTGTGTGTGTGTGTGTGTGTGTGTGTGTGTGTGTGTGTGTACTGGATTTTGATGTCCTACAAGGGTAAGCTGAGTCTCTTCCCCTTGAATTGCTGTGGAGTCTCATGGATGGACATACATTCCTCAAACACTACATTAAGGGATGATGGAAAGGCATCTCTCTCAGACCTGTTGCAAGGGCCTCTTAGCAGTGACTTTGAGAAAGTGAAAGTTGCTCAGTCATGTCTCACTCTTTGTGACCCCATGGACTATACCAGTCTATGGAATTCTCCAGGCCAGAACACTGGAGTAGTAGCCATTCCCTTCTCCAAGGGATCTTCCCAACCCAGGGATTGAACCCAGATCTCCCACATTGCAGGTGGATTCTTTACCAGCTGAGCCACCAGGGAAGCCCAAGAATACTGGAGTGCGTAGCCTATCCCTTCTCCAGTGGATCTTCCCAACCCAGGAATTGAACCAGGGTCTCCTGGACTGTGGGTGATCTCCTGCAGGTAGATTCTTTACCAGCTGAGCTACCAGGGAAGCAAATTAATGAGCATAACTTCTCATACATGGCTTACAGAACAGCATATTCTACTTCCTACATGTTTGCAAGTAGATGCAGCTCACAGGATGTTTGATTTCTATATAGCCAATCATTTGTATGGAATAGGATAGTGGTTAAAAGCACAAACTTTTGAGTTAGACATATGTCTTAGTAGTTTGCCATGATTCACCACACACTAGCTGTATGACTGTGGGCAGACTAACTTCTGAGACTCAGTTTCCTCATCTGTACAATGGGTGTTCTGTTCATACTTATCTCCAAGGTTGTCGAAAAGATGAATTACAGCAGTGGTTATGGTCTTTACTGAAGCCAAAGCCCATGCCCACATTTATTTTCTTATTTATCTTACACTCTACTTACTGTATGTGGAGGCACTGGGCTAGACACTGGGAAAACAGATAAATGAATGAAATATAATACAAGGTCCTGTCCTTCAACATGCTATGTTCTAAAGGAGAAAAACAAACAAGCAAATAGATTCTTACAATACCATGTGGTAAGTACAACAATGGGTCTTTCTACAGATTGCTTTAGCAGCACAGATAAAGGGCAACTCCTTCAGATTAGTTGTTCATTGGAGGATTCCTATAGGTTATAGGTATATTAAGCTTTTTTTAATTATTCATTTTTTATTGAAAGATAATTGCTTTACAGAATTTTGCTGTTTTCTGTCAAACCTCAACATGAATCAGCCATAGGTATACATATAACCAGAGAAGGCAATGGCACCCCACTCCAGTACTCTTGCCCAGAAAATCCCATGGACGGAGGAGCCTGGAAGGCTGCAGTCCATGGGGTCGCTAAGAGTTGGACACAACTGAGCGACTTCACTTTCACTTTTCACTTTTATGCATTGGAGAAGGAAGTGGCAACCCACTCCAGTGTTGTTGCCTGGAGAATCCCAGGGACAGGGGAGCCTGGTGGGCTGCCATCTATGGGGTCGCACAGAGTCGGACATGACTGAAGTGACTTAGCAGCAGCAGCAGCAGCATACAAACATCCTCTCCCTTTTGAACCTCCCTCCTGTTTTTAAAGATAAATAGGAATTAGTTGGATGGAGAAACAGTTCTATTGGAAGCTCTAGACAGGTGGAAAAATATATGCACAATCATAGAAGCATTAAGCAGAAAGCAAGAATAGGGAGTATCACACAGTTCAACAAGGGAAGGGATAAAATATGAAGCAGAAGACAAAAGCAAAGGCCAGACAATCTAGAACTTTGTTAGCCAGAGTAAGGACTTTATCCTGGGGAAGTAAGGAGATATGGAAGAGTTTTTAGCAAGAGACTGATCAGGTTTGTTTTTCTTTCAGTGGCCTTCCAAGTATGGTCCAAGGTTTCACAGCAAAAGCATCACCTGGCAGCTGTCCAAACTGCCAAATCTCAGGCCCTAACCTGGACCTGCTGATACAGAGCCCCTGGGAGGGGGGCCAGCAATCTGTTTTAACAAGTCTCCCAGTTATCTTGATGCACACCCAATTTTAAGAATTGTTGATCTACAACTCTAGCTGCACAGAAAGAATGGGTTGTCGGAGGAAGGAAGAGCCCACATTGGATGTACAGAGAACAGTTAAGAAGTTATTATGATAATTCAGTTCAGAAATGACGTGGGCACTGAAAATTCCATTCCTGAAAATCAGATAGTCCTTTATCAATCTTGCTTTTTCAGTTCCTGGAGCTTTCACTGTTTCAAGACCTATTTCTAGACTGGTTTTACTATTCTTGTACATTTTCCTAAAACACCATAACTACTGCTGAGGAGAACACACATTGGACTTAATCCTTTTGAAAACTCTTAGCATGATATAAAGGGCTTTTACAATCTGGCTTCCATGCCTACTACTCTTTGCAAACTCTCTTTTTTTGATGTCATTCTCTCTGTTTGGATGCTGTCTTAGTGTGCTGGAGCTGCCACAAACTATATAATATCATAGACATGGTGGCTTAAACAACAGAAATGTATTTCTCACCATTCTGGAGGTTGGAAGTTTGAGATCATAGTTCCAGCACAGTGGGGTTCTGGTGAGGAATCTCTTCCTGTCTTGCACACAGCCACCTTCTCTCTGTGGGAGAGAGTGCTGGTGACTCTTCCCGTTATTATTAAGGTACCAGTTCTGTTGGATTAGAGCTTCATGCTCACAACCTTTTTAACCTTAATCACCTTCTTAAAGACTCTCCAATACAGTCACCTGGTGGGGGTTAGAGCTTCAACATAGGAATTTGGGGAGGACACAATCCAGTCCATAGCAGATGCCACTCTGCCACCTCTCAACTGGCAAATTTCTATCCCTTCTTCAAAATTCAGCACACATCTCTTCTGTTTGTTTACTGTTCTTGGTATCATACTATTGATGGTAGGAAAGGATTAGCCTCTAGCTCTGTGGGAAATCTTGCTAAGGAAAACAACTGATTTCCTAAGGTTGATGTATAAACAAGTTCATGGTATAGTATAGTTCTTTATAAAGGACCTTTATTGAATCTTGACAAAAAAGATCTTCATGACCCAGATAATCATGATGGAGTGATCACTCACCTAGAGCCAGATATCCTGAATGTGAAGTGGGTCTTAGGAAACATCACTACAAACAAAGCTAGTGTAGGTGATAGAATTCCAGTTGAGCTCTTTCAAATCCTGAAAGATGATGCTGTGAAAGTGCTGCACTCAATATGCCAGAAAATTTGGAAAACTCAGCAGTGGCCACGGGACTGGCAGAGGTCAGTTTTCATTCCAATCCCAAAAAAAGGTAATGCCAAAGAATGCTCAAACTACCACACAATTGCACTCATCTCACACGCTAGTAAAGTAATGCTCAAAATTCTCCAAGCCAGGCTTCAGCAATACGTGAACCAGGAACTTCCAGATGTTCTAGCTGGATTTAGAAAAGGCAGAGGAACCAGAGATCAAATAGCCAACATCCGCTGTATCATCGAAAAAACAAGAGACTTCCAGAAAAAAACATCTATTTCTGCTTTATTGACAATGCCAAAGCCTTTGACTGTGTGGATCACAATAAACTGTAGAAAATTCTGAAAGAGATAGGCATACCAGACCACCTGACCTGCCTCTTGAGAAACCTGTATGCAGGTCAAGAAGCAACAGTTAGAACTGGACATGGAACAACAGACTGGTTCCAAATAGGAAAAGGAGTACGTCAAGGCTGTATAGTGTCACCCTGCTTATTTAAGTTCTATGCAGAGTACATCATGAGAAATGCTGGGCTGGAAGAAGCACAAGCTGGAATCAAGATTGCTGGGAGAAATATCAATAACCTCAGATATGCAGATGACAGCACCCTTATGGCAGAAAGTGAGGAGGAATTGAAAAGCCTCTTGATGAAAGTGAAAGAGGAGAGTGAAAGAGTTGGCTTAAAGCTCAACATTCAGAAAACTAAGATCATGGCATCTGGTCCCATCACTTCATGGGAAATAGATGGGGAAACAGTGGAAACAGTGTCAGACTGTATTTTGGGGGGGCTCAAAAATCACTGCAGATGGTGATTGCAGCCATGAAATTAAAAGACACTTGCTCCTTGGAAGGAAAGTTATGACCAACCTAGACAGCATATTCAAAAGCAGAGAAATTAGTTTGTCAACAAAGGTCCGTCTAGTCAAGGCTATGGTTTTCCTGGTAGTCATGTATGGATGTGAGAGTTGGACTGTGAAGAAAGCTGATCGCTGAAGAATTGATGCATTTGAACTGTGGTGTTGAAGAAGACTCTTGAGAGTCCCTTGGACTGCAAGGAGATCCAGCCAGTCCATTCTAAAGGAGATCAGTCCTGGTTGTTCATTGGAAGGACTGATGCTGAAGCTGAAACTCCAATACTTTGGCCACCTCATGCGAACTGACTCATTGGAAAAGACCCTGATGCTGGGAGGGATTAGGGGCAGGAGGAGAAGGGTACGACAGAGGATGAGATGGCTGGATGGCATCACTGACTTGATGGACACGAGTTTGAGTGAACTTTGGGAGTTGGTGTTGGACAGGGAGGCCTGGCGTGCTGCGATTCATGGTGTCGCAAAGAGGCGGACACAACTGAGCGACTGAACTGAACTGATTGAATCTTTAAAGTCTGATTCTTTTTGCAAATTGAAGTATAGTTGATTTACAATACAATATTGTATTAGTTTCAGGTGTACAGTGTATAGTGAGTCAATATTTTGGGCAGAATATACTCCATTATAAGTCTTCCTTGGTGACTCAGTGGTAAAGAATCCGCCTGTAATGCAGGAGACACGGGTTCGATCCCTGGGTTTGGAAGATCCCCTTGGGAAGGCATTGGCAACCCATTCCAGTGTTCTTGCCTGGGAAATCCCATGGAAAGAGGAGCCTGGTAGGCTACAGTCCGTGGGGTCACAAAGAGTTCGACACAACTGAGTGACTAAACAACCACAATTCCATTATAAGTTATTATAAGATAATGGTTATAATACTCTGAGCTATATAATAGGTCCTTTTTGCTTATCTGTTTTATGTAGCTTGTATCTGTTAATCTCATACCCCTAATTTATCCTCCACCACTCTTTCCCCTTTAGTAACCATAAGTTTGCTTCCTATATCTGTGAGTCTATTTCTGTTTTGCATATACATTCATTTGTATTATTTTTTAGGTTCCATGTATAAGTGATATCACACAGTATTTTCTTTCTCTGATTGACTTATTTCACTAAGCATAGTATTCTCTAGGTATATCCACATTACTGCAAATGACAGAATTTCATTCTTTTTATGGTTAATATTCCATTATACATCTAATATACATATTAGACTATATATTATATGTATTATATAAATTATATATAATATATTATACAATATATAAACATTTATTATATACTGTATATTGAATAATAATACATAAATTATATGTAATATAATCACATTATTATAATGTGTATTATAATATATATTACTGTTTATTATAATATAGTAATAAAATATATAAATAACAATATAATATTCTATTCCATTCTATTATATACATAATTTGAGTTGGTTCTATATCTTGGCTTTTGTAAACAATGCTGTTACAAACATTGGGGTATATGTATCTTTTTGAATCCATGTTTTCAGTTTTTATCCTGCATAGAAGTAGAATTACTGGATCACATGTAGTTCTACTTTTAGTTTTCATAGGAACCTCCATACTGGAAAACTTGACTCTTAAAAATAGATTGCTTGGTGCTCCTATTTTAAATAAAAGTGCAATCCCAATAGAAGTTAAAAATTGATAAGGAATTTAATGCATAGTGAAAATTTAAGATATACATCAAGAGTGAACCCTAATGTAAAAGATGGACTTTGGGTGATTATGTTCATCAATTATAACTGATGTATCACTGTGGGCAGGATGTCCATAGTGGGGGAGGCTGTGCATGTGGGGTGGCAGGGGTGTGTGGGACCTCTCTGTACTTACCATTGAATTTTGCTGTGAATTTAAAACTTCTCTATAAAATAAAGCTTATTAATTAGTAACATTTCCAGGTCAATGAGCTTAAAAAAAGAACTGAAAGTTTTCTGGGTAACTTGTAACTAAAAGGAACAGGAGTATAAGAAATCTCTCAGCTACTGACACCTTGCCCAACCATTTTTTGGAAAGTGGTACTTGGTTTTGATGCTGAAGAGACTGATAAACGGGTAAATTAGTGCTCTTGGCATGCTGATAAAAGTAGTACAATAGAGAGTTCTATGGGCAAACAAGTATGGAAGCATTGGGTTTACCCAAATCAGTTTTTCTGTATTATTCTTCTCAGAGCTCTCAATACATCAGAATGTACAGTGAATGGCCATAAATAGGGATATTTAAGAAACATTTTTCAAACATATGTGATGATGGAACCCCAGAATACATTTTTGGAGACATAACTGAGGTTATGGAAAACAACTGGAAAGGATTTTCATAAGACAGTATTAATAACACAATCAAATATTTGAATTTTAGAGAGATCGAGATCACTCTAGGAAAAAATGTAAAGGAAGAGTTGTGGGTGATCCAGAAATAGGTCAGGGGGACCACCTGAGAGGTTATTGCAAAAGCCCAGCTGAGAAAAGTTAAGGGCAGGAAGACAACAGTGGAGCAGAAAGGATGACTGCTGTAGCTTGTAGCATGGAACTGAAGCAAAACACAGAGTTTTCTTGGAGCGCATCTAGGTTTGGTTACTCAGTAGATTTGCTGTAATACAATCCCTGAAGGGAAATTTAGGGAAGGTTTCAGGGACTGTGCTCTACGTATTAAAATGGATATCTGTGTGTGCCATGAGTTGGCATAATTACTGAAACATCTTCACATAGAAGTGCCTGGGCGGGGAGGGCTTAGGTCCTGTTGTCCACTTCTATAAGCTATGCTTATTGTGTTTCTATGGTAACAACACCTCTGCAACTGCTGCTATTTCAATATAATTGATTGAGACACCACATTGCAATTGCAGGGCTCCTGAAAGCTGTCCTGCACTTGTTTCATAAAGGTGATTGCTGCTCCTTTAGCATCCATTCCAGCTGGAAAAATCCTAGGGTAGCAATTTCTTAATAAAATAAAAGCAAGTTACTTGGTTTCCTGAGGTAGGGGAAAAGGCAGTTTAAAGAGCTTTAGAGGAGCCAGGCTTCCTGTCAATTGTCTAATTATCCACAAATAATCACTCCTGCAAATATTTTTAACTCCAGTTCTTTGGTACCAATTTCTTACTGAGCCGGACTCTGCTGAAAAGTTGTGTCCTTTCATGCTGACTTTCTGGCCTAATAGCCTTGCAATCAAACAGATTTTTTTAAAAAGCTGCAGAATGGGATTTATATACAACCAACCACTTTATACTCTGTAATGTCTCTGAAAGATCCAAGCTAGATTGGGCGCTACCACAACCTCATTCCACATAGCCCAGGTTAGAATACCTAAAAACTCCAAACAGTAAGAATAATATTATTGATAGCAAAGTTAGAGACAGTGAACTACAGTGGGAAATGAGCTGGACAGGTGTCAAGAGACAGGGAGCTCTTCCTTTTTCCTTGACCAACTCATATCACCTTGGACAGTGCACTTTATCCCTCTGATATCTTCCTCCATCTGTAAAAAGGGTATGCAAATACTGACATACTTGCCTCACTAGGACATTTTGAAATAATTTTGCATATGTTTTCATATTTACAGAGCACCTTCACAATCATGACCTTACTTATTCATGTGCTCATTCTTTCAACAAATATCATTGAGAATCTGTTACGTGCCTGAATTTCTGCCAGATTCTGGCAACACAGATGGTCCTGCTCTCAGGAAACTGCTACTCTGATGGAAGACACAGGAAAGTAAACAAACAATTAAAGCACAATGTAATAGACATTATATAGTCATAAGTGTAGAATGCTTTGAAATCCTTGCAATGGCTTGTGAAACAAGCAGAGAAGCAGTGATCATCCCAGTTTTACAGAGGAGGAAACTGAGATTCAACAAATACAATGACTTGTCTAAGATCACGAACCTAGTTAACGGTAGCCTGAGAACCTGAACCCAGTTTTCCTGATTCCTCACTGAAATGTTCCTCTGCTGTAGAAGTCTATATCCAATGCATTGCAAAACAATCAAGGGATATTATGTGTACTTACAATGCATAGCCAGTGCAGAACACAATGTTGATTCATCAACAGTAGAGTCTGTAGTGCTGACAGAAGAACTGGTGGGGATGGAGGCATGAGTAGAAGATGTCTGTGTAGTTGAAATCAATTGCAGAATGACATGATAAAGTATAACATTGCACAGAGACTTGGTGATCTCCTAGGACTGTAGCACCATTAACTCCCAAATATTTTGGAATACTTACACTAGGGGAATTCTGGGCTAGACTCCAAACAAAATAAATGAACCAATATGGTCCCTACTCCACCAGGAGATAAAGGGACTTTAGATCAAAAGCTAAGGTTATTGATCTAATCAAAGGCACCTACTTTTGATCTGATACACACACACACACACACACACACGTGTGTGTATGCTCAGTCATGTCTGACTCTTTGTGACCCCATGGACAGTAGCCCGCCAGGCTCCTCTGTCCATGGAATTTCCCAGGCAAGAATATTGGAGTGGGTTGCCGTTCCCTTCTCTAAGAGATCTTCCCGACCCAGGAATCGAACCCACATCTCTTGCATCTCCTGCATTGACAGGTGGATTCTTTACCACTGTGGCATCTGGGAAGCCCCACATATATGTGTGTATTTGAGGGAATAATAAGCAAAAGAAAAGTGATAGGAGAAAGAAAAGAAGGAAAGGGGGGTGCTCCTCAAAGTAAGGGCAGATACATGGCTCCAGGTGGGAAGAACAACTCTGAGATGTGTGGGGGCTCTGGAGGACAAATAACTGGTAATTGGAGCTGTGAGGGTCAGGAGATAGGTAGAGCACAGTTCCATCCTAAGATATTCCTAAACCAGGCAGAAAGGTCTAGTCACAATCAGTTAAGTGGAATATATCAATACACGGCAGTGGTCCCTTTTCTAGAGCCATGTCCACTTGCACTTTTGTCACTTTCACCATCATCATCAAACTAATATTTCAGGGTTGGTATCATTTACAATGTGCTTTCTAATGAATGTTTTCATATAATACAGCGATTCTATTAGGTATGTATTAGCCTTTACCATGTTGCAGATGAAGAAACCAAGTCTCAGACAGGTCCAAGAATTCACCCAAGGTCACTCCTCAAGTAAGTGTAAGATTCCAGCTGTTATTGACTCCCAATCTAATCAACAATTCTGAGATCACAGCAGATCCTAAATGCGTGACATTTTGATTGGCATCTTCTTGAGGAAATTTTAGGGACTGGCCTTCATTTCATTAGCAACACATTTTCAAGTCATCTCTTAGGGTTGGTTGCTTCTGAAAAGATTTCCACAGATGGCTAACCCCATCTATTTCATTTTCAATTCTTATTATCCCAATCAGAATGACACTGCCTGACCTTGTCCCTCAATTCTGGAGACTCATAAGGAGGCTTGTAGCCTTCTATCCCTGACTAACTTGCCTACAAATATCAGGTAGTAAAATGATTTTAATGATGAGTCTCAAGAATGCCTTCTGTTTCACCTTTTGTTACATGCTGTTTTCATTAGTGATGTAGCTAGCCTGATGCTTGGAAAAACACATTTGAAGCTCTGTAATCTCTTTCTTCCCCCTGACCACAGTGAATAATTTTTGGCTCTTCATTTTGTGGTTTCTCCTCAGATATTTAGAGACAAATAACCTGCCCGATTACCAACTTTCTTCTCAATGGCACAGATCAAGTCACAGTCCTAGAGGCAGGAGATTGATGGCAGGGAACTAGTGCCCTAAAAGTGGCCAATTAGCTCCTGATTACCCGAGTTATATCTTGCACTGCAGGAGGTCAGGCCATATCATTTTTATAGATGCTTATAATATGTTGGTATTATTTATTGTCAGCTTATAGAATGTTCAGTGCTGTGCTGGCCTGACCTAAAGCCTTGTTCTCAGAGATCCATCTCCATCAGCCTGACAGGGCAGGAGGAAGCCTGGCTGCACGGGAAGCTGAGACATGTGCTAGAGGTCTGTGTTTTAGAATCGTGCTACTCAAAAAGTCAAGGACCATTCCAAACTCTAGTCACTGCATTATAATCAGGTCTTCCAGGAGATGATCAATTCTCATGTAGGAGCATTTTTCTCGGGATTATGGCTGACAGGGAGTGAATTTTTCCCCATGTCTCCTTTTTTAAAAAACCAAAAACTCCTGCAACCCTTGAATAAGAAGCAACATGGTCACCTAGGGGCAAACACAAGAGACTTCATCCCCCGTTACTAGAACATGGTATACCGTCAAAAGAGCCATGAGATGGTCTGAAGAGAGGGCAGTAAATACAAGCAGGAGGTTGCTGTTGGAGAATTTGGAAGCTGGTAACTCTTTGAAACTTTCGGGGATCCATTTTGGGGAGCTCTATAAACACGATCAAAGGCTAGAAGGTGAGGTTTCAGGCTGGAGCCTGGAAAGAAGGCTTGCTAATTATGTTCACATTTGGGACAACAGGGCAGCATCAGGTATTCAGTTAGTGCCGACTAGGTAAGAACTTGAAAGTGCAATAAGTGCTTGGGGAATGTGAGTGTTTGGAGCCGTAGGGACACATTCATGACAGATGTTATTCTTGAACACCTACTGTGAGTCAAGCACTCCATTAAGGGCTTTACATCCACTATCTCATTATACCCACTTATTTGGTTGGGGCTGTTATCATCACCATTTTACAAATGAAGAAGCTGAGGTTTGGAGAGCTAAGTCATTTGTTTAAGTTCATACAGCAAGAAAGAGATTGAAAAGATTCCAGCTCAAGTCTGATGGACTCCTCAGCCAACTCTGCTGATGTTCTAGAAAGGTTTTTATCCTGCCACAAAGATCATGGCTTATCTTCCTCTTCTGGTCTTTGAAAGACCAGAGTAGCTGTGGTTCGCCTAAGGGCAGCCTTTTCTAGCTCTATGATGCCCGGGCAGAGACCAAGAACATCCCATACAGCTTTGCCTGCAGGAGCTTTGGGCTTTCTATCAAGAAACCTGGATTGGTGATCCCCACTAAAGACAAAAATGGGTGAGAGTCATAGGTTTTCTAAAATTCTGCCACTTGCTGGCTTTTTCTCACAGAATAATGTAAATCAGAAAATGAAAATAAATGTCAAAAATGCTGAGATATAGAAGACGTTATCTTCAAGTGTTACGTTGCTCAGCCAAAGATTTGCCTGAATAGCCTTACTTTAAAATCTCTATAGCTCTCCTGCTCCTGCCTAGAGTGTCAGGGTGACAACTTTCCAGTCAGAAGGAGAGTGTGTGGGCCTCATGTTCAGGGAGCAGATGGCTTCCAAGTGCTTTTCACAAAGCATGTTTCCAACCTGGGAGGCCAGGATTCTGGGAGCACTCTCACTGTTTCAGACACTTTATCTCTGCTCACCCATTCAACAACACCCCTTCTTTGGCTGCAGTGATTCTGTTCACAAAATTGGTCTACAACTGTGTTAAATGATGTCCAAATGAAAATGATGAACTCTTCACAAACAACTCAGATCAAAGTTTCCTCTGGCCTCAGATGGGCCTGTGTAGGACCGAAGTGACAGATTCTTTAATAAAGTGAGAAAAATCTGCTCATTCATTCAACAGGCTTTAATCAAGGACCTACTATGTGTCTGGCCCTGTGTTCAGCCCCTAGGAATGCAAAGATAAATAAGACATTTCTGTCTTCAAGGATTTAAAGTCTTATTGGATGAGATTGGTAAGTTGTAATACATTGTTACAGGTGATGCTGAAGTGACCCAAGAACCAAAGTAAAATTGCTCCTGTATCTAACACTTGAAAATTTGAACACCAAAATAAATTGTTTCAGTGTTGAGTCATAACCCAAAGTATAATCAACTCCCATAATTCCAAATGGAGATAAATGAATGATTGAATAAATTAATGAGGAGAAGGGATGAATCTCCCTTATAGAAGAATTCTAATTAAAATGTGGAAGGATGAGAGAAATATAAAATCACTGTTAGAACACCAATATAGTATACTAACACATATATATGGAATTTAGGAAGATGGCAATGACGACCCTGTATGCAAGACAGGAAAAAAGACACAGATGTGTATAACGGACTTTTGGACTCAGAGGGAGAGGGAGAGGGTGGGATGATTTGGGAGAATGGCATTCTAACATGTATACTATCGTGTAAGAATTGAATCGCCAGTCTATGTCTGACACAGGATACAGCATGCTTGGGGCTGGTGCATGGGGATGACCCAGAGAGATGTTATGGGGAGGGAGGTGGGAGGGGGGTTCATGTTTGGGAACTCATGTAAGAATTAAAGATTTTAAAATTAAAAAAAAAAGAATACTATAGTGATAAATACTGCAGGCAAGATATGATTAATGCTAAAGTTAATAGGTGAAACTTTAGGGCAAAATGGGATAAATGTATAGCCTCAAAGTATTCCCCCAAATATTTATTAGTTACTGTGGCGGTTTTAACAAATGTCCACAAATTATTTGCTGCTTTTTCTTCCAGGAAGTATAACTTTGTTCCTCTCTCCTTGTGTGTGGGTTGGACTTAGTGACTCACTTCTAATGAATAGAGTATGGAAAAGGAACGATAATAACTTTACAGTGGAAAAACATGACATTTTGAAAAGTATCTGACCAGTACTCTTCAGAAGTGTCAAGGTTAAAAATAAGGAAAGAGAGAGAAACTGTCAGATGGGAGAGAACTAAAGAGACATTGACAGCTAAATGCAATGTGGGATCTTGCTCTGGCTCCTGGCACAGCAAAAGGATATCAGTGGAAAACTGGTGAAATCCAAGTAAGTTCTATAGTTGAGTTAGTAGTATTGTACCAATGCTAATTTCTTAGTTTTAATTAATGTGTAATGAATCCGTGAGATGGTAACATTAGAGAAGCTAAGTGAATGATTTGTGGAAACTGCATTACATTTACAACTCTTTTGTAAATATAAAAGTATTTCAAAAGAAAAAGTGTAAAACTGTTACACTGCTGCTGCTAAGTTGCTTCAGTCGTGTCCGACTCTGTGAGACCCCATAGACGGCAGCCCACCAGGCTCCCCGTCCCTGGGGTTCTCTAGGCAAGAACACTGGAGTGGGTTGATATTTCCTCCTCCAATGCACGAAACTGAAAAGTGAAAGTGAAGTCGCTCAGTCGTGTCCCACTCTTCACGACCCCATGGACTGCAGCCTACCAGGCTCCTCCGTCCATGGGATTTTCCAGGCAAGAGTACTGGAGTGGAGTGCCATTATAAGCACATGAAAATAAAACCAACCTTTGAATATTACTGGGGAGTTTTCAAGAGGAGGCGAGGTTTGAGTCTTGAAAGAAAAGTAGAGGCTTGCTAGGTAGACAAGGCAGGGGAGGCAAATCCACAGAGGACACTCAGTACACTGAGTCCCTTGGGAAAACTGCAGCGGCATGAAACAGCTTCCCAGTTTGGAGAAGTAGACTAGCTACAGTATTTGGGATTTCCATTTCTTAGAGACACACTGTCCTAGATTTCCAGCTCTCACTGAAAGTGTTCTCCTCTCTTCCAAGATCAGACTCAGCAGAGAAGGCTGTATGCTGAACTTCTCAGCTAGTTTCACATTCTCTTCTCTTTGGGGTGTTTTCTTTCTCTATCCATGTTGGCTCACTGATAGTGAGCTGTCATTCTGGCAAGCAGAGATACCATACATGGGCGAGAAATTAAAATGAAAAGAGCTGGTGATGAGCATTATTTATAATTTGAATAGTCTCTGTTGAATATAATAGCCGAGCTGTTAAGCCAACTCCTAATGCCTTCAGACAATAGGAAAATGCTCCTCAATTATAACGGTGTGTTTGAGAGACTGATGCTGTGTGAGCCATAATGGGGTTGGGGATACAGTGGAGGAGGACACATGACAGGAAAAAAGCTTAAAGCAAATGAAATGTCTCAAGATATCCTGTGCCTTTGCCCTACCCACCTCAGCACCCACCCCGCCCCCTTTCCTCTCCCTAGCATATCTAACAAGTTGTTGGCCGGGAACATAAATGTCCACTAGAGAACAGAATCATATTCTTTAGGACTTGAGATGAGAACATTTACCTCCAGAAGCTTAAATGGGAAATAAGGCTTAGACTCCTGAGACTATGGATAAGAGCTGATTCAAGATGGTGCCCTCTTCCATTACAGCCTCACATGGCTTCTGAGCCAAGATCATTGGGAGATTTGAGGCCCCTCTCTTGAAGGGTAGCTTATGTCCTACTCTGAAGAAGAACTATAAATATACAAAATATGATTATTGCAGTGCAGAAGAGAGACATAAGACTCTAGAGCTCAGGGAGAAAGAAGGACTGGTGATCCCATGGGCCTGACTACCTTCAGGACATTCTTTGTATTTCCAGAGCACGTTGGGCTTACCCCAACCAAAGCACTCATCATAGTCTATTTTTCCTGCCTATTTGCCTTTCTCACTAGATTGTGAGACCTGCAAGGGTGGGGACTGTGTCTCAATAGTGTCCTTAGCATCTACTATAGAGGTTGGCACAGAGTAGATGCAGAGGACTGTTTATTGAATCCATTCATCTATTTCATAAATAATTATGATATACCTACTTTGATGGTTACTTTTATCTATCAACTTGAGTGGGCCATGATGTGTCCAGATATTTGGTCAACATTATTTCTAGGCAACTCTGCAAGAGTATTTATGGGTGAGATTAACTTGAATCTGAACTAAGTGAAGTAGAATGCCCTCATGACGTGAGTGGGCCTTATTTAATCAGTTGAAAAGCCTGAATAAAACAAAAATGCTGACTCTCCTGTGGGTAAAAGGGAATTCCTCTTTCCTGACCGCTGAGCTGTGACATCAGTATTTTCCTGCCTTCAGATTTGAACTGAAACATTAGGTCTTCTTGGGTCTTGAATCACTGGTTTTTGGACTGAAACATACAGCGTTGGCTCTTCTGATTCTCAGGCTTTCAGACTTGGACTAGAACTGCATCATGGACTCTTCTGGGTCTACAGTTTGCTGACTGCATATCATGGAACTTGTCAGCCTTCTTAATTGTGTAAACCAATTTCATATAGTAAATCAGTCTCTCTCAATCCCTCTCAGGTATTGTGGAGCAGAGACAAGTTATTCTCACAGTACTCTTTCTAAATTCTCGATCCACCGGAGCCAAAGGCCCAGATGCTGGAATGGATGCCAGAGAAAAGTACCTCCTCCAATTCTGTCAGCTTCATTACTCTAACGGGAATGACACTATTTTTTTCTAGTTGAATAGATGATCTTAACTAATGAACTCTAAGTATCAGTATTATTTCTGCAAGATGATTACTGAAAATTAATATAGGTTTTTCAGCTATTGCATCTCCCAGACTAGTTTAGCAGTGAGATTGTAATAGGCAGGGTAGTCATGGACGCTAGCCAGTGTGAAGGAATGACAAGCATTGGCATGGTAGCCTGGGAACCTGGGTTCTTATCTTGTATCTGAGTCTACATGTGTGACCACAGCCCAGTCCCTTAGCTTTTCTGATCCTAGGTTTATTCATTTACAAAAATGGAAAAAGGTTATTTGTTCTGCCTCCCTTAGAAGATATGTGTGAAAATCAAACTCAATAGAATAAATAAATAGACCAAGAGGCCATGAAGCATTATGGTCATAAGAGATCTTATTTTCCATCTTTCATAGCCCACCCCATGTGACAGTATTTGTACACCACACATGACAGGGTTAATATTTGGACTGACAACTTCTGTTAACTCTGGTAGTTTTTCTTAAATAAACTTAATTTTTATAGTTCAGAACTTATGTTTGCAAAATGAATGAGGGGAAAGATCAATGCCACATAATAAGATATTTCTAAAAATACCAAATAATTAGATTTAATATTAACAGCATTTTTAAAAGTCCTGCTTACATCCATCCTGAATATTTCTCAAATCTATTCCATATCTGTGATGACTACCCTCAGGGCCAATGCCAGCCCTTATGACTTCTTCATGTGAATTAGAACACAGTGTCTCTTTCTCAAATAGGGTAAGGCCTCTCACTGAAGTTCTTGGTGACTGGAGCCCAGACTAGATTCCAGCTCCCATTTGCCTCCTTAGTCAAGCACTCTTGTGCAGTGATAAACCTGAACAACCGTATGCAGCCACCCTTACTGTCCTCATTTAAGCCATGGGATCATACCTAGATTATGACAATAGCTTTTCAGTGAATTATCTGGTCCTGGCCCCATTTGTACACCATGCCTGCTTCTGCCAGAATACAAACCTGACCTTGGTGTTCTCATGCCCAAAGTCTTAGGATGGCTCTCCATTTATTTGAGAATAAATTCCAGTTTTCTTAGCTTTATGCAAGGGGTCCTTTACGAGCTGAGCCTTATCTTCTAGCTTTGTCTCTGTGCTGAAAATTCCAAGTTCCCATAACATCAGAACTTGTAGTTCTCCACAGGCTTCCTGCTATTTTATGCTTTCAGTCTTTGTTCCTACTGATTCTTCTGCATAGACTGCCTCCTCGGCCCACACTTCTTCTCTCCTTAATGAAATCCCATTTATCTTGAAGGTTCAGTTTGGTGTCACTGCCCCCAGAAATCTTTCCCCTGCCAGCCCAGCTTGTGCTGAGGAAGGCATGAGGATGAGATATTATCCCAGTGCATAAGTCTTCCTTTCCACTACCATTCTAGAACTGACCACATGACTTGTCAATGTTCTACTATGTCTCTCTTTTTCCTACTAGAGGTCAGTGAATATAAGGACTGTTTCTTATTCAACATTGTACTCCTAGCAATGAGCAGAGTGCCTGCCACATAATTATGGGTTCAAGATGCATTTACTGAATGGATGAAAGAATGAATGAAGAATCATAGAATGCTAGCACCAAAAGGGATTTAATAAATTTTCTAGTTCAGTTTCTTTATTAAATTAGGAGAAAACTTAGACCCAGAGAGGGTAAATAGTTAATGATAGTCACATAGCTAGTTAAGAATTAAAGTAGGCTTAGGATCAAAATTCCTTTCCTCTTATCTTTACATTTTCCTACACTGACCCCAGACTTATTATCTCTTTAATATCCAACTAAATAGACAGGTATTTTTCTTGAGAGAATTTTCAATTTATAAATCTCTGCTCAAATGCTTTTTTCCCCTATTTTCTGGCAAATACCATCTGTCAACTGGTATTTTATGTGAATGGAATAACAGAAGGTTTGTGCTCTTCAGAAAGTGTTAGAAGTTAATACTTCCCGCTGTGATCCATATTTGGTTGCTTAAAGAGAAAAAGTCTTTTTCAGCATGAATAAGGAAAAATCAACTTGAAGCTTAACTAATTCCTTTAGAAACTGTGGTTGAGTTCAACGTTGCTTTGATCCTTATGAAACTTTTTTGGAAGTGTGACATGTCTTTTTTTTTTTTTAATATAACTCTATCCCCGAAGAGATATCAGAACAAGAGATTGATAAAATTATTAGCTTTGAAACCATTGAAGAATTTACAATGGAGAAAAGGCTGATGTAGACTCCATAAATTCTAAACCTCTCTATATACATAAAAATGGTTAAAATTTTTAAAATGGTTAAAATAATAAGGCAAAAAACAGATGAGAAAAAATTACCAGTAAATATGACAAAGGACTATAATCTAAGAAGCTCATACAAATTGCTAAGAAAAACATTAAGAGACTCAATAGATAAGTGGGCAATGTAGATGAACAATTTATAAAAGGAAGTGTTATTAGTAAACAAGCATATGGGAAAATATTTAAACCTTCTAGCAAGAAACAAAGTAAAAAAGAGAACATTAATGAAGTGCTTTTTATAGACATTAAACTAGTCAAAACCAAAATGCTATTGACTATCCACAATGTTGTGGTAAAATTGGCACATGCCTAAGTCACTGGTGGCAGTGTAGGCTGGGATAAACATTTTGGGTTTGGATATGTATAGCCTTTGGCATAGTAGTGATCTTGCTTCTGAGAATTCAACCTCAGGAAGTAATCCAAAGGGAGAAAATAAACCATAGTCATAAAAATGTCCATTTAAGTGTTAGCTAGGGTAGAAAAATAAGAAACCATCTAAATATTTAATAAAGGTAAAGTATCTGGTGAAGCAGTAATCATCTAAAGGATGAGACATTATGCAGTCATTATAACTATGATTTGGAAGATAATGTAAATAACACACAAAATGCTTAAGACATAAAAAGTGAAAAATAAAGGATAAAGAATATAACTCTAGTATAGTCATGGTTATAATATTTTGTTGGCGTGGACCCAGTTCCCCTGTCCTCATAGTCCCATGAGAGAACTTTCACTCCACTCCTCTGGAGGAAGTAGTATCAAAGAGGCCTTTTAGCCCTTCTCTTTATCTCTTACTTTTCATCTCCTAGGGAGGAAAAATGACTTATCTGATTAACAAGCTAAGGAAGGGGTCACTGGGTACATGCATACATATGTTTGTTGCTTGCTCTCTTTGGGAGCACTTGCTCTTCTCCCTACCTCTGTTTCCATGTATGATAAGGAGAGCTGGATCAGGGCTCAGGACCTAGCTTCCAGGCAAGACTAGAAGTCTCCCTCTTTGCTGTCCCCCGCCCCCTGCTTATCCAGGGTATGACTTTCTGTGTACTGGGAAATGCCTGGTCTGCAGACCCAGTTCTTCCCATATGCAAATCCCATGTTATTTGACTTGAAAGGGAGTCAAATGGAACCTCCACTTTGGTAACTAGTCTAAACCACTTCTACCAATCCTTTACCAACTATAAACAAATACGTTTCACCCGGTTCCTGTGTCTAATTCTCAACTGCTTTCAGAGAGAATAAAAAAAGGCTGAGTAATGAACTCCCCGCAATCCTAACACTCCCATGCCCAAGGACCTAGAAGGAGTCCCAGCAAAATTAAACCCATTTGATTTATTGGAGGGGTAAATATGGTTGTGAATTCTTTCCCTTTCTTTCATTTGATTTTCCATTAATCTTGTCTGAGATATGAATAGCTCCAAACCTGTAGGAAGGTAGTAACTACTTCTGGTCTTAGTCCAGGTAATGGTATGTGAGTGGCATCCACCCAGAAACCATTTTTCTAAGGACTTTGGCAAGCTTCTTAGGGGCATGAATAGTTTTGTATTTCCCAGGGGTGGCTCTTGAGGGACTATTAACTAGTATAACAATGGGAACTTAACCCAAGTTGGATCCATAAGATCTCTTCCCTAGCATTTTAAAAGCTAATCTGAGAATAAAACTGATACAGAAATGGATTGACAATGGAGAAGAAGAGTATAGTTAGGGTGTACGGAAGCTTCTGGCTCCAGGTATTGCTGACAACCAGCTATATACAGCCTTTCTTCTTCTCTACTTGGTAACCTAGACCAATAAATTCTCATTTTGGCATAAGCTGGCTGGAGTTGGAATCTACCTAAGTTCTGACTGCAGAGGGAAACTCTCTGTGAAACTCAATCCCATCAAGTGGTGCTTTGGGATCAGTAATGAAGCTGCCCTGACTTTCATCTAAGGCCTACTCAGGAAGGTTGTATGAAACTATAAAACATAATCTCTGTCAGAGAAAGGCTATTCTGCATATACTCCATAAGAAGTCACAGTTTAAATAATCCCACCACCAGTGTTTTTAAACAGAAGATTAAATCAAAATTGTTCAGAATCACTCACTGCTGTATTTCATCAACTCTGTTAGAATCACAGCAGGTATGAATGAGTAGCAAATTCATGAATTGTGCATCAGTTTCTCTTTTCCCCAAGGCTAATTGTTTGCTTTATTTTTCTTCTATTAGTGCTGTCAGTGCACAGTGATATATAGTGAGCCTTGCATCTTGATGAGAAACAAAAAGAAAATTTTAAATGTGGATATAATTATACAATGCCACAGAGTTTGTTTCCTTTTTCTCCCCACTAGCTCTCATCAAGGCAAGAGTTTTTGGAAATTAACACAATCAGTCCTGAGAATAAATATGTCAACAAACAGAGTTTGTACATCTGCTGACTGCTCTCTCCATGAAGAACATTATCTAGAGTTGATCTTTAGCTACTAGGTTGCACAAAGTGTGTGTGTGTGTGTGTGCTTGTGCGCATAGGCACATGTGTGTGTAGGTAGGCTGAAATTCACACTATAGGTTGTTTTCCAAACTGAGAGCTCCCTTTCCTGACCTGAATGGCTGTGGGTGGTGACTACAGACTTTGTACCTGGAGTCAGGAGCTCTTTCTCTCCTTGGCACACTGGGCATCCTTCGCTTTTATCAAGTCTGCCAGATAATCCCTGAAATGGCAGTCAATATTTACTTTGCCTTAGGTCAAATTCTGTTTCTCTTTCACTCTAAGTATCATTTGAGAATGCAGAGAATATTGGTGATAGCCAGAACTTCCAGAACTAATTAATACTATCAGCCACTTATTGGCATAAACTCCTCCTCTATCTCCATTTTTTAAATGAATAGAATCAGGTTCTAAAGAACTTCTTAAACACCTTGAAATGAAAAAAAAAAAAATTACAATCACATGTCTATCCCTCAGGTCTTTTTGAAAGTTTCATTTCAATACAAGTTTTATTTCCCTTTCCTTTCCATCATTGTCTCATAAAAAATGAAATCAAGATATGGTTTGTTCTTTAATCTGATACATCTCTTTCCATAATGGAGACACTGACCACAAGCCACTCTTCAGAACTTTGACTCGTCTTGTTTTATTTTCCTCACAGATCTTATGCTCCTATGGAAGACTGAAGAGAAAGTGTAGTCCTTCTGGGTAGTCTATATGTCAGGGGATATGAGCTGATAGGAAAATGATAGATGTTCTCTTAGATTCCATCTCTCAGTGAATTAAGGCATCCACAATACCAATGAGCACGTGGCGAAAGGTTTGTGCTTCATATTAAGGGGTGCCTGCCTCAGTCAAGACTGTCATGTGCTTAAAGTAAACATGAGAGCAGCCAATTAAAATATTAATATAAAGTAAAATAATAATAATAATATAAAGAAAGAAGGCCCCCAAAAATTAAAAAAGAAAAAAAGAAAAATATTAATAAACCCTAGCAAAGAGTGAATACATAGTGACACACAAAGTGAATTTGCTAGTTTATAAATATTGAGAAGTAATTACCTTTTAACATAAACCTAATTATTTGAATATAAATTTAAGTTTGCAAAGCACCTTCATTATAATCAAGTGAGAGCAGCATCACCAGTACATCATTTTTCTGCTGCTATTCATAGCAAAATTTATAAAAATACAAGTTGTCTATACTCATTGCCTCTCCTTTGCCTTCCATTGTCTCCTCAACCACTCCAATAGGCTTTTGTGAAACATTCTTCAGCAACCACCTTTATTATATATAATTAATATGTTCTAGTATTATATTCGGTTGGCCAAAAAGTTCATTTGAATGTTTTGTAAGATAAGAAAACCCAAATGAAATTTTTGGCCAACTCAATATTTCTCAGTAATCTCCATGTGGCTAGGTTTGTTGGTCAATTCCCATTTCTCATCTTACTTCATCTCTTGGCAAAATTTGACACAATTTATTGCTTTCTTCCTGCCTTGTGAAGTACTAATCTCTTTTATTTCTCCTTCTACCTCACTAGCTGTTCTTTCCCAGGCTCCTTTGTTGATTCCCACCTGACCTACTTAATCTCTTAATGTACAAGTGACCCAGGTTCAGCCCTTGGATCTCTTCTCTTTTTCATTTACATCTTCCTCTTTCAGTTCAGTTCAGTTGCTCAGTTGTGTCCAACTCTTTGCGACCCCATGAGTCACAGCATGCCAGGCCTCCCTGTCCATCACCGACTCCCGGAGTTCACTCAGACTCACGTCCATCGAGTCAGTGATGCCATCCAGCCATCTCTTCCTCTGTCGTCCCCTTCTCCTCCTGCCCCCAATCCCTCCCAGCATCAGAGTCTTTTCCAATGAGTCAACTCTTCGCATCAGGTGGCCAAAGTATTGGAGTTTCAGCTTCAGCATCAGTCCTTCCAACGAACACCCAGGACTGATCTTTAAATGGACTGGTTGGATCTCCTTGCAGTTCAAGAGACTCTCAAGAGTCTTCTCCAACACCGCAGTTCAAAAGCATCAATTCTTTGGCGCTCAGCTTTCTTCACAGTCCAACTCTCACATCCATACATGTGGACCTTTGTTGGCAAAGTAATGTCTCTGCTTTTTAATATGTTGTCTAGGTTGGTCATAAATTTCCTTCCAAGGAGTCACTGTCTTTTAATTTCATGGCTGCAGTCGCTATCTGCAGTGATTTTGGAGCCCCAAGAAATAAAAAGTCTGACACTGTTTCCACTGTTTCCCCATCTATTTCCCATGAAGTGATGGGACCAGATGCCATGATCTTAGTTTTCTGAATGTTGAGCTTTAAGCCAACTTTTTCACTCTCCTCTTTCACTTTCATCAAGAGGCTTTTTAAGTCCTCTTCACTTTCTGCCATAAGGGTGGTGTCATCTGCATATCTGAGGTTATTGATATTTCTCCCTGCAATCTTGATTCCAGCTTGGACTTCTTCCAGCCCAGCATTTCTCATGATGTACTCTGCACATAAATTAAATAAACAGGGTGACGATATACAGCCTTGATGTACTCCTTTTCCTATTTGGAACCAGTCTGTTGTTCCATGTCCAGTTCTAACTGTTGCTTCCTGACCTGCATATAGGTTTTTCAAGAGGCAGGTCAGGTGGTCTGGTATTCCCATCTCTTTCAGAATTTTCCACAGTTTATTGTGATCCACACAGTCAAAGGCTTTGGCATACTCAATAAAGCAGAAATAGATGTTTCTCTGGAACTCTCTTGCTTTTTTGATCATCCATCGGATATTGGTAATTTAATCTCTGGTTCCTCTGCCTTTTCTAAAACCAGCTTGAACATCTGGAAGTTCATGGTTCACATATTGTTGAAGTCTGGCTTGGAGAATTTTGAGCATAACTTTACTAGCATGTGAGATGAGTGCAAATGTGCAGTAGTTTGAGCATTCTTTGTCATTGCCTTTCTTTGGCATTGCCTTTCTTTGGAATTGGCTTTTCCAGGCCTGTGGCCACTGCTGAGTTTTCCAAATTTGCTGGCATATTGAGTGCAGCACTTTCACAGCATCATCTTTCAGGATTTGAAATAGCTCAACTGGAATTCCATCACCTCCACTAGCTTTGTTCATAGTGATGCTTTCTAAGGCCCACTTGACTTCACATTCCAGGTTGTCTGGCTCTAGGTGAGTGATCACACCATCGTGATTATCTTGGTCATGAAGATCTTTTTTGTACAGTTCTTCTGCGTATTCTTGCCACCTCTTCTTAATATCTTCTGCTTCTGTTAGATCCATACCATTTCTGTCCTTTATCGAGCCCATCTTTGCATGAAATGTTCCCTTGGTATCTCTAATTTTTTTTGAAAAGATCTCTAATCTTTCCCATTCTGTTATTTTCCTCTATTTCCTTGCATTGATCACTGAGGAAGACTTTCTTATTTCTCCTTGCTATTCTTTGGAACTCTGCATTCAGATGTTTATGTCTTTCCTTTTCTCCTTTGCTTTTCACCTCTCTTCATTTCACAGCTATTTGTAAGGCCTCCCCAGACAGCCATTTTGCTTTTTTGCATTTCTTTTCCCTGGGGATGGTCTTGATCTCTGTCTCCTGTACAATGTCACGAACCTCCATCCATAGTTCATCAGGCACGCTGTCTATCAGATCTAGTCCCTTAAATCTATTTTTCACTTCCACTGTATAATCATAAGGGATTTGATTTAGGTCATACTTGAATGGTCTAGTGGTTTTCCCTACTTTCTTCAATTTAAGTCTGAATTTGGCAATAAGGAGTTCATGATCCGAGCCACAGTCAGCTCCCACTCTTGTTTTTGCTGACTGTACAGGGCTTCTCCAATTTTTGCTGTAAAGAATATAATCAATCTGATTTTGGTGTTGACTATCTGGTGATGTCCATGTGTAGAGTCTTCTCTTGTGTTGTTGGAAGAGGGTGTTTGCTATGACCAGGGCATTCACTTGGCAAAACTCTTCTAGCCTTTGCCCTATTTCATTCCATATTTCAAGGCCAAATTTGCCTGTTATCCCAGGTGTTTCTTGACTTCCTACTTTTGCATTCCAGTCCCCTATAATGAAAAGGATATCTTTTTTGGGTGTTAGTTCTAAAAGGTCTTGTAGGTGCAACTGGGTATTGTTTTTGCTTTGGCTCCATCCCTTCATTCTTTCTGGAGTTATTTCTCCACTGATCTCCAGTAACATATTGGGCACCTACTGACCTGAGGAGTTCTTCTTTCAGTATCCTATCATTTTGTCTTTTCATACTGTTCATGGGGTTCTCAAGGCAAGAATACTGAAGTGGGTTGCCATTCCCTTCTCCAGTGGACCACATTCTGTCAGATCTCTTCACCATGATGGGCCTATCTTGGGTGGCCCCATGGGCATGGCTTAGTTTCATAGAGTTAGACAAGGCTGTGGTCCATGTGATTAGATTGACTAGTTTTCTGTGATTATGGTTTGTGTGCCTGCCCTCTGATGCCCTCTCACAACACCTACTGTCTTACTTGGGTTTCTCTTACCTTGGACGTGGGGTATCTCTTCACAGCTGTTCCAACAAAGTGCAGTCACTGCTCCTTACCTTAACGAGGGGTATCTTCTCACAGCCCCCCTTCCTGACCTTGAATATGGAGTAGCTCCCCCTCAGCCCTCCTGTGCCCATGCAGCCACTGCTCCTTGGATGTCGGGTTGCTCCTCTTGGCCGCTGCCCCTGACCTCAGACGTGGGGTAGCTCCTCTCGGCCGCCGCCCCGACCTTGGATGTGGGGTAGCTCCTCTCGGCCACTCCTGCGCCTTTGCAACCTGAAGTTCTCTGCCGCCGCCCCTGACCTTTACAAGGAGATTTTCCATTTTCATGGCTTCAAAACCCATCAAATTCCCAAGTCTTTCTCTCCATACATAAGCACTCTCTGTTCCAGACACAATGGTTGACTCAACATTTCCACTTAAGTATCTCACAGGATACACTTGCTCCTTGGGAGAAAAGCTATGACAAATCTAGACAGCATATAAAAAGCAGAGAAATTACTTTGCCAACAAAGGTCTGTATAGTCAAAGCTATGATTTTTCTAATAGTCATGTATGGATGTGAGAATTGGACCATAAAGAAGGCTGAGCACCAAAGATTTGATGCTTTCAAACTGTGATGTTGGAAAAGACTCTTGAAAGACCCTTGGACCGCAAAGAGATCAAACCAATCAATCCCAAAGGAAATCAATCCTGAATATTCATTGGAAGGACTGATGCTGAAGCTGAAGCTCCAATTCTTTGGTCACCTGATGCAAAGATCTGACTTAGTGGAAAAGACTCTGATGCTGGGAAAGATTGAGGGCAGGAGGAGAAGGGGATGACAGAGGATGAGATGGTTGGAAGGCATTGATGACTCAATGGACATGAGTTTGAGCAAGCTGTGGGAGTTGGTGATGGACAGGGAAGTGTGCTGCAGAGTTGGACATGACTGAGAAACTGAACAATGACCCCAGTCTCATAGGAATGTGAGACTTCCTTCATGCGTCCAAAGGAAGTTATGACTGCTCCAAACTGTTTCCTCCATCTGTATCCCAGATGATATCAATTTGAACCTTTCAGTTGATCAGGCCTAAAACTTCAGAATCATCCTTGGTATCTCTCTTTCCTTCACAGATCATACCTAATCTATCAAGAAATTGTGTTGGCTCTGCCTCTAAAATAATGTCCTAAATCTGATCATTTCTTACCACCTCTGTTAAAAATAATCCAGGTCTAAGCCAACATCATTTCTTGTCTGGATTTTTATAATAGTTTCCCCACTGCTCTCTGTTCCACCCTTGTTCCCCTATAGTTTCTTCTCTGCAGAGCAGACAGAATTATCTCTAAATAATGTAAGTGAGATCAAATCATTTCCTTGCTTAAACTCCAAGCAACCTCTTATCACACTTAGAATAAAACCCACAGTCTTACGATGGCGTAGAAGCCCCTCTATGATCTTGCCATATCTCCTGCTGCTCCCAATTTTCTTTCTTGTGTTCCAGCCTGTACCTCCAACATATTAAGCAATTCACCTTAGAGCTTTTGCGCTGTCTACTTCTGCCTGGAAAGCTCTTCTGCTAAATTTTTGCATAACTGGATTCTTTATATTATTTGGGCTTCTGCTCAGAAGTCTCTACCTCAAATAAGCCTTTGTGGAACATTCTATCGAAAAGACAGTCCATCTATTTTACCCATCCCTCTCTATTCCTTTATTCTATTTCTTTTTTTTTCATAGAAATATTACTCTGTGAAATTACATATTTTATTATTTGTTTGTATATTTATTGGAGCCTCTCCACTTAGACTACAATCAGCATGAAGGCAAAGTCTTTGTCTTATTTACCAGGACAGCCTTAGTGCTGAGCATATAATAGCTATCCAAAACCCCTCTGGAATGAATGAATCAAACACTGTATTTTATACAAAAGAAAACTAAGGCACAATGGTTAAGTAATTTGCCCCAGGTCAGAGAGACTTTGACTTAAAGTCTTATCTTCATGGTACTTACTCTGGTTGAAATAACCCATATTCATGGGTACAAAGCTTAAACAGAAAGTCTCTGAGGTAAGAACATATCACTAAGCTCTTTCATGATGCATACCAGCAATATACAGCATAGCATAGGGCAAAGCCAGCAGACTAGCTTGCAATAAATTTCTAATGCACACACCAACAGATAAGATTTAATACTTATTAATAGCTTTCCAAAGACAAGAGTGCTACAGAACCCAAACTTCAACTGATGTTGATTTTGTTTCTCTTTAGACATGTATTTTTTTTTAATGGACAGGTTGATTACAAATAATTCATCATTTCAGATTGTTCATTACTTAACAAAGAAATAGAGAGAGGGAGCCAGCATCCTTCCTGCTGTCTCCTGCAAGTGGAAATGAGGCTCAGACATCCAGGACTGCACATTAATTTGACTTTTTAAAAATAGGGACTGACAACTTTAATAATTCAAGACATAGATGTCTCTATCTTTGCACATGAGCCTTTTTAATCTTTGGAGACTAAGATAGAAATCATTTCTTTAGTACAAAGTAAAAGAAAGATTTTTTTAATTGTGGTCTTTTGTAGATAGCTCTGCTTCATGGTGCATTAGTGCCAAGAAGCTTTTTTTTTTTTTATTCCTGAGAAAAAGGATGCTCTGTAGTCCTAAGTTTGCATTACAAACCATAAAGTGTGTCTGAAATTCTCCCACTTCTAATTCATTTCTTTGGACCTCTTAGATCTTACTCTTCAATGATCTGTCCCCTCATATACAAATATTCAGGACCTTCTTCAACCAGCACCACTCCAAAGAATCTGTGAAATCCAAAGGGATTCATTACTAGTATGGTGTTTTGATGATATAAGTGTTGGCAATAAATCATTTATATCTATAAGTGGTATCTATATGGGCAAGATCTTCAACTCTCTTGATGAAACTAGTCAATTAAGATTTTTCTGAATCAGGTTGACAGGAGCAGGTTTCTTTCTGGATTGACTCCTACTTACAGGACAGAACCCAGCACTACACTGAGTAAAGGGGAAATGTGAGTTTCTGTGCAGAGAGGGTCCTTGGCTCTACTTTTGAAGGGGAGCTATCACTCAGAAGTATACAGTCAAATTTTGCATCTTTGAACAGCTCCATGAATTATCTGAGTATGCTTTTCATAAACTGAGTCATCCTTGGAGCCCACCTTCAGTTCTGTGTATTTTCGAGCAGGACATTTAAGAGTGTTGGAGTCAACAGAGAGCTGGGCTTGAATCCTAGGTTACAGTCTATTTGCCCTTATGCAGGTTACATAACTTTTGTGTCTCCATTTGCTTATCTCTAAAGTGGAGAAAATGTCAGCCCCTATGAGGATTACATAAACTGATGCTAGTTAAGATGCTTAGGACGGTATCTGACACATAATGCAATTCAGTAAATGGAAGTTATTGGTGCTGATGGTGCCTCCTTTAAATGGAATAATATTGTATCTTTGGCATTTACCAGCTGTGTGACTTTAGGCAAGTCAGTTCACATCTCTGAGTTTCAGTATTCTACTTTTTTAAAGAGGGATAATTACAGTATCTACCTGAAATGGCCTTGTGAAGATTACGTAAGTGAATCAGTGTAAAGCTCTTTAGCAGAGTACCTGACATGCTGTAAATAAATGAATAAATGTTGATAGTATTCTTGTTGATTCCTTCTTCTCTTGACCAATGTGTATCTTTCCTTGGAATAAGAAACCTCTTAGTAAGGAGGAAAGATAGAGGCAGGGGATTGGGGTGGGGAGTGTCTGGATACACAGGAAGGTGAGGGGTTGATGAGACATCAAATGTCATGTTGCAACCACAAAAGAGAATATAAATTCAATTATGACATTAAAGTACAGTTTAATTTTCATTTTGGAGGAAATGACAACAGAATGCATCCGATTTGATTAAAAATGAAATCAAGACTAGAAATTTGTCCGCAAAGTGATGAAACTGGAAGATTTCTTATTGGCAACTGTAAAAATTAAATGAACTCCCTCAATCCTTTTTAGAAATTAAAAGCCTTGCCCACTTTGAAGTTACTGGAAGGGAGTATTTGATCTACTCATGTGGCCATTGGCACACCACCACTCCTCTCTATCATCTCACTACATAATCCTCATGTGTACTCTTTGAATCCTGTCCATAGATTGAATTTTCCCAGACTAGGTTCTCAGTCTAGACACTGAGAGAATGTTTGCTGTTTGTGCCATATGTGAAAAAAAAAAATATTCAGTACTCTCCATTTTCAACCACAATTGCTGACTTAAAATTAAATAGAGAAGAAGAAATAAAAAGGACAGATATAAATATTCAAGTGCCCACAATTAAAACATGGATCTCATGACTCTTCCTTAGAATATTTCTTTTAGAAATTGGTAATTTTTAGTATGTATCAGATATTAAGGCTCTAAATGCCCTTTACTTGTTTTTAGGTAACTTTTAGAACCTGTTCAACAAAACACTCTAGACATGAGGTTGTGGGCTGATTCTAGTAGGTAGCATAAGTATATAAATTAAATAAAAATATTTCCAAATGATTTAGTTCTAGGGATGGTGAGCATTTAGAGATCTTGCATTATGTAGTTCATGGTTTAAAATAACATATTTTCTTACGAGTGACAGAAAGTTTGAGCCCCCTAAAAGGCCGGATGTAAAGTACTTAATTTCTATTTAAAATACTTTTCTAAGAACTGCTATTCCAAATATCCATTCCTCACAGCTCAGATATATTTATGGTATTGATTTTTACTGAGAGTAGTCTTATAAGAAACTGGTAACCCAATAGTTCCAGTTTTTAAATGTTTCTTCAATTCTGCTGTTATTGTTTTTCAATCTCCTAGACTGGTTGGAAATAGAAAACCCAAAATAGAACAGATTCAGGTAGCTTAGGTAAAATTTAATTGGACTGTAACACAAATCAGAAGTCATAAGATATAATTTAGCAGATGCTCAAAACAATCTTGGGAGGTCACCAAAAGGTTTGATTTTAAATAGTTATTTTTCTGTAATAAATAGCCAGTTTGTAGGATGCTGTTTATATTCGACTCTTTGATTTTCATTCTAACTTGCTTTTATACATAGAAGTTTTTACTTTGGAGAATTGTGTGTGTGTGTGTGTGTGTTTGACTTTTATCTATATTTGGGAAGGAGGTGAAGTTTTACCAGAAAACAAGTGATTACTGAGGGGAATGTGTATGGATCCCCAAAGCTGCTATAAACTCACTGGGGGTAATATATTGTGGTTTCTAGCTTTGATATTTTTTTGGGGGGGGAGGGAGGAGACAGCGATTGTTCTTTACAAGGAAACATCACACTTTAATGAATGTTTTTAGTGGCTATCACTAAAGCAGCCATTTAAAAAAGACAGAAGTATTTGTCACATATTTTTATTTACAGATTTCACTTTTTTATTGTTTAATGATACATGGTGCAATGAATACATAATGGATGTAATACTGCCACCTCTTGGTTATGTAAATGAGGTGCTCTGCAGTCATAATTCTCTGTCTTCAAATTGGAAAATGCAAGGGCTTGAAAGTCAAGGAAGCCTTTTCTATTTTGGTTTGGCAAAACAGTTGTAAATAAATATCTATGCGTGCGTGTGAATGCTCTTCATAGAGCCTCCATAGAGTACATTATCTATGCATTAAAAGATATGTGCACTTACAAAATAAAAGTGACAGTGACATTTTGTTGTGAAGCATTCCAGGAAACAATGCTCAGACTTCGAATAAGTTTAAAATTGTTTAGAGTGTCCTTTATTCAATCAAGATCAAGTTAATTCAATCTTTCCTTAACTATAACCTAAGGCATAGAAATCCAATCATTTTCTGTTTTCTTTCTTTTTTTTAAAAGAGCATTCCCTCATTTTAATCAATTTTAATCACTTTAGCAAGGTATTAGATAACCAGATTACAGGCCAGAAAAGCTGGCATTTTCTTATTAAGGAAGGTCAAAAACACTGATTGAAACTGAATTCGGTGCCCCAGGATTAAAAATGCTAAATAAATTTTTTTCCCTCTCACTTAGGTAAGAAGGAGCTTATAGAAACAACACATCAAATAATCTTTCTGCGGTTAGGTAGATGCTAAGATCAATTACCTATTTCAACAAGAATGGCAAGAAGTAGCCACGGCAGAACACTGGATAAGTGTTTTACTATTTTAATAACAACTCTCGTTTTTACCATACTTTATATTTTACACAGCTCTTCCATATCCACCAGCTCATGTGATCAGATAGTCAGTTTCCTTGGCAGTAGGAGCACATAAAGCAGTCATGAAGCACCCACTGCCTTTTGTCTGTCAGGTAGTCAATGGTGCTCTTAGTCCATCAAGAATAATGTGAATGTGCTGTCATCCAGACACAAAGGTGACCCTGCTGATGGAGGATGGATGTGCACTTGGTGACTGGTGTGGGCAGTAAGGATTATCATACACGTCTGCTGGCCTGTTTCCCCTGGCAACGAAACACTGGATCAGGATTGGGGACAGAGTGTGTAACTCTAGAATAGGTTATATGCTATGTAAAAGCCTGAGGGAGAAAAAAAAAAATCTCAAAATTGGAAGAGACCTTAGAGACTGGCTTCCCTGGTGGCTCAGTCGGTAAAGAACCTGCCAGCAATGCAGGAAACTGCCTGCAATGCAGAAGTTGCAGGTTTGATCCCTGGGTGGGGAAGATTCGCTGGAGGAGGGCACGGGCAACCCACTGCAGTATTCTTGCCTGGAGAATCCCCATGGACAGAGGAGCCTGGCGGGCTACAGTCCTTAGGGTCACAAAAGAGTCAGACATGACTGAGTGACTAAACCACCACCACCATCACCAAGCGTCCTGAGGGGAGATGTGAATGGGTCACTCGGCGGATGGGTGGCAAAGCAGGACCAGAAGCTGAGCCCTCCACCCACAAGTCCAATCCCCTCCTCTCCCTCCATGCTGAGTCTGGGCTCTCTAGTTCTGGCTTCTGTCTACAGGTGTCTTTAGTTGTGGAAGGTGACATCTGATCCCCTCAGGGTGGCTTTACGTGGTAAAGGCTCTTAAGCTCTACCCCTTACTCAATGCCCTGATCAGTGAATCCTCTTGGCTTCAAGGGATAACTACAGGTCCAGGGGCAGCTCCAAGGTCAGGGCTGCTTTTCAAATCCAGGACAGAACCTCGTGTAGTCTTGGAAATAAGTGAGCAGAGCTCAAACGATCATCTCAGACAACTCACCAAAGAGGAAGTGCAAGAACATGGCCTTTAATTTTCCGTAGCTGATGGACAAAGTGCTACCCAGAGAGAAGCAGAGACGTGTCTGGCGCAAGTCTCCCAGCAGTACTGTGGTGTAGAGGAGCCTGGGTCTTTGCCGGAGCATCGCAACTCCTGCATCACGGCTCTAGTGCCTCGCCTGACAGGGCAGTGGGGAGGAAGAGCTTTTACAGACTGAGAGGAAATCTGAAGCTAGAGGGTGCTCCATAGAGGTGGTCACTGTGCGAGGTGGCAGCTGGAAGACAGGGGACTCATTTGCTTAAATCGAATTTCCAGCGCTAGCTGCTTTTTCCGGCTTCCCACTGTTCTCCGTGATGGGCCTGACACCTGAACCACTGCCGTGGAGAATTCAAGCTATTCAAATAAGTTAGAGCTCGTGTTATGTTCTTCTGGCCCGATAATTAGTCCCTGGACCTCAACCCGTGGAAGAACACGATTGTGTGTTCGAGCAGCTCCCAGTATACACCGGCCACGGAAGCTGGCGAGAGGCTCAGCAAAGAGAATCTGGATGACAGGTGTTTCATGCTGTAATTCTGCACTGACCTCTGAAGCAGCGATTATGGCAGCAACTATGACCCGGGAAGGGACTCTTTCTGTTATTGGGCACCCATATAGAGTTGGAAGAATCCGACTGCAGTGTGGGAGACCTGGTTTCAATCCCTGGGTTGGGAAGATCCCCTGGAGAAGGGAAAGGCTACCCACTTCAGTATTCTGGCCTGGAGAATTCCATGCTGTATAGTCCATGGGGTCGCAAAGAGTTGGACTCGACTGAGCAACTTTCACTTCACTTTAGAGTTGGAAAGAGAAGGGATCTGAACTTAAGGGAAGAGAGAGCTTTGTGTATGTGTGGTGTGGAAAATACACGTGAGCGCCTCCTTGGAATGATATGAGAGTGTGGAGGTGTTTTATGGTGGGCCCGTGTGTGTTGTGTGTCTGTGGATGTCCTATTTATCTGGGCAAAGTACTGTGAAGGGAGCAGGTAGGATGTGTGTGGTGTGTATGGTGATGGGGCCTGGAGAGGGAACTCTGGAGGAGGGAGACTTAGAATTCAGTAGTGGGATGGCTGAGGGACACTAGGGAAGCTTGATATTTAGGGCTTCCTGGGACCCTGGAATCAGGCAGTATCCTAATCAGAAATTCTAGATCTTTCTTAGCTGGCAGACCACCAATAAATAGCTACAGTTTCTTGAGCATTTGCCATGTGCTAAGGTCTCTCCATGCTTGTGTTCATTCTGCTCCCCTAACAATGTTGTGAAGTAGGCACTACTACCTCCTGGTTTCTGCAGATGAAGAAACTGAAGCACAGAGTACTTAAATACCTTCCCTCAGACCACTTAGCTAGTAAATGGCAGCGCCAGAATTTGAACCCAGGTTACCGGGCTCCATGGTCCCTGCTCTTTGCCACAATTCTCTACAGTCTCTTACCTGTCATCTCCCTGTCAACACCCACTCATTCTGAGGACCTCCTTTTACAGCTGCAAAAATGGGAGCCTGGGGAGGAGAAGCAGATTGCCTGGGTCTTGAGTAGAGCCCAGCATTTCCAGCACTCTGGTCTGTCCTTGACGTTGGGCAGCCAGCGTCCTAAGGTGGGCAGGGTCATCTTTTCCTTGAGCATCAAACACAATTCTGGCCCTGCTGTCAGTAGCAGCCAGTCAGAAACAAAATCCCTTTGCTGGTTTGAAGGCAAATGGAATCATTGCGTTTTGCTTCCTTTTGTCATTAATATTGTGAATGAGGGTATATTTTGCTTAAGGCTGCACAACCCCTTCCAAAATACTCCAATCTGTCAGCCTTGGAGTATTAGGGAGAAAGCGAGTTTGACAGATCTAGTGAAACACCTCACAGGACACTAATCCAAGAGGGTTACTGCCTATTTTTTTTCTTTTAATAGCCAAAATGCTAAGGCAGGATCTGTGATAAGACCAGAAGCTAAGCCATAGGAATATGAAGATTCATTTATGAATGGTTCTTGGTGATATGACAAAATGAAATGAAATATAAGGAACTGTAAAATTGCTTTTTAACTTTAAATTTTATGCTGTGTAGCCATGTGTATATGATAAGCAAAACAGAACCACAAATGGCTGATCAATGTTTTTGACCATCTTAATGGCCAAATGGTATGCACTGCTTGGGTGTTGGGATCATTTGTACACAGATTAAGCAAGGCTGCCTACCTCCAAGATGAGCTGCTTGGGGATGAACTAGCCTGAGCAGTGGTTGTGAGATATTCCCTTCCTAAACTTTTGGAGCAGCATACGGCCCATCTATTTTTCTTCTAAATTGGAAATATGATTTTTTTAACCAAGAAGCAAATTCTAGACTTGGAAGAAATAGATACAAAGTCCAACTTGTAAATCAAAAATGCACATTATGCACTTTATTCTGGAAATATAGCAAATGCACCCCAAAATGAACTCACTATTTAAATCAGAGGATGAGCCAACTTTCCAGAAAATGGTCAAAACAGCCATGGAGGATAAGAGAAAGCTTATTTAAGAGCATGACCTTCAAATATATGTACATGTATATACATACATACACACAATAGAATACTACTCATCCATTAAAAAAAGAATGAAATAACATTTGGAGCGATGTGGATGGACCCAGAGGTCATACTAAGTCAGAAAGAGAAAGACAAGTACCATATGATACCACTAATATGTTGAATCTAAAATAAGACACAAATGAACTTAACTATGAAACAGAAACAGACTCACACACGTAGAGAACAGACTTGTTGTTACCAAGGGGGAAGGGAGTGGGGGAGGAATGGATGAGAATTTGGGATTAGCAGATGCAAAGTATTATATAGAGAATGGATAAACAAGGCCCTACTGTATAGCACAGGGAACTATGTTCAATATCCTGTGGTTAATTATAATGGAAATGAATATGAAAAAGAATATATATATATATATATATATATATATATATATGCATACATCTGTACATATATTGGGTTGGCCAAAATGTTCATTGTGGTTTTTCCATAAGATGTTACAAATTTTTTGACCAGTCTAATATATGTCACATATACATGTACATGGCAGCTCAGTGGTAAAGAATTTGCCTGCAATGCAGGAAACTCAGGTTTGATCCCTGGGTCAGGAAGATCCCCTGAAGAAGGAAATGGCTACCCATGCCAGTATTCTTGCCTGGAGAATTCCGTGAACAGAGAAGCCTGGTGGGCTACAGTTCATGGGGTCGCAAAGAGTTGGACACGACTGAATGACTAACACTTTCATTTTCATATATACACACACATATATATTTTTTCTCGTATTCTTTTCTACCTACAACCCAATATATGTATACACACACACACAGATAACTGAATCACTTTGCTTTACACTAGAAACTAACAAAACATTGTGAAACAAGTAAACTTCAAAAAAAAATTTTTTTTTAAAGAGCACAACCATCAAAAACGGCTAGGTTCTCCACCTCATACTAGCTAACAGGATAGAAGACTGGCAGTTCTGGTGAGTACAGTTTCCTGTAGTTGTTTTTTTTTTTTTTTCTTTTTAAAGCTTTTAATAGAAGTTATGCCAGGGTAACTGCCCATATCTGGGTAGAAATGAGGGGGGGGGTGGAAGATTGACAGCAGCTTCTGACACATAGGAGCAATACTATTTTAAACACTTTTTTTTTTCTTGTTTTTAAACAATGACAAGAATTTAATATCACCCGTCAACAAATAGAAGGACAAGAGAAAGATGAAGATAAGCAATTAGGAAGCTAGACACATAGTTGCAAATTCCTCCCTAATATTTCCAGTTCTAATTTTTGAAGTGTTAGGCTAATGTGCAGAAAGACAATAGATTTGTAGCTGAGAAATGATGCTCCTGAGATCTTAATTGTTATTTAAAATAATGAGAACTGCACAAGAACTTGAAAATATAATAGTGGTTATTTAATCATTTTAATAGTTTCCAACAGCAGAAATGTCACGTATTCTCTGCAAAGTTTTATGTTTCCTTTGATCTATTTCTTTGTGGATTCCCTAACTCCAACAGTTATTTCTTAAAATAATCACTCCTGCTTATTCTGTTAAATAGAAAAATTTTAGCTATTGTACATAAATCTTGGGAAGAATAAACAGTTACCCTGATCCCCAAAGCTTGAATAACACTCATGCGTGCATGTTCAGTCACATACGACTTTTTACAACTCCATGGACTGTAGCCCACCAGGCTCCTCTGTCCATGGAGGTTTTCAGGCAAGAATACTGAAGCAGGGTTTCATTTCCTTCTCCAAGGGGTCTTCCCTACCCAGGGATCAAATCTGGGTCTCCTTTGCCTCCTGCGTTGGCAGGTGGATTCTTTACTACTGCACCACCTGGGAAGCCCAAATAGCACTCTGCTGCTGCTAAGTCACTTCAATCGTGTCCAACTCTGTGTGACCCCATAGACGGCAGCCCACCAGGCTCCCCCGTCCCTGGAGTTCTCCAGGCAAGAACACTGGAGTGGGTTGCCATTTCCTTCTCCAATGCATGAAAGTGAAAAGTGAAAGTGAAGTCGCTCAGTCGTGTCTGACCCTTAGCATGGACTGCAGCCTACCAGGCTCCTCTGTCCATGGAATTTTCCAGGCAAGAGTACTGGAGTGGGGTGCCATTGCCTTCTCCAAATAGCACTCAAATATATTCAAATATGCGTTCTCATTTGTCTCTATAAGGCAAATACCTTGTCTGTAAGGCAGATACTTATTTCCATTTAACAGATAAAAAAAGCTGAGGCCCCAAGACGTTAAGTGAACTATTAAGATCATCTCCTAAGTGGTAGAGCTAAATGTAAGTCACATTTCTGACTCTACCATTCTATACCTAAAGGATGTCTGACCGCAGAGCGACTTTCAAAATGTAACTCAGATGTTTGACACTGGTTACTGGAGTGCAGACTACCATATAGCAAGGTGAACTGGTCATTCATCTTCACATTCACTTTCAGTCCAACAAGCAGGATCGGTGGTGGGGTTGGGGTGGGGTGTACTGGAAAGGATTGCGTGTGAGCACAGCTCCCCCTGGATTCAGTGGGCCAGATGCATAGTTTGTGAGGTCAAGCGCAAAATGCAAATACAGGGCTCCTTGTTCAAAAATCCATAAGTACTTCAAGACAGCAAGAACAGAGCATTCAACCAAGTCCAGGGCCCTTCTAATCACAGACCCTGTGACAACACATGTTGCTTGCCTGGCGGCTGGCCCCGGCCCCACCCAGAGCACTAACTGTGAGTGTTCAGAAGACTTTTTCTCAGGGACTACTACATTAGGAAAATGACCAGAGACTGCCTACAAGAAACTGCCAGGGAAGTTTCTGTTTCTTCAAACATTTGAGGAAAATAAGCAAAAAGTAAGATGAAAAGAATAATTGACCCTCCAATAAAAGAAATAGGAGACATCTGTGCAAACAGATGAGAGTGACAAGAGTTGATCAAATATGATGGCAAACAAATAGTAGGTACTCAGAGAATATCTGTAAAAAGACTAACAGGATGTAAGCTGTATTTAGTCACATACTTCCCCCATCCCCTAACTTCAGCAGGTATTGTATTATGGAGAGCTGAGAATGCACACTTTATGTAAATGATTCCCAGGAGCTCAGAACCGAGGGTCAACATCTTGGAGGAACAAGCAGTTTCCTACTACATAGAATTCTCCAAAGGCATGGCCAGGACAGTTTCTTAATGCGCCCACTTTCCCTGGGATGCATGCCTTTAGTGTCAGCTGCAGAGTTTGTCACACCCCACTAATGGCTCTGATCAAGGATTCTATAAGGTTGCTGCTGCTGAAACAAAACATTACCTGGAAGCTGGGACTGAGGCACTAAATAAGAGGAACTAAAAATAGCTCTTTTCCAGCTAAAATTAAAAATATTATATTGAGAGCCAGTTTAAAAGTTCAGACACAGGAATGAGGCCAACTTAAATCAGAAATCCCTCTTTGCGGTTTTGAACTTTGTGATCTTGTCTACATCGCTAATCTTTCTAGCATCAGTTTCCTTTCATGTAAAATGAGGATAATACCAACAACATTAGGATGCTGTTAAGGAATTAGTGAGATCATTAAAGTGTGTAAGTTGATTAGCACCTGTGCCTGGCAATTGACAAACACATAATAAATACAACTACTATAATTTTTGGAAAAATTAAACAAGTATTGCCCATATTAGGTCCAGATCATAAAGACTATTTTATATCTTTATGAAAAGTGTAATGATCTTAAATATATCAACAGTGTGTGTTCTTCAGATGTCAAATCAAAGGTTTTTAAATATTAGTGGGCCTTTGAACAGATTACATGATTTTGAGCTAAGTTGCTTCAGTTATGTCTGACTTTTGTGACCCTATGGATTGTAGCCCTCCAGGCTCATGGACAGAGATCCATGAGATTCTGTAGGCAAGAATACTGGAGTGGGATGCCCTGTCTTCCTCCAGGGGATCTTCTGGGCCCAGGGATCAAACCCATGTCTCTTACATCTCCTGCATTGGCAGCTGGGTTCTTTACTACTAGGGCCACCTGGGAAGCCCCTGACATATTTTTAGGTGTAGTTTAGAGAGGGTGTGGGGAGTGGTAACAAAAGTGTCAGCACAGCATTTTATTTTAAACTCTATACTTTTGGGGTTATTTTAATGAGTTTTTTAATTAAAACACATCCATTTAATATGTAGGTGTTAATGACATGGAACAACAGACTGGTTCCTAATAGGAAAAGGAGTACATCAAGGCTGTATATTGTCACCCTGCTTATTTAACTTATATGCAGAGCACATCATGAGAAACGCTGGGCTGGAGGAAGCACAAGCTGGAATCAAGATTGCTGGGACAAATATCAATAACCTCAGATATGCAGATGACAGCACCCTTATGGCAGAAAGTGAAGAAGAACTAAAGAGTCTCTTGATGAAAGTGAAAGAGGAGAGTGAAAAAGTTGGCTTAAAGCTCAACATTCAGAAAACTAAGATCATGGCATCTGGTCCCATCACTTCATGGCAATTAGATGGGGAAACAGCAGAAACAGTGTCAGACTTTATTTTGGGGGCCTCCAAAATCACTGCAGATGGTGACTGCAGCCATGAAATTAAAAGGCACTTCTTGGAAGGAAAGTTATGACCAACCTAGACAGCATATTGAAAAGCAGAGACATTACTTTGTCAACAAAGGTCCGTCTAGTCAAGGTTATGGTTTTTCCAGTAGTTATGTATGGATGTGAGAGTTGGACTATAAAGAAAGCTGAGCACCAAAGAATTGATGCTTTTGAAATGTAGTGTTGGAGAAGACTTTTAAAAGTCCCGTGGACTGCAAGGAGATCCAACCAGTACATCCTAAAGGAGATCAGTCCTGAGTGTTCATTGGAAGAACTGATGTTGAAGCTGAAACTCCAATACTTTGGCACCTGATGCGAAGGGCTGACTCATTTGAAAAGACCCTGATGCTGGGAAAGATTGAGGACAGGAGGAGAAGGGGACGACAGAAGATGAGATGGTTGAGTGGCATCACCAACTCAATGGACATGAGTTTGGGTAGACTCCAGCAGTTGGTGATGGTCAGGGAAGCCTGGCGTGCTGCAGTTCATGGGGTCACAAAGAGTTGGACACGACTGAGCAACTGAACTGAACTGAACTGAATGACAGTTATATAAATAACTGTAATGACAATCATGTGAAATAATTTATATATAAGAATTAAGTCTGGAAGGGAATATAGAAAATAAAAAGTATTGCACTGGCAGGGATAAGAGTTTATTTTTAAATGTTCAGTTTAATGTTGTAGAATTGTTAATTTAGCAATAAGTAGTATCTTAGGTATATTTAGGTTTAGAAAAGAAAGGAGATTCCCAGTCATATAAGATAGTTTTACTCATGCATTAAAAGAAGAAATCAACATTTCCTTGTTCTTATATTTCCTTTAAAACATGAAATTGGAAGAAGGGGTCAAATATCCCAAATCACTGAAAACTTGCCTATTGATTTTAAGTAAACAACACCCTTTGATCTTTGCTTTTAAATTGTAGTGTATTGTTTTACATAAATACCCACACCAAAACAAGGGCTGTGGTTTTACTCATTTCTTCTTGAAATCCATAGCTCCAGGCTTTGGTTCTATCTGCGCATCAATGTGATCATCTTCCCAAGATCACTACAACTAACAGCCTACACCTGGAAGTCAAATGAACTCTTCTACAGTAAAAGGCTTTTCAGTACAGTTTACCCATCTCCTCTTCCTTTCAAAATCCTCAGTTGTATTCAAGTGGCTGCAGGCTAAGGCACAAACTTCTAATTTAATGTGTCCTTGTGGTCTTTCACAGTTGGGCTCCTCTTTCTTCAATGCTATCTCCTACAACCTTGCATTAAACTAAACCTTTCTCTGTTGTTTCTCCCAGCCTGACATACATTGTAGTTCCCTGTTTCCTAGCTATTCTTTTAAGAAACACCTTGAGACAAGCATTCTTTGGGAAAATCCTCCCTTTCTTTTCAGGCCCTTGTGGATCTCTGCTTTCACCGCCTCCTCTGCATGTACCTGCTATGTATCTGAACATTCTTGACCTTGAGCACTTGCTGCCTGATGCATGGCCTTGATCTCTATCCTGCCACTGATGCCACCTCTTTTTCCCCTTCCAGCAGGGCAGGCAAACATCAGTGTAGTTTGTTGATGATAATGATAGTAGAGCAATGATTGTGGGGGGGAAAAAAACTGATGCATAAATAGTGGAATCTATCCCCTTCATGTATCCTAAGTTCTTACCAACAGTTTCAGCTTGAAGCATATAATTGCATCCTTGCTGCCGTGTAACTTGTAATGGTCCTCACATAGTTTTCTTATATGGGTGCTACCTTCCCCCACAAATATCAGTGCACCAAAGGCAAGACTCTGTCTTCATCCTGCTTAGTAATATTGGATTTACCAGGGCCACCTAAAGGTTCAGTTATGCCTTTGTGCCTAAGTAACCATAAATAACCAAGAAGGGAGGTCTGGACAGCACCTGAAAGGGAAGGGTATTAACCTAACCCCCTTGATTTCCCCTTCCAAGTTTGAGTATTTTTGTTGGTTGTGGTACATATGGTAGCTTGGCACAAAAGACATTTCTTAATAAAAATTTTAATGCCCACCCCACGCTATGGGTGTATGAGTGGGGGTCATGGTGGTGGACTGTTTTTGGAAGATAAGGTGTTACACTTGAGGTTGAAAGCAATTTAGGCCAAAATGCATTTAATCCAGGAAAGTTTTGCAGGGAAAGCTAGATCAAAGGTAAGACTGGAACACCAATATGTTATCGTAAGGACAGTCCTGGATGAGAAGTCTGGGCTCTTATCCCTGTGTATGGATCCATCTCCTCAAACCTCTAAGCTTAATTTTTTTATTTGTAAAATGAGAGGCTTGGTCTTGCTAAGGTTTATATTAGAATTGCTGGGTTCTTGAGATGCAATCAGATATGAAAAACCTTCCTTCCAACATCTACATCAATGGGCCAGTGAGCCACTGCTTGTGTACCTCCTGTGAATGGGATCTAGGAATCTCTCTAGGAAGCCCATTTGTTTTAATGCAACTTTGATTCTTGGGCGGTTTTATTTTCTCAAATGATATCCTTTCTAGCTGTACACCTGGATTTTGATGAGATGCCTGGGATAATCTGGCAGATCAAATCGGAGGCCTCATCAGGCACAGGCGAATGGACAATATGATGTATGTGTGTGTGCTCAGTTGCTCAGTCGTGTCTGACTCTCTGCAATCCCCTGGACTGTAGCCCACAGGGCTCCTCTGTCCATGGGATTCTCCAGGCAAGAATACTGGAGTGGGTGCCCTCCTCCAGGGGATCATCCCAACCCAGGGATCAAGCTATGGGTCTCCTGCATTTCCTGCATTGGCAGGCAGATTCTTTTACTGCTGAGCCACCTGGGAAGCCCTGGCAATGTGATAGAGGGGGAGAAATCAACAACCTGTAAGAAGTGAGTTTACAGGAGGGAAAGGGAAGAGGATAGAAATATCAAATATGACACACAGAGGGTCAAAATAAGCATATCAAGAAGCTGCTAAGGCCAGGAGGATGAGACCACCAAAGAGAGTTACACTTTATTGATGTGGGGTAGGCCACAAGGATCTTCAATGGCAGCGGCAGCTACTCCCACATCCTCCATTTCGTTAGTACATCACTGAACACGAATCAGCTCTCAAGACAACCTCTGGTACTGTGTTTGCTTCCTGTTGGGATTTATCTAATTTGGCAAAGTATCTAAATGACTAAGCATCTTGAAAAATTCTAACAAGTTTTGTTGTTGTTCAGTTGCTCAGTCATGTCCGACCCTTTGCAACCCCATGGACTGCAGCTGGCCAGGCTTCCCTGTCCTTCACCATCTCCTGGAGTTTGCTCAAACTCATGTCCATTGATGATGCCATCCAACCATCCCATCCTCTGTCACCACCTTCTCCTCCTGCCCTCAATCTTTCCCAGCATCAGGGTCTTTTCCAATGAGTTGGCTCTTTGCATCAGGTGGCCCAAGTATTGGAGCTTCAGCATCAGTCCTTCTGATGAATTTTCAGGGTTGATTTCCTTAATCCTAAAGTCCATCCTAACAAATTTAGTTTCAGCAAAGCTTCCAGTCATCCAAAGTGCACCTTTTCACCTTGCTGAGAACCATGATCAGTAGGCACTTGGGCTCACAGGAGTTATTTCTGCTTTCAGACTACCTTCTTCTTCTGTCATGGTTTCCATCACCCTGTTGACACTGTCCCTGAGTCACTTGCCATCTGAATGTGCACACCAGCTGCGTGGGAGGCAGTCTCTAGAGGTGCTGCAGGAAGGCAGCCTAAAATGAAATATTTGCTACAGCAATCTGAACCGGGCTGCCTGGAAAGCAGTGGAGCTCTTTGTGTGCCGGGGAGAAGGAGCAGGGGAGATGGAGGGAGGGAGATAACATCTACTGCAGCCCCTTGCTGCTGTGTGGCGGGAACAGTGCTAAATGCATGGAGCTTCTCATTTACTCCCCACAAAACTGCTATAAGCTGATGGGTATTATTATCCCCATTTAGATTCATTTATTCATCCATTGAGTTAACATACATGATTGCATATGTTCTATGATAAGGAAACTGAGCCTGAGATGGGGACAGACTTGAAGAGAGCCCAGAGCTAGCACCCTGTCTTGTCTGCTCCCAGTCTCTGCTAAAATCAGAATATCAAAAATACTCCCCTGAGGATAAGAAGGGTAAAGCGGCTTTTCCCTTATCTCCTGGTAACACAGATTGTAATTAGAATGGCCAAAGAGATCAGATGATAACTGGAAATAATTTTTTTAAATATACTAAATACGAGAACAATGTGACTTGGGGTTTGGCAACTCATCACTGCATCAAATGATCTGGTAGGTAGTTCCATACCCATCTCTCTTCCAACGTATCACTCTGCTTTATAAGAATATATGACATCTTCGCCCGTTGCTTTGAGAAACCTACCTCTGAGGAAGTCCCTCTAGTTCTGACCTAAACCATCTGGATTGATTTCCAAAGAACTAATTTGACTAGATTGGTTTTTCTATCACTTGCCTGATGTTTACATAGACACAACCAAGTAATTCAGTAAAGTCAATGAATGCGTTTGCTTCTTCCTAGCTCTGTGAAGCTTGGAGCCTTCAGGTTGTTCAGGTACAATCAGCCTACACTGCAGTCTAACCATGAGGGCTCCATGAGCTTAGGCATCAGAAAACTGACAGCTGCTATTAGAAGTTCCATTCTTCCCCTCATGAAGCCACATGAGGCTGACACTGTCCTAGCTGCGCCTTCATCAAGTTCAAGCTCATAAAGTTGTCAAGTGAGTAAAATAAAGTCCAATGCCTCGGCCTGTATTGAAGCTGGATCTTGGCCATGACCTGTCTTTGAGGCATTTGGTCAGAGTTTGGTGGAAGCTGTCAGTTAGTATCCCTCCCATCCCAGTACCAGCTCAACTAGAATCAAGGATCTGCTGGTTGAATCCAGGCTTAAACCAGTTTCCAAGCTACTAAAGGTATCAGTCCCATTAAACAGGGTTCAAGGTAAAGGAAGAGATTAATCTCTGGAGGCTATTGGCCAATGGTCCTTAACTATTGTGAGAACAGGGGATGTGTTTCATTTCTGTAAACTCTTGGAGTACTGATAGAGGAGGAATAGCAGGTCATGCTGATAGGGGAGGTCTTAGCAGAAAGACCCTGAGCAGAGTCAGGGAGGGAATACAGACAGCATGGGAACGGCCTCTGAGGGATCCAGGAGGGCATGGGGACCTCATCGTGCTAACAGAAAGGTAAAGAGTAGTATTTGCCAAGTGCCTACTGTATACCAGGCACCATGCCAATTGTTAGACGTATTCTTTCATTGAATTCTCCTGTCAACTCTATGAATGAGCTCTTATTATCTTGATTTCGTAGATCAGGAAAGTGAGGCTCAGAGACATGAAGTCATTAGCCCAAGGGCACACAGCTAGTGAGTGTCAGAGTCCAGAGTGAAACTCAGGTCTGTCTCCCTTTATAGTTTTTTCACTGCTTCAGCTGCCTTTAAGAAAAGGGAGTTAAAACTCTGAAGCAGGCACACCTCCATCCAGAGTCCCAGTGAGCACTAAGAGAGCAAGAGGCAATTGTGGATTCAGGAAAGTGTGGAAGGTAGGGTAGCTGTGGAATGCTGAGAGAATTCAGGCTGGTAAACATCCCCTCAATGCAGGAGACCCTGGTTCGATTCCTGGGTTGGTAAGATCCAGCTGGAGAAGGGACAGGCTACCCACTCCAGTATTCTTGGGCTTCCCTGGTGGCTCAGCTGGTAAAGAATCCGCCTGCAACGTGGGAGACCTGGGTTTGATCCCTGGGTTGGGGAGATCCTCTGGAGAAGAGAAAGGCTACCCACTCCAGTATTCTGGCCTGGAGAATTCCATGGAGAGTATAGAGTCGGACACAACTGAGTGACTTTCACTTCACTTCAAGCATCCTCTCACCTCCCAGTGGCCTCAGAATTCCCAAGAACAACACAAGCAAAGGCTAGGGAGTTTGCACTCAATACTGGAAAAGCGGAAATGAGAGTGTGATGTCATTAACACACTATTTTCCTGGCTGTTTTCACATAGTTCCTGGTGTAGGAAGAGAGTCCTTCACCTCTCAGATGCTGGCTTAATGAGAGTACATAACACAATGCAGCAAAGGGCTCTCAAATCAATAATGTTTTCTGGCACACACCTCCTTGGTAAGCACTTTTGCGAGGTGAACATAAAAATAAATGTGCAATGTAATATTTAAGAGTAACCTTTAGCTATTAAGCTGATTGCCTATCAAACTGTTACCTTTACAATAGTACCTCGCTAATTTATGCTCACACAAAATCCCTATAGGCAGGAGCTTCATCCAACACACCCTGTCCCAGCTGAGGGGTAACAGAGGGGGATAAAGGTAGGGAGGCCTTGTGTCCTTCTTAACTCAGGAAGCCCACCTCGAAGAACTTCGGTTTTTTACTTTTCCGTATCCTAATAAATGGCTCGAAAGTCCATTGTCTTTCTGTATTTCTGCATGTCTGGGCTTGCCCATCATTCCAGATGAAGAAGGCTGCCACAGGCCTTCCCATCCCAACCAAGAGTCAGCTGAACTGAAGGAACCTTAAAAATAAGCCCAGCTCAGAAAGCTGGTATCAGAAAATGAAAACTCTTTCTGTACTTTCACCAATCAATTCTTCATGTGGAATACTATCTGACCCAACAGTCACTCTCATTTTTTTTTAAATCTTTTCCTAGCAAGGAGAAAATTCTTCACATGCTTAATTATCACCTTTCTAGCCTAGGTCCAGAGATCTCCAAGGATTTCTGATACAGAAAATTCAAAAAATGATGTGACATTTTCTTTTAATAGGCAGAGATGGTGAGTCCTGAATCCTTTCTCAGCTGGGCTAATGAACAGGGGTATTTGAAGCAACTGTCCTATCCTGGAGCACTTCTGCCCACAGTCTCTGTTCAAATACTTAAAACAAAAATTGAATGTGTGATGATTAAGAAGTCTGATTGCCTATTCTAACCATCCCCAGTGGGTTTTCAGGTCTCTCTTTGGTAATCTCATTTCAAAAACATACACACAGGCATGTGTGCACATGTGTGTGCTTAAATACACACATACACACATGCAGACTACATAAAAGGCAACCTTCACTCCCAGGTGGAAAAAGGAAGGTATTCTATGCATGAAGCCAGGCTAGCTGTGCTCTATGAAATAATGATTAGAGCATGCATTTATTGGATGCACACTATGGGCCAGGCAAACTGTCAAATTGTTTTCTTAACATTATTGAATTTGATCCTCACATATTATTTATCACCATTTCATATATGCGGGAAATTGAGACTTAGAGAGTCTAAGTAATTTGCCCAAGTTCACATAGTTAGTGAGGAAAAGAACTTGGCCTGCAGCCCAGGTTTCCCTGACTGACTATGCACATTCTTTAATTATTGATTTCGCTGCCTACAGAAAATATGGCAACCTTGCTCAAGATTTGAAGGGTTACTCAAGGCTCTATCAACCCTCAGTTTGGAAGCACAATGGAATACATGAATACAAGTGTGGGTCTAAGGCAGTGATCAACAAACACTCCGGTCGAATAACTGCCTCACATAACACTATATCCATTTAAATGTCTTCAAGTGCAGATGTCAGCATAGTTTAATATGGTGCAATTAGAGTCCTTTCCTATGCAGAACATGGTGTTACATAAATTAGCTGTCTACCTACGCCAACGTGTCTTAAAGACAGTTGGGCAAATTAAGGGGCAAAAAAAGTATATTTCTCAGTAAGTCCCTCAGAATAACCAAGAACACAGAGGAAAAGAAAGCAATTGCTCAACCAGATTATGAGTTTCAAATGGAGCTTTTCAGAGCAGGGACAAAATGAATAAGCACAGGACCTAACCAGATGGTGGGGAAAAGGCAATGCTTCACTCAGTGGTCTCTCAGGAGAGGCAAGAAACAGGTTTTCTAAAATATATAAATGAATCCAGCTGTTCTACTTAGACTCCCTGGCCGCAGTGAAGTATCTGAAGTTGAACTAAATATTGATGGCTGAGAACAAAGGAACATGAAAATCCACCCCTCCACATCCTGATAAATTATTGTACCCTAAAGGTAAAAAGGTTAGAGGTTAAAGTACTGCACATTTTGTTGAATCTCTTAATGGCATTGATCGAAGAAACTCACAATGGGGTTTTAGGCTAATTGTGAGATGTTGGATTTTACATAGATCAGTGCTCCTCAATCTTTAATGAGCATACCTATCGCCTGGGGATCTTGTAGATTTTTATCCAACCAGTTTGGGGTACAGCCTGAAATTATGCATTTTTAACAGGTTCTCATGTTACACTGAGTAACAAGGGTCAATATACCTTCATTGGGACTTCAGGTGGTGCAAGTGGTTAAAAACCCACTCCCCACTGCAGGAGACATGAGAGATGAAAGTTTGATCCCTGGGTTGGGAAGATCCCCTGGAGAAGGAAATGGCAACCCACTCCAGTGTTCCTGCCTGGAGAATCCCATGGACAGAGGAGCCTGACAGGCTACAGTCAATAGGATCACCTGCCGGGGTCCAGCCCTGGTGGATCCAGGGTAATTCGAAGTGGGGACGGTGTGGGCGAGGAAAAACTTGTTTATTTATTTAATTAGAAATATAATATTAGATTAGAAAGAAATAGTGTAGTAGGAAAATTTAGTGGAGAAAAGAGGCTGAATAACTTGGTTTATGTGGAAAGCCAATAAAGTTCCAGACAAGGAGCTTGCACCATCTACGTTAGGCCACCGGCATCCTCTTGAATAGTGGGGGGTGCCCCACCTTGGGCTCCCTCTCACATGGATCTTAGAAGCTTGGGCAAGTAAGTAGACATGGCGAGCCTCCACGCCCCAGATGGGAATTCAGCCAGAAAAATAGAGTAAAGAGGAGACACAGGGGAAACCAGTCCAGTGACTTGCCCAGCCTCTATTGTCTAGAAAGGCCTTTTATGCCTTTTTGATTGTACATAGAGATCAATGGGTAATACAAAATTATGAAGCATCAGCCCTGACTCTTATCAAAACCAGGCTTTCTCTCTGCATACCTAATTGTATACACAAGTCTTAGGTGATTTATATCATCTTCTGGCCAGAGGGCCAATTAACATTTTACGGCCCTTTTCTGATAAGGATTTGTCAACCAGAAGACTTATTTGTGTTGTTCTTCCCAAATTCTGGTGCCACTCTCAGAAAACACTAAATAAAGTTACATTCTTACATAGCATGGACACAAGAGGAGTGCAGTGATATATAACAAAGAAAAGTAATTAACTCAAAAGTCTAGTGTTGCTAACATCAAAACTACTATATTCCTATTCCTATATCCCAATTACATTGATTAATATCTATCAGGTGCCTAAAAGATAAAGAATATGGAGGCCTGGCAGCAGTCATCAAGTCAACAGTGAAAACCTGTCACCAACATGATTTTTAGCTCTTTAGAAAAGGCTCTGTATCTTTAAGATGCTTTAAGCTTTGTGCCTCTCACGGCTGGGGGGCTGTAAGCAATTCACAATCTGTAAAAAGTCCAGGGGAACCTGTTAGGCAAGCTAGAGAGTTATCAGAGGGGGTATGAACTGAAACATCCCTTTCAAATGCAGAAGACTAAAGCCCTGAGTTAACTTTTTCCAGAGTGTGTCAGAAGAGTGGAAAAGCACAGTACAATAAGGCAGGCAGATTCTGGTTTTGGGGGCACATGCTCAGGAAATTCCAGGGGGAAACCCTGAGGCCTAACTCGCCTTGCGCATCAGGCCTCTCTGCATGACCTTGTCATGGGTGGGATTCCTCATGCTGGCTCCTGGCAATCACCCAGAGTAGGACATGACTAAAACAACTTAGCACGAACAGGAGTAAGCCATCCAGGTTGTTAGTTGGGTGAGGGAACTGCCTTTATTGAAGGAAGACACTGCTGCATATTGGTGTTGAATGCAAAACACAGACATTTTAAGGGAAAAAGGTCACAATGTAGACTTCATCTAAATTAAAATCTTTGCCCATCAAAACATACTATTAAGAATATGTCAGGACTCAAAATAGGATAAAGTATTTGCAATACATATAACTGATAAGGGGCTTACACCAAGAATGTATAAATAATTCCTATAACTCAACAAAAAGAAAACAAATAACCCAATTAAAAATGGGCAAAATACTTGAACAGACACTGACAAAAGAAGATACATGAATGGCCAATAAGCACTTGAAAAGGTGCTCAACATCAATAATCAAGGGACCAAATCATAATGAGATAACATCTCATACACAGGAGAGGCAACAAATACTGGTAAGGATGTGGAACAACTGGAATGCTCATACATTAAGGGTAGAGGTGTAAACTTTTACAGCTACTTTAAAAAGCTGGCCTTTTTTTTTTTTTTAAGTTGGGTGTCTCAGGTGGCACAGTGGTAAAAGAATCTGCCTGCAATGCAGGAGATGCAGGAGATCTGGGTTTGATCCCTGGGTCAGGAAGATCCCCTGGAGGAGGAAATGGCAACACACTCCAGTTTTCTTGCCTGGGAAATCCCATGGAGAGAGAAGCTTGGTGGGCTACAGTCCATGGGGTCACCAAGAGTTGAACACACACGTGCACACTTTTACAACTACTTTTAAAAGCTGGCAATTTCTTTGAAATTTAGACATAAATATTCCCTATGACACAGAGATTCCACTCTTAGGTGTTTATCAAAGAGATGAAAAACATGTCTACAGAAAGACTTGAACAAGAGTCTTATTCGTAATATGAAAAAATAGCAGCAACTCAAAATTTCATTAGCAGGAGATTGAAAAACAATTTGTGTTGTATTCATCCAATAAAGTACCACTCAGCAACAGAAGGGAATGAGCATCCATGCAACAATATGGATGACTCTCAAAACCATTATGAAAAGTAGAAGAGGTCATACACAAAAGAGCAAACATTTCAGATTTCCATGTATACGAAATTAAATAGTATACAAAATGAATCTACTGTAATAGATCAAAGAAATAGTTATTCTAGATGGTGGGAATTGACTTGGAAAGAGTACAAGGACATTTTCTCAGGTTAAATAAATTTTCCATACCTTGATTTACTAGTAGTTACCTGGTTGTACACAATTGTCAATACCTGTCAAATTGTACACATAATATCTGGGGATTTTATGCACATTATACCTCAATTTTTAAAACACATTTTACTGCAGAACAGTTTGTGAAATTGTTTAATAATTTTCACAAATGATGATGCAAATAATGAAATTCTAAAGCCCTTTTCTTCCAAGTAGAATTAGTGATAAGACTGACATACATTTTCTCCACTCTTAACATTTTCCCTCTAAATTCAAAGTTATATTGTTAACTGAAGAACATACTGAAAAATAGAGGGAAATATTTTTTCCCACAGAGAGCCTCAATTATATTTTGGTATATATCCTTCCAAAATTTTTTCTATCCATATTTCTAATTTTAAAAAACTTACCTGAAACCCACAATTAATAATCTTTTCAATGAAAAAATTTCCTATGTCAATAATTTTCACTAGAATGATTTTTCACACAATTCTACCATATGTATGTACCATGATATACTTATTCAGTCCCCTATAAATGGACATTTTTACTATTTTTCCCACATTTTTACTGTTAATAATAATACTGAGATAGGCATCCACATGCAACCCATTGCATGCATGCTCAGTCACTCAGTCATATCCAACTCTATGTGACCCCATGGACTGTGGCCCATCAGGCTCCTCTGTCCATGGGATTTCCCAGGTAAGAATACTGGAGGGGTTGCCATTTCCTTCTCCAGGGAATCTTTATGACCCAGGGATTGAACCTGCATCTCCTGCCTTGGCTGGTGGATTCTTTACCACTGAGCCTCCTAGGAAGTCCCCTATCACTTAATACTTGGTTATATTCTTGATTATTTCTTAAGAATACATTTCAGCCAACATTCAGTAAATCTTTAATCCAATTTTCTGTTGATGGGTGGGGCTCCATTACCTCCCTTTTATTTACCTGGAGCCAAACAATGGTGGAGGTAAAGAACAATGAATGAAGAGATGGAAAAAGAAAGCATCCAGAAAGAATGAAGAGACAGAGCCAAAGCAAAAACAACACCCAGTTGTGGATGTGACTGGTGATGGAAGTAAAGTCCAATGCTGTAGAGAACAATATTGCATAGGAACCTGGAATGTTAGGTCCATGAATCAAGGCAAATTGGAAGTGGTCAAACAGGAGATGGCAAGAGTGAACATCAACATTTTAGGAATCAGCGAACTAAAATGGACTGGAATGGGTGAATTTAACTCAAATGACCATTATATCTACTACTGTGGGCAAGAATCCCTTAGAAGAAATGGAGTAGCCGTCATAGTCAATAAAAGAGTCCAAAATGCAGTAGTTGGAAGCAATCTCAAAAAATACAGAATGATCTCTGTTCGTTTCCAAGGCAAACCATTCAATATCACAGTAATCCAAGTCTATGCCTCGACCAGTAAGGCTGAAGAAGCTGAAGTTGAATGGTTCTATGAAGACCTATAAGACCTTCTAACTAAAACCCAGCAAAGATGTCTTTTTCATTACAGGGGACTGGAATGCAAAAGGAGGAAGTCAAGAAATACCTGGAGTAATAGGAAAATTTGGCCTTGGAGTACAGAATGAAGCAGGGCAAAGGCTAAGACAGTTTTGCAAGAGAATGCACTGGTCATAGCAAACACCCTCTTAAAACAACACAAGAGAAGACTCTAGACATGGACATCACCAGACGGCCAACACTGAAATCAAATTGATTATATTCTTTGTGGCCAAAGATGGAGAAGCTCTATACAGTTAGCAAAAACAAGACTGAGGGTTGACTGTGGCTCAGATCATGAACTCCTCATTGTCAAATTCAGACTTAAATTGAAGAACGTAGGGGAAACCACTAGACCATTCAGGTATGACCTAAGGCAAATCCATTATGATTATATAGTGGAAGTGAGAAATAGATTCAAGGGATTCGATCTGATAGATAGAGTGCCTGAAGAACTATGGATGGAGGTTCGTGACATTGTACAGGAGGCAGGGATCAAGACCATCCCCAAGAAAAAGAAATGCAAAAAAAGGCAAAATGGCTGTCAGAGGCAGCCTTATAAATAGCTGTGAAAAGAAGAGAAGCAGAAAGCAAAGGAGAAAAGGAAAGATATACCCATTTGAATGCAGAGTCCCAAAGAATAGCAAGGAGAGATAAGAAAGCCTTCCTCACAGATCAGTGCAAAGAAATAGCGGAAAACAATAGAATGGGAAAGACTAGAGATCTCTTCAAGAAACTTAGCGATATGAAGGGGACATTTCATGGAAAGATGGGCACAAAAGGACAGAAATGGTATGGACCTAACAGAAGCAGAAGATATTAAGAAGAGGTGGCAAGAATACATAGAAGAACTATACAAAAAATGTCTTCAAGACCCAGATAAACATGATGGTTTGATCACCAACCTAGAGCCAGACATCCTGGAATGCAAAGTCAAGTGGGCCTTAGAAAGCATCAGTAACAAACAAAGCTAGTGGAGGTGATGGATTTCCAGTTGAGCTATTTCAAATCCTAAAAGAAGATGCTGTGAAAGTGCTACACTCATTATGCCAACAAATTTGGAAAACTCAGCAGTGACCACAAGACTGGAAAATGTCAGTTTTCATCCCAATCCCAAAGAAAAGCAATACCAAAGAATGCTCAAACTACTGCACAATTGCACTCATCTCACATACTAGTAAAGTAATGCTTAAAATTCTCCAAGCCAGGCTTCAACAGTACGTGAACTGTGAACTTCCAGATGTTCAAGCTGGATTTAGAAAAGGCAGAGGAAGCAGAGATCAAATTACCAACATCCACTGGATCATTGAAAAAGCAAGAGAGTTCCAGAAAAAAATCTACTCTGCTTTATTGACTATGCCAAAGCCTTTGACTGTGTGGATCACAATAAACTGTGTAAAATTCTGAAAGAGATGGGAATGCCAGCATACCTGACCTGCCTCTTGAGAAATCTGTATGCAGGTCAGGAAGCAACAGTTAGAACTGGACATGGGACAACAGACTGGTTCCAAATAGGAAAAGGAGAACATCAAGGCTGTATATTGTCACCCTGCTTATTTAACTTATATTCATGAGAAACGCTGGACTGGATGAAGCACAAGCTGGAATCAAGATTGCAGGGAGAAATATCAATAACCTCAGATATGCAGATGACATCACCCTTATGGCAGAAAGTGAAGAAGAACTAAAGAGCCTCTTGATGAAACTGAAAGAGGAGAGTGGAAAAGTTGGCTTAAAACTCAACATCAGAAAATTAAGATCATGGCATTTGGTCCCATCACTTCAAGGCAAATAGATGGGGAAACAGTGGAAACAGTGATGGACTTTATTTTTGGGGAGCTCCAAAATAATTGCAGATGGTGATTGCAGCCATGAAATAAAAAGACACTTGCTGCTTTGAAGAAAAGTTATGACCAAACTAGACAGCATATTAAAAAGCAGAGACAGGGTAAGGGTCCTAAGATGACAGAGGTGTAGGATGGGGAGACCACTGTCTCCCCAACAAATTCATCAAAAGAACATTTGAACGCTGAGCAAATTAATCAAAACAACTTCTGAATGCTGGCAGAGGACATCAGGCACCCAGAAAAGCAGCCCATTGTCTTCAAGAGGAGGTAGGACAAAATACAAAAGATAAAAAGAGAGACAAAAGAGGTAGGGATGGAGATCCATCCTGGGAAGGGAGTCTTAAAAAAGAGAGAAGTTTCCAAACACCAGGAAACACTCTCACCGGCGGGTCTGTGGCAAGCCTTGGAACCTCAGAGGGCAACATAACCGGGAGGAAAAATAAATAATTAATCGAAACACTCAGGTTATGTGCCTGAAGGCAACTCCCAGTGAAAAAGCAGCCCAGACACTTGCATTCGCCACTAGCAAGTGGGGGCTGGACAGGAAGGTGCTGGCTGCATTGCTTAGGGTAAGAACCGGGCCTGAATGCCCCAAGGGCAATCTGAGGAAACTAACTTGAGATAGCAACCCAGACTGTGGGATGGCTATCCCTCAAAAATCCCTAACCTAAGACACTGCCAGACCCGCTCACAGAACGAAGGACTGAGCAGAGCTAGCCGGCTGTGGACTGGCCCATATCATGCCGGAGACAGGCAGGCGAGGGCAGCCAGACCCGGAAGGGGGTAATCACGGCCCCAGAGAGGCATCCTTTACCAAACTGCAAGCAGGCTTTGTTGCTAACCAAGACCTCTTTGGATTCTGGACGGTTGACATCTGCCGGGAGGGTTGCAGCCAGAGATCAGCTTCGCAGAAGAGACACATGGCACACGTGAGAAGGCACACCCGTTGTATACCCAGAAAACTGAGCGCTGGGACGGGGGAGGAGATAAGATTCAGCCTCCAACTGGGGGCGACTGTGCTCACTAAGCACCTGGTCACCTGAGCTGCTCGGACCTGGGAAGTGCACAAAAATAGGCCCAACCAAGTCTATGCCTTTGTGGAGTACCCGAGAACCTGAACCTGAGCAGCTTAGACCAGGGAAGTGCACCCAACCCAGGGCCCACATCAGACAGTTCCCAGCAGAGCCTGGAACCTAGAAGCCTGGAACTGCTCAACCTAGAGCCTGAGCAGTGTAGACTGGGAAAGCACACACGCTGTGAGCAGGGTCAAACCCAGTGTGGCTGAGACACTGTGAGCACTCCTCACACATGCCAGTGATATTTCTTTTCAGTGTTCCTCCCTCCCCACAGCACGACTGAACAAGTGAGCCTAAAATAAGTGACCAACACCTCCCCCTTGTGTCAGGGCAGAAATTAGACACTTAAGAGACCAGCAAACAGAAGAAGCTAAAATAAAGAGAGGGAACTGCTTTTGAAGTGACAGGTGCAATAGATTAAAACCCTGTAGTTAGCACCAACTACATAGGAAGGGGCCTATAGATCTTGAGAAATATAAGCCGGATCCAGGAACTATCTGAAAATGAACTGACCCCACACTGTCGGCAATAGCTCCAGAGAAAGACCTAGATATATTTTTACTATTATCATTTTTTAAATTAAAAATTTTTTAAGTCCTCTGTTACTCCTTCAATTTTCATTTTTATAACCTACAATTACCTTGCAAAAAAATGACCCTATTTTTAAAGCTAACTTCATATATATATATATATTTGTAATTTTGCATTTTGTTTTTTTTAATGTTGTATTTTTGAAAATCTGACCTCTACACTAGATTTTTAATCTTTGCTTTTTGGTATTTGTTATCAATTTTGTACCTTTAAGAACCCAATCTTCAGTACCCATTTTTACCTGGGAGTGAGATTATTGACTTGATTGCTCTCTGCCTCTTTTGACTTTCCTTTTTCTCCCTCAGATCGCCTCTATCTCCTCCCTCCCCCTTCTCTTCTCTACCTAACTCTGTGAATCTCTTTGTGTGTTCTGGACTTTGGAGAACGTTAGGGAACCGATTACTTGCTGGATCGGTCTCTCTCCTTTTGATTCCCCATTGTATCCTCCTGGCCACCTCTGTCTCCTTCCTCCCTCTTCTCTGCGTAACTCTGTGAACATCTCCAAGGGGTCCAGAGTGAGGAAAGCACACAGGGAAGTGATTACTAGCTAGCTTGTTCTCTCCCCTTTTGATACCCCCTCTTCTCCACCTGGTCACCTCTATTTCTCTCCTCCCTCTTCTCTTCTCCATGTAACTCTGTGTACCTCTCTGGGTGTCCCTCACTGTGGAGAAACTTTTCATCATTAACCTAGATGTTTTATCATTGGTTCTATATAGATGGAGAGGTCTTGAGGCTACTGTAAGAATAAGGCTGAAAACCAGAGGCAGGAGGCTTAAGTCCAAATCCTGAGAACACCAGAGAACTCCTGAATCCAGGGAACATTAATCGATAGCATCAAAAGCCTCCACACCTACACTGAAATGAAGCACCACCCAACAGCATACACGTTCCAGAGCAAAACATACCACACAATTTCTCCAGCAACACAGGAACATAGCCCTGAGTTTCAATATACAGGCTGCCCAAAGTCACACCAAACCCACTGACATCTCAAAACTAACTACTGGACACTTCATTGCACTCCAGAGAGAAGAAATCCAGCTCCACTGACCAGAACACTGACACAAGCTTTCCTAACCAGGAAACGTCAACAAGCCACCTTTCCAACACCACCCACAGTGAGGAACCTCCACAATAAAGAGGAACGACAAACTGCCTGGCTTCCCTGGTGGCTCAGAGGTTAAAGCATCTGCCTGCAATGCAGGAGCCCTGGGTTCAATCCCTGGGTTGGGAAGATCCCCTGGAGAAGGAAATGGCAACCCAGTCCAGTATTCTTGCCTGGAGAATCCCATGGACGGAGGAGCCTGGTGGGCTACAGTCCATGGGGTCGCAAAGAGTCAAACATGACTGACCGACTTCACTTTCGCTTTCACTTTCACTTTCACAAACTGCCAGAACACAGAAAGGCCACCCCAAATACAGCAATCTAAACAAGATGAAAAGGCAGAGAAATACTCAGCAGGTAAAGTAACAGGATAAATGCTTACCAAACAAAACAAAAGAGGAAGAGATAAGGAATCTACCTGATAAAGAATTCTGAATAATAATAGTGAAAATGATCCAAAATCTGAAAACAAAACAGAGTTACAGATAAATAGCCTGGAGACAAGTATTGAGTAGATGCAAGAAAGGTTCATGGGAAATAGATGGGGAAACGGTGGAAACAGTGTCAGACTTTATTTTTTTGGGTTCCAAAATCACTGCAGATGGTGACTGCAGCCATAAAATTAAAAGACGCTTACTCCTTGGAAGAAAAGTTGTGACCAACCTAGATAGCATATTCAAAAGCAGAGACATTACTTTGCCGACTAAGGTCCATCTAGACAAGGTATGGTTTTTCCATTGCTCGTGTATGGATGTGAGAGTTGGACTGTGAAGAAGGCTGAGTGCTGAAGAATTGATGCTTTTGAAGTGTGGTGTTGGAGAAGACTCTTGAGAGTCCCTTGGACTGCAAGGAGATCCAACCAGTCCATTCTGAAGGAGACCAGCCCTGGGATTTCTTTGGAAGGAATGATGCTAAAGCTGAAACTCCAGTACTTTGGCCACCTCATGCGAAGAGTTGACTCATTGGAAAAGACTCTGATGCTGGGAGGGATTGGGGGCAGGAGAAGGGGACAACAGAGGATGAGATGGCTGGATGGCATCACTGACTCGACGGACGTGAATCTGAGTGAACTCCAGGAGTTGGTGATGAACAGGGAGGCCTGGCGTGCTGTGATTCATGGGGTTGCAAAGAGTCAGACACGACTGAGCGACTGAACTGAACTGAACTAAGAAGAAATAAAAAAGAGTCAATAGATAATGAATGATGCAATAAATGAGATAAAAAACACTCTGCTCTACCAACAGTAGAATAAAGGAGGCAGAAGATAGGAAACGTGATGTAGAAGATAGAACGGTAGAAATAAATGAAGCAGAGAGCAAAAAGGAAAAAAGAATTAAAAAATGAGGACAATCTCAGAGACCTCTGGGACAACGTTAAATGCCCTAACATTTGAATCATAGGCGTCCCAGAAGAAGAAGACAAAAAGAAAGACTGTGAGATAATAGTTGAGGAGATAATAGTTTAAAACTTCCTTAAAAATGGGGAAGGAACTAGTCACTCAAGTTCAAGAAACCCAGAGAGCCCCAAACAGGATAAAACCAAGGCAAAACACCCCAAGACACATTAATCAAATTAACAAAGATCAAACACAAAGAACAAATATTAAAAGCAGCTAGGGAAAAACAACAAATAACACACAAGGGGATTCACATAAGGATAACAGCTGATCTTTCAATAGAAACTCTTCAGGCCAGGAAGGAATGGCAGGATATACTTAAAGTGATGAAAGAGAAAAACCTACCACTCAGATTACTGTACCCAACAAAGATCTCATTCAAATATGAAGGAGAAATCAAAAGCTTTACAGACAAGCAAAAGCTGAGAGAATTCAGCACCACGAAACCAGATCTCCAACAAATGCTAAAGGATCTTCTCTAGACAGGAAACACAGAAAGGGTGTATAATCTCAAACCCAAAACAACAAATTAAATGGCAACAGGATCATATTTATCAATAATTACCTTAAATGTAAATGGGTTGAATGCCCCAACCAAAAGACAAAGACTGGCTGAATGGATACAAAAACAAGAACCCTACAGATGTTGTCTACAAGAGACCCACCTTGAAACAAGGGACACATACAGACTGAAAGTGAAGGGCTGGAAAAAGATACTCCACACAAATAGAGACCAAAAGAAAGCAGGAGTAGCAATACTCATGTCAGATAAAACAGACTTTAAAATAAAAGCTGTGAAAAGAGACAAAGAGGGACACTACATAATGATCAAAGGATCAATCCTAGAAGAAGATATAACAATTATAAATATATATGCATGCAACATAGGAGCGCCGCAATATGTAAGACAAATGCTAACAAGTATGAAAGGGGAAATTAACAATAGCATAATAATAGTGGGAGACTTTAATACCCCACTCACACCTATGGATAGATCAACTAAACAGAAATTAATGAGGAAACACAAACTTTAAATGATACAATAGACCAGTTATGCCTAATTGTTATCTATAGGACATTTCACCCCAAAACAATGAATTTCACCTTTTTCTCAAGTGCTTATGGAACCTTCTCCAGGATAGATCACATCCTGAGCCATAAATCTAGCCTTGGTAAATTCAAAAAAATTGAAATCATTCCAAGCATCATTTCTGAACACAATGTAGTAAGATTAGATCTCAATTACATGATAAAAACTATTAAAAATTCCAGCATATGGAGGCTGAACAACACGCTGCTGAATAACCAATAAATCACAGAAGAAATCAAATAAGAAATCAAAATATGCATAGAAATGAATGAAAATGAAAGCACAACAACCCAAAATCTATGGGACACTGTAAAAGCAGTGCTAAGGGGAAGGTTCATAGCAATACAGGCTTACCTCAAGAAACAAGAAAAAAGTAAATTAATAAACCTTACTCTACACCTAAAGCAACTAGAAAAGGAAGAAATGAAGAACCCCAGGATTAGTATAAAGATAAAAATCTTAAAAATTAGGGCAGAAATAAATGCAAAAGAAACAAAAGAGAACATAGCAGAAATAAACAAAGCCAAAAGCTGATTCTTTGAGAAGATAAATAAAATTGACAAACCATTAGCCAGACTCATCAAGAAACAAAGGGAGAAGAATCAAATCAACAAAATTAGAAATGAAAATGGAAAGATCACAACAGACAACACAGAAATACAAAGGATCATAAGAGACTACTATCAGCAACTAAATGCCAATAAAATGGACAATCCAGAAGAAATGGACAAATTCTTAGAAAAGTATGACTTTCCAAAACTGAACCTGGAAATAATAGAAAATCTTAACAGACCCATCACAAGCACAGAAATTGAAACTGTAATCAGAGATCTTCCAGCAAACAAAAGTCCAGGACCAGACAGCTTCACAGCTGAATTCTATCAAAAATTTAGAGAAGAGCTAACACCTATCCTACTCAAACTCTTCCAGAAAATTGCAGAGGAAGGTAAACTTCCAAACTCATTCTATGAGGCCACCATCACCCTAATACCAAAACTAGACAAAGATGCCACAAAAAAAGAAAACTACAGGCCAATATCACTGATGAACATAGATGCAAAAATTCTTAACAAAATTCTAGCAATCAGAATCCAACAACATATTAAAAAGATCATACATCATGACCAAGTGGGCTTTATCCCAAGGATGCAAAGATTCTTCAATATCTGCAAATCAATCAAAGTAATACACCACATTAAAAAATTGAAAGATAAAAACCATATGATTATCTCTATAGATGCAGAGAAAGCCTTTGACAAAATTCGACATCCATTTATGATAAAAACACTCCAGAAAGCAGGAATAGAAGGAACATACCTCAACATAATAAAATCCATATATGATAAACCCATAGCAAACATGATTCTCAATGGTGAAAAATTGAAAGCATTTCCCCTAAAGTCAGGAACAACACAAGGGTGCACACTCTCACCACTATTATTCAACATAGTTTTGGAAGTTTTAGCCACAGCAATCAGAGCAGAGAAAGAAATAAAAGGAATCCAGATTGGGAAAGAAGAAATAAAACTCTCACTGTTTGCAGATGACATGATCCTCTACATAGAAAACCCTAAAGACTCCACCAGAAAATTACTAGAGCTAATCAATGAATATAGTAAAGTTGCAGGATATAAAATTAACATGTAGAAATCCCTTGCATTCCTATACATTAACAATAGAAAACAGAAAGAGAAATGAAATAAAATAAATAAAATAAAGAGCACTAAAAAAAAAAGAAAGAAAGAAAAGACCTATATACAGAAAACTATAAAACACTGCTGAGAGAAATCAAAGATGACACAAATACATGGAGAAATATACCATGTTCATGGACTGGAAGAATAAATATAGTGAAAATGAGTATATGACCCAAAGAAATCTATAGATTCAATGCAATCCTTATCAAGCTACCAATGTTATTTTTCACAGAACTAGAACAAATAATTTCACAATTTGTATGGAAATACAAAAAACTTTGAATAGTGAAAGCAATCTTGAGAAAGAAGAATGGAACTGGAGGAATCAACCTGCCTGACTTCAGGCTCTACTACAAAGCCACAGTCATCAGGACAGCATGGTACTGGCACAAAGACAGAAATATAGATCACTGGAACAAAACAGAAAGCCCAAAGATAAGTCCAGGCACCTATGGAAACCTCATCTCTGACAAAGAAGGCAAGAATATACAATGTAGAAAAGACAATCTCTTAAACAAGTGGTGCTGGGAAAACTGGTCAATCACTTGTAAAAGAATGAAACTAGAACACTTTCTAAAACCATACACAAAAATAAACTCAAAATGGATTAAAGATCTAAACATAAGACCAGAAACTATAAAACTCCTAGAGGAAAACATAGGAAAAACACTCTCTGACATAAATCACAGCAGGATCCTCTATGACCCACCTCCCAGAATATTGAAAATAAAAGCAAAAATAAACAAATGGGACCTAATTAAATTTAAAAGCTCTTGCACAACAAATAAAACTATAAGCAAGGTGAAAATACAGCCTTCAGAATGGGAGATAATAATAGCAAGAGAAGCAACTAACAAAGAATTAATCTCCAAAATATACAAGCAACTCCTACAGCTCAATTCCAGAAAAATAAATGACCCAATCAAAAAATGGGCCAAAGAACTAAACAGACATTTCTCCAAAGAAGATATACAGATGGCTAACAAACACATGAAAAGATGCTCCACATCACTCATTATCAGAGAAATGAAAATCAAAACCACAATGAGGTACCATTTCACACCAGTCAGAATGGCTGCGATCCAAAAGTCTACAAGCAATAAATGCTGGAGAGGCTGTGGAGAAAAGGGAACCCTCTTACACTGTTGGTGGGAATGCAAACTAGTACAGCCACTATGGAGAAGAGTGTGGAGATTCCTTAAAAAACTGGAAACAGAACTGCCATATGACCCAGCAATCCCACTGCTGGGCATACACACCGAGGAAACCAGAATTGAAAGAGACACATGTACCCCAATGTTCATCGCAGCACTGTTTATAATAACCAGGACATGGAAGCAACCTAGATATCCATCAGCAGATGAATGGATAAGAAAGCTGTGGTACATATCCACAATGGAATATTACTCAGCCATTAAAAAGAATACATTTGAATCAGTTCTAATAAGGTGGACGAAACTGGAGCGTATTATACAGAGTGAAGTAAGCCAGAAAGAAAAACATCAGTACATTATGCTAACACACATATATGGAACTTAGAAAAATGGTAACGATAACCCTGCATGTGAGACAGCAAAAGAGACAGATGTATCGAACAGTCTTTTGGACTCTGTGGCAGAGGACGAGGGTGGGATGATTTGGGAGAATGGCACTGAAACATGTATATTATCATATGTGAAACAAATTACCAGTCCAGGTTCGATACATGAGACAAGGTGCTCAGGGCTGGTGCAATGGGATGACCCAGAGGGATGGTATGGGGAGGGAGGTGGGAGGGGGGTTCAGGATGGGTAACACATGTACACCCGTGATGGATTCATGTCAATGTATGGCAAAACCACTACAATATTGTAAAGTAATTAGCCTCCAATTAAAATAAATAAATTTATATTTAAAAAGGAAAATAAATAAATTAAAAAAAAATAAAAAGCAGAAACATTACTTTGCCAACAAAGATCTGTCTAATCAAAGCTATGGTTTTTCCAGTGGTCATGTATGGATATGAGAGTTGGACTATAAAGAAAGCTGAATGCCAAACAATTGATGCTTTTGAACTGTGGTATTTGAGAAGAGTCTTGAGAGTCCCTTGGACTGCAAGGAGATCCAACCAATCCAACCCAAAGGAAATTAGTCCTTAACATTCATTGGAAGTACTGATGCTGAAGCTGATACTCCAATACTTTGGCCACCTGATGCGAAGAACTGACTCATTGGAAAAGACCCTGATGCTGGGAAAGATTGAGGGCAGGAGGAGAAGGGGATGACAGAGGATGAGATTGTTGGATGGCATCATCGATTCAGTGGACATGAGTTTGTGTAAACTCTGGGAGTTGTTGATGGACAGGGAGGCCTGGTGTGCTGCTGTCCTTGGGTTTGCAAGAGTCGAACACAACTGAGTGACTGAACTGAACTGAACTGAATATTACTATCAGGTCAAAGGATCAGTGAAATTTTATGATTTTTATTAACAAATGCTATATTTCCTTCCAGAAAGATTTATTTACTTATAGTCTTGTTAAATATATGTGATAATAACTACTCACCTCTTTTGTTTCCCTGCAGCATTGGTAAAACTATATACTGGTTTTGTTACCTTGATATAGTTGGGGGGAAAAAAAGTAGAAACTTGTTTTAAGTACCCTTTCATTGATTATTTTAGGGCTGAACATTTTCACACTTTTTGCTGCTATACTTATACTTTTTAATTGCCAGATTATATTATTTATCTGTTTTATCTATTTTCTCTGTTTTCTTTTTCCTTTTGATGTCTAAGTGATCTTTATAATCTAGAGCTCTATTTTTTATCATGTGTGTTGTCAATATTTCCTATTTTATCACTGAAACTTTAATTTTCTTTATGATAAATTTTCAGTTATTTTTATGATTTCAAATCCATCAATTCTCATTGTTTTCCTAAAATGACCCTTTTTAGTATTAAAGGGAAAAAAAGATTATAAAAACTTTTACATTGGTTGGCTCTGACATGACCTGAAAATATTTATATCCAGAGAGTAAAAAAAGGTGGTTAAGGACTGAGAAAAGGACAGGGGAGGACTTTCTGTGGGTCTAATCGGCGCAAGCTTTATTGAACTGTTTAAGAATGGGCTGCTCAAGTGTCCTGCCCCAAATCTCATCAGGGAAGACAGTGGAAGACGATGACCATACTGGAGAATTGTTAGAAGCTGTGGAAAGGGGATGGTAGAAGTTTGGAACCTAATTCAAATCCTTCAGCAACATCAACAATTGAATCTCATATATGTAGGATGTCAAAGGTTAATTGGCCTGATACAGGTTTCTCTAACCTACTCTTTCTGTGCAGCACTTTAAGGCAAACTGTCTCGCCAAATAATTGCCATGGAGTCAGCTCTCTTTCTGTGGTGCAGGATACCAAATGTGTCCCTCAGACTACTCATTACCTAGACTGACCCCAGAAAGGATCATTACTGTCATTAGGGTAAATGGCTTTATCAGTGAAGCCTAATTACTACTCAGCACCATAATGATTTTGCATGTCATTACATACATGACCAATTAATTCTGATGTAAGTTCCATTGACTCCCAACATATGGTGCCCCTGTGCACAGTCTGCAATTTGTTCTTCACATAATAGGGATTTGGACCAACTCCACCTACCCTATTTTTGATGAACCCTGAGGAACTACAAGGCCCAAGCTCATTATGTGTACTTACAAATCACCTCCATAGTTTCAGTCTCTACCCATTAGTAACCCACATGGGTCTGGATTTAATTTCAAATCAGTGTTTGGTGTAGCGTATATAACATATTAAAAATTTAATATAAATGTGTCAAGCAAATGAGTGAGGGGAAAGATTAACAATACCCAGGCCAGACTGTAATGATACTTTCAAATGGAAAGTGCAATAATAATAAGCACTCCAGACATTTACTTATTGCATATAAAATGAGAGTGAAAACTCCTGATATAATGCCTAGACTGTATATCCCTTAATAGGTGTGCAACAAAGTTTGGTTAAACTTGAGTCTGAATAACTTAGATCCTAAGGGAATAGAAGCAAAGGAGCCATCTCCCGCTTCTGTAAATATATCTTCTACCCTTTTGCTATTCAAAGTGTGATCTGGGGACCAGGAACATGGGTATTATTTGGGAGTTTGTTTAGTAAGCTGAATATTAGCAGATATACTAAATCAGAATCTGTATTTTAACATTTTCACAAGTGATTCATACACACCAAAAGTTTGAGAAGCATTGGTCTAGACTTGATGATATGCTCTGTCACTTCAGTTGTGTCTGACTTTGTGTGGTCCTATAGACCATAGCCTGCCAGGTTCATCTATCCATGGGATTCTAAAGGCGAGAATACTGGAATGGGTTGCCATTTCCTCCTCCAGGTGATCTTCCCAACCCAGGAATTGAACTGATGTCTCTTATGTCTCCTGCCTTTGCAGGCGGGTACTTCACCACTAGCACCACCTGGAAAGCCCTAGGATTGTGCTTAGTCGTCTCAGTTGTGTCTGACTCTTTACGACCCCATGGACTGCAGCCCTCCAGGCTCCTCTGTCCATGGAGATTGTCCAGGCAAGAATACTGGGGTGGGTCACCATTCCCTTCTCCAGGGGTCTTTCCAACCCAGGGAATGAACCTAGGTCTCCTGCATTGCAGGCAGATTCTTTACTGTCTGAGCCACCAAGGAAGCCCAGACTTGATTAAGGGTAATTAAAAGAAGAGTCTTTTCTGGTGGCTCAGCTGATAAAGAATCCACCTGCAATGTGGCCAACCTGGGTTCAGTCCAGGTCTTAAATTAAAAGAAAACATAAATTAAGAATTGCTACTTTATTCCCTCCCAGGAAATGTCTACATAGGTATCTGACTCTTACACGTAACATCTCATATTTTTTTTAACTTTTTATTTTATACTGGAGTAGAGCTGATTAATAATGTTGTGATAATTTTAGGTGTACAGCAAAGTGATTCAGTTATACATATACATGTATGTATTCACTTTCAAATTATTTTCCTATTTAGGTCATTGCATAATATTGAACAGAGTTCCCTGTGTTATACAGTAGGTCCTTGTTAATGACCTCTGTACTTAAGAGAGAATGAGTTGCTTCTCATTGACTTAGAAATTTTTACCTAAAATGGTTTGGTATCAATGCAAGCTTGGAAATTGTCCTGGCTACTCTTATTTCCAAATTAATATTTTTAATAAGAAATACTAGTGCCAGAGTTTACCTTTAAAGAGACTCTGCTGTCTGTTAGCTCATTCACGCATTCAAAAATATCTAGTAAAGATTTATTAGCTAGATATACGGAGAAGGCAATGGCACCCCACTCCAGTACTCTTGCCTAGAAAATCCCATGGATGGAGGAGCCTGGTAGGCTGCAGTCCATGGGGTCACTAAGAGTCAGAAACGACTGAGCGACTTCACTTTTACTTTTCACTTTCATGCATTGGAGAAGAAAATGGCAACCCACTTCAGTGTTCTTGCCTGGAGAATCCCAGGGATGGGGGAGCCTGGTGGGCTACCATCTATGGGGTCACACAGAGTCAGGCACGACTGAAGTGACTTAGCAGCAGCAGCAGCTAGATATACATAAGTCACAGAGACCGTAGTCAAAGCTGAAACATTAAGTGAACAGGTGCTTTGTAATCCAGTATAAGATAGGGGAAGTATTACGTTGAACACATCTTGCCAATATGAGATATTTTTGTAAACAACAATTTTATATGGTTTGACTTAATTTGCAGAGAACCCAGGGATGTTAGAAAAGACATCCCTAAAAAGTGATGGTTAAACTGCGATCTTAAGGGCAGGTAAAAGCTGGCTACAGCGTGAAAAAGGACAATAGAAAAAATTCTCCCCATTTGTGCATACAAAGTAGTTTTTATTTAATTATAATATTCATTTCCTATCCTTAAACTGACTTCTTGACCTGAGATAAAGTCCTCTATCTCACCACTTTATTTTTTAATGAGTAGTTCGTGTGTTTTATGACAAAATATCATCATTTCTTGAGTACACGTCTTTCCTGCTAATGACAGATATCTAGTCATTTACTTTAATTCATTTCAAACACTAAAGCTTTATAAATAGACAAACAGTCCTTAGACTTGTTATTAAGGTGGCTGGATAATCCCAGTATTGACCAGTTTAGTCTTTTTTTTTTTCCAGTTTAGTCTTTTATGAATACTTATCTAGGAAGAAATCTCTATTCCATGCAATATTTGGAATATTTCTGAAATAAGAGGTTTCTCTGAAATCAGGACAGACATAAGGAATTAGTTGCTAGAAATGTCTGTACATTAGAAAAGAGAAACAAAGATCCTAAATGAAGGAGACAAGGAAGGGAGGATATCAGATGTTTAGTGGTGAGGTCACCTCTGCTGCAATTTCAAAGCATGTAGAGAATTTATCATATTAGAATGCTCTTACTAGAGCCAACTAGAAATTCTTAATCTCTGAGCTATTTGATAGTGAAAACTTTGATTAATATTCACAATATCTTATTGTGAGAATGAGATGGAATGAAATCACATAGATAAGTATTGTTGTTGTTCAGTTGCTAAGTCTTGTCCGACTCTTTGCGACCCCTGTAGCCCGCCAGACTCCTCTGTTCATGGGATTTCTCAGGCAAGAATACTGGAGTGGGTTGCCATTTCCTTCTCCAGTGGATCTTCCCCACCCAGGGATCGAACCTGCATCTCCTGGATTAGCAGGCAGATTCTTTACACTGAGCAACCAGGGAAGCCCATAGATAAGCATACATATACACAAAGGCACATACCCCCACAGGCATATTTTAACAGTTATTTAAAACACATATATCTGGCTCATTACAAACAGTTGTTTGGTTAGTTATTGCAGTGGTATGCATGATTTCGGCTTTCAGCAGCTTGTGAGAGCTAATTTTTAAACTTTCAGGAACTTTGTGAGCTGGTTGTTAAACACAATTTTTACTTAATGTAGACTCAAAGAACAGTCCAAATCTTACAACTTATGCAAAAAGCTAGAGAGAAGGCTTCCCTGGTGGCTCAATGATAAAGAATCCACTGGCCAATGCAGGAGACATGGGTTCAATCCCTGATCTAGGAGGATCCAGCATGCCTTGGAGCTTCTAAGCCCCTGCACCACAACTACTGAGCCTGTGGTCTAGGGCCTAGATGACACAACTACTAAGCCCAGCCCCTAAAGCCTGTGTTCCACAACAAGAGAAGCCACTGCAGTAAGATGCTCACGCACAGCAACTAGAGAGTAGCCCCCACTCGCCGCAACTTGAGAAAAGTCCACACAGCAACAGAGACCAAGCACAGCCAAAAATAAATAAATAAAAATAATAAATTAAAAAAAGCTAAAGGGATACCACTATTGCAACCAGTGCTATTGAAGGTGAAAGGAGTTTCAGTTTAATGACATATGTAAAAATATATATATATGGTAAATAGTTTAACATAGTCTACATATCAGATTTAAGAACCAGAATTTCTTGGGGAAAAAAGTTAGAGGATGAGGATGCAACTGCATTTGTCAAATCATGGTTAAACTGAAACCATGAGATGGCTAGAGATACAAGAGATCAGCACAAATAACAAGTGCATTGTATAAGAATGAGTTAGCTGTCAATGTTTTCAATGAAGAACACTGTATTTTTAATTTTTATTTGTAAATCATGTGATACACATCCTTTATATCAGCCAAATTTAAATAAACTATGTATGCTGTGCTTATTTGCTCAGTCTCACCAACCCAGGGATCGAACCCAGGTCTCCCACATTGCAGGAGGATTCCTTACCAGTTGAGCCACCAGGAAAGCCCAGAAATACTGGAGTGGGTAGCCTATCCCTTCTCCAGGTGATCTTCCCAATCCAGGAATCAAACCGGGGTCTCCTGCATTGTAGGCAGATTCTTTACCAGCTGAGCTACCAGGGAAGCCCAAACTATGTATACATTTATACTCTTTTTTTTTTTTCCCCTGGAGAGCTAGTTGTTAAAACTTCACTAAGCCAACACTGGTCAGCTGACTAAATTCAGGCCATCTTTTAAACTGAGCCAAAGAATTCTTTCAAACTAAATTTAGTCAGAGATTGAGTCTGATTTTGCCACAGGCTTAGTCATTGAGATTGAGTCTGACAATCACTGCTGTCATCCTCAAGGTAAAACAACCAGAATGAGCAATGCTTTCCAGATCAGATTGATTGGCAAGTTCAGACCAGTGGCTTTTTAGTAGCTTAGAAAAATTTGTGATTTTAGAATTCTAAAATTGTGCTCTAAGCATCCACTATGTATTTTTGTTTTATCATTTTCTTTCCTGCTTGCTTATTTGTGATATTCTAGGGCTTCCCTGGTGGGTCAGAGGTTAAAGCGTCTTCCTGGAATGCAGGAGACCTGGGTTCGATCCCTGGGCCGGGAAGATCCCCTGGAGAAGGAAATGGCAACCCACTCCAGTACTCTTGCCTGGAGAATCCCACGGAGGAAAGAGCCCGGTGGGCTATAGTCCATGGGGTCACAAAGAGTCGGACACGACTGAGGGACTTCGCTTTCACTTTCAAGGAGTCTATAAAGCCTTCTTGCTGATCTCCAAAAAAAATGTTTTTCATTTCTTTAAAAATAAAATTGTGATTGCTCTAAAGCAATAGTGATTAGGCAGTTTCTGTTGTATAGACGGAGAGATTGAGCTACAAATGATGATTGAATTGAAGACAATATTCATGTGATTCTTTATCTGGGTAAATAGCTATGTACAGAACTTTGTGTGTGTCAGTATTTTAAGAAGTCTGTAGGTTTAAGAGATGTTTCTACCTACAGGGAGGCTGTACACACACCCACCCCCAAGGGACTGCCATACTCATTAAAAATAGCATAAGCTATACTTCTAGTGAAATGGTTCTTGGTAGGGGTTAAAAAAACTTTGAGAATTTCATGAAAATCTGGTTTCATTACTGTTTCCCAGTAGGAAATAAAGGTTACCTTTGTAAAAAGAAGGGGAAAAATAGATGACTCACTCTCTACTTTCTTTTTTTTTGGGGGGGGGGGTTAAATATGAATTTATTTATTTTAATTGGAGGTTAATTACTTTGCAATATTGTATTGGTTTCTTAAGAAATTCTGAATATCTTTTGTGTGTGGTCAGTACATTTAAATAAAGCTCACATTTAAAGAAAATTTAGGCTCTGAAAAATTAAGTGCAAGTTTACCAAAGCTTTAATCTACATGTAATTTGACTACATACTCTGTGTGTGTTGGCAATCTGGAGGTATTTGCATGTTTTCAGTTCAGTTCAGTCACTCAGCCATGTCCGACTCTTTGCAACCCCATGAATCACAGCACGCCAGGCCTCCCTGTCCATCACCAACTCCTGGAGTTCACTCAGACTCACGTCCATTGAGTCAGTGATGCCATCCAGCCATCTCATCCTCTGTTGTCCCCTTCTCCTGCCCCCAATCCTTCCCAGCATCAGAGTCTTTTCCGATGAGTCAACTCTTCTCATGAGGTGGCCAAAGTACTGGAGTTTCAGCTTTAGCATCATTCCTTCCAAAGATATCCCAGGGCTGCATGTTTTAGCACTTTTCAAATCTGTACTTTTCTTGTGCTATGCTCTCTACCACGAATGTGTTTCATTCATTCATTCAACAAATATACATTCAGGGCTCCAATGTGTCTGTATTATGCTAGGATATAGCATTAGTTCTCTTGGAGCTTACATTATATACAGACAATAAACAAATGAATGTTCAGTTCAGTCGCTCAGTCGTGTCCGATTCCTTGGGACCCCATGAATCACAGCACGCCAGGCCTCCCTGTCCATCACCAACTCCCGAAGTTCACTTAGACTCGCGTCCATCGAGTCAGTGATGCCATCCAGCCATCTCATCCTCTCTTGTCCCCTTTTCCTCCTGCCCCCAATCCCTCCCAGCAGCAAAGTCTTTTCCAATGAGTCAACTCTTCGCATGAGGTGGCCAAAGTACTGGAGTTTCAGCTTTAGCATCATTCCTTCCAAGGAAATCCCAGGGCTGATCTCCTTCAGAATGGACTGGTTGGATCTCCTTGCAGTCCAAGGGACTCTCAAGAGTCTTTTCCAACAACACAGTGCAAAAGCATCAATTCTTCAGCGCTCAGCCTTCTTCACAGTCCAACTCCCAAATCCATACATGACCGCAGGAAAAACCATAGCCGTGACTAGACGGACCTTAGTCGGCAAAGTAATGTCTCTGCTTTTGAATATGCTATCTAGGTTGATCATAACTTTTCTTCCAAGGAGTAAGCGTCTTTTAATTTCATGGCTGCAGTCACCATCTGCAGTGATTTTGGAGCCCCCAAAAATAAACTCTGACACTGTTTCCACTGTTTCTCTATTTCCCATGGAGTGATGGGACAGGATGCCATGATCTTCATTTTCTGAATGTTGAACTTTAAGCTGACTTTTTCACTCTCCTCTTTTACTTTCATTAAGAGGCTTTTTAGTTCCTCTTCACTTTCTGCCATAGGGTGGTGTCATCTGCATATCTGAGGTTATTGATATTTCTCCTGGCAATCTTGATTCCAGCTTGTGTTTCTTCCAGTCCAGCGTTTCTCATGATGTACTCTGCATAGAAGTTAAATAAGCAGGGTGACAATATATACAGCCTTGACGTACTCCTTTTCCTATTTGGACCCAGTCTGTTGTTCCATGTCCAGTTCTAACTGTTGCTTCCTGGCCTGCATACAGATTTCTCAAGAGGCAGGTCAGGTTATCTGGTATTCCCATCTCTTTCAGAATTTTCCACAGTTGATTGTGATCCACACAGTCAAAGGCTTTGGCATAGTCAATAAAGCAAAAATAGATGTTTTTCTGGAACTCTCTTGCTTTTTCCATAAACAATAATTAAAGACATTTAGAAAATCTCTAGAGGAAATAAACAAGTAATTGAGGGTGGCTAACTTGAGAAAGAATGGGTAGGGAAGGTGCCTATAAGAAGGTGCCATTTCAACTGAGACTTCAAGAATGAGAATGAGGATATTCTAGGCAAAGAAATTGGCAGATAACAAACTCTTGAGCTGGAAAAAGGTATCAAGGAACACAAATGAAGTTTATGGAGATAGCTAGAGTATAGGCAGCTGGTATAGAGAGTATTGAGAAATGAGATCAAAGAGGTTAAGTTTAAGGACAGACTGAATAAAGCTTTGTAAGCATATATGATGGAAAGTCACTTAAGGGTTTGAAAAAGAAGGATGGCACATTTTGATTTTCATTTTAAGGACATCACTCTAACTGCTGGGTAGTATGTAATGGTCTGGAGTAAGAAGACCAGTTAGGAGCCTGTGGCAACAATACAGGCTAATGATACAGAGTAATTCTGGCCTCATGAGCTGAGAAATATTTCTGTCTTTATTTTCAGAAGGAATTTGCACTATTTGTATTATTTCTTCCCTAAACATTTGATGTAATTTATCAAAGAAACAAAGTGAGGTATAGTTTCTTTATTGAAAGGTACTAAATTAGATATCCAATTCCTTTCATGTATATAGTAATATTCAGATTTTCTCTTTCTTCTTGGGTCAGATTTGGTAATTTGTATCTTTTAGGGAGTTTGTTCATTACATCTAAGTTGAAATTATTGGTATATATTTGTTCCCAATATATTTTCTTTTTAATATTGGTAAGATCTCTATTGAATCTATGCATTTATTTCTGATATTGGGAATTTGTGATCTTTCTCCTTTTCAATATCAGTGTGACTGGATGTTTACCACTTTTATTAATCTTTTCAAAGAAATTTGGTTTCATTCCTGTTCCCCATTATTTGTCTGAATTTCTACTTCATTTTTTTCTCCCTTGTTGTTATTATTTTCTTCCTTCTACCTACTTTGGGCTTAATATGTTCTTCTTTTCTAGCTTCTTAAGATGGAAACTCTGATTGCTGATTTTAAAGTTTTATTGTTTTCTAATGTATGCATTCAATGTTAGAAATTTCCTTCTAGGCACTGCTTTAGCTGCATCCCACAAATAGTATGTTCTCATTTTCATTCAGTTCAAATGTTTTCTGATTTCCCTTGTGATATCTTCTTTGACATATGGTTGTTTAGAAGTGTGTTTTGCTTGTTTCCAAATATTTGAAGATTTTTCAAACAATTTTTATTGACTTTTAATTTAATATTTTTGTGAAAAGAAAACATATTCTGTATTGTTTCAATATTTTAGAAGTTATATAGACCAGTTTCCAGACCTAGAATATTGTTGAATGTGTCATGTGCCTTTGAAAGGAATGTATATGGTGCTACCAATAGTGCAGTGGTCTATAAATATCAGCAAGGTCAAGTTGTTTGATAGTATTCAGGTTTTTTATATCCTTACCAATTTCCTTCTACTTGTTTAAGACCAGCTTTTGAGAGAGCAGGTCTTCTCTGGTGGCTCAGATGGTGAAGAATCGGCCTGCCATGCAGAAGACCTGGGTTTCATCCCTGGGTTGGAAAGATCCCCTGGAGAAGGAAATGGCAACTCACTCCAGTATTCTTGCCTGGAGAATTTCACAGACTGAGGAGCTTGGTGAGCTACAGTTCATGGGGTCACAAAGAGTTGGACATAACTGAGTGACTAACACACATTGAGATCTCCAACAAACACTGTAGTCTCATTCAACTCTCATTTAAGTTCTGTGATGTTTCCTTTAATTAAAAGCATAAACTTTTATGATTGTTATGTCTTCCTGATAAATCTATTGCTTTATCATTACATATGACATTATATATTACCTCATTATCACTGGTAACATTTCTAATTCTGAAGTTTACTTTGTCTGATATTAATATAGCTACTCAAACTTTCTTATGATTAGTGTTTGCATGGTATATCTCTTTCCATTTTTTTACTTTTAATCCGGGTGGGCATATTTAAGGTTTTTCTCATACAGAGAACACAATGGTTGAATCTGCCTTTTTTATTAGTTTGACAAAGTTTTCTTTTTAATTGGTGTATTCAGACTATTTACATTTGAGATAATTATCTGCATAGTTAGGTTTAAATTTATGATATCAATATTTGTGTCTATTTATCCTATCTGTTCATTTCCTTTCCTCCTCTCTTTTTCTACTTTCTTTTGGATTGAAAGTTTTGCATTTGTTTTGTTTTTGTTGTTTGCTTTTTGCTTTGCTTTGTTTTAGAATAGGTTTTTTTCCCCTTCTTTGTCAGATTATTAGTTTTATTTTTGTTTCTCTTTTTAGTTCTAGATCTAGGGTTTGGAATATACATCTTTAACTTTTCACGGTTTACTTTCATGTATATTGTAAGAACCTTGCAACATCCCACCCCAAAAAAACTTTATGCATTGTTTTCATACATTTTACTTCATTACTGTTATCCAACTCACACTGCATTGTTATCTTTAATTCTTTAAATATTCATTTACTTTTAAAAGATAATGACAAGGAGTTTTAAAATTTCCAACATTCTTTGCCTCTTTGTTTGCGTGTGTGCTAAGTCACTTCAGTCGTGATCGACTCTTTGCAACCCCATGGACTGTAACCTGCCAGGCTCCTCTGTCCATGGGATTCTCCAGGCAAGAATACTGGAGTGGGTTGCCATGCAGATCTGAGTTTCCACTGATGTTATTTTTCTTCAACCTGAAGAACATTTCATGGAGTACAAGTTTTTTACTGCTGATTTTTTTCAGCTTGTGTTTGTCTGTAAAAACAGTGTAGACTGATTTTTTTTCAGTATTGTTTCTGATGGAGATTCAGTGTTTATTTTTATCTTCTTCTTTTATCTATAATGTTTATTTTTTGACCGCTTTTTTTTTTTTTTTTTTTTTGGCCTTGCTGTGCCACTTGCAGGATCTTAGCTCCCCTGCTAGGGATTAAACTCAGGCCCCCTGTAGTGGAAGCACAGAGTCCTAGTCATGGGGTTGCTAGAGAATTCCCTTGACTGCAAATATTTTCATTTTATTGCTGGTTCAGCTATTTGGTTATGATGTACCTTGATGTGGTTTAATTTTGTATGTTTTTCCTGCCTGTGCTAGAATGAACTACTCATATTTGTAGTTTCATACTCTTCATCAAATTTGGAAAATATTTGGCCACTATTTCTTAAAATAATTTTCTGTGATCTTCCTCTTTCTGAAAACTGTGGCCATACATTTGCTTTATCTCTTGGTATTAGCCCATAGATCATTAACATTCTGCGTTTTACAATCATTTTATTCTGTGCTTTGGTTTATGTAATTTCTACAACAACATCTTCATGTTCAATGATATTTTCCTCTGAAGTATTTAATATACTCTTATGGCTGCCCACTCCAGTATTCTTGCCTGGAGAATTCTATGGGGAGAGGAGCCTGACAGGCTACAGAATCCATGGGGTTGCAAAAAGTTGAACATGACTGAAATAACTTTCACTTTCACTTACAACTATCCAGTGAACATTTCATTATAGCTATTTTATTTTTTAGCTCTTGGAGTTCGATTTAATTCATTTTTAGAGACCTGATCTCTTCTCATTATGTGTATGTTATTCTTTGGATTATTTAACATACTTAAAATAGCTGTTTCAAAACATTTGTAAGCTAATTCCGTTTATGTTATTTCTGAGTCTAATTTTCTGGCTAACATTTCCCCTGATTCTTTGTAGGCCTATTAATTTTTGATTGGCTGAGGGATATTGTGAAAATTACCTATTGAATGTTTACATTTTATTGTCTTTGTTTAATGAAAAACTTGTTTTGGCAGGCATTTATTTTACTTGTGGATCAGCTTGATCATTTTAAGGTTGTTTTTTTTTTTTTTCAAATAACTTCAGTAAGTGGGATCTAGAGAAGTTTTAAGCCTAGGACTATTTTAGCTCTGTAACTATGGTGTGCTCCTAACCAACGGGAGGTCCAGAGATGAAGCTACTGAAGGGCCTGGTCGATGGCAGGAGCAGTGGTTCCCCCTCCACCTCGGAGCTCAGAGGGGCCATCAGTTTGATCTGGGATGGTCAGAGAAGACCTTGCTGGGCAGGGGATATTTGATCTGTCCCAGGATGGGGGCTAGAATTCAAACAGGCTGAGAAGACAGTAGAGCATTTTCTCAGGAGGGAAGATTCCAGAAGCACTCAAGGCAGAGACTGTTCCTGTGACACTGGTCCAGCTGGGCCAGGCTGCTTAAAGTGGAAATAAAGCAAAAATGCAGCAACGAGGGCCAATTCTGCCACTCCTCAGTGACCAAAAATGGGCCATACCTAGTTTGGAGAAGTTTCATGCTACTTCAAGATCTGCCTGGATCTACATGGTGGCTTCACGAGGCTTTACTGGGTAAATCTGAGCAATGCAGAGCCACCCAGCCTGTTATCTGAACTGGAGTCACATTCCAGGGCTAATGGGAAACACATAATGTACCATTTCTGGTCCAGCTTTTTGTAAAGCAATAAGTTGCTTTGAAAATACAGTACTTATGCAAATGTGGTATTACTATCAGTTACCACATTTGCATAGCCATCTGCTACATTTTTAGAGCTAAGCTCAGAAATCTTTCCACTCTAAGACTCTAGATACGGCTTTGTGATACCTATCAGATTATATACCAAAAAGCTCTGAGGATGGCTAGAAATCCATCCTATGACCACTGAAACAAAAACCACTTGGCCATAATGATTATTATTACATTTTCACTTAATTAATGTAGTCTTCAGCTTAGGTTTTGCATACCAATTCTACCCACCCGTGTGGTGAATATGCACTGTCATGGCCAGGGAATTTCCTCTGGCTCTTACCATGCACTCAGAGCTAAGCTTGGTGGGACAGAGTTTCACTCACTCATTTGTTCTTTCGTTCATTCAACCAACCAACCACAGATATTTACTACTTGTTTTGTGCCAGAACCAGCTCTAAGAGCTGGAAATACAGATTTGAAAACGATACCAAAAAAAAAAAAAACAAAAAAAAACAAAAAAAAACCCAACAATCCCTGTCTTCATAGATCTTACATTCTAGTGGAGAAAGTAGAAACCAATTGATCTGAAATATTAATATAAAGTCAGGTAGTGATAGTGTATGAAAAAAAAATAAAGCAGGACAGAGGGACAGTGAGTGACTGGAGTGGTACTACAGATAGACTCAGCATGGAAGCCCTTTCTGATGAAATGACATTTAAGCAGAGATCTAAAGAGAGTGAGGAACTGAGCCATGTGTATGTCGGAGAAAGTACTCCAGGCAGAGGTAGTGCAAAGTGAAAAGTATCTGAGGGAGAAGCTAGCTTGGCACATTCAAAAAAGAGTACAGAGAACAGTGTGTCTGGAACATAGTGAGCAAGGAGGAAAACGGTGGGAGACCAAGTCAGAAAAGCAGGCATATGAACTAATCATATACACTAGGGTAAGAAGTTGCCTTACTCTCAGTGCTAGAAGACACTAAAAGGTTTGAGTAATGGAGGAAAATGTTACATTGGAGGCTCTTGATTTCACTTTTGGAATAGGGTGTTTTTAAAAGTTCCTCAGGTGATTATAATATGTATTATCCCTGCTGCTGCTGTTGCTGCTAAGTCGCGTCAGTCGTGTCCGAGTCTGTGCGATCCCAGAGATGGCAGCCCAACAGGCTCCTCTGTCCCTGGGATTCTCCAGGCAAGAGTACTGGAGTGGGTTGCCATTGCCTTCTCCGACATTATCGCTACTTAGCAGGATTACTAGGCCTGCATTTCTGAGAACAGATTTTGGGCAGAGGAAGCAAGGGTGGAAGCAGGAACACTAGTCTGGAAGCCGTGGTAACAATCTGGGCCAAGTTGGAGCTGCCTTGGATTAGAGTGCTCTGAGAACAACAGGAGCCAATGAGTTGTCTTTGAGTGTCCCTGTCAGCGTCTTGGCTGCAGCTACAAGATGGGGCAGTAGCTAGTGTTTTGTCACCTCAGCCTTTCTTTCTTTATTGTAGCTGGACCAGAGAATTATGGCAGAGAACTATGCCTAACAGATAAGAGGGACTTAGGAAGCCTTGGGTAAACATTTCAGGGATCTCATCATAAAGTCCTTCTCGAATCCAACAACAGAAATCTAGCAACTGAGCTTCTTTTTTCCTGTGGCTTTGCCCCTCACTGCCCCCCCCCAACCCTCCGTCCCAACCCAGATTAAAACCTTATGATTGAACACTGGTCTGCCTGATATCTGGTTACCCAGTCTCTCCAGGTAAAAGTAACTCTCCATTCTCCCCTACCCTACCTAAAAGATTTTAAAATTAAAAAAATAAAAAACTAAAAAAAAAAAAAAACAATAATAAATCAATATGTTTAAATGTTAAAAAAATAATAAAATAAAATAAAAAATAAAACAAACAAACAAAAATAATGCCTAGGGATAACAAGCATCTTTTAAATAAAGTCTTAATATTTGAATCAGCAAAAAAAAAAAAAAAAGTCTAAGTGTATAATTTTAATAATGAGCACTATTTATTGAGCACTCACTCTGGGCTAGGCACTGCTCTAAGCAACTTAAACCAACAAATTCAGTCCTCACCATAACCCTAGACAGTGACTGCTGTAATTACACCTGTTCAATGTATGTGATGTAACCGAGAATCAGAGTTAAGAATCTTGCCCAAAGTCATACTCTAAGTCCCAAGGCCAGGATTTAAACTAGGTCTGTATGACCCCAAAGACTGTGTGCTTTTACTCACTTAGCTACCTCCTGTTCTAGAAGCCAGCTTCAGACAAGATCTGGACCCTGCTGACAAACACCTCCATCTTCCTGCCTCCCTGGATCTCTGCCTCCTCCTGCTCTTCCACATGGGTGTTCTTCCTCTGCTTCCACCGCCCTGAACTCCAAGCACGTTTGATATGCTCAGGTGGCTGTTTTCCAGCTTCAAAGAAGTGGCTGTCTCGGGTTTCCAGGTCCCTGCCCTCGGAGCGGGGGTGAGTGTGACTATATCTCCAGGAAGCTTGCCTTCTTCCAGAACATGCAAGTTCGAGTGTGTAGCAGCTGGACATCCTCATTTCTTAGGGCGCCCTCTCCTCCTGCCCTCTGGGAGTGTCATTTACTCTTACTTCTGCAGAGCCAGCAGCCCCATTTGGAAGGGATAGTACCTCTTCCTTTTACTAGGGCTCTCATTTGCACCCTGGAGAACGTGAACTTCTAAAGCCCTTGGTGAATGCAAAAGTCTATCAGCACTGGTAATCTTTCAGCATCTCTGACAAATGGAAGCAACTTTATATAAACACATAGATATATGTTCTTGCATAGGCCTGTGAAAATACATTTTTACGTATTACCAATGTGTTACACATTGGTTGATCTATCTGCAACTGATAACATGTATTTGAAGAGGGAGCGTCCCTGGAGTTCCCCACGTGCTAAGGTGTGAACAATGGTCTTGGGCGGCTCTGGACTGGCTGAATGTGTGAGTGTAGAGAACCCTGGCGTGTGCAGGCCGAGCACCACCAAATGATTTATTAAGAATCACCCTAGAGACATTTTAAATTGTTAATAAAAGTATGAGCAAAGAAAGGTGTTTGTAATATAAACTTTTAAGAAAAGTGGGAGAGGACCTAATTTGTATCTGATATGCCACATTAAAAATGCAATCTATAAATGAATTTTGTAAAGTCAGAGTTTATTGCAACTGGCTATAAATATATAAAGAAGTAGTTCATCTTCTAGTGTAAAAAAGTAAAGAAGGGGTGCTCAGGTGTAGGGGTCATTGTGAAGCTTGCTCAAAAAGCTGCTTTTTGCATTTTGTAAAGAAATAATGGCCGGTTAATTTTCTAATACTTTCTACATTTTCAGTCAAAAATACATCTATGTGTCATAAAAGCCTCTTGTGTCAAGTGGAGTCTATCACTGCTAAGGGTACGGAAGTGACACTGAAGGAGCCAAGTCTGGCCTTTGCTGTGTGTTAAGTCACCCCATCATGTCTGATTCTTTGTAACCCCATGGACAGTAGCCCACAAGGCTCCTCCGTCCATGGGATTTTCCAGACAAGAATAATGGAGTGGGTTGCCATTTCCTTCTCCAGGGGATCTTCCCAACCCAGGGATCAAGCCCAGGTCTACTGCACTGCAGGCAAACTCTTCACCATCTGAGCTACCAGGGAAGCCCTGGCCTTCACTGGCTCCAACTAAAGGAAGCGGGACGTATGGGCATGGCTTCAAGGCGCAGAGCTTCTGATGTTCCCTCCTGTGGTCAAGGGAACTAAATATATCGGGTAACGGGTTTTCCCTCTCATATTCTTCCCTGAAAACAATCTCCAAGTCAGCACTTGGCAGACCTAAACCTGTAGCTACGTCACATGTCATCATTTTGTCTCTGGCTGTTTTCTCTCTTTCTCTTATCTCAAGACTCTTTTTCATCATATACACTGACACTAGGGATCCTGATCAATAATTTCCCCTGCTTTCCTCCATGTCCCTTCTTCCACACCCAAACCTGCAGTTGCTGTGGGCTTGCAAATACAAATCCCCTTTAGAACTGACCTGAAATAAAGCTGAAAAGAGCTAGCTTCCAATGAAAATGACATTTCTAGGAGCCAGAGAAGGAAGACAGTGCATCACTGGCTACTCTGGGAGGTGGGTTAGCATGGTATTTTAATAGGTTTGAGAATCAGGCAGACTGGGGTTCTTGTAGGAACTGTACTTAAAATAGCCAGTGTACTCTGTACAGTTATAGAGATGAAGTTCGATGGTGCATATGAAGTGTTCAGTATAGTCTCTAGAAACAGTGATGATCGTGATTATGATTCTGCAACAGGCCAACAAGGGCAGTCCCAGGAAGACTTTGCAGCACTGAACACCTATTGTATGATACATAATTCACACACTGTTGTCAAGTTCCTCACAGACTACCAGGGAGCAGTCACAGACCTGAGCCTTAAAGGATGAATAGTTATCTTATATACTCTGTGGAAGATCAAGGGATGGACATCATGATTAAAGAGTGCATAAAGAGTTCTAGACTACGTCATTTATCATGGTCATAGGCCCCCCAGTGCCTGGCACATAGCCATTGTACAATCAGCATTTGTGGAATGAGGGAAGCCAAGTGGTGGGGCTTCATGAGTGGATGGAAGGGACTCGCAGGGTGTTAATGGTTACTTTGGGTTAATCTGGGATTCCTTGGTGGCTCAGAGGTTAAAGCGTCTGCCTGCAATGTGGGAGACCTGGGTTCGATCCCTTGGTTAGGAAGATCCCTGGAGAAGTAAATGGCAACCCACTCCAGTATTCTTGCCTGGAGAATCCCATGGACGGAGGAGCCTGGTAGGCTGCAGTCCGTGGGGTCGCAAAGAGTCAGACACGACTGAGCGACTTCACTTCACTTGGGTTAATCAGTAGAGTGATGAGAGGGAAGTATTTCCTCCCCATCTAACCTTGCATCCTCGTGCACACAGCTTCCTCTCCTCTGTCCAGGCATTTGCGCCCTCTGGCCTTCCCCAACCAGGGCGTTTCCAAGATATATCCACCTCTCAAGTGGCTTTGTTCACTTTGATGCTCTTCAGGATTCTTCTTTTTAGAAATATAGTAGTATGGATAATAGTCATCAATGGCTTAAATATCACCTTTGTTTCTCAAAGGTCCTGGGCAATATTTTGGGAGGCTCCATCACACGTTCTGAGGTCAAGGCTGTGTCCATATGCTTAAGCACTTCCTGTTTAAGAACAATGTCATGGAACTCAAATAACCAGGTCTCTTTTCTCTAGTAAATGCCAAATCATGACATTTGTCTGCATTGTTGGTTGCCTCTCTTGTTAGCAGTGCAGGCCTTTGAAATCAGCCTAGAGGAATTGTCTAGCACTCAACGTGTTCATTTCACAAACAAACTGAGACTCAAAGAGGAAAAATCTATCTGCCCAAAGTCATATATCAAGTTATTTCAGGACAGGAGATAGTATCTTCATATTTCCCTGTCCTTTTTTATTTTTTGTGGTTCTTAGATCATGTAATTGGAGCTACTAATGTTTGTTTCATTCTTCTCATTAATTTCATAACTCTTCTTGTAACCCAATTCTCATCTCCACTGTGGGACCCTAACCAGGGAATTTCATCCATACTAAAAATGTTACTGATGCTACCTGACACTTAGCTCTCCTGTCTGAGAATCTTAACAGCCCCCAAAGCTTGGCTACAGGGGATATGGACAATTATTTAAGATCCCCTAGTTGCCATGAGAGTCCTAGAACATGCTTCTCTAGAGACACTGAGTTACAGTTATCACATTCCACATAACTGGGCTCAAATTTTAAATGTGAAACTTAATCTCGAAATGACCCGAGGCAAGTTAATTAACTTCTCTGTGCCTCAGTTTCCTTATCTTTAAAATGGGGATGATGAAAAAATTTATTCACAGAATTGTCCTCAGAATTAAGTATAATAATGCATGTAATGAGCTTAAAATATGGAGAGAAAGCCTCATCTATACCTGACAGAGATCATTTAGATGACGAGATTTGGATCTTTTAGCTGATGAGATTTAAATGAGATTTTGGATTTTGAGTTCGTGCTATAATGGGATAAGACTCCTGGGAACATTGTGAATTTATTTTGTACTTAGAAGGGAAGTGAGTCATTGGAGGCCAGAGGGCAGACTGTGGTAGACAAAATTCTAAAAATCATCCTGAGTGTTCCTGTCTCCTGGTATATAATCTTTTCCCTTACATGTGAGCAGAAACCATGAATATGATGGATGTCACATCTGTGTCAGTTTATGTTGTATGGTGAAGATGAAGGGACTTCACAGATGTAATAAGATCCCTAATTAGTTTTACTGTGACTTACTCAAAAGAAAGATTATTTTTGGTAGGTCTGAGATATTCAACTGAGCCTTTTATAAGAGAGAATGGAGATCAGTTATAGAAGTCTCTCTCCTGCTGACCTTGAGCAAGTTTCAAGGTAATGAATGCTTCCAACAACTTCATATTATGCTTGGAAAAAGACTCCAAGCCTCAGACAGGACCACAGCCCTGGTGACACCCTTACAGTAGTCTGTGAGACTTTGAGCAAAGATTCCAGTTAAGCCATTTCTATATTCAACTCACAGAACTGTGAGATAATAAAAGCATATTGATTTTGAACCACTGTGTCTGTGGTACTTTGTTATGTACAGAAGCTGTTCAGTAAATGACACTTTCCTTCTACCACTTATTTGGATATCTGAGCACTTCACATGTATGAACTCTGGACTCCATGTCATGGGTTTCTTCCTCTTGCCTCCTATGCTTCCCATCAGACCTCACCTCCCATGACTTTTCTTAAATGTCCCTGGTGTCCATACATCCAGCTTTACCCTGGCTGAACTCTACCTGGAGGCCACAGCATTCCCCTAGAATCTCTGTCCCTGTGGCCACAATTACTTTAGGGGCTGGTGCAACTTATCCTCAAAATACTCTTCTCTACATTTTCTGGTTCTTACTTTGGTGGAATGTGAAGTCAAGTGGGCCTTAGAAAGCATCACTATGAACAAAGCTAGTGGAGGTGATGGAATTCAAGTTGAGCTATTTCAAATCCTGAAACATGATGCTGTGAAAGTGCTGCACTCAATATGCCAGCAAATTTGGAAAACTCAGCAGTGGCCACAGGACTGGAAAAGGTCAGCTTTCATTCCAGTCCCTAAGAAAGGCAATGCCAAGGAATACTCAAACTACTGCACAATTGCACTCATCTCACATGCTAGCAGAGTAATGCTCAAAATTCTCCAAGCCAGGCTTCAGCAATACGTGAACCGTGAACTCCCTGATGTTCAAGCTGGTTTTAGAAAAGGCAGAGGAACCAGAGATCAAATTGCCAACATCTGTCACATCATCAAAAAAGAGAGTTCCAGAAAAACATCTATTTCTACTTTGTTGAATATGCCAAAGCCTTTGACTGTGTGGATCACAAGAAACTGTGGAAAATTCTGAAAGAAATGGGAATACCAGATCTCCTGACCTGCCTCTTGAGAAATCTGTAGGCAGGTCAGGAAGCAACAGTTAGAACTGGATATGGAACAACAGACTGGTTCCAAATAGGAAAAGGAGTATGTCAAGGCTGTATATTGTCACCCTGTTTATTTAACTTCTATGCAGAGTACATCATGAGAAACGCTGGGCTGGAAAAAGCACAAGCTGGAATCAAGATTGCTGGGAGAAATATCAACAACCTCAGATATGCAGATGACAACACCCTTATGGCAGAAAGTGAAAAGGAACTAAAGAGCCTCTTGATGAAAGTGAAAGAGGAGAGTGGAAAAGTTGGCTTAAAGCTCAACATTCAGAAAACAAAGATCAAGGCATCCAGTCCCAACACTTCATAGCAGATAGATGGGGAAACGATGGAAACAATGACAGACTTTATTTTGGGGTAGCTCCAAAATCACTGTAGATGGTGACTGCAGCCATGAAATTAAAAGATGCTTGCTCCTTGGAAGGAAAGCTATGATCAATCTAGACAGCATATTAAAAAACAGAGACATTATTTTACCAACAAAGGTCTGTCTAGTCAAATCTATGTTTTCTCCAGTAGTCATGTATGGATGTGAGAGTTTGACCATAAAGAAGGCTGAGCACTGAAGAATTGATATTTTTGAGCTGTGGTGTTGGAGAAAACTCTTGAGAGTTCCTTGGAGTACAAGGAAATCACATCAGTCAATCCTAAAGGGAATCACTCCTGAATATTCATTGGAAGGACTGATGCTAAAGCTGAAGCTTCAATACTTTGGCCACTTGATGCGAAGAACTGACTCGTTAGAAAAGACCCTGATGCTGGGAAGGATTGAAGGCAGGAAAAGAAGGGGACATCAGAAGATGAGGTGGTTGGATGGCATCCTCTGTGAATTTCAATTTTGCCATCAATAAAATAGGGGGAATAAAGGGGACTATTATGTCAAAAGATCTTCAAGAGCAATTCCAGCTCTGCCCTTCAAAGACTTTATGAAATTTACATTAGGCCATCCAGTTTACTCAACCATTTTGGAATATCATGCTTTGTCATTGTAACTGTTCAGGGATGCAAGGCTACTACTAATTTTAATTGATAGAATATGGTAATGAGACAATGAAAATGTATAGCTTATGTCAGGTTTTGATGCATCATATCTTATTCAATCAATACATATTTGTTTAATGCCTGTTGTATCCAAAGCAATGGATTATGTGCTATGGGGAATTCAAAGAACTAGGAGAAATATCAATCTCCTGTCTTTCTGAAACTCAATACTAATCAAGGATGTGGGAACCAACTGAAAAATCTGTATTCTAAGACAGCAATGTATAAGAATCATAGGATAAATTACAATGCAATGAACAGGGGAAGTGGACAGTGGCTTGACTTGGGATGACAGAAATCTAGATCCTAGACTCACTTCTGAGTCATCCACTCAGTGTGTCACTGTTATAGAACACTTCTTCTCACTGGACATTACTTTCCTGAACAGTGAATAAATTGGGTTAAAGAATATTTGAGAGAATTTTCAGTGTCAGCATTATGAGATTCTATAAGATGACATAGATGATTTTTGGTAGAGATGGATGAAAAGGCTTTTCGATTTTACTATTGTATTCTTAGCATCCTTCTGGGATGGAGCAAATGAAAGTCAAACTGGACTATAATGGATGGAAAGAATATTAATAAATGGTAAGAAAAAGTGAAAGGACTGTATTTCAGGTCATATAAACATCATCAGTAGAGGGATGTCAAATGCACCATTTGGCTTGAATGAAAGCGTACCCATGGGGAGAGATACAATACAAAGTTTGAAAGGAAGACAGGGACAAGACTGGAGGACTGACTGGCAGGATAAGTAGTTGACTTTTACGTGTACTGAAGCTTTTGGGAACTAAAGATGTTTTTAGGTTGGTTGGTTGCTTGGTTAGTGGCTAGTTGGTTTTAAATAAGGCAGTAGCATGATGAGAGCAGTATTTAGACAAGAAGGCACTCACGGCTGTCTGGAGTGTTGAATTAAAGAGGTTGAGATTAGAGGCAGAGGCAACAATGATCCATGTGAGACAATATGAGAGGCTGTACTAAGGCAGAGGCAGTAGGGGTGAAAATAAAACAATGGGTTTATTATTGTTTTTAAATAGAAAAAAAAACTCACTGCACAGGGAGATGTAGCAGGGCCTGATGTATAACTGGATACAGGAAATGAGAAAAGCATGAGGCAAAACAATGCCAGAATTTCTTTCAGTGGCACTTGGAAAATGATTATTTCACAGAAAGAAAAAGTCAAGGGAAAAGACAGACCTGAAAGCACAGGCAAGTGTACTTTGAGACTGAGTTTGAGGGCTGAAAAGACATCCATACTCGAATAATAATCCAAAGAGTTGTAGTTCACCAGTGAGGTCACATAGCTGTGAGGCAGCGGAGCCAGGATTTGAATCTGGACAGTCTGGCTCTATGCTACCATTCTACTGATATTGAAACAAATCACCACAAACTCCATGGTTTTACACACAAAGTTCTATAGGTGAGAAGTCCAGGCAGGCTCAAATGGGTCCACTGCTTAGGGTCTTAGAACACTGAAATCAAGTTGTTGGTCAGCTGGGCTATTATTGGGAAGCTCTAGGAATAATCTGTTTCCAAGATCATTCAGTGATTGACAGAATCCAGTTTCTTGAGGTTATAGGACTAAAGAGGTTATAGGACTGAAGTTTCAATTTTCTTGTTTACTGTCAGCCTGGGATCATTTTCACCTTTGAGAGGCTGCCCACATTCCTTGGCCCTTCATCTTATCTTCGAAGCCAGCAAAGACGCATGGAGTCTAAGCCCCTCTTATGCTTTTCATGTGATTACAGTGGGCCCACCAGAAAATGCAAAATATTCTTTTTATCTTAAGATCAGTTTAGCAATACTTCAAAGTCTCTTTTGCCAAGTAGTAGAACATGACCACAAGTGTGACACCAGAAGGCAGAGATCATGAACTACAGAGCATATATGCTGAATTGCTAAGCTCTGATATGAAATATCTATCCAAGTAAATAAATTTGGTATATCTGTACAAGGGAATGTAACTTTCAAATAATGATGATAAGTACAACATGGATAAATTTCAAAAAATATCAGGTTTAGCAAAAGAAGCCAGGTATAATCCTATTTATGTTGCAGAACAGTTCAAAGTAATCTATAGTGACAGAAAGCAGAGCAGCTGTTGACCCCAGCTGGGAGGAATAACTGCAAAAAATCATGAAAAAATTTTGTGATGATGAATCTATTCTACAACTTGATTGTGGTGGTGGTCACATGGGTATATGCACACTTAAGTGCATATTATTGCTACTTAACAATAGTTCAGTAAGACTGATTTTTAAAAACTAACACCAAGAGGCCCAACAGCTAACTGATAAAAGTTCCAGAATAAAAGTATAGAGAAAAATGAAACAAAGGAAATTGTCCCTGAAAAGAGTTGATGAAAATTTCTTCCAGAGTGGAAGGACAAAAGTCTTCAGATGAAAAGGGCCCATTCAGTCCTCAAGAAAATAATGAAGAATGACTGTTTTCTCTCTGTCACACACATACATTACTGAGAAATTCAGAACAACAAGGATAAAGGGAAGACTAAAGACTTTTAGTTCAGTTCAGTTCAGTCGCTCAGTCACGTCTGACTCTTTGTGACCCCATGAATCACAGCATGCCAGGCCTTCCTGTTCATCACCATCTCCCAGAGTTCACTCAGACTCATGTCCATCGAGTCCATGATGCCATCCAGCCATCTCATCCTCGGTCATCCCCTTCTCCTCCTGCCCCCAATCCCTCCCAGCATCAGAGTCTTTTCCAATGAGTCAGCTCTTCACATGAGGTGCCCAAAGTACTGGAGTTTCAGCTTTAGCATCATTCCGTCCAAAGAAATCCCAGGGTTGATCTCCTTCAGAATGGACTGGTTGGATCTCCTTGCAGTCCAAGGGACTCTCAAGAGTCTTCTCCAACACCACAGTTCAAAAGCATCAATTCTTCAGCACTCAGCCTTCTTCACAGTCCAACTCTCAAATCCATACATGACCACAGGAAAAACCATAGCCTTGACTAGATGGACCTTAGTCGGCAAAGTAATGTCTGCTTTTGAATATACTGTCTAGGTTGGTCATAACTTTAATTCCAAGGAGTAAGCGTCTTTTAATTACATGGCTGCAGTCACCATCTGCAGTGATTTTGGAGCCCAGAAAAATAAAGTCTGACACTGTTTCCACTGTTTCCCCATCTATTTGGCATGAAGTGATGGGACCAGATGCCATAATCTTAGTTTTCTGAATATTGAGCTTTAAGCCAACTTCTTCACTCTTTCCTTTCAGTTTCATCAAGAGGCTCTTTAGTTCTTCTTCACTTTCTGCCATAAGGGTGGTGTCATCTGCATATCTGAGGTTATTGATATTTCTCCCGGCAATCTTAATTCCAGCTTGTGCTTTTTCCAGCCCAGCGTTTCTCATGATGTACTCTGCATAGAAGTTAAATAAGCAGGGTGACAATATACAGCCTTGACATACTCCTTTTCCTATTTGGAACCAGTCTGTTGTTCCATGTCCAGTTCTAACTGTTGCTTCCTGACCTGCATACAGGCTTCTCAAGAGGCAGGTCAGGTGGTCTGGTATTCCCATCTCTTTCAGAATTGTCCGCAGTTTCTTGTGATCCACACAGTCAAAGGCTTTGGCATAGTCAATAAAGCAGAAATAGATGTTTTTCTGGAACTCTCTTGCTTTCTCCATGATCCAGTGGATGTTGGCAATTTGATCTCTGGTTCCTCTGCCTTTTCTAAAACCAGCTTGAACATCAAGGAGTTCACGGTTCACGTATTGCTGAAGCCTGGCTTGGAGAATTTTGAGCATTACTTTACTAGCATGTGAGATGAGTACAATTGTGCGGTAGTTTGAGCATTCTTTTGCATTGCCTTTTTTGGGGATTGGAATGAAAACTGACCTTTTCCAGTCCTGTGGCCACTGCTGAGTTTTCCAAATTTGCTGGCATATTGAGTGCAGCACTTTCACAGCATCATCTTTCAGGATTTGAAACAGCTCAACTGGAATTCCATCACCTCCACTAGCTTTGTTCGTAGTGATGCTTTCTAAGGCCCACTTGACTTCACTTTTCACGATGTCTGGCTCTAGGTGAGTGATCACATCATCATGATTATCTGGGTCGTGAAGATCCTTTTTGTACAGTTCTTTCATGTGTTCTTGCCACCTCTTCTTAATATCTTCTGCTTCTGTTAGGTCCATACCATTTCTGTCCTTTATCGAGCCCATCTTTGCATGAAATGTTCCCTTGGTATCTCTAATTTTCTTGAAGAGATCTCTAGTCTTTCCCATTCTATTGTTTTCATCTATTTCTTTGCATTGATCGCTGAAGAAGGCTTTCTTATCTCTTCTTGCTATTCTTTGGAACTCTGCATTCCGATGCTTATATCTTTCCTTTTCTCCTTTGCTTTTCGCCTCTCTTCTTTTCACAGCTATTTGTAAGGCCTCCGCAGACAGCCATTTTGCTTTTTTGCATTTCTTTTCCATGGGGATGGTCTTGATCCGTGTAATCCTAAAGACTTTTAGAGATTCAAAATCGGTCACCTGTAAAGGAATAAGAATCAGACTGCTATCACAATTCCCATAAACAATATTGAAAACTAGAATACAATCAGGAAATACAAACTAAGTTATAAGGAAAACTATAATTTTATCTCACTGAAACTATTAATCAAACCTCATAGTAGAATATGTATGGATGTGAGAGTTAGCCTATAAAGAAAGCTGAGTGCTGAAGAATTGATGCTTTTGAACTGTGGTGTTGGAGAAGACTCTTGAGAGTCCTCTGGACTGCAAGGAGATCCAACCAGTCCATCCTAAAGGAGATCAGTCCTGGGTGTTCATTGGAAAGACTGATGCTGAGGCTGAAACTCTAATACTTTGGCCACCTCACGCGAAGAGCTGACTCATTGGAAAAGACCCTGATGCTGGAAAAGATTGAAGGCAGGAGGAGAAGGGGACGATGGAGGATGAGATGGTTGGATGGCATCACCAAAACAATGGACATGGGTTTGGGTAGACTCTGGGAGTTGGTAATGGACAGGGAGGCCTGGCATGCTGTGGTTCATGAGGTTGCAAAGAGTTTGATATGACTGAGCAACTGAACTGAACTGAACTGAACATAGTAGAATAAAGAATTTTTTTTTAACATATAAGGACTCAGAAAGCACATCTTCCTAACTCCCTTTCTTAAAGTATTCCCTACAGACGTAATCCAGCAAAATAAAAATAAATCATAAAAAATAAAATATTGAACCTACCCAAAAGAGTGTATTAAAGGAAACTCCTAAGATAGCACTGTAGGCCTGAAACATGACCAGGCAACCCAGGCCTCCATAGATGAAATCATACCACTGAAAAAGGGACAGAAGCACTCTAGCCCTTATGAACTGTCAAAACTGAAAACCGATTAGCCCATGGCTTTGTTTGAGCCCCACAATGAGGAGAAATTAATGGCAATGGAATCAAAATTGAGCAGGAGAGGGACAACAGAGACAAAGCAAAGAGAAGGTGCAAAATAAAGTAAGGGAGAGGAGAAAGCCAGGAATCTCAGAAAGCAAGCCATGATGTTTGTGAACACTACACCAAAGAACATAAAATTAATTTCCCTTAAAAACAGACAATCAAGGTTTATCAAGGCCAAATACAAAGTTGTTAAAAGAAAAACAAAGTCGGAGACATAACATCCCACAGACGATGAAAGTATGCCAGACGATCTGCTCACAAAACAGGATAAAATTCAAACTATGATTTCAAACAAACTACAAGATATTAACAAAATCATATAGTATGTGAAAGAACAATATAAATCAGAATTTAAAACACTCAGAAAGGAGGCAACCAAACTCAGAAAGGAATTATAAACAAGAGAGAAGCATTCAAAAAATAAAGACTAACTAGAGGGAATAAAGGGATTAAAAAACACAACAATGACTTTTAAAACATTATAGAAGGTAAATTATATTTTAATAACTTAGAAATAAATGGAGATAAAATGAGTTTGAGAGACAAAATGATAAATATTGATTACAGGCACAGGATAGTGAATACATACATAATAAAAATTGCTGACGAAGGCCAAAGCAACAGAATACTGTTAAATACAATGGATAAACTTTCTTGATTAAAAATTGTTTTAAAATTACATATTGAAAGTGTGCACTGCATATCTTGGAATAGTGACCCCAAATTAACAACACCAAGGCACATTTTAGTGAAAACAGTGGACTTTAAAGAAAAAGAAAAATCCCTTGGACATGTAGGGGAAAAAAGGGGCATTTAACTTATAAATGAAAAAAAATATATTATCAGACTTTATGCCAGAAGAAAATGGAATAATAAGTTTAAGATATCTAGGAAAGAAAAGTGCACACCAACTACTCTTTATCTAGCAAAACTGACTTTTAAGAAGAGAGGAGCACAAATTGTTGTCAATAGGCAACAAATCAGGGGGTATTATCCCCATGAGTCCTTCCTAAAGAATCTACTAGAAAATGAGCTTTAGACAACCAAAACAACTAGAGAGACATCAACTGATATATAAACAAAATAGTTAATAAAAATAATAAATATTAAATTTCTTTTAAAATTTAAAAATGAATTTTAAATTTAAACTATAGAAAAAGTATAGAAAACAAGCATGGTTGCAAAATAAAACATACACTTTATCAAACTTGGGAATAGGAAAAATAAAGGAACAAGCAGATAAAAGCTGGAGGAAGGTAGTAAGGAGATGAAAAGGAAAGGAAGGATGTGACTCCAGCTTCTCAGGTTACAAAATAGGAAACTAAGAGATTTGTAAGTTGTTGATGGGTCAATAACAGTTTCCCTGGTGGCTCAACAGTAAAGAATCCGCCTGCCAATGCAGGAGATAGTGGGTTCAATCCCTGGGTTGGGAAGATCCCCTGGAGAAGGGAATGGCTACCCATTCCAGTATTCTTGCTTGGGAAATCCAATGGACAGAGAAGCCTGGTGGGCTAAAGTCCATGGAGTCACAAGTAGTTGGACATGACTTAGTGGCTAAACAAATGGGTCAATAAACAGAATAGTTTGGGCATGATATTTGAAGTTGCAGAGGTAATCAGGGAAGCCTGCCTTCCCATGATGAAAGTCAAAAAGGTTCCTGGAGGTTCCTTCTGCCCTACCCTTGTTCCAAATTCAAAAGGCCAGCAGGTGACCTAAATAGAGACAACTAGATTCTAAATCTCAGCACTTTCAATCAAGCAGAGTGAAGTGAAGACAAAATATACATGATTGAAATTCATCCATGCAAGCAGCAGCACTCAGCTCAAATTGTTTCCATCCTGGTTGCTTTCTGTTTCCTAGCCTTGTCTCCAGCCTCCCATTGCACTTGAAAGCTTCCCAATATCCCTTTGTCACTGTTGTTTAAGGAACTGCAATATTGTGATTTATAAGAAAATTATATTTGGTCATTCAGAAGACCAAAATGCATTTCTCATATGAATTTATTCTTTGTCCACAGTTCTGGCTCATAGCTCCCCAAACCCTTGTAATTTCATGAGTAATAAGAGCAATGGGGACATCTTTTGTCATGAATTTGGTCTCTTGTCCTCAGTTCCTGAAATCACTTCAGAGCTATGAAGGTGAAAAGAGTGTCTCGTTATTCATAACAAGCCCCTTTGCACTGTAACTGGGTTTATGTTAATGAGATGACTTTTGGAAAGCACCTGAAGATGGGGACTGGTTGTCAGAGGAACCAAGCATGAGAGAGAGTTGGAATCCCCCCTGATTTCTGGGGATGAGAGAGGGGCTGGAGACTGAACCAACCATCAATGGCCAAGGAATGAACCAATCATACCTATGTAATGAATCCTCCATAAAAATCCAAAAGGACTAGATTTAGAGAGCTTCCAGGTTGGGGAACACTCAGAGGTGCTGGGAGGGTGGCCCCTCTTCCAATACCACACTCTATGCTCTTTTCCATGTGGCTGTTCCTTAGTTATATTTTTTTTATAATACACTGGTGATCTAGGAAGTAAAATGTTTCTCTGAGTTCTGTGAGCCACTCTAGCAAAAGCAAATCCAAGGATGGAGTCATTGGAACCTCCAATCTACAACTGCTCAGTCAGAAGCACAAGTGATAACCTGCACTTGTGATTACCATCTGAAGGGGTGGGGTAGCCTTGGAGACTGAGTCCTTAATCTGTGGAATCTGACACTATCTTTGGGTGGATACTGTCAAAACTGAGATGAATTGTAGAATGCCCAACTAGTGTCTGGGAAATGCTCATCAACGTGGCAAGTCCCCCTCCTCACCCCCATCAAGTTGGAATTCAGTGTAGAACCCCTTTTAGTTACCTGGAAAGATTTTTTCTTTTTTTTTTTTTTGGTGTTGGTGGTAGTCGTGGGGACAGGGGTGAAAACAATCAAAGAATACAAATCCAGTAGATTCCAGAGTTCCTCCTAGCCCTCCCATAGATTACTCAATTCAACAGAGAAGGTTGAGACAAAGAGAAGGAAGGAGACATTCCCAAGTCCTGCACTGAATACACAATAGACCAAAGAAGGTTGAATGGGAAAGTGAGAATGACAAGAAAGTGTTTGGGGGCTTTCTTCACAGAGGGTGCTGAGTGTCAGGCCACTCCTATGGTATGAAATGAAAAGTGCTGAGAGTTCTCCCTCTTTCTTATGTTATTTCCTTTCAGACTACTAAGAAGCCTGAGCTCCCAGTGGATTGAGGCCTTGGAGAGCTGCCAATCCCTGGCCCAGGCCATTCAGCCAAGCTGTCGGAGCACACTGATGACAAGAGGATGCTAATGACCGGAGATTTGTTTTCATATGGAACATGAAACTTTCTCATTATTGGAGGATTGGCATAAGTTAAATGATACAGATTCTCCACAATGACAGGACATGCTCATTTGATTGTGTTGTACAAATACTGTATGGATGACTTACCTCCTAATTAGCAGCAAAGGGGAGACCAGAATGAAGCAGTAAAAACTGGAAATAAGGTCAGGAGAAACTCTGGTATTTCCCGGTTGCTTGAAGGAAATAAAGAAGTAGAAAGGAAGCCCAGGCAAAAACAAGAGTCCTGAGAAGGAGACTTCTCCAGCTAACCTTAGGGCAAAACCAGGAATATGAAGGAGATAGGCAGCTCTCCACTGAATGCCTACGATGTATCAGAGTTCTTATGCATGTGATTTCATTTGATCTTCATTATAACCCATGGTCAAGGGAGTAAGGATTATTATTCCCAGTCTCAAAGTGAGGAAATTGAAATTCATAGAGCTGAAGTGACTTCCCAAGGTCAATATCAATCAGGTCAGTGGCATGCCCAACTCTAAAGCCAATGCTATTTCTAATATACTATTTCTGAACATAGTAGATGCTTAATACATGGTGTTGGGGGTGTCTGGTATGGACTTTCAACCCCAAGGCTGATTTTCATCCCAGTCCCTTGTCTGCAGAGCAAAGAAACTGCTGAGTGAGGCTGTGTTTTTCATACTCATTTTAATCTAAAATGTTTGACAGGTATTAGATGCTGTGGAGGATAAAAAGCCATGGCAGGCCCTTTGAAAAATGTGGCTGTATTATCTACTTAGTCAGAGCCTCTTTGAACATCAGAATTGCATTTCATTGAATATAGTAGGGTAGAAAAAGCTAGTTCAGACTTTCTCTCTAAATTGTTCTCAGGCCTTTAATATTCAGAAAAGATTGTTTGTTCTTGGGTTGGGCCAGGGAAGACGGATGGCCATCATTGCTCCCTCTGGCTGCCTTGTTTCCTGGCTGAGGAGATTGCATGTCTGAATATAGTGTCTGTCTGTCTTGTGTTTTTTTCCTAAAGTATTAGGCTTTGGATAATTGAAAATACAGTAATCTCTCCCCAGTCACGGGATTTTGTTCCTGAGAGAGGGAGTGAATTCAGAATCTACAAAGAGAGACACAGCATATTGTTTCAAGAGAAATCCAGAAACAATGTGGATTATATCACTCCCATGAAAAGGCAAAGAAAAGTGAAGCTATCATTTGTTGAACATCTGTTGCATGCCTGACTCTGTCACTATAATGGTTAATTTTATGTGTCTTCTTGATTGGGCCACAGGGTACCCAGATAATTGGTCAAACATAATTCTGGGTATTTTCGTGAGGGTGTTTTCAGATGAAATTAGCAGATCTGGGGGGGGAGGGGGTGGTGGGTATAGGATGATTTTGAAGGCAGCTATAATGGCCCAGTAGACCATGAGCCTAATTACAGCTAGGAGTCTATAATACATGATTTACTCCCTGCTCTATGCCTAGCACTTGGCACATGGGCTTGGCACAGAGTTGGCAGGTGTTAAGTATTGGTTTTACAGATGAATGAATTCCCTGTCACCTTGTGAGATATGCTAGATCATGGACTCTTAGAAGGCAGAGCCATTGTCTTACTTGTCTTTGGATTTCCCATGCCTGGCACAGCATAGGTTCTTAATAAATGTGGGATGATAAACCTTTCACCAGAAAACCTGAGTTCAGCTAAATCTGTCCCTGTCTACCTCTTGCTCCTCTCCTTGGTTCTTCCCAACTCCACTTTGCCATCCAGTGTCCTGTGATGTCATTTTCGTTTAGTAGTTTCCTAAGAGGCTGAACTCTACCCAACATCCAGCCCATTGACAACAAATGAGAAAGAGGTTTGCAAACTCGGAGTTTCTCATCATTGGAGGAAAATTAAATTACCTGGAGGTCTGTCTTTGTAATACAGAGCAGGCTTTCAGGTTGGAGGAACACATATGGGATAAGGAAGGAGCTTTTGTGAGCACTGAACACTCCCGCCTTGATGACTCTATTTGCATTTGGTAGCCTGATTTGCATGTCTGTCTGTATTGTGTCACATGCTTCAACGGGTGTTAGGGTTTGGGCTGTATGCACTACAACCTGGAACCAGCAGTGACACTGGTATCACTGGTAACATTTCTAAGCCACTGGTAACATTTTGCTCTGTGCAAATGGGAAGTTTAAATAGGTGTCTTGAAAAGCATGAGTTAACCCTGTAGTCTCAGGCATGTAGTCTCTCTGTGCCTCACTGCTTTGTCCATTAACTGTGTATAATAATGTTTAAATCTCACAGAAGTTTTTAAAGAAAAAGAACCAATAGGATGTGTATACTTAGATAAAGAGATTTATTATAAGGCACTGGCTTGTGTAATTATGGAGACTGGCAAGACCAAATCTGCACTGGAGATTCTGGTCAGCTGGAGACCCAGGAATACTGATGGTACAGACAAAGTCCAAAGCTGTCAGCTAGAGAGTTCCCTCCCACTCAGGGGGAGGGTCAGTCTTTCTGTTCTATTCAAACCTTCAACTGATTGGATGTGGCCCATCCACATTGAAGAAGGCAATCTGCCTTACTTAGAGTCCACCCATTTACATGTTAATTTCATCTGCAAACACCCTCACAAAAATACCCAGAATTATGTTTGACCAATTATCTGGGTACCCTGTGGCCCAATCAAGAAGACACATAAAATTAACCATTATAGTGACAGAGTCAGGCATGCAACAGATGTTCAACAAATGATAGCTTCACTTTTCTTTGCCTTTTCATGGAAGTGATATAATCCACATGAGTTTAAAAAAAAAAGCAACCAGAAGGTTTATTCATTTCATGAGAAAATGATTGAGGCAAATTATGGATAACTCAAGCTTCCAATGTCATTTTGATTAATTTGAATAAAAGTTCAAGTGACCGCTCTACATGCAATTTGATTCCTGTGTTTCTTATTTGACCTGTAGACAACTGAGATCTTCACATAAAAAGATGACTTCAAATATCTACAACTAAAAGAATTCTGACTTTGTCTTGTGTGTAACAAACACATTAGCCCAGAATAGGGTGTAGCTAAGGGGAATCAGAAGCATGTACAAGCACTTCTTTCCTTGTCAGAGAAGAAAAGGGTCTGGAAAGCAAGCTTTCCATGAGCATTCTACAAAAATGCTCTACCAAGTGGGTGGGAGTGGGGTGGGGAGGTTGGTAGCTCCCAGGTAGCTCCCAGGTAGCAGGCAGTGAAGTGATGATAAGCATACGCTTTGCAGTAAGAGGAACCCAATCCAAAATGTCAGCTCTGCTATTTTCCAGCAATGTAAAGTTGAACAAGTATACTAGTCAAAAGTTCTTTAGAAATATGTATAATATCATGTAAGAAACAAACCGCCAGTCTAGGTTCGATGCAGGATACAGAATGCTTGGGGCTGGTGCACTGGGATGACCTAGAGAGATGGTATGGGGAGGGAAGAGGGAGGGGGGTTCAGGATTGGGAACTCATGTACACCCATGGTGGATTCATGTTGATTTATGGCAAAACAAATACAGTATTGTAAAGTAAAATAAAGTAATTTTTTTAATGAGGAAAAATAAGATATTCTAGACTTTAAAAAAAAAGTTCTTTAGAGAAGCAAAATCAATAGTGGGGGATGAAACTATTTTAACATAAGGAATTGGTTTGTGTGATTTTAACCCCACATGAATTTTAAAAAGCAAGAAGGTTTATTTATTTCATAAGAAAATAATTTAGGCAAATTATGGATAATTCAAGCTCCCAATGTCATTTTGATCAGCCCCCTGATATTGTTCCAGTTTGAAAGCCAACATCATGAGACTGAGGAAAAGCCAATATTTCAGTTTGAATTTGAAGGCAGAAAAAAGGAAACAAACTGTATCTCCACTAGAAGGCAGTCGGTCTGGCACTCCCTCTTGAAAGTGAAAGTGAACGTCACTCAGTTGTGTCTGATTCTTTGTGACCCCATGGACTATACAGTCCATGGAATTCTCCAGGCCAGAATACTGGCATGGGTAGTCACTCCCTTAGGAGAAGGAAATGACAACCCATTCCAGTATTCTTGCCTAGACAATCCCATGGACAGAGGAGCCTGGTGGGCTGCTGTCCATAGGGTTGTACAGAGTTGGCCATGACTGAAGTGACTTAGCATGCATGCATGCATTGGAGAAGGAAATGGCAACCAACTCCAGTGTTCTTGCCTGGAGAATCCCAGTGACAGAGGAGCCTGCTGGGCTGCCATCTACGGGGTAGCATAGAGTCAGACACAACTGAAGCAACTTAGCAGAAGCAGCAGCAGTTGTTCCCTTCTCCAGGGGATCTTCCCAACCCAGGGATCCAACCCAGGTCTCCCGCCATTGCAGGCAGATTTTTACCAGCTGAGATCTCAGGGAAGTCCCATGAACTTGTTCTGTCAGGCTTTCAATGGATTGGATGAGGCCCACTCACATTATGGAGGGCGATCTGCTCTACTCTGCTGATTTAAACATTAATGTCACCCAGCAATACCCTCATGTCCAGAAAAAGGTTTAACCAAATAATGGCCCCATCAAGCTGACACATAAAATTAACCATCACACAAGTTAGTCAAACTCCCTAAGCTTCCTATTCTTCATCTGTAAATGTTCAGAGTCACACACAAGCACAAGGCAGTAGAACCTGGGTATGGACTCAGGCCTATCTGACTCCACACTCTCCCTTTAGGAAGGTTTGCCTGGATTGTCCTCCTGCCAGGTTGGACTCGATTTTCCTGCTCTGTTCTCCCACAAGCTCCCTTGCCTCTTTCAGTCACAGTACTATTATTAAGATCTGGTGTTGGAACTTCATCTATATCTTTGTCTTTTTCTATTGTGAAACTCTTGAGGGTAGGGACACTGTTCTATTCATTAAAGACTCTCCAGAGTTCTTTATAAATGCTTGGTGAAAAAATAAATGAATCCAGGCAAATTAGAAGCTGCAGTTAGTTGGCCATTTCTAACCTGGAAGTTTCTGAGGTTGTATAAGGGGCTTCTGCACTTGAGCTTTGCATGATTCTGATTCATAGTTTCAGGTCCAAATTGCATAGTTTCAGGCCCTAATTGTAAAGAGCTCTCACTGAATGCCTGCTCATTTCTTGCTGCATTTTACTGCTTTCTGCCATAACAAATCCCTTTCACATTCCAAAAATCCTTTTTATTAGAGAAAAGTTTCCTTGACCCAAGCTGAGCCCATATCCTTTTTATCAGCCTTGTGTCCTGTCTTTCCCTCTTGTAATTTTTATTTGTCCCCTGGAACTCATTTAAACAATTAGTCTCCATGCTGGTTGTTCGCCGTTTATGTTTGGTATGCTGGTTTGATCCGGGTTTGCTCTGAAAAACATTCCATATTGATTTTAAAATGTAGGGCCAGTGTTCGCCACATTTATCAACTCTGTCAGGTACAAAAATGCTTTCTTCCTGTCACTGCAGATGAATAACTAGCAAGCTTTCCAACAGGTGTAAAATGGGCCCAACCTCTCTGACAGTGCATGGTCTTTTGGCCTCTGTTTTATTTTTTTGCTAGCAATAAATTAATTATTTGTAATTAAATCTTTACATCCAACTGTTGAATAATGGGTATATGCATTCTTTGGCATTTTCTGTGGGCAAAACCTGGCGTTCAAGAACTATAAACACTACTTTAATGGTGATTTTTTTTTTCTACAGTAGAGGAGAAAACAGGAGGTTAACTTCTAAAAAATTTGTAAGAAAACTATGTTGGAATTTTCCTATGTTAACTTTCACTTTCACTTAGAACCCCTCATCCAATATTTCATGACTTTATGCAAAATAAACTCAGAAAGATTGCTGCCTAAAGGAGAGAGGGTGCATCCTAAATTGGAATACTAGCTTGTGTTTAGCCATTAACTTCTTCCCTTCCACTGTTCTTTTGGGAGGCCTCGAAATCCCTGAGACTCCCTGAGGAAACTGTGGCCAACATGCTTTGCATTATTTAGTAAGGTGATTACCGATGGCCTGTCAGCCTGAAGGTCATGGAGAATGCCAGGTAATAAATCTTCAAAGCTTCCCTGGGACACAACTCTTGCATCTTTCGCATGAGGAATAAACGCAGTCTGTTTGACACTTTGTTTCCAAGCTCAAAGAGCCAACCTTCTTCCCACCAAAATAGCCAAAGGTGAACTCTATGTCTTAGCCTTCTGGCTTTGAGCACTGATGGCGGCCTTCAAGCTTGGATTGGCAGATAGAGGGAGCCGAGCATTCCATGAGCCCATAGGAAGAAGCGTAAGTTCTGGGGTTCTACACAGTATGTTCACTGCAGGCTCCACCCATCAAGCTGGGATGAAGGAGACAGGCTCCAGAGGCGCCACTTAGACCAGATAAAGAAGTTCTGGATTTAGCAGCCATCAGAGCTTGGAGACTGACCTTGCAGCTTCGTCAGGACAGCTGCTTGAGAAGGCAGGTGCTGGGTGGGCAGCTGTAACAGGGGCAGGCTGTTTCCTCTCAACTCTCAAAGAAGTAAAGCCCAGAGCCTTACCAAAAAGTCAGATTGCATCCTATGAGACCCTTTGCCTCCACCAGCACCGACCCCTGAGCTGACGTCCCCCTCCCCTGCTCACAGGTCTTAGACGTCTGGAACGAAGCTCACAAAGGGCCTTGAGTTGTGTGGGACTACACTGGGAACAGGCCTGCCAGCACACAGATGCTGCTGTCGCTTTGAATGGGAGGTGGGAATGATCTCTTTATACTCGGTAAGTGCTAGCAGACCAAGTGCAGCTCTACCATTTGAAAACACTGGAACCCTGCTTCTCACACTTGGTCTATTTCAGGATCATCATGGGGATGGTGAATACAGGTCCTGGTGGCCCATCAGTTCTTATTTAGCAGGTCTATAGTAGGATCCAGGAATCCAGGTTCTTAAAAAGCTGTGGCCCACGTAATGCTTGGACTATATTCTGAAAGAAGAAGGTCCAGCATGTTGAATTGGAAGAGTTCTTGATGACCATCTTGGCAAAACAACTGTTTTACAAATGAGGTAACTGAGGTCCAGAGAGGAAGGCTTATGTGAACGATGTAATGCCAGATTACCGCGATCACAGTGGTATGATACCAGAACTAGAACCAAGGTCTCTTCTCACCCCTCTCATGCTTTCTCAGAAGAAGGAGAGGAGGAGAAGCCATGAGTCTGTATTCTTCTAAGTGGATTTTTCTAAGTGGATCCAGCCTGGTGTAGGCCTGAAATGGTTCTGAATGGCACATGTTATTAACAGTATTTTGTAATGCAGGATTATCTAATGCATTGCAGGCCCCTGAGTATTAATGTCTACCCTGAATCATTTTGACAACCCCAAATGCCTGCACACAGACATCAAGTGTCCCTTGGTGGTGGATGGGAGACAGTGCTGCTTCCAGTTGAGAAGCACTGGTAAGGAAAAGAGTTATAGTTCGCTATTCATCAAAGGAAGTTTGATTTTGAGTTTTCATTTTCCATTAACTTACTGTGACCTGAGGCATGTCTCTGGCCCAGTTGCTGAGGCTCTGCCCCTCCCCACCCCCAGTTCTTCAACAATTGGGGGAGGAGATCAGAAAGCTCTCTTGGGACCCTCTCATGTTTGATGAGGCACTGGTGGGGTACACAGGGTGAGAACACTCATGTTCTTTCTCTTGCACTGCTCTAGTTAGCAGAAGCTACACATAATTCTATCATGAATGGGTCTATTCCCAAATGAGAGCAACAGGGGGAAATGTCAGGGGCTTAAGCCCAATATCTGACACCGCTTGTCAAGCACTGTATTTTTTTTAATTTTTAAAATTTATTTTATTGAAGTCTTGTTGAGTTACAATGTTGTATTGATTTCTACTGTACAGCGAAGTGATTCAGACTCACTGAGCATTTTACATCTCCCACCCAACACAGCTAGCTTCACACCCTCCACCCTCTGCCTTTAAGTTTGTTCGTTCTGTTAACTCTGGGTTGACACTGACAAAGAGACTCAGTGTCCAGAGGTGATAAGGACACCTGGCACAGTTGTAGGGGTTGAGTCCCTACAATCCCTAGGCAAACTTCAGAGGTATTAGCTACCTCTGCTTCTTTCTTTATGAAATTGGAAAGGTTGTGTTTCCTGTTTGAGAGGCAGCCCCCATAACCCTGGGTATTATGGAGGCACTCCACCTTACCACTCCAGGGGAAGGAAAAGAGCACTCAGGGATAGTGTGTATGTGTGGGGTGGGGGTGTAGGGCCCCCCAGCCCTCACATGACTCTCAGATTGGAAACATTTGATTACCTTTATCCCATTCTATAGTCACCTTCTGTATTAGCAGAGCACTGCCCCCCCCAACCCCGCCCCACCCCAAGCCAGCACTCTAAGGCTAAACAAAGGGCAACTGGTGTGTTCTCTCCAAGGAACACAGAGTTCTTTACTTCTCAGAACTGCAAGTTGGCTCTTTAGGCCAGCTCCTTCGGGATAAAGGCATTAGATTAATCTCTGGGATAAAAACATGACTAATGAAAATAATAAGCTGTTTTAATGTTCTTTTCATCTACCAGTTACTGCCTTTTCAAAGAGCTCTTCAGCAAAGCTGTTGACTAGAGTAGTTATTTACTCTCAGTTCATTTCATAGTAGTTTATAGTATTGGGTTGGGCAAAAAATTTGTTTGGGTTCTTCCATTACATCTTATGGAAAACCCAAACTAACCTTTTGGCCAACCCACTACTTATACAGTGGTTTTATTTTCAGTTCATTTTCATAGAACAGTGAAGCTGAAAGACACTAAGCCCTTTAAGTCCAACTCCCTTATTCTATAGCTGGGGAAACTGAGATCTATAGAAGGAAAGGACTTGCATAAGGTCATCCAACTAGTGAACAACAGAGATAAAACTAGAATAGAGGTTTTCTGACTCCCAGTCCAGTGCCCCTTCCACACTTAACTTACTTTGGTTGCCCTGTACAAAATCCCCGATTAAAATTGTTACTAAAATTTCAAAAAAGATAGCAAATAACAAGCATTAATTAAAGTGAAAGTTACTCAGTCGTGTATGACTCTTTGTGACCAGGTGGATTGTAGCCTGCCAAGCTTCTCTGTCCATGGAATTCTCCAGGCAAGAATACTGGAGTGGGTTGCCATTCCCATCTCCATGGGATCTTCCCAACCCAGGGATCGAATCCAGGTCTCCCACATTGCAGGCAGATTCTTTACCATTTGAGTCACCCAGGGAGCTCAAGTGTTAATGAGGATGTAGAGAAAAGGAACCCCTCCTACACTATTGATGGGAATGTAAATTGGTGCAGCCACTATAGAGAACAATATGGAAATTGCTTTAAAAACTAAAAATAGAGCTACCGTAAGATCCAGCAATCCTACTCCTGGATATATATCTGGAAAAGAGGAAAACTCTAATTCAAAAAGATATATGCACCCCGTTATTCATAGCAGCACTATTTACAATAGCCAAGACATGGAAGCAACCCAAGTGCCCATCAACTGATGACTGTCTTAAGAAGATGTGGTACATATATACAATGGAATATCACTCAGCCATAAAAAAGAGTGAAAGATTGCCATTGGGACCAACATGGATGGACCTAGAGAAGATCATCCAAAGTGAAGTAAGTCAGGCAGATAAAGACAAATATTGTATGCTATCACTTATATATGAAATCTAAAAAGTAATGCAAGTAAATCTATATACAAAACAGAAATAGACTCACATAAAAAAGCAAACTTATGGTTACCAAAGGGGAAAAGAAAAGGAGGGAAGGATAAATTAGGAATATGAGGATTAACAAATACAAACTATTATATACAAAATATATAAGTAACAAGAATTTACTGTATAACACAAGGAACTATATTCAATGTCTTGTACTACTCTATAATGCAAAGGAGTCTGAAAAAATATATATAACTGAATCATTTTGTCATACACCTGAAACTGACGCAATATTGCAAATCAACTACGCCTTAATTTAGTAAGTAAATAAATTCTGTTACTGAAACCTCTAGGTCAAAACATGCTAGTACAGGTCCCCTGCCCCACAGACACATAAATGCATACCAAGTATTGTGTTGTGGTCAGTTTCAACTAATAAAATTCTCAAACTTATGTCCTCAAGGAAACCATCAAGCGGAAATTCCAGACAGAAGCACTTTTCTCTGGTAATGTGCTCTTCTTTCATCTTACTACCTGACATAATATTTGGGGATGTGGCTCCATTCTGCCTGAACTTAATTGCCATGATATTGCTAAAAAAGAGCTGCTACAAGAATGATCATCTCGAATTTTCAAGGAGTAACAGATGAGGTTGTCCTTTGTAGATGAAAGGCAAACCCTGTTCTCACATCCATGAGCTGAGATACATAACTGACATTCAGTGAAATATCCCCAAGTAGATGTTCTCTTTTATCCCTTCAGAACCCTCAGGATGTTGCTCAAACATTGGAATTCCCGAAGACAGAGGGATTAGACATTACTCACTGGACACACACCTGGTTTAACTCTCATTGTGTCAGACTGCAGACCATGCTGTTTTTATTCAGTCTTTTAAAAAGACCCCAATTCCTTTTTTCTCAGTATGTGACACACGAGCAGACATCCTGGGGGCAGAAACAAAGTCAGAAACAGAAGGATCGGTACCAATCAGCTCCTTTGGCTGCCTCTGGACTTCACAGTAAGTCATGACTTACCAGGCTCCCGATCCTTATCCAGCAGTCTCTGTCCTTGGCTCAAACTTCTGTGCTCACCCTCTCAGGAAATGGTGTCACTGTCCTCTTAACTGTCCAGTTCAGGGGTTGACTTTCCTCTGTCCTTCACCCCAATTCCTCACCAAATGTGTGGTAAGGAATTCCTCTCTTCTTAATATCTCTTTGATTCTTCCACTTTCCTCTCTCTCTGAGCCACCATCTGATCTGCAACAATGTCTTGTCCCAGGTTGTGTACTAAAGCTGAGGAAACAGCAGTGAGTGAATCAGACTAGAACACTGTTTTCATGGAGTTCGGGTCTATATTCTAATTGGCTATTTGTTCATTTGCTCTTCCACAAGCTCTCTCAGAGCTTGGGCCAAGTCTAATTCATCTCGGCATCTCCAGAATCTAGCAAAGTATTAGGCATGCCGCAGATGAAGGTCAGTGGGTGAATATTCAACTTTCACAACTGTGTAGTAGCCCCAGCATGACTCTGCTTGTCTATTATGAGCCCAGAAGACTGTGCCCAACTTTTCCTTCCTCCCAGCCCTTACCTATTTCCCCTAGTCATTCCAGCCCTTTTGAACACTTCAGTGGCATCCTACCCATTTTGTTCATGTCCTGTGCTTTCTGGAGCTCTGGGTTTATCCCTTTCTCTGGAGAGCCTGTTCAAGCTGCTTTCTTCTGTCTCCAGGCAGATTGCTACCAGCCGTGCCCCTGGTGGCCCAGCCCACAGGTTAGAGCATGTTGAACTCAAGGCATCTGGTGAGGCTACAGGGTTAACCAGAGCCCCTGAACAGACAAGATCTAAAAGCCTGACAACTCATACTGCAAACTGGAAACCAGCTTCCAATAAGCCTTAAGTCAAGAAGCATCCTCCACATGTATACTCAAACTATGTGTTCACTAGCACAGCAGAATCTGTTTCTAGGTCAGGTCAATATCGTCTTAAGACTTCAGTAAAATGTGTGCTATTCAAAAGAATGGGTTAAAATAGATACTGAACAGTGATAGTATTAATATCAAAGCCCTTTGACTTTTATGATTCAAAGGAGGGAGGAGAGTGATCGTCACTATTCATGGGATACAAGAGGGGAAGGATTGGAGCCTGTCTTTGACTCTCAGTACTACCCATAGTAGCATCTCAATAAATATTTCCTTAACAGATGAATGATGAGATCCATAGTAGTTACAATTGGTTTATGCATCCTGGTGACTGAATTCTGATTCCTAGACAGTGAATAGGAAAAGGAGTCTTGAAATTAAAATCTCTTCACTTTACAAATGAGACTGGTCAAGAGTGACTGGGTAACTTAGCTAAAATCACACAGCAAGTTAGTGGCTGAGCCCAGACTTAAATCCAGGTTCATGATCCCACCATGCTTTCCTCTGCACCTAACTACCCACCCACCCCCAACCAGGCTTAAACCTGAAGTTTCCTAAAAGGATTTATGAAAATCTGGCTTCTTGGTCCACAATCGGATTCTATACATTTTGATGCACTTGAAAAAAAAAAAAAAAAGCATTGATATTAGACTTGTCAGCCAGAGTTGCTCCTCTTCACTCCTATCCAAGTTCCTCTATATAGCTGAGTTTTCTTTTCTGCAATAAAACCAAACTTTCAAAGGGCTCTCTGCTTTTAGCACATAGAAATAAAGCCTATCAAAGCCAGAGGTAATAGATAGCTATAGATAAATCACTTGCTTTAGTGTCAGAGAATTCTGACTGATTTAATAGATTTAATAGATTTTGGGGAAAATAAACAAGGGAATTCAATAATGAGCACCTGCTCTTTCCAATAAACTTGCTGGGAAACAACCAAAAGTGAAAGGAATCAATTTAGATATAAATGACACAACCGCCAGCCAGTCTAACGGGAAGGCTTGAAACTACCACAGCTTCATGTGCAGCCCTTTGCCCTCCTTTGTCTTGGTCCCTCTACATCACAGGGGTTCAGTGTTCTATTTCAGATGTAACATTTCCATCTATGCAGAAAAGCACCCCCTCATCTTCCTGGCTTCCTTGGACTAATAGATCTGTGACAATTTAACTTTCTGTAAAATGCTTTCACGTCTCTTATCTTGGTCTTTTTAGTTCATTCTTGTGACAATTCCATAAAGTAGGTAGGGAAGGAGTTGTCACACCAGAAAGATGAAATGACTTGTGACGGGTCACTGGGTTTCTCAGGGGCAGAGACAGGAACAAAATGTCAGGGCTCCAGACAGAGTCTAGTCCTCTTCTATCCATGCCATTTCATCACTGAAAGAGATGCTCTGCAAGGCAATTTCTTCTTTGTTCTTTATCATAAAATTTATGAGCTGATAAATTCTAGGGAAAGAAATTAAAGGGTCATAGGTTGGAATCATTGTAGTTCACTGTTGGCAATATGAAGCCCTGAAAGGAATAATGAGATAGATTCATTCATTTCTCTCTTCTGTTTCATAACAGCAATGCAAAAGAATATGAGCCTGAGATGACATTTCCCAGGAAAGAACTAGACACCCAAACTTTGGCAACAGGAACAGTTTCCCTTGGCCAAAATGTTCTAGTCTTTCGTGCTATACACCAGGGGGTTGGCAAACTATGAATGATAGGCCAAATCTGGCCACTGCTTATCTTTTTAAATAAAGTTTTATTGGCACATAGCCACAGCCATTCATTTGTGTGGGGTCTATGACCACTTTCACACAACAGCACGACTGAGCAGTTACAACAGTGACAGCTCTCAAAGCCTAAATTATTTACTGTCTGATCGTTTACAGAAAAGGTTTGCTGACCTCTGTGTTACAGAAATCAAACACCAACCCTACTCATGAGGAAAGGTTCCTTTTGTCATTACAGAGAAGTTCTGTCCAATACAGAAATTGCTGGCACGTGAAAGGAGACTACACGTTGCTGAAATTCCCTGAGTAGGTTTATGGGGATGGGTATTGGGTCCGGGATGCAGATAAACATTTTTTCTTGCTATTCCTTTTTGAAATCAGTCTTGAGCCCTCATTATTTTTCCTGTGAAAAGATCTATTATAATGACTTGCAACCATTGAACAATTCCTGGCAGGATTCTCTCTTCATTACCAGTAATATACTATCAACCCAATGCCAGAAGGTTAGAGGACAATGGAATCAATATCATGCAGTAGACACTAAGGATGCTTCTTCCTCGTGAGTGTCCTATTTCTAACTTTTCCCATCAAGCAGAGCCACCAGCATATGAATTATGAGGAAGCTGTCTTCATGGGATTTTCTGAAGCTTATCCTCATACAAAGGTCTGGGATAATTCGAGGCAACGTGGGCCTTGGGGAGGCCAAGAGCCTGTGAAGTTTCTGCAGATTTCTTTATAAAGGGACAGTGCAATTTCTAAGTGACTGTCCATGCACTGTGACCCACTTTGTGCACCTGGATAACAGAGTTAACGAGGACAATCAGGAAGCTCACTTTCCTCTCCTAGGAAATTACCAGTTCCTTCAGACGGCTTGCCAGAAGGAAGCTATGTCTTCAAAATGCCAGATTGGGTTGTGGGTGAAGGTAAAAGAGGCAAGGATGGAAGACGAGCAGGAACGCCCACCAGGAACTGTGAGATTTTTCTCTCTCAGTCTTCTCCTTGCCTACTCCTACTGTATTAGTTTGGTAGGGCTGCCATAACAAAATACCACAAGCTGGGGGGCTTAAACAACAGAAACTGATTGCTTCATAGTTCTGGAGGCTAGGCATCTGACATCAAGGTATGGGCAGGGTTGGTCCTTCCAGAGGGCTGGGGAGAAGACATCTATTCCACACCTCTCTCCAAGTTCGCGGTGGTTTGCTGAGACTGCTCCAGTCTCTGCCGTCATTGTCACAGGGCATTCTTCCGTGTGTGTGTGTGTGTGTGTGTGTGTGTGTGTGTGTGTGTGTGTGTCCCAATTTCCCCTTTTCATAAGAACACCAGTCATATCAGATTTAGGTTCCACCTCACTTTATTATAACTTCATCGTAACTAATTATATTTGCAACAACCCTATTTACACGTAAGTTCACATTCTAAAGTACTGAGGTCAGGACTTTAACAGGTGAATTTGGGAGAGGGGCAGGGCCTCATTCAACCCATTGCACCTACCCACTGACTCTTTCATCCACCCTTCCTCTGCTACTGCCTCTTTAGGGTTCTACTCCTCCTGCTTCAAATTCTGGACATGTCCCAATACCACTAGAGCTTGTCATAAGATTAAAGTCAGAGAGCATAAGGTCAACACTTATTGGAAGCCTGTCACTTCTTAGGTATGTGAACCTGGACACCTGGCCTTAGTTGCAGCATTGGTGAACTGGAAAGAATAACATTCTTGATTTCATGGGGTGGTTGTGTGGCACATTATTACATCCTGGTCCATAGGAAGTCTCAGTAAATAGTCACTATTATAATTAGCTGCAGTGGCACTAGGGACAGCTTGGCCTTAGGACAAAGGAGAAAGCTACAGACAGCAGGTGTGGTGAGGGTTTATTCCTTTGTCTCAAAGAATATTTTTTGAGCTAGGCACTCCCGTGGGACCTGGGGATGAAGCAGCAAAGACAACAAAATTCCTACTGTCAAGGAGCTGAGAATCAAGTGGGAGAGACACACAAGAACAGAATGAGTAAATGTGTATGATGCACTCAGAGAGTAATAAATGCTATTAAGTAAAAAACACAGAAAAGTGAAAGTGTTAGTCATTCAGTTGCACCCAATTCTTTGTGACTCCATGAACTGCAGCCCACCAGACTCCTCTGTCCATGGGATTTTCCAGGCAAGGACTAGAAGAAATAGCAAGGAGTGGGTTGCCATTTCTTTCTCCTGGGGATCTTCCCAACCCAGGGATTGAACCTGGGTCTCCTGCACTGCAGGCAGATTTTTTACCAACTGAGCTACCAGGGAAGCCCTAATAAATATTGGAATGACTAAATAAATGATATCAAAATACTAATCACTGGAGCATTCAGATGGTTAAATTATAGGAAATTTTTATCTCCCAAATTTCTTTCTTCTATTCATTCAAATATTTGTTGAATGGTAACATATAATAGATTTTACATAATTATGAGCTAGGCACTGTTCTGAGTGTTAGAAACCCAGCAGTACACAAAACAAAGTCCCTGTTCCCATGAGGTGTATGTTAAGTGGATTTACTATTTATGCAATGAAAACACAGTTATTAAAACTAAATGACTTTTCAAAATTTTGGTTATAAAAGCTTTTAAAATGCAAACATAAACTTTTAATTGATATGTTCATAAATTCAACCCTTCATGTATTAATTAGTTTACAGAAAATTAATTTTCTGGAGTGTGGCACAGTTAAGCAGACAAAATATTAACTTTTGTGCAAATCAACTGTCTTCTACTGCATGTAAAATCGAAATATTAGAGGAGATAAATAGTGAAAGTAGCTGGGTAGGAAATAGTTCTGAGAGATAGTAGGGAATTTTGGGCTGACTAAGTGACATTTGCCCCAGTGCCCAGTAGGCTAGGCTGATGCTGGCTTTGGTAAACACACAAATAGACAGCTCTGCTGAATTCTTTAGGAGTGAATATTCTCATCAATTGGCTGAGATGGGAATATTGATTCCAATTCACCTCATTTCTGTCTAGTGAATTCTTACGTCTCTTCAAATAAGTATCATATCATTGAGGCCTTAATCAGGTGCTGCCCAACAGTCCACGTTGTTATTTGTCCCACCCTAGACTCTTCCACCTCACTGCAGATGGTGATTGCAGCCAGGAAATTAAAAGACACTTTCTCCTTTGAAGGAAAGTTATGACCAACCTAGATAGCATATTCAAAAGCAGAGACATTACTTTGCCAACAAAGGTCCATCTAGTCAAGGCTATGGTTTTTCCAGTGGTCATGTATGGATGTGAGAGTTGGACTGTAAAGAAAGCTGAGTGCCAAAGAATTGATGCTTTTGAACTGTGGTGTTGGAGAAGACTCCTGAGAGTCCCTTGGACTGCAAGGAGATCCATCCAGTCCATTCTAAAGGAGATCAGGGATTTCTTTGGAAGGACTGATACTAAAGCTGAAACTCCAATACTTTGGCCACCTCATTTGAAGAGTTGACTCATTGGAAAAAACTCTGATGCTGGGAGGGATTGGGGGCAGGAGGAGAAGGGGACGACAGAGGATGAGATGGCTGGATGGCATCACCGACTTGATGGACATGAGTTTGAGTGAACTCCGGGAGTTGGTGATGGACAGGGAGGCCTGGCGTGCTGTGATTCATGGGGTCACAAAGAGTCAGACACGACTGAGCTACTGAACTGACTGACTGACTGAGACTCTTCCACTGGCCTGTTGGTTCTTTGGAGCCAGGCCTCCTGTCTCATATTTCTTTTGTAATGGTCTCACTCTTAGTTAAGTTCTCAAACAGGTGATAGTTTCTCCATAATACTTGTGCATCAAATGACTTACAGGGAAAAAGTTTCTCTGTTTTGTATAGGAGACAGACAATGACTAGAGCAGAACTCCTAAATATATTATGCTGATGTTGAGACCAAAACATAATCTTTGCCTACTGGAATTACCATAATTTGTTAGGCTAACATCATCTGGATACTGTTGCAGGAGAACATAGTATTTTCCATGACATTCCCTACATGGTACATAATAGTACTGGCCATTATGTATTTACCATGTGCCAGGGGTTGTTCTAAATGTGCTTTACCTCTAATAACTCATTTAGTCCTTGCTACCACCGATGAGGTAGGTAACGTTATCCCCATTTTACAGGTGAGGGCACTGAGGCCAAAGCTCAGAATACATTGCTGAAGGGTCCAAAGCAGAAGATGAGTCCCAGATTCTGCTTCTTTCTGTGCGGTCCCTCAAAAGGCACAGCAGTCTCCACCATGCTGGCCTCCTAGACTGTGTCTTGCAGACAGATGGCTAGTAATCTAAGGGACCTCTCAAAGAAACCGTGGCAGCCGGTCAAGAGAAATTTTTTAAAGATAAATTGCTAACTTTATTTTAATCTTATTTTCCCCTGGGAAATCTATTTTAGTAATTATATACATATTTTTAAAGCAACCTAGCACTTACAGAAAAGTTTTAAATGCAGTAAATATAGTACAAGAGTATTTTTTCCCCTGAATCATTTGAAAATAAATTGCCATCCTGATGTCCCACTGCCATCAAATACTTTCATATTTCCTATAAACAAGGGCATTCTCCTATATAACTGCAATTGGCCATTGAAATTAATATTGGAAATAAAGGAAATTAATACCGATACATATCTATAGTCTAATCCTTAGGTCAAATTCAAGCTTCACAATTGTCCCAATAATGCCCTCTGTGGTAAAAGGATCTAGTTCAGACCATGTGTTATATTCAGTTGTTATGTCTTTCTAGTCTCCTTCCTACATAGCACCTCAATCTCTTTGACTTTTGAGATCTTATCACTTTTAAATATTTCCGGTTAGTTACTTTATAGAATGCTCTTCCTTTTGAGTTTGTCTCATGTGTCCTCATTGTTAGATTCAAGTTGCACATACTTGGCAGCAGCAATACAACACACGCGATGCGATGATGTGTTTTTCTCTCAGAATCTTATCGTGTTGTTCAAAAACAAGTAAATTTCAGGGTTACCCATCACAGTTAGCTTCTGAATCAGTTTCATCACTAGTTGCAACAAACACTCAGCTGCACTTAACACTAGGCTCAGAATGACAAGTGCTTGTTATGTCTCTACACTAAAGTCCACTGGAAATATGGCCTTAGCTTACCTCTGTAGCTTCATCTCCTATGATACCTATTTTATTTTTCCTCCAGATGTCCAGGAACACTTTCCTACTTCTGTGTCTTTGCCCAAGTGCTTCCCTTTCCCCTCCATACCATCTCCATTCCTACCCATCTCTCATGTCAAAAGCTGTCTTGTCCTTCAGGGACTACTTAACATTCGGTCATGTCTGACTCTTTACAAACCCATGAACTGTAGCCCACCAGGCTCTTTTGTCTGTAGAATTATCCAGGCAAGAATACTGGAGTGGGTTGCCATTCCCTTCTCCAGGGGATCTTCCTGACCCAGGGATTGAACCTGGGTCTCCTGCATTGCAGGTGGATTATTTACTGTCTGAGTCACCAGGGAAGTCCTCAAATGCTATGCTCTCTATGATATTTTCCCTAATCCCCTATTCCTAACTGGAAATTTCACCTTCCCTCTAGTATATATTTTTAAAATTTTAAGTCATATTATCCCTTTATACTAAAATTAGATGATAGATTGCAAGTTCCTTGCAGTCGGTAGCTTTGTGTTATCTCTCTCTATTCTGTCCTTAATCCTATTACACCCCAAACCCTGCCCATGGACTGACCATTTAATATAAGTGCTGTGTGTATAGTAATATTAGCTACTGTCGTTGATTCTTAACTATATACAAGGCAGTGTTCTAAGTTGTCTGCATAGATTGTCTCATTTAATGCTTATAACTGCTTCGTGAATTAGAGGACTATCATTGTCCCCATTTTATGGAAAGTAACTCAATAAGAATAGATAATAAATATCCATTGATGGAAAGAACCATTTCATGAACTCAAAAAATATTTCACAAACAGTTATGACACTGATTTCTTAAAGATCCTCCAGCCCTCATCTTGAAGGCACTGTTTCTAATTAGAGGGTAGTATTCATTATTGGGCAGGAAAACTATAGTCAGGCCACTAAAAAATGAAAGTCAGAAGCCAAGAAAGTTCATTTGGAAATAGAGTAAAAAAGCAGGTGGTGAGTAGAAACTAAAGTACCAAAATATATGTGAAGTTACAACAAATGGAGGCAAGCTCTTGAGACCTGCACACAAATCCCAAGCACAAGAGAATATCTTAGCAAAAGCCCAGTGTCAACATGGAGAACAGGAGAGGTCCCTGGGGCCCAATGGCTAGTTAGAGTCACTTCAGGAATAGTACTGACGAGGGCCACACATAAACCACAGTTTATGCTTCTGTAACTCTGATCAAATGATCTATGTGTCAGCCCTGGATGGTTAGCCTTCTCAATACACTCGGGCCAAAACCCCAGACAAGGGGTGGCTAGGTCATGCAAATTCCAGAGGAATTATCCTCTGGTAGGATGAGATGGCTGGATGGCATCACTGACTCGATGGACGCCAGTCTGAGTGAACTCCGGGAGTTGGTGATGGACAGGGAGGCCTGGCGTGCTGCGATTCATGGGGTCACAAAGAGTCGGGCATGACTGAGTCACTGAACAGAACTGAACTGAACTGAACTGAAGTCACCTTATCTGTATGAGCTCTCTTTCCTCACTGATAAATTGGTATTAATGCCCACATTGGCTATCACATGGTGATTATAATTGTTAGGCTGAAACGTCACCAATGTTGATTTTTTTACATATACAAAGCTATTTCATATGGCTCAACCAAACAGAATGCAAACTGTGAGGTCTTATTTATCTCTGTCTTTCCAGTATCAAGAACAGTTCCCGGAGCAGGGGAGGCATCCAAGAAATATTTTAACAGATATATTGAGGTATAATTGACATACAATAAACTGCCCATATTTCAATTATACAATCTGATGAGTTTTGATATGTATACATTTGCAAAACCATCATCACATTCAAGATATAATGAGCATATCTATCACTTCCCAAAAGAAATATTTGCTAGAGAAGTTGAGAGAAAAAACATGGCTGCCATACTGCTCTGGAGACTATAAAATGTGAACAGCAAGAGACTATTACTAATGCCCAGTGAGGAGACTCTTACTCCTCACCCTTGTACCTGGGGTATAGGGCCATGGGAAGCAGAGAAAACCAAAGAACCCTGGGCTGTGACGGGCTGGAGGGTCACAAAAACAACGGTGCTCCTGGTGGCAGAATCCACTGCCTATTTGGGGGAATTAATATACCGATGTGGTTCCAGGTCACATTTCCGGCTCTGGTACAAATTCTAATTTGCATGGTGGTTTTGTTTGCCTTTTTCAAAAAAGCCTTATTGATCTGGAAAGCATCTTAAAGTTGATTTGGTGGCTTTAAATCTCATTTTCTTATGAGATTTTCTCTTCACATTGTCGTTAGCAATAAACTTGGATAGAGATGGATGGTAAAGAGTGCTAAGGTGAAACTGAACTGTAATTTTGAGTGATAGCACAGCCAAGATGGGGTGCTTTACTCACATTTATGATAGTATGCAGTATTGGAAACTTCCACAGGGTAGTAGGGCCTGCCTAATTAGCTTGGGAATTGGAGGTTGTCCAGGCCTCATCTAAGTGGGGCAAGTCTAGTAGTTCACCTCTGCCTCCAGTGATATAGAAAATTGGGGACAGTCCCGATTTCACCCTCTGAAATCACCTTTTGCTTTGCTTTGCCCAGGACAACTGAATTGAAGGCATACATTTATCCAGCCACTCTACACGTGCATTTCATCCTGGCCCTGTCCAGACCAACCTGGCTTTCTGTGTAGGAGTCAAAACACCATGAGTCATAGGAAACTCAGGAATGTCTGTTTCTATTGCAAAAGCAAGAACAACATGGACTGCTTCAAACTCACCTGGGAAATGGATGCTCTCTGATGACAACACCCAGCAGAGGCCTACCTTGTCATATTTTCTTGTAGTATCTGGACATTGTGTAGAATGTTAGAGACAGACTGCATCTTTGGGATGACTCAACATTTTCAACCGTCTTTCTGTGACAGAATCTAGAACACAAAGAAAAATTTACATGGACACTCAATATACACAACCTATAAAAACAAAAATAGATTTGATTGAAACTAAGGGTCAAGGTATGTACCCTATCACTACCTTGAGGGTACCAGAAGCATTTTTATGAACCCTTAGGGTTCTGTTGAGTGATACTGGAAACTTCTAGTTTCTCTGAGCCTCATCTTCCTCCTTTGTGAATGGGAAGAATGTTAGTGTCTACTTCCTTGGGGAGTTGTGAGGACTAAATGAGATAATACCGTAAAGCATTTGCACAGTGTCAAATACATGGGCAACTCTTAATAAAAGGGAACTATTTTCTCTTCCCATTTCCCTGGGCCTATTCCTTTATGGATCAGAGAACCACATCCTATAGAGGGAAGTGATTGCCCTCAGTCAGAGAGCAAGTTAGTACTGATGCTAAAGCAGCTTTTTCAATTTCCACTCCAGTGTGCCTTTCAGTATACCACAGTTGTTATCCCTCCTTCTGCTGAAACTGCAATAGAATAAAAAAGATGCCTGGTCCTCAAAACCTCTGAGATGCTATCTGATTGAATCTTAAGAACGGAATAAAGAAGGCTGCCCTCTAAGCATCACATAAATAAGTAAAGAAGAAGTCTGGGTGTTTTTCAAGCACAGAGAATCCCAGTTCTGTTAGCTGTAAGTCTTCCTAAATCCCAGATTACTAAATTCATAGTCTAAATGACAGTGATAGTCTCCCAGAAAGCTAATGCACCTAGACAGGAAGCAATTTAACAGAGGTGTTGCTTATAAAGTCACAAAAAGCATTCTGTACCACCTCTGCATTGTAGCAAAACCATTAATCAAGGCATTGATGTCAGGTAACTTCCAAAATGGCAGAAACCTGCATATGTGATCTGACTGCACAGGTCTCTGATCATGGCTTTGGATGTATTTCTAAACTGATTAATCCTGGCCCATTAACATTTGATGATTTCAGATAGACAAGAATGAGAGGAACCCAAAATGCACCTTATTTTAATGTCATGTATATTTTTTTAAATCACTTTAAGATATTTAAAGTAGCCCAGGAAGTTGTTCTGCCATCCGGTGCTCTCAGTCTTTTTTTTTTTTTTCCAAGAGAGAATAATTAATATGTCATCATTATTCAACATGTGGCATGTTTCTACTCTCCCCACACCAAAGTGGAATGTTGTTTAGAATCAAATAAGATTTTAATATTCACACTTGGGCTGATATTTGTACTGTGGAGCTAGGCAGCTCGAAGGGAGGCTTTGGCTTTCCTTTGAGCCAAGCTTCCCTGCTACTGCGTGATAAAGCCATCTTGTCCATAAATGGAGAGATTTTGCGTATTGGGTTGGGAATTCCTCAGGCATGCCAGTAAATTGCACCAGTCCTGCCAATAAGCACAGATAATCTATCTCATCATTTCCCATGAGGCCATGGCCAAATGTTTTCCATGTTTGTACAAAATATATGTTGACCCTGATGGATGACAGATGACGTTCCTTTTTCATTTACAAACATAGAAACCCATGAAATCAGGTGGAATTGCAGGTAGAACTCAGATGATAGATGTGACTGTATATGCAAAGAATTGGCTTTGTGGGTAGGATTCAGAAACTAGAAGCTATCAGTTATGTTGCTAGAATAATGAATCTGAGATTTCTGGGGTACACAGATTTACCGCAGTGAATTATAATAGGAGGTGAAGGTCACTGTAACTTTGTTGATATCAGCTGTCTTGTATGTTGTTATAAGGAACTCCTGATTCTCACCTCTAATTAAACAATTACAAAAATTATACTGAAATTTTCTGTATAATCAATTGACAAGAAAATTACTTCTTGTATTTATAAAGGCTCAGAATCAGATGTGACTTTTCATAATTGAACAAAAATGGGTAAAAATAACTTGCTAGAATGAAGCATAATTTGGAAATTTCCTAAAATGTAGAACATTAGACCTGAGAGGGACTTTCAAGGTAAAACAGTATGTTTCAATTTGAAGTCCTGGGGTTTCTGTAGGTTTCCTAAGCCAATAATGGGATATCTGGATTTATTTTCCATTGGAAGCTCTAGCTTCTCAAAATAAAGCTGCACAAGCTAACTATAACCTCAAGTGTCATTGTGTTAGGCTGGAATTTTATGCACTTAATGTGGTTTAATGTGTGGTTACTTCACATTCATCAGAAGCTCTTATTGAAAGGTCCTTGTATATCTAACCACTTAAATATAAGAAAATAAATTATTACTTAATAAAAAGCAGTTTGTATAGTAGGTTTAATATTTCAAAGCATGGAGTCCATGGAATTACTGGGGGTGGGGAAAGGAATGTTTTAGAGATTCTGGCTCTGAGAAGGTTGTAACTCACTGAACTTGTCAAAATATCTAGTTTAAAAAATGATTAAACTGAGGCACAATACATTCCTGTCCCTTATTGGTCATCCTGGATCACTTGAAAGTACAGAGTAATAGCTTATGTATCAATCAATAATGCCTATCTCAGCACCTCCACTAATACATTTCTTTTCTCTGTACATCAGCCTTTTATTTAACCACTCACTCTACTGAGAAGTTTCACATTTATGAGTCATGTCAGTCTTTAGTCATTAGTCTTAAATTCCCCAGTCCAATTTTACTCACTTTTCTTTGACTGTTATCTACATAGTTGAGTGGGCCTACCATCTTAACAGAATTGATTAGTCCATTCAGTTGAAATATCAGAAGGTGTTTCACTCATCCCAGTGGAATCACACTAGATATGGCCAAGTATATAAATAGATCAGAAATCTACGCTGTACTGATAAAGTCTCAGCAACTCCAGGGCTGAAATCTGTAGGTCAGGAATATGGTATTTTACAACTAAGGCAGAAGAAAGGAAGAACATAAGCTCCTTAGAAGCCTCCTTCTGTTGCTAGCCAGCAACATCTCTACTTTCCCACTCTGTGTGAGGCCAAATTCTCCAATAAACAGAGCTTGAGGTGAAAATTAATGTGCAGGTGTTTTCTTGAGTAGTACAGCACTGTAAAGGAGTTGAGGAAGTAGGATTTGGCAGAGTCTACTGAGATGCAGTTGCAACAGAGTCCTCGGCTGATCTTGTGGGGAGTTCCAGAGCTGGGATGGGTCTTTTGAGTTGTCCTGAACCAACATAAGGGGTCTTGGATTTGTATATACACATCACCAGATACTGGACGTGGGCTGTCTCTGGGGAGTAAGAATCACCTTGGGTGAGGCAATTCTCTTTGGATGATGGTGATTCTCAGAGAGAAATTCAGCTGGGAGAAGGCAACACACTGTAGTTAGGATGTCTCATTCTTGATGTGGGAATCTGAGGGCACATAAAACATCTATTATACCTTCCTCTCCTTAACCTCCCTGTGTACCACTTCTGTAGACAATGTCCTCTATGCATCATTATCATAGAAAGAGGAACTCAGAAAGTAGACCCAAATCTTTTCCTTTCCCCACAAATCATCCTTATAACTGGTAGAGCATTTTTGATAGCTAGCTAGCTAGGGTTAATGTGAAATTTATAGTTAATGGGCAGAGAAAAACAAATAGTTCCTGTGCATGTTTGAAGTTTCTTTCATTATTTAAGGAGCTTTCTTTTGCTATTCAGTTATATAAAGATTAGAAGACAAAGTGGAGTCAACAAAAGAAATGAATCATTTGAATAGCATGATTGTCATTCTGCAGTGATCTGAAAAGTCCAATATCACCGTTTAAATCAGATTCCCTTTTGTCCAGAGAAAGAGACTTGACCTTTTCCAGTGGCCACCTAAGTAGAAGGTCAGACAGTCTAAGAGGATGCCTCAACCTTCTCTTGATTTTCTTTTATTCTTTTAGCCTTCCTTTGTTCTCATGTATTCTACATTTTAACTCTTTTTTTTTTTTGCACTGAAAATCTGTTTATCCAGCCATGTCTACAGGAAGATAAAGTATCTGAAAACAAAAATTCCATTAGTTAGTTGAAATGGTGTGCATTCCCTTTACCTTTGCAAATGTTGGCTAGATTCAAATAGTCATGTGTGTAGAGGCACAGCCATTAAAGTCATGGGGAAATTTTAACATGTATTTTACAAATGTCTTTACATAAGGTACTGCTTCTTAAGCTACAAGTTGTAGCTTATCAAGTGAAAGAAGCAAACTTGGATTGTAATATTCTCCACCTATCTTTCTGTAGTTGAGTACATGGCATCAAAGATCACTGGACCAAGCAGCCTGCCTGGTTCACAATCACTTCAGTTCAGTTCAGTCACTCAGTCGTGTCCAACTCTTTGCAACCTCATGGACTGCAGCACGCCAGGGTTCCCTGTCCATCACCAACCCCCGGAGCTTGCTCAAACTCATGTCTGTTGAGTCGGTGATGCCATCCAGCCATCTCATCCTCTGTTGTCCCGTTATCCTCCTGCTTTCGATCTTTCCCAGCATCGGGGTCTTTTCCAATGAGTCAGTTCTTCACATCAGGTGGCCAAAGTATTGGAGCTTCAGCTTCAATATCAGTCCTTTCAGTGAATATTCAGGACTGATTTCCTTTAGGATGAACTGATTGGATCGCCTTGCAGTCCATGGGACTCTCAAGAGTCTTCTCCAAAAGCATCAATTCTTTGGTGCTCAGCTCTCTTTATAGTCCAACTCTCACATCCATACATGACTACTTGAAAAACCATAGTTTGACTAGATGGACCTTTGTTGGCAAAGTAATGTCTCTGCTTTTTAATATGCTGTCCAGGTTGGTCATAGCTTTTTTTCCAAGGAGCAAGCGTCTTTTAATTTCATGGCTGCAGTCACCATCTGCAATGATTTTGGAGCACTCCCCCCCAAAAAAATAAAGTCTCTCACTGTTTCACGATAGGTTAGGAATTGTTCACTAGAACGTCATGGTCCCTTATAAATTCAAATGGTATGTTAACCATTTGGGAAAGAATGAAGGCAAGAAAGCTGCTCTTTTAAGGATTAATATCTTCTTAATTTGATTTATATTAAGAGTCTTTACAGAAGAAAAAGCACATGATTTAGAACTTCAGATTCCTGGGTTCTAATTCTAGCAGGAACACATAACTAGCAGTTACACATGGCTTTTACTGAAGCATTTTGTGAATCCTAAGCTTATGCCATTGAGCCAGAATCTCTTTACTAAAGAGAGATGACTTCTTTTGTTGTATGGGAAAGAAGAGATTACTAGAATAGATTCTCCTTTCTTCTTGTGAAATAAATCAATAACTGTATTCTCAAAACATCAAAGACTTTTGCAAATAAATGATCTGGTGACGCACTCAAAAATCTTCTGGCTGTGGGAACGTTGACACATCTTTAGGATCTGACTACATCAAAGAGTTGTCTTCAATACCTGTCAACACATCATGTTTCTGCATCTTAGTTTTCATATATTGCAAGAAAACTATCAACATTTATTTTGCTACATAGTACATTTTGGGGAGGAATGAAAAGTAATGCAAGTAAAACTGCATTGTTGGAGGACACAGTAACTTCCTTCTTTGGCTTAGCTGACAAACCCATTCCTTGAAATTCTCCCCACCTTTATACTCCAGGATACTGTAGGTTAATTTCTCACTTGTTTCATTTGATGGTTTCTCTTTTTCACTCTCTAGTAATCCATGAATCTTCTAGAAGTAATCCATTGAATCTTAATATTCAATCATCAGCCTCTGCATGTTTCTAGCAATAGTTACTTCTTTCAGGGAGGTGGTCAAGCGAAGATTATTGTCACAAATCCAACTCTGACCTTTCCCTGACAGTCCTGTATTTTTGTATTTTGTATTTTTTCACTGACTGAAACCTCCCACCCTGGCTAGGCACCATAGTAACTATTTGCATGAATTGTTTTACAACAGGAGGTCCTGGTAAAGAATGCAGAACTAATAAGCCACCACCAACTGCAAGAGTGGGTTTCAGCTACAACATCAGTCCTACCAATGAACACCCAGGACTGGTCTTCTTTAGGATGGACTGGTTGGATCTCCTTGCAGTCCAAGGGACTCTCAAGAGTCTTCTCCAACACCACAGTTCAAAAGCATCAATTCTTCAGTGCTCAGCTTTCTTTATAGTCCAACTCTCACATTCATACATGACCACTGGAAAAAACATAGCCTTGACTAGACAGACCTTTGTTGGCAAAGTAATGTCTCTGTTTTTCAGTATGCTGTCTAGGTTGGTCATAACTTTCCTTCCAAGGAGTAAGTGTCTTTTAATTTCATGGCTGCAATCACCATCTGCAGTGATTTTGGAGCCACTCTTTCCACTGTTTCCCCATCTATTTCCCATGAAGTGATGGGACTGGATGCCATGATCTTAGTTTTCTGAATGTTGAGCTTTAAGCCAACTTTTTCACTCTCCTCTTTCACTTTCATCAAGAGGCTCTTTAGTTCCTCTTCACTTTCTGCCATAAGGGTAGTGTCATCTGCATATCTGAGGTTATTGATATTTCTCCCGCCAATCTTGATTCCAGCTTGTGCTTCTTCCAGCCCAGAGTTTCTCATGATGTACTCTGCATAGAAGTTAAATAAGCAGGGTGACAATATACAGCCTTGATGTTCTCCTTTTCCTATTTGGAACCAGTCTGTTGTTCCATGTCCAGTTCTAACTATTGCTTCCTGACCTGCATACAGGCTTCTCAAGAGGCAGGTCAGGTGGTCTGGTATGACCATCTCTTTCAGAATTTTCCACAGTTTCTTGTGATCCACACAGTCAAAGGCTTTGGCATAGTCAATAAAGCAGAAATAGATGTTTTTTCTGGGACTCTCTTTCGTTTTCGATGATCCATCAGATGTTGGCAATTTGATCTCTGGTTCCTCTGCCTTTTCTAAAACTAGCTTGAACATCTGGAAGTTCATGGTTCATGTATTGCTGAAGCCTGGCTTGGAGAATTTTAAGCATTACTTTACTAGCGTGTGAGATGAGTGCAATTGTGTGGTAGTTTGAGCATTCTTTGGCATTGCCTTTCTTTGGAATTGGAATGAAAACTGACCTTTTCCAGTCCTGTGGCCACTGCTGAGTTTTCCAAATTTGCTGGCATATTGAATGCAGCACTTTCATACCATCATCTTTCAGGATTTGAAATATTTCAGGATTTGTATAGTGTATTATACACTAAATCATAAGTTTTCTGGAGTCAGATACCTTTTCTGTTTTATTTAGTATTATAATCCTACCATCTGACCCAGTATCTGATTGTTGTTGTTGTTCAATTGCTCAGTCGTGTCTGATTCTTTGTGACCCCATGGACTGCAACATGCCAGGCTCCCTGTCCTTCACCATCTCCTGGAGTTTGCTCAGACTCACTTGCATTGATTCAGTGATGCCATCCAACCATGTCATTCTTTGTCACCCCCTCCTCCTTCTGCAGCTAGGCTTGGCCAATAGGTTGGTACTTCATAGAGCCTTGTATTCCCTCATATCTTGTTGGAACATGAATTAAATAATGACTAAGAGAAAGTGTCAGCTATTGAATCACCAAAAGGTACAATTATCACCAAACCTGGAGGTTTTGGGAGAAATATCCAATTGCACCTGATTCTATTCTACCTGCTCTCTTTTTTTCCTACAAAGGTAACAATAAATTTGCTGTCCTTCCTGGAACTGACTTATCTTGCCAGAGCATTGACATCTTGGATGCAGAAAGCATGACTATGAAACATTTTGGAAAAGTGAAGATTAATAACCAACATATTTTCAACTTCTGGCATTTAGGGGGGGTTAATGAAATCAGAAATTACTAGGAAAAGAAGTCAAGAACAAATCTCATGCTAAAATTTGTTAGGGAGTTTTTATATCAAGGAATAAGTGTGTCATGCAGCAGATGAGCCTCTAGGATGAATTTGATTAATCCTCTACAACAGCAAAGTTGTATAATCAGATAGTGTTGCTTAAGGCCTTCTCTTGCTTTGGAGTTGAATAAATTGTGTAACCTCTAGTTGATTTCTATTTTGCCACATATCAAAGATGCAAAGAGAAGATTTTCAATTGAGTTTCAGGGTAAAAACTGAGGATGAATGTACTTTATTGGATTCAGCTCCCTGGTGACAGGAATATGCCAGAATCAGTGACACTTCAAGTATGGTGGCCACGAAAAATGAGAGGCAAGGAGCACTGTCAAATTATAAGGACTTTGGTTCTAATTTTCATTCAACCACTAACTTGTTGTGTGACCTTGGGCAAGCTGTTTCCTCCCTTTGGGCCTCAGTTTCTGCTTCTGTGCTATGATAGAGAGTAGACATCCTCCTTGATGATCCCTGGGTTCTTTCTACCTCATGAAGCCTGATAACTCAATTAGCTAGGTATCTTAGACAATAGGGTTTACTGCCCAGGTTAATCACATGGTCCTCTCAATTCTGCATTTAACTTTGTGTTTGGCTACCTCACACCAAATATCTGATGGATGGTTTTGTCCTCCCAACTTTCATTCATATGGTTAAGTGCCAAGTGCTGGATTTGTGGATCTAAGCCACGTTGGCTACTGTCAGTTGAATGAAGGGCTAACTTCTTATGAAACATTTCCTAGAGCAATTTGTACCATTTATTTATTTGGGAATCTAACCTACACTTGATATTTGGCAACAAACTGGTACTTTTATACTTATATTCTGTCATCCTTTAAGCTATGGCATAACTAAACTGACTTTTATTAACTATAACAGTATCATCTTGACTGGGACTGTATTAGACACCCAAGAGAATAGATTTTTAAAAGGTCTTTTTTTTTTTCTATGAAAATTCTTTTATTAATTGTTTTTCTTCAACCAACATGGCTTAAGTTGGGTATGAGTTAGGCCCTCTCTGGGGAGTAGTTACTGAAACAGAGTTTGAAAACGCAAAGGTTTATTGGAGGTAATGTCTGTAAAAGGAAAAGGAAGGGGTTAAGCAGAAGTCGGTAAGGAAATATTTCAGACTGTGATGCTGATGTGATCCTTGTGAAAGAACAAGGGACAGGAAGTAGGATTAGACAGAGAAAGCCTCAAACTGAGGGTCAGATCTCAGAAAGCCTCATCCAACCCAGTGGAGATCTTGTAAGCAAAAACTCCCCATTACAGGAACCTCACAATGGGGAAAGATGTCCAAGCCCTAACCCTACACTCAGTCATTGAGAGAGGGATGCCCATGAAAAGCACAGCTGAGGTAGAACCCAAATGCAATAATAGGTGGAGGCTGTCAGATAAATGCATTCCTTACAGCTGAATGATGAGTTCTTTCTTGAAGAGAGATCCAGGAAGCATATCTCCATAACTTCCAGAAATGCCATTTTCTTTATATCTCACTTTGAGCCTCCAGTAACCTGCTCTTGCTTACAAAGTCTAAACTCCTACCTAATTTCACAAAGAATATAATAATTAGGGATACATTTTACAAAAGAATTGCAAAGCATATTCTGAAAACTACAACACATCATTGAAAGAAATTAGAGAAAACTTAAATAAGTGAAAACCTATCCCATGTAAATAGATTAGGAAACTTAGGATTGTTAAGTTTGCAATTCTCTGCAAATTGATCTATAGATTCAGTGCAATATCTGTCAAAATTCCAAGTGTCTTTTTTTTTTTTTTGCAGAAATAGACAAGCTGATCCTAAAATTCCTATGAAAATACAAGGAGTGCTGATAAAACAATCTTGAAAAATAAGAATAAAGTTGAAGGATTCATACATGCTGATTTCAAAATTACTACAAGGCTACAATAATTAAAACAGTCTGATACTGACTTAAGAATAGACATATACATTAACTGAATAAAACCTAGAGTCCAGAAATAAATCCGTTTGTCTGTGGTCAATTGATAAGGACACCAAGGCTATATAATGGTGGAAAAAATAATCGTTTCAACAATGATGCTGGGACAACTGGATATCCATATGCAAAAGACCCCTACCTTATACCATATACAAAATTAACTCAAAATGGATCAAAGACCTAAATATTAAGAGCTGAAATTATAAAACTCTTAGAAGGAAATGTATGGGTTAATCTCTTGATCTCAAATTCAGGAACAATCTCTTAGATATGACACTAGAATCACAACTGACAAAAGAAAAATAGGTAAATTGGACTTTGTCAAAAGTTTTCCTCTAAAGTGCTTCAAAGGATCCTGTCAGGAAAGTTAAAAGTCAACCCACAGAGTGGGAGAAAATATTTGCCATGTATCTGAAAAAGACCTAGTATTCAGAATACATAAAGAACTCTTATGACTCAACAACAAAATGACAAACAACCTGATTAAAGTATGCAGAATATTTGAATATATTTTTCAAAAGAAGATATACAAATGGCCAATAAACACATGAAGAGGTGATCAACATTATTAGTCATCAGGTAAATGCATATCAAAACTACAAGGAGATACCATTTCACATCCATTAGGATGGTTATAAAAATATTTTTTAATGGAAAATAACAAGTGTTAGTGAGGATGTGAAGAAATTAAAACCCTCATATATTTCTGGTAGGAATGCTAAATGGTGGAGCCACTTTTTGAAACAGTTTGGCAGTTCCTCAAAAGTCCAACATATAGTTACCATATGACTCAGGAATCCCAGTATCACATCTAAGAGAGCTACAGATGTGTATTCACACAAGAATTTCTATGTGAGTGTTTACAACAATCTTATTTTTAACAGCACCTGAATGGAAACAACCGAAATGTTTATCAGATGATAGATACATAAAATGTGCTATATCCATACGGTGGAATATTATTTGATCATAAAAAGAAATGTTTTAATAGATAGTTCAACATGGAAAAACCTTGAAAACATTTCACTAAGTGAGGAAGACAGATATATTGTGTGATTCCATTGTACAGAATGTTCAGAATAGGGATGGTGTGAGAGGGGAATTGAAAATAACTTCTCTGGGTACTGGGGTGATGAAAATATTCTAAAATTCAGGAATATACTAGTGAACATACAAATCAGTCATGTACTAAAACCCACTTAACTGTACACTTTTAAAGGTAGACTTTATGGTATGTGAATATTACCTCAGTAATACAATTAAAGACAAACATACAAACAACAAAAAACAAGTACACAGAAGGGGAGCTGCCATAAGGATAAACTAAGAATTTAACAACAGATAATTTGTCCCAGACAAGTTATATCCAATAGAGAATACAGAACAATACGTGCTACATAATGTCATGAAGTCTGAGTAAAATGCCGAATCAAAACAATAGACTTCACTCCTTGGTTCAAAAAAAACTTTTTGAGTACTTATTCTGCTCCAAATCTATTTTAGGGTCTGAAATTATTAGGCATTAGAGCAAAACAAAATAGTATATGCTCAAAAGCCCAGAAGTGTGAGAAAGAAAGAATAGTATATTCACTGAACTGCAGGAGGTTCAAGATGACAGAGTAGAGGGTGCATATGAAGAACTGGGGAGAGATGGGACTGGTGAGGTTGTGGTGCCTGCTCACGCAGAACCTTTGTACTAAGTTAAAAAGTGTGAGCCAAAACTTGCTTTGTGAGACACGATTCACTGAAGGACTGCCCAGTGTAAAAGTCCGAAAGACTTTAAAATTTGTTGTTAGAGTTTGTCCCCCTCAGGAGCATAATGTTTGCAAACGTCTGTCTATTCTCTCTAGTTTCTTTTTCCTCTGGGCACTAGACAGCTGAATTCTTCAGACACAGTGACTCCATTTAACATGGGGGCAAAAGCAACATGTCCATTTGTGGAGCCTCAGAGTAACAGTAAAGACACTGAACCTGGAATGCTTAAACACAACCACAGCTCTTGACCTCTGCTTGAAGGATCTCTTCTGATGCCAGGAAGAGAACAGATGTGTCTTAGTTTTTATGTCTCTTCATGCACCCAGAATACTGCTGCTTTCCTGTTAGGCATTTCCTGGATGCCTGCTGTGGTCTCCTATCCTCTCTTCTCATTTATTCAAGAGATTGGGGCTTCAACTATTCTGGCACTTAGGGTTTTGAAATAAGGTTTTGTGTCATTTCATTCCAGATTAGAGACAGTAACAGAAAACTGAGGAGGAAGCTGGATAAGATGGAATCAGTCTTCTGGAAAAAAAACAGCACTAGGCATCCTGTGAGAATACTACCTTGTCACTGGAGGACAAATGTGAAAACAATTAGGACGATCAAAATAGAACATCATAGGTTGAGTGAACAGCGTAGCCTCCAAAGTGTTAAAATTGATAATTTTTTAAAAAAAGCACGGTGATAATTTGATGCTTAAGATACTCTGTACATGTTTTCCTACTTAAGAGGCACAGCTGAAACCTCTGATTTCAGCTTCTCTGCTTGCTACCTGTTTGACCAGTAATTGGGACTGACTGACCACTGTTGCCTTCTTTCTCAACTTGGAACATTTTTCCATTAACTTCCAGGAAGAGCCCACTCTCCTGGATTTCCTGTTACTCACTGGGCACTTCCTTTTAGTTTCCTTTTCTGCTTCCCTTCTCTGTTCATCATCTAAATACCAAGGACCTCAGGCCTTGGCACTAGTGCTCTTCTTTGCTGACACACTCTCCCTAGGTGAGCTCATCAATGATATGGCTTTGATATTGTCTAATGACTCGCATAGGTTCTATCTTTAAACTTGACCTGTGTTCCTGGTTCTAGTCCTGTATATCCAATTGCCTTGATGGGCAGCTAAAACTTTATGTCTAGGAAAAAACTTCTGATTTCTATCCTACTCTCAATCCTGCTTCTCTCTTAATCTCTCCCAGTCAGTGTATAACATTACCATCTACCCAGCAGTTCAAGCTAAAAACGCTGGATTCCCTCTTTTTCCCTTTCTTATTCATCAGCAATTCCTATTGATTCTATCTCCAAATTACATGCTGAATTCATCCACCGATGCCCTTCTCCACTGTTACTCCCTAATCAAAATTGTCATCCTTTCTCATCTGGACTAATTAGTAACTAGCCTTCGACACCTGCTCTTCTTCCATGTAATCCACTTTTCACACAGCAGCTGGGGTTTATTTATTTATTTTTTTAAGGTACATCAGATTATGTTACTCACCTGCTTAAAATTCTCCAATAGTATTGTCCCATATTTAGAATCAAATCCAAACTTCTTACTATGCCCTACGAGGCCCTCTGATCTGACCACTGTTTACCTCTCTGATTTAAGCTGTTGTCAGTCTTTCCTTGCTCATTGTACAACAGCCATACAGGGCATTTTGTTCCTAGAAAACACCAACTCATCCCTGATTTAGGACTTTTGAGTTTGCCATTCCATTTGCCTGGAAGACCTTTCCTCTTTCATGGGTCTCTTTCTGTAAGTAAAGTTCTATTGGAACACAGCCATGCCTATTTGCTTACTACTGATTATGCCTGTTTTGGGGCTTCCCTAGTGACTCAGATGGTAAAGAATCCACCTGCAATGTGGAAGACCTCGGTTCGATCCCTGGGTTGGGAAGATTTCCTGAAGGAGGGCATGGCAACCCATTCCAGTATTCTTGCCTGGAGAACCCCTGGACAGAGGAACCTGGTGGGCATAGCCCTGGGGTCGCAAAGAGTCGGACATGACTGACCAACTAAGAACAGCACACAGCATGCCTGCTTTGGTGCCACAATGACAGAGTTGAGTTGTTGAAACAGGTGTCATGTGACCCACAAGCTCTTTAAGCAAAAGTTTGCCAAACCCAGCAGAATCTTTGCATGACTGTCTCCTTTTGGTGCTAATGTCACCCCCTCAGAGAGACATGTCCCCTCTCCTACCCCAGTCACTCTTTCACATTACCCTCTTAATTTCGTCACAGGACTGCTTTGAAATCATCTTACTTGTTTGATTGCTTATTACCTATTGACCCGACTAGAGTGTGTTTCTCTGTCACATTCCCTGGAAGGTCCCTAAGTCCTAGCATTGTATCTGGAACACCATTGGTCCTCAGTATAAATATGTTGGATAAATAAATGCATAAAAGTATGTGAGTCCTCAAGTTTACACAACAATGGTTTAAATTAGGAATCCATGTACCTAGAGCCATAGAATGTATTTAGATCTAGCTTATGAGTAAATGTATGCTCAGGAAAAAATACTTCTTAAAATAAAGGTATGTGAACATTAAAACATGGATGAAGAATCACTGTGTGGTAAAACCAATTTCAAATTAATTCATAATTAATTAATTGCATTTCATAAGAGCGAATATTTTAAGATATTTTTTTCTGAGCAATGGTAAAAAGAATCAAGTAGAAAGTTTCCAAAATTACTTAGCTATTCCTCCCATATGTCTGGAAAAAGATGTTAATATTACCTTGTTGAATACATTTTAATCAGCAGATGGAAGGAAGTGGGAGGGGTAAATGTGGGTGTTGAAAAATGACCCTTTTAATAGATTCCCAAACTAGGCTTCATTTATGTCATCTCTGCACTTTTTTGGCAATTACTTTTGCTGCTTTCTTTCAAGAGATGTACGTTCTTGACCATGCTCCCACATCCCTCCCCAAAGCTCCCATCTTCCTGTACATTGCTACAGCTTCACACCTTGTCTTTGAGCTCCCTCTGCTGGAAACAAGAAGGCTGCAGAGTTGGTTTCTTCTAAAGTAGATAACCTAAAGTACACAGGATGAAAATAACCATTTCAAAAGAGCAACATTTTCTCCTCTTCAGTTAGGTAAAATTAAATGGTGTCTTATTTCATACATTTCTATGAAATCAGCAATTGCGGCATTTATAAGGCACAGCCTTAATTACTAATTCAATCTAAATCCATGTCAACAAAGCTTCTTCTATGTACTCCTAGAACAATGTGGTTATCTTTATTCTTTATTCCAAAACATTGGATCTGTGCAAAAGCCCATGTAGCCTATGGAGATGCTCTTGACTTCTAGTTTGGACTTAATGAGATGTTTATACATGTGTTTTCAAAGCAACAAAATGATGTGCGGTCCATATGTCAGTGCCTCTACCCCTTTCACTTGTTTTTCTCTTAGACTCCTTTAAAAGTGAGCTTGAGGGTATTAATAATTAACCTTTTTCAAGATGACTAACGACATGACTATTTCTAATAAATGGATGTTCACTAGCTGACATTGATCAAGGATTGACTTTCCATATAAAGTTTAATAGCACTGCTTTGAGAGTTACAAGTTCCCCCACATAAAACTTTCACATAGACTGTTATTTGTCTTAAACAAAAAATAGACTCCTATTTGTCTTAAACTGCAACTGAACTAGCTGTACGACCTTGAGAAAGGAGATTAACTTTTGTGGAGTTGTTTCATTAAGTACAAAATGAAGAAATTATCTGAGGCTATCTCTAATGATTTGATGATTTGGTGTTAATTGATATATTCTCTGCAAAATGGCTTTCCCAATGAAAGTGGTCTAGTAAAGAGTCATCTGAACTTTGCAACTTCTTTACTTTACATTTTACAACTTGGATGTTTTATGTTTTGGCATTTGAGACAAATACTTAAACAATGACTTTTATAGAAAACTGTGTACCATAAGCAGTATGTGCTTGTGCTCAGTGACTTCAGTTGTATCTGACTCTTTACAACCCCATGAACTGTAGCCCTCCAGGCTCCTCTGTCCATGGGATTCTCCACGCAAGAATACTGGAGTGGATTGTCACTTCCTACTCCATAAGCAGTATGCACTCTACTCATTTGATTGGTTTATGTAAAGTCTCCAAGAGGCTGAAAATAGTTAAGATGTTGTAGAAGCAAAGTGTACATGAAAGAGTTAAAGGGACAAAATAGGAAAAGATCTGAAAAGGAATCTTTTCTTATAGGAATTCATCTGTGAGTGGAAGCAGCTGGCTACTGGAAACCTTCCCCGAAGTTGCCCATTCAGCAGGATGACATATTACTAATAAGATTACAATGTCTTCCTAGGAATCAGCCAACCTTAAATGCAATCAGTGTAAAATAAGTTATCAACTTGGAAGTGATAACAGGTTCTACAAATCTATTAGAACTGGAAGGATGATGTAATGACAAGTACCAATTGTAGAGCAATCATGTCTGAGGCCAGACAAAGGATAATTGGAGGGGGCCCTTGTCACTGTCACCAGCTATGTCCAGCGAGATAGTGCCTTCACCTCTAAACCCCTGGTTTGGGGGCACTTGGAGTAGAGGGAGCACTCATTCATCATCTGAGCTTATTGTGACCTTTCTATATCCTCTCACAACCGGGATACTATCCACATGAAGCTTCCTTTAGATCTTGTGATCTCCCTTCTGGAAGGGGATTAGACTTATCTGGCCAACGGGGACATTTCAAATTCTTGAGAGTGTTAATAGCCTCAGTAGGGAGGCCAGAGGTCCCCAAGTGGCAGGAGGAAATAAAACTGCAAGTGGCTGACTTTTTTCTTTTCTCTTCTAATCCTGTGTTGTCATGGTGACACCTGGTTCCACTGAACTTAAACTTTATCTCAAACCTTGAGCTAACCAATGTGTTTTTCTCATGGAAATGTCTTCCTTAAGCTATGTTAATGAACTATGTATTTGCTTGGAAATCTGCCTTTCTTCAAGTTTCCTGTCAATTGTTTTATTGCAGGGGGTGACTCACCTTGTACCAATGCTGTCTCAAAATGCATGCTTTTAGAGAGGGGCCTGGTACAACTCTCAGTTCTGAGGTGTTTCTTTTCTCTAATTAGCAGCTTGCTAATAGGTATATAACTCCTAGCTAAAAACTAGCAAGGGGACACTCTTTCTGTCCCCTTCTGATGTCTATGTCAGAAGCTTTCTCTATCTCTTTTATACTTTAATAAAACTATATTACACAAGAAGCTCTGAGCAATCAAGTGTCGTCACTGGCCCCAGATCGAATTCCTCTCCTCCAGAGACAAGAATCCCGGTGTCGTTTACTGCCTGTAGCTGCAAACTTCCTTTCTCTGTAACTTTTACTTATTATTCTAAATTAATAGATTTCAGGTGTGATTTATCAACAAGGCTGATGAGAATTTAAGTAACATGAGCTAGACAATTCCTTCATGAAAGTATCATCACCGTCATTCCAGAAAAATAAGGCTCAAAGATGAAACATCAGACCCTGATGACCTTTCACAAAAAGGATAGCATCCCTTAGTGTCCACCCAATTCCCAATTTCCAACTTCTTCAGAGACTCCTATATCATCAGTATTGAGTGTGTAAGACCACAACCTGGATTTGTAATTAACAAGAAATGGTCCATCTCTTATATCTCAAATGTTAATACCAGTCATAATTCTTTTACTCCCTACTGCTCTTCACTTTTACTGAAAGACTCTGTTCCCTTGATTCCTTTATTTGCTTCCAGTTTAATCACCCCTCGGAGTCTCACTTTCCTCCCAATGCTGCCTGGATGCCATGGTCAATACCTTGAATTTCTATTTCATCAGCCCTCTCAACCCCCTTCTCACCCCTGTTTTAGTTTCCTTTTTGTATTTACTTAATATTTAAAGAAGGCTTTTAAGTGTCAGGCAATTTACATTGATTCTTCTATCTAATTTTACCAACCATATGAGGTAGTTACTTTTATTGTGTCCATTTTAAAGATGAGGAACTTAAATTTGAAAGGATGAGTAGGTTGCCCAAGCCCACACAGTTAGTAAGTAGCAGAGCCAGGATACAAAGCCATGTCTGTGACTAAAACGTTTACTCCTGATCACAAGGTAGTACTGTACTCCCCCTTGCTGTTGTACCTGCCTGATAAATTCTTGCACACCATCTTCCTTTCTTGTTTTTATAACCAGCAGGCTGGTAAAGAGAATCTCAGATAATTGTGCACATGAATGCTTCTACAAATCCCTGATTTTTTACTTCAGTTGAATCCTTCATAGCATGTATCAGTCCCTTTGCCTATTATTAGTTTGTTCCTATATCTCACAATAACTGCTCCAATTTGTTGCCTCTCTACTCAAGTTTTCTGCCCAATTCCCAGATCCCTCACACTCAAAGACTTCTATGTCATCAATATTGAGTCCTCTGGGGTGAAATCCTTCATATCCCCATTATCCACACACACATTTTTCTCTGTACCCATCCATTCTTCTTCCGTACTCTATGAACAGAAGTGTGTCTCTGCTATTGAAGGTCTGCGTCTTATGCTGCCTGTTGTTTCTTCCTAAGACTTGCTCCTTCATATGTTTTCTCTTAGTACTTGATTTTTCATTTCTTTCTCACTATTATCCACTCATCCTCAGCATATAAATATGTTTAAGTGCCTTCTAACCCTAAAGAAAAGTCACTCAATTTGACTGTAGCCAGTCCCACAGCTCCAAGTTACTGGTTCCCTTCTCAGCAAAGCTTTTTTAAAGAATAACCTATTTTGGACACTTATGTCTATATCTCTCATTCCTTCCTGAAATTAAGCCTCCAACACTCCATTTGATCTTTTTCCATTTGCCTTCACAATATCATACATATGGAGACTATATTTTGCCTGCCTAAAGCTGGTCATTTGGTCAGTATCTCTTTTAAAAACTATTTCTCTATACTCATACACTGTTGTTGGGATGTAAATTGGTGCAGCCACTGTGGAAAATAGTATGGAAGTTTCTCAAAGCACTAAAAATAGAGTTTCATATGACCCAGCAATTCTACTCCTGGGAATATATATATATATAAAATGAAAAAAGCAAGAACATTAATTCAAAAAGATACATGCACCCAAAATTCATAGCAGCATTATTTTATTTATTTAAATTAAAAATATTTTTCTTTCCCATTAGAATTTATCCCAGGATATTGAATATAGTTTACTGTGCTGTACAGTAGGTCCTTGTTTATCCGTTTTATACATAATACTGTAACATGTTATGGAAAAATCTCAATGAACTTTTTGCCCAACCCAATAGATTGCATCTGCTAATTCCAAACTCTCAATCCATTCCTCCCCTATACCCCTTGGCAATCACAAATCTGTTCTCTATGTCTGTGAGTTTGTTTCTGCTTTGTAAATAAATTTATTTGTATCTTTTATTTTAGATTCCACATGTGTTATCATATGATATTTATTTTTCTCTGTCTTACTTATTTAATATGATAATCTCAAGGGCCAGCCACATTGCTACAAATGACGTTATTTCATTCCTTTTTATGGCTGAGTAATATTCCATCACATATATGTATCAAATCTTTTTCTATTCATCTGTCAGTGGACACTTAGGTTGAAGAGCAGCGTTATTTACAATTGACAAAATAAGGAATCAACCCAAGTGCCCATACGCATCAATGTGGATGGACTTGGAAGGTATTATGCTGGGTGAAATAAGTCATACAGAGAAAGACAAATACTGTATATCACTTATATATGGAATATAAAAATACAATAAGCTAGTGAATATAACAAAACAGAAACAGACTCACAGATAGAGAACAAACTAGTGATTATCAGTGGAGAGAGGGAAGGAAAAGGGACAATATAGAGGTAGGAGGTAAGAGGTATAAACTATTATGTATAAAATAAACTATAAGGATATATTATAAAATACAGAATATAGCCAATATTCTATAATAGCTACAAATGGAGCATAGCCCTTAAAAGTTGTGAATCACTATATTGTACATCTGTAACTTACATTGTATTAATACATCAACTATACTTTAAAAAAAGAGTATGCTTTTTAAAAAACCCTCTTATTTCCTTTAGTTTACATGACACAAGATTCTCCTGGCTGTTTTCCTTTTATCTCTATTTATATCCTTTCAGTCTTTTTTTAATGGCTTCTTCTTGGACTGTCTGTCCCTTAAATATTGTTGTTCCCAAAGACTTTAAAATTAGCTCTCTTCCTGTCACTTCTCTTTGCTTAGAGAAGTACACAAAATGAGAGACCCTCAATTTCAATGATTTTAATTTTCATCTATGTGCTGTTTTCAAGTGATGACATTACCTCCTTCTGTAATGAAAACATAGAAACTACCACAGGCAAAATTATTTATCTTCTCACCACAAAATCTAAAACCACAACTTCTCCAAGCTACACAGAGAACTTTTCCACTTACATATACTGCTGCTGCTGCTGCTAAGTCTCTTCAGTCATGTCCGACTCTGTGCGACCCCATAGACAGCAGCCTACCAGGCTCCCCCGTCCCTGGGATCCTCCAGGCAAGAACACTGGAGTGGGTTGCCATTTCCTTCTCCAATGCATGGAAGTGAAAAGTGAAAGTGAAGTCACTCAGTCGTATCCGACTCTTAGCAACTCCATGGACTGCAGCCCACCAGGCTCCTCAGTCCATGGGATCTTCCAGGCAAGAGTACTGGAGTGGGGTGCCATTGCCTTCTCCATACTACTGGTCCTCAAAGTCAACACATCCTGAACTCAATTAATTTAGTGAAGTCACTCTGTCATGTCTGACTTTTTGCAACCCCGTGGGCTGTAACCTACCAGGCTCCTCCATCTATGGGATTTTCCAAGCAGAGTACTGGAGTGGGTTGTCATTTCCTTCTCCAGAGGATCATCCCAACCCAGGGATCAAACCCAGGTCTCCCGCATTGCAGGCAGACACTTTACCATCTGAGCCACCAGGGAAGCCCAATTAATTTAGTCTTTCCACAAAATCAGATTTCCCTACTTATAATATTATTTAATAAATATGTATACCATCCGTATCCATTCACTAAGGACTACAATAAAAAAAATAGGCAAATTCTTGCTCATATTGAACTTACATTCTAGTATGTGCTGGAGTGGGATGGAGAGAAGAAAGAAGAAAGTTGCTCAGCCGTGTCCAACTGTTTGCAACCCCATGGACTGTAGCCTACCAGGCTCTTCCGTCCATAGGATTTTCCAGGCAAGAATACTGGAGTGGGTTGCCATTAAGGCAGACAATAAATAAACAAAACATATTATATGTCAAGAGGTGATTAATGTTAAGAAGAAAAATAAAACCAGAGTACAGGCCCAGGGAGAATTGATGGAAGGGATATACGATTGGTAAGATATGGTAAGATTTCACTCTTAAGGAAAATAGAAACCCAAATAAAGAGAAGCTTTGAGCCTTGTGGACATCTGAGAGAAGAGTGATCCAGGCAACTAGAAAAACAGAGGCATAATTTTTGCCAGGAAACAGGACAGTGTTAAGCAAGGAGATTCGTGTTCTTGAAAGAGTGAGTGAGGGAGAGTGGTAGAACATGAGACTAGAGGAATAGTGAGGGGCAGATCATGGGCAAAACATGGAAATTTACCCTGAGTGCCACGGGAAGCCATTATGGGGTTTTCAAGAAGAGTACCAGATATGACTTACTTATCTTGACTTATAAAAATTGTTAAATATACACTTAATTTAAAAATTAAAATATTTGAAATGTATAGAAATACCAAATCACTATAGTGTGTACCAGGAATTAACATAGTGCTTTAGGTCAATTATACTTCAAAAGCAAAGCAACTCATAGAAAAAAGGATCAGATTTGTGGTTACCAGAGGTGGGGAGGGAGGGTGAAGGGAGAGAGAATTGGATGAAAGTGGTCAAAAGGTAAAAGGTACAAACTTGTAGTCTAAGAGAAATGAGCACTAGGGATGCAATGCACAAAATGATAAATATAATTAATACTGTACATTATATATGAATGTTGTTAAGAGAGTAAATCCTAAGAGTTCTCATCATAAGAAAACAATTTTTTAAATTTCTTTTATTTTCTATCTATGAGATGACAGATGTTCACTAAACTTATTGTGATAATTATTTCATGATGTATATAAGTCAAATCATTATGCTGTATGCCTTAAAATTATATAGTGCCATGTCAATTACATCTCAATACAAAGGGGGAGAAATATACATATATCTATATATAGAGAGAGAGAAAAGAGAAAGAAATAACATAATAAGTATTTATATACCCATTACCTAGAATAAACAAATATTAACCATGTTTGCTTCATATATACTTCATTTGCTGAAGTATTTTAAAACATAGAAATCATGACATTTTATCCCAGAACACATTATAAATCTATTTAAAAAGTAAAACATCTTCCTATATAATCACTATGTGTATTACCATATCTACCAAAACTAACAATTCTAGTCCCCAGCTGATACTTATATTTCCCTAATTGTCCCCATAGTTTATTATAGTGGTTTGTTTAAACCAAGGTTGAATCCAGGACCATACATTTCCATTAGATTGTCAGGCTTCTTACATACCTGTCTATGTAGAAAGCTCCCCAACCTCCATCCTTTTTTCCCAACGTATTAACTTTTTGAAGATCCAGAGCCAGTTATCCTGAAGAGCTTTCTCTGATGGTTTTCTTGAGTCATTTAAGTTATTCCTTCATCTCCTGTAGTTTTACAAACTGGAAATTTAAAATAATGGCTTGGTTAGATTAGCTAACATTTAAATAAATCACTGAATGATTTATTGGAGAATATGCTTTGGAGTGGAAGGGGGACAAGGAAACTACTCAGGAGGCTATAGTAGTAGTCTAGGTAAGAGATGCTGATGGCTTAAGACAGTGGATTTGGTGAGAAATGGTTCCATTCTGTTTACGTTTTGAAGGTAGAACCAACAAAATTTACTGCCAAATGGGATGTAGGGAATGAGAGCAGAGAAGTCCAGGATAACTTCATAGCTTGAAGCTGAGTAACTAGAAAGATGGAGTTGCCATTTACCGAGATAGGGCAGACTGAGGTGGGAGCAGATTTGGAGGTAAGGTACAGAGTTGATATTTGGACATGGTACCATTTACTGGGTTAACTTAAATCTTTGACACTTCTCTGGCATTCAACTCCCCATATTCAATCATCAATATTTTTTGATTTTACATAACAAACACATCCTGTTCGTCTGTGTTTTGCTACTGTCATAGCCCAAGTTCTCATCATCTTGCCACTGGACTATTATCACAATCTCAAAATTTGGGATCCCTCCATTCCCTCACCTATAGGTCACCTGAGAAGTCTCTCTATGAAAGAAAAGTCAGCTCATATCACTCTCCATCTTAAAACCCCTAAGCGATGCCTATTCACCTTCAGGCTTGAGGTTTGTATGCATCAGACTAACCCATAAGTCTCTCAAAGATTTGGCTCCAGACTCATCTTTTGTTACTCCATACTCTCCACCCTTTTTTGATCTGCCCACAGTGAACTCTTATGTTGCGTCAGACAATGCCTGCTGTTTCATATCTCTGGGTCTCTATATCTGCTGTTTTTTCCTCTACTGAGAATGCCCTTTCTCTGTCAAAGGCATGGGCAATATCTGTTTCAAATTAGAATCTTCAGAATCTAGCACATACGACAACTGATTAGGAGGTACTCACTCACTGCTGACTGTTGAATGAATGTACCTTTGACAAATATACAAGTTACTGTCAAGGTTTATACCACAATTCACAAGGCTGCATATTATCTTTTCTCAGCCATCATCACCACAAATAATCCATAAAAAAATTCTGGATTCTACCTGATATATGTTTTTCATACTGGTTTACTTTAGGTTAGGCACTACAGAATTGGAGCTTTGTTATTTCTTTGGATTGTCTCTGAATTGTCATTTTGCATCAATTTTTCAAAGTCATACTTTTTAACTCTGAACTTAGAGAAATTAAAACTATGAGGAGTAGACAGGAAGGCACTTTACAAAGTAAAATCATAAGGTGTCATTAGTGTTATTATAATAGAAATTGCCTTCAAATGAAAAAGTCTATCAAGGGCAGAGTATGAAAATTAATGATTGATTTTTTATTTGTCTTCAGGGCCAATTTGCCATAAACAGCACAGGCTTTGTGATTCATGTCTCTGATTCATGTGGGCTCTCAGCTTGTGGATCCTGTCTTTAAATTAGCACTAAATGTGTTACATTTCATTTTCCCTTGGCCAGGACTCACTGGGCCTTGGGCTGCTAAATGAGCACCAGTTCACCTTCCAGGAAGCCAATTACCCAGAGAGTGAGCACTTAGTTGATGTTTATCAGAGTGAGTTATTTTATTTCCCCTTGATTGCTGGAAAACTGACTGGAAAGGTGAAGAACTTTTCTGGCACTTAGAAGAGCTCCAAGGCTGTTTCTGGTTATTTGATAATCCGGAGCAATATCCAGAATTTGAAGACTGGATTTTCCTTGTGAACAACTGTGGCAGAAGAAACCAAGAACACGATTCCTTAAGTGTTTATACTTCACATTGATAAATTCCAATGCCATAACCCAAAGGAAAAAACGAGGTTTCTCTTTCAAATATTGAGATTGTACCCTTTTCCTTCCTCTGTAGTATTTTCCCATTCCAGTGTCTTCCTGACCTAGCACATACTAAGCCAATCATTTGAAATGTGAAAATAACTATTTGAAGTGTTCTTAAAGAATAAATAATATACTGATGTTATAAGTCCCAGATACATGGTCTCATGTCTTCGACAAGCCAGAAGGGCTTAGCACACTGTCAGATTTGCCTGGATTTTACCACTGTGGGTGCTGTGTGTTGGGTAAAAGAGTACTAGACTAGGTAGCAAAAGTTCAGATTACAGTCTAACTGTCCTACAAACTAGGTTAGTGGATTATCTCACACAAGTCTTTTCCTCTCCTTGGACCTCCATTTTCCTAAACTGTGAAATGACATTAGAGACATGCCCATTGAATACCCTCCCACAGCCTAAGATTCTGTTCTCTTTTTCTAGCATGGATACAGCCTAGGTCCTCTTTGATGCTCAACTCCGAGGTCCAGCCCAATGAGCTCTCCTTAGTAAGATATGTGACAGCTATCTGTTAGAATCATTACCTGCGGCCTCTTAAATTAATTCTTCTTTCTCGGAGAGAAATTAGGAGTTGTTAAAAGGAAAAATCTTTTTAATGGCTGAGTAATACTCCATTGTGTATATGTACCACAGCTTTCTTATCCATTCATCTGCTGATGTATGGCAAAACTAAATGCAATATTGTAAAGTAATTAACCTCCAATTAAAATAAATAAATTTATATTTAAAAAATAAAAATGGGAAATAGGTGCTTTAGAAAAAAAAAGGAAAAATCTACTTTCAAAGTTAATTATGCTTCTTTTTTTCTGTTAAATAGAATGGTGATATCTCTCTTTCTTACCTATCTGAAAAACATAGTAATAAATAACAACCCAGATACTTCATTTATCTGGTTACTCTAAAATACCAGTCAAGGAAATTATCCTCTTCACTGTGCAGTATGGAGTAGAGGGCTGAGATCAAAGTCTGCCCTAAATCAATGTTTGTTAAGTCACTTGGGGACATATCATTATTTCCATACATTAACTTCAGTATTTCAACAGGAAAATTATACTTTAATAATGAGCACAATCAAATGTAATGAAGCATTTCAGCTTAAAACACACTTCCCATTGAGATAGAATATTTATGTATTGGATATGTTTTCCAAAAATCACCAGGAACTTTGAGACTCTGACTTTATACTGTGCAGTCTGATCAAAAAGACATTTCTTGCTTTGTTTGGAATTTAAAGGAACACTGTAAAGAGCTAGAATGGAAGTAGGCCATTTCTATAACAACCAGTTGACATTCACAGTGTTTGTGGTTTTAAGTTACTTCTTGCATTCAGTTATGTTGAAATAATGAATTAACAGTTCATTGATTGAATGCTACAGGTGGTTTGCAAATCACCTTGCTTTCTGACAAGACTCAAGCTTCTTCTTCTTTCACATAGTTTAACTTAATTCAAGCTGGTACTTTTGTTCTCCCCACTTGTATATATGCAGTCAGACAAGTACTAGGCATAAAATAGGTGCTCAATAAATATTTGAAATATAAACCAGAGTTACCAGTTGGCCTAGCCTTTAAGTCAGATAAACATTTAATATCCAGTTGTAATGATTACTTATTCTTTTCTTGAATATTTCCAAGCTATTCACTATAGCCATTAAGCTAAGACAATCATAATTAAGTTAACTGCTCACTGCCAAACTTGGTTTCAAATCCTCAACTTCAGGAGGATCAATGAATTAGAGAATTAAAAGGTGTCATGTGGGATAATTGGTTCTTACAGGAAGAGTTACCTCATTGCTTCCACAATTAACACAAAAGTAGGTATAATGAAGACTAAGTATTTTTGTGAAATTAGGTCATTAACAATGGATTAGGAATAGAATCCAATTTCCTCCTCTATCCGTGATATATTGGGCATCACTATTATCCTTTCGGTAATGAGGAAAAGAGTATTACACTTTGTTCCCTTCCTTGGTAACATCCCAATGACTAAGTGGATATTTCAATAGAGGATTAAGGTCAAATTTAAAATTCGGAATGCATTTAAAGTACATATATGCCTTTCCTAAGAAACGGAGGCCTATTTATCCTCTACCAGGACCAGTCGAGACTAATGTTGACCACAGGACTAGGAAAAGAATTTAACAGAGTTCTTTCCACCTTTTCTACCATGATATTAAAGTTCAAATTTGGAATCCAGAGGTTGGTTAGTCCCATACTCAATATAATCAAGCCACATTCTCATGTCCTTCTGCTACATTTCACCCACTCCAGTCAACCATCATTAGTGTTTATTAATTTTATGGCAGCTTTTCACCACTCTATCCCTGTTCCCACTGGTTGCAGACCAAATAACAAGTGGGGTTTGTCTTCTCTGTCCAGAGGTAAGCCTTAATTCAGTACACAATGACTCAGAGGGCTCTAATACTGGATTTGTGGACTAGCATGTAAGAGGCTGTCTTTCCCCTGGAAGTGACAGATGATGTTCTGAAATACTATGAACCAGAGACTTACTGCCATGAGCTGGAATTTTCACTTACTAGTTTTTAGTACTCCAATGGGGATTCAGATTTAAATGCAAGTAGGAAACGACTTTTAAAGGCACAATCAGTTCTTTGGGAACATGCCATCATTTCTTGAAGGGAATTTTATGTTAATTTATTTATTACTTTATTTCCTTAAAACTCTCTTACCCAAATTAAAATGTTGCTTTAGAAAAACACTCATTCCATTGAAGTCTTTTACTCTTTCTAAAGTCATAAGTGACATTAAAATATGAAAAACAGGTGCACTCCCTAGATAAGTTTATTGAATTTCTGCATCATTCTTGCTTTCAATTATTCTGAAAATAGCTGGGCAAGAAAAATGATGAACTTTTCATTTTGAATGGCATTCAGCATTGGCTTGATATTTCATAATGAAGCAAAGGTCTTAAAAATATTCCAAAGAGTAAATGGCTAGCAAATGCTTTACTTGTGATGTATTTCATTTTTATGGCCCTCTGTTGGGAAAAGGAGTCTTTAAAATAAGGGAAAACTTAAAATTCATTTATCTAACATTTAAGTCTACAATTGTCAAATGGAGCTGGTAATCAGAATGTGTGTATTAAATATATTGTTTTCCTTGTGCTGGAACTCAGGAGAGTGTAGTACAGTGGGAAAATCAACTAAGAAGTAGACAACTGAGTCCTTGTCTGGATTCTGCCACCCATTAGCTATATAACCAAGAGCAAATGGCTTAACTTCTTAATCTGTGTACCTACACACTGAACTATTATGGAACCCAGTGAGATATGGAATCATATATGAAAAAAGCTTTGTAAACTGTGGAAAAAATATACTAATGAAGAGTCACACCTAAGATTTTTGCAAACTGTAGAGTACCATGTACACAAAGACTTAGAAATCACATTTGATCTTTTTATGTTACCAATGAGCAGAGATAATTTCAAATGAAAGGAGTCCTGAGACAATTACTTTTTTTTTTTACTCTTTCTATCTTTTGAGGTTCCACATATAGCTAAGAAATATCAAAATATTTTTATAAGAATTGAGGTGCTTTAAATTTTTAATATACATACAATAAAATTGTATGTATCTATTGAAACTATGTGAAAAACCTAAAGAGACCCTGGTTAAATGGCTCTTCTAGATCTCATCTTGTACAGCAAGTCCCCTACATACAAACCTTCGACTTGGAAACTTTCAAAGATAAGAACGTGCATTTGCATGTCCAATCATGTAAATTATTTCAGATGTCTGGTGTACATTGTCACAGGCATCCTCTTCAAGGGGTTGTGCTTTTGTGTACTTTACTGTGCAGTACTAAGTGTTAGTCATTCAGTCATGTCCAACTCTGTGACCCCACGGTCTGTCCATGGAATTCTTCAGGCAAGAATACTGGAGTGGGTTCCCATTTCCTTCTCTGGGGGGAGGGGGGGTCTTCCTGACCCAGAGATCGAATCTGGGTCTCCTGCATCACAGGCAGATTCTTTACCATTTGATTTACCAGGGAGACCCAATATATAGAGTACATTAGTGCAGTATCTTTATTTCAAGCCCAGGATGTCTGAAAGCAAGCATAAACAGAGAGGGGATGTAGTTGGTAGGGTAGCCAGTTGTGTAAGCGGGGCACCTAGGCTAACTTTGTTGAGCTTTACAACCAAATTGAACTTAAACTCTCTTGGGATGGAACTTGTTTGCATGTTAGGGACTTACTGTAATATATCTTGCTAGTGATTTACTACACGGGTGTCATGCCTGGTGCTTTTATACTAATTAATTTCTGTGTTCAAGTTTCAGAACAGGACAAATGGAAATTAAAGTTTTCCTTTTTTCACTGTATAAACAGACCATGCACACTACTCCAAGTTTATGGCAGGGGCTAGAAATGCACAGCGAACTGAAAAGAAGGGAAGCATTTAGACTATTTAGGCAAATATCAAAATATTCCCTTGTTTCCCCTACTAGGATTCAGTAAATAGAAGGTCATCCCAGAAAACACTCTGAGGGAGCCCAGTTCCTTTGGAAGAGGAAAAAAAAATCAAACTAAGAGTGATGATTCAGCCTCAGAGTGGTGTCACATTCAAGAAACCTAAATATAATTCTGAATTTTACTCAAATATTTCAAAAAAAACATTCAAATGCTATAATTAAGAACCCCTCAAACACCTTCAAAAGCACCTGTTCCCTCCATTTCTCCCATGCCTTCAGCTCCTACAAGCACTCAGAACTCTCCAAGAAACCAAGGCTTCATGAGCTCTTCCCTATGCCAAATCCATTTTGCCACATGTCTTAAGGTTGTAAGATTAAAATATGGTGGTGATTTAGTTGCTAAGTCGTGTCTGACTCTTGCAACCCCATGGACTGTAGGGTCCTCTGTCCATGAGATTCTGGACAGGCTCCTCTGTCCATGAGATTCTCCAGGCAAGAATACTGGAGTGGGTTGTCATTTCCTTCTCCAGGAGATCTTCCCGACCCAGGAATCAAACCTGGGTCTCCTGCATTGCAGGCAGATGGTTTCCAACTGAGCTATAAGAGAAGACCAAGATAAAATACAGGGGCAGAGTTAAATTGGAATCTCAAATAAACAATGACCCTTTATTGGTATACTACAGCCCATGCAATATTTGGGACAAATATATAGTAAAAAGATTATTTGCTGTTTATCTGAAACTTATATTTAATCAAGTGTCCTGTATTTTTATTTGCTAAATATGGAAACCCGAACCTGTACCCCAGAAGGTCCTATGCTCCCACCCACTGGCCCCACTGTACCAACAGACATCAGAGAACCTGGAGGCCCCATGTCCACTGGTTTGCTCTTGATCACAGTGGATGCAAGGACAAAAAGCTGCTTGGGAGGCATTATTCCTCCCTCCCTCTCTCTGCCTTTTTTTTTTAAACCATAAATTCTCCTCATGGAGAATTTCTGGTGAATAAAATTCTCCTCATTATACATCACAGGAACTGAACTCAGAAGTGTAAGAGAAAATCCCCAAAGGGACCTGGAAGAGACCAAAAGTTAAAATGAAAACAAACACTGATATAGATCTGATAGACAGAGTGCCTGATGAACTATGGATGGAGGTCCGTGACATTGTATAGGAGGCAGGGATCAAGAACATCCCCAAGAAAAAGAAATGCAAAAAAGCAAAATGGCAAATTGCAAAGAAAGCAAAATGGAGGCCTTACAAATAGCTGTGAAAAGAAGGGAAACAAAAAGCAAAGGAGAAAAGGAAAGATATACCCAATTGAATGCAGAGTTCCAAAGAATAGCAAGGAGAGATAAGAAAGCCTTCCTCAGCGATCAATGTAAAGGTACAGAGGAAAACAATAGAATGGGAAAGCCTAGAGATCTCTTAAAGAAAATTAGAGATATCAAGGGAATATTTCATGCAAAGATGGGCTCAAAAAAGGACAGAAATGGTAGGGACCTAACAGAAGCAGAAGATATTAAGAACAGGTGGCAAGAGTACACAGAACTATATAAAAATACCCTCACAACCCAGATAATCACAATGGTGTGATCACTCACCTAGAGCCAGACACCTTGGAATGTGAAGTCAAGTGGGCCTTAGGAAACATCACTATGAACAAAGCTAGTGGAGGTGATGGAATTCCAGTTGAGCCATTTCAAATCCTGAAAGATGATGCTGTGAAAGTGCTACACTCAATATGCCAGCAAATTTGGAAAACTCAGCAGTGGCCACAGGACTGAAAATGGTCAGTTTTCATTCTAATCCCAAAGAAAGGCAATGCCAAAGAATGCTCAAACTACCACACAATTGCCCTCATCTCACATGCTAGTAAAGCAATGCTCAAAATTCTCCAAGCCAGGCTTCAGTAGTAAGTGAACTGTGAACTTCCAGGTGCTCAAGCTGGTTTTAGAAAAGGCAGAGGAACCAGAGATCAAATTGCCAACATCCACTGGATCATGGAAAAAGCAAGAGAGTTCCAGAAAAACATCTATTTCTGCTTTATTGACTATGCCAAAGCCTTTGACTGTGTGGATCACAAGAAACTGTGGACAATTCTGAAAGAGATGGGCATACCAGACCACCTGACCTGACTCTTGGGAAACCTATATGCAGGTCAGGAAGCAACAGTTAGAACTGGACATGGAACAACAGACTGGATCCAAATAGGAAAAGGAGTATGTCAAGGCTGTATATTGTCACCCTGCTTATTTAACTTATATGCAGAGTACATCATGAGAAACGCTGGGCTGGAAGAAGCACAAGCTGGAATCAAGATTGGCGGGAGAAATATCAATAACCTCAGATATGCAGATGACAACACCCTTATGGCAGAAAATGAAGAACTAAAGAGCCTCTTGATGAAAGTGAAAGGGGAGAGTGAAGAAGCTGGCTTAAAGCTCAACATTCAGAAAACTAAGATTATGGCATCTGGTCCCATCACTTCATGGCAGATAGATGGGGAAACAGTGGAAACAGTGGCTGACTTTATTTTTCTGGGCTCCAAAATCACTGCAGATGGTGATTGCAGACATGAAATTAAAAGATGCTTACTCTTTGGAAGGAAAGTTATGACCAACCTAGATAGCATATTAAAAAGCAGAGACATTGGTTTGCCAACAAAGGTCTGTCTAGTCAAGGCTATGGTTTTTCCAGTGGTCATGTATAGATGTGAGAGTTGGACTGTGAAGAAAGCTGAGTGCTGAGGAATTGATGCTTTTGAACTGTGGTGTTGGAGAAGACTCTTGAGAGTCCCTTGGACTGCAAGGAGATCCAACCAGTCCATCCTAAAGAAGATCAGTCCTGGGTGTTCATTGGAAGGACTGATGTTGAAGCTGAAACTCCAGTACTTTGGCCACCTGATATAAAGAGCTGACTCAGTTGAAAAGACCCTGATGCTGGGAAAGAGCAGCAGGAGGAGAAGGGGATGACAGAGGATGAGATGGTTGGATGGCATCATCGACTTGATGGACATGGGTTTGGATGGACTCTGGGAGTTGGTGATGGACAGGGAGGCCTGGTGTGCTGTGGTTCATGGGGTCGCAAAGAGTCGAGCGACTAAACTGAGCGACTAAACTGAACTGATATATAGAAAGCGGAGTAGAGGTTATCAGAGGGGAACGGGTGGAGAGTGTGAAATAGTAAACGGCAACAGATGCCTGGTGACAGATAGAAACTAAATTTTTGGTTGTGAGCACACTGTAATGTATAAAAAAGTAGAAACATGACTTGTACACATTAAACTTACATAATGTTATAGACCACTTTACCTTAAAAAAATAAATCTAATATTAATAAAGAGAACAGAAGGTAAGGAAAATTTTAAATTCATCCAGATACAAATACTACTTGGATAGTTGGTGATATGTAAGGATTATCATTACATTTTTACGCAAGCTAATGGTCTTGTGATTGTGTTTTACAAAAGACAGCCTTATATTTTAGACATACATACTAATGTAATTATGGATAAAATGGTTTGGTGTCTAGGATTTGCCTTAAAATAATCTGGTAGGGGGGAGAAAGAATATATGCGGATTTGTTTATTATTTTCTCTACTTCAGCATATGCTTGAATTTTCCAAAAAACATTTCTCAAAACTAAGCCAGTTTATCACCTAAATAGGCTCTTCTTTAGAAGAGGATGCTGGAAATATCTACATCATCCCAGTACAGCAAAGAAAAAAGGCTGCCTGAAGGAGAACAGTGGCTGAGCTGAAACTAATCAGGGCCCAAATCAGTGCCTCTTTTTAGCCATTACAGTCGGAAAAGGTTCTGATTTATTTGATATTGGAATCTTCAAAATAGACTTTGCAGTAACCAATCAGAGGCTCATACACAGAAATCTCCCTCCATTGCCCATATAGAGAAAGTACAATTTGGATGAATGCTTGATGGGTAGAACCTGTTAATGCCAGAGCCTCCCCCAGGCACTAGTATATTTCTCCCAAAGTGTCTGCTGAGTGCTGTGTAGAAACAGTTTCTCATCAAAAGTGGTATTGGCATTGGGCTGGAATCCTAAATTACATTGCTGCTGCCTTAGTCCTCTGTTTTTAGGAAGGAAAACCTTTTTGCCATAATGAACATTCAGGGGAAAAGGCAAACCCTGACAGCCTCAGGGACAGTTGTTGTCCTGAACAAAGTAGATCTATAAACGTTTACACGAGCTGCATACGGAAGCCTTCCTCCTCAACTGCATAGGCAAACTTGATTTTATCTGGCTGTGGCCCCCTTTCTTTGATTTGCTTGGCCACAGTCCCCCCACAGTTTTGGCAGTTTTTACAGAATAAGAGAAGCATCAACTAAAGAAGGAAAAATTCATCAAATTGAAGCCCAATGAACCAGGTTTTTTTTTTTTTCATTAAATATGTAATTTAAAAAAATGCAAATAGATTCAAAATACAGTTTTGTATAGACATAGTGGGAGTAGGCAGGGATTTGTTTTCATTCAATTCAACTATAATATTTATTGAATAACACCTACATATGGAGAAGGCAATGGCACCCCACTCCAGTACTCTTGCCTGGAAAATCCCATGGACAGAGAAGCCTGGTAGGCTGCAGTCCATGGGGTTGCTGAGGGTCAGACACAACTAAAGCAACTTAGCAGCAGCAACAGCAGCAGCAGCAGCAACACCTACATACCAGGAACTGAGTTCTGGAGTTTTTTTGGAAACAGGCCTTATATACAGAAAAAGATAGTTAACAACGTCTTTCAAATTACCAGGTGTCTTCTACAGATTGTATGGAAAGTAAGGGTCCTCAGATTTTACTCATTTTGCTATCTGATTGCCACCTGATTTGGGTGGAGTTGGAAGTTTGTTAGCAGTCCCAGTAAGTCAGTCAGATTCTTTGCAAACTTGCCTTTGTTTATGGCTACACAATGTCAGAATTGCTGGATGAAGATTGAAATGCTGACATATTTTTATTATTGAGTTCATCAGCCAGATATTGTAACTGGAAGTCACACACTGTGGTGATGAGAGCAAAGGACTTGGAGTTCAACATCTGAGCTGGAATTCCCATTGTACTAGTTCACTAGACATTTGTCCTCAGAAGAAATTACTTAAACTTGATGGATCTCAGTTCTCTCAACAACACATGAGGCATAATAACACAGGCATCATGAGGTTGTTGGGAGGACTCAGTGGCTTTATAACTGATGCTTTTTTGGCTTATAATTTTTTTTTTCTCTTAGTAACAGCTGTGTACTACTTCACCAGTCTAGGATCACATACTCGTCTTTAGAAGTAAAATTAATGACTTAGCACTCATTTTTTCACCACGAGAACCATTTTTTTTTTTCCTCCAGCACAGGGTTATTTCTATTGGCCTAATCCCACTCCTCATTTCTAATAGCTCCCACTTGGCTCTTAACTTGGAAATCTGATATACCCCCTTGATACTGGAGAAGGCTACCACTGACACCAGAACTTGCTTGCTTTGGGAAGGCCAGCTGGACTATGCCATCATGCCAAGGAGTATGAACCCATACTCAAGAATTATGAAGAGACCTGACACCACTGCTATCACCAAGATATTAGCATTACTAGCACCATGTTTTCCACTAGGCCAACCCCACTTCTTCTGAGCACCTCTATAGAACAAGCCAAAGTGCTTGCTCTCATAGATACACTGTTAAAAGTAAACCATCCCACATACTGATTTTCCACCTATTCATCACTGTGATGGCTTCATTGCTACTATTGCAGTAACTTCCCATGCTCCAGAGAAGTAAGATAAAAGAGGAAATTCTCTCCTCTGGAGTTATGATCAGCTATGGTTTTCAACACTTTCACCCATGGTCTGTCTGGGCTTTTTTTTTTTTTAGTCACACATTCTCAAATAGCCATTAATTCAAAGGCAAGACCAGAACAGTTTCCAACCTCCAACCTCCCAACATACCGTGCTATAAGCAGCCTCTCCTCTCAGAGCAGAATGTAGGCTCAAATGATGAGCCTGGATGGCTGGTGCATACTCCATATTCCCCCCATAATGAATTATTCCTTAAGGGACTGTTGGTCTTTGTTCCAGCTCACTGACCTCAGTTGGGACCATATCATCTCAAACATTAAAAATGTCCTAACAACATTTAATCTCAAAAAGGAAAGAGATTGATATCTCTATCCCTTCCTTTATTTTTTGTGGTAAATACACATAACACAAAATGTACCATTTTAACCTTTTGTAAATGTGCAGTTCAGAGGCATTAAGTACACTCACACTATTCTGCAACTATAGTGCAATCACCATTATCCTTCTCCAGAATGTTTTCATCTTCCAAAACTGAAACTCTGTACCCATTAAAAAACAATTCCCCATTTCTCTTTGCCCCTGGCCCCTGGTAACCACTATTCTATTCTCTGTCTCTGTAAATTTGACTATTGTAGGTACCTCATACAAATGGAATCATACATTTGTATTTTTGTGTCTGGCTTCTCTCACTTAGCATAATGTCTTCAAGGTTCATCCATGTTGTAGCATATGTCATAATTTACTTCGTTTTAAGGCTAAATAATATTCAGTTGTATGTATATACCATATTTTACTTATCCATTCATTCATTGATGGAGATTTGGATTGTTTCAACTTTTTGACTATTTTAAATAATGCTTCTATGAACCTGGGTATGCAAATATTTTTTCAAATCCTTGCTAGCAATCATTTTGGATATATATCTAGAAGTGAAATTCCTGGATCATATTCGATTTTCAATTTTTTCTTGAGGTCCATCCTTCTTTGTCAGGAGTTTTCTTGCCTCCAGAGTAAATCTGCTGATACTTTCCATCACTATTTCTCCTTTAAAATTAGTTCAATGGATGCCTTCTTCCCTTGCTATCTCCAAGTCTCATGAGGTGCTCCTCCTTAGTGTGCTCCATACCTCTACCTTCTTACTTACTAGAATGGACTGCCGATTTTCTTGCTTTATTCTTCTCCATTCAACCAGGAGCACTGTCAAGACAAAGAATCTCCCTGTTTAGCACTACATTCTCAGCTTCCAGTATTTCACCTAACACATACTGGGTTCTTAGAAAATGACAGGCCCATTTCCACAACACCAAACATTCATTTAGTCTGCTTTTATACCCACCTCCTCACAAGAAATGTATCTGTTTGCTTTACCCCAGTGTTTCCTGGAAGTGTTCACTTTTTGAGATTTTTGCAATATTAATATTTTTCCTACCCTTCCTAGAATATTAAGAAACATTTTGGGGACGATTTGTCCCAGTCTTTAAAGGCTATGTCTAGACATTTATCAAAACTGATCAATTTGTGACTTAGTCAAATGGCAAACTTAGTCATGTTAATGCAATATATTTTGAGTTTCTAATTTCAAAAATCATAATATACTCAATTTTAATGAGATCCCAATTTTGTCTCATCTGCCTCTCAGCTGTTAGCCTCCTAGGTACAAGGTTAGGCTTGTTTTATTGTCTAGTGAAAATGAAAGCTGACAGCTCTATCCATATTAATCACATTAATGAGAACTTTTGGAACAAGCAGTAACAAGGCAACTCATTCCCTACATCATGTTGGCATAATGGGCCCAAGGGGCCTTGCCTATTCACCCTGCGTTTCCCCTGCAGTATATAATTAAGAAACTAGCACCAAAAGAAGAATGGGAGAGTTCTGCATCTTTCCTAAGTTAAAGTGCAAAATTCTAGATGAGTTCCTTCATTAGGCAAATTTCTTGGAAAACTATAGTCACAATGTTTTAGTCAGCTCACTTTAACAGTTACAGAGAGCTTTTCTCCAAGCAGCTCCAAAGGAAAATGTAGGTTTATCAGAGGCACAAAGCCCCTCAAGTGAGGCAGGAGTCACACAGGTCAGAGGACTGGTGGCCGGATGAGAATGAGCGGCAGCAAGGAAGCACACAGAGCTCTCCAACTTTCCCAGGCAAGTTCCACCACAGAGAGCAGTGTTTAATGTATTGCTTTGAGATCTCATATTGAATCTTCTAAATTAATGAAAATCTTGCATTCTAGTCAATAACATGTTCATATTTGTTGTGAAATTTCTAAAGGTGTTTTTCCTTTCAAATCTTCATGTACATTTGGGACTGATAGTAGTGATAATAGGGCTTCCCAGGTGGCGCTAGTGGTAAAGAACCCACCTGGTAATGCAGGAAACATAAGAGACACAGGTTCGATCCCTGGGTCGGGAAGATCCCCTGGAGGAGGGCATGACAACCCACTCCAGTATTCTTGCCTGGAGAAATCCATGGACAGAGGAGCCTGGTGGGCTACAGTCCATGGTTAACAGAATTGGAAATGACTGAAGTGACTTAGCACACATGCAATCACAATATCTGGGCTTATCAGGTGGTACTAGTGGTAAAGAACCCGCTTGCCAATGCAGGAGACGTAAGAGACATGGGTTCAATCTTTAGGTCAGGAAGATCCCCTGGAGGAGGGGATGGCTGCCCACTCCAGTGTTCTTGCCTGGAGAACTCCCATAGACAGAGGAGCCTGGCAGACTACAGTCCGTGGGGTCAGAAAGAGTTGGACAAGAGAGAGCAACTAACACACACACACACACACACACACACACACACACACACACACAAGTTCACTCATACTTGAATGAATGAGGTCTAATAATGCATGAAGAGTATCATCCTAAGTCCTGAATGAACCTCATTTGGTCCAGAGTCCTGCTCCAAAAGGGGGATTTGGATCCATGATCTGACTATAAGTTGGCTGTTCTTGCTGTCAGGATACCATTGTGCTCACCTTGGGACAACCCTTATATGTAAGGCAATTGATAGAGTGCCTGGAGGTCAGTCATGAGAGAGAATTCACACTAGGAATTTGTACATGGAAATGTTAGTAGAAAGAATGATGTAATTAGGTAAGTGATAGTTAACTGTGAAGGGGGTAAAAGAGAATTCCAAGGTGTACAGAGGTAGCCAGTGCCGAGGGATATGTGAGTAGGAAGAGAACCGAGAAACAGAGACAGACCCCTGCAAGGGTGAGCTGCAGATTTCTGAGGAGCCGTGGTGGCTGCCATAGCAATGTGCTGTACTTCTGTGATAATGAAGAAACTGGGGTGTTGGGGCATGTGCTGGCGAACTGTGAGCATGGCAGCCACTCCAGTGACAAAGAAACTTGCCAGAGGGTGCCTGCATCTAAAGTGTAAGAGCAGCCTGCTGCTCTGGAGATGAAGAGATGAGCCAGAAGGCGCCCTCGGCTGAACTGTGAAGGCTGCTGGGACTCCCGCACGCTGCTCTGCTTGCTACCACACAGAAAATAACACACAGAAAGAAGTCTCTTCTTCCAGCTCCCACTTTGCAGTCTCCATCCAGTGCCGTCTTTCTTGTTGTTCAATCACTCAGTTGTGTCTGACTGGTTCAACAATTAAAATATTGATATAATCCATCACATTAAAGAAGAATATCACAAGATATCAACTGTTGCAGAAAATAATCAGATAAAATTCAAAACCCATTCATGAAGAATGATTTGGAAAAATATAAACAGGGAGAACTACCACAACTTCATACAGAGCATATAGAAAAATTTTAAGGTAACTTTACTCTTAGTGACAAAAGACTAAACACTCACACTGCTCCCCTAAATCTGGAGCGAGGCAACGATATATATTCTTACTACTCTCAGTCAACATAGTACAGAAATTGTTAGCCAGTGCAATAAGGCAAGTAAATGAAAGGCAAGGCATACAGATCTGAAAGGAGCAAATAAAAATGACCCATTTTCAGATGACACGGTTGCCTAGAAAATCCCAAATCTACAAGAAAAATAAAAGGTTCAACAACTAATATGTGATTTCAGCAAGATCACAGAATACAAGATAAGCATACAAAATCAGCATGAAAACTATGGACAATGAAATTAAAAATACATAGGCATTTTGTTGCTGTTCAGTGGCTCAGTTGTGTCAAACTCTTGGTGACCCCATGGACTGTAGCACGCCAGGCTTCCCTGTTCTTCACCATCTCCCAAAGCTTGCTCAAACTCATGTATATTGAGTCAGTGATGCCATCAAACCATATTGTCCTCTGCCATGAACTTCTCCTCTTGCCTTCAATTGTTCCCTGCATCAGGGTCTTTTCCAATGAGTCAGTGCTTCACATCAGGTGGCCAAAGTATTGGAGTTTCAGCTTCAGCATCAGTCCTGCCAATGAATATTCAGGACTGATCTCCTTTAGGATGGACTGGTCCAAGGGACTTGCAGTCTAAGGGACTCTCAAGAGTCTTCTCCAACACCACAGTTCAAAAGCATCAATTCTTCAGCTCTCAGCTTTCTTTATAGTCCAACTCTCACATCCATACAATGGACCTTTGTTGGCAAAGTAATGTCTCTGCTTTTGAATATGCTGTCTAGGTTGATCATAACTGTTCTTCCAAGGAGCAAGCATCTATTAACATCATGGCTACAATCACCATCTGCAGTGATTTTGGAGCCCAGAAAAATAGTCAGCCACTATTTCCCATGAAGAAAGATAAGCATCTTTTTCCCCATCTATTTCCCATGAAGTGATGGGACCAGATGCCATAGTCATAGTTTTCTGAATGTTGAGTTTTAAGCCAACTCTTTCACTCTCCTCTTTCACTTTCATCAAGAGGCTCTTTAGTTCTTCTTCACTTTCCGCCATAAGGGTGTTGTCATCTGCATATCTGAGGTTATTGATATTTTTCCTGGAAATCTTGATTCCAGCTTGTGTTTCTCCCAGTCCAGTGTTTCTGATGATGTACTCTGCATATAAGTGAAATAAGCAGGGTGACAATATACAGCCTTGATGTTCTCCTTTTCCTATTTGGAACCAGTCTGTTGTTCCATGTCCAGTTCTAACTGATGCTTCCTGACCTGCATACAGGTTTCTCAAGAAGCAGGTCAGATGGTGTGCTATTCCCATCTCTTTCAGAATTTTCCAGTTTATTGTGATCCCCACAGTCAAAGGCTTTGGCATAGTAAATAAAGCAGAAGCAGATGTTTTTCTGGAACTCTCTTGCTTTTTCCATGATCCAGCAGATGTTGGCAATTTGATCTCTGGTTCCTCTGCATTTTCTAAAACCAGCTTGAACATCTGGAAATTCTTGGTGTATGTACTATTGAAGCCTGGCTTGGAGAATTTTCAGCATTACTTTGCTAGCATGAGATGAGTGCAATTGTGTGGTAGTTTGAGCATTCTTTGGCATTGACTTTCCTTGGGACTGCAATCAAAACTGACCTTTTCTAGTCCTGTGGGCACTGCTGAGTTTTCCAAATTTGCTGGCATATTGAGTGTAGCACTTTCAAAGCATCATCTCTCAGGTTTGAAATAGCTCAGCTGGAATTCCATCACCTCCACTAACTTTGTTTACAGTGATGCTTCATAAGGCCCACTTGACTTCACACTCCAGGATGTCTGGCTCTAGTTGAATGACCACACCATCATGATTATCTGGGTCATGAAGATCTTTTTTGTATAGATCTTCTTTGTATTCTTGCCACCTGTTCTTAATATCTTCTGCTTCTGTTAGGTCCATACCATTTCTGCCTTTTTTGTGCCCATCTTTGCATGAAATTTTCTCTTGGTATCTCTAATTTTCTTGAAGAGGTCTCTAGTCTTTCACATTCTATTGATTGCCTCTATTTCTTTGCATTGATCACTGAGGAAGGCTTTCTTATCTCTCCTTGCTATTCTTTGGAACTGTGCATTCAAATGGTTATATCTTTCCTTTTCTCCTTTTCCTTTCACTTCTCTTTCCACAGGTGTTTGTCAGGCCTTCTCAGACAGCCATTTTGTCTTTCTGCATTTCTTTTCCATGGGGATGGTCTTGATCCCTGCCTCCTGTACAATGTCATGAACCTCCATCCATAGTTCTTCAGGCACTCTATTAGATCTAATCCCTTGAATCTATTTCTCACTTCTACTGTATAATCGTAAGGTATTTGATTTAGGTCATACCTGAATGGTCTAGTGGTTTTTTCCTACTTTCTTCAATTTAAGTCTGAATTTGGCAATAAGGAGTTCATGATCTGAGCCACAGTCAGCTTCCACTCTTGTTTTTGCTGACTGTATAGAGCTTCTCCATCTTTGGCTGCAAAGAATATAAACAATCTGATTTCGGCATTGACCATCCGGTGATGTCCATGTGTAGAATCTTCTATTGTGTTGTTGGAAGAGCGTGTTTGCTATGACCAGTGCGTTCTCTTAACAAAACTCTCTTAGTTTTGCCCTGCTTCATTCTGTACTCCAAGGCCAAATTTGCCTGTTACTCAAGGAACTTCTTGACTTCCTACTTCAGCATGTATAATTTCTCCAGAAATTAAATATCTTGTCAATGTGTTGGGACAGACATGGGGCTACACAAATTAGTATAGGAGAGTAGGAAGTCTAACAGCATCTTTTTTAAAAGATTTTTAACCAGTCTTTTCATATCACCTCAACTTTAGCCATACTTAAGTGTGACAAAGTAAGATTAGTTCAGGTCTTATTGTTATTCCCCTCTGTAGCTACTTAGGCTTCAGTTCTTTATGTTCTAAGCCATTTACCCATCTTCTGTCTACTGTAGGTCTTTCAGATGTTTGTTTATTTATTTCTTCTGCTGAGTCTTCTCTCCTGTTCTCTTTTTATTTATTTATTTATTTATTTATTTATTTTAAATCTTTAATTCTTACATGCGTTCCCAAACATGACCCCCCCTCCCACCTCCCTCCCCACAACATCTCTCTGGGTCATCCCCATGCACCAGCCCCAAGCATGCTGCGCCCTACGTCAGACATGGACTGGCGATTCAATTCTTACATGATAGTATACATGTTAGAATTCCCATTCTCCCAAATCATCCCACCCTCTCCCTCTCCCTCTGAGTCCAAAAGTCCGTTATACACATCTGTGTCTTTTTTCCTGACTTGCATACAGGGTCGTCATTGCCATCTTCCTAAATTCCATATATATGTGTTAGTATACTGTATTGGTGTTTTTCTTTCTGGCTTACTTCACTCTGTATAATTGGCTCCAGTTTCATCCATCTCATCAGAACTGATTCAAATGAATTCTTTTTAACGGCTGAGTAATACTCCATTGTGTACATGTACCACAGCTTTCTTATCCATTCACCTGCTGATGGACATCTAGGTTGTTTCCATGTCCTGGCTATTATAAACAGTGCTGCAATGAACATTGGGGTACATGTGTCTCTTTCAATTCTGGTTTCCTCGGTGTGTATGCCCAGAAGTGGGATTGCTGGGTCATAAGGGAGTTCTATTTGCAATTTTTTAAGGAATCTCCACACTGTTCTCCATAGTGGCTGTACTAGTTTGCATTCCCACCAACAGTGTAGGAGGGTTCCCTTTTCTCCACACCCTCTCCAGCATTTATTGCTTGCAGATTTTTGGATCGCAGCCATTCTGACTGGTGTGAAGTGGTACCTCATTGTGGTCTCCTGTTCTCTTTATGGTTATGATTTGTATGCATCTTATTTTTTGTTGTTGTTGTTGTTTTAATGGAATTAGGGGTAGCAGCATAGATAATCACATGTTTTCATCTGCCACTTTTTATAGCTTTACTGTGGTATAATTGATATAAAATTTACCCACTCTAAGTATACATTTCAAAGATTTTAGTAAAATCAGAGTTGTTCAAAATTGTTCATCAGAACAATTGTTCAAAATTAAAGTTGTGCAACTCTTCCTGCAGTCTAGTTTTACAACATTTCCGTCACTCTAAAAGTTCCTTCACATCCATGTGTAGTCTAAACCCACTCTCAGACCCAAGCCTGGACAACCAGCGAACTGTTCTGTCTCTGCAAATTTATCTCCTCTGGAAATTACATTTGGGCTTCCCTGGTGGCTCAGAGGTTAAAGCGTCTGCCTCCAATGCAATGTGGAAGACCCGGGTTCAATCCCTGGGTCAGGAAGATCCCCTGGAGAAGGAAATGATAACCCACTCCAGTATTCTTGCCTGGAGAATCCCATGGACAGAGAAGCCTGGTAGGCTACAGTCCACAGGGTCGCAAAGAGTCAGACATGATGAGCAAAAAATGAATCATTCAACATACAATCTTTTGTGTTTGTCTGTACTCACTTAGCATTTTGTTTTTGAGACATAAACATAAAGACAATTTTGAAAAAAAATTAAAGTGAGAAGAAACAGTCTATCAAACTTCAAGGCTTATCATATGGTTAGAGTAATCAAGATTGTACTATTGCTCAGGGATAGACACATAAATCAATCAATAAAATAGAGAACCTACAAGTAGATCTACACAAATAAAGTTCAACTGATATTTGACAAAAGTGCAATAACAAAGCAACGGAGGAAGGATAGGCTTGTCTACAAATTGTGCTGGAACAATTGAACATCCATAGGCAAAAAAAATAAAATAAAATAAAATAAAATAAACCAACCCAAAACAACAAGAACAAAAATCTTGACCGAAGGCTCAAACCTTAAGAAAAATTAACTCAAACTATACCATGGAATTAAATGTAAAACATAAAAATATTAAAATTTTAGAAAAAAACATAGGAGAATATCTTCAAGATCTAGAGCTAAGAAAACATTTCATACACTTGACATTAAAGTATGATCCATAAAAGAAAAGATGATAGATTGGACCTCATCAAAATAAAACCTTTTACTCTGCGAAAGATCCTGTTAAGAACATGAAAAGTTATGCAACAGACAGGGAGAAAAAATGTGCACACCACACATCCTACAAAGGACTAATATCTAGAACATATAAAAAAAGTCTGAAAATCAATAAACAAATTCAGACAATAAAGTTAGAAAATGAGCAAAAGACATGAACAAATATTTTACTCAAGAAGATACAGCAATGGCAAACAAGGATTTGAAATGATGCTCAGCATCATTATACATTAGGGAAGTGCTGATTCAATATCAGCACATCTATCAATACACATCTATCTGAATGGCGAAAGTAGAAAAAAAATGTGAAAATGTAAAGAAACTGGGTCACACATATATTTCTAGTGGAAATGTAAAATGGTATAGCCACTATGGAAAACGGTCTGGCAGTTTCTTAAAAAAAAAAAACCACAAACTAAAATGCAGTCACCATATGATCTAGCAATTGTATTCTCTGGCAATTATCCCAAAGAAAAGAAAACTCATGCTCACATGTAAACTTGTACACAAATGTTTCTTTCTTTATAATAGCCAAAAACTGGAACCAAAAAGTCTGGCAGTTTCTTAAAAAGTTAAAATGGAACCACTATATTACCCAGCTCATGGTAATAACTAAGATCATAGCATCCGGTCCCATCACTTCATGGCAAATAGATGGGGAAACAACGGAAACAGTGACAGACTTTATTTTGGAGGGTGCCAAAATCACTGCAGATGGTGACTGTAGCCATGAAATTAAAAGATGCGTGCTCCTTGGAAGAAAGGTTATGACCAACCTAGACAGCATATTAAGAAGCAGACACATTACTTTGCCAAGAAAGGTCCATCTAGTCAAAGCTGTGGTTTTTCCAGCAGTCATGTATGGATATGAGAGTTGGACTATAAAGAAAGCTGAGTGCCGAAGAATTGATGCTGTTGAACTGTGGTGTTGGAGAAGACTCTTGAGTCCCTTGGACTGCAAGGAGATCCAACCAATCAATCCTAAAGGAAATCAGTCCTGAATATTCATTGAAAGGACTGATGTTGAAGCTGAAACTCCAATACTTTGGCCACCTGATGTGAAGGACTGACTCATTGGAAAAGACCCTGATGCTGGGAAAGATTGAAGGTGGGAGGAGAAGGGGACAACAGAGGATGAGATGGCTGGATGGCATCACCAACTCAATGGACATGAGTTTGAGTAAGCTCTGGAAGTTGGTGATGGACAGGGAGGCCTGGTGTGCTGCAGTCCATGGGATAGCAAAGAGTCAGACATGACTGAGCGACTGAACTGAACTGATGTTACCTAGCAATTGCACTTTTTGGGCAATTATCCTAGTGAAATTGAAACATGCGTTTACTTGTAACTGGTTCACAAATGTTTATTAACAGGTTTCTTTGTAAAAGCCAAAAATTGGGACCCAGATATCTTTCAATGGGTGAATTATAAAACAAATACAAGTTTGTCATCCACACCACTGAATGAACTATTACTCAGCAGTAAAAATGAAGTATTGTTACATACAACAAACTGGATGACTCTCCAGAGAAATATGTTTTGCAGAATTCAATCCCCAATACTTGCACATTGTATGAGTCCACTTACAGAACATTTTTGAAATGACAAATTATAGAAGTAGAAAACAAATTAGTAGTTGCCAGGTGTTGGGTCTGGAGGGAAGAGTGTATAGCTTTATGAGGACAAAATGACGGATCTTTTTGGTAGTTCATGTATTTCCTATCTTGACTATAGCAGTATCAATATCCTAGTTGTGACACTGTGCTATAGTTTTGCAAGATGTTATCAGTGGGGGAAATTGGATAAAGAATATACAAGATCTCTATTATTTCTTATCACTGCATGTGAATTTACAATGATCTCAGCAAAGAAATGTAATTTAAAAAATCTTTTGCTCTGGAAATAAACTGTTAAGAATTAAAAAAATAATAAATCACAGACTAGAAGGAAACGACATATCAGATAAAGAACTTGTACCCAGGATATATTTAAAAATCTTAAAACTCAACATTAAGAAAACAAACAACCAAGTAAAAACTGGGCAAAGGATGTGAACAGACAATTCACTAAAGACTGTATATGAATGAAAAATAAGCACATGAAAAGATGTTTAATATCATTAATCATTAGAGAAGCACAAATTAAAAGCACAGCGAGAGACCCATACACATTTATTAAAGCGGCTAAATAAATACACATTTATTAAAATGGCTAAAGTAAACAAACTTGATAGTACCAAATGTTCCTGAGAATTCCAAGTAAGAGGAATGCTCATTCATTGCTGGTAGTAATAGAAAGTGGTACATTGATTCTGGAAAACAACTTGCTAATTTCTTTTTTTTTTTTCATTTTTTTAAAAAAATTTTATTTTTACTTTATTTTACTTTACAATACTGTATTGGTTTTGCCATACATGCTAATTTCTTATAAAGTTAAACATGAACTTACCACATGACTCAGCAGTCTTACTCCTAGATATGCACCCAAGTAAACTAAAAACTTAAATTCACACAAAAACATGGATGTAAATGTTAAATCAGCTTTAGTCACTATTGCTAAAAAAAAAAAAATGGAAATAACCAAGATGTCCTTCAAACAGTGAATGAATACACAAGCTGCGAGATAACATACAGTGGAACACTATTCAGCAGTTTTAAAAGAATGACCTATTGACTCACATAACACACATAAATTTTAAATATGTTTTGCTAAGTGATAGAAGTTAGACTAAATTGGCATTCCAGAAAAGGCCAGACTGTAGGGAAGGAAAATAAATCAGCATTGCCAGAGGTTCTTACATGATGCGAAGGTGTCTCATGAAGTGATATTCAGAATAATGGAATTTTTAATATGACAGTGTGGTGGTTGGTATACACATAACTCTATGGATTTATAAAATCCCATAAAACTGTCCATCACAAAGAATGAACTTAACTGTATGAAATTATTTTTTTAATGGAAAGTAACCTGGCTTAAACCTCAACATTCAGAAAACTAAGATCATGGCATCTGGTCCCATCAGTTCATGGGAAATAGATGGGGAAACAGTGTAAACAGTGTCAGACTTTATTTTGGGGGGCTGCAAAATCACTGCAGATGGTGATTGCAGACATGAAATTAAAAGATGCTTACTCCTTGAAAGGAAAGTTATGACCAACCTAGATAGCATATTCAAAAGCAGAGACATTACTTTGCCAACAAAGGTCTGTCTAGTCAAGGCTATGGTTTTTCTAGTAGTCATGTATGGATGTGAGAGTTGGACTGTGAAGAAAGCTGAGCAATGAAGAATTGATGCTTTTGAACTGTGGTGTTGGAGAAGACTCTTGAGAGTCCCTTGGACTGCAAAGAGATCCAACCAGTCCACTCTAAAGGAGATCAGCCCTGGGTGTTCTTTGGAAGGAATGATGCTATAGCTGAAACTCCAGTACTTTGGCCACCTCATGCAAAGAGTTGACTCATTGGAAAAGACTCTGATGCTGGGAGGGATTGGGGGCAGGAGGAGAAGGGGACGACAGAGGATGAGATAGATGGATGGCATCACTGACTCAATGGACGTGAGTCTGAGTGAACTCCGGGAGTTGGTGATGGACAGGGGGGCCTGGCGTGCTGCGATTCATGGGGTCGCAAAGAGTCAGACACGACTGAGCAACTGAACTGAATTGAACTGAACTGACTGAACCTGGATATTAGGTATCTTTGGATTTAATGCAAACTGTGATAAGTGAGGTTAACCTTGCTACAAATGTATGACATAACTTATTGAAATGGCTGGGTAAAATATGGAGCTAATTGAATCTTGCAAGGATAAAGACAGAAAGAGCTATACATCATATCATATCTTCTTCTAGTTGGTATTCTTTTCTCACAGGGGTACAGGTTAGCAGTCCTGAAGTCTAATAAACACCATCTTAAGCAAATGATCGATGCTAACACCACTAGTAATAAGGAAAGCTTATCATATGCCACTGACATGATGCAATGAGATTATCTCAAAGTATTTCTAAAATTTTGTGAAACAATCATTCTCGAGATAGAATTAAATATGGTTAGATAAGGAAATGGACAGAAATAACAGAAAAACTTAAGGTCATATCACCATTCAATGAAAAGAAAGATGACTATTAGCAGTCTATTCATACTTCAGCAACTTGAAAAATAAATTGTGTAATTGTTAAGATGTGTCAAAGTCTTGACAGCAAAGTGCATTATCTCTGAAAATAACAGAGCATGTATATGTTCTTTTTTTAGTAGTAATCTGAGTTAAAAATTATATCCATCCATAGAAACTTCATATTTTTGGCCAAAATGAACACTTCTGATCATTTTCTTCAAAAGGGAATGCTATCTGAATATTCTCATTTCAATATTCTACTGAACTACCATCCTCTAAATAGTAGATTGTGGTATGGGTGACTGTGTTTGGTAAACTAAGAATGAGTCCCAAATTTAGAGTGACTCTACATCAGAAAGCTCTATAGAATCTCAAAATAAAATATTCTTCCCAGTTGATCTGAGAGCTATGTAAATCAACAGGCAATTTGCAATATTTTTTCCTAATGCATTCATTAAAAAAGTGATTTTCCTTGAATGCCTGTGTATTGCTTACCTACATCCTTTCACACATATACACACAACTCCATATACCCTACTGATTTTCCATTGCCTATGCAGCTTTATTCACAACACAGAAGGTAGCTCAGACTCATATCTTCATTCAACCATGTTATGCAGGATAAAAAGAAATGTATTACTGATCCAAAAGGATACATGCATCCCAATGTTCATTGCAGCACTGTTTAGAATAGCCAAGAATGGAAGCAACCTAAATGTACATCAACACAGGAATGGATAAAGAAGATGTGGTACATTAATATAATGGAATATTACTCAGCCATTAAAAATAATGAAATAATGCCATTTGCAGCAATATGGATGGATTGTCATACTGAATGAAATAAGTCAGACAGACAAGAAGAAATATTGTATAATGTCCCTTATGCATGTAGGCTCAGTCACTCAGTCGTGTCCGACTTGTTGCAACCCCATGGACTGCAACCCATCAGGCTCCTCTGTCTATGGAATTTGTCAGGCAAGAATACTAGACTGGGTTGCCATTTTCTCCTTCAGAGGATCTTCCTGACCCAGGGACTGAATTCATGTCTCCTGCATCTCCTGCAATGGCAGGTGGATTCTTTAACACTGAGCCACCTGGGAAGCCCATGACATTCCTTATATGTAGAATCTAAAAGGAAATGATATAAAGGAACTTAACTTACAAAATACAAAGAGACAGACTTAGAGAACGAACTTGTGGTCACCTGTACACACTGCTATATTTAAAATGGATAACCAACAAGGACCTATTGTATAGCACATGGAATTCTGCTCAATGCTATGTGGCAGCCTGGATGGGAGGGGAGTTTGAGGGAGAATGGATACAAGCATGTATATGGCTGAGTTCCTTCACTGTTCACCTGAAACTATCACAACATTGTTAATTGGCTATACTCCAATACAAAATAAAACGTTTTTTTTTTAATAAATGAAAAACCAAGGGCAAAAAGAAATACATTGTAATTCTTACACACACAAAAATTATGAATCACAATAGAAGATCAACTGAAAATTCTAAAGATGGGACTGCTGCCTGGTTAAAAGGAGAAGGGAATCAGATGTTTAAACCACCAAGAAATAATCATTGAAGTTGACGCATTTCAGAGAATAATATACTTGAAATATCCTTGCCTCATAATCGATTGATAAGAAGATCCCTATATTTTCATCATCAGGATCCTTACAGTTATGGACATAGAACTGTATTTGATATCACTATTAAGCCCCGTTTTTCCCCTATGCATTTCACCACACCATGTATGGTCAAATAAAACTTACCACTTCCCAAACACACCAGACCCTTTCACAATTCCATGTTTTTACACATGCTAGTATTTATACTTGAAATACTGACCCCTTCTATCTGTCCAACATTATTAAAGAAACCTGTCAGTTATTCCTTTCTCTTTCTACATTTCATTGTAATTATACACTTAATAATTGGCTGTCTCATATAACTGACTGAGCTCATTGATGGCAGGGATACTGTGTCTCCACAGATCCACGTTGGTTTGGCCAAGATTATAGACTGCAGCAATTTAGCACACAGACATTAGATTAACAGTCTAAGGAATCCCCTGTCAAAATTCTGTGTCCTCTCCCTTTTCCCTTTTCAAGTATCAGGCCCAATCCTGCTTCTTCTCACTTTTATCTCTTACAGGTATTACTCCCCCCAATTCCTGATAAACCTCTTGAACTCCTAACTCCAAGTAGTGTCTATTTCACAGAGGAACCAACTGACATGATACTTCAAGATTCAGTTGACCACAGTATCTGGATAGATTAAAGAGGGTAGAGACTGGGCCCAGAGATATGGGCTCAAGGATTTCAGAGCATGTAGGTATGGTTTGAGTATGAGAGTGAAGCTGAAGGGATCAAGGAATCAAGCATGACACAGTTTTGAGCCCAATATCAGGAAGGATTGTGGTGCTGTTGACAGGAATAAGTTAGAAGGGGACTCTGATTTGACCTAAAGGTTGATGTTAGGTTTTGAAAATACTGACTTTTGTTGTGTTGTATGTGATATCCAGCAGGTGATTGAAGATATGGAGTATGTATGATATCCAGCAGGTGATTGAAGATATGGAGTATGTATGATATCCAGCAGGTGATTGAAGATATGGAGTGAATTCTGAATGTGCAGGAAGAGCTACTGAGGAATATTTATAAACTATTGGCAAGGGAATCATATCAGTTAAAAGGATTAGCTTTCTGAGTGTGATGGTGGAGAGGAAAACACTGATCCTTGTGAAAGGGTCTTGTGTTAAGACTTTCCTCTGAGGCTCTGGCTGCCCTCTGAGCTAGATGTTCTGTTACCATCTTGCCAGTGAAATGCATTGAAATAATGACTAGTGTATCAGCATTTTGTTACTGTTCTTAGATCTATTGAGATTTAAAAAGCGAAGTGGGATGCAAAGAATGGAAAGCTTCTCAACTGTGTGTGAACAGCCATCTGGCATTCTGACTGCTGGTAAGAATAACTAAATGTGAATATCAACGCAGCACATTCATTGTGCACATCAGTGGTAATGGAGTTGGAAATGAAAGCAGAAACAACTTCAAAAAGGTGTGTGCCTGGCACAGAATGCTTTAGAAATGGAGTAGCAGAAATTTTAATTTCTTTTTGAAGAAGGGCACAGCTGGTTGGCTTGACACTCAAATCCAAAAGAAAGCACTAGCAGACACTCTCAGCTCCCTTAGAGGTATGGACTACAAACTGGAGTGATCATCTGCTAAAGCTGAGTCCAGAGTGAGACAGACTACTTTTCTTGTACTTGCTATATCGTTGACAAAATATTAAAGGGTCATTCTAGCTCTAGAGCTTTCCATAGCATCAGCTGAGGTTCTTGAGCTTCATCATATGATGACTTCTCCCTCTGACCACCCCTACTCCTTTCCCCTCAATTCCATAAGTTTGTTGCTCCCAAAGGTATCTCATAATAAATACATATTGAACCCTATCTTAGAGTTGGCTTCCTGGGGAACCCAGCCTGAGATAATAATCAAGTTGAACCAAGTGATTTTTAAAAAAAGGATAATATAACATTTCCAACTGAGATTGATTCCAGAATGCAGGGAAGAGTTCAATATTCAAAGGTCAATCAATGTAATTTGCCTAATTAATAGAAGAGAAAGAGAAAAATCACATGATATGCTCAATAGATAGTGACAAACCATTTGTTAAAATTCAACATCCATTTGAAATTAAGGGAAAATACCTTCTTGGCAAATTACATAGAAAAGGGAACATACTTAATCTGATAAGGAATATTTATCCAATAAAAGCTGATAGCAAGCATTTCAGATAATGGTAAAATAAAGGCTCTCATCAGATCAGGAACATGAAAAGGATGCTTTATATGAGTACTTCTACAAAACCTTATACTGGAGACAGAAACCAATGCAAAAAAGACAAGCTAATAATAATAATAAAGGTATAAAGACTGGAAAAGAAAAAAATTAAAGTGTCAGTATTTGAAAATTACCTGATGTATACAAAGAAAATACAGAAGGCTCAACAAAGGATGAGAATTAAGAAGTGAATTTTGCAAGGCCATTGGTCAATGTAAAAAAAAAATGTATTCCTATAAACCAGAAACAAGCAATCAGGAGGTGAAATTTGAAAAATATGCATTTACGATAGCATCAGAAACATCAAATATAAGGGAAAATTAATAGCTGGGCAAGACTGGACTACTAAAACACTATTGAAAGAAAAATTTTAAATACCTAAATAAAGGAAGAATATAACTTTTTAAAAAATTAAAGTGGGCACGCTAATTCTTATATTTATATGAAACTTCAAAGAGTCAAGAATAGCCAAGACACTCTTGAAGCAGAATAATTTGACAATTCCCTGATAGCTCAGTCGGTAAAGAATCTGCCTGCAGTGCAGGAGACCAGAGTTCAATCCTCAGGTCGGAAAGATCCCTGGAGAAGGAAATGGCAGCCCACTCCAGTATTCTTGCCTGGAAAATCCCATGAATAGTGGAGCCCGGCAGGCTACAAGGGTTGGACATGACTTAGCAACTAAACCACAACCACCAGAACATTGCTAAAAGACTGGGAGTCAGAACTCCCTCACATGGGATTGGAGACCTTCATTATTTGACCTGTGCACCTCTCCCAGCCTCTCAATGCTTGGCATGTTTCCCCAAATACAATATGCTAATTCAGTTGCATGCCTTTCTTCTCTCTAGAATTTCTTTCTCCTTTTTCTTCATCTGGTTAACTTCAACTCAGTCTTCAAGAGTTGGTTCAGGAATTACTTTCTTCCAGTATGGCCTTTTTTTTTTTTTCATGTACTTCTAGCCACACTTAGCCACACTCCCTCAAGTTTTGCATTCCTATAGCACCAGTATATACTTCTATCATATGTGTTAGTTTAACGAATATTTATTGAGCATCTCCTATGAGTCTATGTGATGATATTTGTCAGAGCACATAATATGTTACACTGTAGTTGAATAAATGCTCCCTCCCTGCCTTTAAACTGTGAACTTTCTTGACATCAGGGCCTGTGTCCCATATTTCTATATCCTCAATGCCCAGCATAAACCCTGATCATAGAAGAGCCTGATAAACGTTTGCTGGATTCATGTGTTAACTTAGCTAAGGCTGGAACTACTTCTCCCTGAATTTTTCTTCCTGTGTGGTTCTGGGTAAGGCTTTCCCACAAGAGGAATCTACATGAGATTGGCAAGGCAGAAGCGAAGTAGAAACCACTCTTATGCTCTGAAATTTAGTGCTGCTGCAGTTGCTGCTAAGTCGCTTCAGTTGTGCCTGACTCTGTGTGACCCCATAGACAGCAGCCTACCAGGCTTCCCCATCCTTGGGATTCTCCAGGCAAGGATACTGGAGTGGGTTGCCATTTCTTTCTCCAGTGCATGAAAGTGAAAAGTGAAAGTGAAGTCGCTCAGTCGTGTCCAACTCTTAGTGACCCCATGGACTGCAGCCCACCAGGCTCCTCCGTCCATGGGATTTTCCAGGCAAGAGTACTGGAGTGGGTTGCCATTGCCTTCCCGGAAATTTAGGGCAGGACCAGGTATTTTGCAACTCAGCCATGTTGTCACAGATCTGGCTTACCTTATGGCTGTGAGATAGCAGCAAGGACTGCAGCTCCTCCAGCTCCTGCAGGATTTTGCTTCCAGTTTCTCTGAGCCCTAAGCCAGGAACACTTGCTCCTATGGTAAAGGGTGCCAGTCCATCCTGCACTCTCCATCATCAAATGTGGAGGAGGTGGGGAAAAGAGCAGGTTTTATTTTGTCCTTGCAGGCTGCAGTTTAACCATGCTTTCCCCTGTGTCACACCCAGTTTCCCTTCCTGGCTTCTGGCTCTGCTCACTTCATACCCTCACTAGATTCCTAAAGAAGAGACTCACATAGACTGCTTATATGAACCACACATTTGCAAAAAGTCAAGTCCCTATGATAAACCACTTATTCTAGATCTTTCCTACTGGTCTGTTTCTCTGATCAAATGCTGGTACAGAATTTGGTATCAGAAGTAATTCCAGGGTAACCACAGACCCTTAAAGATAGATTCTCTTTATTGTTTTTAGGTTGTCTGTAATTGATTTTCTAAACGGATGAGATCAAAAGGCACTAATTATCTGGTTTCTAGAGATACCAGAAACCCTGGTAGTCCATGTTAGGTAGTGGCAAACAGCTACTTAAGAATAACCTGTACACCAATACAGTATATTAAAATATATATGTGGAATTTAGAAAGACGGTAATGACAATCCTATATGCAAGGGCGCAAAAGAGACACAGATGTAAAGAACAGACTTTTGTACTCCGTGGGAGAAGGTGAGGGTGGGATGATTTGAGAGAATAGCATTGAAACATGTATATTAACATATGTAAAACAGATGACCAGGGCAAGTTCGATGCATGAAGCAGGGCACTCAAAACCAGTATGTCTGGGCCAACTCAGAGGGATGAGGTGGGGAGGGAGGTGGGAGGGGGTTCAGGATGGGGGGACACATGTACATCCACGGCTGATTCATGTCAATGTGTGGCAAAAACCACCACACTACTGTAAAGTAATTAGCCTTAAATTAAAATAAATTAATTAATTAAAACAAAGAATAACCTGTAGACATCTGTAATAAAGGAAGAGATGTGGGGGACTAAGTATCTGTTGCCATAAAACATTTTAGTGAAAAGAAAAGGAGCTTAATGGGTTGGTTGGCTGCTTCCAAGTGCTCTGGAGAAGGTGGAGAAATAGATCTGTGGCCACTTCTCAGGGTAACTGTGCACTGAGGAAAAGGGGGGCAATCAGAAATTTGGGGGATTATTGGACACTGACTATGAATGACACTATTGAAGAACAAAAATACCACTGCTGTCCACCAATCAGAATAGGGGGTTTTGCAGGTCAAGTAATCAAGAGTGTTCCCTCAGGTCTATCTCACAGTGGACCACAAGTCCTCAATCCCACCCTGTAGTTACCTCTCCAGTTCCAAATGCATAATTGGAATAAACACATTTTATGGCCGAATCCCTGTTTCCTGATCTGTGAAGTGAAGGTTATTAGGGTGGGAAATAACAAGTGGAAACCATTAAAATTGCCTCTACCTACCACAGCCCAACCAAGTTGATTGTTTAGCTTGCACAGAGCATGGAGAATGGATGAATGTATTATCACAAACTCAATCAAATTGTAACTCCACTGACATGCATGTTCTTTCAGGCATGGTTTCATTGTTGGAACAAATTAACATATTCCTTGGTGACAGAGGCACAATGCTTACTGGGCCTCTCCAGATTTTGGAGGCATCAGGGTTTTCATTTTGGTTCTGGTTGAGGTCCAATTTATCTGAGTAACCCCAAAGACTGCCAGTTTTGAGCAGACTCAGAACAAGAGAAGGCTTTGTATCAGGCTTGCACTCCTACACAAGCTACTCAACCACTTAGGCTACGTGACCTGACAGAGCTGATGGTGCTTGAAGTGTCAGTAGCAGAGAGAGATGCTCTATAGATCTTTTGTCAAATCCCTATTGGTGAATCACACCCTAGACCTTTACAGTTTGGGAGTAAAAGAATGCCATCCTCTGCAGGTATTCACCTTTTGATAAATAGCTTCTTATTTGCTACTGTGCCCCAGTGGAAATCCTCACGTTACCATCTGACCTAAGTCACCCTTATAAATTGGGTGTTGTCTGATCCAGTGACACACAAAGTTGGTCCTGCACACAGCAGCAGTCAGTCATCAAGTGGAAGGTACACATTAGCTCAGACTCAAGTAAGTTCTGGAGGCAAGAGTAAATTCCACAAGCAAGTGCTCAGATGCCCACCACCCTTACCACTGGTTTATCTTCTATCTCCCTGCCCACATCTACGATCTCATGAGGAGTCACCTATGACCAGTTATCTGAAAAAGGAAAAAAAAAATTGAGCTCTGTTGACAATATGCAGGAACCACCCCAAAGTTGACATGTGCCACACCAGCCTCACTGTGGATAGCCCTGGAAAAAAGTTGTCAAAAGAAATCCTCCCAGTGGGCAAAACTTTGATCAGTGCACCTGGTTGTTCATTGTGCTTAAAAGGCACAGGTCAACCTTGATTCATGAGCATGGCTAGTGGTTTGGCTGGATGTCCATGGACTTGAAGAAAAATAAAATTGGAAATGTGGTGAGAAGACCTGGACAGACCTTTCTGAATGGGCACAGAGGATGAGGATATGTGTGTTCCAAGGGAATATCAAAGAGCGACTCAGCAGACGAATAGCTTAGTTATCAGGTGGATAAGTTTATCGGTTCTGTGAATGTCAGCCAGCTAGCCTTGTCACAAATAGATGGGGAAACAGTGACAGACTTTATTTTGGAGGGTGCCAAAATCACTGCAGATGGTGACTGCAGCCATGAAATTAAAAGACGCTTGCTCCTTGGAAAAAAAGTTATAACCAACCTAGACAGCATATTCAAAAGCAGAGACATTACTTTGCCAACAAAGGTCTGTCTAGTCAAAGCTATGGTTTTTCCAGTAGTCATGTATGGATGTGAGAGTTGTTCTATAAAGAAAGCTGAGCACCAAAGAATTGATACTTTTAACTGTAGTGTTTTGAACCACTTTTGGGTGGTTCCTGCATATTGTCAACAGAGCTCAATTTTTGTTTTTCCTTTTTCAGATAACTGGTCATAGGTGACTCCTCATGAGACCGTAGATGTGGGCAGGGAGATAGAAGATAATGTAGCAGTGGTAAGGGTGGTGGGCATCTGAGAGTCCCTTGGACTGCAAGGAGACCCAACCAGTCCATCCTAAAGGAAATCAGTCCTGAATATTCATTGGAAGGACTGATGCTAAAGCTGAAACTCCAGTGCTTTGCCCACCTGATGTGAAGAACTAACTTATTGGAAAAGACCCTGATGCTGGGAAAGATTGAAGGTGGGAGGAGAAGGGGACAACAGAGGATGAGATGGTTGGATGGCATCACTGACTCAAAGGACATGAGCTTGAGCAAGCTCCGGGAGTTGGTGATGGACAAGGAAGCCTGGTGTGCCGCAGTCCATAGGGTCACAAAGAGTCAGACACGACTGAGTGACTGAACTGAACTGAACCCTGGTCAGAGCTCATCATGAAAACAGTAGTTAGTGACAAGGTTGGAGATGATGCCAGAGCAACATGGACTTCTGCCTACCAAGGTTTATCTGGCTCCAGCCACTGCTGAGTGCCTAACCTGCCAAAATAGAGATCAACAGTGAGCTCTTAATATGGCACAATTCCCCAGAGGAATGAGTGCATTGGACTACTTGCATTAATGGAAAGGGCAGTGAATGTTCTCACTGGAATAGACATGCTGTATATGGGTTTACCATTCCTGCCTGCAATAGTTCTGCCCAAACCACTGTCAGCATCTTCTTCCCCTCATGATATTCCACACAGCATTGCTTCTGACCAAGGCACTGGTTTAGTAGAAATGAAGAGTGGTGATGGGCTCATGCAGTGAAGATCTGTAGGTCACCCACATTGTGATGGTGAGATAGGAATACTGGTTTGAAACTGTATTCATGGATTCCGGTTTATCTTTGCAGGTTTGTATGTTCTTGTAGCTTCTATTGTCCTTAAGAGTTTTCCTTTATCCCCATACATTCCAGTTTATCCTCATAGGTTTCAGTTTGGCCCTCCTCTCCTCACTCTGTGCCCATCTTTCCTCCCTGGTTCTGACCTTGATGACTTTATGCCTGACAAGCAGATGCAAAAGCAACAGCCTTACATGATAACTTAGGATCCTATAACATCAAATTCGTATAACAAATCATCACTCATAGTGCTTCTGCTTCATTGACCAAATCCTGATGGATAAATATTATTACTAGCTATATGAGTTTCTAATGTACTAATTAATTCAAATGACAGTTATAGTTTGTCCTTTTTGTTTCATTTTATTTTTTAAAGTTAAAAAAATGTCATTTCTTTATAGGAATCTTCTTTCATCTCTGCTCCTGTAATGTGCTGCTTCTGAGCATAATTTGGCATTTCAGGCTCTAATTAATAGGGCAGTACATTTTGAAATGATGAAACTAAAAGTAAAACTAACAAGTGGGGTGTTCCTTTGACCCAAGACTTCATGTGGATCAGGCAATTTCATGTTTCTGTGTTCCTTAAACTGTCAACCCTCTATTTCGTTGCTGATTTAGAAAAGACTATTACATTTGAAATGAATATGAAAATGATTATCAAAATGGGCATGCTGGACCCTGTTAAACTATGGGTGGCAGAACATACAATATACTCAATGAAAAATCAATCTGCTAAAATATTTTCTGCGTAGGCTCTGTCTTCTTCTTGAGCTCAGCTCAACAGTCCCTGGGTGATGGCAGTCAGCAGAAGCAGCCATAGCAATTCCACAGATCATTTGGTCAGATGCTCTATTTTAACACTGTTCTTTTTTTTTCCCCCATTTAAAACAGAGAAAAATAAAAGCATGTAGTCTTGGGGGATGGTGACGGCATTACCAACTCCCACCAAGATATGAGAGGGACTCAGGGGATCTATCAGATCCCTGGCTCTGGAGGGACACAATTGTGAGACTAACTCAACCTCACATATCCATCCATCTGTCATTTCCTGAGCAAGCGTGCAAGTTGTTGGTATTATATCCAGAAGGTTCTGCTACCTAGTGTTGAAGAGATGCCTCAGGGCCAGACTCAAGGAATGTTTTGAGCCTCTGCTCAGTCTGAGCAGACTTCAGGAAAATCAAAAGCAACTTCTCATTTCTCTCTCCCTGATGATGGCTCCTCTTCAGGTCTTCATGGTGCATTGGGCAGGCCAAATATGGGAGGTAGAATAGTGAGCCTCCTCCCTAATATGTTCCAGGTCCTAATCCCTGGAATTTGTGATTATGTTAAGTTATGCGGCAAAGGAGACTGAAGGTTGCAAGGTTGCTAATCAGCAGAACTTGAGATGGATTATTCAGATGGGCTCAATGTAATCACATTGCATCTTTAGAAATAGAAAATGGTGGGAGAAGAGAGAACCAGTAAGATGATGGTATGAGAAGGAATTGGCCTGATGCTGCTGGCTTTGAAAATGGAAGAAGAGGGCCATGAACCAAGGAATGTGGACAGTCTCTAGAAGCTGGAAAGGCAACAACATGGATTCTCCCTCAGAACTTCCAGAAGGAATGTAGCCCTGCCAAAACCTCGATTTTAACCCAGCGAGCCTAATTTTGGACTCCTGACATCTCGAGTTGCAAGCATAATGCTTTGTGATGCTTTACGAACCACTAAGTTTGTGGTAATTTCTTAAGCAGCAATAGAAAACTAATACACCAGGTTTGTTTCAAAATTAACCTGTTTCTGTCCTGACTAAATAGCCTCACAGGAGGCCTCTTTTTCGGCCCTTTTCTCTTCCTTCTTCTTGTCTGCTCTGTTTTGTACAAATTCTGATTTTTGGAAGTCCTTTCATTTCACCTGTGAAGTCTGCTTGTTCAAACCATCTTAGACCCAAATTCATAACTCTATTTATGATTTGTTTTCATGTATTTTCATCTTTGGGCTTCCCTGGTGGCTCAGTGTTAAAGAATCCACCTGCCAATGCAGGAGACTAGAGACACAGGTCCGATCCCAGGGTCAGGAAGATCCCATGAAGAAGGAAATGGCAACCCATTCCAGTATTCTTGCCTAGGAAATCCCATGAATAGAGGAACCTGGAGGGTTACAGTCCATGGGGTCACAAAGAGTTGGACACAACTGAGCAACTAAGCAGCATTCTCATCTTAGCCTTCTCTTCCTTCACCCAGTCCATTCTGTGCTTTGTATACTCTCTTGCTCTATCCAAAGACCACTGAGATTTGCTTACGGCCCAGTTCTCATGCCAAGATTCAACACATAGCCCTGGTTCTACTCTCCTCCTGTATTAAACATTCTATCTCCTCAGTGCAGTTTGTTTACTAAATGTTATAAAAGCAAGTTGATTGATCTAATTCACAGTAAGTCCCTTTCCTTGAGCCATCTGAGGAGTATTTACCACAGGGGAAAAAAGAAATGAGATATTTGTGTGGGGGGAGGGGGAAATGATATTAGAATATGAAAGTTACTTCCTTTTCATCTACCAGCACTGTATGACTGGTGTATGAAATAATTATTTGAATATATGCACATGCATTTGTATATAAAGAGATAGATTAATAGATAAATAAATGTTAAATAGACAAACAGGCAGACAGAAAGATTGGGGAAATTGGTAGAGAGAAAAGGAATAAAGACATAGAATAAAGAGTAGCTATTTGGTCTCAGAATAGATGATTGAAGGTGGGGCCAAGAACGGGGGTAAGGAAAGAGTCTTGAATGGGAGAAAGAATATATCTTCCACTGAAAATGGAGGAAAGGAGAAAAATTGGATGTAAGTGAAATATACTATAGGTGGAGGAGTAAGAAGCTGGGTAAACTCATGTCTGATAGCTTTAATTCTATTGGTGAAATAGTGCAACAACATCTGCTAATGGTTGCATAAGGGACTTAAAGGCAGAAAATTTGTGGAAGAATCACTGAAAGAAATAACAGCAAAAATGAACGCTAAGAAGTTTCAAGGACCCAACTGAGATTGAGGACAATGAATCTGTAGCAAGATTTTCTTTTGTAGCACAAAGAGGCTGTATGGCAGGACCAGAGAGGCAAAGTGTGGGAACATTTCCAGATGGTGTTTATCCTGGAAGATTCAATAGAAGAATAGAAATGCCAGAAGTGGTGGTGCCACTCATTGAGTTAGGAGGTATATTTTCTTTGACTTGTTCTTTCTCCAAGGGGATACTTTGGGGTAGTAGAAAGAAAAATAGATACCAGGGTCCTAGCATGTAGTATTTCTGAGACCCTGGATAAATCCTTTCCCCTTTCTGGGTCTCTGTTTCTCCACCCAGCCATGATGGATTTAGATAGTCTCTAAGGCCTTTTCTAGCTCTGACATACTATGACTCTGTGAAATATATGATTCCCAGAGTTAAGATCAAGAAAGTTTGGTAAAATGCAAGTATGTGTGGACGTATTGTGCTGCCAGATTTGGACAGTGCAATTTGGGCTCTCATGTCTGCCTTCTTCTCTGATTCAGACTACCCTTAGACTCCTATATCTGTGAATCCAAAGATACAGACACAGGTCACTGGAAGCAACATGCAAAGTACCAGGGTAATTCCAACCTGTAGCAGTTACATGGGTCAAGTCTCACCATGTCTGACATATTCAGAAAGGTAAAAGCCCATACCCTTTACTCAAGGGCAGAGGCCAACATACCGTTCTGTTTATGAATGCTAATCTATTTGTGCTGCCCCCAGCCTCTTAATCCTATGCTTTCACAGACCTTAAATTTATCCCAAAACTTCATGTTAGAAGGATAATACCTTCAACATTTAGGCCATAAGAAACAATGTTTATCAGGGTTCTGGCCTCCACAGAATTATACTAAGGCATTTCAAATTTAGGTTGATGTGATATTCTAAGCCAAGAGGGTAAGGATTAGCTCTGAGGTCACATATCTCTTAAATCACATAAACCCTCTGACATATTTGAAATACAAAATTTATCTTCTTCAAATGGTTGAAGACCTAGATGTTTTCTTTCACCTCTGAAGTGCTGAGGTAACATTCTGAATGCATGTCTACTACTAAAGCAAATCTTGTGATTCGGGTTGGATTTCAGGATGTTTTAATCTTGGATGAAGTATTCCTGAGAAGACTTCTTTGGTGTTCAGCCACAGAGGCTGGTCCTCTGTAATCTGCCTCAGTCCAGTACCTACATCTGCCCAAGCCAAGCCTGTGTCTGCTGCAAACATTCATTCATATAGTCAGTCAGTCAACATGTATTATGAGTGCCTGCTATGTGGTAGAGACTGTGCTCAGTGCTGGAAATGCAGAAATAAGTAAGATATGGCTCTTACCTTCAGGGAACACACTGGCTCCTTTACAGTGATAGACAGGCATGGAAATATGTCATTACATTAGCAAGGAGATCAACAATAGGCATATAGTTAAGAATCAAGCCAACCTGCATTTGAATTCTAGCTCAGCTATTCTTAGCTATCTGACCTTGGGCAAGAGGGAAGGGCAATATAGGGGTCGGGGATTAAGAAGTACAAACTATTATGTATAAAATAAGACACAGGGCTATATTGTACAACACAGAGAATGTAGCCAGTATTTTATAATAACCATAAGTGGAGTAAAACCTTTTAAAATTGTGAATCACTATATTGCACACCTGTAACATAATACTGTGCATCAACTATATGTCAATTAAAAAACTGAAAAAAATTAAACAGATAATTTAACATTAGAAACTATGGAGGCCAGAAAACAGTGGGATGGTATATTCAAAGTGCTGAAAGAAATGACCACCATCCAAGAATTCCATACCCAGGAAACTTATCATTCAGTAGATAATAATTTGAATCCATATAAAGAAATAAAGAGAACTGGTAAAGTTTTCCAAATCAAGAATTATAAAAAATAGTCAAAGTATATTTTTTATTTAACCATTTTTCTTCTATTTGATTTAAAGGACTACATAAAGCAGTAAATACAAGTTTATATTGATAAGTATATATATGTATGTATGTGTGTGTGTATGTGTAAATATATACTATATACATATAGTATTTCTTTATGATTGGGAAAAGAGGCACCAAAATCCAGGCTTTCAAAAGAGGCTGTCTTAAAATAATTGCGCACTCAGGTTTGATGGAAAAGTACCAGAACTACTAACTGACTGTCTTAGCCAAGACAGGAGTAGTTTAGGGCTTGTGGGAATGATAACCTGGCCACTAAATCCAGATGTTGGAGCCCTTTGGGTCTGGAAAGGCTACAGAAATTTGGAGATTGTTGAGCAAACATACACTCCAGCTCCATGTTTTTCTGACCAAGTTTGGCTTCTGATAATAACACCAAACAAATCTGTGTTCTGGCTTGCTGTGCAGTAAAACATGAAGGGAACCTCACAAGGATAACTGGGATTCATATGGAATAAATGCTTAAAGAAATCTTGAATTTGGCATTCTGTTGGTGAGTCTATATATCAGAGTCCATTCTCTTGCCCAAGGGCCTACTGTCTGGAAAGGTTAATGGCTCTTCCCAAACAATTTCAGCAATGGTTGGATTTTTTCCCCATCGTTAATTAAAAAAACATGTACAGTTCAGTCTCTCAGTCATGTCCAACTCTTTACAACCCCATGGACTGTATAACGCCTGGCTTCCCTGTTCATGACCAACTTCCAGAGCTTGCTCAAACTTATGTTCATCAAGTCGATGATGCCATCCAACCATCTCATCCTCTGTCGTCCCCTTCTTCTCCTTCCTTCAATCTTTCCCAGCATCAGGGTCTTTTCCAATGAGTCAGTTCTTTGCATCAGGTGACCAAAGTATTGGAGCTTCAGCTTCAGCATCAGTCCTTCCAGTGAATATTCAGGACTGATTTCCTTTAAGATTGACTGGCTGGATCTCCTTGCAGTCCAAGGGACTCTTAAGAGTCTTCTCCAAAAGCATCAATTCTTCAGGGCTCAGCTTTCTTTATAGTCCGAATCTCACATCTATACATGACTACTAGAAAAACAATAGCTTCGACTAGATGGACTGTTGTCAGCAAATAATGTCTCTGCTTTTCAATATGCTGTCTAGGTTGATCATAGCTTTTCTTCCAAGGAGCAAGCATCTTTTAATTTCATGGCTACAGTCACCATCTGCAGTGATTTTGGAGCCCCCTAAAAAATAAAGTCTGACACTGTTTCCACTGTTTCCCCATCTATTTTCCATGAAGTGATGGAACCAGATGCCATAATCTCAGTTTTCTGAATCTTGAGTTTTAAGCCAACTCTTTCACTCTCCTCTTTCACTTTCCTCAAGAGGCTCTTTAGTTCTTCTTCAATTTTTGCCATAAGGGTGGTGTCATCTGCATATCTGAGGTTATTGATATTTCTCCTGGCAATCTTAATTCTGGCTTGTGCTTCATCTAGCCCGACATTTCTCATGAGGTACTCTGCATATAAATTAAATAAGCAGGGTGACAATATATAGCCTTGACGTACTCCTTTCCCAATTTGGAACCAGTCTATTGTTCTATGTCTGGTTCTAACTGTTGCTTCTTGACCTGCATACAGGTTTCAAAGGAGGCAGGTAAGGTGGTCTGGTATTCCCATCTCTTTCAGAATTTTCCACAGTTTGTTGTGATCTACACAGTCAAAGGCTTTGGCGTAATCAATAAAGCAGAAGTAGGTATTTTTCTGGTATTCTCTTGCTTTTTCAGTGATCCAATGGATGTTGGCAATTTGATCTCTGGTTCCTCTGCCTTTTCTAAAACCAACTTGAACATCTGAAAGTTCACGGTTCATGTACTATTGAAGCCTGGCTTGGAGAATTTTGAGCATTACTTAGCTAGCATGTGAGATGAGTGCAACTGTGCGGTAGTTTGAACATTCTTTGTCATTGCCCTTCTTTGGGATTGGAATAAAAACTGATCTTTTTCACTCCTGTGGCCACTGCAGAGTTTTCCAAACTTGCGGGCATATTGAGTGTGGCACTTTAACAGCATCATCTTTTAGAATTTGAAATAACTCAACCGGAATTCCATCACCTCCACTAGCTTTGTTCGTAGTGATGCTTCTTAAGGCCCACTTGACTTTGCAATCCAGGCTTTCTGGCTCTGGGTGAGTGATTATATAATCTGGGTGATCATACTCTGGGTGAGTGATTACACCCAAGATGGATGGGTCATGGTGGAGAGTTCTGACAACACATGTTCTACTGGAGAAGGGAATGGCAAGCCACTTCAGTATTCTTGCCTCGAGAACCCCATGAACAACATGAAAAGGAAAAAAAAAATTATATATATATATATATATATATATATATATATATGTTGCTACTGCTAAGTCACTTCAGTTGTGTCCAACTCTGTGACCCCACAGATGGCAGCCCACCAGGCTCTCCCATCCCTGGGATTCTCCAGGCAAGGACACTGGAGTGGGTTGCCACTTCCTTCTCCAATGCATGAAAGTGAAAAGTGAAAGTGAAGTCACTCAGTCTTGTCTGACCCTCAGTGACCCCATGGATTGCAGCCTACCAGGCTCCTCCATCCATGGGATTTTCAAGACAAGAGTACTGGAGTGGGTTGCCATTGCCTTCTCTGATATATATATGTATATGTATATATGTATGCCTTCTCTGATATATATATGTATATGTATATTTTTATATATATATATATATATATATATAAGTTACACTAAATCATATGATTATTTTTAAGGATAAAAAATGGTTGTGTTTTCTCTCCAGAAAGAAATAATCAAACAATAATAGCTTCAGTTCAGTCTCTCAGTCTTGTCCGACTCTGCAACCCCATGAATCACAGCACGCCAGGCCTCCCTGTCCATCACCGACTCCCGGAGTTCACCCAAACTCATGTGCATCGAGTCAGTGATGCCATCCAGCCATCTCATCCTCTGTTGTCCCCCTTTCCTCCTGCCCCCAATCCCTCCCAGCATCAGGGTCTTTTCCAAAGAGTCAACTCTTCACATGAGGTGGCCAAAGTATTGGAGTTTCAGCCTCAGCATCAGTCCTTCCAATGAACACCCAGGACCGGTCTCCTTTAGGATAGACTGGTTGGATCTCCTTGCAGTCCAAGGGACTCTCAAGAGTCTCCTCCAGCACCACAGTTCAAAAGCATCAATTCTTCGGCACTCCGCTTTCTTCACAGTCCAATTCTCACATCCATACATGACCACTGGAAAAACCATAACCTTGACTAAACGGACCTTTGTTATGCTTTTTATGAAATAAACAGTGGCAAGCTTAGTTTATTTAAAGAGGGTTTTCAAGAGCAGAAGAATGAAAACAAATGGAGTTAGAAGTGAAGTAAATGTCCTAGAATCTTAGCTCCCTTTTGTAGCTTCAAGGGTTGGGCAATCAACAGCTGGATTTTCAAAAATCACACGCCCACAGGACTCAGAGCTGAAAAGAACTGTAGACATCATCTAATCAAATGATTTTCAAAGTTTTATAGCCATATAAATCTTCATTAACATGAAATATATTTTGGAACCCCACTATCTAAAAGATATGCAAAAAGTGGTGCCCTGATTACAGCGGTAGGAAGCTCAGAGTACTGCTAGCTTCATAGCCTTTCTCCAAATCATAACTCCACAATCTCTGCCATTTGACCCCTGAAAGAACTCTAAAAGGCACAGTTTTTTCATGTGGAGAAACTGAGCCCCACAGAGAGGATGAGCCTCACTCAATATCACTAGGCTAGTCAGCAGCAGAATTGTGACTAGAACCTTGATCATTAAGCCCAAAGTATTTTCTGCTATATCATATTTCTGAGAAGTCTGCAAACTTTTCAGAAAGCAACAATAAACTTATTTTCACATATGTCCAGTTTACTTGAGGGTGAGGGGTTCTGTGTTAGTGCTCTTATATCTAAATCTTGGGTTTTTCTCTCATTACCCTTTCTCATCTTTTAATTGGGTTAACTTGCATGGGTAGAAGCCAGTGATTGAAACAGTGACATGGTTTCAGGGAACTATACATCTAATTAAAAAGCTTTCCTGAGCAACAGAGGATTTATCATTGTGAAGCAGGCACTTAATTTGATGATAAAAGGTCTACTAGGATAGTGCCTGGCACTTAGTAGATGTTAAATAAATGTTAGGGTCCTTTTTTCTCCTCTTTGGTTGACAGATGATACATTGAAAGTCATGTTCTCAGCTGCCAGGATAAGCAAAGCACTTGCAAAACAATAGGATTCTGATTGTGTAGATGAACGCCTTAGCTGGGTTCCTCAAGGACCTGAGAGGTACTGAACATTTTACTTAAAGAAATGTAAGCAACGGTCCTTATATTTTTTCTCTTCCCATCTGGCATCTAAGCAGCTATCTCCTCCTGCAAATACGCTGTGATGTGTACTCCAGATCACAAAACAAGAGATGAGTTAGTCCTGCTTAAGTGCATCATTGTGTTAATGAAATTAATCAGTCACAATGACAGCCTTAGAGCAGCAGGGAAGCTTACAAAATGGTAGCAGTTAAGAAGTGGCTGCTGGAGAGAGAAGCTGAATGCAATCAAGGATGAAATAAAGCAAAACAAGACTGGGTTAAAAACAACCGCTCAGCAATCAACTGTCAATAAGGCCTTGGAATAAAGGGAAAATGGGGACTATTATTTGAAGTCTAATGAAAAAAGCATTTGCAGGGATTATAGCCCCCCTTCCTGTTTTATTGTTTGTTTTTCACAATAGTTTAAATTTCTGTAAATTTAACAAATAGAAAATGTTCTCATTAATCACAAATATGTGTCCATGTGGCCAGTATGTAGAAAAAAAGGGACTTGAAGTACAGGGCCCTGGGTTCAGCTCTGCCAGCTGTCTTCCATTAAGCAAGCTCCTTCCCTTTATTGTTTAGGCCTCAGTTTCCCTATCTATAAAATGACATGGTAGACCGGATACCCTCAGGTAGATCTTTCTAGTTCTAACATTTTAAAATGCTATGGTATTTTTAAAGTTTTATTACAAAAATGATTTTTAGTGTCTCACAGATACTCTTTGTAAGGAGGGCAACTTGAGTCCTAAGTACTAAGCTCAATTTTCTTGATGATGTTATGCAATACTCATACATTTGAGATAAGAAGATCCTGTGATGAAAATGGATTAATAGCTATCTAAATGGTTTGTTTTGAATACTATTTGCATCTTGTTTTTCATTCATAGACCTAAGCCACTATCTCTAGGGATAGTACTTCCAATGTTTTCCAACTCTACAGCAAATAGACTTTACTGGCAGGAGTCGTCATGTGTTGCTTATCATCAATTTTCTCTCATACAATTTCATCCATTTTCTCCTTTCTTTGACTTCAGTCCCTTCCTGCCACGTACCAACAGAAGCTGGTTTGTTTTTCTTTTTTTTAATGTATTTAGTAGCCTAGGAAGGTACAGGGAAAATATTAGAAACTTAAAAAACAAAGTTTTGCAACATTAAATAGGTGGTGAAAGTTCGTAGCAAGTAATAAACATTTCTCTGAGCCCCATGAAAGTGGAAAATCACTGTTTGGATTCATCCACCACAAATCCAGAGAAGGAATTTGGTTCCTGGAGTAGGAAAGAGGATCAAATTTGTAAGATTCTTATATCCATAGACATGACTAAACAATTCATGTCTCAGATCTGGTCAGGGTTTCTAAAGGCTATTGGCAACCATGGTAATTACAGTGGATATTTGGGAGATAGGTTTGGAGAAAATTTGATGTGAGAACTCTGGAATAAAATTGCAGTTCTGGAAGCTCAGAGTTGGAAATTGCTCCATCCATTTACCAGAAAAATCAAAGAAATGAAATGGTGTCTGCAGGATGTGGTATCATACGAGCAACTTCTAGAAGTGGTCTTGGAAGCTGATATAACTTTGGAGGCAGAATCAGCATGATTTACTGATCAATGCAGTATCAGGGCTGAGGGGATCCTTTACTGATGGTGAAAACATCCGTCAACAGTCGTTCAGTTGGGTCTGACTCTTTGTGACCCCATGGACTATAATCTGCCAGGCTCCTCCATCTGTGGCATTTTTCAGGCCAGAATACTGAAGTGGGTTGCCATTTCCTTCTCCAGGAGATCTTCCCAACCCAGGGGTTGAACCTGGGTCTCCTGCATTGCAGGCAGATTATTTACCGTCTGAGCCACCAGGAAAGTCCTAATCTGTTACGAGATAAGGAATTTGGAGGATGGATTCAGGAAATGATGTGATATGATCTAAGGCCTGAGGATGGGAAGGAAAACTGAAAACCAAGAAAATGGGAAATCAGAAACATTTAAGACAAGAAAAAATAATATGAGAGTCAACAGGAGCAGAGAAAAATGAACAGATCAACTTGTTGTTTGCTCTTGGTCTCAATTTTCTTTTTCATAAAACCTGAAGAGTTTACAATGTAAATTCCATAAACCCAATTTAATAATTTCAGGGGTTTTATAAGGGCTTTATCAGATGGAAATTTCTAGAAACCCAACACATGACGACTCCTGCCAGTAAAGTCTATTTGCTGTAGAGTTGGAAAACGTTGGAAGTACTATCCCTAGAGATAGTGGCTTAGGTCTATGAATGAAAAACAAAATTTCAGAAAATTTCTGAATAAAATAATGCTAACTTAATCCTGTTTTATCAAGGAAGCATTTTGGTAGAATCACCTCAACCTGCTGCTCAGAATCTTCTGGTAGTGCCTATCTTCTGTGGTTTAAAGCTAAACTTCATAGCCTGGCAGAAAGATTGTCACCATTAAACCCTAACCTATCTTAGCTCCTCCTGTCACCCCCTTTCTTCAATCTCTCTGTTCTAGTCTCATTGAATTTATCATAATTCTTTTTAAAACAATGCCTTTGGTTTAATGACCAAATGCCTTTGCACATATTACTTCCTACCTTTGAAATGGTCTATTTCCTTTGCCATATAATAAACTCCTTGATTTCCTTCCAGAGTAACCTACCTGACTTCCCCTTCAAGAAGATTTGGTTGTATGGACTGCGGAACTCCCACTGCCTTTTGCAAATCTTGCCATTAGAGCACTAATCACACAATTGTAATTTGAAATTTTTTCTCTCTGTATCAGTTTCTCTTATACACTGTGGACTCTTCAAGGGACCAAATAACCATCATTATAGCCATGTTACGCAGAAGAAAGCCTAACATTTGTAATTACTTGTTCTATGCCTGTCTTCCTCCTTTAAACCATAAATTTAATGAGAAGAAAGGTCTTGACCATCTGTTCCTTGTATTCCTAGTTGCCAGCACACAAACTGAGTTACTGTTCCAACAGTTTCAAAGAGTAGAAGATAATAATTGGGGACACCTAATTAATGGTACCTGGCAGCCTATTGGAGGTGAGAAATGAGGAAGGAGAGGTTAAGGCATGGCATGGACTTTTGGATACATGGTGGTTTCATTCACTGAGATGGCAATCACTAGAAGAAGACAAGATTGAAGGTGAGGGAGAGGATGAAGATTTGTGTTTTATTCATTTAATACATGTATTATTTAGTAAGCATCAGATACTGTTTTAAGTGCTTTACAAATATTAACTCATTTAATCATCATAGCAATCCTCTGTGGTAGGTACTTTAGTATAATCTCCCTTATGCAGATAAAATTGAAGCATAGATTCAGGAATATTCCCACAGTCATCCAGATGTTAAGTGATCTAGAAAAGTTTCAGATTCAGTGAATTCATCTCCGGAATCCATGCTCTTATCCACTTCACATGCTACTGAGTTCAGCTTTGAATATAAGTTTTGGACAAGTTCAGTTTTGGACATATTGTATCTGCGATGCCCATAAGGAAGTCCACGAAGTATTAGACATTCATATGTTGGTGCTTCCCTGGTAGCTCAGCTGGTATAGAATCCGCCTGCAATGCAGGAGAGCTCCATTCGATTCCTGGGTTGGGAAGATCCTCTGGAGGAGGGCATGGCAACCTATTCCAGTATTCATGAGCTTTCCTGGTGGCTCAGATGGTAGAGAATCTGCCTGCAGTGTGGGAGACCTGGGTTCAATCCCTGGGTTGGGAAGATCCCCTGGGGGAAAGCATGGCCACCCACTCCAGTATTCTTGCTTGGAAAATCCCCACAGACAGAGGAGCCTGGCAGGCTACAGTCCATGGGGTTGCGAAGAATCGGTCACAACTGAGCAACTAACCGCAACACAGCACATTCATATGTTTAATCATAATGAATCTTGATAAACACCTGTGGCTCAGCTTCTGTAGGGAGCAGTATTTAAAGAATCTATATTTAATAGCCAAAACTAATTTATTAACTTTTCTTTAAAGACTTTAGAGGACATCCCTATACACAATCTACAGCAGTCCTTGTTTACATCCTCTTTCTTCTCCAATCAACTAATCTTAAACCACAAAGTCCCTAAGACTCTAATTTCTTGCAATCCTCAAGGTAGGAATAGCAGGTTTCTTCCACCAGCTTCTTGGATTTCTGTCTTCTTTCTCTTCTCCACCCCTCAAAATTGCATTATGTATGTATGTAGCCTCTTTTCCAGCAAGAAATCATTGTTTCTTTTTAGGATACTAAGAAGAGGGGAGAAATTAGATGACAGTAAAAAGATTCACTTTGGAAGGATGGTGAATGAGAAGCCTGTAAACACTCCCATGTGGAGTTTCTTCTGCCACATATGCATCTGGAGCTCGGACAAGAAGACTGCACTATTCATTTTAAACATCATTTACATATGGCAAAGAACGAAACTGTGTAAATGCGATCAAAGAGTTTGTACATGTAGAAGAAAAATGAGCCAATGATGAATCTCTGACAAGCCAGTTAAGTAAAGACTCTGAAAAACAGATAGTAAAGAAGCAATCTGAGAATAAACTAGTATAACCAGGAGAGTAGTATTTTGGAAGCAAAGGAAGTTTCAAAAAGGAGTAATGTGGTCAATAGCCTAGAACACTGCAGAGAGACCTAGGAAAATAAGGTCTCACGGGTGTCTGCTGAATCTGGCAATACAGAGTGCAGTGCAGACCTTGTCTAGAGCATGTTTAGTGAAATGGTGAGCTCCAAAATTGATGAGGAAGAGGGAGAAAGAGTATAGGCAACTGTATAAATAAATGATCATATGTAAAAGTCTTTCCTACCTCTTCAGAAACTGAAAGGTATGTCCCATTTCATGTATTTCTTAATTTTTATTATTAACCTCTAATGGATCTCTCATAATTCAAAATAGACAACTGAAGCAGTTTCAAATGTGTGTGTATAAAATGTCACTTAAAATAATAATATAAATTTGAAACTACCGAGAAAATTTCATTTTACCAGAAACTATAAATGATACATTTACTGTGATTGAACACTAATTTCAACTTGCACTTCCTGGCTTTCAAGGGAAAACATTAAACCCAATTGGTTACCCAGCTCTTATTCTCTCTGAGAACACAGCTTCATCACAAAAGAATGTCTGAGGCCATTAAAATCTTGAATTAGTTCTGGAATTAATTTTAAAATTAACTTTGGATTTATTTATATTCTTGTCCCTTTTCCTCTTGTTCTCCATAAAATATTATATATATATATATATATATATATATATATATAAAATTATTTTTAGAAAAAAATTCTTAGAAAGTGAGTATGTTTTAACCAATGAATTGAGAATATTTTAAAGCATAGTATAACTTTCCCTTTCCTTACATTTCTATGCAAACAAAATGACCAGCCCATGTCCAGAAGATTTCTGGACATATTTTTTTCTGATAAAGACCATCAATTAGAGTGAAAATGTTTTCATTCCCTCAGTTACTCAAAAGGAAATATCTTGCTTTTAAACTAGATCATAGCTTAATAGAGACAATGGAAGTTGTAAACTATCCCTTGACCACATTTGATTAAAAAATAAATATCACTTAATAAAAAATGAAATAAAAATGATCTAGTGGGCTTTCAGTCATGATAAAGTAACTGGTTATGAGACTTATCCTTCTGCCATAAACAACTAGAAAGCAAAAAAATATATATATGAAATAACTGCTTTGGATATTGCACAATAGGCAAATAAGAGCTATAACACCTGAAAGAAAACTCTACAATTGTATCAGTTTTAGGCAATGGAGCATTTTCAAAACTGTAGCATAGGGAGGAGGCTCCAAAGCAGAACATGATCTGCATTAGGAGTGTATTATTTGCTTCACTTCACCTGCTAGGGTCATCACGTGTAGAAACACTGCCTCTCCTGTCAATTTCTGTGTCATTTCCAGTCTTTGGTCTTTGAAACACTTCTTTCAATATAGCAGGGTGTATTTTGCTCTCCTGCCTACATACCAAGACCCACTCCAATTCCCAGCTTGAACTTAGGCAAGGGTTATATAGGAAACTCTAAATACTTCTGTGATTCAATATCAGGACATACAGTTTCTATTTCATACTTGACCTAGTGCCCCATTGACCTCCATTACCTTTTTTCTTAGCTGTTCTTTGAGACATCGTCAAACGCCTAGCACTCTAAGTCCTCTAGGATTCATGACCAGTCTTACTCTTGCAAGCAGTGTTCCCTCCACCCTTCTAGAAACTAGAATCCTACCTGACCCGGAGTACAACTGTATGATATCAAAATTCGGAATGATGATTACCTGCATAGACTACTGAATGAGTGGCTGCATGCTAAGTTGCTTCATTCATGTCTGACTCTTTGTGACTCCATGGACTGTAGCCCACCAGGCTTCTCTGTCCATATGAATCTCCAGGCAAGAATACTGGAATGGGTTGCCATTTCCTCCTCCAGGGGATCTTCCCCACATAGGGATTGAACCCAAGTCTCTGTGTCTCCTATATTGGCAGGTGGGTTCTTTACCACTAAAACCACCTGGGAAGCCCTTTTTGGAGGTCAAGAAAAGAAAATCTGTCACTGCTTCCACTTTCCCCCCTTCTATTTGCCATGAAGTGATGGGACCAGATGCCATGATCTTAGTGTTTTTCATGTTGAGCTTCAAGCCAGCTTTTTCATTCTCCTCTTTAACCCTCATAAAGAAGCTCTTTAACTCCTCTTCACTTTCTGCCATAACGGTGGCATCATCTGCATATCTGAGGTTGTTGGTATTTCTCCCAGCTGTCTTGATTCCAGCTTGTGATTCATACAGCCCACCATTTCACATGAGGTACTCTGCATATAAGTTAAATAAGCAGGGTGACAATATACAGCCTTGATATACTCGTTTCCCAATTTTGAACCAATCCATTGTTCCATGTCCGGTTCTAACTTTTGCTTCTTGACCTGCATACAGGTTTCTCAGGAGGCAGGTCAGGTGGTCTGGTATTCCCATCTCTCTCAGAATTTTCCACAGTTTGTTGTCATTCATACAGTCAAAGGCTTTAGTGTAGTCAATGAAGTGGAAGTAGATATTTTTCTGGAACTCCCTTGCCTTCTCCATGATCCAACAAATGTTGGCAACTTGATCTCTGGTTCCTCTGCCTTTTCTTTTTGTTGTTGTTGTTGTTTTTTGTTTGTTTGTTTGTTTTTATTTTAATTGGAGGATATTTACTTTACAATATTGTGGTGGTTTTTGCCATACATTCACATGAATCAGCCATGAGTGTACATGTGTTCCCAATCCTGACCCTCCCTCCAACCTCCCTCCCCATCCCATCCCTCAGGGTCATCCCAGTGCACCTGCCCTAAGCATCCTGCCACATGCATCAAACCTGGACTGGTGATCTGTTTCACAGATGATAATATACATGTTTCAATGCTATTCTCTCAAATCATCCCACCCTCACCTTCTCCCACAGAATCTAACAGTCTGTTCTTTATCTGTGTCTCTTTTCCTATCTCACATATAGGGTCATTGTTACCATCTTTCTAAATTCCATATATACGTGTTAATATACTGTATTGGTGTTTTTTCTTTCTGCCTTACTTCACTGTAATAGGCTCCAGTTTCATCCACCTCATTAGAACTGATTCAAATGCATTCTTTTTAATAGCTGAGTAATATTCCATTGTGTATATGTAGCACAGCTTTCTTATCCATTTGTGTGCTGATGGACATCTAGGTTGCTTCCATGTCCTGGCTATTGTAAACACTACTGCGATGAACATTGGGTACACATGCCTCGTTCAATTCTAGTTTCCTCCATGTGTATGCCCAGCACTGGGATTGCTGGGTCATATGACAATTCTATTTCCAGCTTTTTAAGGAATCTCCACACTGTTCTCCATAGTGGCTGTACTAGTTTGCATTCCACCAACAGTGTAAGAGGGTTCTTTTATATCTGCACCCTCTCCAGCTTTTCTTGTTTGTAGACTTTGATTGTAGCCATTCTGACCAGCGTGAGATTGTACCTCATTGTGGTTTTGATTTGTATTTCTCTGATAATGAGTGATGTTGAGCATCTTTTCATGTGTCTGTTAGCCATCTGTCTGTCTTCTTTGGAGAAACGTCTGCTTAGTTCTTCGGCCCATTTTTTTTATTGGGTCGCTTATTTTTCTGGAACTGAGCTGTAGGAGCTGCTTGTATATTTTTGAGATTAATTCTTTGTCAGTTGCTTTGTTTGCTATTATTTTCTCCCATTCTGAAGGCTGTCTTTTCACCTTGCTTATAGCTTCCTTCATTGTGCAAAAGCTTTTAAGTTTAATTAGGTCCCATTTGTTTATTTTTGCTTTTATATCCATTATACTGGGAGGTGTGTCATAGAGGATCCTGCTGTGATTTATGTCGGAGAGTGTTTCGCCTATTTTTTCCTCTAGGGGTTTTATAGTTTCTGGTCTTACATTTAGATCTTTAATCCATTTTGAGTTTATTTTTGTGTATGTATGGTGTTAGAAAGTGTTCCAGTTTCATTCTTTTACAAGTGGTTGACCAGTTTTCCCAGCAGCACTTGTTAAAGAATGTCTTTTCTCTATTGTATATTCTTGCCTCCTTTTTCACAGATAAGGTGTCCATAGGTGCCTGGATTTACCTCTGGGCTTTCTGTTTTGTTCCGTCAATCTATATTTCTGTCTTTGTGCCAGTACCATACTGTCTTGATGACTGTTGCTTTGTAGTATAGCCTGAAGTCAGGCAGGTTGATTCCTCTAGTTTCATTCTTCTTTCACAAGATTTCTTTGGCTATTCAAGGTTTTTCATAATTCCATACAAATTGTGAAATTATTTGTTCTACTTCTGTGAAAAATTCCATTGGTAGCTTGATAAGGATTGCATTGATTCTATAGATAATTTTGGGTAGTGTACTCATTGTCACTATATTGATTTTTCTGATCCATGAACATGCTATACTTCCCCATCCACTTGTGTCATCTTTGATTTTATTCACCAGTGTTTTATAGTTTTATATATATAGGTATTTTGTTTCTTTAGGTAAGTTTATTCCTAAGTATTTTATTCTTTTCATTTCAATGGTGAATGGAATTGTTTCCTTAATTTCTCTTTCTGTTTTCTCATTGTTAGTGTATATGAATGCAAGGGATTTCAGTGTGTTAATTTTATATCCTGCAACTTTGCTTTATTCATTGATTAGATCTAGTAATTTTCTGGTAGAGTCTTTAGGGTTTTCTATGTAGAGGATCATGTCATCTGCAAACAGTGAGAGTTTGACTTCTTTTCCAATCTGGATTCCTTTATTTCTTTTTCTGCTCTGATTACTATGGCCAAAACTCCCAAAACTATGTTGAATAGTAGTGTTGAGAGTGGGAATCCGTGTCTTGTTCCTAACTTTAGGGGAAATGCTTTCAATTTTTCACCATTGAGGATAATGTTTGCTGTGGGTTTATCATCAGTTCAGTTCAGTCGCTCAGTCATGTCCGACTCTTTGCGACCCCATGAATCACAGCATGCCAGGCCTCCCTGTCCATCACCATCTCCCGGAGTTCAATCAGACTCACATCCATCGAGTCCGTGATGCCATCCAGCCATGTCATCCTTGGTCGTCCCCTTCTCCTCCTGCCTCCAATCCCTCCCGGCATCAGAGTCTTTTCCAATGAGTCAACTCTTCTCATGAGGTCGCCAAAGTACTGGAGCTTCAGCTTTACCATCATTCCTTCCAAAGAAATCCCAGGGTTGATTTCCTTCAGTATGGACTGGTTGGATCTCCTTTCAGTCCAAGGGACTCTCAAGAGTCTTCTCCAACACCACAGTTCAAAAGCATCAATTCTTCAGCACTCAGCCTTCTTCACAGTCCAACTCTCACATCCATACATGACCACATGAAAAACCATAGCCTTGACTAGACGGACCTTAGTCGGCAAAGTAATGTCTCTGCTTTTGAATATGCTATCTAGGTTGGTCATAACTTTTCTTCCAAGGAGTAAGCGTCTTTTAATTTCATGGCTGCAATCACCATCTGCAGTGATTTTGGAGCCCAAAAAGATAAAGTCTGTCACTGTTTCCACTGTTTCCCCATCTATTTCCCATGAAGTGATGGGACCGGATGCCATGATCTTCGTTTTCTGAATGTTGAGCTTTAAGCCAACTTTTTCACTCTCCTCTTTCACTTTCATCAAGAGGCTTTTTAGTTCCTCTTCACTTTCTGCCATAACAGTGGTGTTATCTGCATATCTGAGGTGATTGATATTTCTCCCGGCAATCTTGATTCCAGCTTGTGTTTCTTCCAGTCCAGCGTTTTTCATGATGTACTCTGCATAGAAGTTAAATAAGCAGGGTGACAATATACAGCCTTGACATACTCCTTTTCCTATTTGGAACCAGTCTGTTGTTCCATGTCCAGTTCTAACTGTTGCTTCCTGACCTGCATACAGATTTCTCAAGAGGCAGGTCAGGTGGTGTGGTATTCCCATCTCTTTCAGAATTTTCCACAGTTTATTGTGATCCACACAGTCAAAGGCTTTGGCATAGTCAATAAGGCAGAAAGAGATGTGTTTTTGGAACTCTCTTCCTTTTTCCATGATCCAGCAGATGTTGGCAATTTGATCTCTGGTTCCTCTGCCTTTTCTGAAACCAGCTTGAACATCTGGAAGTTCACAGTTCATGTACTGTTGAAGCCTGGCTTGGAGAATTTTGAGCATTACTTTACTAGCATGTGAGATGAGTGCATTTGTGCGGTGGTTTGAGCATTCTTTGGCATTGCTTTTCTTTGGGATTGGAATGAAAACTGACTTTTTCCAGTCCTGTGGCCACTGCTGAGTTTTCCAAGTTTGCTGGCATATTGAGTGTAGCACTTTCACAGCACCATCTTTCAGGATTTGAAACAGCTCAATTGGAATTCCATCACCTCCACTAGCTTTGTTCATAGTGATGCTTTGTAAGGCCCACTTGACTTCACATTCCAAGATATCTGGCTCTAGATTAGTGATCACATCATCATGATTATCTGGGTCGTGAAGATTATTTTTGTACGGTTCTTCCATGTGTTCTTGCCACCTCTTCTTAATATCTTCTGCTTCTGTTAGGTCCATACCATTTCTGTCCTTTATTGAGCCCATCTTTGCATGAAATGTTCCCTTGGTATCTCTAATTTTCTTGAAGAGATCTCTAGTCTTTCCCATTCTATTATTTTCCTCTATTTCTTTGCAGTGATCATTGAAGAAGGCTTTCTTATCTCTCCTTGCTATTCTTTGGAACTCTGCATTCAGATGCTTATATCTTTCCTTTTTTCCTTTGCTTTTCGCCTCTCTTCTTTTCACAGCTATTTGTAAGGCCTCCCCAGACAGCCATTTTGCTTTTTTGCATTTCTTTTCCATGGGGATGGTCTTGATCCCTGTCTCCTGTACAATGTCACGAACCTCATTCCATAGTTCATCAGGCACTCTATCTATCAGATCTAGGCCCTTAAATCTATTTCTCACTTCCACTGTATAATCATAAGTGATTTGATTTAGGTCATACCTGAATGGTCTAGCAGTTTTCCCTATTTTCTTCAATTTGAGTCTGAATTTGGTAATAAGGTGTTCATGATCTGAGCCACAGTCAGCTCCTGGTCTTTTTTTTTGTTGACTGTATAGAGCTTTTCCATCTTTGGCTGCAAAGAATATAATCAATCTGATTTCGGTGTTGACCATCTGGTGATGTCCATGTGTAGAGTCTTCTCTTGTGTTGTTGGAAGAGGATGTTTGCTATGACCAGTGCATTTTATTGTCAAAACTCTATCAGTCTTTGCCCTGCTTCATTCCACATTCCAAGGCCAAATTTGCCTGTTACTCCAGGTGTTTCTTGGCTTCCTACTTTTGCATTCCAGTCCCCTATAATGAAAAGGACATCCTTTTTGGGTGTTAGTTCTAAAAGGTCTTGTAGGTCTTCATAAAACCGTTCAACTTCAGTTTCTTCAGCGTTACTGGTTGGGGCATAGACTTGGAAAACTGTAATATTGAATAGTTTGCCCTGGAGATGAACACAGATCATTCTGTCATTTTTGAGATTGCATCCAAGTACTGCATTTCGGACTCTTTTGTTGACCATGATGGCTACTCCATTTCTTCTGAGGGATTCCTGCCCACAGTAGTAGATATAATGGTCATCTGAGTTAAATTCACCCATTCCAGTCCATTTTAGTTTGCTGATTCCTATGTCGATGTTCACCCTTGCCATCTCTTGTTTGACCACTTCCAATTTGCCTTGATTCATGGACCTGACATTCCAGGTTCCTATGCAATATTGCTCTTTACAGCATCGGACCTTGCTTCTATCACCAGTCACACCCACAGCTGGGTATTGTTTTTGCTTTGGCTCCATCCCTTCATTCTTTCTGGAGTTATTTATCCACTGATCTCTAGTAGCATATTGGGCACCTACTGACCTCTTTTGGTATCCTATCATTTTGTCTTTTCATACTGTTTATGGGGTTCTCAAGGCAAGAATACTGAAGTGGCTTGCCATTCCCTTCTCCAGTGGACCACATTCTGTCAGACCTCTCCACCACAACCCACCCGTCTTGGGTTGCCCCACAGGCATGGCTTGGTTTCATTGAGTTAGACAAGGCTGTGGTCCTAGTGTGATTAGATTGACTAGTTTTCTGAGAGTATGGTTTCAGCGTGTCTGCCCTCTGATGCCCTCTTGCAACACCTACCATCTTACTTGGGTTTCTCTTACCTTGGGCGTGGGGTATCTCTTCATGGCTGCTCCAGCAAAGCACAGCCGCTGCTCCTTACCTTGGACAAGGGGTATCTCCTTACCACCGCCGTTCCTGACCTTCAACTTGGGATAGCTCCTCTAGGCCCTCCTGTGCCTGCTCAGCCACCGCTCCTATGGTTGCTCCTTCAGGCCGCAGGCTCTGGCCTCGGGCATGGGTGGCTCCTCCCAGCTGCTGCCCCTGGCCTTGGGCTCGGGGTGGCTCCTCAGGGTCACCACCCCTGGCCTTGGGCGCCAGGTGGCTTCTCCTAGCCGCCCCTGACCTCGGACGCAGGGTGTCTCCTCCCGGCTGCCACTGACCTCGGACGCAGGGTAGCTCCTCTCTGCCGCCGCCCCTGACCTCGGACACGGGGTGGCTCCTCCCGGCTGTTCCTGCACTGTCGCAGCCTGGCACTCTGGGCCGCTGTTCTGACTTCAGACGTGGGGTAGCTCTCGGCCGCACTTAGTGCGCCGGCCCGTGTTGAGGTATGTTCCTTCTATGCCTGCTTTCTGGAGGGTTTTTTTTTTTTTTTAAATCATAAATGGATGTTGAATTTTGTCAAAAGCTTTCTCTGCATCTATTGAGATAATCATATGGTTTTTCTCGTTCAATTTGTTAATGTGGTGTATCACATTGATTGATTTGTGAATATTGAAGAATCCTTGCATCCCTGGGATAGAGCCCACTTGATCATGATATATGATCTTTTTAATATGTTGTTGGATTCTGTTTGCTAGAATTTTGTTAAGGATTTTTACATCTATGTTCCTCAGTGATATTGTCCTGTAGTTTTCTTTCTTTTGTGGTATCTTTGTTTGGTTTTGGTATTAGGGTGATGGTGGCCTCATAAAATGAGTTAGGAAGTTTACCTTCCTCTGCAATTTTCTGGAAGAGTTTGTTTGAGTAGGATAGGTATTAGTTCTTCTCTAAATTTTTGGTAGAATTCATCTGTGAAGCCATCTGGTCCCTGGCTTTTGTTTGTTGGAAGATTTCTGATTATGGTTTTGATTTCAGTGCTTGTGATGGATCTGTTAAGATTTTATATTTCTTCCTGACCCAGTTTTGGACAGTTATACCTCTGCCTTTTCTAAACCCATTTTGTACATCTGAAAATTCTTGGTTCACACACTACTGAAGCCTAGCTTGAAGGATTTTGAGTATAACCTTGCCAGCATGTGTAATGAGCACAATTGTGCAGCAGTTTGAACATTCTTTGGCATTGCCCTTCTTTGGGATTGGAATGAAAGCTGACCTTTTCCAGTCCTGAGGCCACTGCTGAGTTTTCCATATTTGCTGACATATTGAGTGCAGCACTTTAACAGCATCATCTTTTAGGATTTGAAATAGCTCAGCTGGAATTCCATCACTTCCATTAGCCTTTGTTCATAGTGATAATGCTTCCTAAGGCCCACTTAACTTCACACTTCAGTATGTCTGGCTCTATTTGAGTGACCACACCATCATGGTTATCTAGGCCATTAAGACTTTTTTTTTGTATGGTTCTTCTCTGTATTCTTGCCACCTCTTCTTAATATCTTCTGAAATAAATATGGAATAAATAAATTTCAACCTTTAACTCACTCTATACCGCAGAATTTGATAAAAATGGATTGTAATCCTAATCATTAAAGCTAAACAGCTGTACAACTTCCAGAAGGAACAGAAAAAAAAATCTACAACCTTGGCATAAGCAAACATTGTCTATCTACATAGGACAGAGAAGCATAAACCTGGAAAGAAAATAATTGATAAATAAGAATTCAAAAAAATTAGAAACCTCTGTTCTTCCAAAGTTTTTGCTAGAAAATGGAAAGTAATCCTCAGACTGGGAGAAAATATTTTCAACACATAAATCTGAAAAGGAATTTGTGTCCTGTGTATATAAAGAATTCTGTTATCTCCATGATAAGAAAAAACTTGATAAAAGAAAATAAAAATAGGCATTGATTTCTTGAGTACTGAATTCTTAAACAGGCAGTTAACAAAAGAAGATGTAAGAATGGACTATAAGCATACGAAATGAAGCTTAATGCTAAGTGTTAGTGAAGATGTGGAGGCACTAGAACTCTCAGAAATTTGTGTTTGGAATGTAGAAAGATACTGGGTTGACCAAAAAGATCATTCAGGTTTTTCTATAACATTTAATGGAAAAAACCCAAATGGCTTTTTCAGCCAACCCAGTACAACCACTTTTGAGTCATGGTGTGACAGATTCTAACAAAATTAAACACACATTTAACAAATGACTAGCAATTCCGTTCCTTGGTATTTATCTGAGAGAGGAAAATATATGTCCATATAAAGACATATATTAATGTTAAAAGCAGCTTTATTCAAAATACTTAAAAACTGAAAACAGCACAAATTTCCCATCAACAGATGAATAGATAAATACAATCACATGAGTACTACTTAGTAACAAAAATGAGCGAACTACTGATACACACAACAATATGAATAAGCCTGAAAAACATTTTCAAAAGAGTAAAACACATACAAAAGAGTAAATGTGTATGATTCCATTTATACAAAACTGAAGGGAAAATATAATCTATTATTATTTATAGTAGAGTAATGGTTGCCTAGATAGCATATGGAAAAGCAGAGACATTACTTAGCCAACAAAGGTTCGTCTAGTCAAGGCTATGGTTTTTCCAGTGGTCATGAATGGATGTGAGAGTTGGACTGTGAAGAAAGCTGAGTGCCGAAGAATTGATGCTTTTGAACTGTGGTGTTGGAGAAGACTCTTGAGAGTCCCTTGGACTGCAAGGAGGTCCAAACAGTCCACTCTAAAGGAGATCAGCCCTGGGTGTTCTTTGGAAGGAATGATGCTAAAGCTGAAGCTCCAGTACTTGGGGCACCTCATGTGAAGAGTTGACTCATTGGAAAAGACTCTGATGGTGGGAGGGATTGGGGGCAGGAGGAGAAGGGGACGACAGAGGATGAGATGGCTGGATGGCATCACTGACTCAATGGACATGGGTTTGAGTGAACTCCGGGAGTTGGTGATGGACAGGGAGGCCTGGCGTGCTGTGATTCATGGGGTCACAAAGAGTCGGACACGACTGAGCGACTGAACTGAACTGAACTCAGTGGTTGCCTGGGGCCGGGGGTGGAGGTTAGGATGACTGCAGAGAGACACAATGGAAATTTTTAAGATGATGGAAATATTCTCTATTGTGAATGTATGGTGATTACATGGGTGTATGCACTGATCAAATCTTATCAAAATATATACTTTATCAGAATATAATTGCTTTACAATGTTGTTCTAGTTTCTGCTGTACAATATTGTTAACCAACAATATGTAAAATATATACTTTAAACGGGACTTCCCTGGTGGCTCAGATGGTTAAAGATTCTGCCTGCAGTGTACAAGCCTGGGTTCGATCCCTGGGTCGGGAATGTCCCTTGGAGGAGGAAAAGGCAACCCACTCCAATATTCTTGCCTGGAGAATCCCATGGACAGAGGAACCTGGCAGACTACATAGTCCATGATGTCACAAAGAGTCAGACACAACTGAGGAACTAATACACACACAGTTTAAATATGCATAATTTATATAAATTAAACTTTAATAAGGCTATTTTTTTCCTTTTTTTAAATTGGAGGCTAATTACAATATTGTAGTGGGATTTGCCATACATTGACATGAATCAGCCATGGGTATACATGTGTTCCACATTCTGAACCCCCCTCCCACCTCCCTCCCCATCCCATCCCTCAGGGTTATCCCAGTACACCAGCCCTGAGCACCCTGTCTCATGCATTGAACTTGGACTGGTGATCTGTTTCACATATGATAATATATATGTTTCAATGCTATTCTCTCAAATCATCCCACCCTTGCCAATAAGGCTATTTTAAAAGTAGAGTGTGGATGAGTGAACATATATACCAGTGTTGTAAAAGTTTGCTGAAGAAACTAGATTTTTATATTAATAGTTATGAAAATGTTAACATACATGGTAAAAACAACTAGAGTTCTAATTTCTTCACAGTGAACTTCAGAGTATTAAATCCAGTTAATATGATGCAAAAGTAGATGGAGTAATAGAGGATTTTCAAGGACTCTCAGAGGATAGGACCCTCAAGTTCCCATTACACCACTGTGGGTTAAATACAATGATAATTTTTCATATTTATTAAGCACTTATTATATACCAGACACCAATCAAAAGTTTTAAAGGCATTGCCTGTGGATCCTATTATTTTACTCATTTTATGTGAGGAAACTGATGCTGAATGATAGTTGGTAACTTACTCAATTTCACAGAGCTTCCCTGGTGGCTCAGATGGTAAAGAATCTGCAATGCAGGAGATGCAGGGTTTGATATCTGGATAGAGAGGATACCCTGGAGCAGGAAATGGCAACCCACTCCAGTATTCTTGCTTAGAGAATCCCATGGACAGAGGAGTCTGGTGGGCTTCAGTCCATGGAATTGCAAGGAATTGAACATAACTGAGTGACTGACACACAGACACACAGACATACACATATTCAGTGTCACACAGCCAGTAAGTGAAAAGGCTGCAGTTCCAATCTGAGCTGTCTGGCTACACAGTTGGAGCATTTTTTAAAGTGGTAACAAACTTTTTACCTTATAGAGTTCTTAAATTGAGTATACTTCACATACTATAAACTTATCTTTTAAAGTATACAATTCAATAGTTTTTAATATATTCACAGTTTGAACCAACATTCATGCTATCTAATTCCAGAATATATTTGTCACCCCCAAAAGAAACATCAAATACATTAACAGTTCTTCATCATTTCCCATCTCTCCCACCCTCCCTCTGGATCATAGCCACCATTAATATGTTTTCTATCTTTATGAATTTGCCTATTTGAAGATTTAATATAAGTAGAACCATACAATACATGAGTTTTTTCTGTCTGGCTTCTTTCACTTAACATAATGTTTTCAAGTTTCATCTGCATTGTAGCATGTATCAATTTTCTCTTTATGACTGAATAATTGGCCTTTCAACAGATACATTACATTTTGTTTAACCATTCATCAGTTGGTGAAGATTTTGTTATTCTTTCCTAGCTTCTGGCTATTACAAGTGAGGTCTGCTCATGGAAAAAATTATGTGTCAATACATGCAGATGATCAACGCACAACCTAAGGCTGAAATAATGGTTAGAACTACTGCTTGTTTGAAAAAGATCAAGCAGTGTCTTGGAGTTTTGGGTGACAGAGTAAAGAAAGCATTTTTGAGTATGAAGAAATGAATCATTTGGCAGAAGACTTGGAAGAACAAGTTCTGTGTGGCCAGGTCAGTGCAAAGATAGTTTGGAGAAATTTTTGGAATTGCCCTCAGGGACATGACTCTTTCCAATTTTGGGTTGCTCTTAAGAAAAGAGTTCATACTTTAAACAAGTAGCAAAAAACTACCTAGGACCCAGAGTTCAAGGACCTTGCTTCCTCAAGAATAAAAGGATCAGAAAATAATTGGTAGGACAAGATGACTCAGTAGGTTAGGCTGTAAATGCTGATAAGCCAGTAAGTGAACAAGGAGGACTTAGGACTAACAATGTTTTCAAGGCAGGCCAAGCTGGATAGAAGAATGTACGATCATGTACTTGCAACTTACCAGGTTCATAATGAATAATATATCTGGGGAGACTGTAGAGATCATCTGATATGATCTTTAGTGCATGAGGCAGAGAGGTCAAGAAATACATTGAGTCACACAGCTAGTTAGAAGGAAGGAGTCTCTAAGATTCTTAACTTTTGGAGTGGTACCATTTCCATTATATCACACTCATTTACTCTGATAAAATAGCTATTTTACATAGTGGCAGTGTTTGGACCACACTGTAGTGGATATTAAGGGGGACAGTATAACACAGGAAAGGTAAAAGGAGCATTTCCCTAAAATCCTAAGGGTTCAATCTTGGAAGAAAAAGTTAACTTAATCCTTTGGTAGGCAAAAATACCCAAGCTATTTAGAACTCAGCCAAGCAGTGCATGGGTGGGGAATATTTACTTCATCATTTGGTTGAGAGTATATTTTTCTTGTAAGTTATTGCGTGCTGCTGCTGCTGCTGCTGCTAAGTCACTTCAGTTGTGTTTGACTCTGTGCGACCCCATAGATGGCAGCTTACCAGGCTCCCCCGTCCCTGGGATTCTCCAGGCAGGAACACTGGAGTGGGTTGCATTTCCTTCTCCAGTGCATGAAAGTGAAAAGCGAAAGGGAAGTCACTCAGCCATGTCCAACTCTTAGCGACCCCATGGACTGCAGCCTACCAGGCTCCTCCAACCATGGGATTTTCCAGGCAAGAGTATTGGAGTGGAGTGCCATTGCCTTCTCCGAGTTATTGCATAACAATATTTAATTTGTGCAGTTAATGGGTTAAAATCCCTAAAGAACCTGTAAAAACTCCACTTCTGCCTCCCTCTCACTGCCAACTGCCACCTTTGTGCAGACACCAGCAACCTCAGACTGCATGCTCCCTGCAGGAAGGAGGAGCTGCTATGTATATGAAGAGCTACTCGGTGGCTCACTTGTGTTTAACCAAGGCTATTTCATCATTCTTAATTCCTCAGGACAGAATAACCCTTACAAAGCAAAAGGCAATATGACATGATTAGATGCAAAGTTATGGCTAAACAATTCATTTAATCTATTAATGAGCTTCCCTCGTAGCTCAGTCAGTAAAGAATCTGCCTGCAATGCAGGAGATCCTGGGTTCGATTCCTGGGTCGGAAAAATCCCCTGGAGAAGGAAATGGCAACCCACTCCAGTATTCTTGCTTGGAGAATCCACTGGACAGAGGAGCCTGGCAAGTTACAGTCCATGGGATCGCAAGAGTCAGACATGATTTATCGACTAAACCACCACCACCATTTATGAGCTACTGTGTAGCACATTGGGGTTTCCCTGAAAACAAACACCACAACTATTACCGGGGCCCAGAATTCAGTTCAGTTCACTTCAGTTCAGTTCAGTTCAGTCGCTCAGTCGTGTCCGACTCTTTGCGACCCCATGAATTGCAGCACACCAGGCCTCCCTGTCCATCACCAACTCCCAGAGTTCACTCAGACTCACGTCCATCAAGTTGGTGATGCCATCCAGCCATATCATCCTCTGTCGTCCCCTTTTCCTCCTGCCCCCAATCCCTCCCAGCATCAGGGTCTTTTCCAATGAGTCAACTCTTCACATGAGGTGGCCAAAGTATTGGAGTTTCAGCTTTAGCATCATTCCTTCCAAAGAAATCCCAGGGCTGGTCTCCTTCAGAATGGACTGGTTGGATCTCCTTGCAGTCCAAGGGACTCTCAAGAGTCTTCTCCAACACCACAGTTCAAAAGCATCAATTCTTTGGCACTCAGCTTTCTTCACAGTCCAACTCTCAAATCTATACATGACCACTGGAAAAACCATAGCCTTGGCTAGAAGGACCTTTGTTGGCCAAGTAATGTCTCTGCTTTTCAATATGCTCTCTATGTTGGTCATAACTTTTCTTCCAAGGAGTAAGCGTCTTTTAATTTTATGGCTGGGGCCCAAAATCCTTGGCCAGTTAACAGCCTACCAAGCCAGAGAGAAGCACACAGAGGGTGCCTACAAGCCTTAAAGGCTTATCAAACCTGCATCACTGACTCAATGGACAGGAGTTTGAGGAAGCTTGAGGAGTTGGTGATGGACAGGGAAGCCTAATGTACAGTCCAGGGGGTTGCAAAGAGTCAGACACGACTGAGCTACTGAACTAAACTGAACTGAAAGCTGAATCCCCCGAAACCATCTGCAGGTGACTCGAAGGATGCGAGACTCTTAGGGTGCAGTGTTCTCCTAGGGGTTGCACCCAAATCTAGGTGGCAAAAGGAAGTTCGTGGAAATTCCCAAGAGTCCCCTCTGAGATTCTGAAATGGGAAGATCTCTTAAATAACATCACCTTTCATCCTCTTACCTCCACCCCAACGCCTCCACATCTTCTGAAGGCCCTGCTTCCACAGCCTGAGAGCAACACACGGAATGGAGGAGGTGAGCTAGATTAGCAAAGGAGCAACACGCCAGCCTGTGTGAGCCAAGGACTCACAAGCATTTTCTCATCTGATCCTCAAAACAACCCCAGGAATTAGGGATTATTAATACCTCTATTTTACAAACAACAGAAAGCTTCAAGAAATGAAGGTACCTGTCTGTAATTCTGCAGCTAGAATAGGCAGGACTTTAACCTACACAAGTCTGACTTCAATGCCCATGGTTTTTTAACATCAAGATGCCTTTTGAATCAGGTAGCTTCAGTGTCACCCCTTCTGTGCAGCCCTCTTTGCACATCTCCCTGCTCTAACTCTCCTATGCCCTCCGTGTATTCTGGTGGCACTGTTAATGCAAGTCCGTGTGTCTGATGCACAGTGAGGCCAAACTGAAACGTTGGATTTGGAACAGAGAAAGGTTTATTGCAGGGCCATGCATGGAGAAGGCAATGGCAACCCACTCCAGGGTTCTTGCCTGGAGGATCCCAGGGACAGGGGAGCCTGGTGGGCTGCCATCTATGGGGTCGCACAGAGTCGGACACGACTGAAGCGACTTAGCAGCATGCAAAGAGTCAGCTCTTGCCTTAAAACTCTGAACTCCTCTAAGGGTATCAGCAAAGCATTTTTTAAAGCCAGGCAAGGGAGGGGGTGTCAGGGTACAGAATCAGAACAGGCACAGTTCTCTGACTGACTGATCAAGAGGGAACATGATGGTGTCACAGGGGTTAACTTTTTAAATTCTTAGACTCCAGGAGGCTTGGGGCTACGTGCTCAAGGTCCTCAAGTAGTTAACATCTTCAATGGCTGAGGGGGATTTTCACATTTGCAAAACAACTCAGGAAATTTGCATCAAATAGAGTTATCTAGGTACTTCAGAGAGGAGCTAAAACAGAGGATGTAGGGAGCAGGGGGAGCCCTGGCAAGGCCCTCAGTCCTCTCCCACCTCTTTGCCATCCCATGGACTATAGCCCACCAGGCTCCTCTGTCCATGGGATTCTCCAGGCAAGAATACTGGAGTGGGTTGCCATTTCCTCGTCCAGGGGATCTTCCCAACCCAGGGATCGAACTCACATCTCTTGAGTCTCCTGCATTGGTAGGTAGGTTCTTTATCACTGCACCACCACTGGGAAGCATCATTAGTTTGCCTAATAATATCTTAAAGGTCTCAGTATATATATGAGTGCTCTTCTAGGAAACCTTGGAAAGCAGTTTCTGTTTATAATATGATCATAGGCTTTCACAGGGGCCCATCACAGATCTGGCGCAGAACAGGTTCTTATTAATATTGGTTGGACTGAGGCAAAGTTTGCCTTTTAAAAAATTCTTTTTATTGAAGTGAGATTCATATAACAAAATTAACAATGACTGTAACTTTGTTATATGAATCTTACTTCTTCAATATAAAGAATTGAATTAAGTGGCATTTAGTACCTCCACAATATTGTGCAACCCATCATCATTATCTAGTTTGAAAGCATTTTTGTCACCCAAAAGGAAACCCCATACCCATTAGACAGTTATCCCCCATTTCCCTCTCCCTGACCCCCTGACAATCACTATTCTGCTATTTCTATAGATTTACCTATTCTAAATATTTCATATAAATTGAATCACATAATACACAATCTTTTATGTCTGTTTTTTCCCACTTAGCATAATGTTTTTGAGGTTTATCCATGTTACAGCAGATTGTGTTAGTGAGGGTTTTCCAGAGAAACAGAACCAATAGGAAATAGATATCTCTATCGCCTATCTATCTAGTAGATATATATCTACTATCTATATACATATAGAGAGAAATCATGAGGAATTGCTTCAAGCAATCTTGGAGGCTGAGAAGTCTCATGATTATCCATATGTAAGTTGGAGACCCAGGAAAGCTAGTAGTGCAATCAGTCTAAGTCCAAAAACCTGAGAACCAAGAGAGTGAGGTGTAAGGTGTAGTCTGAGTCCAAGGGCAGGAGAAGACTGATTCTGGAGTTTAGTCAGGCTGAGGAGAGCAAATTCTCCCTTCGTCTACCTTTTTTTGTTCTATTCAGGCAACTCAGATGCTAATCTCATTTGGAAACACACTCACAGACACATCCAGGAATAATGTTTACCATGATCCAGTCAAGTGGACACACAAAACTAACCATCATTAATATACCTAAACTTCAGTCCTTTCTGTGGCTGAATAATATTCATTGCATGGAAATATCACATTTTCTTTGTTCGTCTGGTGATGGACACTGTTTGATGGAACCCAGTAGGTCTGACTCCAGCACATTCCTTTGTATTAGTCCTCTTTTCTAGTACTTTTAAAATGTGTTCCATAGGATTATCTATAAGGGCAGTGGACTAGGGGGATGGTAGACAGAGCCAAATGGATGTAGCCCAGGCCTCACTTCAGTTTTAACTGGAGTAGCTCTGATGTGTTTATTTTATATAATGCAGTTCTACTTAAGATTTCTATTTTTTAAAAAAGAAAATACATAAGATTTTAGAAGACACTCTTCCTCAGTTATTTACACATGGTCTAGAGACCTCCTTCCCTATTCTTTCCTTTGGCTGATACCTTCTTAAGGTCTCAGTAGGATCATTACTTCCTCATAGATACCATGATTACCCTTTATCCTATTCTGTGCTCTAGGTGATTGTGTGCTTATTTTTTCATGATCACTCAGTGAAGATTTGCCTGCTCTATTAGATTGCAAGTTCCCAGAGTGCAACAATCATGACTGTGTGGCTTAAGATCCTGGCCCCAGCACATAGCACACATCCTGGCATGTAATAAATGCCGAATATGTGCTTGTGGAGCGCTTGAGTGACTGTCACATGGGATAAACCACCATGTGGCTAAGAGACAGTGGAACTGAGTCGTGTTTTAGCAAATCCTTGCCTCCTTATCCCAAAAGGAGGGTTGAAGATAGGGCAATCAGGTCTTGCCTGAAATATAGATATTGTGAAGCAGGCAAGACTTATAGCTGCCTCACAGATTATATTAAGAAATCAAGCTCTCCATCAGTCCACATTTAAAGGTCCATTCTGTGACCCAGGACTATATCAGCAGTACCCCTTGTGGTACCAGTAACACTCAGAACGAAGAGGAAAAGTGAAAATTTTACATAACCTCCTGCTCATTCTGCCTCTGTAATTCAGCTTGCTCCTTGCAAAGTCTGGATCACATAGGTCTCAGAAAGTGGGGACTCGCAATGCTAGGAACTGGAGCTCATCTCAGTCACCTTTGTCCTTCTCTTTGCAATCGCCCAGCCCCTGCAAACCCACAAACCCGCTTAATCATGCCTGTCCGATGTATAAAAACTCTGTAACCCCTTTGTTCAGGGCTCAGAGCTTGGAGTGTTAACTCCTCTGGGCCCACTGGTGTAATAAATCTGAGTTCTCCCACTCTCCGAGTGTGGTGTTGGTTTCTCAAGTACTGGTTTCCGCAACAAGAGTGCTTTCTTTGTCCTGAGATCCAGTTGAGATCCAACAGTTTGAATCAAACCTGGATTCAACTACTGGGGCACTCAGTCAGAGGGCAGGCCAGTCCAGGGCCTGGCCACAACTCCAGCTATGTGGAATCCTCTGGGCAAGTTGTTGTCTTCAAAGAGTCTTAGGCTTCAGCTACTTCAGGGGCACAGGTATGCACCAGCAAAGGCACTACCATACTGGCTTGCAGCTTGAGGGTGAGTGTCACTCAGATGGAGCTCAGGAAGTTTCATACCAGTAACCTGAGCAAAATACTCCAGAGCCTAGCAGTCTTGGGATAGTTCAAAACCATGCATCAGGCAAGGCCAGCTGTGAGTACTCGACTTGTTGCTTTCTGCCAGCATCTCCTAGGAGGCTACCCCTGGAAGAAGCAAAGAGAGCAGAGGACTGTTGCAAGGGCTGGTGTTTATGGGTATAGTTGTGATGAGGGCTCATTAGAAGGGTCCCTTTCGAAGACTCTGCCTCACCCTGCTCATCTCATCCATGACTGAAGGATGGATGAGACAAGAAGCATGTCACTTGGTCCCAACTCAACTTGGAACTTTGAGAAATCAGAGGGCCTGCCAAGAAAATGACAAAAAGCTTCCCACTCTTTTCTTCCTTTTCTGACTTTGCTCATGGAAATTTCTAAGAGGAGCTGGCAGGAAGGAATGAAGGGGAAATACAATGCTGGCAGAGAGCAGAGACACGCAGTCAGGCAGGCCGAGATTGCATTTCCAAATCTGTAATTGATAAGGAAACACAGGACAAGTCAACTCCTCCTTTATGAGTTTTAAATTTCTCATCCACAACATGAATATGACTCTATCTTTCAGCAATGTTGTGGTCACTGAACAAAAAAATACTATGCCTAGCAAGGTGTCTGGTATATACAAAGTAGTCAACAAATGTTAGAGTTTCTATCCCATCCCATAGGCCCAGCTTGTGAGGCAAGAAAGTTCTTAGCAAAGATGAAGGCAGCATCTGTGTCGCCTTCCCCCAAAAGTAGTTGTTCAAACAGATAATGCAGCTATACCGTGAGTTCCTTTTACAGCCTCTCTGCGTTTCTTCTCTAATCTCTTACCAGTTCTTGCTTTCTCAGCCCTCTTTCAAGCAAGTCTGGCCTTTCTATCACTTCCTTATACAGGTCTTCCAAAGAGTGAAATTCTTAAAGAAAAACATTGGGATAAATTAGGAGTTTGGGTTTAATATATACTCACAACTATATATAAAATAGATAATAAACAAGGTCCTACTGTATAGTACAGGGGACTCTACTCAATATTCTGTAATAACCTAGATGGGAAAACAATGTATGTGTGTAAATGAATCACTTTGCTATACACCTGAAACTAACACATCATTGTAAATCACCTATGTGTATGTGCTTGCTCAGTCGCTAAGTCATATCCAACTCTTTGCAATCCCATGGACTATAGCCTGCCAGGCTCCTCTGTCCATGGGATTCTCCAGACAAGAATACTGGAGTGGGTTGCCATGCCCTTCTCCAGGGGATCTTCCTGACCCAGGGATAGAATCCATGTCACCTGCGTCTCCTGCATTGCAGACGGACCCACTGAGCCACCTGGGAAGCCTGCATATCAACAATGCTGCTGCTGCTACTGCTGCTAAGTCGCTTCAGTCGTGTCCGACTCTGTGCGACCCCAGAGATGGCAGCCCACCAGGCTCCCCCGTCCCTGGTATTCTCCAGGCAAGAACACTGGAGTGGGTTGCCATTTAATACTCCAATATAAAATAAAAATTAAATTAAAAAAAGAAAGATGCACAAAATCTGCGTGAAAAATTAGAATCTCCTATTAAAGAAAAATCATCAGCTAATCATTTATAAAATAAAATAAAGTGTATGTCAAATTAATATACTCAAACAGATGAAATGATATTAAAGGAAATCATGTCATTGCATATCAATCTTCTTTGAAATAATGGATTTTAGAAAGTAATAAATGTTCAACAGCAGACAGATAGATAGGATCTTAATTCATAACTGGTGAAAATGTGAAATAACACAAGAATTCTAAAAAATAACATGGACATTTATAATAAAAGTGACAATTACAAACTATTTTCTTCTCATATGTGAATCTTGTGGGAATTATACTCTAAAAAAGTAAGCCAGAATAATTTTAAAAACTAATATGAAGCATTTAATTTGTTGTAAAGTTTCAGTAAAAGCACATATGATTTAATAAACTATATTTTAATAGCTATAAAATATACTACAATTGGCAATAATACTTATGAAAAATGTGTTTAGATATGGAATTTTAGATTTAACATAATAAAAAACAAAAGCTAGAGGAAGACTGTGGGAAAAAATCCAATGCCCATAAAGATGAAATAAAAGTAATTTTTCATTACTTCCTAATAAAATTCAGTCAGAAAAGTAGTAGAAAGAGCAATAAAATCACCAGAATCATAATAAAACCAATATAGTTAAAAGGAATCTTATAGACTTTTGAAGTTTAATAGTGCCACTGATTAGAATTGTTTAAGCAATTGAATAGAATGTATGTATTACTTTTTCTAAATTTTCTAATAAAAACTAATGTATAAAACAAACAAAAACATTGGCAGGGACTAATATTCTCCTAAGTCCAGTTTCACATGAAATGTAAGAATAACACCTTGCTTCCGCTTTAACACCTCTGGTAGTTCACTGCCCACTGAAGCAGCCCCTCCCATTTTGGAGTAGCTTCAGCTTTGTCTATTCTAAAGAAGGAACCCGGATATTAGCAGATGTGATCCAGCTGCTGAGAATCTTTTTGAAGCCTCAGTTGGGCACACCTGGGCTGATAAAGGAACTGAATATTTGAAATGGCACAGTGAGTGAAAAATCCAGAAAATCTGTTGAACAAGGAATTGAAGGAGCCATGAAAAATTGACAAAGGAGGGAACCACCTCAGAACAAAACAAGTTTCAATGACTGAGGACAACAGGCTGGGTCTCTGGTGGCTGCGGCTAAAAAAGGGAAAAGGGAGAGGAAGAGAAGTGTGTGTACACACAGGCATGTACACTGTTATCCAAAAAGAGAGTTGGAAAAAAGGCACTAGAAGTTGCCCTGAGAGTCTAACGTCTGAACTGCCCCTTTAGAGCCTGTAGCACTCCTGGCAGGCCTATCTATCAGTTTACCAATGCTGGTCATACCCAAAAGCTTTGCCTTCTGACCCCAAGATCCATTTGATTTCTGCCCTGCTCTGTGGTATGACTATGCCCTGAAACACACCAAGATGATACACCCTGGAAGGGGTAGCTCAACTATCAACTATACTTGGAGAGTAAAGACTACATCTGACGTAGACAGGTTTTGAGGTTTTAGCTATATCTCAGATGCATCTGTCTGAAGGGAAAGCTGTCCAGAGTGATGGAGCTGAGGACAGAAACTATTAAATTTGGTGCTTCCATTTTTGACACTCTCTCCTCTCCTTCCAGCTAATATCTCTAGGACCACAAGTACTAATACCCAAGAGAGAACATTTCCATCTTTCTTTGGTGATTAGTACTAGTACTGGAGTTTGGTTTCCCACACATTATTCTGATATGTCAAAACTATCCCCAAAGAGGTGTTTGTTGGAGCAGCCTGAACTTTCTTCTGGAAACAGTGAGTGCATAAACACTTTATATGAACCACATGTACTTCGAAAGTGCTTATGACAGCATTCTCCAGTTTAAAAAAAAATCAATAAACTTGCATTAAATATTGATGTCAAACAGTTTCCTGATACTCTGAGTGTAAACAAGTTTCTGAAGATCATGCATTACCGGTGATTGTTGCTTCAAGTCAAGATAATGAAACGCTACAGATACTCTCATCCAAACAAAGGAATACAGTGCAGGTGTTTAGATGTTTTGTGTACTTGCCTAGAATGAGTGCTTCACCAAAGTGGACATGATTTTCTAAAAAGCAGTTAACAGTTGGCTGTGGGATTGCTTTTGCAAGTTCAGACCTTAAATGAACTACAGCGGGCCTACATTCCCAGTTGCGGCTCTTTGTCACAAATTCTAAACTTTTAAGATCAGTTTTTTAAAGTGCTGATAAAAACACTCACTTTAAAATAACAGTTTTTACTCTTTTAGGGTTATTATTCTAGCAAGAATCACTTAACTCTAAGCATCACCTACAATTCTCCTTTATGACTAGATATTAGCTTTTTAAAAGCATTAGTGTCTCAAGTATTAGCATGTAAGTCCCACCCAGCTGTTTTTACCAGCTGTATAATATTAATACCAAGGACTTCCCTGGTGGTTCAGTGGTAAAGAACCTGCTTGCCAGTGCAGATGTGGGTTCAATTCCTGGATCAAGATTTCCTGGAGAAGGAAATGGCAATCCACTCCAGCATTCCTGCCTGGAAAATCCCATGGACAGAGGAGCCTGGTGGCTACTGTCCATAGGGTGGAAGAGTCAGACACAACTTAGCCACTAAACAATAACATACTACTAAGAGAGTCATTCTACCTTTCAATGTGAGCCTCAGTTTTGTCCTATCAGAGTAGGGAAAACATCACCTACACTTTAGAATTACCAAGAAGAGTAAAGGGGATATAATTTACAAAGCATCTATTAATAGAATATAGCACTTGGCTCATAGTAGTGCTCAATAATACTAGTTGTTTTTCATTTTTATACAGTTTACAAGTGTATGTTTTATTAAACAAGTCAGGTCACAATGCAATATGACCACTACCTTTAAGCGCTGATGAAAACTGAAACAGCTCATTGTGGTTTCTACATATTTGGCTTTCTTCTAAGGGATCTATTTTTAGTTGAATAATATCCACAAGGATCCAGAAATTCCTTTGATTAAGGGTTGTTTGTTTTCTACTGATCTATATTTGATGTCGTTTATTTTTGGAACTTAAGCCTAAACATCATGATGTGTCATTCTATTTTGTTTTAACTTTCAAGACAAAGGAATAAGGTGCTTGCTTGTATTTTCGAGGGGTTCAACTTTAAAATGTTCCTGAGAAGGGCTACGAGCATTTTTTGATAAATGTAGAGTCTAGTATTAAAGTCACACAGTGAAATGAGAGAAAGCATTGTTCATAGAAATTTGCCATGACATTCGATGCAAGAGAAAGACTTGCTGAGCTCAAGATAGCCAGCACATGTTCTATGGGCTCACTCTAACCTCTACTTCATACTCATAGACAAGAAGAAGAGCAATACAAGGCAGGGGGCGGGGGGGCGGGTGATAGGAGTGGAACTTGGACCATAAAGTAATCAAGGAGAGAAAACTGAGCCTTTGCAACCAGCCAGGAGGAGGAAGTTCAGTGACAGAGAAGACTATGAGATGCACTTCAGTAGGAGCTGGCATCCTAGAAAGGAGGGAGGCTGACAAAGTATGTGATGGTGAAAATATTTCAGTCCTAAAATTCCACTGGATGGAAGGATAATCAACACAAGTTGGGGGTTGGAGAGCTAGGAGGAAGTAGTGAATATTAGCTAGCCAAGGTCCTGGTTTTCATACATGTGCTACGAATACATGAGTCAATGAGAACCCAGCACAGGAAGTCAGAAGCCCTGGTTCCTGCTCTCAGTCCTGCCACTCACTCACTAGCTGTGGGACACCGGACAAAGCCTTTGTCTTCTGTTGCCCTATCTGTAAACTGAGACTTTGAATAAGATCATCTATAGAGGGCCTTCCAAGTTTATCACCATTCTGTGTTTTTTCAACCCCAGAAGATAAAAACACAGAGATATGAAAACAGACTTTTTGTGGTTATTTGTTTCTACCCCCCTCCTCTCTGAGTAAAGATCAGGGCTTTTTCTATGTTAAGAACCTTGGGCAAACACTGCTTACGTAGAATTCAGCAAATAAATAAACTTAAATACTTCCCACCACTCCTTCGATTTCTGCATAAACTGTGACTTCAGTGCACCATCAGAGGCTTGAATAGCTTGGATTTCTTAGGCCTCGCCAAATCAAGCTTAAGTGCTTGAGCTTGGAAATGTTTTCGAAGACATCCCTCGACAAGGAATCTGGGCTTGGCCACGATGGTGTAAGCACAGAGGTGCTGGAGCCTCTCCCACTGATTTCAGCACTTCTCTGAAGAGTTGGGCAAATGTTCAAGTGTGAAAGTTCCCATCGAATCCTGATCTTTTTAGCGGAGTTGTGTTATCAAAGCAAGCTCAAGACCACAGGGGTTGCTGGGCTGAGTGTGAATGATCAAATTCCATGTAAACAGTCTCATCCCCAAGCCTTCATTTCTCTTTCTTCCTCTGGGTTTTGCTATCCATTTGGAAACTGCTCTTTCATTTGGTCTGGGGGACCCCCTTCTGAGCCAGAACCCTTTGTTTTAGTCAGAGTGTGTTCTGGGGATATGAAAGCGTGCATTAACTTCGCTGTTCGTCATTGCCAAGGTGTTGTTTGAAGTTGCAAACTTTCCCTTCAGTGGGTATGTTAAATGCAAACAGAATGAAAAAGACCATCATTCCCTCCTAATTCTCCAACTAGGCTGAGCGAAAGCGACACACTTCCTTTGGGAGTGACAGAAGGTGACAAGAGGCAGCTGGGGCAGCAGCTGCTGCCACGCCAATGTAATGACACTCTTGTCCAGCCTTGGGCCTCGTTGTCCAGTTCACACCCTACAGTCAGAATTCTGAAGTTCTATCTTACCCAGAGGGGAGACCATGCACCCTGGATTTTCCAGGAGAATTCCCTTTGTGAGTGTTCTGTCCCATTCATATACTGTGTCTTAATTTCAGATTTGAAAAAGTGGTTTCTGTATCCATTCTATCAGTTGCAGGACTAAAGTTCTCAGCAAGTACACTGCTTTAATTTTGGATAAGTCTAAATAATTGGGTCATGAATAATTAAATTTTTTTCCTCCTTCTGTGGTGCATGTATGCATGTTAAGTCACTTTAGTCATGTCCGACTCTTTGCAAACCTATAGGCTATAGTCTGCCAGACTCCTCTGTCCATGGAATTCTCCAGGCAAGAATACTTGGGTTGCCATGCCCTCCTCCAGGGGATCTTCCTGGCCCAGGAATCAAACCTGCATCTCTTAAATTGCCAGCATTTGGCAGGTGGGTTCTTTACAACTAGTGCCACCTGGGAAGCCCCCCTTCTGTGGTACATATTTGCAGACTTGGGAGGTAAGTGGAGACTTGTAGGAGTTTATATCTATTGTAAAATGCCCTTCCTAGGGCAGTCAAGTGAGAATGGGTAATATCTCCAGACTGTGTTCATGGAGTACTGTCCATTGGCATTGAAGTTTTGAGACATAGAACTTCAGAGCTACAAGGAACCTCAAGGATCATCTCACTTCCACCTTTTACAGATAACATCACTGAGGCTCAAAAGGAGAAGTAATTTGTCCAAGGTCAAACACCAAGTCAGTGGCTGAGGTGGGATTCACACATGCATTTTCTATTAGAACCTGCCAGTAGTTTTCAAACAAAACAGACAAGGCCCAAGAGATCAAGGAAGTGTAGGGATATGAGCTAAGAAAGGGCTTGGGACTTAGAAAACATCAAAGGCAGAAAGGCTGTCCTTCCTTGGTGGACTATTCCCATCAGGAGCAGCTAAAGAGAGCTGAGTATGGAGCTACGTGCCCAGAAGAGATGAGACGGATTCAGTGCTATGGACAGCACCCTGAACATACTGTTCAGGGAAATTGCTGAGGAGCCTGGGAAAGGGATTTGTTTTTCTAGACACTAACGGTGCAAAAGGAAACGGCCTCAATGAAACCATGGAAGACACAGGCTGTGATGGCAAGGAAGCTCAGGGAGACCCTGCAGATGAGATGACAAGGGGGGTCAACTGACCCAAGTGGGTAACAGGGACGGTGTGGAGGAGCATAAGTAAGATTTGAGACTGAATCACGAACATGGAACCATTGTGTACAGAATACAGTCACTTAGATTCCAACAATAGGATATTTACTCTTCAGGTAGCAGCTTCCAAGCCTGTTCATCACTTTATAAGAGGAGACCATGTAGTATAGTGGGAAAGAGTGGAGAGTGTGATGTTGGACAGGTTTGAATCTGTATTCTGGCCTTACCTCTTGTGTGACACTGGACAAGTCGCTGACCTTCTCTAAGCCTCATTTTCTTTGTCTTTAAAATGCAAGGAACTTCAAAAGATTTTTGACAAGTTTCTAATAAAATAAGACTTGGGAGAGTGCCTTGAACATAGCATGTACTCATACATGCTAGCTGTTATTAATAATGATCAGCTGAGAGTGAAAAGGGGCTTCCCAGATGGCACTAGTGGTAAAGAACCCATTGCCAATGCAGGACATGTAAGAGACATGGGTTCAGTTCCTGGACCAGGAAGATCCCCTGGAGGAGGGCATGACAACCCACTCCAGTATTCTTGCCTGGAGAATTCCATGGACAGAGGAGCCTGGCAGGCTATAGTCCATAGGATCACAAAGAGTTAGACATGACTGAAGCAACTTGGTACACATGCATGAGAGTGAAAGGGTCCACAGAATTCAGGCACCAAGTGGCTTGGCTCACTAATGTATCCACTTTTCTTTGATGAAAGTATGAGAGCACTTTCTCTCTCTGATGTACACTCTCCTGATCTATAAAATGAATACAACAATAGCAATAACAATGCCTTAGTGTTGGTATCAGAGTCATACAGATGTGGGTGCAGTGTCTGATTCATCAGGGTAGTAGTCATTACTAAACAAGGCTCAGAGTTTCCATAGATGAAAGAAAAAGGAAGAGCAAATACAAGGACCCTGATCTTTTTCACCTTTTCCTCAAATGGTGGCAGTGTAAAGATGCTAATCCAACTACAGAAACATGGCAGAGACTGTCCTCAACAGGAATCTCTAAGATAATTTACAAATGCCCCTCTTCCTCTTTGGTTTGCTGAGAGTTGACCAGCATTCCCAGAAGAATTGCAAGCTCCTCTTGTACACCTCCCAAGGCTTCTCATACCAGAATCACACCTAAGGTGGCCACAACAACACTTACCCTGTGGTTCCATCAATCATGTTTGATGGTGGTTTCATGAATCATCTCCAGAGGCCTTGCATCAGAGAGCCCACTTCCACCTCTAGTACTTGTGTTTAGAGTCCATAAATATCAATAGAGCCCCTACTGTGTGTAAGACTTTATACCTGACTCAGAGCAGATACTCAAATATTCATTGATGGATTGATTAATTGATAACAGTGATTACCAGAGTTAATACAACATTCTCTACATTCAAGGTACTGACATCTAGTGGGAAAGATTTATTCATACAAAGTTAGTTTGCAGTTAATCTCTGATAAAGGTTATGTAAAAAGTACAGAAAGTGCAATTGGGACTAATGTCAACTGGAGGAAACTGAGAAAGCTCTTAAGAGAAGGAAGTATTTGATATAGACCTTGAGGCTAACTGAGATTTTGACAGTCAAGGGAAAGGATATTTCAGTCACAGAGAAGAGCAACTACAAGAAAGGAAGAAAGCAAGACGTTCTTACTGGTAAGTGATAAATTGTGTGTGTGTGTGTGTGTGTGTGTGTGTTCTCCCACACATGTGGGTGCATGTGTACTGGGGTCAGATCATGGAGAACCATGATGTCCATGCAAATAATTTTGATCTTCACTTCTGTGACAGGGGTCTGGGGAAGATTTTGAGAAAGGGAATGATGGGATTAACTAAATATTTTGAATTTTATTATGAGATAATGACACTTCAAAATCACTCAGACATGTTTTCTACCATCACTAAAACTGCTAGGGTCAGGAGAAAAACTAGAAAGCTACTGGAGTTGGTTCACATGAATAATCAACTGACGAAAACAACTTTGAAGAGAAAGTTAATTGACAACTTCTGGGAGCTGGACTCCCAGTCTGATGACCAACATCTACCCTGGTGACATCAACATCATCCTTTTTTTTAAATGTGACACCAGCTGTCAACAACAGGATCAATATCTGCTGCACCAGAGGTTACTTCTGGCAGTGTCCACCAAACATTAACATTGACATTCAGCTTTATTTGAACTAAGTTTGAAAGAAGGGACTGCTCTCTAAGGTCCATTAGAGGGAATGCATCACAGATGAAGATGATAACACTGGTATGAATTTCACAAAACACAGTTTCTGCCAGGCATTAGTCACTTCAACATTTAAAAAGGGTTCTGGGATCAAATGGGAGGAGGCAATGGAAACCCACTCCAGTACTCTTGCCTGGAAAATCCCATGGATGGAGGAGCCTGGTAGGCTTCAGTCCATGCGGTCTCTAAGAGTTGGGCACGACTGAGCAACTTCATGTTCACTTTTCACTTTCATGCATTGGAGAAGGAAATGGCAACCCACTCCAGTATTCTTGCCTGGAGAATCCCAGGGACAGAGGAGCCTGGTAGGCTGCAGTCCATGGGGTCGCACAGAGTCAGACATGACTGAAGCGACCTAGCAGCAGCAGCAGCAGCAGCAGCAGCAGCAGCAGCTGGGATCAAATAAGTATGGGAAATTAACAGCCAAGAAAAGTTTAACTATTTCCCTTGCTATAGAAACTCTTAGAACCTTCCCTATGTTCGTATGTATTGTGACTCTTCAAGAATCAAGAATACACAGCATTTTCCACACTTATTTGATCTCAGAACTCTTTGTTTTTGGATCAGCACATGGGACAACAGTTCTTTGGAACCCATGCTGGGTAATGCTGTTGTAGAGAACTGGATTAGATTCAAAACAGCATTTGAGGTTTAGGTCTTACAGATCACTGATGAGGGTGTTTGCTATAGATTGTGTCTCCCCACAATTCATATGTAGAAACCTAGAAACCTAATACCCAATGTGAGGGTATTTGGAGGTAGGCTATTGAGAGATGACTGGATCATGAGGGTGGAGCCCTCATGAATGGGATTAGTGCCCTTATAAAAGGGACCATGGAGAGCTCCCTTAGCCTTTCGGCTGTGTGAGGACACAGAGATAACAGCCATCTGTGAACCAGGAAGTGGGCTTTCACCAGAATTAGCTAGTGCCTTGATCTTGGACTTCCCAGTCTCCAGAACTATGATAAAAAAGTGTTTGCTGTTTATAAATTACCCAATCTATATTTTTCTGTTATAGCAGCCTGAATGGACTGAGACAATGTTCTTATGTAGAGCAGTTTCTACCCAGCTGCTCTCTGGTTCCTAGTATCAGTTAGAACAACGCTTTTATACTAATTTCAGTATATAAGTTTTGAAAACTAACTTCATCCTTGATTTTTCCAGGCAAACAATACATTGTCTAACATTCTCTTTCCAGTCCTCTTATTTGATCTATTGCAATAATCTCTAACATACCTTATGCCTACATTGTCTCCTCTTTCCAAGTTGTCCTTAAGTATCATCCATTCCTAAAACATAAATCTGATTGTGTTGTTACTCTGCTCAAAATTACAATGATTTCTTCATACTTACTTTAAAAAGGAGCTATCTATGGCATTCAAAGCCCATCCCACTCAGGCTTCAATCTATCTTAGCAACTTTCTTTTGAGTTCCTCTGTCTCTCCCAGCTTACATTATTACCACGTTGCAATCAAACCAGTCCACTTGCTGTTCTCTCCTAATCTCCACTCTTTAAAACTTGTTACCTCCATCATTCTACAAAATCTGTTCTTTTTCAAGGAAAACCCAGTTCAAATACTTCTTCCTCCATTAAACTTTCCCCTGATTATATACAAAGAAAGGGATTACTCTGCCATTTGATCTGAAGCACACTGAGTTCATAAAAAAGCATTGATACTGGTACATCCTACTGTTATTTGTATATGGGTTCAGAACCTGTTCTTGCTACTTCCTAGCTATATGAGATTGGGTAAGTCACTTTATCTTTTGAAAAATGGGACAATCTAGTTTCTACCAATAGGATTGTCGTGAAGATTACCTGAAGTAATACATGCAAAGCAGCTGGCTAACTTAATCAATGCCAATTTCCCACTTTGTATCATAATCTTAAATTGTAGGCTTCTTGCAGAAAGTAACCGACCCTGATTCCTATGCACCCCAGGCACCTAGCTCAATGTCTGGCCCTGACAAGCACCTATGTTTTTGAATGAATTGACGAGATTGGCTGTGTGCTCTCTTGCCACCTTGCTGTATTGTGAAGCCAGGGTGAAGCTACCCTGGCTAAACACACAGTTCTCTTACCTATGGCTCATCATTGCCCTTTAGTTTCAAGCATGACTGCTTGGAAGTTGGAGGATAAAGTCAGTTCTAATTTTAAAAATAACTTGGAAAAAACAATTCATTAAGACACAAATTAAGTCTCACTATAGTACAATGTGTCAATCCTGAGTCATATCGAAATTAATCAAAATGTCTTATTTTATATTCAGCTATCTATATAATTTTCCCTTTACTGTCACAGTTTTATTTTCAAAGAGCAGATGTTATTCTCTTTGATAAATTGATCAAGACTGCCACCTATTCACGATTCAGTTGAAATGCCTCACATGTGGCAGTCTTCCCATACTCACTAAAATCTAGCAAGATCCTTCGGAGAAATTGTCCTTCACCTCAATGGATCCAGTGAGCTTATCTGGGGATGGGCTTGAGGATAGGGTCTGGGTCAAAGATCAACTCTTCTAATAAATGAAAAAATGTAATCTCACTGAGATATACACAGAGGTATTTAAAGTAATAAAGTCATTGTTTAGTCATAAGCCTGAATACTAAAAACATCTCTGCATGGTTATTCTCTAATTAGAGTTGCCAGATAACATAGAGACCCCAAGTGAAATTTGAAAATCAGAGAAACAATGAATAATTATTAAAATACAAGTATGTATCAAATATTGCATAGAACAAACTTACACTATAGTTTTCACTCTTTACCTGAAATTCAAACTTAACTGCACACCCTGTATTTTGAGTTACTAAATATGGCAACCCTGTTTACATGTCCCTGTCCCTATCGACTCTCAACCCTGAGGACAGCCAGCTTTGTGTCCTGGGAAGCTGATCAGAGATTGCAAACCTTGGGCTTCCTTTGCTCTTTGGCTTTCATTTGAGTTTGGCCAATGGGAAGTGCTGGGATGAGATATAAGGGTGAAAGAAAAAAGAAGCCAACTACATTCCTCTCTCATTCATGCTTCTGGTACTGACTACATTCATAACTAGTTAAAAATCCTGCTGGTAGCATCTACTGTGTGGTTCCAAGTTCTCTCCAGTTCTGGTCATTCCATTCCTTCCACCTGTCGCTTCAGGCTTAGAGACGAAAGGGCTTCCCACAGTTATAAATTCCTAGTGCTTTAGCATCCCATCAGTTCAGTCATTCAGTTGTGTCCAACTCTTTGCAACCCCATGGACAGCAGCACGCCAAACTTCCCTCAGTTCAGTTCAGTTGCTCAGTCATGTCCGACTGTTTGCAACCCCATGAATCGCAGCATGCCAGGCCTCCCTGTCCATCACCAATTCCTGGAGTTTACCCAAACTCATGTCCATTGAGTCGGTGATGCCCTCCAGCCATCTCATCTTCTGTTGTCTCCTTCTCCTCCTGCCCCCAATCCCTCCCAGCATCAGGGTCTTTTCCAATGAATCAACTCTTCGCATGAGGTGGCCAAAGTATTGGAGTTTCAGCTTTAGCATCAGTTCTTCCAATGAACACCCAGGACTGATCTCCTTTAGGATGGACTGGTTGGATCTCCTTGTAGTCCAAGGGACTCTCAAGAGTCTTCTCCAACACCACAGTTCAAAAGCATCAATTCTTCGGCACTCAGCTTTCTTCACAGTCCAACTCCCACATCCGTACATGACCACTGGAAAAACCATAGCCTTGACTAGATGGACCTTTGTTAGCAAAGTAATGTCTCTGCTTTTTAATATGCTGTCGAGGTTGGTCATAACTTTCCTTCCAAGGAGTAAGCATCTTTTAATTTCATGGCTGCAATCACCATCTGCAGTGATTTTGGAACCCAGAAAAATAAAGTCTGACACCGTTTCCACTGTTTCCCCATCTATTTCCCATGAAGTGATGGGACCAGATGCCATGATCTTCATTTTCTGAATGTTGAGCTTTAAGTCAACTTTTTCACCCTCCTCTTTCACTTTCATCAAGAGACTTGTCAGTTCCTCTTCATTTTCTGCCATAAGAGTGGTGTCATCTGCATATCTGAGGTTGTTGATATTTTTCCTGGCAATCTTGATTCCAGCTTGTGCTTCCTCCAGCCCAGTGTTTCTCATGATGTACTCTGCATATAAGTTAAATAAGCAGGGTGCCAGTATACAGCCTTGGCATACTCCTTTTCCTATTTGGAACCGGTCTATTGTTTCATGTCCAGTTCTAACTGTTGCCTCCTGACCTGCATACAGATTTCTCAAGAGGCAGGTCAGGTGGTCTGGTGTTCCCATCTTTTTCAGAATTTTCTACAGTTTCTTGTGATCCACACAGTCAAAGGTTTTGGCATAGTCAATAAAGCAGAAAGAGATGTTTTTCTGGAACTCTCTTGCTTTTTCCATGATCCAGCTTGAACATCTGGAATTTCATGGTTCACGTATTGCTGAACCCTGGCTTGGAGAATTTTGAGCATTACTTTACTAGTGTGTGAGATGAGTGCAATTGTGTGGTAGTTTGAGCATTCTTTGGCATTGCCTTTCTTTGGGATTGGAATGAAAACTGACCTTTTCCAGTGCTGTGGCCACTGCTGAGTTTTCCAAATTTGCTGGCATATTGAGTGCAGCACTTTCACAGCATCATCTTTCAGGATTTGAAATAGCTCAAATCAAAAAGCCCACAAAGTCTACGGGCAAACTGACTCAGAAACATGTTTCTATAGGAGAAGGTGATTGCAAAGCCCTGTCCCTTGCTTTCAGCTTTCTTCCACTTTAAGCCAGTCCCTTTCCAATGTCGTCAAAACTTACTTTGCGGACAATTCTTCTGCAGTCTCCTCTCCTGTTTATGGTCTGGTGTCTGTCACTTTGAACAGAAGAATTTGCCTCTACCCTCCAGTGTGCCTGGCTCTCGACCCTGATCACGTGCTTTGACAATGGGGCCTATACCACTAGCTCTTCCTGCTCCAGACCCAAACCAGTCCCCTGACCCAGAACCACTAGTTTGGCTAACTAGCTTCACTCGCTGTGAGAAAGAGCTTTGGAAAATTTCTGTGAACAACTAATTCCACAGAACTCTTGTTACCATAGCAACAAAAATAAGCTGACAGCTGCCTTCTAATCCCTGAGCCTGGTGAACATGGAAGTAATGAAAAAACACAGACCTCTAGAGCAGGTGCCGAAATTCTCTCATCAGTTTGTTGAGAAGGGCAAAGCTGTTTACCCTGAGCTGTTGAGGGCTGATGCAGCCTCAGTTCTGTTCTGCTTTCCTATAGAAAGAAAAATAGGGGCAACATATTAATAGTTAAACTGCCTCTATCGATCCCTGGGTTGGGAAGAGCCCCTGGAGAAGGGAAAGGCTACCCACTCCAGTATTCTGGCCTGGAGAATTCCATGGACTGTATAGTCCATGGGGTCACAAAGAGTCAGACATAACGGAGCGACTTTCACACACTTCATGTTATTGTGCCCACTAAGCAGATTAGAGTACAAAGCTCCAGAAAGTTTAAGAAATTTGACAAAATCATATGACTAGGAAGTGATAGAGTTGAGAATTAAAGACAATTTTTTTGTTGTTAAAAAATTTTTTAGATGGGGAAACAATGGAAACAGTGACAGACTTTCTTTTCTTGGGCTCCAAAATCACTGCAGATGGTGACTGCAGCCATGAAATTAGAAGATACTTGCTCCTTGGAAGAAAAGCTATGACCAACCTAGACAGCACATTAAAAGCAGAGACATTATTTTGCTAACAAAGGACTGCCTAGTCAAAGCTATGTTTTTTCCAGTAGTCATGTATGGTTGTGAGAGTTGGACTATAAAGAAAGCTGAGCACCGAAAAATTGATGCTTTTGAACTGTGGTGTTGGAAAAGAGTTTTTAGAGTCCCTTGGACTGCAAGGAGATCCAACCAATCAATCCTAAAGGAAGTCGGTCCTGAATATTCATTGGAAGGATTGATGCTGAAGCTGAAGCTGAAGCTCCAATACTTTGGCCACCTGATGCAAAGAACTGACTCACTGGAAAATACCCTGATGCTCAGAAAGATTGAAGGCAGGAGGAAAGGGGACAAGAGAATGAGATGGTTGGATGGCATCACCCACTCGATGGACATGAGTCTGAGCAAGCTCTGGGAATTGGTGATGGACAGGGAAGCCTGGTGTGCAGCAGTCCATGGGGTGGCAGAGTCGGACGTGACTGAGTGACTGAACTGACTGACTTGATTGTTTTAAGCAGCATCACTTGTTTATGGACATCTAGAAAACGTGATTTGGTGGTGGCGGGACTGGAAAGGAAGAAATTTACACTGTACTTAACAGATTTAAAAAATTGTTAATAATAATAACAATAACTAATAATTGCTCACTATGTGCCAAGCACAATTTAAGCACTTAACACTTAACTATTATTGTTTTTATTTAACTCTCACAAAAATTCTACCAGGTAGCTATTATGAGTATCCTCATCTGACAGATGCAGAAAGTGAGGATCAGAGAGATTGGGTAATACACCCAAGAAAACACAGCTAACAAATGGCAGAGTAGAGACTCAAACACAAATCTTTCTGACTTCAAATCCCATGTTCTTAACCTCTCCTCTTTATTTATTAATAACAAGTTTAAAATTCCTGCTGGTCAACTTGGGAGTTGTTTGATGACACTGCTTAGGAAAACATAATTGACAGAGTCAGCTGATGGCTCTGCCTATGAAAAGGGAAGTTTCTGTCCTATGCTACATGCTTGACATGTGTGACACCATGTAGAACAGATCACCTGGGGCATACAGTCCCAGTACAGCTGATTCTAGGAAATGTCACAGCCATCCAGCATCAGAGAACCAGGGCACTTCAGTCCTTGATCCAGGCTGCGTCTACTTCCCAAACTTTCCAGTGCATATGTTGGCTGCCAATTATACTGAGAATGGCTGGATCTACCCTGGATTCTGGGGGGTTGACCAACTTGGCAGCTCATGTCAGCCCTCATCCATGGGTGGGGTGATGTCTGTGTTTGGGGCAGGAGGAACCTGCCAGTCACAAGCCACCCTTGTATAGCTCAGCTTGAGGGATTGCTCTGAGTGAATAGTGCCACCATCCACATTCCTATCATCATTGACCTTGTGACTAGAAACTTACAGTGTTTCATCTCACTGTTTATGTAGGCAGCAAGGGGACAGTTGGCACTTAATATTCACATCACACTCTTATGATTGGAGAATCTTTCACCGTTAGCCTTGGTTAGAGGCAGAGCTCCAAATCCCATTAAGCAGTGGACCCCAACCTTTTTGGCACCAGGGATCGGTTCTGTGGAAGACAATTTTCCCACTGCCCAGGGATGGTTTGGGGGTGATTCAAGCACATTACACTTATTGTGCACTTTATTTTTATTATTATTACATCAGTTCCACCTCTGAGCATTAGGTGTTCAATCCTGGAGGTTGGGGACCCCTGGCATTCTGCCCGTGGGACCAAGTCATAGCCATATACTCTGTACTAGATCAATCAAGTATTCTCAGTCTCTCAAGCAAATAGCACAAAGAAACAGGCATTTTGGAAACTACCCAATGGTGGGAGCAGTAGCAAGAACATCAGCAATGAGAGCATCTCCTTCTGGAATGTGACCTTAAAAGGTTGTGCTAGATGAACACCTGCGACTGAGCAGCCCTGTCAGTCAAAAGTCATCCCCGAAGAGCTCAGCTTGAGGAATCCGTCCAGTGACTGTAGCCAACCAATACCCACTACCCACATTCCTCTGCCTTATCTGGATGGAAACCTCCAGTGCACCACTCTGCCATGTGTTGGGCAGCAGGGGAAGTGTAGACTGCTCAGCATCTACACGCCACTCCTATGTTAGCTGGGACTCTGACCACTGAGCTCCACTCGGGTCTTCTCCCACCCTGGTTTGCCAGCATTGACATTGACTCCCAACATCTTTCCCGTAAATTCTTCCTTTCTTAATCCCACCAGAGACAGTTTCTGTTGTTTGCAATCAAAAATCCTGACCTAATGGCCTGAAAACTTACTTTTGCGTATGATGATGCCTATATGACTCTCTCCCCAATGCCCTGACATTCTTGGAGCCTTGAACAAACACTCTGAAAGCCAAATAATTTTGAACTAAGTAAGAGGGATTTCTTCCCCACACTAGAACTGCAGCTGACTTGTGCTTAGGGGCACATCTACTTTCTATTCAGTCTCTTTTTCCCACCTCCTCCCTTACCACATTGCTCACTACTGCCCCTGTCTGAGCCACCAGGGAAGCCCCGCCAACCTGCAATCAAACCTTCAGCTCTGATTTCCCTTCCCTCCTGGAACCTTCTTGACTAAGCATAGGCTTGGTGAGGTGGCCCTCTCCCTCCCTCAGGGCCTTCACCTTGTTTGTCTTAGCACCTGATCACACTGATGTAATTGTAAGCCTAGATTACTAAACTGATTTAGATATTAGACAGGTTGCTCCCTAAGGGTAGAATCATGTATTTCATCCTCATGTTCTCAGAACCCAAGGTGCTACTGGATGTAGAATAGATGCCTGCAAAATATATGACAAAGGAATGAATAGAGTTTCACACACAGAGCCCAAAATACAATCACTGTTAGAGTCAGAGGGCCAGATCTTCTGAGATAATCAGGAAGAAACATTCATCAGATTCTCAGCTTCCCAGATATGTTAAGCAGAACAGGGAGCTCCAGGGAACTATTGCAGCCTTCACATCATAATCTTTAGGGTTGTATTAGTTTCCTATTGCCGCTATAACAGATTACCACAAAGTTAGTGTCTTTAAGCAACAAATTTATTATCTGATGATAGTGGAGGTCAGAATTACAAAATGGGTCTCACTGGGTGAAAATCAAGGTGTCTTTAGGGTTATGCTGCTTCTGGAAGCTCTAGGGAAGAATCCATTTCTTTGCCTTTCCAGCTTCTAGAGGCTGCTTACGTTTCTTGGTGCATGGCCTTCTTCCTCCATCTTTGAATTCAGCAACATTGCATTTTCTAGTTTATTCCTTCATTTGTGTAGCATTTCTGTGCCTTTTCATTAGTTTTTTTTTAACTTATTGTGTTGGAGGTCTCCTTTTCCCAGGCTTCAAGGAAAGTTGAAATCTTTCCTTGAAGAAGGTTGAATTCTTTCTTCCTTTTGGTTTCTGCCCTCTTAAGGTTGGTCCAGTGGTTTGTGTGAGCTTTCTATAGGGTGACATTTGTGCTGAGTTTTTGTTTGTTTTTTTGTTTTTCCTCTGGTGGTCAAGGCTGAGTGAGGTGGTCCTCCTGTCTGCTGATGATTGTGTTTATATTTCTGTTTTCTTTGTTGTTTAGATGAGGCGTCCTGCACAGGGTGCTACTGGTGGTTGGGTGATGCTGGGTCTTGTGTTCAAGTGGCTTCCTTTGTGTGAGTTCGCACTATTTGATCCACCCTAGGGTTAGTTCTCTGGTAGTCTAGGGTCTTAGAGTCAGTGCTCCCACTCCAAAGCTCAGGGCTTGATCTCTTTTCTGTTTTCCAGTCTGTCCTGGACTCAGCCAGTGAGGCATGGAAGATTCCTAGTGAACAAATTAAAGACAAACACTTTCTCCTCAGGGTCAAGGGCCCCTGTCTTCTGTCCCTGTAAGTTGCTTGGGTTATCTGGTTTTCTTTAATTAACAATCATCTTTTGATGTTCTGATTACCTGCCCTTTGTTGCAAAACTTCTATATAATCCAGCTCCTCCTTTACTTCCTTGGAGCAGTTCTCTCAGGGTCATTCGAGATGCTGCCTCCCGGGCTTGAAGTCTAGATCTCTGGCTCATTATAAAAGATTAAACTCAGAAACAGCCACATAGGAGAGGTGCAGAGGGCAAGGTCTGAGAGGAGAGGGCTCTTGCCCGGCTGCCATTCTCCCCAAATCTCCACATGGTTACCAACCCAGAAATCAACATTGCATTTTCAAATCTATCTGTTACTCAGACTTTCCTGCTTTCCAGTTACAAGGATGCAGTTAGATTGGGCTGTGGTTAGATTGGGCTGACACAGATAATCCAGGATAATCTCTCCATCCCAAGATCTTTAACTTGGTCACACCTGCAAAATCCCTACTGCCACATAAAAGTAATATACTCATAGAAGCTGCAGATTAGAACATGGGGAGATCATTATACTGCCATCTAATCCTTTCTCTATCAGAATCACCTAGAAGAACTTCAGTATTCATAATGCTGGATCTCTGGAAGCACCTAGAATTTGCTCTGACAATAAGTGAAAGCAAATTTTCATGAAGTGTCAAAGTTGATCAGAATATATTATGTTGCATGTGGCATAGCTAATGTTTTTTCCTCAGTTTTATTGACTTGTAATTGACAAATAAAATTTGACATATTTACAATGAAAATGTGACAGTTATATGTATAAGCGATTAGCACAGCAGGTTATTAATACATCCATCATCTCACAGTTACCTTTTCTGTGGTCAGAATGCTTAACATCTACTCTCTTAGCTAATTTCAAGTATACAATACAGTATTATTAATTATAGTCAGCATGAATTTTATATCCTCCGAACTTATTCATCTTAGTACTGGAAGTTTAAATGCTTTGAGCAATATCTTCCCATTTCCCCCACCTCCCAACCCCTGGTAACCACACTGACCTTTTTATTCTCTGTTTCTATGAGTTTGGATTTTTCTTTTTTCATTCTACATATAAATGGGATCATAAAGTATTTGTCATTATGTGTCTAGTTTATTTCACTTAGCATAATGCCCTCCAGGTCCATCCATATTGTTACCAAGATGCCCTTCCTTTTTATGGCTGATAATATTCCATTGTATATATACCACATTTTGTTTATCTTTTCATCCATTGATAGTCACTTAGGTTGCTTCAATATCTTGGCTGTTATGCATAAAGCTGCAATGAACATGGAGTGCAAATGTCCATTCAAGATACTGATTTTGCTTCCTTTGGTTGTATACCCAGAAATGGTATTGCTGGATCATATGGTAATTCTATTTTTAATGCTGGGGGAAAACAATACATACATTATGGGAATCCCAGAAGGAGAAGTGAGAGAAAAATGAGCCAAAAACGTTTCAAAATGAATAATGGCTGAAAACTTTCCAGACCTAGGGAGCAATATGGACATCCAGTTATATGAAGCTCTTAAAGATTCAACACAGTGTGGTTTTCGATGAGGCACATTATAATAAAACTGTTAAAAATCAAAGAAAAGAATTTTGAGAGTAGCAAAATAAATTTCTCACATACAAGAAAACTCTCATAAGGCTATCATCAAATATCTCAGCAGAAATCTTGAGATGCTATATTCAGAATTTGGTCTTTCTTTCTCTTTTACTGCGTCTCTTTACTCTGCTTCCTTCTGAGTACCTTTACTCTTCAAACAAGCTTTCTTCATGTATCAGGGAAAATGGCTGCCTTTACATCTGCCCAGCTTAGCAACTACAGAGACAAAGTTAGCCTTCCTTGTTGTGGGGGGCGGGAGGGGGGAGCTGGTGGCAGTAGCGGAGCGTTCATTACTTCTACATTTTAATCAAACTCTCCAGGTGGTTCTGATGCATGCTAAAGTTTGAGAATAACTGCCCCAGGAGATCCAATACACATTTGCCTTTGCTATCCTTAAAGTATTTCTGTAAGAGCTGGAATTGCAAGTAAGGATTAAGGACAAGATGGGACTTCAAAAATAAAGACATTTTTGATTTTCAGTGATATTCTAACAGTGAAAATCAGAAGTTTCAACAATTTTAGAAACTTTTTAATATTGTTACCTGGGTTCAATGTGGAATAAGTGTGTCTTCATTAAACAAATACATAACCAAGCTTTTCCCTCCAAAACTTTATTTTCTAGCCTATTACAAAATCTGGACATTACCGGGAAATGTCATTTTGATAACATATATGGCAGTCTTTAGAGAAAGTCTTTTCTGCCTGAATTTCAATACCACGTTTCCTTTGTAATCACATGCTATTCTTTTATTCACCCACTAGTGGACACTGTTGAGCTTCCGAACTTTACAGCTATTTCTGATGGGATGGTGAAGAGGCAAAAGAGAAGACATGAATGGAGAAATAAAATCTGAATAAATACAGAAACAGTCTTTCTACAATCTTGTTTATTTGCCATGTAACAGGCTAATAAATATTATGTCAATCATATTTAGAATAACAAACAATGTCAGAAACAGCTAAACAGATATTGCTCACAGAGAATATTTTTACAGCAGGGAAGCACTGTTCGATGGCTAATGACATAACTAAACTACAAAACAGTATTCTACTCCGCAGGGAAATCACATGCCTCCTTTTAATGAAAATTATTTTATATTTTCCTAGTTTCCATTTCTTCCAAATACTTTTCTTTAATTTGAGAATGTTGTCAACATTTTCATTAAGATTCAAACCAAATACTGAAAAAGTAGAAGATAACAAGTTAATATTAAAAGGTAGTTTTGTGATCAGAAGTTTGGGGCAAAAGACAATGAATGGATTTTAAGTAATTTATATAATTTATTTTATTTTAATGAATGGAATTCTGAGCTCATCATCTAAATTATAAGAACTTCTGTAAAGAGAATCTAAGGTTATTTCATTCTGAGTTATCATTATGCTGTACAAACAATTACTTTATAACACTGGAGGTAACATTTTTAAATGGAAGGATTATAAGCTCTGGAATGATCTAGGAATGAACACCATTCCTGCTGCTTGCTAGCTGTCCGACTTTCGGCAAGTTACTAGGCTTCTATGATCCTCTATTTTTTCATCTATAAGAGTGGGAGTAAATAATACACCCCTAGCAAGTTAATTGTGAGAATTAGTGAGATAACGTACAGATGGTAAATAATAGAGTTCATATTAATTCCTATATCCTTTTATTCAAGACCATGTTTTAACTACCATATTAAAATGCCTTCATCTTCAATGTTATGAATTAAAGCAATGATATTAGAAAGTGAGATTGCACAAAAGACATGGTAGGTGAATTTATTTTTCATATTTACTAGCAAGTTGATCTTTACCAAGTTCAGTTCAGTCGCTCAGTCATGTCCAACTCTTTGCCACCCCATGAACTGCAGCACGCTAGGCCTCCCTGTCCATCACCAACTCCCAGAGCTTACTCAAACTCATGTCCATTGAGTTGGTAATGCCATCCAACCATCTCATCCTCTGTCGTCCCCTTCTCCTCCTGCCTTCAATCTTTCCCAGCATCAGGGTTTTTTACAATGAGTCAGATCTTCACATCAAGTGGCCAAAGTATTGGAGTTTCAGCTTTAGCATCAGTACTTCCAATGGGTATTCAGGACTGATTTCCTTTAGGATGGACTGGTTGGATCTCCTTGCAGTCCAAGGGACCCTCACGAGTCTTCTCCAACACCACAGTTTAAAACCATCAATTCTTCAGCACTCAGCTTTCTTTATAGTCCAACTCTCACATCCATACATGACCACTGGAAAAACCATAGCTTTGACTAGACAGACCTTTGTTGGCAAAGTAATGTCTCTGCTTTTTAATATGTTATCTAGGTTGGTCATAACTTCTCTTCCAAGGAGTAACTGTCTTTTAATTTTATGTCTTCAGTTACCATCTGCAGTGATTTTGGAGCCCAAAATAATAAAGTCTGTCACTGTTTCCATTGTTTCCCTATCTATTTCCCATGAAATGATGGGACCAGATGCCGTGATCTTAGTTTTCTGAATGTTGAGCTTTAAGCCAACTATTTCACTCTCCTCTTTCACTTTTATCAAGAGACTCTAGTTCTTCACTTTCTGCCATAAGGGTGGTGTCATCTGCATATCTGAGGTTATTGATATTTCTCCTGGCAATCTTGATTCCAGCTTGTGCTTCATCCAGTCCAGCATTTCTCATGATATACTCTACATATAAGTTAAATAAGCAGGGTGACGATATACAGCCATGACGTACTCCTTTCCTGATTTGGAACCAGTCTCTTGTTCCATGTCCAGTTCTAACTGTTGCTTCTTGATCTGCATACAGATTTCTCAGGAGGCAGATTAAGTGGTCTGATATTCCCATCTCTTTAGAATTTTCCACAGTTTGTTGTGATCCACACAGTCAAAGGCTTTGGCATAATCAATAAAGCAGAAATTGATATTTTTCTGGAACTCTCTTGCTTTTTCAATGATCCAACAGACATTGGTAATTTGATCTGTGGTTCCTTTGCCTTTTCTAAAACCAGCTTGAACATCTGGAAGTTCATGGTTCACATATTGCTGAAGCCTGGCTTGGAGAATTTTGAGCATTACTTTAATAGTGTGTGAGATGAGTGCAATCGTGTGGTAGTTTGAGCATTCTTTGGCATTGCCTTTCTTTGGGATTGGAATGAAAACTGACCTTTTCCAGTGCTGTGGCCACTGCTGAGTTTTCCAAATTTGCTGGCATATTGATCTTCACTAAAGAGACCCCAAATTTTTACTGTACTAAATACCCACACCCACAAAATAAGATCCACTAAATTTAAAAAGATGGAAATCATACAAAATATCTTCTCTGACCACAAGGAATAAATCTAGAAATCAATAACAAGGAAAACTGGGTGATTCATGACCACATAGAATAAAGCTTGAAATCAATAACAAGGAAAACCAGAAGATTCACAAATATGGGGAAATGAAATACTATATTCTTTACCAAGAGATCAAAAGAGAAATCCCTGGAAGAATTAGAAAATATTTAGAGGTGTGTGAAAACAGAAAAAAATAAACACATAAGTGTATGTGATACATTGAAATAAAAACTCAGAGGGAAATTTTCAGATGTAAATGCCTACATTAAAAAGAAGAAATATCAAATCAATAACCTAACTTTGCACCTTAAGCAATGATAAAAACCAGAGCAAGCTGAACTGAAAGCTAGCAGAAGGAAAGAAGCAATAGATTACATAGATTACAGTTGGATACATGAAACAGAGAATAGAAAAACAACAGAGATAAACAACAAAATAAAAGTTGTTTTTTTGAAAAGAGCAATACAATGGACAAACTTTTAGTTTGAATGACTAAAAAAGAGAGAGTATATCAAAATATTAATAACTAAACTCAGAAGTGGAAGTAGGGACCCTACTACAGACCTAACAGATACATATTATAAGAGAATACTCTGATCAATTATAAACCCACAAATTAGATAGCCTAGATGACATGAGCAAATACTGAGTATGGAAGTGGAATATGAAACCAAATCTGCTTGATTCTATACCTCTGTCCAAATTCACTGTCCCTCATACGAAGTCTGATGTGAAAAATGACTGGAGAGAAAATGTTTGGTTTCTAATAATGAGTATGTATGCTTCCCACTTAGCAATAGTGAGAACTATACTAATGACTGGGTTTCCTTCTGTACCTTCACCACTCAAAAGTTAAAAATCACATTTGAAGCTCAACCACAGAAATTATATTGGCCCTCATGCTTGGGAGTATTTGAGGGATTTTCTTTTCTTAGACTGAATTTTCCATATTTATTTTTATTTTTATTATTAGTTCTGCGTGATTATTCTTTGTTATAAGACACAAAATCTTCTGTGGCTAAAAAGCAAACAAAACAAAGCAAAAAAATCATGGATACATAAAACAGAATGTTGACTGACAGAGGTGAGGGGCCTGGGGAGTGGGCAAAACAGGTGAAGGGGGTCAAGAGGCACAAACTTCCAGTCATAGATAAGGCACAGGGATATGATAAACAGCATGATGAGTATAGCCAATAATATTTTACAGTATACTGGAAAGTTGCCGAGACAATAAATAACGTTGTATGATGATGAATGGTAAGTAGACCTATTGCGGTGATTATTTCACAATGTATCAGGCTTCCTTGGTGGCTCAGATGGTAAACAATCTGCCTGCAATGAGGAAATCTGGGTTCAACCCCTGGGTCGGGAAGATCCCCTGGAAAAGGGAGTGGCAATCCACTCCAGTATTCTTGCCTGGAGAATTCCATGGACAGAGGAGTCTGGTGGGCTACAGTCCAAGGGCTTGCAAAGAGTCGGACATGCCTGCTCAGCTTAGCTGAAGTAAGGAGGACAGGGAAAGGGAAGATAATTAGGGAGACAGAAAATTCAAGGGAATTCAAGAACTACGTGGAAGGGAAGGTCAGCTGACAAACACTGGTGCTCTCCTTCCAAAGTGTAGGACTGTGATTGGAACGAAGCTGCCCAGCCAGTGACTCTAGTTCCCAGACACCTTGAACCTACATAGAGCCATGAAACTAGTTTTCACAAATGGAATGTGGAGAAACTGATGTGCAGGCCAAAGTAGATAAACAGGAGATGTGCCTTCCTCCTGGTCTCTTTCCCCATCCACCAGCTGAATGGTGAGGGGCGGGACTCCAAGGACCTAGAAGAGTGCACAGCCATGAGACGTAAGGAGCCTCAGTCCCTGAGTGCACACAGGTGGAAAGACACATCACTGGAAGCACCTGTGTTAGACGTGAAGCACGTGAGAAAGGATAATTGTATTAAGCCACTGAGAATGCTGTCCCTTAACTGACATATCCAGAGACCACACTCTGACCAGGCCTTATGATCACTGGAACTGGATCAAAGACAGCTCTGGGAACCTCGAGAGCTGGAATTCTTGGATTTTTTTTCTCTAGTGCTATATGATTAATCTGACTCATGTATAATCTGATCTTTGTGTTCATTCTCACTTGTCTCACTTTCTTCTGGCTTTCTTCCCACTTTTCTCTATTTTTGTCAATGACATAGCTACAGCCTACTCATAGTTCTTGTTGCCTTATGACTTCAGCTTGCTCCTGGGCCCTCATGAGCCCTTCTCCTTGGGCCTTTCACACCTTAGAATCCCACTGCTGTCTAGTTCTCTTTATATTTCCAGTAGCTAGAGCCTGAAGGTCTAGTTTATTCCTGTTGACTAAAGTTGTCAGTGCCAGGCCACCTCATAGGCTAATGGCAGGTTTAATGGATGGCTGCTCTTCAGCCAGGTTTCTACCTTCAATAAGCTGTAGTATCTGGATGGAGAGACAGGTGAGGATGAGATCATGGGGCATAAAATCTGGCTACTTAGGACTGGCCCATTAGCATGGGCTGTGAAACAAGGTAATGATAAGAGAATAGGGCTGTGGGAATGGCAGAAACTGATTGTTCAACACAGAAAGTCTGGCAGGAGAGAAATCTCCCCCCAGCCCTAGCAGCTAGAGGCACTATCTGCAGAGCCCAAAGGTCTAAAAGGATTCAGCCCCACTAGCTGGTAGAGCCTGTTATAAGTCTTACTACCCTAAGCTCAGACATTGTCATGCTCAAGTCTCATCCACGGCCATGTAGAACACGCACCATAAATCTATGTTGCCGTGTCAATTAAGAACATCTACTACTATCCTGCAGGGCAGTAGACCTGCCTTGAATTGCAGCTCATTTGGCTCGAACCACGACCCCCGACCATGCACCTGTGAGCCCTCCTCACTAGAAGATGGACACTGCTCCAGGTTCTCCAGCCACAGTCTGGGCTCCTATTCCAGCAAACCAGACTACCCTGAACTCTTTCGTCCCTCTTTTCTCACCTCAAGGATCATAACTGTCTGGTGTCATATCCCACTAGGCTTCTTTGGACAGCAACACTGGTCTGGAGGGAACCCAAGGCCACTTTTTCTCTCTGTCCACCATGATTTAGATTGCATTCAGTCAGTGCACGGACAGAAAAGGACTTGGCCAAAGTTCCAAGTAGATGTGTTAAGCAGCTCAGCCCTGGACAAGGAGGTAAACCAGCAAGGAGGAAAAATGACTGACAGGAGATAATATGATGGCCAACTTAAAGAGAGCGAGTGACATTTCACCCCAAGTTAAGCAAACTGAGTAGCACAAGGTCATGATTGTGTCTGTAATTTCTCAGGAGAAGGAGGGATAGAAAGTGGCATTTATTGTTGAACAGTGATTCTAAGCCAGGCAGTGCTTTACACATGTTCTATTTAATCTTCACAACAATGCAATAACTAGTACCATCACTCATTTTAAAGATAAGGAAATTGAGATGCAGAGAACATTTCTGGCTTGTCCATGATTATATGGCCAGAAAGAGACAATACAGGAATTAAAATCTTGTTATATCAGATTTAAAAACGAATGCATTCTGCTCAGTACTGCATCACGTAACTTGTTCATAGCATGTATTTGGCTGCAGTGAAAAATGGTTTTGAATGGCTGCCTGCACCACCTATAAGTTCTTTTAGTGATAGAATGGGGGTGGTGCCCTCAAAGAAGTGAAAGGCAAATGTCACCCCTCAGAGAAGCCTGGTGTTTTGGACAATGATCTCTTCCTCTCTCCCAGATTCTTTTCTGTATGGTGGCAAGCACCAGAAAAGTGTCCCAACAGCCTGCAAGATACCTGCTCAAGGAGCTGTTTGGAGATGGTCCTGGGGGTAGTGGGCTTCCCTGATAGTTCAGTGTAAAGAATCTGCCTGCAGTGCAGGACACCCTGGTTTGATCCCTGGGTTGGGAAGATCCGCTGGAGAAGGGATAGGCTACTGACTCCAGTATTCTTGGGCTTCCCTGTTGGCTCAGCTGGTAAAGAATCTGCCTACAATGAGGGAGACCCCAATTCAATCCCTGGGTTGGGAAGATCCCTTGGAGAAGGGAAAGGCTAACCACTCTGGTATTCTGGCCTGGAGAATTCCATGGATTATAGTCTGTGGGGTTGCAAAGAGCAACTGAATGACTTTCAATTTCACTTTCTTTCACCTGGGGGTAATAGGTAGCAATGTGACTATGCTTCCATGTGTAATCTCTTAATCATATTCACTCATATTGTTCAGCTCTCTTTTACTTATTTTTTAGACCATGTGCTGTGTAGTGCTTAGTCACTCAGTCATGTCTGATTCTGTGTGACCCCATGGACTGTAGCCTGCCAGGCTCCTCTGTCCATGGGATCCTCCAGGCAAGAATACTGGAGTGGGTTGCCATGCCCTCCTCCAGGGGATCTTCCCAACCCAGGGATCGAACCCAGGTCTCCCACATTGCAGGAAGATTCTTTACCGTCTGAGCCACCAGGGAAGCCCTTTCTAGACCATAACTTTTCAAATACCACTATGTCTTGAGCACTTACTATTGAGCCTGCACTATTTCAAGTACTTTGTTTGCAAAAGCTTTATTGGTCTTCTAACAATCCTATGAGGCAGATGAAGAACAAGAAATAAATCTAAGACTAAGCAGATAAATGAATAGCACATGCACGTAGCATTATTCTTCTATTTTACAGATGAGGAAACAGGAACACAGAACAGTTAAGAAACTGTCACACACACAGCAAGGAAGTGGGAAAGCCCAGATTTACACCCACCCAGGTAGCCTATCAGGGCTGCCCAGGTAATGCTACTGGTAAACAACTCGCCTGCCAATGCAGGAGACCTAAGAGATGTGGCTTTGATCCCTGGGTTGGGAAGATCCCCTGGAGGAGGAAATGGCAACCCACTCCAGTTTTCTTGCCTGGAGAATCCCATGGACAGAGGAGCCCAGTGGGCTACAGTCCCTGGGGTCCCAAAGAGTTGGACACGACCAAAGCAACTTAGCACGCAAGCACACAGGTAGCCTATGCTGAGGTCATGCTCCTTCACTGTTTTTACGTCCTTCTTGTTCTTATATTCTCAGCTTCTGATCTTTTGTGTCAGCTCTTCACTGTGGCCTCATACTTGACTATGGCTCTGCAGATAGATGCTGTCCCTCTGGTCCTGACCTGTGGCTCCATTCTTCTGTTAAGATAGATTCTGCTGCTCTGGGCAATTCTCCAAGCTAACCCAGCCCATTCTCTCCATCTACCTGACCACAGTCTGTGGGATTTTTCTCAGCCCTGGCACTAGGAACCAAACAAAGCCCAAGCCTTTCCTTTTAGAACTCTAAACCTCCACTTCTCCTATTTCCCACCAATCAAAATTACTGCTCAGAAATTTCTGCAAGGACAGGTTAAAAGCAAAGAGCTCCACCAACCTACATAATAGGGCTTTTTTTTTTCAATAGAAAGTTACCATAGTGGTACATTGACTGCTAAACCATTCCCTTGTAACTAGAAGCATTAGCACAACCCACAGCTTTAAATCTTTCAATAGAGAGACTCAAAACAAGGCATAGTCACAGATTTTTTTTTTTTTTTAGTAGTCCTGTTGTAACCAGACAAGCCTCTAGGGTGGGAAGAAGTTAGTCCTTTAACAAGGGCCAGCTCTTAATTACGCTGCTTCCAGGAATGCTGAGGCATGGTCTGTATTCAACGGCGCTCCGGAAGACTGGCAGCGGGCTCTTTGTCATCTAATCACCTGGTAAGAACATCATCTTTGCTTAGTCTTTCCAGAGCCTCTGAATGGTCAACGTTTGGAGTAAGTATTGCAGAACAGAGAGAGAATTGTTCATTATTTCATGGGCCTTCTCTTGCACGGGACAATAGATCAGGCTGGACGTTTATTGAGTGAGGGGGGAAGCAGGGGAGGCGGGTGCAGTGGTTTCAGGATGGCCCCTGGGTCACAAGGTCAGGTTTCTAAAAGTTATTGTACAGACTGCTGTTGGTAGCTCTGCTTATTAGAGAATTAGGTCCTTTGTGTTGTTTGTAAAAGCGAGAAAGTCCCGGCCAGACCCTGGCTTAAGTGAAACTTTTATTGCTGTCAGTCACACGGCCCCTCCAGTCTGAACCCTCTGTGGGAGTTCTTGAAAATCCAACTACCTTTCCTCATTCACGAAACTGTCTAGGTAGACCCAAAACACTTCAGAGAGCAGAGCACTCCTTGTCATGGCTATACAGGTGTTTTTCATGAGATGACATGTTTAGACAGTTCTGAAAACTGTGGGTTGCAAGAATTGTTAGCTCTTATCATCCTTTATTATAATTATTTCCTTCCTGCTTGCCTTCTCCACTAGATATAAGCTCTATGAGACCACATCTATTTTGTTCCCTGCTCTGTTCTATGCCCAGGATCAAGTACAGAGCTTGGCACATAGGAAATAAACACTTATTGAATAAAAGCAATTATTTATATGCTATTAATACTTAATGTGTGCCTGTCTAATATTCTAAGCCTGTCTCTGTCTCTCTCTCTGTGTGTCTCTATTTATGTCTCTCTCTGTGTATGTATAGAGATATAGATATAGTGAAAACTGTGTAGATTAGTTTCAATTATTAATCCCAATTTACAGATGAGGATACTGAGACCCACAGACATTGAATAACAATTTCCCCAAGGCCACGGAACTAGTAAGTGGTGACATGGGATTTGAAACAAGGCATTGGGCTCCAATGTCCTATCTATGTTCTTACCCACCACGCTCTATTCCAAGCATGTTGTAGACATCAAGAATGGGAATGGAGTGGTTTTCCTCACGTGGAAGGTAGTAAGAAAACAGTAGGATCACTCCAATGTTTGTCCAAATCAAAATTATTTTCTAAGAAACAAGGGTCTTCATTCCCTGAAATCTCTGAGTAAATGGAAAAGGATACCAAACACCGTAGGGCAGCAAAAGCTTGGCGTGAATGCTGTTGGAAGCTGGGGAGGCCCCCTTGGAGACCATGGAAGTAAAGAGAAGAGAAGCAATGCCCCAAGACACAAAGGATGGGGTTTGGGGAAAAGATTGGCAACAGGGAGCAGCAGCATCTTTGACAGCTTTAAAAGGAAGGAATGATCACCTTCAACAGCAAAGTGGGCACATAGAGAAAGTATCAGAGCCAGACCGAGGGTGACGTCTTGTAGTCAGCTTTCCCGAGTGTCTCCCATTGGAAAGAAGTAGGACAGCCAGCCCCCCCAACCTTCCTCTAACATTTCCAGCAGCAAACTGGAAAGGGATTTTTGTGAAACCTCAGAACCAGTACCTCTCCCCAGGTACCTTAACAACTGCAGCACTCATCTCCAAAATATCAAATCACAGAATTCAAGCTCTGCTGTTGGGGAAAGAAAGAAAACAAATGAAGAGAAAATAAGAAGACAGTGGTATGATAAGGAGTTGCAGGAGCTAATAAAATTGCCCATGTTACTTACTCAGGTGTTACTACGTATTACACTAACAGTGTTCATTTAGTTCCTGAGTGTCCCATAGGGTATGCACTCAAAACTGTTTTAAAATATTCATTTACTTTAAATCCAGTTATCCATATTTCCATTCTGATGTACCATATATTCAAGGATGCATTTAAATATTCTATTAAAACGGATTCATTGTCAAATAACATAGAATCCACCAAAGTAATAGCTAACATTTCAGCACTAAGCCTTCATCACCGCTACGTCAAACCCTTGATACCCTCTTCATTTCTTTCCAATTCTGGCACCTGTAACCATAGCAACGTACACTGAAACCTTTCAAGCAGAACAGAACTGACAATCACACTAACAGCACAAATACCTGAGCTGAGAAAAGAGAGGGGCAGCCCAAGTAGGTAGCTGTTGAAATTAAAAGCTAATGACAAGAAAACAGCTGGAAACAGGCGCCAGCTCACACTGCTGCTTCTTTCTAGCATATGAATGCTATGTAGAGCCCAATTTGATTTATGTTTTATTGGTGATGCTGCCATCAATGAACACTTCATTAGGCATCATCTCAACAAACAATTGGAGTGGGAACTTAAGAAAAATAAGTTGTTTGGAGGAAAATTTCAAGGGCTCCTTCTGTTTGCCAAGAATTTGCACCATGCATGTTCATGGTTTCTACTCATCCATGTCGCAAGAGACAGAAAAGTGAACCCCTCTTACTGAATCCTCTCGAAATGTAAACACGTGTCCGTAAACTGCAAGGAATTGTCTGCTATTGAGAAAAGACTCCCATTAGCCAATTAGAGTAATTACATGGATTAAGATTTCTTGTTTCTGGTGGTTTCTTTTCTTTAATCCCTAATTCTTTCTTACCCAGCAAAGGAAGGGATAAACAGCTGATATAGCCAGAGAATTAAATGGGGGCAAACTAGGGCATTCTCATTTTCAGATCCCAAAATGTAATTGAAATTTTATGCTTACCACAACATAACAACATGTGATGATTTCTGTGCAACGGAAGGCATAAAGGGTCACGTTTCCCTAAGACTTCAATTACAGTAGCTTCTATCTTCCCTAAAACAGCATTTGGTCTCAGAAAATTGCCTTTAATGGTGCAGGTGTTTGCCAAAGAGTATCTATCATATTTAGTCCCAAGCACTCCATATTAATTCACCAGTTTCATTAGCAAAAGCCTTTTCTTCCAGATGACAATGAAAAGTAAATATAATTTCAAACAGATGTGCTGGTTTTTCTGTGACTCTGAAACGGGAAAAAAAAAAAAAAAAGCTGGCATTGGCTGAAGGCAGGGAAGATGAGACTCCAGCACTTCAATGCACGGAGCATGGATCTGTAGGGCGCATTCTGAACTTGATCCACATGCATGTCCAGCTCTGCCTCACAATGAAGTCTGCCCATGCCCAAGCAGCTACCTACAAACACCGCCAGTACTTACCACACAGACTGTTTCCCAGCCCAGTGCAAATGACAGGCATTGTTAGTATTAGGAAAGGTGACCTGAAATGCCACTGGAGACAGCTTATCCAGATTCAGTTTACATTATTTCAGCTGGTAATGTTTCCCTAGCCCTTCAAAAAAAATCACAATAATGAATCACTGACCATAATTGTAAATGTCTCTATATGCATGTACACATAATGTCATGTTCAGAGGTCACCTCTCTGGGAGCCTCACTTACCCATGATATAGCCAAGAATTAGAGAATCAGCAAACAAAGGCCTGTCTGCTCACAATTATTTCAAGTGTGATGTTAAAAAGCAGTGTCCAATTCATTTGAACAAATATCCGTGTTGGACTCTTGCCCCATACTTATAAGAGCAAAGAAGGGTCTGGACCTAGTTTCCCACAGCAGCCAGTTTTGTTTCCAGAGCAAGGAGAGATCTTTCTGTAAGCTTTGGCCTGCACGGCTTTGTCTGTTAATTAACAGGCCCTCTATCCCATCAAGGTCAGTTCCTTGGTAATGCAGAAGCTGATTGTTAGCAGCCAAGCCCTCTAAAAATCCCTTAGAAGCATCTTCCCTCTAAAAGAATTACTGTTTTGCACAAGCCTGCATGCAGGTGAAGTTGAAGAGTCTGTTTATAGGAGGCATTAGTTCTAGCATTTCTATTAGGAATGATGACTCTGCCAATAATTTTCTATTAGATGAGAAAGGTCATTGGAAGTCAGCTACTCCACTCACAGCTTAAATGATTATTGAAAAAAAAGCTCAGAGAAATGAAAGAACTTTAATTCCTTGAACACCAAAGTAACTACATTGCTTTGCAGTTAAAACCCTTTTTGGGCTCCCATGGCCTCCAGGACAGAGGCCAAACCCCTTGGCATGGATTGTAAGGCCTGCATAGCTGAGCTTTGCCAACCTTCTCTCCTCCTTGCTGCCACCCTAAACCCCCACCCTTTGTAATCCAGCCACAGTGAACTTTCGGGGCAGTGGCTATCAACTTTGGCTACACACTTGAATCGCCTGGCACACTGAAACGTCTTGATGCTCGGGCTGTACCTCAGACCAGGAGATTCTGATTTAATTGACCTCATCTGGAATCCAGACTTTGGTATTTTCTATAAATTCCCTCCAGCAATTCTAACATTTTGCCAAGGTTGAGAACCACTGAGTTAACTGATTTTCAAGTTCCTTTGTGAAAATGAGATCCCTTTCCCTGGTGGTGGTGGTGAGAGGAGGTTGTCAATGAGGATAAATTTAAGTATATCTTTTAAAGATAGAATTTCAGTAAGCAGATATAAGGAGTAAGGGGCAGAGAAAGCCAGGTGTGGTGGCCCAACTGAGCACGTGGTGACATGCCAACATTTTTCTTCACTCTCTTGTACAGAATGATATGGATGGATGATAAGCATACAATTTGGAGCCTATGTTTTTATTCACTTCTATTCACACTTTGCCCAACAAATATTACAACTGTTCCCAATATGCTCAAGCATAAATACTTCAAGTGATAACTGGATGAACAGGTATTCCTCTAAATAAAAACACAAGTTTCATGTAGCTTCATTCTAGAAAGCTAGAAGAGCCAACTGCAAAGTGACAAAACCAATAGCAAGCATATCTTAATCTTCAACTGGCTAGTTCATCTGCAAAAATTTTACATTCATCAAAGCATTTGTAGTGGTGATAGAAAAGTGGGGAGATTTATTAATGTTCAGATCCATCACTACTATAGAGAGACAGACATTTACATATGACATTTAGTAGCCAGTTTCTCTGCTTTCCCTTGGCAAACTAGTTGTAATCTGAGCTGGGTATGCAACCATTTAGTATCATAGCAGTTTAACCTGGAAAACGTTTCAGTATGGAAGTAGAAGGGATTAAAATGAGCTAAATGTTTGTACCACACATTCACGGCGATGTGATTAGGATATAAAGGCCCCAAAAGACTGGGAATCTACAGGTATGGTTTATAAAAGACTTAAAGATCTTTGAGTGATTATCTAACAAATGCTGTGGTATTTGATGAGGTTAAATGTGAAATGCCAGAATAAATATTTGAAAGTAAAATAATCAATCCCTTAATTTACTCAACAGACAGTTGCGATGCACTGCACTAGGCATTGGTGGCACAACAGTTGGGTGGACAACATCCTTACTTGCAGAGTGCCTGCAAGTCTAATGGAAGAAAGGTAACTGTACCTTTGGTAACTGTATGATTGGTGCTAAGTTTGGACAAAGGACAGGATATCATAGAGCACAGAGCAGAGTCATTTATGGGAGACAAACCCTTCCTGGAGTGAAATTTAACTTGAGATCTAAAATACAAGTGCTATTCATGGTGTGTGTGTGCGTGTGTGTGTGTGCATCCTGCTTAGAGAGCATAAGTCATCCCTAGAAACCAAAAGTTCAGTACAGTTAGGATATGGATTGTGAGTGTGGGTCATGGCAATAGAGGAAACCGTACTGATAAAGTCTGACTGAGTCCTGAGGTGGTTGTTAGCATTTCATCACAGCATTCTTGTTGTTAGCTGGAAGCAACTTTGAGAGGGAAAAAAAAAAACAGGAATTAGTTAGATGATGGTTACACAGGACACAGCCTGGGAATTAACTGGCTTGGGAGTGGCACCTTTTAGAGATGCTCTAGCACAATCATTCAGTTGTATAATTCCAAAGCGTGAACCTTCTGAATAAAACCATATGGAAGTGATCTTCATGGGCTGAACTATGAAAATGGAACAAGGTATTTCCACCTTGGAGACCCTCCAACCTTACCTCATTTTTGTTTCTTGTTTGGTCTAGGAAAAAGCCAAATGAGGGTCAGCTCACTCTGATGCTGGCAGATAGAGGAGTGTCGTCAAATAGATCCTAGTGTAAATGACACCTTGCCTCAAACCTCGTGGAAATTCAAACAACATCAAAGAGTGTTGGCAATAGAGAGAAGGGTCACTGAGATGTGATCCTCTGTGGCTAGCAGTGTAAAGTGACTAATTTGACTGATGGCTGACATGACACTTGCTTCTTTGCACAGAAATAATTCAGAGATACGATGAGATTTCATGATATCGTAAAGTGCTTGGAGTTGCTTATACTCAAGGCGTAAAAAAATGTGGGGGAGTTTTATAACAAGCACTCAAATGATTCTGGGAAATACCACAGGGTTAACAAGTTCAAAGAAATTTTGAACAATAATAGCAAAATACTCGATCTTTCCTCCTTTCTTTTTTCATTTTCAGCGTCTTTACTAGAAAAAAAAAGCATAACTGAATAAACCCTAGAATTAAGATCTCTTTTGAGTGACAATCTCTGTAGTTCTACACAGTTAAGAGAACCCCTATGGGGTTAATAGAAGACTTTGCCTCCTCAGCAGTTACATATTCCATTTAAAACTCTGGGTAACAAATCATTACCAAGCCTTCTGGGACATCATTTTGCTGCCTTTGGAACCTCTTTCTGGAAGCAGAGCATTATCTTGATACTGCTCAGGAAGTGGGGTGCTCCTAGACCCTGCAGGACATCCAGGGTGACAGTCATGCCCAGGAGCTCACAATGTTACTCCAAGCAAGGAGGCCAGAGCAGACTGTCAGCACTAAAAGGAACAGAGGAAGTCATTTAGTGGGACTGTCATTATAGTGCAGGTGGAAACAGAGACACTAGCAGTTGACTCCAAACCATGGGGCTAGTCCCAACCTGGCCTAGAACCCAGGTATCAGAGATTATAAAAGTCAGTTAGTCAGTTCAGTTGCTCAGTCGTGTCCAACTCTTTGCAACCCCATGGACTGCAGTACACCAGGCCTCCCTGTTCATCACCAATTCCCGGAGCTTGCTCAAACTCTTGTCCATCGAGTCAGTGATGCCATCCAACCATCTCATTGTCCCCTTCTCTCGTCCTCTTCTCCTCCTGCCTTCAATCTTTCCCAGCATCAGGGTCTTTTCCAATGAGTCGGTTCTTCACATCAGGTGGACAAAGTATTGCAGGTTCAGCTTTAACATCAGTCCTTCCAATGAATCAGGACTAATTTCCTTTAGGATGGACTGGTTGGATCTCCTTGCAGTCCAAGGGACTCTCAAGAGTCTTCTCCAACACCACAGTTCAAAAGCATCAATTCTTCAGCACTCAGCTTTCTTTATGATCCAACTCTCACATCCATATATGACTACTGGAAAAACTATAGCTTTGACTAGACAGACCTTTGTCAGCAAAGTAATGTCTCTGCTTATTAATATGATGTCTATGTTTGTCATAGCTTTTCTTCCAAGGAGCAAGTATCTTAATTTCATGGCTGCAGTCACCACCTGCAGTGATTTTGGAGACCAAGAAAATAAAGTCTCTCACGGGTTCCATTGTTTCCTCATTTAAGTGCCATGAAGTGATGGGACCAGATGTCATGATCTTTGTTTTTTGAATGCTGAGTTTATAAAAGTAAGAGCTGTTATTTGCTGAGCACTATACCTCGGGTACAAAGATAACCCTTTCCATGCATTAACTCATACTATTATTATCCCCATTTTACAGATGCAGAAACTGAGAGACAAAGTAACTTGCTCAGGGTTACACAAAGAGCAAGAATCAGAGCCCGAATTCTAAAGCGGACCAATGTGATTGTAAAGCATATTGTCATCCTGCTTCTAGAATGAGGTGAAGAAGATGAAAGTACTGAGTCAGGAGTATGCTCTTAAGCATCCTGCCAGGCTGTATTTGAAACTTTGACTGACATTGTAGAACCTGGAGTCTCATAAGGAGAAAAAGCTTCTCCAAATGAAGTAAACATAATTCAATATTTTTGTGAAGAATATTGCCTCATTAAGCAGGCTAATTCCATGAATTTGATGATCCCTTTGTTAGTCAGCAGAGAAGGCAATGGCAACCCACTCCAGTACTCTTGCCTGGAAAATCCCATGGGTGGAGGAGCCTGGTAGGCTGCAGTCCATGGGGTTGCTAACAGTCAGACATGACTGAGCAACTTCATTTTCACTTTTCACTTTCATGCACTGGAGAAGGACATGGCAACCCACCCCAGTGTTCTTGCCTGGAAAATCCCAGGGACAGGGGAGTGTGGTGGGCTGCCATCTATGAGGTCACACAGAGTCGGACACGACTGAAGCAACTTAGCAGCAGCAGCAGTAGCAGTCGTTGGTCAGAGATTTTTGTTGCAAAGATACATGCAAAGGGCTTTGGACACACAATTGTCTAAAGTCAGTGAGGGCAAAAGGAACTAATGGAAAAGAAAAGAACTTAAGCCAAGATAGCCTTGGGTTGTCTGTTAGTTATTCCTCATGGCACCCAGTTTTTTGTTTTCTCCTTCTATTTGAATGCTTAGCACGCCTTAGTGTAATTGATTTTTGTTCATAAATCTTTCCTTTTAAACAGAATATAGTTTCCCTAAAGAGTAAGGATCTTGTTTTTTCTCCTTCGTATTCCTGGTGCCAAGCACAATGCCTGACATAAATAGATGCTCATTAAAAGACTTGTGGAACTGAATGCTTGTTTACTGAGTGTATGCCCTATAGCTATATCGGCAGGACGTAGACCATCTTAGAAACCAAACCAAATGGGGACTTTGGCAGAAAATGAATGACCATGAAAATTCTAGTCTCTGGGATTATTTTACTACTTTAAACAACTGTTGGGGGACTTCCCTGGTGGTCCAGTAGCTAAGACTCCCAAAGCAGAGGGCCTGGGTTCACTCCCTGGTTGGGGAACCAGATCCCACATGCCTCAACTGAAATCAAAGTTCAAGTGTGTTGCAACTAAGAACTGGTGCAGTCAAATAAATAAATAAAAATGAATATTAAAAACAAAACTCAACTGTTGGAAATGAACAAGGACAGCCAGTTCAATTTCTAGAAGTCTCTTAGACTACTTCACTTGAAGACACAGAACATGAGCCTGGTTCCTTCAGTTTTGAATACTAGGCTTGGCTATTAGAAGTTCAGTATCTGGGGAGCAAAAGGGCATGATGTGGTTAAAGGGTCTGTTACATGAATCAGGGACTGTACAACAAATGGAGAAAAAGCAGCAAGATTTTTTCCCCTAAAACTTTATATTACAGCAATACACAATGATCAATGAGATCTCATGATTAAAAACAGCAAAACCTAACTCATATAACTTGGTAGCACATGAAACCACCTATCAGGCACAGCAAAGGAAACCATGGTGACTTTTCTTTGTCTCACATTTGTTGACGGTTTCGAGGGCTGCAACATCAAGCGAAAACATCAGAGAGTAGGTGAGTTGCTCCCTCCGCCGCCCACTCTCCCCCTGTGTTCACCTCTAACTCCAAGAGTCTCCCTAACACGGAATCTGAAATCTGATTTCCCCCTGTTTCTGAAGGCCAAGGCGACGTATGGGGGAGGAGGGCAGCAAAGTGCTCCGACAGCACGGAGTGCTCTGTGTTCTGCCTGAAGTCTCTCCATAGAGCCTCCCGGAGCTCATTTGAGAGAGGAGAGAGCTGCCTGTTATTTATGAGCACATAATATCTCCGCATAGAAAGTCTCAGTCAAAAACATTTTTACCAACATGGTAAGAGTAACATGCTATGCTTAAGGAGATGAATCTATGGTTTAGAAAGAGGCAGTTCAAATAAATGGTGAGTTTTCCCATTAGAAGAGTTTTCAACTATATCCAGATGGGGGGAAAAAGAAAGAAAATTAACTGGGATCACAGGGCTCCCTCCATCTTGGGTGCTAATGTTCTATTGACAAGTTATAATGAGGGCTTCTCTGTCCCAGAGTGAGGAATAGGCTCATTAAAACTCGAGGAACGGGAGAGCCAGCTTTCAACTCCCTTGTTTTTTAAACTTCACTGGTTTTTAGAAATACTAAATGAATTGCCTGACAAAACGATGTTATTGATTTCAAAGTGTGTCTGCATTCTTGGGCTTGCATTTGCATTTGAATCTGAGCTACTTAGAGTGTCAGTTGTTGGACAGAAGAATGGAAATGAGAGTTCTGTGGTGGGCTCGGAAAGACTGATGTGTTGACTCTTCCACTTAGTCACTGTGGAAATAAGCCTTATACTAACCTTGGTTTCTTCTTGATCAAAACACATCAATTAACATGGTTTGAACATTACTTTCTTCTGGGTTTGAAGAAAGGAGGATCCCAAATTTCAAACCATTAAATAAGATGGCTGTTCCACAATGTAACCCTATTAGGATGCCAGGCTGTAACTCTGGAAGGGCCTGTTAATGTACACTCTCAACAATCCAAGCCCGAGCACACATTATGCTGAAACAGTAAATAATTCAAAAATCACTTAGATTTGGTTCTGAGAATTCACTATGTGATTTGTGTGTATGTGTGGCAGGTGTAGCCTCCTAATTACTTTTTCTTATGCTAATATTCGCGTGGATTTCTATGCCTCAAGCACATAATCGGTGGCAGAAAGAGGGAGAAGTCAAAGGCCACTCTGAAGTTCAGAGTCATTATTAGGAAGAGAAGTAGCTTCAAGGGAGGACAAAGCTTTAGACATGTTGATTTGGAGTCGATGCAGAAGGATGAACACAGTGAAAATGCCCGGTCTTGAGCACTGGAGTTCTCTGTCTTCCATGGAGAAGGTAAAATGAATCTCAGGGAATGGGCACAGAGGGGAAAAGTTGAGCTGGAAGCGGAGGGACAATAGCAAAGGAATCACAGACGGTGCTATGATCGAGAAAGGAGGAGATTCAGCCTGCCTCTACATCCCAAATTTGCAAGGAATGAAAGTTTTTAAGAAGTGTTATGAAGAGCTTGCGAGAGATTCAAGGGAACAAGGACAAGACCAGCAGACTGGAGTCTGGGAGGTCATTGGACTTTGAAGAGTACAAATAGAATTCTTCAGTCACTAAGTCGTGTCTGACAGAGTAGAGTGCTCAGTAATCAAGCTTCAAGGAAATGTGGAGTGGGCTGGAAGGGAAATCAGACTTATACAGACAGGGGTTGAAAGAGAATGAGAAAAATAAACCAAAACAAACCTGATACTAACCTGGGGAGTAGGATTGGTTGTCTGTTTCAAGACAGAGATGACCTGTGTCTTTTCAATTTTATTTTGTCAGAGATACGGAATATAGCAGACCAAGGGGTAACCAGAGAAGCACAGTTCTGAAGGTAGTGACACACAGGGCGATTAGGAACACCCAGAGGCACAGGGAGACTGGGAGGGAGGAAGCACGATCTCTGAGATGAGTTGAGAAGTGAGACGAGAACAGCTACATGGGGATCTGTGTTGAAGTAGAAGAGAAAGCTCATATAATCACGCAACAGGAGGTGAGGGGTGGGGCTGCAGTCATGAAGAAAGCAAGGGAGTCTGGAATGTTATGAGCAGGAGTGTCCTAGGAAATCCAAATTAATCAAAAAGATTATTGAGTAGCCGTGGGAGTCCTGGTGGAATAAAGTAATCATATTTCTATCTGACCAACTCTGCTCAAGTCAAGTATATTTGGGGGCCAAGAATAGAATTAAATCCACAATCAGGGAGAATGTTCTAAGAAGGCAAGTTAGCAGGTGTGATCCAGCAAAAGAGAAGATGTGTGGAATAATCCCAAAGTGCCTTTCTCTTTAGAAGCCACAAGATGCTGCTGCTGCTTTGTAGCTGTAGGATGCTGGTCCCAGGAAACGCTCCATTCATTTCCGCATGCATGCAGAAACTGAGAGGAGTGTGGAATGAAGTTTATTTTGAAAGAAAACATGGAGTTTTAACTAAAGACAGACAAAATGTGTGAAGAGGAAAGCCATGCAGAGGAAAAGAAGAAAGAGGAATTTTGAGAATTTGTAATTTATCTAATTACCTTGAGGATTGCAGTTTTCCATAATCCTCTGTCCATGAAAAACCAATCAAAATTTTCTATGGAAGATAACCTGGGGTGTGAGCACAGGTTCTCAGATTCCCTATTAGTCCATGACTAATATCTCATGACTAAAAGAAGACGTCTATACACTATAGGGATACTAGGCAAGGACTCAGAAGGCAAAGTATATGGGTTTAAATCCAAACTGTTGAGACTTTAGGCAAGGTACTTACCTTTTCGGTGCCTTAATTTTTCTCATCTAAAAAACAGGTACAATAAGTGGCTATGTCTCACAGGCCTGTCGAGAGGAGTAAACGCATGAGACTTTATTCATTTGATATGTAAAATACTTACAGAGCACAAGCAGAAAGTGCTATTGCCATTAGGAAGTGCCTTTGCCCAGTATTTTCAAAAAGGTGAGGCTTATACAACTATTAACATGCATATATGACTTTTATTTTACATCTTTTCTATCTTTCATCTCTATTTTTCATCTTTGTATCTCTCTCACTTCCCTCCCTGTATTGTTAGATCTTGGAAGGCAAAGGCCATATCTTATACATCTTTATATTTATACTTATTCTGATTATCAGGTTGTATCAGAAACAATTTCACAGCTTAGTGGCATAAAACAGCAACCATTTTCTTATACTCACTGATTCTGTGGGTCAAGAATTTGGAAAGGAGACAGTAGGGTTAATTTCTCTCTACTTCATGATGGCTTGAGGGTCAGCGCCATGATCCGAATGACTTGTGGAGCAATATGAACAGCTGAGGGCTACAATAGCTGGGGCTGGGGGATGCACTTCAAAGCTGCCTTCATCGCTCACATATCTAGTGCCTGGGTAGGAATGGATGAAGGACTGACTTAGCTGGGACCTATGCATAGGAAATGATGCCCTTGTTACCATAAGTTGGTATGGAAACACTCAAATGAACTTTTTGGCCAACCCAATACATGATATCAGGAAACTAATTTTGTTAGGTGTGTAAAATACATTATGGAGATTTGACAAAATGTTCTTAAATTTTTTAGAGATTCATGTGGATGTATTTATGGTCTAAATATCTAATTTACTTTGTATTTCCAGGGAAAAATAGATGATGTATATATGACAAAATTTTGTTGGAATTTGCTCAAATTCATGTCCATTGAGTCAGTGACGCTATCTAACCATCTCATCCTCTGCTGTCCCCTTCTCCTTTGGACTTCAGTCTTTCCCAGCATCAGAGTCTTTTCCAATGAGTTGGCTCTTTTATCAAGTGACCAAAGTATTGGAACTTCAGCTTCAGCATCAGTCCTACCAATGAGTATTCAGGGTTGATTTCCTTTAGGAGGGATCTCCTTGCTGTCCAAGGGACTCTCAAGAGTCTTCTCCAGCACCAATTTGAAAGCATCAGTTCTCCAGTGCTCAACCTTCTTTATGGTCCATCTCTCACATCCATATATGACGATTGGAAAAACCATAGTTTTGACTATGTGGATCTTTGTCAGCAAAGTGCGGCTCTGTGGTAAAGAATCTGCCTGTTCAATGCAGGAAATGCAAGGGCCGAGGATTCAATCCCTGGATCAGGAAGATCCCCTGGCAAAGCAAATAGCATCCATTCTGGTATTCTTGGCTGGGAAACCCCATGGACAGAGGAGCCTGGCAGGCTATAGTCCATGGGGTCACAAAAGAGTTAGACACGACTTACTGACTAAATGACAACAACAATGACAAAATATAAAGAATTTTTACATTTAGATGATGGGTATTCATTGTACTATTCTCTCTAGTTTTCTTCTTGTTTGAAAATTTTAATAAGAAGTAACCCAGAGAGATGTTGTGGGGAGGAGGTGGGAGGGGGGTCATGTTTGGGAACGCATGTAAGAATTAAAGATTTTAAAATTAAAAAAATAAATAAATAAATAAACATCTAGGAAAAAAAATAAAAAAATAAAAATAATCCTTTTGATAATTAAAAAAAATAAAAATAAATGTACAGTGTAGGGAATGTAGTCAATAATTATCTAATATTCATACAGTGTCAAATGGTAATGAGACATCATGGTGATCATTTTATTTTAAATGTGTAAAAATATCGGCAAAACCAATACTATATTGTAATTAGCCTCCAATTAAAATAAATAAATGTATAAAAAAATCAAAAAAAAAGAAGTAAAATAAAGAAATAAAGAGAATAAACAGAGGGTAAAAAGTCCATCTATGATAGTTCTAGAATCATCTACTTCTCTTCATTCCCAACCATTGATCTAATTTACAGGTTAGCAAAATTTTCCTATATAGGGTCAGATAGTATACATTTTAGAGTACATAGGCTGTATATTCTGTATAAGAACTATTCAACTCTGCCATTGTAGCACAAAAGCAGCCATTGGCAATATGTAAATTAATGGGTGTGACTTTTTCCAATAAAACTTTATTTATATAAACAAGCAGGTGATCAGCCAGATTTAGCCAATGGGCTATAGTTTGCTGACCCCTGCCCTAACTGAAGCACTCATCCATTCTAACACAGAGTACGAGTACTCCTACAATCATTTTACCCATCTCCTTCCATTTAGACTTGTCATCTCTCCACTCTGCCCCTTATAGATCAATAGTAACAGCTTCCCTACTTAGAACTGGGCCATAGTTTCCCATCATCTCCTCATCCTCACTATGTTTCCAAACCTGACTCCAATCATTAACCCCAACAGGTATGCCCCCCACCACACGCATCCTTTTTTCACATCTTTATATTTTAAACAACTTTATTAACACATCTTTGACACATAAAAATGGATATATTTAAAATGTACCGCTTGATGTTTTGATATATGTATACATTGTTAAAAGATCACCACAGTCAAGCTAACTAACTTATCCATCATCTCTGTAGAGTTACCGTGTGTGGGGAGTTATGGTGAGAATATTGAAGATCTATCCTCCTACCAAGTTTCACATATGCAATATAATCCTGCTATCATCAGCATGCTGTATGTTACTCAGTCATCATGCATAATCGAAATCGGTGCCCTTTCATCAACATTTCTCCTTTACCCTCTTCCCCCAAACCCACTTGCACCTGGCAATTACCATTCCACTCTCCGCTCCTACACATTTGACTATTTTGCTGCTGCTGCTGCTAAGTCGCTTCAGTCGTGTCTGACTCTGTGCGACCCCATAGACGGCAGCCCACCAGGCTCCCCTGTCCCTGGGATTCTCCAGGCAAGAACACTGGAGTGGGTTGCCATTTCCTTCTCCTTGACCATTTTAGACATCCCATACAAGTGAGATCAACATATTTGTTTTCCTGCATACACACATTCTTTAGTCTCCTAGGTCTTGTTTTCAGACATCTCCTGCTTGGATGACTCTTCCCTACTTCACTTCCATACTTGAAGGTTGCTCAAACTTCCCCTCCTTCAAGACTCAGCTCAGTCATCACCTTCCCTCTGGTGAGCCTCAGTCTTTCCCCAACATACATGTATACATGTGCATGTTCACACATACACACCCGAAATAGGCAAGGCTGGGGCTCCTTCTTAGTACTCTCAGTATCTTCAGGGTATCTCTTTGTCATGGCACTTGTCACACTTCCTATCATGATGTGATTACTTCTCTGCTTTGATCATTGGCCTAGAAGCTTATTGAGGGCAGAGACTATATCTTATTTACCTCAATGTCTAAAACAGAGCCTGTCATAGGATTAAATGAATATTCATATCTACTGCAAACATGCTCTTCATAAGGGAATTTCAAGATACTATGATGAAAAGTAGTTGGATTTCACATGATCTCTAAAAATATAAAAATTATGAGCAAACAAATAAACAAGAGACACCAGTGCTTCTGATTGGAGGTAAGTTAGATCACATTAGGATCAAATAACCTAGAGATCACTGAAGCATTCCTTAATATCCTAGGAGAAACTATGGTTCCCTGAAAGATGTAATATACTCAAAAATGATTATATCATGCTCAGGACTGCCATCCCTAACCCACGTGGGATCCTTCCATCAGCTAACCGGATTAGGTAGCTTGGTAAGTAGAGCTCTGTCCATAGGATTTTCCAGGTAATAGTACTGGAGTGTATTGCCATTTCCTTCTCCAGTGGATCTTCCAGACCCAGGGATCAAACCCAGGTCTCCCGCGTTGTAGACAGATGCTTTACCGTCTGAGCCACCAGGGAAGTCTGGTAAGTAGAGCATGGGCTGGATTTTAGGCCCCATTCACCATGTTGACCAGGAGCCCTTGTGCAGTGAAAAATATGTACAAACATGTGTGGTGGCCTTTTATGTATCCCCAGATCATATTTATGGATGAGTCAAAGCAAACAACGGCATAATTTTTGAAGAGTGGGCAAACAATCCATTGATCCTTCGGTACAGTATTTACTCCTCGGCTTGTTTTCTGCCAGTTCTCAACGGTGGCGTATAGTGAGTTTGGTATCAGAATCACCTGGGGGACTTTTTCAACCTACACATGCACGTTCCCACACTCCTGCTCTGATCTCAAAATTCTGATGTACTTCATCAGGGGTGTTCTTATATCCAAAATACAGTGTACCTCCAGGGGTAGAATTGCAGAATATCTAGATGCAGTTGTGACTGGCCAATGTGCCACAACTGGTTCAAGTACCCTTTCTATCACCCCATATATTTGTACCTCCTTGAAAATCACTTTCCACTGGTTTAATCTGCAAGCAAAGGAATTGGTTTGAGCTATTTTCCATATACCTATAAACACAACGAGGTCAGACTACATCTTCTGGAAGACCTTGGTAATATGCAAACCAGGCAAGGTCTGACTCATGAACTCAAACACAAATGATTATTCTAGTTCATGTCATGATCAAAGTTGTGGCCTAAATTATTTAAGCAAGAAAATTTTAGCATAAAAATATTGAGCAGCGAGTTTTACCACACTAAAGAATCAACCCATACAATTGGAAAATTAAACTATTCTATTTATAGGAAAGAATTTATTTGGGATTTTTAAACACACCAGTATCAGATTCCTTGAGCAGGAGTTATATTTCAGTTACACTCAATGGGAATTTCTAAAACATTTATTATGTGCAATTCTATGTATTGGGAACTATAAAGGAAGTAAATATTTAAAAATAAGAAATACCATTTCTTCAAGAAGCTTCAAGACTGGTTGTGAATAAATCAAATGGAGAAATAGTTCAAGGTATATAGGGCTTCTCAAACAGGAAGGACAGTATCCTTTTCCCAAGAAGGGCCTTTAGGATCTTTGCAATAGAGGATTTTGTTTCAGATGCCATTTGTGTTGTAATGAAGAAAAATATTTTAAGTTTATAGCGTACATTTTCTGAAACAGTTGATCCACATGATAATCTGGGATGTCATGTAGTATAGGACAAGGGCTTTTTGAAATAATACTGCCCACTCTTCCAGTTCTATTTCTCTTTATATATGCCAATTTTCACATACTCCTTTAGAGTATGGGAAGCCCCTTCCTGCTCATATGAGATCATTGGATGGCCATCAATGGACATGAGTTTGAGCAAAATCTGGGAGATGGTGAAGGACAGTGAAGCCTGGCGTGCTGCAGTCCATGGGGTCTCAAAGATTTGGACATGACATAATGACTTAACAGCAACAATAATAGATAAAGCAAATATTAACAGAACTGAAGGGACAAGCAGATAGCAATACAGAAATAGTAGGAGACTTCAATATTCCCTTTTCAAGAATGGATTAGTCATCCAAACAGAAAATCAAGAAGGAAACAGAGGACTTGAACAACAATATAGCCAAAATGGATATAACACATGTAGAATAGTCCATTCAACAGCAATAGAATACAAATTCCTCTAAAGTGTACAGAATACTCTTCAGGGTATAGCAGATGTTAGGTCAAAATTGTGACCCCATGGACTGTAGCCTGCCCAGCTCCTCTGTCCATGGAATTCTCCAGGCAAGAGGAGTGGGTAGCTCTGTTCCCTTCTCCAGGGGATCTTCCCAACCCAGAGATCAAACCTAGGTCTCCCACATTGCATGTGGATTCTTTACCATCTAAGCCACCAGGGAAGCTCCTTAAAAAGTTTAAGGAGATAGAAATCATACCTTTCCAATCACATGATAGGAAATGAGAAATCAGTAACAGTAAGAAAACTGAAACATTCACAAATATGTGGCAACTAAAAAACACACTCTAAAACAACTAGTGGATCAAAGGAGAAATCAAAAGGGAAATTTTTAAAAGTTTATTGAGACAAATAAAAATACAAATACAACACAGCCAAATTTATGGAATGCAGCCAAAGCATTTATAAGATGGAGTTTTTTGGCAAAAGTATCTGCATTTAAGAAAAGGAAGACCTCAATTAAATAATCTAACTTTAAACTTCTAGAAACTAGAAAAAGAAGAACAAAGTAAGTTCGAAGTTAACAACACAAAAGAAATAATAAAGGTTAATTAGAGCAGAATTCAATGAAATAGAAACTAGAAGAATAGAAAAGATTAATGAAATTAAGAGCTAGTTTTTTGAAAGATGAACAAAATTAGCAAACTTTTAGCTAGACTCAGATAAAAAGAGAAGACTCAAATGAATAAAACTAGAAATGAAAGAGGAGATGTTACCACTGATACCACAGAAATACAAAAAATAAGTGTCTACTATGAATAATTATACACCAACAAGTTGGATAACCTAGAAGAAATGTATACATTCCTAGAAACATACAACCTACCAAGACTGAAACATGAATGAATAGAAAATTTGAACAGACTAATAACAAGTTAAGAGATTGAATCAAAAAATTAACAAAGAAAAAGCCCTGAACCATATGGCTTCACTGGTGAATGTCACCAGTTAAAAAAGAATGAAGAGCAATCATTCTCAAATGTTTCCAGAAAAATGGAAAAGGATAAACATCCAAATGTATTTTATAAGACCACCATTATCCTAAGGCCAGTGCCAAACAAGAACACTAAAAGAAAATTACAGACCATCTCCCTGATGAACACAGATGCAAAAATCCTCAACAAAATATTAGCAAACCAATTTCAACAGCACATTAAGAGGATTATACACCATGATCAAGTGAGATTTATTCCTGGGACGCAAGGATGGTTCAACATATGCATCTAATATATGATATATAATATGATACATTAATGGAATGAAGAATAAAAATTATATGATCATCTCAATGGAGGCAGAAAAAGCATTTGACAAAATTCAACATCCTTTCGTGATAAAGACCATCAATAATCTGGACATAGAAAGGATGTATCTCAACATAATAAAGGCACAAACCCACAGCTAATATCATTCTCAATGTGGAAAAACTAAAAGCTTTTCTTCTGTGATCAGGCACAAGGATTCTCACTCTAACTATTTCTATTTAGCATAGTACTGGAAGTCCTAGCCAGAGCAATTAGAGCAAGGAAAAAAAAGGCATTCAGATTGGAAAGGAAGAAGTAAAGTTGTCTCTATTTGCATATGGCATGATGTTATATGCAGAAAACCCTAAAGACTCAACAACAAAAAAAAACTGTTAGAACTAATACATTTAGTAAAGTTATAAGGTATAAATCAACACACAAAACTTAGTTATGTTTCTATACATTTACAATGAACTAGCCAAAAGAAATGAAATTAAGATAACAATCTCTTTTACAGTAGCAACAAAACTAATAAAATACTTAGAAATTAACTCAATTAATGAGGTGAAAGATCTATAGACTGAAAACTACAAGACTGATGAAAGAAATTGAAGAAGGCACAAATAAATGGAAAGATATAATGTGTTCATGGATCAGAAGAATGAATATTGTTAAAATGTTCATTCTACCCACAGCACCTACAAATTCAATGCAATTAATCTACAGATTCAATGCAATCTCTATCAGAATCCAAATGGTATTTTTCACAGAAGTAGAAAAAAAAAATCGTAAAATTTGAATGGAACCACCAAAGATCCTCAATAGCCAAAACAATCTTGAGCAAGTACAAAGTTAGAGGCATCACAACTCCTGATTTCAATATATATTTAAAAGCTACAGGACTTCCCTGGTGGTCCAGTGGTTAAGAATCTGCCTGCCAATGTAGAGGTCATGAGTTTGATTCCTGGTCTGGGAGGATTTCACATGCCACCAGGCAACTAAGCCCATGTGCTACAACTACTGAAGCCTGCACACTCTAGATCCTGGTCTCTGCAACAAGAGAAGCTGAAATAGCTCCTACTCGCTACAATTAGAGGAAGTCTGGTGCAGCAACAAAGACCCAGCACAGTCAAAAAGAAGAATCTACAGTAATCAAAACAGTATGGCAGTGCCATAAAAACAGACATATGGACCAATGTAACAATATAGAGAGTCTAGAAATAAATCCATGCGTTTACAGTCAACTGACATTTAACAAGCCAAGAACACACAACAAAAAGACAGTCTGTTTAACAAATGGTGCTTGAAAACTGTATATTCACATACAGAAGAATGAAATTGGACCCTTATCTCACACAAGATACAAATATCAACTCAAAATAGATTAAAGACTTAAAAGTTAGACCTAAATCTGTAAAGCTACTAGAAAAAAAATATGAGAAATCTCTTTGACACTGGTCTGGGCAATAAATTTTTCAGATATGACCCCCAGAACAGAGGCAACAAAAGCAAAACTAAGCAAGTGTGATTGCATCAAACTATAAGCAAACATCAGAGTGAAGAAACAACCTAAACTAAACCATACATCTTATAAAAGAACAATATTTAAAATATATAAAGAAATCAACAGCAAAAAAAAAGAAAGAAAGAAAAAGAAATAATCTGATTAAATAAATGAGCAAATGACCTGAATAGGTAGTTTTTCAAAGAAGATATGCAAATGGCCAGTAGTTATGTAAAGATTATCAACATCACTAATTACCAGGGAAATATAAATCAAAACCACAATGAGAAGTCACCTCACTCCTGTCAGAATGGCTATCATCAAAAAGACTACAAATAACAAATCTTGGAGAGTATGTGGAGAAAAAGAAACCCTTGCACACTGCTAGTGGGAATGCAAATTGGTGCAGCCACTGTGGAAAACAGTATGAAGGGAAGGTGAGAGGGGGGTTCAGGATGGGGACACATGTACACCCATGGCTGATTCATGTCAATGTATGGCAAAAACCACTACAATATTGTAAAGTAATTAGCCTCCAATTAAAATAAATTAATTAATTAAAAAAAAAAACTAACACTAGAATTACCATATGATCTAGTAATCCCATTTTGGGTGTATATTGAAAGGAAATGAAATCAGTATCTTGAGATATCTGTACTCCCATGGTCACTGCAATGTTTTTCACAATAGCTAAGATTTGGAAGCAATATAATTGTATACAGATTAATTAATGAATGGAAAAAGATTATATATATATATATATATGATATTCAGCCTTTAAAAACATCTAAATCCTATCACTTGTGACAATATGGATGTGCCTTGAGGACATAATGCTAAGTGAAATAAGCCAGACACAGAAAGGTAAATCCCATATGACCTCACTCGTATGTGGAATCTAAAAATGCTGGACCTACAGAAATAGAGAGTAGAATGCTGGTTGCCAGGAACTGAGGGGCGAGGGCAATGGGAAGTCAGTGGTCAAAGAGTATCAAATTTCAGTCATGCAGGATGAATAAGTTCTGGGGATCTAATCTATAGCATAGTGATTATAGTTAATAAAAACTATATTGTATACTTGAAATTTGTTGAGAGTCCTCACCACAAAAAAAGTTAACTGTGTGAGGTAATGGGTGTGTTAATTAAGTTGACTGTGGTAATCATTTCACAATAAATGCCTATATCGAAACATCACGTTGTACACTTTTTTTAACAGTTTTTAATTGGAGTATAATTGCTTTACAATGTTGCGTTAGTTTCTGCTGTACAACAAAGTGAATCAGTTATGTGTGTGTATATATATACATCTCCTCCCTCTTGAACCCCCCTCCCATCTCGCTACCCCCATCCCACTCCTCCAGGTTATCACAGAGCACTGAGTTGAACCCCCTGTGCTATACAGCAGCTTCCTCCTAGCTACCTGTTTTATGCATGGTAGTGTATATATGTCAATGCTACTATCTCAATTCACATTTTACACTTTAAATATATACATTTTTTATTGTTAATTATGCCTCAATAATGTTTGGAAAAATTTTTTAGAAATAAAGTATCTGGAATTGCTAAAAAAAAAAAAAAGCACTAGGGATAATGAAAGGATTTGTCTATAGGAATGTATGAATAGAATGGAGGCAAGAGTGGAAGGTTAAGATTCGCATATATAAGTGTCCTAAGAGAAATTATGACATGAATTACTATGATAGCCTCAAAAAGTTATTTTGAGCTCAAAAGAGGGAAAGACTTGACATTGAGGATCTCAAGAGAGAGGTGAGGTTGGAGATAAACCTCAAAGGATCATAAAAATTTCAAATTAAATTTTGAAAGCATTAGAAGGAATAGCAGAGGCAAAGGCCTAAAGGTGGGAAAGTGCAGATAAAAGCATTCGGGACAAGGCAATGACTATGCTTAGAACATAGGCTGTGGGCAGTGCCTAATGTAAGATCAGTCAGGGGAGGGAAGTCAGCTTGGGGCTTGACCTCCAGGTGAGATCTCCATCATATGCTGCTTTAGGCATGGGCAATTTCAGGTAACTTTTGGATTGAAAGGAAGCACATTTATATCATTAAGCCCCATGAATTTCTCAAGTTATGTTGCACCTGGCATAACATTGATATTGATGTCAAAATTGAGAGAGATAAAGTAGTGGTTCAGAGCAGAATCCAGGGCAGAGCCTGGGTTTCGTTAGAACCATTACCTAGTGTTACGAGTTGAACTGTGGCTCACCTAAATTCATAAGTTTAAGTCTTTACCCTCAGTACCATATAGTGTGTCCTAATTTGGAGAAAGGGTTTTTACAGAGACAATCAAGATGAAATTACAGTGGGCCCTAATCTAATATAAGCAGTGTCCTTATAAAAAGGGCAAATTTGGACCCAGAGGCAGACATGCACAGAAGATGCATAGAAGGCATCAGTTCAGTTCAGTTGTTCAGTCGTGTCCAACTCTTTGCGACCCCATGGTCTGCAGCACACCAGGCTTCCCTGTCCATCACCAACTCCTGGAGCTTGCTCAAACTCATGTCCATTGAGTCGGTGATGCCATCCAACCATCTCATCCTCTGCCATCCCCTTCTTCTTTGGCCTTCAATCTTTCCCAGCATCAGGGTCTTTTCCAGTGAGGTAGCTCTTTGCATCAGGAGTCCAAAGTATTGGAGTTTCAGCTTCAGCATCAGTTCTTCCAATGAATATTTAGGACTGATTTCATTTAGGACTGACTGATTGGATCTCCTTGCAGTCCAAGGAACTTTCAAGAGTCTTCTCCAACACCACAGTTCAAAAGCATCAATTCTCTGGTGCTCAGCTTTCTTTATGGTCCAACTCTCACATCCATACATGACTATTGGAAAAACCACAGCTTTAACTAGACGGACCTTTGTCAGCAAATAATATGCTGCCTAGGTTGGTCATAGCTTTTCTTCCAAGGAGCAAGTGTCTTTTAATTTCATGGCTGCAGTCACCATCTGCAGTGATTTTGGAGCCCAAGAAGATAAAGTCTGTCATTGTTTCCATTGTTTCCCTATCTATTTGCCATGAAGTGATGGGACCAGATGCCATGATCTCAGTTTTTTAAATGTTGAGTTTCAAGCCAGCTTTTTCACTCTCCTCTTTCACTTTCATCAAGAGGCTTTTCAGTTCCTCTTCACTTTCTGGCATAAGTGTGGTATCATTTGCATATCTGGGGTTATTAATATTTCTCCTGGCAATCTTGATCCCAGCTTGTGCTTCATCCAGCCTGGTATTTTGCATGATGTACTCTGCATATAAGTTAAATAAGCAGGGTGACAATATACAGCCTTGACGTACTCCTTTCCTAATATGGAACAGTGTATTGTTCCATGTCTGGTTCTAACTGTTGCTTCTTGACCTACATACAGATTTCTCAGGAGTCAGGTAAGGTGCTTTGGTGTTTCCATCTCTTTAATAATTTTCCACAGTTTGTTGTGATCCACACAGGCAAAGGCTTTGGCATAGTCAATAAAGCAAAAGTAGATGTTTTCCTGGAAATCTCTTGCTTTTTCGATGATCCACCAGATGGCAATTTGATCTCTGGTTCCTCTGCCTTTTCTAAATCCAGCTTGAACATCTGGAAGTTCTCAGTTCACATACTGTTGAAGCCTAGCTTGGAGAATTTTTGAGCATTACTTTACTAGCATGTGAAATGAGTGCAAATGTCTGGTAGTTTGAACATTCTTTGGCATTGCCTTTCTTTGGGATTGGAATGAAAACTGACCTTTTCCAGTCCTGTGGCCACTGCTCAGTTTTCCAAATTGGCTGGCATATTGAGTGCACTTTATCAGCATCGTCTTTTAGGATTTGAAATAGGAATTCCATCACCTCCACTAGCTTTGTTTGTTAGGATGCTTCCTAAGTCCCACTTAACTTCAGACTCCAGGATGTCTGGCTTTAGGTGAGTGATCACACCATCGTGGTTATCTGGGTCATTAAGATCTTTTTTGTATAGTTCTTCTGTGTATTTTTGCCACCTCTTCTTAATATCTTCTGCTTCTGTTAGGTCGATACCATTTCTGTTCTTTATTGGGCCCATCTTTGCATGAAGTGTTCCCTTGGTATCCCTAATTTTCTTGAAGATCATACACAGACAGAAAATGATATGAAGAGATGCATGAAACACCAGCTACCTATAAGCTAAGGAGACAGGCCTGGGACAGATTCTTCCCTCACATCCGTAAGAAAGAACCAGCTGTGCCAACACTTTGACCTCAGACTTCCAGACTGTAAGGCGATCAATTTCTTTTGGTTAAGCCACCCAGTTTGTGATCCTTTGTTACAGCAGTCCTAGAAAACTCACATACTTCACCTCTCAGGTTTCAGTTTCCAAACCCAAACGTAAAATGACTATCATAGTATCTGCCTTATAGGGTAGTTGTGATGAACAAAAGACTTAAAACCCAAAACCTGCTTAGAGCGATGCTCAAAAAGTGAGTGTGTGCTACTAATATTATGGATATAATGTTTTTTTCTGTCAAGCCATTTATCTTTCTACATCCAAGTAACTTCCTTGTAGAAATCTCTATAAGGAAGGGTTAGATATTTGTCTTTTACTTTCAGCTAGCTCCTCTTAGCTTGTAATCACTGTTCTACTTTAAGGTTGCTTCCCATGGAAGTTTTTATATTACACTTTTTTTTATATTATATCAAATGGCTTCTCAAGGCAAACATACATCTTTTGTTAAACGTAGTATTTTCTTTCATTTCTGTTGCCTGCACTCCCTTGACCCTATCAAATAGATAGCCCACAAATTCCTTATCCTGGTATCTATTTTAAGGATACACTCTCAAAGAACATACCTCTTTTCATTTCTACCTGCAAATAGCAAAACAGTATCAACTGGCAAAGATAATTATCCACTTGTGAATGAAAGTGTAATTTCTTTCTATGGCAATGCAGTGCAATAGAAATGTCACTCTAAGTCAGTTTATATTAAGTAGCTTTATGTCACATGCAACTGATGCATGCTGTGTTTCCGGATTAGATCCGGGGGTCACAAATCTAATGAAACGTTTTTGTACAGAAGTGATTACTACTGGCTCTAAGTAACAAACCTACTATTCATACTTTTCTCCTGTGTTTTTTACTTTGTTGGGAGCAAAAAGGATGTTGAAATTGTGTAATTTAACCACATCTCTAGTGCTAATTTTTAGCCATGTTGAGTACCTTGGTTCCTGTCTTTTCATGTCTGGGAATCTTGCCACTGACCATATGACCTGAGTTACTTTCCTTTCTCTCACTAGGAAAGCACCTTAGGTCATATGGTTTCCCCACTTGCCAAATTAGAGTGCCGCACTAGGTGATCTCGAAGTGTCACCCAGCTCTAAAACACTAAGATCTTCTTAAACTTGTGATAATACAATGTAAGACTCTATTACAGCATAAAGGCCAGCTGACTCAGGTTTTTCCCAGTGGCATTTTGGATTTCTATCTGAAGTCTCTATAACTCGCATTTTAAATTCTGCTTTAGCTCCCCATGAGGCTTTACTGACAGCAGCAGAATTAGAGAGCTAAATATCTTCTACTCTTCCCAATAATTACATAATGAATAATATATCACCAGAAAGTTCTTTCACAAGGTAAGTAACGTTCACATTCAATGAAAGCCTTCAACGAGGCACTGATGTGAGGACCAAAGACAAATTACAAATAATTGATTGAGGTTTTCATGTGTGTGATGAACAACCGCATTTTCAATTATATGTGAAATGTAATCACCCTCCTTTTTTTATGCAGTAGACAAAAGTTGTCTTATGGATGTTCTATGTAAATGTGGGTACTTGAAAATATTCATCTTAATGAGACAGAATTTGACTGGCAGGAAAGAGAACAAAGGGGAAGAGGAGATCTGAGGGCCCTAAAGATGGCTCTGGGGTAGAAGCACGAACACTTCTTCCTCGGCCTTACTGCCCTCGCACACTCACCCCAAGGGGACTGAGCAGATCTGGTGGCAGAGATGTTGCAAGTACAATGAGATGCATTTTTAAAGGTATTTGATTAGGAAGGAGTGTCTGAAAGAATTAAATTCACCTTAGAACATCAAGAGAAAAAAAAGGTAATGGAACCTGTCCTAGGCTGAGCACATGCCAAAGAATGTGGGATTTAGGAGAGAAAGTGACTGGCATGGATGAGTGTGATGGGGGAAAGAAGCAGGACAAGTAGATGACTATGGAGAAACGTCACTAGAAAGGACCTGGCTTTTTCTCTCTACTAGTAGCTGAGGAAAACATGAGCTGAAAAACTAGGTGTTTTTTTTTTTATCCAGCCAGAGCAAATTGGACTGATATCACAGAGTGGTGAATTACACATATATCCATCTATATCATATTTGGGCTTCCCTGGTGGCTCAGCTGGTAAAGAATCCACCTGCAATGCAGGAGACCTGGGTTCGATTCCTGGGTTGGGAAGATCCCCTGGAGAAGGAAAAGGCTACCCACTCCAGTACTCTGGCCTAGAGAATTCCATGGACCGTAGAGTCCATAGGGTCACAGAGTCAGACACGACTTTGTGACTTTCACTTTCAGATCATATTTGAGGTTCAGAATGGTCATCCTGCACTGAAATACAATCTGTTCTGTAAGTGACTGGAGAGGCAGGAGGGTACTGAATGACTAGGGAAGTGGCATTTAGGAAAAGAGACAAGCAGTAGAGTCTCATGGTTTTTTGGCTAAAGAGAAAAACTCCTTTAATCTCAAGATTTTTAACCTGAGGATCAGGGATCTTAGAAGAAAACCTCATCATGCACTATATGTGGGCAGCATCTATAATGCTCCTCGCATACATACCATTTCCCACAACTTTTTTTCCCAGATAACTGCATGCCACTTTGTGATTAATAAAACAAAACTCCATCTTTAGATAAAGACAGTTTCTCTGTGAACAAACAGGGGTTAGAGGTGCCAACCCTCCACACAGTTGAAATTCTACATATAATGCAGTTCTGCGTCTCCAGATGCAACCAACTGCAGGTCGTGTGGTAGTGTAGTATCTCCTACTGAAACAAAATCAGTGTGTAAATGGACCTGTGCAGTTCAAACTTGTGTTGTTCAAGGATCAGCTGTACACTCACGAGTCATAGTTTTACTGAGGTGTTTTGTACTTTGTCAATCAGAAAATCATGCGGAGTTACCTGACATTTTTAAAAGGGGATCTTTAACCTGCAAGTGTTTGGGACCTCACCTTTAATGTCTTAGATGGTGGCAATGGACAAGTCTAACAGAAAATGTCCTGGTAACAACTTCCTTGACAAATTCGGGTAAGTTGGGGGTACTTGTGGAGAGAATTTCTTAGAGAACCTCTTGTGATGGATATGATGAGCTTTGAGTGTCTGCTATCTCCAGAGCCAGGCAGAGAATGTGAGAAGCAGTAAGAGACTTGGGGGCTCCCTGCATTGCCAAGGGCCACAGACTGCAGACAAATGGAGAACAAGTATCAGAAAGTAGTCTCTCCTCTTTAGAAGGCATTAAATGTACAAAAGAGTTAGGTTCCATAAGCTTCTGCCACTTGGCATTCATGGGGGTGACTCTCAGTCTGCTTGGGCTGTTGTTAACACATACCTGATAGACTGGATGGCTTATAACAAAAAGAAATATATTTCTCACAGTTCTGCAGGCTGGAAGTCCAATATAGGGTGCCAGCTTTGTTGGGTTCTGGTGAGAGCTTACTCCCTCATTTGATGATGAATGTCTTCTCTCTGTGTCTTTATGCGGTGGAACAGAAACGAGGAGTCTCTGGGATCTCTTCTACAAGGACACTAATCACTCATGAGGACTCTACCCTCATGACCTAATTACCTCCCAAAGGCCCTCCTTCCTAATATGTCACATTGGGCATTAGGATTTCAACACATGGACTTTGCAGTGGCAAACATTCAGCCCACAACTGTGACCTTTTCACAGAATCCTGATCTTTCTCTCTCTTGAAAAATTTGAAAGACTATTAGGCACATATTTTTAAATACTCCACCTTCCACAAACACACCTCTACAAGCATATGGTACTTGAGGTTTCAGACATAAGTGGGGTCACTTGATAAGAGCATACACAGATGCTCTCCATTTTCCATCCTTTCTGCCTCCACTCATTCAGATCAAGGGCTTATTTGTGCAAGCTCCTGACTGGCTAGCAATACTTCTAAATATGAGTACTGTTACAGTTAAATTTCAAAGCATTCATTGAAATTGATTGCGGGTGAGCCCACACTGGGGAAAATGCTGCCCAGTCCACTAGTGTTAAAAGATTCTAGCTACTTCCTAATAATGAAATATGAATTTGTCACTGCGTCACATCAAAGGACTGGCATGTTATCAGAAAAATAAAAAGGAACAGTGATTTTATTTTTGCAAGATTTATTTTCAAAAGTAAAAAGTCAGAATCTTTGGTAATATAACTCCACCAATGTGCAGAGGAAAGAAATTTCAATAATCCAAGAATGACCTCATTGGATAGGCAATGCTATAACTTAAAGAATGTGTTCATTTAAAAGAAATATTAAGAGAAGAAAAAACCTTGCTTCCCAACCTACAGCACATCAGACATTATAGCAGCACAAAGAAAAAGAAAACTAGGTTGCAAGAGATTCTTTTTTATACCTAAATCCTTTTGGGAGGTTCAGGACAGATCTTAACTATACAACGTTTCCAGGTTCTCCAATGGTTGGTCACTTTTTGCCATTTTCACCACTCTCTCCACAATTATTAAATATTATTACTGCATTTGTCACAGATGCCTTGCTTTTAAGGATTTTATTTTAAAAGCTGAAGTACCCAAGTGTTTATTTCTTTGTAATACAGCATATTCTAATGGTGCTCTTTAGCTAATGCTACAGCCACCTCATGCCCAATTTCCATTAGAAGTCATTATTTTAAGATGTGTAACTTGGCTATAGAAAATTGCTCTATAAAGACACCTGAACAGCAAGTTCTCACATGATCAAGGAAAATTTAGGATGATGAAATGTTAAAAAAAAAGACAATAAATAGTCTTTAATAGCTTAGACTACCTTTCTGAGCTCTTAAAAGTTGAAAATGAGTTGTTGAGGTTTTGCTGTCAGTTTTTTTTTTTCTTTTTCTTTTTTGGAAATAAAGACAACCTAATAGGCCTCCATCTAGAGCAGACTTCTAACTTCTTTGCCCTTATAAATCAGGCTATAAAGAGGTGAGAATCAGCTCCAGATTTGTTGCACCTTTCTTTCCTAGAGTCATGAATATTGCTATTTTCATTGGCCTTAGAAAAAATACAGTGCTGTTTGCAGTCATTAAAATAGACATTGTTTAAGGAAGGTCTCATTAATGTTCACTTACAAAAATTCTGCCCTTGGGGCATTAAGTGGTAAAAAGAGCAGGAGCTTTGGAGTAAAATAGCACAAAATTCAAATCCTGACTCCAGACTCAGAGCCTCAGTCTTCTCAAGCCTAAAATGAGGACTATATGAATTGTAAGGATCACATGAGATGAGGCACACAATATCACCTAACACAGTGTCCAGTGCCGTAAGCACACAATAATAGTAGCCAAGGTGATAATGATGGTGGCCGTGATTTCTTTTCTTGGGAACAAAAATATAGCGTCTCATCTAGGCCAAAAAGATTGGCAGAATTGTAAGTCAATGTAAGGGAAGGCTCTTATTAATCACATTTCATGAACTTCAGTTAATGGTTGGGGAACACACACACATACACAATGAACCTTCCATCCTTCTGAGTCTCAGGAAATATGCAGTGAAGAAAAGTTTCTGAAAGTAAGAAAAGGAAGGAAGATATAAAATCCATGGAAAAATAACTACTTATTTGCCAGTCTCCTGTGCGACTTAAAGTAAATTAATATAGTGCCCAAAGAAAAGCCTACAGATAAGTATCAAGGAACTTCTAGTAGCCTTAATATAGCATAAGAATAGAATCTCACAGGATAAGGCTATTGAGAACCCCACTCCCCTTTAAATACCTTTTCAATCACTATCGCCAGAAGCAAGAGAGATTTTCTCATTTGTTTGACCCAGACTTAAGTGATAACAGAGCATCCTCTGTTAGGATGGTGGATACCACAATTGTGCTGAAAGATGTTGACACAGAAAACCAAGCTAATACGTTTCTGAGTTAATCCAACCAAATGTCTGGGAGTTAAATCATATTCTTGTCATCTTGTGGATGTATGTTGATACAGTTCACCACGTATCCCTTGTATGTACTTAACACAATTCATCCCATTTAGCCAGCAACACTGAAATAATGGATTCTTGACAGTGACTCCAGTTTGGATGTTGCATTTGCAAGCAAAACACACTCTACTTCCTCAATATTGGCTGCTTTAGTGGAGGCTCTTACAGCTGACAACACAACAGAGAACTTCATAAAGAAAGTCTCATGATAGCTGTTATTTATTATGCAAATACTGCCTGCCAAGGCAACATTGCATCCAGGAGTTTGCTTTATTTGAGCTAGGACATGGCCTGCATATTCAAATGAAGGCAGCCGTACATTATGCCTACACATTACAAAGATTTTGTTTTCCTTGACACTTACAGGAGAACAAACTGCAATTAATATAGCCTGTTTAAGCAGACAGCACCCAATTAGTTATCATCCATTTTCAGATTGGGATGCTAGACAAAAAACATGGAGCTGGGTTCCTTATTCAAAAGGAAAATACATCCAAACTACAGGTTTTCAAAGACACATTTAACTCACAATGGCAAGGATACTCACTTAGCCTTTAATGTGAAATGGAGTGTTAATTTTTCTCTGTCACCTCTTAATTGCTTCCTTATTATACTGTTCAAGCAGTTAATTGCTAGACTGAGTGAAAGAGTGTTTTCAGGGGAAAGGAAATGCCACAGCATGAAAGAAAAAAAATAGAAGCAGTTCACTAGCGTAATTGGGTCTGATATAACATTAGCTATGGTATTCCTTTTAATGGTACCTACAAAAATTAATAGGCAAAGCCAAATTGTTTGTGATTGGGGAAGCAGAGAAAGATTAAGTCACTTGGCATACCTACATGTGACTTGTGTCATTTTACCAAGCAAGCAAGCAAGTAGACCCTTCCATGCCATCCACCCTTGGCCCAAATGCCCGCTGCCTTTCCCATGTGTGGTGCAGCTGGGACATCTCCATGAGCCGGATGTTCCGAGTGCAGAAGCTGGTTCCAGGGAGCCTTGTAGACACTTATTTGCTGCTCTCCCTGGATTAACCCTTAACAGTATAATTGAAGGGGAAGAGAAAACAGAAAGCAGTTGACACGTGTCCTATGCTTCTCAATGCTTTGGAGCTCCCCCTACAATTCTACTTGTCCCTTAGAAAAATTGACCCCTCCTTTCAGTACTGTCAAAGATGGGAGTTGACACTATCAGAGCTTGATTGTGCTTCTTCAGGAAAGAAATGGATAGTCAGAAAAAAAGGCAAGAATTAAAGACATTTTTTGAAACAACAAAACATAGATCACTGGCTTTAATGAGGATGTTTGCATGCCAATGGTAGAGAATTCATAATAAGTATTATTTTCTACATCCTCTAATTTTATTACAGCATAGCAATTATTAATGAAGAAAGACGGTAAAGAAAACATTTGCTTAAACCGTGAGGTTAAAGAGAGATATTTTGTTTGTATTGCATTTTAATTATGATCAAAAGAATTAACTTTGTTGTATCTTACATTTTACTTCCCAATGAAATATAGGAAAAATGTAAACCATTTACTGAATTGTGTTCATTAGCCTTTACTCAATGATTAGCTCATTAGCCTAACTCTATCAGCCATCCCTGTTTACTGCTTATTGAAATCTGCTGATCTTCTCTTGGTTTTGCCTCTCAGGATTGGGAACTCATGTACACCCATGGCTGATTCATGTCAATGTATGGCAAAACCAATACAGTATTGTAAAGCAAAATAAAGTAAAAATAAATTTTTTTTAAAGTGAGGGATAAAAGGTGGAGAGAGTGACTGGGGGGGTGGATTCCTTCTGAGTGGAACAATAATATCAAACTGTATAGATGGTCCACCTCCAAAGATGCAGAAGATTCAACTCCAAAGAATGGTTCCCCTGCATTTTGCAGATACAGCAAATTGACAATCATATGATTCAGTACTCATTTATTTCTTTTTCATTTTTCAATACATATTTATTGAATATCTACTATATGCGAGACACTGTTCCAAGCACTGATGAACAAGCATTGAGGTACAAGGATGAACAAAGTAGACAATGTTCCTGCACTTAGTGAGCTCCCAGTCCAGTGCAGGAAACTAAAAACTAAGCAAGAAATTGTAACACACTGTGATAAATGCTGTGAAGAAGAAAATACAGAGTGCCACGGGCTTGGATTGAAGGAAAGCTATGACCAACCTAGACAGCGTATTAAAAAGCAGAGTCATTATTTCACCAACAAAGGTCCATCTAGTCAAAGCTATGTTTTCTCCAGAAGTCAAGTATGGATGTGAGAGCTGGACTATAAAGAAAGTTGAGTGCTGAAGAATTGATGCTTTTGAACTGTGGTATTGGATAATACTCTTGAGAGTCCCTTGGACTGCAAGGCGATCCAACCAGTCCATCCTAAAGGAAAGCAGTCCTGAATATTCATTGGAAGGACTGAGGCTGAAGCTGAAGCTCCAATACTTTGGCCACCTGATATGAAGAACTGACTCATTGGAAAAGACCCTGATGCTGGGAAAGATTGAAGGTGGGAGGAGAAGGGGCTGACAGAGGATGAGATGGTTGGATGGCATCACTGACATGAAGGATATGAATTTGAGTAGGCTCCGGGAGTTGGTGATGGACAGGGAAGCCTGGTGTGCTGCAGTCCATGGGCTCACAAAGAGTCAGACATGACTGAGTGACTGAAATGACTAACTGATGGACTTGGGTTAAGAAATAATTCCTGAAGGAAATGACAGTTACCTGCAAATTCTGTACTTTCTTTAAGGGCAAATAATTCCTACAGTATAAAACATAGGCAACTTACTGAGTGCTTAATAAACCCTTGCTCTCTTCTAAAATCTTCAATGGAGTGCAACTTTTTAGTAGGACATTTAGAGCTTTATGTGACTTGGCATTGCCCTTCTTTTCCAGTCGCATCCCACCACACCCTTCCAACCACCCTGCATTCTCAGCATTCCTAAAAATGGCATACACTTTTACACTGCTACAATCTTTTTGATGTTAGTATAGCCTCAAGTGCACCTCCTGTTCTGTGTGTATTTCCTGTCTTATTTGTTCCAAAAGAATTAATTTAAATATTATGTTATACCTGAAGCCTTTCTTGATCAACATCACTCAAGCTGGGACTAACTGTACCTTTCTCTTGGTATCCACAGTACTAAGCTTACACCAATTATTTCACTTTGTCTGGCATTTTAATTAGGGCTTCCCTGGTGGCTCAGAGGGTAATGCATCTGCCTGCAATGTGGGAGACCTGTGTTCGATTCCTGGGTTGGGAAGATCTCCTGGAGAAGGAAATGGCAACCCCTTCCAGTACTCTTGCCTGGAAAATCCCATGGATGGAGGAGCCTGGTAGCCACAGTCCATGGGGTTGCAAAGAGTCGACACGACTGAGCATTATAATGACTTCTCTTTGTCTGTCATCCCCCTCCCTTATTCTTTCATTCATTCACTGATGGGTCAACAAGCATATATTAAGTATATGTTATATATTGTATGTCTTCCCTAGTGGCTCAGACAGTAAAGTGTCTGTCTGCAATGCAGGAGACCCAAGTTCGATCCCTGGGTTGGGAAGATCCCCTGGAGAAGGAAATGGCAGCCCACTCCAGTATTCTTGCCTGGAAAATCCCATGGACCCAGAGCCTGGTAGGCTACCATCCACGGGGTAGCAAAGAGTCAGACACGACTGAGCGACTTCACTTTGTACTTTGTATATATTGTATACATTATGCCAGATGCTGGAGATACAATGTCAGAAAAAATAGGCAAGTTTCTTGCCCTTAAGAGAGTACCCCACTGTCATTATTTTACTGCTGGTTGACTGGAATTCACCATATCATTTGTTCCCTTTTTTTGCTTCCTTCTGCCCCACAGAAAATAGTTTCAAATGAATGATTGATTATTACTATAGTATTAAAATCAGGAATAAAAAATATTAACACAAAAAGAAACTATCCCACTGTTCTTAGCACAATAATTCATGCAGTTCAGAAGTCCAGTGTATGTTGAATAATATGGGGATCAGTGGTTTGAATCTCGACTATATCTCTCTAAATATATCGCAGAAAGTTTATGATTAGAAACTAAGACTATATGTTACTTCTTAGATGGATCAACTAGTTCAAATCCAAATGACCCCAAGATGATTTGTTCCAAAGTTTCTGTTGATTACCATTTTAATAAAATAGCTAAATTGTCCCACAAAGCTGAGAGATTGTGTCACTTGGATGTGTAGTTTCATTCACTCTAACAAGCTATCACTTTATCAATCCTAGAGTAGTATGATTCCTAGAATAGAGTTTTGTTAAGTGAGTAGCACTGTTTGCATAATATCTTTTCCCCTAATTTTATTGAGAAATAATTGACATACATTACTGTATAAGTTTAAGGCATCCAGCATGGTGGTTTAATTTACACATATTATGAAATGATGAACCCAAACACATCCATCATTGCAGACAGACATAATGAAAGACAAGAAAAAAATTTCTCCTTGTGATGAGAAGGATCACATATCTTAAAGACATCAATGCAGAATGAGATTCCTGGATGGACTTCCCATTTATTTTCTTCCCTTCAGGTAATACGTCCATGGACCATTTGTCTTACCGTACATTTCATACTGCCTTCATTTTCTACAACTAATTATCCCCAAGTGATATGTACTGTGTTTAGGCACAGTTTTAAACTGCTTCCAGCGATTGTCTAGGAAAACCAACAAAAGCCATCAAACTACTTAAGACAATAGAAATAGAGGCACTGCTATTCTAGCTCCCTCCCCCCAACTTATTCTAGATAAGCTTATCTAGAATACTAGATAAACTAGTATTCACTCAAAGCTAGTGGAGGTGATGGAATTCCAGGTGAGCTATTTCAAATCCTGAAAGATGATGCTGTGAAAGTGTTGCACTCAATATGCCAGCAAATTTGGAAAACGCAGCAGTGGCCACAGGACTGGAAAAGGTCAGTTTTCATTCCAATCCCAAAGAAAGGCAATGCCAAAGAATGCTCAACTTACTGCACAATTGTACTCATCTCACACGTTAGTAAAGTGATACTCAAAATTCTCCAAGCTAGACTTCAGCAATACATGAATCATGAACTTCCAGATGTCCAAGCTGGTTTTAGAAAAGGCAGAGGAAGCAAAGATCAAATTGCCAACATCCACTGGATCATCAAAAAAGTAAAAGAGTTCCAGAAAAACATCTACTTCTGCTTTATTGACTATGCCAAAGCCTTTGACTATGTGGATCACAATAAACTGTGGAAAATTCTGAAAGAGATGGGAATACCAGACCACCTGACCTGCCTCTTGGGAAACCTATATGCAGGTCAGGAAGCAACAGTTAGAACTGGACATGGAACAACAGACTGGTTCCAAATAAGGAAAGGAGTACGTCAAGGCTGTATATTGTCACCCTGCTTATTTAACTTCTATGCAGAGTACATCATGAGAAACACTGGGCTGGAAGAAGCACAAGCTGGAATCAAGATTGCTGGGAGAAATATCAAGCACCTCAGATATGCAGACAATACCACCCTTATGGCAGAAAGTGAAGAGGAACTAAAAAGCCTCTAGATGAAAGTGAAAGAGGAGAGTGAAGAAGTTGACCTAAAGCTCAACATTCAGAAAATGAAGATCATGGCATCTGGTCCCACCACTTCATGGGAAATAGATGGGGAAAGAGTGTCAGACTATTTTGGGGGCTCCAAAATCACTGCAGATGGTGATTGCAGCCATGAAACTAAAAGACGCTTACTCCTTGGAAGAAAAGTTATAACCAACCTAGATAGCATATTCAAAAGCAGAGACATTACTCTGCCAACAAAGGTCCATCTAGTTAAGGCTATGGTTTTTCCAGTGGTCATATATGGATGTGAGAGTTGGACTGTGAAGAAAGCTGAATGCTGAAGAATTGATGCTTTTGAACTGTGGTGTTGGAGAAGACTCTTGAGAGTCCCTTGGACTGCAAGGAGATCCAACCAGTCCATTCTAAAGGAGATCAGTCCTGGGATTTCTTTGGAAGGAATGATGCTAAAGCTGAAACTCCAGTACTTTGGCCACCTCATGTGAACAGTTGACTCATTGGAAAAGACTCTGATGCTGGGAGGGATTGGGGGCAGGAGGAGAAGGGGACGACAGAGGATGAGATGGCTGGATGGCATCACTGACTCGATTGCCGTGAGTCTGAGTGAACTCTGGGAGTTGGTGATGCAGGGAGGCCTGGTGTACTGCAATTCATGGGGCCGCAAACAGTCGGACATGACTGAGCAACTTAACTGAACTGAACACTCTCTTTCCAAACCTTATCAGCACTCCCTAGATCTAATCACTCATCCTTCTAATCCATGTTGTCACCTTCCCCCTTCAAATGAGACCTCTGACAAGTTTTAAAATGATCCTCCTCTGTTAGCATAATCTTAATTATTCTAATAACATAGGCCTGATTTACATATGTAGAACTCCTAAATCAGTACATATACCCTGACTGACACTGAATTTTTTCTTAATATATTATATATGCCATGAATTCATTCCTGTACTATAGCCCATATTCGGATCTCTCACAGTGTCCCACATTTGAAATAAAGAATGCTGTTTTATACAGCTGGTACAGTTTGAAAGTAAAAAAAGTATATACCATTGATGGAAAATTAAATTGAACAATCTGATGTCTGACTTCTATACAAATTCATTTTTATTAAACTATGTATCCATTCCTGCTTCTCTGTATTAAGTTCTTTACCTAAATCTCTCTTCTTTTTTTGTTAGCTTCCAGTTCTCTATTGTCTAAGCATACAGACAATGTACCCTATAGCCTTAGACTCAATTTAGCAGACAGTCTCTTTGTACCATTTTACAATCTGCAATATTTGCATTTCTATACATCCCTTTAATTCACAAAGAACTGTACATCTCCTCCAGAGGAGTCTGAAAAATGAAGGTACAGAAATATTAAAATCCTATATAACTTGGAAAATAATTTAAAATATCCATTCATAAAAATATAAATGATCCCTTTTTGTTGCTAGCTTCTAATGGCTTCATTTTTAAAATATGTAGAAGGTCCTCATTATACCACAAAAGAGTCAAGGGAGACAATTTTCCTTGCCAGCCCATGAATTTATGTACTTTCTCATAGAGTTGGAAATTGCTGTTAACATAATCTTTCTCTGAGATTCCATCTCTGTATACTTTATTTGATGTCTGCTGTCACCAAATCAAATATAAACTGTTGTACAAACCAACATAAGACAGGTCATCTAAAAGTGGGGCTCTTCCATTGTTTTCCCCCTACATGCCCAAAGTTAATTTTTTTGTATGTAATAATTGGAACAAAAACAACAATAAACATATTTCAAAAAGTCATGGAAATAGACTATTTTAATAATCTTTAAATTATTAGAAGAAAGGATATCTGTAGAGTAAATACAAATTAGCAATAATGAGAAGTAATTTTTTAAAGACCAAAGAAAGAATCAGAACAAACGTGGAAAAGAGTAAATGGTAGAAGTCCAGGATTAACACTACAACTTTATTTAATCATTCTGTAAATAATCTGGCAATCATGTATAGCAAAATCTCCATGAGTATTTTTTTTTTTTTTTGCTGATTCACTTTGTTGTACAGCAGAAAGTAATACCACATTGTAAAGCATTTATACTCCAATAATATTTTTTAAAAATCTGGGACTAAACAAATCAAGCAGAGAGGGGACAGGGGCACTGGCAGCAGCAGTCCTAGGAGGCACGGGATGCTGGCATAAATCCTTTTGGAGGTCTACCATAGAGCCTGTGAATGAATGAATGTAAAGTCACTCAGTCGTGTCCGACTCTTTGCAACCCCATGGACTGTAGCCCACCAGGCTCCTGGATCCATGGGATTCTCCAGGCAAGACTACTGGAGTGGGTTGCCATTTCCTTCTCCAGGAGATCTTCCCAACCCAGGGATCGAAGCCAGGTCTCCTGCATTACAGGCAAATGCTTTAACCTCTGCCCTACGGTAGACACTGCAGATTCCAGACTGGGCCAATTCAGGCCAAACAACCAGTAGGGATGGAGCACAGCCCCACCCATCAGCAGAAAACTGGATTAAAGATTTACTGAAAACGAAATAGTTGTGTATGTGATTGGTGATAGAAGCAAGGTCCGATACTATAAAGAGGAATATTGTGTAGGAATTGGCAATGTTAGGTCCAAGAATCAAGGCAAATTGGAAGTGGTCAAACAGGAGATGGCAAGAGTGAAGGTTGACATTCTAGGAATCGGCAAACTAAAATGGACTGGAATGGGTGAATTTAACTCAGATGACCATTATATCTACTACTGTGGTAGGATCCCTTAGAAGAAATGGAGTAGCCATCATGGTCAACAAAAGAGTCTGAAATGCAGTACTTGGATGCAATCTCAAAACGACAGAAGGATCTCTGTTTGTTTCCAAGGCAAACCATTCAATATCACGGTAATCCAAGTCTATGCCCCAACAAGTAACGCTGAAGAAGCTGAAGTTGAACGGTTCTATGAAGACCTACAAGACCTTTTAGAAATAACACCCAAAAAAGATGTCCTTTTCATTATAGGGGACTGGAATGCAAAAGTAGGAAGTCAAGAAACACCTGGAGTAACAGGAAAATTTGGCCTTGAAATGCGGAATGAAGTAAGGCAAAGGCTAATAGAGTTTTGCCAAGAGAACGCACTGGTCATAGCAAACACCTTCTTCCAACAACACAAGAGAAGACTCTACAGATGGATATCACTAGATGGTCATCACCGAAATCAGATTGATTATATTCTTTGCAGCCAAAGATGGAGAAGCTCTATACAGTCAACCAAAACAAGACCAGGAGCTGACTGTGGCTCAGATCAAGAACTCCTTATTGCTAAATTCAGACTGAAATTGAAGAAAGCAGGGAAAATCATTAGACCATTCAGGTATGACCTAAATCAGATCCCTTATGGTTATACAGTGGAAGTGAGAAATAGATTTAAGGGCCTAGAACTGACAGATAGAGTGCCTGATGAACTATGGATGGAGGTTCGTGACATTGTACAGGAGACAGGGATCAAGACCATCCTCATGGAAAGAAATGCAAAAAAGCAAAATGGCTGTCTGGGGAGGACTTACAAATAGCTGTGAAAAGAAGAAAAGCAAAAAGCAAAGGAGAAAAGGAAAGATATAAGCATCTGAATGCAGAGTTCCAAAGAATAGCAAGAAGAGATTAGAAAGCCTTCCTCAGCGATCAATGCAAAGAAATAGAGGAAAACAACAGAATGGGAAAGACTAGAGATCTCTTCAAGAAAATTAGAGATACCAAGGGACTATTTCATGCAAAGATGGGCTTGATAAACGACAGAAATGGTATGGACCTAACGGAAGCAGAAGATATTAAGAAGAAGTGGCAAGAATACACAGAAGAACTGTACAAAAAAGATCTTCACGGCAAAGATAATCACGATGGTGTGATCACTCATCTAGAGCCAGACATCCTGGAATGTGAAGTCAAGTGGGCCTTAGGAAGCATCACTACAAACAAAGCTAGTGGAGGTGATGGTATTCCAGTTGAGCTATTTCAAATCCTGAAAGATGATGCTGTGAAAGTGCTACACTTAATATGCCAGCAAATTTGGAAAACTCAGCAGTGGCCACAGGACTGGAAAAGGTCAGTTTTCATTCCAATCCCAAAGAAAGGCAATGCCAAAGAATGCTCAGACTACCGCACAAATGCACTCATCTCACATGCTAGTAAAGTAATGCTCAAAATTCTCCAAGCCAGGCTTCAGCAATACATGAACCATGAACTTCCAGATGTTCAAGCTGGTTTCAGAAAAGGCAGAGGAACTAGAGATCAAATTGCCAACATCTGCTGGATCATGGAAAAAGCAAGAGCGTTCTAGAAAAACATCTACTTCTGCTTTATTGACTATGCCAAACCCTTTGACTGTGCAGATCACAATGAACTGTGGAAAATTCTGAGAGTGATGGGAATACCAGACCACCTGACCTGCCTCTTGAGAAACCTGGTGCAGGTCAGGAGCAACAGTCAGACTGGACATGGAACAACAGACTGGTTCCAATTAGGAAAAGGAGTACATCAAGCACGTATATTGTCACCCTGCTTATTAATTTATATACAGAATACATCATGAGAAACGCTGGGCTGAAAGAAGCACAAGCTGGAATCAAGATTGCCGGGAGAAATATCAATAAACTCAGATATGCAGATGACACCACCCTTATGGCAGAAAGTGAAGAGGAACTAAAAAGCCTCTTGATGAAAGTGAAAGAGGAGAGTGAAAAAGTTGGCTTAAAGCTCAACATTCAGAAAACGAAGATCATGGCATCCGGTCCCATCTCTTCATGGGAAATAGATGGGGAATCAGTGGAAACAGTGTCAGACTTTATTTTTTTGGAGGGAGGCTCCAAAATCACTGCAGATGGTGATTGCTGCCATGAAATTAAACGATGCTTACTCCTTGGAAGGAAAGTTATGACCAACCTAGATAGCATATTCAAAAGCAGAGACATTACTTTGCCGACTAAGGTCCGTCTAGTCAAGGCTATGGTTTTCCCAATGGTCATGTATGGATGTGAGAGTTGGACTGTGAAGAAGGCTGGGCGCCAAAGAATTGATGCTTTTGAACTGTGGTGTTGGAGAAGACTGTTGAGAGTTCCTTGGCCTGCAAGGAGATCCAACCAGTCCATTCTGAAGGAGATCAGTCCTGGGATTTCTTTGGAAGGAATGATGCTAAAGCTGAAATTCCAGTACTTTGGCCACCTCATGTGAAGGGTTGACTCATTGGAAAAGACTCTGATGCTGGGAGGGATTGGGGGCAGGCGGAAAAGGGGATGACAGAGGATAAGATGGCTGGAAGGCATCACCGACTCGATGGACATGAGTTTGAGTGAACTCCGGGAGTTGGTGATGGACAGGGAGGCCTGGCGTGCTGCAATTCATGTGGTTGCAAAGAGTGGGACACGACTGAGCGACTGAACTGAACTGAACTGAACTGAGCATGACCCTGCCCACCAGAGTAAGACCCAATTTTCCCCACAGCCAGTCCCTCCCATCAGGAAAGTTCCATAAGCCTCACATTGTCATCCATCAGAAGGCAGACAGAAGAAGCAAGACCTATAATCCAACAGCCCCCAGAATGAAAACCACAATCCCAGAAAGCTAACCAAATGATCACATGGAACACAGCCTTGTGTAACTCAGTGAAACTATAAGCCATGCTGTGCCGGCAGCTGTGCTGGTTGCTGTGCTGGCTCAAGACAGACAGATCATGGTGGAGAGTTCTGACAAAACGTGGTCCACTGGAGAAGGGAATGGCAGACCACTTCAGTATTCTTGCCTTGAATGTTGAATAGAATGAAACCGTATGAAAAGGGGGAAGGAACAATGATCAATTATAAACATTTGAGAATGCAAGCAACTGAGGATTCTGCTTCTTGCCTCAGGATGAAGGAATGGCACACAAAGAACAAGAATTTCCTCTTCAGATTTCTCATTCAAAGCTCTAATAGCAGAGCATACTATAGCCATTGCTCAAAGAATCTTCCTTTCACTGAGGATAAACTGAGCTGAATTTCAGCCAGCCAGATACATGTGGTGGTGAAGGAAATGTGTCCTTCCTCATAGATTGGCCATTTACATCTGTAATAACTGTTCCACAGTCATTTGCCTCTCAAACAATTTGAGTGCAAGCGTCAACAAAGCTAGGGAACTCAACCTAGCTGAAACTTATATTACAAAGCACCAAAACATTTTATTTCAACTAAAAATGTCTCCTCCTGATTTACATTGTTATCATCTATAGTAAGCCTTATCTTGAATGAATACAGTTATTACAGGCACTTAGGACAGCTCTTAAAGACATTAAAATTTTATCATTTAAAGATTATTGGTAAATGCAAAAACTTCTAGTATCCCCTAATATTAGAAGTGTCAAGAAGGTACTTAATTCCATTGTTTGAGAAGATTTAACTGTGGGAGTCCCTCAAGTTGACTGATGGAACCTTAGCTTAAGTAAATTTTTAAGAAGACTTTATTTTTGTAGAGTAGAATTTGGTTCATGGGTAGTAAAATTTAGAGGAAAACACTTCCCATACAACCCTTGAGTTCAAACATGCATAGTCTCTCCCACTTTCAATAATACTCACTAGAGTGGTATGTTTATTAAAGTTGATAAACCTACATTAATAAATCATATTCAACCAAAGTTGACAGTACATATGGTTCATTCTTGATGTTGTACAGTCTGTAAGAGTAAAGTGAAGTCATTCAGTCGTGTCCGATTCTTTGTGACCCCACAGACGGTAGCTTACCGGGCTTCTCCATCCATGGGATTTTCCAGGCAATAGTACTGGAGTGCATTGCCATTTCCTTCGCCAGAGGATTTTCCCAACCCAGGGATCGAACCCGGATCTCCCACATTGTAGGCCAGCGCTTTACTGTCTGAGCCACCAGGGAAGTCCTGTACAGTGTATAGATTTGGACAAATGTATAATGTCACGTGGAGCTTCCATTGTGGCACAGACAGTAAAGAACTGCCTGCCAGTGCACGAGACACAAGAGATGTGGGTCGGATCCCTGAGCTGAGAAAATCCCAATGGCTACCCACTCCAGTATTCCTGCCTGGAAAATTTCACTGACAGAAGACCCTGGTAAACTACAGTCCATTGGGTCAAAAGGAGTTGGGCATAACTGAGCAATTTTCAATTGCTCACTTTCATAATGACAGTTCAATTCAATCGCTCAGTCGTGTCCGACTCTTTGCGATGCCATGAATCGCAGCACGCCAGGCCTCCCTGTCCATCACCAACTCCCGGAGTTCACTAAGATCCACATCCATCGAGTCAGTGATGCCATCCAGCCATCTCATCCTCTGTCATCCTCTTTTCTTCCTGCCCCCAATCCCTCCCAGCATCAGAGTCTTTTCCAATGAGTCAACCCTTCACATGAGGTGGCCAAAGTACTGGAATTTCAGCTTTAGCATCATTCCTTCCAAAGAAATCCCAGGACTGATCTCCTTCAGAATGGACTGGTTGGATCTCCTTGCAGGCCAAGGAACTCTCAACAGTCTTCTCCAACACCACAGTTCAAAAGCATCAATTCTTTGGCGCCCAGCCTTCTTCACAGTCCAACTCTCACATCCATACATGACCATTGGGAAAACCATAGCCTTGATTAGACGGACTTTAGTCGGCAAAGTAATGTCTCTGCTTTTGAATATGCTATCTAGGTTGGTCATAACTTTCCTTCCAAGGAGTAAGCATCGTTTAATTTCATGGCTGCAATCACCATCTTCAGTGATTTTGGAACCCCTCTCCAAAAAAATAAAGTCTGACACTGTTTCCACTGTTTCCCCATCTATTTCCCATGAAGTGATGGGACCGGATGCCATGATCTTTGTTTTCTGAATGTTGAGCTTTAAGCCAACTTTTTCACTCTCCTCTTTCACTTTCATCAAGAGGCTTTTTAGTTCCTCTTCACTTTCTGCCATAAGGGTAGTGTCATCTGCATATCTGAGGTTATTGATATTTCTCCCGGCAATCTTGATTCCAGCTTGTGCTTCTTCCAGCCCAGTGTTTCTCATGATGTACTCTGCATAGAAGTTAAATAAGCAGGGTGACAATATATAGCCTTGACGTACTCTTTTTCCTCTTTGGAACCAGTCTGTTGTTCCATGCGCAGTTCTAACGGTTGCTTCCTGACCTGCATACAGGTTTCTCAAGAGGCAGGTCAGGTCGTCTGGTATTCCCATCACTCTCAGAATTTTCCAGTTATTGTGATCCACACAGTCAAAGGGTTTGGCATAGTCAATAAAGCAGAAGTAGATGTTTTTCTGGAACTCTCTTGCTTTTTCCATGATCCAGCAGATGTTGGCAATTTGATCTCTGGTTCCTCTGCCTTTTCTGAAACCAGCTTGAACATCTGGAAGTTCATGGTTCACTTATTGCTGAAGCCTGGCTTGGAGAATTTTGAGCATTACTTTACTAGCGTGAGAGATGAGTGCATTTGTGCGGTAGTCTGAGCATTCTTTGGCATTGCCTTTCTTTGGGATTGGAATGAAAACTGACCTTTTCCAGTCCTGTGGCCACTGCTGAGTTTTCCAAATTTGCTGGCATATTGAGTGTAGCACTTTCACAGCATCATCTTTCAGGATTTGAAATAGCTCAACTGGAATACCATCACCTCCACTAGCTTTGTTTGTAGTGATGCTTCCTAAGGCCCACTTGACTTCACATTCCAGGATGTCTGGCTCTAGATGAGTGATCACACCATCGTGATTATCTTGGTTGTGAGGATCTTTTTTGTACAGTTCTGTGTATTCTTGCCACTTCTTCTTAATATCTTCTGCTTCTGTTAGGTCCATACCATTTCTGTCCTTTATCGAGCCCATTTTTGCATGAAATGTTCCCTTGGTATCTCTAATTTTCTTGAAGATATCTCTGTCTTTCCCATTCTGTTGTTTTCCTCTATTTCTTTGCATTGATTGCTGAGGAAGGCTTTCTAATCTCTTCTTGCTGTTCTTTGGAACTCTGCATTCAGATGCTTATATCTTTCCTTTTCTCCTTTGCTTTTTGCTTTTCTTCTTTTCACAGCTATTTGTAAGTCCTCCCCAGACAGCCATTTTGCTTTTTTGCATTTCTTTCCATGAGGATGGTCTTGATCCCTGTCTCCTGTACAATGTCACGAACCTCCATCCATAGTTCATCAGGCACTCTATCTGTCAGTTCTAGGCCCCGAAATCTATTTCTCACTTCCACTGTATAATCATAAGGGATTTGATTTAGGTCATACCTGAATGGTCGAGTGGTTTTCCCTATTTTCTTCAATTTATGTCTGAATTTGGCAATAAGGAGTTCTTGATCTGAGCCACAGTCAGCCTCTGGTCTTATTTTCGTTGACTGTATAGAGCTTCTCCATCTTTGGCTGCAAAGAATATAATCAATCTGATTTCAGTGATGACCATCTAGTGATGTCCATGTGTAGAGTCTTCTCTTGTGTTGTTGGAAGAGGGTGTTTGCTATGACCAGTGCATTTTCTTGGCAAAAGTCTATTAGTTTTTGCCCTGCTTCATTCTGCATTCCAAGGCCAAATTTTCCTGTCACTCCAGGTGTTTCTTGACTTCCTACTTTTGCATTCCAGTCCCCTATAATGAAAAGGACATCTTTTTTGGGTGTTAGTTCTAAAAGGTCTTGTAGGTCATCATAGAACCATTCAACTTCATCTTCTTCAGTGTTACTGGTTGGAGCATAGACTTGGATTACCGTGATATTGAATGGTTTGCCTTGGAAACGAACAGAGATCATTGTGTCGTTTTTGAGATTCCATCCAAGTACTGCATTTTGGACTCTTTTGTTGACCATGATAGCTACTCCATTTCTTCTGAGGGATTCCTGCCCGCAGTAGTAGATATAATGGTCATCTGAGTTAAATTCACCCATTCCAGTCCATTTTAGTTCACTGATTCCTAGAATGTCGATGTTCACTCTTGCCACCTCTCGTTTGACCACTTCCAATTTGCCTTTGATTCATGGACCTGACAATCCAGGTTCCTATTCAATATTGCTCTTTATAACATTGGACCTTACTTCGATCACCAGTCACATCCACAGCTGGGTATTGTTTTTGCTTTGGCTCCATCCCTTCATTCTTTCTGGAGTTATTTATCCACTGATCTCCAGTAGCATATTGGCCACCTACTGACCTGGGGAGTTCCTCTTTCAGTATCCTATCATTTTGCCTTTTCATACTGTTCATGGGGTTCTCAAGGCAAGAATACTGAAGTGATTTGCCATTCCCTTCTCCAGTAGACCACATTCTGTCAGACCTCTCCACCATGACCTGCCCGTCTTGGGTTGCCCCACTGGCATGGCTTAGTTTCATTGAGTTAGACAAGGCTGTGGTCCTAGTGTGATTAGATTGACTAGTTTTCTGTGAGTATGGTTTCAGTGTGTCTGTCCTCTGATGCCCTCTTGCAACACCTACCATCTTACTTGGGTTTCTCTTACCTTGGACGTGGGTTATCTCTTAACGGCTGCTCCAGCAAAGCACAGCCTCTGCTCCTTACCTTGGATGATGGTTATCTCCTCACCGCCGCCCTTCCTGACCTTCAACGTGGGATAGCTCCTCTAGGCCCTCCTGTGCCCATGCAGCCACCAATCCTCGGACGTGGTGTGGCTCCTCCCAGCCACCACCCCTGGCCTCGGGTGCGGGGTGGCTCCTCCTGGCCGCCACCCCTGGCCTTGGACGCGGGTGGCTCCTCTCGGCCCTTCCTGCGCTGTCGCAGCCTTGCACTCTTGGCCGCTGCCCCTGTCCTCGGACGTAGGGTAACTCCTCTTGGCCACTGCCCTTTGGACATGGGGTCCTCCCGGCTTCTACCCCTGCCTCGGACATGGGGTAGCTCCTCTCGGCCACCCTTAGTGCGCCAGTCGGTCGCAGCCGCCTGCGCTTACATGTATCTAAAATTATGGTATCATACAGAGTATTTTCCTCTGCTAGAAGAAAATGCAAAGGAATCAGAGATCAAATTGCCAACATCCATTGGATCATTGAAAAAGCAAGAGAGTTCCAGAGAAATCTGGAACTCTTTACTGCCTATGCCAAAGCCTTTGACTGTGTGGATAACAACAAACTGGAGAATTCTTCAAGAGATGGGAATACCAAACCATCTGACCTTGCACCTGAGAAATCTGTATGTAGGTCAAGAAGCAACAGTTAGAACTGGACATGGAACAACAGACTGGTTCCAAATAGGCAAAGGAGTTCGTCAAGGCTGTATACTGTCACCCTGCTTATTTAACTTATATGTAGACTATAACATGAGAGATGCTGGACTGGGTGAAGCACAAGCTGGAATCAAGATTGCTGGGAGAAATGTCAATAACCTCAGATATGCAGATGACACCACCCTTATGGCAGAAAGTGAAGAACTAAAGAGCCTCTTGATGAAAGTGAAAGAGGAGAGTGAAAAAGTTGGCTTAAAGCTCAACATTCACAAAACTAAGATCATAGCATCTGGTCCCATCACTTAATGGCAAATAGATGACAGACTGTATCTTTTTAAATTTTTTTTATTTTTTATTTTTTAAATTGGAGGCTAATTACTTTACAATATTGTGGTGGCTTTTGCCATATATTCACATGAATCAGCTATGGGTGTACATGTGTTCTCCATCCTGACCCTCCCTCCCAACTCCCTCCCCATCCCATCCCTCTGGGTCATCCCAGCATACCAGCCCTGAGCACTCTGTCTCATGCACTGAACCTGGACCACCAAAATATTTCACATATGATAATATACATGCTTCAATGCTACTCTCTCAAATCATCCCACCCTTGCCTTCTACAGAGTCCAAAAGTTGGTTCTTTACATCTGTGTCTCTTTTGCTGTCTCACATATAGGATCATCATTACCATCATTCTAAATTCCATATATATGCCTTAATATACTGTATTGGTGTTTTTCTTTCTGACTTACTTTGCTTGTGTAATAGGCTCCAGTTTCATCCACCTCATTAGAACTGATTCAAATGCATTATTTTTAATAGCTGAGTAATATTCCATTCTGTATATGTACCACAGCTTTCTTATCCATTCATCTGCTGATGGACATCTAGGTTGCTTCCATGTCCTGGCTATTGTAAACAGTGCTGTGATGAACACTGGGATACACGTGTCTCTTTCAATTCTGGTTTCCTTGATGTGTATGTCCAGGAGTGGGATTGCTGGGTCGTAGGGCAGTTCTATTTCCAGCTTTTTAAGGAATCTCCACACTGTTCTCCACAGTGGCTGTACTAGTTTGCCTTCCCACCAACAGTGTAAGAGGGCTCCCTTTTCACCACACTCTCTCCAGCATTTATTGCTTGTAGACTTTAGATAGCAACCATTCTGACTGGTGTGAAATGGTACCTCATTGTGGTTTTGATTTGCATTTCCCTGATAATGAGTGATGTTGAGCATCTTTTCTTGTGTTTGTTAGCCATCTGTATGTCTTCTTTGGAGAAATGTCTATTTAGTTCTTTGGCCCACTTTTTGATTGGGTCGCTTATTTTTCTGGAATTGAGCTGTAGGAGTTGTTTGTATATTTTTGAGATTCTTTATCAGTTGCTTCATTTGTTATTATTTTCTCCTATTCTGAAGGCTGTCTTTTCACCTTGCTTATAGTTTCCTTCATTGTGCAAAAGCTTTTAATTTTAATTAAGCCCCATTTGTTTATGTTTGCTTTTATTTCCATTACTCTGGGAGGTGGGTCATAGAGGATCCTGCTGTGATTTATGTCAGAGAGTGTTTTACCTATGTTTTCCTCTAGGAGTTTTATATTTTCTGGTCTTACATTTAAATCTTTAATCCATTTTGAGTTTATTTTTGTGTATATATGGTGTTAGAAAATGTTCTTGTTTCATTCTTTTACAAGTGGTTGACCAGTTTTCCCAGCACCACTTGTTAAAGAGATTGTCTTTACTCCATTGTATGTTCTTGCCTCCTTTGTCAAAGATAAGGTGTCCATAGGTGTGTGGATTTATCTTTGGGCTTTCTGTTTTGTTCCATTGATCTATATTCTGTCTTTGTGCCAGTACCATACTGTATTGATTACTGTGGCTTTGTAGCAGAGCCTGAAGTCAGGCAGGTTGATTCCTCCAGTTCCATTCTTCTTTCTCAAGATTGCTTTGGCTATTTGAGGTTTTCTGTATTTCCATACAAACTGTGAAATTATTTGTTCTAGTTCTCTGAAAAATACCATTGGTAGCTTGATAGGGATTGCATTGATTCTATAGATTGCTTTGGGTAGTATACTTATTTTCACTATGTTGATTCTTCCAATCCATAAACATAGTATATTTCTCCATCTATTTGTGTCATCTTTGATTTCTTTCATCAGTGTTTTATAGTTTTCTATATATAGGTCTTTTGTTTCTTTAGGTAGATTTATTCCTAAGTATTTTATTCTTTTCATTGCAATGGTGAATGGAATTGTTTCCTTAATTTCACTTTCTGTTTTCTCATTGTTAGTGTATAAGAATGCAAGGGATTTCTGTGTGTTAATTTCATATCCTGCAACTTTACTATGTTCATTGATTAGCTTTAGTAATTCTCTGGTGGAGCCTTTAGGGTTTTCTATGTAGAAGATCATGTCATCTGCGAACAGTGAAAGTTTTACTTCTTTTCCAATCTGGATTCCTTTTATTTCTTTCCCTTCTCTGATTGCTATGGCCAAAACTTCCAACTCTGTTGAATAGTAGTGGTGAGAGTGGGCATCCTTGTGTTGTTCCTGACTTTAGGGGAAATGCTTTCAATTTTTCACCATTGAGAATCATGTTTGCTGTGGGTTTATCATATATAGATTTTAGTATGCTGAGGTAAGTTCCTTCTATTCCTGCTTTCTGGAGGGTTTTTATCATAAATGGATGTTGAGTTTTGTCAAAGGCTTTCTCTGCATCTATTGAGATAATCATATGGCTTTTATCTTTCAATTTGTTAATATGGTATATCACATTGATTGAATTGCAAATATTGAAGAATGCTTGCATCCCTGGGATAAAGCCCACTTGGCCATGATGTATGATCTTTTTAATGTGTCTTTGGATTCTGTTTGCTAGAATTTTGTTAAGGATTTTTGCATCTATGTTCATCAGTGATATTGGCCTGTAGTTTTCTCTTTTTTTGGCATCTTTGTCTGATTTTGGTATTAGGGTGATGTTGGCCTTATAGCATGAGTTAGGAAGTTTACCTTCCTCTGCAATTTTCTGGAAGAGTTTAAGTAGGATAGGGATTAGCTTTTCTCTAAATTTTTGGTAGAAATCAGCTGTGAAGCCATCTGGTCCTGGGCTTTTGTTTGTTGGAAGATTTCTTTTTTTTTTTTTTTTATTTTTATTTTTTTTTATTTTTAGTTTTTTATTTTTTACATTTTAAAATCTTTAATTCTTACATGCATTCCCAAACATGAACCCCCCTCCCACCTCCCTCCCCATAACATCTTTCTGGGTCATCCCCATGCACCAGACCCAAGCATGCTGCATCCTGCGTCAGACATAGACTGGCGATTCAATTCACATGATAGTATACATGTTAGAATGTCATTCTCCCAAATCATCCCACCCTCTCCCTCTCCCTCTGAGTCCAAAAGTCCGTTATACACATCTGTGTCTCTTTCCCTGTCTTGCATACAGGGTCGTCATTGCCATCTTCCTAAATTCCATATATATGTGTTAGTATACTGTATTGGTGTTTTTCTTTCTGGCTTACTTCACTCTGTATAATCGGCTCCAGTTTCATCCATCTCATCAGAACTGATTCAAATGAATTCTTTTTAACCGCTGAGTAATACTCCATTGTGTATATGTACCACAGCTTTCTTATCCATTCATCTGCTGATGGACATCTAGGTTGTTTCCATGTCCTGGCTATTATAAACAGTGCTGCGATGAACATTGGGGTACATGTGTCTCTTTCAATTCTGGTTTCCTCGGTGTGTATGCCCAGCAGTGGGATTGCTGGGTCATAAGGTAGTTCTATTTGCAATTTTTTAAGGAATCTCCACACTGTTCTCCATAGTGGCTGTACTAGTTTGCATTCCCACCAACAGTGTAGGAGGGTTCCCTTTTCTCCACACCCTCTCCAGCATTTATTGCTTGCAGATTTTTGGATCGCAGCCATTCTGACTGGTGTGAAGTGGTACCTCATTGTGGTTTTGATTTGCATTTCTCTAATAATGAGTGATGTTGAGCATCTTTTCATGTGTTTGTTAGCCATCCGTGTGTCTTCTTTGGAGAAATGTCTATTTAGTTCTTTGGCCCATTTTTTGATAGGGTCGTTTATTTTTCTGGAGTTGAGCTGCAGAAGTTGCTTGTATATTTTTGAGATTAGTTGTTTGTCAGTTGCTTCATTAGCTATTATTTTCTCCCATTCAGAAGGCTGTCTTTTCACCTTGCTTATATTTTCCTTTGTTGTGCAGAAGCTTTTAATTTTAACTAGATCCCATTTGTTTATTTTTGCTTTTATTTCCAGAATTCTGGGAGGTGGATCATAGAGGATCCTGCTGTGATTTATGTCTGAGAGTGTTTTGCCTATGTTCTCCTCTAGGAGTTTTATAGTTTCTGATCTTACATTTAGATCTTTAATCCATTTTGAGTTTATTTTTGTGTGCGGTGTTAGAAAGTGATCTAGTTTCATTCTTTTACAAGTGGTTGACCAGTTTTCCCAGCACCACTTGTTAAAGAGATTGTCTTTACTCCATTGTATATTCTTGCCTCCTTTGTCAAAGATAAGGTGTCCATATGTGTGTGGATTTATCTCTGGGCTTTCTATTTTGTTCCATTGATCTATATGTCTGTCTTTGTGCCAGTACCATACTGTCTTGATGACTGTGGCTTTGTAGTAGAGCCTGAAGTCAGGCAAGTTGATTCCTCCAGTTCCATTCTTCTTTCTCAAGATTGCTTTGGCTATTCGAGGTTTTTTGTATTTCCATACAAATCTTGAAATTATTTGTTCTAGTTCTGTGAAAAATGTGGCTGGTAGCTTGATAGGGATTGCATTGAATTTGTAAATTGCTTTGGGTAGTATACTCATTTTCACTATATTGATTCTTCCAATCCATGAACATGGTATATTTCTCCATCTATTAGTGTCCTCTTTGATTTCTTTCATCAGTGTTTTATAGTTTTCTATATATAGGTCTTTAGTTTCTTTAGGTAGATATATTCCTAAGTATTTTATTCTTTTTGTTGCAATGGTGAATGGAATTGTTTCCTTAATTTCTTTTTCTACTTTCTCATTATTCGTGTATAGGAATGCAAGGGATTTCTGTGTGTTGATTTTATATCCTGCAACTTTACTATATTCATTGATGAGCTCTAGTAATTTTCTGGTGGAGTCTTTAGGGTTTTCCATGTAGAGGATCATGTCATCTGCAAACAGTGAGAGTTTTACTTCTTCTTTTCCAATTTGGATTCCTTTTATTTCTTTTTCTGCTCTGATTGCTGTGGCCAAAACTTCCAGAACTATGTTGAATAGTAGCGGTGAAAGTGGACACCCTTGTCTTGTTCCTGACTTTAGGGGAAATGCTTTCAATTTTTCACCATTGAGGATAATGTTTGCTGTGGGTTTGTCATAGATAGCTTTTATTATGTTGAGGTATGTTCCTTCTATTCCTGCTTTCTGGAGAGTTTTTATCATAAATGGATGTTGAATTTTGTCAAAGGCCTTCTCTGCATCTATTGAGATAATCATATGGTTTTTATTTTTCAATTTGTTAATGTGGTGAATTACATTGATTGATTTGCGGATATTGAAGAATCCTTGCATCCCTGGGATAAAGCCCACTTGGTCATGGTGTATGATCTTTTTAATGTGTTGTTGGATTCTGATTGCTAGAATTTTGTTGAGGATTTTTGCATCTATGTTCATCAGAGATATTGGCCTGTAGTTTTCTTTTTCTGTGACATCTTTGTCAGGTTTTGGTATTAGGGTGATGGTGGCCTCATAGAATGAGTTTGGAAGTTTACCTTCCTCTGCAATTTTCTGGAAGAGTTTGAGTAGGATAGGTGTTAGCTCTTCTCGAAATTTTTGGTAGAATTCAGCTGTGAAGCCATCTGGACCTGGGCTTTTGTTTGCTGGAAGATTTCTGATTACAGTATCAATTTCTGTGCTTGTGATGGGTCTCTTAAGATTCTCTATTTCTTCCTAGTTCAGTTTTGGAAAGTTATACTTTTCTAAGAATTTGTCCATTTTTCTAAGTTGTCCATTTTATTGGCATATAGCTGTTGATAGTAGTCTCTTATGATCCTTTGTATTTCTGTGTTGTCTATTGTGATTTCTCCATTTTAATTTCTAATTTTGTTGATTTGACTCTTCTCCCTTTTTTCTTGATGAGTCTGGTTAATGGTTTGTCTATTTTATTTATCTTCTCAAAGAACCAGCTTTTAAACTTTTTGATTTGGGCTATGGTCTCCTTTATTTCTTTTGCATTTATTTTTGCCCTAATTTTTGTGATTTCTTTTCTTCTACTAACCCTGGGGTTCTTCATTTCTTCTTTTTCTAGTTGCTTTAGGTGTCAGTTCAGTTCAATTCAGTCACTCAGTCGTGTCCCACTCTTTGCGACCCCATGAATCGCAGCATGCCAGGCCTCCCTGTCCATCACCAACTCCCAGAGTTCACTCAGACTCAGGTCCATCGAGTCAGTGATGCCATCCAGCCATCTCATCCTCTGTTGTCCCCTTCTCCTCCTGCCCCCAATCCCTCCCAGCATCAGAGTCTTTTCCAATGAGTCAACTCTTTACATGAGGTGGCCAAAGTACCGGAGTTTCAGCTTTAGCATCATTCCTTCCAAAGAATTCCCAGGGCTGATCTCCTTCAGAATGGACTGGTTGGAGTTAGGTTATTTATTTGATTTCTCTCCTGTTTCTTGAGGCAGGCTTAAATTGCTATGAACTTTGTTCTTAACACTGAATCCCATAGGTTTTGGGTTGTTGTGTTTTCATTTGTTTCTATGCATATTTTGATTTTTGTGAGTTTTGGTTATTCAGAACTGTGTTGTTTACCCTCCATATGTTTGTACTTTTAATAGTTTTTTTCCTGTAGTTGACATCTAATCTTACCACATTGTGATCAGAAAAGATGCTTGAGATGACTTCAATTTTTTTTTTTAATTTACCAAGGCTAGATTTATGGCCTGGGATGTGTTCTATCCTGGAGAAGCTTCTGTGTGCACTTGAGAAAAAGGTGAAATTCACTGTTTCCGCGTGAAATGTCCTGTAGATATCAATTAGGTCTAACTGGTCCATTGTATCCTTTAAAGTTTGTGTTTCCTTGCTAATTTTCTGTTAATTAATCTATCCATAGGTGTGAGTGGGGTATTAAAGTCTCCCACTATTATTGTGTTACTGTGAATTTCCCCTTTCATACTTGTTAGCATTTGCCTTACATATTGCGGTGGTCCTATGTTGGGTGCATATATATTTATAATTGTTATATCTTCTTCTTGGATTGATCCTTTGATCATTATGTAGTGCCCTTCTTTGTCTCTTTTCACAGCCTTTACTTCAAAGTCTATTTTATCTGATATGAGTATTGCTACTCCTGCTTTCTTTTGGTCTCCATTTGCAAGAAATATCTTTTTTCAGTCCTTCACTTTCACTCTGTATATGTCCCTTGTTTTGAGGTGGGTCTCTTGTAGACAACATATATAGACAGTTTTTGTATCCATTCAGCTAGTCTTTGTCTTTTGGTTGGGCATTCAACCTATTTACATTTAAGGTAATTATTGATAAGTATGATCCCATTGCCATTTACTTTGTTGTTTGGGGTTCGAGTTTATACACCTTTTCTCTGTTTCCTGTCTAGAGAAGATCCTTCAGCATTTGTTGAAGAGCTGGTTTGGTGGTGCTGAATTCTCTGAGTTTTTGCTTGTCTGCAAAGCTTTTGATTTCTCCTTCATGTTTGAATGAGATCCTTGCTGGGTACAGTAATCTGGGTTGTAGGTTTTTCTCTTTCATCACTTTAAGTATGTACGCCATTCCTTTCTGGCTTGAAGAGTTTCTATTGAAAGATCAGCTGTTATCCTTATGGGGATCCCCTTGTGAGTTATTTGTTGTTTTTCCCTTTCTGCTTTTAATATTTGTTCTTTGTGTTTAATCTTCATTAATTTGATTAATATGTGTTTGGGGTGTTTTGCCTTGGGTTTATCCTATTTGAGACTGCCTGGGTTTCTTGGACTTGGGTGGCTATTTCCTTCCCCATTTTAGGGAAGTTTTCAACTATTACCTCCTGAAGTATTTCTCATGGCCTTTTTGTCTTCCTCTTCTGGTCTCCTATGATTTGAATGTTGGGGCATTTAACATTGTCCCAGAGGTCTCTGAGGTTGTCCTCATTTCTTTTAATTCTTTTTTCCTCTCTGCTTCATTTATTTTCACCATGATATCTTCCACCTCACTTATCCTATCTTCTGCCTCAGTTATTCTACTGTTGGTTCCTTCCAGAGAGCTTTTGATCTCAGTTTTTGCATTATTCATTATTGATTGACTCTTTTGTATTTCTTCTAGGTCCTTGTTAAACTTCTTGCATCTTCTCAATCCTTGTCTCCAGACTATTTATCTGTAACTCCATTTATTTTTTCAAGATTTTTGGATCATTTTTACTATCATTATTCTGAATTCTTTTTCAGGTAGACTCCCTATGTCCTCCTCTTTTGTTTGGTTTGTGGGCTTTTATCATGTTCCTTTACCTGCTGAATATTTCTCTGCCTTTTCATCTTGATTATATTGCTGTGTAGGGTGGCCTTTCTGTATGCTGGAAGTTTGTGGTTCCTCTTTATTGTGGAGGTTCCTCCCTATGGGTGGAGTTGGACGAGTGGTTTGTCAAGGTTTCCTGGTTAGGGAAGCTTGTGTAGGTGTTCTGGTGGGAGGAACTGGATCTCTTCTCTCTGGAGTGCAATGAAGCGTCCAGTACGAGTTTTGAGGTGTCTGTGGGTTTGGTGTGACTTTTGGCCATCTGTATTTTTGTGTTCAGGGTTATGTTCCTGCTTTGTTGGAGAATTAGCTTGGTATGTCTTGCTCTGAAACTTGTTGGGTCTTGGGTGGAGCTTGGTTTCAGTGTAGGTATGGAGGCTTTTGGATGAGCTCTTGTCAATTAATGTTCCCTGGAGTCAGGAGTTTTCTGGCGTTCTCAAATTCTGGATTTAAGCCTCCTGCCTCTGGCTTTCAGTATTATTCTTACAGTAGCCTCAAGACTTCTCCATCAAAACAGCACTGATGATAGAACATCTAGGTTAATGGTGAAAGATTCTCCACATTGGGGGACACCCAGAGATGGTAACAGAGTTACATGGGGAAGAGGAGAGGGAGGAGGGAGATAGAGGTGACCAGGAGAAGAGGAGGAACCAAAATGGGAGAGAGCAATCTAGCCAGTAATCAATTCCCTATTTGCTCTCCACAGTCTGGAACACACAGAGAGGTTCATGGAGTTCCATAGAGAAGAGAAGAGTGAGGAAGGAGATGGAGGTGACCAGGAGAGGGCGGGGGTCAAAAGGAGAGAGACCAATCTAGCCTGTGATCAGTTCCCTAAGTGTTCTTCACAGCTCGGAACACCCAAAGAGATTCCCAGAGTTAAGTAGAGAAGAGAAAGGGGAGGGAGGAGATAGAGGTGACCTGGGGGAGAAAAAGGAGAGAGTCAAAAGGGGAGAGAGTAATCAATCCAGTAATCACACTCCTAAGTAAAAATGGGTACTGAAGATTGGATTATTAAATGTACAGAATTGATAACAAATACCAAAAAGTGATGATTAAAAATCTAGAGTAGAGGTTAGACTCTCAAAACTATAATATTAAAAAAAATCACAAAAGTTATAAAAAAATACATATGTATGATATTTGCTTTAAAAATAGGGTCTTTTTTTGCAAGGTAATAGGTTTTAAAAATGAAAATTAAAGGAGTCATAAAGAACTTAATTTTTTTTAATTTAAAAATGATAATAATAAAATATATCTAGGAATTTCTTTGGCGCTGTTGCGGGCAGTGTGTTGTCAGTTCAGTTTCAGATAGTTCCTTGTTCCAGGTTATACTTCTTCTCAAGGTCTATAGGTCCCTTCCAATGTAGCCAATGCTAAATAAAGGGTTTTAATCTGTTGAACCTGTCACTTCCAAAGCGGTTCCCTCTTCTTTATTTTGTCTTCCTCTGTTTGCAAGTTTCTTCAGTATCTAATTTCTGCCCTGAAACAGGGGGCGAAGGTGGTCATTTATTTAGGCTCACTTGTTCAATTGTGCTGCGGGGAGGGATGAACACTGCAAACAAATATCACTGGCATGTGTGGGGAGTGCGCTCAGTGTTTGGGCCACAATGGGTTTGCCCCCACTCACAGCATGTGTGTTTTCCCGGTCTACACTGCTCAGGCTCCAGGTTGCTCTGTGGGGGAACTGTCTGAGGCAGGCCCTAGGTTGTGTACACTTCCCAGGTCTAAGCCATTCAGGTTCTTGGGTACTCCACAAAGGCACAGACTCGGTTGGGCCTGCGTTTTGTGCCCTACCCAGGTCTGAGCAGCTCAGGTGGCCAGGTGCTTGGCAATTGCACACTCCCCAGGTGGGCAGTGCATCTTATCACCTCCCCTGTCCCAGGCACTAAGTTTCCTGGGTGTGCAGCGGGAGCGCTGTCTCAGGTGTGCCATGTGTCTCCTCTGGGGAGCTGATCTCTAGCTGCGACCCTCCTGGTGGATGTCAACTGTCCAGGACCCCAGGAAGACTTTGTTAGCAACTGGGAGGCTGCTCGCAGATTGGTAAAGGATGCATCTCTGGGACAGAGTTTGCCCCTTCCTTCTGGCTCTGGCTGTCGCCCACCTGCCTCCCTGTCTCCAGCGGGGGATGGGCCGATCTGCTGCCGGCTAGCTTTCCTCTGGTATTCGCTCAGTCCTTTGTTCTGTGAGCAGCCAACAGTGCCTTCAGTTCAGTTCAGTCACTCAGTCGTGTCCCACTCTTTGCGACCCCATGAATTGCAGCATGCCAGGCCTCCCTGTCCATCACCAACTCCTGGAGTTTGCTCAAACTCACGCCCATCGAGTCGGTGATGCCATTTAGCCATCTCATCCTCTGTCGTCCCCTTCTCCTCCTGCCCCCAATCCCTCCCAACATCAGAGTCTTTTCCAATGAGTAAACTCTTTGCATGAGGTGGCCAAAGTACTGGAGTTTCAGCTTTAGCATCATTTCTTCTAAAGAACGCCCAGGGCTGATCTCCTTTAAAAAGGACTGGTTGGATCTCCTTGCAGTCCAGGGACTCTCAAGAGTCTTCTCCAACACCACAGTTCAAAAGCATCAATTCCTCAGCACTCAGCTTTCTTCACAGTCCAACTCTCACATCCATACATGACCACTGGAAAAACCATAGCCTTAACTAGATGGACCTTTGTTGGCAAAGTAATGTCTCTGCTTTTCAATATGCTATCTAGGTTGGTCATAACTTTCCTTCCAAGGAGTAAGCGTCTTTTAATTTCATGGCTGCAATCACCATCTACAGTGATTTTGGAGCCCCCCCTCCAAAAAAAAATAAAGTCTGTCACTGTTGAGATTGTTTCCCCATCTATTTCCCACGAAGTGATGGGACCAGATGCCATGATCTTCATTTTCTGAATGTTGAGCTTTAAGCCAGCTTTTTCACTCTCCTCTTTCACTTTCATCAAGAGGCTTTTTAGTTCCTCTTCACTTTCTGCCATAAGGGTGGTGTCATCTGCATATCTGAGGTTATTGATATTTCTCCTGGCAATCTTGATTCCAGCTTGTGCTTCTTTCAGCCCAGCATTTCTCATGATGTACTCTGCATATAAGTTAAATAAGCAGGGAGACAATATACGGCCTTGACGTACTCCTTTTCCTATTTGGAACCAGTCTGTTGTTCCATGTCCAGTTCTAACTGTTGCCTCCTGACCTGCATACAGATTTCTCAGGAGGCAGGTCAGGTCGTCTGGTATTCCCATCTCAGTATTTTCCACAGTTTATTGTGATCCACACAGTCAAAGGCTTTGGAATAGTCAATAAAGCAGAAAGAGATGTTTTTCTGGAACTCTCTTGCTTTTTCCATGATCCAGCGGATGTTGGCAATTTGATCTCTAGTTCCTCTGCCTTTTCTGAAACCAGCTTGAACATCTGGAAGTTCATGGTTCACTTATTGCTGAAGCCTGGCTTGGAGAATTTTGAGCATTACTTTACCAGCATGTGAGATGAGTGCAATTGTGCGGTAGTTTGAGCATTCTTTGGCATTGCCTTTCTTTGGGATTGGAATGAAAACTGACCTCTTCCAGTCCTGTGGCCACTGCTGAGCTTTCCAATTTGCTGGCATATTGAGTGTAGCACTTTCACAGCACCATCTTTCAGGATTTGAAATAGCTCAACTGGAATACCATCACCTCCACTAGCTTTGTTTGTAGTGATGCTTCCTAAGGCCCACTTGACTTCACATTCCAGGATGTCTGGCTCTAGGTGAGTGATCACACCATTGTGATTATCTTGGTCGTGAAGATCTTTTTTGTACAGTTCTTCTGTGTATACTTGCCACCTCTCCTTAATATCTTCTGCTTCTGTTAGGTCCATACCATTTCTGTCCTTTATCGAGCCCATCTTTGCATGAAATAGTCCCTTGGTATCTCTAATTTTCTTGAAGAGATCTCTAGTCTTTCCCATTCTGTTGTTTTCCTCTCCTGTGCCTTAGGTTAGAGCTTTTTGAGGGAAAGTTCTCTCTCTCTTTCCTCTTATTTTTTCCCCCCTCTCTCTGGCTGTCCCATGCTTTGGATTGCTGTCTCATGTTAGGTCCCTCAGATTGCCCTCAGGGCATTCAGGCCCAGTCCTTACTCTAAGCAATGCAGCCTGCGCCTCCCTCTTCAGCCCCTGCTTGCTGGTGGCGGATGCAAGCATCTGGGCTACTTCTCTGCTGAGAGTTGCAGATGGCGCATTATCTGTGGGTTTTATTTATTTTCTCCTCCCAGTTATGTTGCCCTCTGAGATTCCAAATCTCCCCACAGACACGCCAGTGAGAGGGTTTTCTGATGTTTGAAACTTCTCCTCCTTTACGACTCCCTCCCCAAGATGGGTCTCCGCCCCTAACTCTTTTGTCTCTCTTTTTTATCTTTTATATTTTGTCCTACCACCTTTCAAAGAGAATGGGCTGCCTTTCTGGATTCCTGGTGTCCTCCACCAGTGTTCAGAAGTTGTTCTGTGGTATTTGCTCAGCATTCAAATGATCTTTTGATGAATTTTTGGGGAGAAAGTGGTCTCCCCGTTCTATTCCTCTGAAATCTTAGGACCGCCCTTCACTCAGACTGTATCTTTTTGGGCTCCAAAATCACTGCAGATGGTGACTGTGGCCATCAAATTAAAAGATGCTTGCTCCTTGGAAGAAAAGTTATGACCAAACTTGACAGCATATTAAAAATCAAAGACATTACTTTACCAACAAAGGTCCATCTGGTCAAAGCTATGGTTTTTCCAGTAGTTGTGTGAGCACCAAATAATTGATGCTTTTGAACTGTGGTATTGGAGAAGACTGTTGAGAGTACCTTGCACTGCAAGGAGATCCAACCAGTCAATCCTAAAGGAAATTAATCCTGAATATTCATTGGAAGGACTGATGCTGAAGCTGAAACTCCAATACTTGGGCCACCTGATGCAAAGAACTGACTCATTGGAAAAGACCCTGATGCTGGGAAAGATTGAAGGCGGTTGGAAAAGGGGATGACAGAGGATGAGATGGTTGGATGGCATCACCAACTCAATGGACATGAGTCTGAATAAACTCCAAGAGCTAGTAATGGACAGGGAAGCCTGGCATGCTGCAGTCAATGAGGTCACAAAGAGTCAGACATGGCTGAGCGACTGAACTGAACTGAACAGTGTATTTTCACTGCCCCCTGAAATCCTCTATGTTCTTCGTATTCATCCCTCCTCATTGGCTATCACTAATCATTTTACTGTCTCCATGGTTTTGTCTTTTCCAGCATGTTACACAGTCAGAATCATGAAGTATTCAGCCTTCTCATATTGGCTTCTTTCATTAGGCAATAGGGTAACAGTTGAGGTTCTTCCATATTTTTCCATGGCTCAATAGCTCATGTTAATACTGAATATTATTGCATTCTCCATACATACATATGTACCAGCATTTATTTATCCATTGAACTACTGAAGGGCATCTTGGCTGTTTCCAAGTTTTGTCAATGATAGATAAAACTACTACAAACATCCACATGCAGGTTTTTGTGTGAACATAAGTTTCAGTTCCTCTGAGTAAACATTAAGGCAAGTGATTGCTGGATCATATGTTAAGAGTATGTTTAGATTTGTAAGAAACTTCAAAACTGTCTTCAAAGTGGCTGTACCATTTTGCAGTCTCACCTGCAAGGTATGAAATTTCCTGTTTCATAACATCCTCACCAGCATTTACTGGTGTCAATGTTCCAGATTTTGGCTGTTGTAGTATATATGTAGTGGTATCTCATTTTTAATTTACATTCCCCTGATGACATATGATGTGGAGCATCCTTTCATATGCTTACTTGCCATCTGTATATCTTTTTGTTGAGGTATCTTTAAGGTCTTTGGTCTATTTTTTAATCAAGTTGTTTGCTGGGTTTTCAGAGTCCTTTGTATATTTTAGATAACAATTCTTTATCAGATTGTTTTTTGCAAATTTGTCTCCTAGTCTGTGGTTTGTCTTCTAATTCTCTTGGCATTTTCTTTCACAAACCACAAATTTTTAATTTTAATAAAGTCCAGCTTATCAATCATTTCTTTCATGGATAATGACTTGGGGATTGTATCTAACAAGTCATCACCACATCCAAGGTCATCTAGGTATACTATGTTATCATCTAGGAATTTCATAATTTTGTGTTTTGCATTTAGGTCTGTGATCTTTAGATCTTAAATTTTGAGATTAGTATGAAAATTGTAAGGTCTGTGTCTAAATCTGCTGTTCATATGTCGATTTCCAATTGTTCCAGCACTATTTACTGAAAAGCCTACATTTGCTTCATTGTCTTGCCTTCATTCCTTTGTCAAAGATCAGTTGACTGTATTTAGGTGGCTCTATTTCTGAGTTCTTTATTCTGTTTCATTGATCTATCTATTCTTTCACCAATACCATACTGTCTTGACTGCTATAGCTTTATTGTAAGTCTTGAATTCTTATAATGTCAATCATTTGACTTGTTCTCACTGTTCTTCAACAAATCATTGACATTTGTTCTTCTTCAATATTGAGTTGGCTAGCCTGGGTCTTTTGCCTTTCCATACAAACTTTAGAATCAGCTTGCCAATAGCCATTAAATAACTTGCTGGGATTTTGTTTGAGATTGCATTGAATCTATAGGTCAATTTGGGAAGAACTGACATGACAATTTTGAGTCTTTCTATCCAGGAACATGGAATATATCTTCATTTATTTAGTTCTTCGATTTCTTCATCAGAGTTTTGTAGTATTGCTTATATAGATCATATATATATGTGTGTGTGTGTATATATATATATATTGCTAGAGTTATACCTAAGTATTGCACTACTTGGGGTGCTAATATAAATGTTATTTTTAAAAATTTCAAATTCCACTTGTTCATTGCTGACATATAGGAAAATGATTACTTTTTAGATGTTAACCTTGCATCCTGAAGCCTTACTATAATCAATTATTAGTTTCAGGAGTATTTTGTTGATTCTTTCAGATTTTCTACATAGATGATCATGTCATCTGTGAACAAACACAGTTTTACTTCTTCCTTCTCAAACTATACACCTTTTGTTTCTTTTTTTTTCCTTTTTTTTTTTTTTTTTTGCCTTATTGCACTAGCAAAGACTTCCACTATCATGCTGGAAAAGACTGGTGAAAGGAGGTATCCTTGCCTTATACCTGATCTTAGTGGGAAAGCACTTCAGTAGATTTTCATACTGAACAGATAGCTCTCAAGGATTAAACTAGATAGCCATGGATTGGACTCTACATTTTGGAGGTTAGTTGAGTGAATCCTTACAGTATGTTTTCAGTGGACTTCAGAGAACAGCATGAAATGTCAGTGCTGAATCAGGGAAATCAATGACCGTATAATTGGTTTATTTAATAAAGTATTCTGAAATTTATAAAATAATAACTAGCATGCATCTGACATCTGGTATCTGAGGCATGTTAATTAAGGTGGGTTATTAGCAAAACAAGTAATTATCTTAAATCATATTAGCAAGTCACCAACTTTATTGTTTTAGTCACTAAGTTGTGTCCACCTCTTTTGCAAACCCATGGACTATAACTTGCCAGTCTCCTCTGTCCATGGGATTTCCCAAGCAAGAATACAATAGAGGGTTGCCATTTCCTTCTCCAGGGGATCCTCCTTACTCAGAGATAGAACTTGCATCTCCTACAATGGCAGGAGGATTCTTTACCACTGAGCCACCAGGGAAGCACCGTGTCACCAACTAGAGACATTAATAATACTGCACTAAATTTGCATCATCCTTTTATTCTAACTAAGTGTACTTCTAGAGTGTCCTCCCAATTCTTCCCGAGGTTGGGCACCTTACAGTTTATAATTAATCATATTCTTCTTCACAGCATTCTTATATTAACTTGATTTTGTAGAGAGGAATGCAGATTTGAAAAACAAACACAAAATTATGAAACTCCTAGATGATAACATAGAATACCTAGATGACCTTGGGTGTGGTGATGACTTGTTAGATACAATCCCCAAGTCATCATCTATGAAAGAAATGATTGATAAGCTGCTGCTACTGCTGCTGCTAAGTCGCTTCAGTTGTGTCCAACTCTGTGCGACCCCATAGACGGCAGCCCAACAGGCTCCGTCGTCCCTGGGATTCTCCAGGCAAGAATACTGGAGTGGGTTGCCATTTCCTTCTCTAATGCATGAAAGGGAAAAGTCAAAGTGAAGTCGCTCAGTCGTGTCCAACTCTTAGCGACCTCATGGACTGCAGCCTACCAGGCTCCTCTGTCCATGGGATTTTCCAGGCAAGAGTACTAGATTAGGGTGCCATTGCCTTCTCCAGATTGATAAGCTGGACTTTATTAAAATTAAAAATTTGTGGTTTGTGAAAGAAAATGCCAAGAGAATTAGAAGACAAACAATTAGGCAACTTCCTCTTCCCATTGTTTTATATAACATATAGTCACTATGTATCTATTGTGTACCAGCCCAGATTAGCCAGCAGTGTGATGATTGCTATGATAGTGCTTTATACAAGACATCATTTAGCACCAAATGTTTTCTTCCACTTTGGCTTATCTGTGCAGCACATGACCAAACACAAAAAACAGTTTAAGCCAAATTTGGAATATCCTGATGAACAGATCTTAATAATGACATCTTTAGATACAATTTCATGGGCAATGTGGAGAAGATATATTATAGCTAGGTGAGTGTGGAGAAATCAGGTGAAAGAAAGGAAGGTGAGGGATCAACACTGAGTCTTTCTTTCAATAAATTTACTCATTTCAACTTTTCTCACATATTCTCTAGGACTGCTTTTACATTAATAGTCCCTCCAGCTTTTCTACTTCCATGTTTTATATGAAGACCAATGTGGTGAATGTTGGCGTGTGTCTAATAAAGTCCCCATTAATGCAGAATCTATGGCAGAAGAATTATTTCCTAGCTTTTGTACATCATAACTCTGTTCACAAAGCCCAGGCACATACTAACTTTTTAAACAATGGCCCTGTCTTGTTTCCAGTTATTCAAGGTGTGATTCAGAGTGATAGTTTCACCAGCCATTCCTCAGCAGGTATTCATGTGGTTTGGATTTGAGGAGCATGCAGATTGCCCATTACTGTCCCTGCTGAACATCAAACGTCAGCCTCTTTCTGACAGACCATTTTTCTAATTGGTCAAGGTCATCTTGGATTTTACTCTTGACTTGCAAGGAATTTTCAGTTTTTATTTTCTCTGTCCTCAAGCCCTGTTTTCCAATGTGGTATCGTCTGCAAATGTAGTAGGAATTTTCTTATTTTTCTCATTCCAGACTTTGCAGGAAAAAATTAAAAGCTCTGGGACAAATCTACATGTCCTCTGGAATATGTTGTCCCAGGTTCCTCCCAAAGCATCATTTAGTAGCCTTGGAATAAGACTCATATAATAGTACAACCCAGTTTGATATCCCTAACTCATTAATAGAAATGCCTTGCAGATCCACAAAGCTTTAGTGAAGTCCAGATGTCTCCTTCACTGATCTCTCTCTTCTTCGTTCAAGACCTGCAACTCTGTCACAAAAGGAAATTAAATTGTTTTAACATGAGTTGATCTTCATAAAGACAGTGCCTTGAAATATTTTGTTAGCAAATGGTTTGCTCTATTTTTTTCTATCATCTTCAAATGCATTATAGAGAAAACAGCTCAGCATAAGTAATAATTTTCTTAGTGTCAGAGCTATCCAGCTATGGAGTAGGTGCCTTGAGGAGATGGTAAAGATGCCATCACTGGAAGTACTCAAACAGAACTATAAGAGGATAATACTGACTTGGTTAGGACATTGGACTGGGTGACTTCCAGGTTTACTCTCAATGCTAAGTTATTGCAATTCTTCAATTATTTATTTTCCAGTAATATGTTTTTCTTAATTTTTAATAACCATTTTTAATTGAAGTATAGTTAATTTACAATGTTGTTAGTTTCAGGTATACAGCAAAGTGATTCAGTTATATATATATATATATACTATATATATACTTTTTCAGATTCTTTTCCATACAGGTTATTACAAGATACTGAATATAGTTCCATGTGCTATACAGTACATCCTTGTTTATTTTACATAAAGTAGTGTGTACATGGGCTTTCCAGGAGGCACTAGTGGTAAAGGATCCACCTGCCAATGCAAGAGACATAAAAGACAGGGGTTTGATCGCTGGGTCAGGAAGATCCCCGGAGGAGGGCATGGCAAACCACTCCAGTATTCTTGCCTGAAATCCCAATAGACAAAAGCCTGGTGGGCTACAGTCCATAGGGTCTGAAAGAGTCGACACAATTGAAGTGACATAGCACACACATACTTGTAGTATATATATGTTAATCGCAAATTCCAAATTTGTCTCCTCCCACCTCACCTCGCCACTATTCCCTTTGGTAACCATAAGTTTGTTTTCTATGTCTGTAGGTCTATTTATGTTTTGTAAATGAGTTCATTTGTATCATTTTTTTAGATTTCACATATAAGTGACATCATGCAATATTTGTCAGACTTCAGTTCAGTTCAGTTCATTCGCTCAGTCATGTTTGACACTTTGCAACCCCATGGACTGCAGCACGCCAGGCTTCCCTGTCCATCACCAACACCGGAGCTTGCTCAAACTCATGTTCATCGAGTTGGTGATGCCATCCAACCATCTCATCCTCTGTCATCCCTTTATCTTCCTGTCTTCAATCTTTCCCAGAATCAGGGTCTTTTCCAATGAGTTAGTACTTTGCATCAGGTGGCCAAAGTATTGGAGCTTTAGCATCAGTCCTTCCAATGAATACTCAGGACTGATTTCCTTTAGGATTGACTGGTTTGATCTCCTTGCAGTCCAAGGAACTCTAAAGAGTGTTCTCCAACACCGCAGTTCAAAAGAATCAATCAGACTTAGTTCAGTTAATATGATAATCCATCCATGTTGCTGCAAATGGCATAGTTCATTCTTTTTTATGGCAGAATAATATTCCATTGTCTATATATACCACATCTTCTTTACCCATTCATCTGTTGGTGGACATTTGGGTTGCTTCCATGTCTTGGCTAATGTAAATAAAGCTACTATGAACACTGGGGTGCAAGTATCTTCTTGAGTTTAGAACTTTCTCTGGATTGGGCTTCCCTGTGGCTCAGCTGGTAAAGAATCCATGTGCAATGCAGGAGACCTGGGTTTGAACCCTAGGTAGGGAAGATCCCCTGGAGAAGGAAAAGTCTACTCATTCCAGTGTTCTGGCCTGGAGAATTCCATGGAGTGTTTAGTCCATGGCGTTTCAAAGAGTTGGGATACAACTGTGAGACTTCCACTTACTTTCTCTGGTTAGTTATATGGTCAAAAATGGGGATCATATTGTAGCTCTATTTTTAGTTTTTTAACCTCCATACTGTTCTCCATAGTGGCTGTGCCAATTTACATTACCACCAACAGTGTAGGAGGGTTCTTTTTTCTGCACACTCTCTCCAGCATTTGTTGTTTATAGACTTTTTAATGATGGCCATTCTGACTGGTGTAGTGTGACACTTCACTGTAGTTTTGCTGTTTCTAAATTAATTTTATTGGGAGTGTAGTTAATTTACAATGTTTCTGCTATATAGCAAAGTGAACCAGTTATACAGTACATATATCCTTTTTTTTTTTTTTTTTTGCAATCTATGGCTCAGATGGCAAAGAATCTGCCTGCAGTGTGGGAGACCTGGGTTTGATCTCTGGGTTGGGCAGTCCACTCCAGTATTCGTGCCTGGAGAATTCCATGGACAGAGGAGCCTGGTAGGCTACAGTCCATGGGGTCACAAAGAGTCAGATATGACTGAGCGACTTTCACTCACTCTTACCCATGTAGATCATTACAGAATATTGAGTAGAGTTCCCTGTGCTATACAGTAGGTTCTTATCAGTTATCTATTTTATACATAGTAGTAAGTACATGTCAATCTCAATCTCCCAATTTATTCCTCTCCCCTTCCCCCTTGGTAATCATAAGTTTGCTTTCTGCATTTGTGCATTGTAGTTTTGATTTGCATTTGTCTAATATTTATGATCAAGTCAAGTTAGCATGCGTGCATGCATGCTAAGTCACTTCAGTCACATCCAACTCTTTGTGACCCCATGGACAGTAGCCCACCAGGATCCTCTTTTCATGGAATTTTCCAGATAGGAATACTGGAGTAGATTGCCATTTCCTCCTCATGGGAGGAGGAACCCACATCTGCAGACATCTTCTGCATTGGCAGGCTGGTTCTTTACCAATAGCGTCACATGAGAAACATGGTGGTTTAGTGATATTGAGCATCTTTTCATATGCATGTAGGCCATCTTCTTTGGAGAAAGGTCTAATTAGGTCTTCTGCCCAGCTTATGATTGGGTTGTTTGATTTTTTTATATTAAGCTGTAAGAGCTAATTCCTTGTCAGTAGCATCATTTGCACATTTTTCCCCCAGTATGTCAGTTCTTTTCATTTTGTTGATGGTTTCCTTTGCTGCACAAAAGTTTTTAAATCTAATAAAGTTAGTTCCCATTTGTTTATTTTTGCTTTTATTTCCACTACTTGAGGAAATGGATCCAAAAAACAATTGCTACGATTTATGTCAAATGCTTATGTTTTCCTCCAGGAGTTTTCCCAAACTCATTCTATGAAGTCACCAACTCCCTGATCCCAAAATCAGACAAAGATATCACACACAAAAAATGACTGCCCAATATTCTGAATGAAAACGAACATAAAAATCCTCAACAAAACCCCAGCAAACTGACTCCATCAACATTTTAAAAGGATCACACACCATGAGCAGATGGAATTTATTCCAGGGATGCAAGAATTCTTCCATGTCTGCAAATCAATCAATGTGATACTCCAAAATAACAAAAAAACAAAACCATATGATCATTTCAGTAGACACAGAGAAAGCTTTTGATAAAATTCAAAATCCACTTACAATAAAAACTCTTCAGAAAGTGAGCATAGAGGGAAACATACCTCAATATAATAAAGGCCATATATGACAAGCCCACAGCTAATGTCATACTTAATGGTGTAAAGTGAAAGTCGCTCAGCTGTGTCCGACTATGCAACCCCATGGACTGTAGAGCCCATGGAATTCTCCAGGTCAGAATACTGTAGTGGGTTGCCTTTCCCTTCTCCAGAGGATCTTCCCAAACCAGGGATTGAACCCAGGTCTCCCATGTTTCAGGAGGATTCTTTACCAGGTGAGCCACAAGGGAAGCCCAAGAATACTGGAGTGAGTAGCCTATCTCTTCTCCAGCAGATCTTCCCAACAGCAATCAAACCAGGGTCTCCTGCATTGCAGGCAGATTCTTTATCAACTGAGCTATCAGGGAAACCCCAATGGCGTAAAGCTGAAAGAATTTCCTCTAAGATTAAGAACAAGTGTCCCACTCTCACTGTTTTTATTCAACATAGTTTTGAAAGTCTGAAGTAAGTGAAAGTGAGTCTAAAGGAAAGCCCTTGGAAGTACAAGCTACAGAAATTAGAGAAGAAATCAAAGGAATAGAAATTGGGGGAAAAAAAAATAAAGGAAGTAAAGCTTTCACTGTTTGTAGATGACATGACACTATACTGAGAAAAGCCTAAAGACATCACTAGAAAACTGCTTAAGCTCATCAATGAATTCAATAAAGTTTTTGGATATATACAGACATCTGTTGCACTTCTCTATATTAACAATGAAAGTTCAGAAAGAGAAATCAAGGAAACAATCCCATTTATTATTAAATCAAAAAGAATAAAACATCTAGGAATAAGTCTACCTAAGGAGGAAAGAGTGAACATCGACATTTTAGAAATCAGTGAACTAAAATGGACTGGAATGGGTGAATTTAACTCAAATGACCATTATATCTACTACTGTGGGCAAGAATCCCTTAGAAGAAATGGAGTAGCCATCACAGTCAACAAAAGAGTCCAAAATGCAGTACTTGGATGCAATCTCAAAAATGACAGAATGATCTCTGTCTGTTTCCAAGGCAAACCATTCAATATCACAGTAATCCAAGTCTATGCCCCGACTAGTAATGCTGAAGAATCTGAAGTTGAACAGTTCTATGAAAACCTACAAGACCTTCTAGAATTAACACCCAAAAAAGATGTCTTCGTCATTACAGGGGACTGGAATGCAAAAGTAGGAAGTCAAGAGATACCTGGAGTAATGGGCAAATTTGGCTTTGAAGTACAAAATGAAGCAAGTCAAAGGCTAATAGAGTTTTTCCAAGACACTGCACTGATCATAGCAAGCACCCTCTTCCAACAACACAAGACAAGACTCTACACATGGACATCACCAGATGGTCAACACTGAAATTAGATTGATTATATTCTTTGCAGCCAAAGATGGAGAAGCTCTAAATTGTCAGCAAAAACAAGACTGGGAGCGGACTGTGGCTCAGATCATGAAATCCTTATTGCCAAATTCAGACTTAAATTGAAGAAAGTAGGGAAAACCATTAGGCCATTCAGGAATGACTTAAATCAAATCCCTTATGATTATACAGTGGAAATGACAAATAGTTTCAAGGAATTAGATCTGATAGACAGAGTGCCTGAAGAACTATGGATGAAGGTTCATGACATTGTACAGGAGGCAGTGATCAAGACCACCCCTGAGAAAAAGAAATGCAAATGGTTGTGTGATGAGGACTTACAAAGAACTGAGAAAAGAAGAGAAGCTAAAGGTAAAGGAGAAAAGGAAAGATACATCCATTAGAATGCAGAGTTCCAAAGAATAGCAAGGAGAGATAAGAAAGCCTTCCTCAGTGATTAGTGCGATGAAAGAGAGGAAAACAATAGAATGGGAAAGCCTAGAGATCTCTTCGAGAAAACTAGAGATACCAAGGGAATGTTTCATGCAAAGAAGAGCACAATAAAGAACAGAAATGGTATGGACCTAACAGAAGCAGAAGATATTAAGAAGAGCTGGCAAGAATACACTGAAGACCTATACAAAAAAGATCTTCATGACCCAGATAACCACAGTGGTATGATCACTCACCTAGAGCCAGACATCCTGGAATGCAGTCAAGTGGGCCTTAGGAAGCATCATGAAGAACTAAGTTAGTGCAGGTGATGAAATTTCCATTGAGCTATTTCAAATCCTAAAAGATGATGCTGTGAAAGTGTGGCATTCAATATGCCAGAAAATCTCAAAACTCAGCAGTGGCCACAGGACTGGAAAAGGTCAGTTTTCATTTCAATCCCAAAGAAAGGCAATGCCAAACGATGTTCAAAACACCATGCAATTGCACTCATCTCATACGCTAGCAAAGTAATGCTCAAAATTCTTCAAGCCAGGCTTCAACAGTATGTGAACCCTGAGCTTCCAGATGTCCAAGCTGGATTTAGAAAAGGCAGAGGAACCAGAGTTCAAATTGCCAACATCTGATGGATCATCGAAAAAGCAAGACAGTTCCAGAAAAACATCTACTTTTGCTTTATTGACTATGCCAAAGCCTTTGACTGTGTGGATCACAACAAACTGTGGAAAATTCTTAAAGAGATGGGAATGCCAGACCATCTGACCTGCTTCCTGAGAAATATGAGGGCAGGTAATTAAGCAACAGTTAGAACTGGACATGGAACAACAGACTGGTTCCAAATAGGGAAAGGAGTTCGTCAAGGCTGTATACTGTCACCCAGCTTATGTAACTTTTATGCAGAGTACATCACATGAAATGCTGTGCTGGATGAAGCACAAGCTGGAATCAAGATTGTCGGGAGAAATATCAATAACCTCAGATATGCAGATGGCACCACCCTTATGACAGAAAGCAAAGAAGAGACGCAGAAAAGATGGCGGAGGAACAGGACGGGAAGATCACGTTCTCCCTCACAAATTCCTCAAAAGAACATTTCAACGCCGAGCAAACTCCACAAAACAACTTCTGTAGGCTGGCAGAGGACATCAGGCAACCAGAAAAGCAGACCATTCTCTTCAAAACAGGTAGGAAAAAATATAAAAGACGAAAAAGGAGACAAAGGAGGTGGGGAGGGAGCTCCGTCCCGGGAAGGGAAGCCCGTCCCGGGAAGGGAATTTTAAGAAGAGAGGTTTCCAAACACCAGGAAACACTCTCCCTGCCGAGTCTGTGGCGAGCCTTGGAAACACAGAGGGCAACATAACAGGAAGGAAAAATAGATAAATAATTAAAACCAAGAGATTACAAGCCCACCAGTAACTCCCCCAGCGGAAAAGCAGCACAGACGCCTGCATCCGCCATTGGGAAGTGGGGGCAGGGCAGGGACGCGCGGGAGGCGCGGGCTGCAGAGCTTTGCAAGAATCGGGCAGGAATGCCCCACGCGCAACCAGAACGACCTAACTTGGGCTAGCAAACCAGACTGTGGGATAGCTACCACGCGAAAAGCTCGAACATAAGACACCGCCAGGACTGAGCACAGAACAAAGGACGGAGCGGAAAAAGCCGGCTGCAGACCATTCCCCGCCGGGGACAGGCAGCCAGAGCCGTAAGGACTGGAAAGGGGCAATTGCAGACCCGGAGAGACTTTACTTACCCTACTGCAAGCAGGCTCCTTTGCTAAGACTTCTGGGGGTGCTGGACAGTCACAGTCTGCTTCACGGGGTGCGCCAGCGGTCCACCCAGAAAGCTGAGCAGCAGCGGCGGAAAAGGTGACAAGCTGCGGCGATTGCGCTCGCCAAACTCCTGAGCTACTCGGACCTGGGAAGGGCACAAAGCGCAGTCCCAGCCGCATTTGTGCCTCTGAGGGCTGCCTGAGGGCCGAACCTGAGCGGCTTGGACCGGGGAAGTGCACGCAGCCTAGGGCCGGCCCCAGACGGTTCCCGGCTGAGCATCGTAGAGCCGGAGCGGTTTGTGCGCCGCGAGAAAGGACAGGTCAAGCGGGGCAGAGATACTGTGTACACACGACAGTGCTATTTGTTTGCAGCATCCCCCCTCCCCACAGCGCGACTGAACTAGTGAGCCTAAAAACCAGCAAACAGAAGAAGTTAAACAGAGGAAACCACCTTGGAAGTGAGCCCACACGGCCCATAACATCAGAGAAGAGCCAGATATATTTTTAATTTTTTAATATTTTTAAAATCATTTTTTTTTGCCTTTTGCTTTTTTTTTTCTTTTTTTCCGAGCTTTTTTTTTAATTGTTAAGTCTTCTATTTCTCCTCTAATTTTTATTTCTATAACCTAGTATTACTATTTAAAAAAAAAAAAAAGACTTTTTTTTTTTTAAGGCAAACACCATATATACTCTTTGGATGGTTGTTGGTGTTTTGGTTTTTTTTTGTTTGTTTGTTTGTTTGTTTTTTAATAATTCTTTTTTTTTCTTTCTTCCTTTTTCCTTCTGCTTTTCTTTAATATTGTATCTTTGAAAATCCAACCTCTACTCCAGATTTTTAATCTTTGTTGTCAATTTTGTACATTTAAAAACCCAAACTTCACTACCCAAGTTTACCTGAGAGCGAGATTACTGGCTTGTCCGCTCTCTCCTCCTCTGGCCTCTCCTTTTTCTCCACCAGGTGGCCTCTGTCTCTTTTCTCCCCCATCTCTTCTCTATCCAACTCTGTGAATCTCTGTGTGTTCCAGACGGTAGAGAACACCTAAGGAACTGGTTACTGGCAGGATTTGTCTCTCTCCTACTCATTCCTCTCTCTTATCCTCCTGGTCACCTCTGTCTACTTCCTCCCTCTCCTCTTCCCCGTATAACTCTGTAAATACCTCTGAGCAGTCCAGACTATAGAGCGCACATAAGGAAGAGACTACTGACTAGCTTGCTCTCTCCTCTCTTGATCTCACCGCATCTCATTCCAGTTACCTCTAACTACCGCCTCCATCTTCTCTTCTCCTTGTAACTCAGTGAACCTCTCTGAGTGTCCCTCAAGGTGGAGAAACTTTTCATCTTTAACCTAGATGTTTTATCATCGGTGCTGTATAGATGGAGAAGTCTAGAGGCTACTGTAAAAATAAAACTGAAAACCAGAAGCAGGAAGCTTAAACCCAAAGCCTGAAAACATTAGAGAACTCTTGAATTCAGGGAACATTAAGCAATAGGAGCTCATCAAATGCCTTCATACCTACACTGAAACCAAGCTCCACCCAAGGGCCAACAAGTTCCAAAACAAGACATACCACGCAAATTCTCCAGCAACACAGGAACACTCCCCTGAGCCTCAATATACAGGCAGCTCAAAATTATCCCAAAACCTTTGATGTCTCATAACCCATTACGGGTCACTCCACTGCACTCCAGAGAGAAGAAACCCAGCTCCACCCACCAAAACTCCAACACAAGCCTCCCTAACCAGGAAACCTTGACAAGCCACTGATAGAACCCCACCCAAAGTGAGGAAGCTCCATAATAAAGAGAACTCCACAAATTATCAGAATATAAAAAGGCCACCCCAAACGCAGCAATATAACCAAGATGAAGAGACAGAGGAATACTCAGCAGGTAAAGGAACAGGAGAGTTGCCCACCAAACCAAACAAAAGAGGAAGAAGTAGGGAATCTACCAGAGAAGGAATTCCGAATATTGATAGTGAAAATGATCCAAAATCTTGAAATCAAAATGGAAACACAGATAAATAGCCTAGAGACAAGGATTGAGAAGATGCAAGAAAGGTTTAACAAGGACCTAGAAGAAATAAAAAAGAGTCAAAATATAATGAATAACACAATAAATGAGATCAGAAACACTCTGGAGGCAACAAATAGTAGAATAACGGAGGCAGAAGATAGGATTAGTGAAATAGAAGATAGAATGGTAGAAATAAATGAATCAGAGAGGAAACAAGAAAAACGAATTAAAAGAAACGAGGACAATCTCAGAGACCTCCAGGACAATATGAAACGCTCCAACATTCGAATTATAGGAGTCCCAGAAGAAGAAGACAGAAAGAAAGATCATGAGAAAATCCTTGAGGAGATAATTGTTGAAAACTTCCCTAAAATGGGGAAGGAAATAATCACCCAAGTCCAAGAAACACAGAGAGTCCCAAATAGGATAAACCCAAGGCGAAACACCCCAAGACACATATTAATCAAATTAACAAAGATCAAACACAAAGAACAAATATTAAAAGCAGCAAGGGAAAAACAACAAATAACACACAAGGGGATTCCCATAAGGATAACAGCTGATCTGTCAATAGAAACTCTTCAGGCCAGGAGGGAATGGCAAGACATACTTAAAGTGATGAAAGACAATAACCTACAGCCCAGATTACTGTACCCAGCAAGGATCTCATTCAAATACGAAGGAGAAATCAAAAGCTTTACAGACAAGCAAAAGCTGAGAGAATTCAGCACCACCAAACCAGCTCTCCAACAAATTCTAAAGGATATCCTCTAGACAGGAAACACGAAAAGGGTGTATAAACCCGAACCCAAAACAATAAAGTAAATGGCAACGGGATCATACTTATCAATAATTACCTTAAACGTAAATGGGTTGAACGCCCCAACCAAAAGACAAAGACTGGCCGAATGGATACAAAAACAAGACCCCTCTATATGCTGCTTACAAGAGACCCACCTCAAAACAAGGGACACATACAGACTGAAAGTGAAGGGCTGGAAAAAGATATACCACGCGAATAGAGACCAAAAGAAAGCAGGAGTGGCAATACTCATATCCGATAAAATAGACTTTAAAACAAAGGCTGTGAAAAGAGACAAAGAAGGCCACTACATAATGATCAAAGGAACAATCCAAGAAGAAGATATAACAATTATAAATATATATGCACCCAATATAGGAGCACCACAATATGTAAGACAAATGCTAACAAGTATGAAAGGGGAAATCAACAATAACACAATAATAGTGGGAGACTTTAATACCCCACTCACACCTATGGACAGATCAACTAAACAGAAAATTAACAAAGAAACGCAAACTTTAAATGATACATTAGATCAGTTAGACCTAATTGATATCTATAGGACATTTCACCCCAAAACAACGAATTTCACCTTTTTTTCAAGTGCTCATGGAACCTTCTCCAGGATAGACCACATCCTGGGCCATAAATCTAAACTTGATAAATTCAAAAAAATCGAAATCATTCCAAGCATCTTTTCTGACCATAATGCATTAAGATCAGATCTCAATTACAGGAGAAAAAGTATTAAAAATTCCAACATATGGAGGTTGAACAACACACTTCTGAATAACCAACAAATCACAGAAGAAATCAAAAAAGAAATCAAAATATGCATAGAAACTAATGAAAATGAAAACACAACAACCCAAAACCTGTGGGACACTATAAAAGCAGTGCTAAGAGGAAAGTTCATAGCAATACAGGCATACCTCAAGAAGCAAGAAAAAAGTCAAATAAACAACCTAACTCTACAACTAAAGCAACTAGAAAAGGAAGAGTTGGAGAACCCCAGAGTTAGTAGAAGGAAAGAAATCTTAAAAATTAGGGCAGAAATAAATGCAAAAGAAACAAAAGAGACCATAGCAAAAATCAACAAAGCCAAAAGCTGGTTCTTTGAAAGGATAAATAAAATTGACAAACCATTAGCCAGACTCATCAAGAAGCAAAGAGAGAAAAATCAAATCAATAAAATTAGAAATGAAAATGGAGAGATCACAACAGACAACACAGAAATACAAAGGATCATAAGAGACTACTATCAGCAGTTGTATGCCAATAAAATGGACACTTGGAAGAAATGGACAAATTCTTAGAAAAGTACAATTTTCCAAAACTGAACCAGGAAGAAATAGAAAATCTTAACAGACCCACTACAAGCACGGAAATTGATACTGTAATCAGAAATCTTCCAGCAAACAAAAGCCCAGGTCCAGATGGCTTCACAGCTGAATTCTACCAAAAATTTCGAGAAGAGCTAACACCTATCCTACTCAAACTCTTCCAGAAAATTGCAGAGGAAGGTAAACTTCCAAACTCATTCTATGAGGCCACCATCACCCTAATACCAAAACCTGACAAAGATGTCACAGAAAAAGAAAACTACAGGCCAATATCTCTGATGAACATAGATGCAAAAATCCTCAACAAAATTCTAGCAATCAGAATCCAACAACACATTAAAAAGATCATACACCATGACCAAGTGGGCTTTATCCCAGGGATGCAAGGATTCTTCAATATCCGCAAATCAATCAATGTAATTCACCACATTAACAAATTGAAAAATAAAAACCATATGATTATCTCAATAGATGCAGAGAAGGCCTTTGACAAAATTCAACATCCATTTATGATAAAAACTCTCCAGAAAGCAGGAATAGAAGGAACATACCTCAACATAATAAAAGCTATCTATGACAAACCCACAGCAAACATTATCCTCAATGGTGAAAAATTGAAAGCATTTCCCCTAAAGTCAGGAACAAGACAAGGGTGTCCACTTTCACCGCTACTATTCAACATAGTTCTGGAAGTTTTGGCCACAGCAATCAGAGCAGAAAAAGAAATAAAAGGAATCCAAATTGGAAAAGAAGAAGTAAAACTCTCACTGTTTGCAGATGACATGATCCTCTACATGGAAAACCCTAAAGACTCCACCAGAAAATTACTAGAGCTCATCAATGAATATAGTAAAGTTGCAGGATATAAAATCAACACACAGAAATCCCTTGCATTCCTATACACGAATAATGAGAAAGTAGAAAAAGAAATTAAGGAAACAATTCCATTCACCATTGCAACAAAAAGAATAAAATACTTAGGAATATATCTACCTAAAGAAACTAAAGACCTATATATAGAAAACTATAAAACACTGATGAAAGAAATCAAAGAGGACACTAATAGATGGAGAAATATACCATGTTCATGGATTGGAAGAATCAATATAGTGAAAATGAGTATACTACCCAAAGCAATTTACAAATTCAATGCAATCCCTATCAAGCTACCAGCCACATTTTTCACAGAACTAGAACAAATAATTTCAAGATTTGTATGGAAATACAAAAAACCTCGAATAGCCAAAGCAATCTTGAGAAAGAAGAATGGAACTGGAGGAATCAACTTGCCTGACTTCAGGCTCTACTACAAAGCCACAGTCATCAAGACAGTATGGTACTGGCACAAAGACAGACATATAGATCAATGGAACAAAATAGAAAGCCCAGAGATAAATCCACACACATATGGACACCTTATCTTTGACAAAGGAGGCAAGAATATACAATGGAGTAAAGACAATCTCTTTAACAAGTGGTGCTGGGAAAACTGGTCAACCACTTGTAAAAGAATGAAACTAGATCACTTTCTAACACCGCACACAAAAATAAACTCAAAATGGATTAAAGATCTAAATGTAAGATCAGAAACTATAAAACTCCTAGAGGAGAACATAGGCAAAACACTCTCAGACATAAATCACAGCAGGATCCTCTATGATCCACCTCCCAGAATTCTGGAAATAAAAGCAAAAATAAACAAATGGGATCTAGTTAAAATTAAAAGCTTCTGCACAACAAAGGAAAATATAAGCAAGGTGAAAAGACAGCCTTCTGAATGGGAGAAAATAATAGCTAATGAAGCAACTGACAAACAACTAATCTCAAAAATATACAAGCAACTTCTGCAGCTCAACTCCAGAAAAATAAACGACCCTATCAAAAAATGGGCCAAAGAACTAAATAGACATTTCTCCAAAGAAGACACACGGATGGCTAACAAACACATGAAAAGATGCTCAACATCACTCATTATTAGAGAAATGCAAATCAAAACCACAATGAGGTACCACTTCACACCAGTCAGAATGGCTGCGATCCAAAAATCTGCAAGCAATAAATGCTGGAGAGGGTGTGGAGAAAAGGGAACCCTCCTACACTGTTGGTGGGAATGCAAACTAGTACAGCCACTATGGAGAACAGTGTGGAGATTCCTTAAAAAATTGCAAATAGAACTACCTTATGACCCAGCAATCCCACTGCTGGGCATACACACCGAGGAAACCAGAATTGAAAGAGACACATGTACCCCAATGTTCATCGCAGCACTGTTTATAATAGCCAGGACATGGAAACAACCTAGATGTCCATCAGCAGATGAATGGATAAGAAAGCTGTGGTACATATACACAATGGAGTATTACTCAGCCGTTAAAAAGAATTCATTTGAATCAGTTCTGATGAGATGGATGAAACTGGAGCCGATTATACAGAGTGAAGTAAGCCAGAAAGAAAAACACCAATACAGTATACTAACACATATATATGGAATTTAGGAAGATGGCAATGACGACCCTGTATGCAAGACAGGGAAAGAGACACAGATGTGTATAACGGACTTTTGGACTCAGAGGGAGAGGGAGAGGGTGGGATGATTTGGGAGAATGACATTCTAACATGTATACTATCATGTGAATTGAATCGCCAGTCTATGTCTGACGCAGGATGCAGCATGCTTGGGTCTGGTGCATGGGGATGACCCAGAAAGATGTTATGGGGAGGGAGGTGGGAGGGGGGTTCATGTTTGGGAATGCATGTAAGAATTAAAGATTTTAAAATGTAAAAAATAAAAAACTAAAAATAAAAAAAAAGGAAAAAAAAAAAGAAAGCAAAGAAGAACTAAAGAGTCTCTTGATGAAAGTAAAAGAGGAGAGTGAAAAAGTTGGCTTAAAACTCAACGTTCACAAAACTAAGATCATGGCTTCTGGTCTCATCACTTCATGGCAAATAGATGGAGAAACAATGGAACAGTGACATACTTTTTTGGGGGGGCTCCAAAATCACTGCAGATGATGACTGCAGCCATGAAATTAAAAGATGCTTGCTCCTTGGAATAAAAGCTATGACCAACCTAGACAGCACATTAAAAGGCAGAGACATTACCAACAAAGGTCCATCTAGTCAAAGCTATGGTTTTTCCAGTAGTCATGTACGGATGTGAGAGTTGGACTATAAAGAAAGCTGAGTGCCGAAGCATTGATACTTTTGAACTGTGGTGTTGGAAAAGACTGTTGAGAGTCCCTTGGACTGCAAGGAGATTCAACCAGTCCATCCTAAAGGAAATCAGTCCTGAATATTCATTGGAAGGACTGATGCTGAAGCTGAAACTCCAATACTTTGGCCACCTGACGCGAAGAACAAGCAATTGAAAAGACCCTGATGCTGGGAAAGTTTGAAGGCGGGAAAAGGGGATGACTGAGGATGAGATGGTTGGATGGCATCACTGACACAACAGACATGAGTTTGAGTAGGCTCCAGGAGTTAGTGATGGACAGCGAAGCCTGGCCTGCTGCAGTCCATAGGGTCACAAAGAGTAGGACACGACAGAGTGACTGAACTGAAGGAGGCAAAAGGCCTTTACTCCAAGAACTATAAAACATTTATGGAAGCAACTGAAGATAGCACAAACAGATGAAAAGATATACCATTTTCTTGAATTGGAAGAATCCATATTGTTTAAATGACCATACTACTCAGTGCAATCTACAGATTCAATGCAATCCCTATTGAATTACTAAGGCATTTTCCACAGAACTAGAACAAAAAAAATTTAAAATTTGTGTAGAAACACAAAAGCCTGGAAATTGCCAAAGCAATCTTGAGAAAGAACAGAGCTGGAGGAATCAGGTGCTGAGACTTTAGACTTACAACAAAGCTACAGTAATCAAAATTGTATGGTGCTGACATAAAAGTAGACATATACATTAATGAAACAGAATAGAAAGCCCAGTAATAAAACCACACACTTACGACAACTGAGGCAACAATATACAGTGGAAAAAAAGACAGTCTTTTCAGAAAGTGATGCTGGGGAAACTGGACAGCTACATGTGAAAAATGAAATTAAAACTAATACCATATACAAAAATAAAGTCAAATGGGTTAAAAACCTAAATGTAAGATGAGATGATATTTTCTTTCATTTTTAAAAGATCACTTTTTCAGTTGTTTCTTTTCAAAGATCTTCTCAGGCTTCTACAATACAGTGACAAATTTTCCTCTTTTTTCCCTACATGTCACACCACAATGAGTATACCATATGATTGAAAATTAGCAGAGGTTACTGATTGACTGAAAATTTGAACATTTATTAATATCTTTAGCTTGGTACTTAGGTAGACAAAAGGAAGCAATTGTTTTCCTTCCTTTATCTAATCCTTCCACACTGGATAAATTAAAGTGGGAGTTGACTTATAAATGCAGAGTTCTAGGTGCTCACAAAGGTTGCATAAAGATCAGTGAAATTTCTGTTTCTACACAGTTTGTTCTTTGAGGGGTATAGAACATTTGTTTACTCAAAACCCTTTCCAGCACTGAGAAATAGCCACCCACAAGTCTAGTAAAATACAAGCCAACTTTTAATTTAATTAAATTTTTATTGAATTATAGTTAATTTTCAATGTTGTGTTCATTTCTGCAGTACAGCAAAGTGATTCAATCATACATATATAAGCATTCTTTTTGATATTATTTTCCTATATGGTTTATCACAAGATATAAAACACAGGATACTAAATCTTGTTGTTTATCTATTCTATGTATAATAGTTTGGGCTTCCAAGGGGGCTATAGTGGAAAAGATCTTCATATATCTGTGTCTCTTTTGCTGTCTCACATACAGAGTTATCATTACCATCTTTCTAAATTCCATATATATGCATTAGTATACTGCATTGGTGTTTTTCTTTCTGGCTTACTTCACTCTGTATAATAGGCTCCAGTTTCATCCACCTCATTAGAACTGATTCAAATGCATTCTTTTTCACTTCAGTTCTGTCACTCAGTCATGTCCGACTCTTTGTGACCCCATGAATCGCAGCACGCCAGGCCTCCCTGTCTATCACCAACTCCCAGAGTTCACTCAGACTCATGTCCATCGAGTCGGTGATGCCATCCAGCCATCTCATCTTCTGTCGTCCCCTTCTTCCCCTGTCTCCAATCCCTCCCAGCATCAGGGTCTTTTCCAATGAGTCACCTCTTCGCATCAGGTGGCCAAAGTATTGGAGTTTCAGTTTCAGCATCAGTCCTTCCAATGAACACCCAGGATTGATCTCCTTTAGGATGGACTGGTTGGATCTCTTTGTAGTCCAAGGGACTTTCAAGAGTCTTCCCCAACACCACAGTTCAAAAGCATCAATTCTTCAGCACTCAGTTTTCTTCACAGTCCAACTCTCACATCCATACACGACCACTGGGAAAACCATAGCCTTGACTAGATGGACCTTTGTTGGCAAAGTAATGTCTCTGCTTTTTAATATGCTCTCTAGGTTGGTCACAACTTTCCTTCCAAGGAGTAAGCGTCTTTTAATTTCATGGCTGCAGTCACCATCTGCAGTGATTTTGGAGCCCAAAACATTAAAGTCAGCCACTGTTTCCACTGTTTCCCCATCTATTTCCCATGAAGTGATGGGACCAGATGCCATGATCTTAGTTTTCTGAATGTTGAGCTTTAAGCCAACTTTTTCACCCTCCTCTTTCACTGTCATCAAGAAGCTTTTTAGTTCCTCTTCACTTTCTGCCATAAGGGTGGTGCCATCTGCATATCTGAGGTTATTGATATTTCTCCCTGCAATCTTGATTCCAGCTTGTGCTTCTTCCAGCCAAGCATCCTCATGATATACTTTGCATATAAGTTAAATAAGCCAGGTGACAATATACAGCCTTGACGCACTCCTTTTCCTATTTGGATCCAGTCTGTTGTTCCATGTCCAGTTCTAACTGTTGCTTCCTGACCTGCATATAGGTTTCTCAAGAGGCAGGTCAGGTGCTCTGGTATTCCCATCACTCTCAGAATTTCCCACAGTTTATTGTGATCCACACAGTCAAAGGCTTTGGCATAGTCAATAAAACAGAAATGGATGCTTTTCTGGAATTCTCTTCCTTTTTCAATGATCCAGCAGATGTTAGCAATTTGATCTCTGGTTCTTCTGCCTTTTCTAAAACCAGTTTGAACTTTGGGAATTCACGGTTCACGTATTGCTGAAGCCTGGCTTGGAGAATTTTGAGCATTACTTTACTAGCATGTGAGATGAGTGCAATTGTGCAGTAGTTTGAGCATTCTTTGGCATTGCCTTTCTTTGGGACTGGAATGAAAACTGACCTTTTCCAGTCCTGTGGCCACTGCTAAGTTTTCCAAATTTGCTGGCATATTGAGCGCAGCATTTTCACAGGATTTGAAATAGCTCCACTGGAATTCCATCACCTCCACTAGCTTTGTTCATAGTGATACTTTCTAAGGCCCACTTGACTTCACATTCCAGGATGTCTGGCTCTAGGTGAGTGATCACACCATTGTGATTATCTTGGTCATGAAGATATTCTTTGTACAGTTCTTCTGCGTATTCTTGCCACCTCTTCTTAATATCTTCTGCTTCTGTTAAGTCCAAACCATTTCTGTCCTTTATCGAGCCCATCTTTGCATGAAATTTTCCCTTGGTCCCTCTAATTTTCTTAAAGTGATCTCTAGTCTTCCCCATTCTGAGTAATATTCCATTGTGTATATGTACCACAGCTTGCTTATCCATTCTTCTGCCGATGGACATCTAGGTTGCTTCCATATCCTGGCTACTATAAACAGTGCTGCTATGAACACTGGAGTACACATGTCTCTTTCAATTCTGGTTTCCTCGGTGTGTATGCCCAGCAATGGGATTGCTGGGTTATATGGCAGTTCTATTTCCAGTTTTTTAAGGAATCTTTACACCATTCTCCATAGTGGCTGTACTAGTTTGCATCCCCAACCACAGTGTAAGAGGGTTCCCTTTTCTCCACACCCTCTCCAGCATTTATTGCTTGTAGACTTTTGGATTGCAGCCATTCTGACTGGCCTGAAATGGTATCTCATTGTGGTTCTGATTTGCATTTCTCTGATAATGAGTGATGTTGAGCATCTTTTCATGTGTTTGTTAGCCATCTGTATGTCTTCTTTGGAAAAATGTCTGTTTAGTTCTTTGGCCCATTTTTTGATTGAGTCATTTATTTTTCTGGAATTGAGCTGCAGGAGTTGCTTGTATATTTTTGAGATTAATTCTTTGTCAGTTGCTTCATTTGCTATTATTTTCTCCCATTCTGAAGGCTGTCTTTTCACCTTGCTTATAGTTTCCTTTGTTGTACAAAAGCTTTTAATTTAATTAGGTCCCATTTGTTTATTTTTGCTTTTATTTCCAATATTCTGGGAGGTGTGTCATAGAAGATCCTGCTGTGATTTATGTCAGAGAGTGTTTTGCCTATGTCTTCCTCCAGGCGTTTTATAGTTTCTGGCCTTACATTTAGATCTTTAATCCATTTTGAGTTTATTTTTGTGTATGGTGTTAGATAGTGTTCTAGTTTCATTTTTTTACAAGTCGTTGACCACTTGTTAAAAAGATTGTCTTATCTCCATTGTATATTCTTGCCTCCTTTGTTAAAGGTAAGGTGACCGTAGGCGCATGGATTTATCTCTGGGCTTTCACAAATTGAAAATGAAAAACCATATGATTATCTCAATAGATGCAGAGAAAGCCTTTGACAAAATTCAACATTCATTTATGATAAAAACCCTCCAGAAAGCAGGAATAGAAGGAACATACCTCAACATAATAAAAGATGTATATGACAAACCCACAGCAAACATTATCCTCAATGGTGAAAAATTGAAAGCATTTCCCCTAAAGTCAGGACAAGACAAGGGTGCCCACTCTCACCACTACTATTCAACATAGTTTTGGAAGTTTTGGCCATAGCAATCACAGCAGAAAAAGAAATAAACAAAATCCAGATTGGAAAAGAAGTCAAACTCTCACTGTTTGCAGATGACATGATCTTCTACATAGAAAACCCTAAAGACTCCACCAGAAAATTACTAGAGCTAATCAATGAATATAGTAAAGTTGCAGGATATAAAATCAACACACAAAAATCCCCTGCATTCCTATACACTAACAATGAGAAAACAGAAAGAGAAATTAAGGAAACAATCCCATTTACCACTGCAACAAAAAGAATAAAATACTTGGGAATATATCTACTTAAAGAAACAGGAGACCTATATATATAAAACTATAAAACACTGGTGAAAGAAATCAAAGAGGACACAAATAGATGGAGAAATATCCCGTGTTCATGGATCAGAAGAATCAATATACTGAAAATGAGTATTCAATGCAATCCCTATCAAGCTACCAATGGTATTTTTCACAGAACTAGATCAAATAATTTCATAATTTGTATGGAAATACAAAAAAACCTTGAATAGCCAAAGCAATCTTGAGGAAGAAGAATGGAACTGGAGGAATCAACCTGCCTGACTTCAGGCTCTACTACAAAGCCACAGCCATCAAGACAGTATGGTACTTGCACAAAGACAGAAATATAGATCAGTGGAAGAAAATAGAAAGCCCAGATATAAATCCATGCACCTATGTGTCATATTTTAGATTCTACATATAAGTGATATTACATGATATTTGTCTTCTCTGACTCACTTCACCTAGTATGATAATTTCTAGGTCCATTCATGCTGCAAATGGCATTTATTTCATTCTTTTTTATGGCTGAGTAGTATTCCACTGTATATACCACATTTTCTTTATCTATTCATCCATTGATGGACATTTATGTTGTTCCCATGTCTTGGCTATAGTGAATAATGCTGATATAAACATAGGAGTTCATGTATCTTTCTGAATTATAGTTTTGTTCAGATATATGTCCATGAGCGGGACTGCTGGATCATATGGTAATTCTGTTTTTGGTGTTTTTGAGGATCATGCATACTGTTCTCCATAGTGCCTGCACCAATTTCCATTCCCAACAATAGTGTGGGAAGGTTCCCTTTTCTCCACACCCTCTCCAGTATTTGTTATCTGTAGATTTCTGATGATTGTCATTCTGACAGCTGTGAGGTAATAGCTCATTGGGTTTTTATTTGCATTTCCTTGATGGCTAGTGATTTTGAACATATTTTCATGTGGTTTTTTTTTTTGGTCATTTGTATGTCTTCTTTGGATAAATGTCTATTTAGGTCAGCTAGGCAAATAACCAGCAGCATCCATGACCAACCTACATACGGGGTACACTTCCAGGTCCCAGGCTAATTTCAGCTTTCCACCATCTCCCCTCTATTAGAAACAGCATTGGGTATAAGCAAGATGGGGGTTCAAATCCTGGTTTTGGCATTTACTGGATCTGAGCCTGTTTTCTTATCTTTGAAATGAGGATAATGACAAGATTGGCCTCACAGTGTTACTATGTGGACTAAGTGAACTGGTAAGATAAAGTATTCAAAGAAGTGCCCAGCACACGGCATGTACCCAGTAAGTGGTAATGTTTAATGACTGCCTTTATGTAACACTGATAGAGTGGTTAAATGTCCAAGTTCTAAAATTAGATTGTCTGGGATGTAATCATTGGTCTGCTACTTTCCGGTTGTGATAGGTAATTTACTTAAACTCATTGAGCCTCAGTTTACTCACTTGAAAAATAAGTTTTATAATGGTGATTATATAGGTGAAAAAAAGAAAGACATAGGTGAATTGGCTAATATAATATCTGATGCCATATAAATGCCATTTTTCTTAATTTTAACTTCTTATCTCCCTTTACCTCAAGATGGCAATTACATTTAGCCATCTATACTCATTTTTCTCACTATCAATTCAGTAAAATGGATACATACTTCTGGGACATTTGCAGGATTGATATGGAACAATTTGGGGAGTATCTTAGACCAGTGGATGGATTTCCAAATTCCACGATAGAGAAGCAATGTTGCATAGTGCTAAAGGTATAGCTCAGAGAAATGGCCTGGGTTTCTATCCTGGCTTCATCACTGCATTACCACAAACAAGTCATTTCTTCTGTACCTTGGTTTTTTCAGTTGTAAAATGGTGATTACAAAATACACACAAGAGTCACAAGAGACCACTATTAACAATTATGTGCCAACAAATTGGATAATCTAGAAAAAATGGATAAATTCCTAAGAACATATAACTTGCCAAGACTGAATCAGGAAGGAACAGAAATATGAATAGATCAATAATAGTAGGGAGATTGAATCAGTATTCAAAATCCTCTGAACAAAGAAAATCCCAGCACCAGATGGTTTCACTGGTAAATTCTACCAGACATTTAAATAAGAATCAATACCAATCCTTCTCAAACTCTTCCCAAAAATTAAAGAGGAGGGAATATCTCAAACTCAGTTTACAAGGCCAGTATTACCCTGATATTAAAACCAAATAAGGACAATACAAGATAACTAGACTAATATCCCTGATGAATATAGATGCAAAAATTCTCAACAAAATATTACCAAGTCAGATTGAACACACACATTGAAAGGATCATGCATATGATCAATTGGAATTTATCTTTGGGATGTAAGGATGGCTCAACATATGCAAATAAATATGCTAAACCACATTAATAGCATAAAAGATAAAAATCACATAATCATCTTAATAGATGCAAAAAAGTATTTCATAAAATACAGCATCCTTTCATGATAAAAACTCTCAATAAATTGAGTATAGAAGGAATATACCTTAACAAAATAAAGGCCATATATGACAAGCCCACTGCTAACATCATATTCAATGATGAAAGGTTGAAAGCTTTTCCTTCAGCAGTATCCATTTTTATCTCTCTTATTCAACAACAGTACTAAAAGTTCTAGCTAACACAGTCAAATAAGGGAAACAAAAGGCATCCAAATTGGAAAGGAAGAAGTAAAATTTCCTTCAGTCATGTGTAGATTTGATATTATATAGAGAAAAATTTAAAGACCTAATAAAAAAAACCTGTTAGAACTGATCAATGAATTCAGTAAAGTTAAAGGATATAAAAAAGTCAACATACAAAAATCAGTTGCATTTTTATACACTAGCAATGAAATACTTGAAAGTGAAATAAAGAAAATAATTTCATTTACAATAGCAACACAATCAACAAAATTGTTAAGAATAAATTTAACCAAGGAGATGAAAGATCTGTACACTGAAAACTGTAAGATTCTGATAAAAGAATTTAAAGACACAAACAAGAGATATGCTCATGAATTGGAAGAATGAATATTGTTAGCATGTCCATACTACTCAAAGCTACCTATAGATTATTCCAATGACATTTTTCACAAAAATAGAAAAAAGAAATCCTAAAATTTGTATGGAACCATAAGACTCTGAATAGCTAAAGCAATGCTAGGAATACAGAAAAAAGCATCACACTTCCAGATTTCAAATAATACTACAAAAGCTATGGTAATCAAAACAGTATTGTACTGGCATAAAAATGGACATATGGGTCAATGAAACAGAATCAAGAATCCAGAAATAATCCCTATATCTACAGCCAACTAATATTTGACAAGAAATCCAAGAATACTCAGTGGGGATAGGATAGTCTTTTCAATAAATAGTGCTGAGAAAAGTGAATGACCACATGCAGAAAAATGAAATTGGACTCCTATTTTATACAACTTTTAAAAATTAACTTGAATTACAGATTTAAACATAAGACTTGAAACTGTAAGACTCTTAGAATAAAGTATAGGGGAAAAGCTCTTTGACATAGGTCTTGGCAATGATTTTTTTGGATATGAAGCAAAAGGAACAAAGGTGAAAATAAGTGTGATGACATTAAAGTAAAAGAAATAATCAGCAAGATGAAAAGGCAACTTACAGAATGGGAGAAAATATTTGTACACTATATATCAGATAAAGAGTTAATATCAAAACTATATAAAGAACTTGTGCAACTCAATAAAACAACAAAATCTGATTTTTAAAATGGGACAAGACATTTTCCCAAAGACATAAAAAGTCCAATAGAACAGATGAAAAGGTGCTCAATACCACTAATTATCAGGGAAATGCAAATCAAAAATATGATGAGCTATCACCTAACATCTGTTAGGATGACTGTCATCAAAAAGACAAGAGATAACAATTATTTGGGAGGATATGGAGAAAAGGGAAACTTTGTGCACCACTGGTGAGAATCTAAATTGGTACTATGGAAAACAGTGTAAAGGTTTGTCAAAAAATTTAAAATAGAACTACCATATGATCCAGCAATCTCACTTCTGGTATACATTCAAAGGAAATAAAAACAGGATATCAAAGAGGTATCTGTACCTCTCTACTTATTGAAGTAGCATTCACAATAGTAAAGGTATGGAAACAACCTAAGTGTCCATCAATAGATGAACAGATAAAGAAGATATGGTGTACATAGAATAGTATCCAGCCATGAGAAGAAATGAAATTCTGCCATTTGCAGTAACATAGTTCTCAGGGACATCATGCTAAGTGAAATCAGTCAGACAAAAAAATAAAAAAATACTGTATGATATCACTTATATGTGGAATCTAAAAGAGCCAAACTCATAGAAACATACTGAAATGGTAGTTACCTGGGGTAGGGTTTGGGGGATATGGGAAGAGGTTCATCAAAGGGTACAAACTTCTAATTATAAGATGAATAAGTTCTGAAAATTGAATGCATTGCATTATAATTAATGATAACAATACTATACTATATACTGAGTACTTGATAGTTGCTAAGAAAATAGATCTTAATTGCTCTCACCACAAAAAAAGAAATGGTAATTATATGATGTGATGGAAGTGTTAGCTAAGGCTATGGTAGTAATCATATTGCAATACATAAATGTATCAAATCAGCAAGTTGTATACCTTAAAGTTACACAATGGTATAAGTCAATTATATCTTAACAAAGCTGGAAAAAATAAAGGGAAGAAGTTGCAAAACAAACCCTACATCATACAGTTGTTATAAGGTAAGTCTTAAATGAGTTAATACATGTGAAATGCTTAGTACAACACTTGGAACACAATAAGTGTTCGTTATTTTTGCTACTTTAGAATAAGCTATGACACTGATGATCGTGGAATAAAAGACATCATTGTGATTGGCCAGTTCACTGAGTGAAAGCCTGTGTAAACCTGTGTATGCTTCATATATGGTTATCTCCCATCCAAAGGTATTCTGTGGCTAAAGCCATCATGAATTATGTCCTATAGAATTAAAAGGAAGGACAGAAGTAAGATAAAATACTACTGTGAAAAGAGATTGGAGTTTTTGCCAAAAGATCCAAATTTGAGGCCCGGTCTGTGGCCTAATAGTTGTCCAGCCTTGTGAAACTCAGTTACCTTCACTGTCTTAATTTATCAAACAAACAAAAATGGACACTAAAAATCCTATGTTACAAGCTTTTTGTGAAGACCATAATAGAAATTGAAAAGAGCTTGGCAAATTATTAAGTACTATGCAAATAAAACGTCCTTCTCTCATCACAGTTGTTCCTATTGTGGTTGCTATTTTACAAATATGCATGTCCTCATTCTGCTCAATTGTAAAATGGGCTTTTGCCTTGGGGCTTTGTAGGACCATCTGCTTAGATCTGGAAGGTGGGGGATCTGGACCTGGGGTGGTCAGAACTGATTCAAACTCCAAGGCCCCTGATTGAACTTGGTGCCAGTGTCTTCACAATTGCACTCGCACTTAAACTTGGGTGGTTGTGAATATAGGTAGGGTCACTAATCAACCAGGTGGCTACCCGCTGCCTGGAACGTGGGCAATTAAGTACAAGGGCCATTTTCATCCAGAGGGTTTGCTATTTCATAGCCAATTACCCGGGCAGCTTCACCCCACTTTGAACTTTGTGGGAAGTAAGGGCAGCACATGCATCTGCAGCCTCAATAGCTTCCCTGTAGCTCCTGCCATCAACCCTATTCATCTCTTTCTAAAGGAGCGTCAGCATCCACCTGCCTTTCAGTATTTAACTCCTTCATTTAGAAAGAAGCAGCAGGAAATTTGAACCAAGAGCTATTTTTATCTTTATAATGGTAAAAGCAATTTTAACACTATATCCACGTCGTAATCTGCATTTCTGCAATCTGCTATATTTTAAAATATCAAAATCGAGAATGAATGTGTTCTCAGACATTCACATGGCTCCCTAATGCAATTTTTTCCTAATTAGAATGGTGCTCAGTTAAGAGGAAGACATTTAATGTTCTTAAGTCCCCAGAGCAAATGGAAATCTAACTGAAGACCAGTTGTACTCAGCTTTACCAAAGAAAATGCAGCTTTATGGTGTGAGCTTATTTAAAAAGAGACTTTATTATTAAAATGCACCAATTAGGCCCATAGCATTAGAAGAGTCCTGAGGTGGAGGCTTATACACGTATATGCTCATGAAAAGGCACATGGGACACACACACAGACACACACACACAGGACTATCAGCTAGTGGTCCATCTCTCTGTCCCCAGCCTACCTCCTAAAGGTCTGATCCTTCAAGGGAGGAGAAGAGGGAGGGGTGTGGAGTAAGTGTGCAAATGACACACGTTCTCCATTCCCGTTGGTGGAATTGGAACTCTCTGATAACCCCTGTGGGCTTCCCTCATGGCTCAGATGGTAAAGAATCTGCTTCTAATGCGAGAGACCCAGGTTCGATCCCTGGATCAGAAGATCCCCTGGAGAAGGGCATGGCAACCAACTCTAGTATTCTTGCCTGGAGAATCCCATGGACAGAAGAGCCTGGCAGGCTACAGTCCATGGGGTCGCAAAGAGTCGGACACGGCTGAGCAACTAACACATAACACACTCCTGCACTTTTGTCACTCCTCAGTTCCTTCCCTATACTTTCTAATACACTGAATCCTTCCCTTATACTTCAAGCAAAAAGAACCCTATCTCTCTATGATCCCATCACTATTCTTAGAGTAGCTTTCCCAGGCCCTCTGCAGACTAGAAATGGTTTTCAAAAGAAGCAAGCCAACTTGAAAGATAGAATAATAGCCCCCCTGCCTTCAAAGCTTAGTTCCAAGCACCTCCTCCTTGACACCTCTCCTGCCTACTCCCTGTAGCACTGATGATCCATATAAGAACTTTCCTAACTTTATTTTGTATGTAAGTTGCCAGAGGATCTTATTAAAATGCAGGCTCTGATTCAGTAATACTGGACCAAGATTTTTGTATTTCTGTTGGGTTCCCAGTTGGTGAAAATGCTGCTGATTCAGAGACCATATTTTTAAGAGTACAAGTCTGTACCATACAGTTTAACAATCCTAATCTCTTTGACCTCTCCAAATAGGTTATCAAGTTTCTCAGGATGGGAATTCTATCTTATATCTCTCATATACATTCTTATAATGATGAGCTCATAACTGAGGTCACTTAGATGTTTCAGGGTAACTGATGGATTAATTGCTGTAACAAGGGCTTCAAAGTCAGATAACCTGGGTTGAAATCCTAGTGCTACATTTACTATCTTTCTTCCTCTCTGTTGAAGACAGAGTCAGATCCTACACCCACAGACTGTCAAGATGGGCAGTTATGAATTTTGTTCAAAATCTAGACTGGCAGAAAATTACAGGGAATTCCACTGTCACCAAATGCTCTTCTATGATTTTTTGGCTCTGAAAGTGAAAAAAGTAAAAAGGAAATGTGTTTTCCCAGATCTATAGTATTTATAACATTTTCAATTCCAAATCAGAGCTAAATCACCGACTAGTGATTTTAAGGGTCTAACAAAGTGTTTCAGTTCAGTTCAGTTCAGTTGCTCAGTTTTGTCTGATTCTTTGTGACCCCATGAATCGCAGCACGCCAGGCCTCCCTGTCCATCATCAACTCCCAGGGTTCACTTAAACTCATGTCCATCAAGTTGGTGATGCCATCCAGCCATCTCATCCACTGTCGTCCCCTTCTCCTCCTGCCCCCAGTCCCTCCCAGCATCAAAGTCTTTTCCAATGAGTCAACTCTTCACATGAAGTGGCCAAAGTACTGGAGTTTCAGCTTTAGCATCAGTCCTTCCAATGAACACCCAGGACTGATCTCCTTTAGAATGGACTGGTTGGATCTCCTTGCAGTCCAAGGGACTCTCAAGACTCTTCTCCAACAACTGTACAAATATAGAGTGTTGTTTTCATTTCAGCATAACAATACAACTAATAAGAAAACTACAAAATTTTTAGCATATAGACAAAGATAATCTTGAAGTACACTCTCAAATGAGCTGCTTTTGACCTGAGTTTTCTTAAAAGAGTAGTGAGCATAGTAACAATGCTTGAATTCAACTTGAATCACTGGCAATTGCTTTAGACTTTTGAGAAGGATGATTCTGGTTAAAGTGCTGGTCAGGTCTCATCACAAGCCTCAGGAACCTATTCAACTCCTTTTTGTGATGACAGCATTTGCTTGTATTGAAAAGAACATTAAAACAGTGGATGGGAGACTTATGTGATAATAATTTTGACCTAAAATCTGAGCTGCTATGGTTGAATTTGAAGTTTCATGAAAATATAGAGTCTTCATATATCTATATATCAAAACAATATATCATTTCTCTGACATTTGTCTTTCAGATAATATTTTACAATGTAATGTGAGGTTAAAAAGAACAACTTGTTCCTGACTTTGAAGATATTTTTATGTGTCTTTTCAGGCAATGAAGCTTTAGTCTAACCCACCATCCTTAAGAAAGAATGAATCCATCCTCCCATGTTTACAGCCTTCCAAAGCATGTCAGACTGGTGCTTTAGCCCATTTTCCCTATACTATGTTTTAAGTTCAGGTTCCCTGGGGAATAGACTCTGAGACTAGAATTTGCATGCAAAAGACTTATTGGAGGTGTGCTGTAAGGAGCAATATCTGTAAGAGAGTGAGAGAAATAAGATTGGGCAGAAGAAGCAGCATGATGCATTTGTAACAGGGGTCTCACAAAATGGATGAACCGATGCATTGCACGAAGTCCTATTCAGTGGGAGATCTCCCCTCAGTGTTCTTTCAGGGCCACCTCTGTGTGGGGCTGTAGTGTAGCAGCAGTCCATTTCCAGCTTGTATCTACATACTGAGACAAACCAATATGACCCTCCCCTCTTCCACTTCATTAACTTGTCAGAAGGAACTCTCCCTACCCCATGTGGTGGTCATAGGTGTAAGCTGAAAGGCAACAGAGCAACAGAGGCATGTAACATGCGGGTTGGGCCATCAGCTCACAGTGTATTTTGCCTTGTTCATGCCCAATTCAGGATGTGCTGTGTCCAGAGTAAGATGGATTGCTATTGGGCCTCCCCAACCTTATGACTTGCTGGGTTTGACAGAACCCACATTATGATAGGCCGTTCTGTCTGGTTGGTCATTTTAATATTTCATGATCAGATACTTTTTCTCTATTAGTATCAAGTAGAACATAAGAGGTCATTTTTCAAATAATGTGTAATTCTCCACTGAAAGTGGCATCATTTTCCTAATGCAACTTGTCATAAACCCTACACTGTATCTTTGTACTAGATATCTCTAGTACCATTGGGCCTATTGAGTCATAGGGTAAATTGATCAGAGCTGTATTCCCAAGAGTAGAATATGCTGCTACCCGCAACAACAAGAATGCCTACTGAATTCTCTGCTTCTTTCTTTGTGGTAAGGGAGGAAAGATGCAACAATTTGTTCTTTACTTTGAAGGCCATGTCTCTGCATGGCCTAGACCAATGAACTCCTGAAAACTTTACTGATATAGTAGGCCCATGAATCTTCATAGTGTTTGCCTTCCACAGCTAGGGTACAAGAGTTCTATCAAGGCATCCAATGTCCTTCCCACTTTTTACCCTTCTTTTCTGTCTTCATGTCAGTGACAGATTGGACCAATGTGATGTTCTGCAGGGCAAAACGGTCCTTGTTTCTTCATGGTATATAGTAACAGAGGATAGGAGGGTTAACATAGCCCTGAGAAAGACTGCAAATTTGTACTATTGTCTATCCTATGTGAATGTGAACAGCTTTTGATCCTCCTTCCTAATAGGAATGAAAACAATGCTTTGCCATCTGAATGGCCACATACCATGTACCTAAAACTATGTTAATATGCTCTCGTAGTTTTCTAGACCAGCAGTTGTAATCCACTGTCATCCTTCAGTGTTTGATTTTGTAGGGGCCAGACTGCTAAATTAATGAGGCTATGATGAGGATTACCATCCACGCATCTTTCAGGTTTTTAAGGTGGCACTCTGTCATTCTACCAGGATGCAATTTTATTTTTGACTTACCATACTGACTGAAGATAAGGGAGGAAGTGGAGTGATTAGAGATTTGTGCTTGGAACTTTCACTATGATACCTTTTACACCAAGGCCAAGGACATGGTATTGGGGCTCTTCCAAGTATATACCAAGTATGTCCATTCTAATTATACATTTGTGGACTGGGGGAATGACCAACACGTCAATCCATGGATAGAGTGGACCTACTGCGTGCTCAATCTGGCCTAGGACTGCATTTAACTCACACTCTAACAGAGGAGCCATGATGATACTTCTAGTATTCAAGTACCAATGTCAACTGATCATAACAATCCTCAAAATACCTGGGTATTCTCTTTTCCCAAATGCATAGTTACTAGAGTAGATTGTCTAAAGTCTTATGGGGGAAGGACTAGAGGAAATATTACAGGATTTTCTGCTTGCCTTGGTGCTGGATAAGAGAAGAGGCTCAGGGGAGGAAAATGGGTAAAGGATAGTGATGTTTTTATTGGGGAAGCTGCCCTTTTTGAACATGCACTTTTGAATTTTTGATGGGGGTTGTAAAATTGAGAAAAAAATCTGTTGGATTCCCATCTATCCTGTTCTTCAGAACATCATGTTCTATTAACCATCACCTTAGTTCTCTGCAGGTCAGGACCCCTTGGCTGCCACTCTGACTTTGCTGTTCATTGCAATAATCCCATCTACTTTTCTCCTGATAGTAAATCACTGACATCTGGCCTCTATTATTTCCATACCCCATCATCACCTTTGCTATCAAGTAGCTCAGTTTCAATACACATTTCCTACTGTCAGTCCTGGTCTGCATAGGACACCCAGTAAGCTTCTCAATAACAGTGCCCCATTACCAGCCCATTTTTTATGGCTTTGGCAAATGGACTGCTCTCTGTTTTCCTGCAGAAAATATTTGACTGGTGGGTTTTCTGGTTTTGCAACATGTTCCCTCTCCCTGGCATGACCAATTCTGGAGACTTCTGATTCCTTTCTCTACCATCTTCCATGCAATTTCTGACAATTTTATTTCATTCTGTGTGGATGATCACTTTTACCAATCTTCTAAGAGTCATCCTAGCAGTACGTTAGCACTGCCTAACTTCTACAGGCATAGAGAGTTTGGGGAATCTTGGAAGGCAAAAATTTAGGGTGTATTGACCCAGGTGCCCTTATTCCATGCCTCAGAGTCTCACTTCTTTCCATCAGTGTCCTGGCTGTCACATAGCTGATACGCTAGAGTTGAAAATTCAACCTTATCTGGAGATCTGAGATCCTTATAATTAAGTCCTGGGCTTGATCCTCAACTTTTTTGCCTTCTGGCTATAAGAGATGAGTGTCTCTTTATATGCTGCCACGGATATTTGATGTTCACACTCCGCCTTAAATCAGCTCCTAGTCCTCATTAGCTCTTCATTGACTTTGTCAAAGACATCAGTAAATCTAGAAAAAGCCTTCCCATTCCCTACTCTTTATAATTAATACTTCACTCAAGCACTTAAATGCACAAGATACTGCTCTTGCCAGTGCTTGCACTTCCTCTAGTATTTACATCCCAGTTCACTGCTGATAAAAGTCTAAATAGTTGCACAGCTTTGAAATGCCAAAAGCTGATAGTATTCCTTCTATCAGCAGTGAAATGGTTCTCATTCTATGCTGGCTGATAGGTAATCCATTTCCAAAATCTGAAATTTTAGTGTTTTCTTCCTAGAACCCACAGTTAAATTCCTTGGGAAATCTACTCTGAGATAGATATCTGTAGAGGAATTTTGAGGGAAAGTTCTCTCAGAAATAACACCTCTAGGAGAATTAGGGAAGCTGGATTGGACACGGGAAGGATTTAGAGTACCATACTCAGCCAATCCTTCAGGGGGTTATAACAGGAATGGCCCTTCAAAAGTTTTCCTGAACTGAGGCAAGAGGACTAGTCCTTGTAGTCCTACATCAACCAGTCACTAGATATGGGTTCTCTCCAGCAGAGCAGGATGATGTACTGCTGGATAAGGTAGTTCCCTTCAGATGAGGCCAGATCCTGGAGAGGGGCTCAGCCATGAGTCATTAGCAGCCAACAGTCCTAGAAGTCTAGGGGATGATACCTCAGTACTAAAAGGGGGAACCTGGGTGGCACATCACAGCCTCCATTACAAGCCCCCTACTCCTTGGTTGGATGGCATCACCGACTCAATGGACAGGAGCTTGAGTAAACTCCGGGAGTTGGTGATGGACAGGGAGGCCTGGCGTGCTGCAGTCCATGGGGTCGCAAAGAGGAGGACACGACTGAGTGACTGAACTAAAGTCTGTGGGTAATGGTAGTGGTGACACGGAATTATGACAGAGTAGTAGTAAATATGGTACTTAGTCTCACAGCACATGCTTGCCCACTCTCTTCATGCTACCAACATTTCCCTTCAGAACTTGGCAGGTGAGGTATGAAAGAGGGTATTGTGGGAGTCTCCCTAGGAAACTTATCACTCGTTAGGGGGCATGGTGGGTGGAATACTCAAAGCTTTTGGCATGCCATTGCAGTGAAGTTCTTAAGACTCTTATCAGTGGTGAGCTCTGACTGTAGTTTTCTTCTGGCCATTCCTGGCACGCTTCACTAGTACAGAATTAAACTCTCACCTTCAAATAAAAACATGTCCATATGCATTATTCATATCATTGATTAATTTAATTTCTTTTTTCATCAATTCTATATGGGATAGTACCTCCTACAAAGCATTTATTAGTTCATTCAAAAGTACTGATGGCTCAGCTACATGTATTATATATCAGAAACTGTTCTAGATGATAGAAATATAGTAATTAACAAGGTAGATAGTCCCTGTCTTCATGGAAAGCAAATTCAAGAAGAAGAGTTTGGAAGACAATAAATAAAGAGTAAATAAGGAAGAAAATTTCAAATAATTAAAAGCGATGTAATGACAATAAAACAGTAACACATAAACAAGTCACTTCCTTTTAATATGTGTAGAGTGGAGAAAAGTTAATGTAGATAGGGCATTAGAAGCAGAGTTTTCTGAGGACATGATTTTTGAGGTGGGACCCACAAAATGAGAAGAAACTAGTCATGTGAACATCTAGGCAGAAGTTCACTTGAGCTGACAGCAGAGTGAAGCAAGGAAACAAGCCATAAGAAAATCTGTGGACAGAGTTTCAGACAGAATAACCAATACAAAGGCCCTGAGTAAGGAACGCTAGTAAAGTAATGCTCAAAATTCTCCAAGCTAGGCTTCAACAATATGTGAACTGTGAACTTCCAGATGTTCAAGCTGGACTTAGAAAAGGCAGAGGAACCAGAGATCAAATTGCCAACATCCGCTGGATCATCAACAAAGCAAAAGAGTTCCAGAAAAACATCTACTTCTGCTTTATTGACTATGCCAAACCCTTTGACTGGCTGGATCACAACAAACTGGGAAAAATTCTGAAAGAGATGGGAATACCAGACCACCTGACCTGCCTCCTGAGAAATATGTATGCAGATAAAGAAGCAAGAGTTAGAACTGGACATGGAACAACAGACTGGTTCCAAATCAGGAAAGGAGTACGTCAAGGCTGTATATCGTCACCCTGCTTATTTAACTTATATGCAGAGTATATCACGAAAAATGCTGGACTGGATGAAGCACAAGCTGGAATCAAGATTGCTGGGAGAAATATCAATAACCTCAGATATGCAGATGACACCACCCTTATGGCAGAAAGGGAAGAAGAACTAAAGAGCCTCTTGATGAAAGTGAAAGAGGAGAGTGAAAAAGTTGGCTTAAAACTCAACATTCAGAAAACTAAGATCATGGAATCTGGTCCCATCACTTAATGGCAAATAGATGGGGAAACAGTGGAAACAGTGACAGACTTTATCTTTTTGGGCTCCAAAATCACTGCAGATGGTGACTGCAGCCACCATGAAATTAAAAGACACTTGCTCCTTGGAAGAAAAGTTATGACCAACCTAGACAGCATATTAAAAAGCAGAGACATTACTTTGCCAACAAAGGTCCATCTAGTCAAAGCATGGTTTTTCCAGTAGTCATGTATGGATGTAAGAGTTGGACTATAAAGAAAGCTGAGCGCCAAAGAATGATGCTTTTGAACTGTGGTGTTGGAGAAGACTCTTAAGAGTCCCTTGGACTGCAAGGAGATCCAACCAGCCAATCTTAATGGAAATCAGTCCTGAATATACATTGGAAGGACTGATGTTGAAGCTGAAACTCCAGTACTTTGTCCACCTGATGTGAAGAACTGGCTTATTGGAAAAGACCCTGATGCTGGGAAAGATTGAAGGTGGGAGAAGGGGACGACAGAGGATAAGATGGTTGGATGGCATTACCAACTCAATGGACATGAGTCTGGGTAAACTCCAGGAGTTGGTGATGGACAGGGAGGCCTGGCTTGCTGCAGCCCATGGTTCGCAGAGTCAGACACTACTGAGCGACTGAACTGAACCGAAGGAACAAGCTTGGCATATTTGAGGATCAAAAAGAAGACCAATAAAAGATCCCACATGCTGTAACTAAGACCCAGCACAGCCAAATAAATAAATAAATTGTTTTTAATTAAAAATAATTAAAGAAGACCACTGTCCCTGGAGCTTAGTGAACACAGGGAAGAATCATAGAACTTGGGATTGAAGACTAGGCATTGGGCAGATTACACACAGCCCTGGGGGCCACAGTAAATAATTTACTCTATATCTAAGGACAGTGGGAAGACAATAGCAAATTCTCAGCAGTGGAGTAACATAATCCATCTCATGTATTAAAAGAGTTTCCCTGGCATCTGTGTATAGGGTTATACAGGGTTAAGAATAGAAACAAGAAGTCCAGGTATAAAATTGTTGCAGTAATTCAGGAGAGAGATGGCGGTAGCTTGGACCATGCTGGTAGCTGTGGAGATGGTGAGCAGCAGTCAGACTCTGGATATATTTCAAAAGTAAAGCCAAAAGGAATTACTGAAAGATTAGACGTAGGCTATGAGAGAAAGATAGGATTTACATGAACAACACTATAACTAGGGTCAAAGTATCAAGTGAGTGATTGGGACAGTAAGTGGGTTGGAGGAAGAGATTAGTGAGGGCCAAAGCAGGAAAGTTTTGGTCCTAAAAGGGAAATGGCTGCGTGGGTGGGTGGGTGTGAGCGTGTGAAAGAGAAAAAGAGAGAAAGACAGGGAGAATGTGTGTGTTGAATAAGAGATTACAGGGATAAGAAAATATAGGGAGTAATTTCTCTTTTCAAGATGATCTTTTTTTTTTTCTTTTTTTTTTCAAGATGACCTTATTGATAATTTACTTCTTAGGATTGGCCAAAGCCAATAATTTCTGTTTTTATTGAATAAATTGAGGATGTCTTTGCTTTGTCAAACTATGCCTGGAGTTGATACTCCAACACAAACTAAGCCACACATATTTGGTGGCTTCCAAAGGTAGCAAAGATTGCTATGGTGTCTCAAGCTGTGTTTACGGGTGAGATGGGTGGCTGGGAGATCTGTATGCAGTGTGCAGATGTAAGAGAAGAGTAAGAACAAACCAGTCACAGCTATGGCTAGAAAGCCTGCCCATCAGAAGTCCTTTTGCACTTCACAGGCAGGACGATATTCAGCAAGTAAAGCTGACCCACAGGGGCTGGGCTGCAGCACAATTGATCCCCTTTGTGGAACTAACCACAGAGAAATCCTTCATGTGTGTTCCCAGACTCAGTGGCAGTTTCAAGTTGATGTGAAGTGCTGACACATAGCACAGAAGTGTTAATATTGGAACATTTTCGAATTTCAAAGCATCACCTGATGGGAGAGAGTGTAGGAAGCAGGCACTAACCATCCTGCCTGAGAAAACAAGAGTTTAAAGAAGGGAAGGAGGTTTTCACAAAGTGAAAAGAGAGTTGCACAGTTGTTTTTTTTTTTTTTTAATCACACTTTCCTCTTTAATGTCTCTACATTCCAGGAACTGATCTCTCTTGTTCATCATCAGCAGTGTGCTCAAGAAACATTGTGGAGGCGTGAATGAACAACTGAACCTAAAGCGACCTCGGTGTCCCCTCAACTGAGTCATGTTGTCAACATTTGTTGTCAGCAAATACACAACTCAAGTTCCAATTTCTCTCTTGTATTTGGTCCCCGGGGCACAGACTTTATCTATACAGTGCTACTGAAGTGGTTGGTTTTGTGGAACTGGTCAGTAAATGGAGGGGAAAAAAAAACAGCCAGATGACTAGCTTAACTGGTATTTTTTTCCTACTGAATTGCCTAGACTTTTGTCTGAATTGACAAAATGGACAAATAAAAAAAAAATGCTGGTGTCTGATAGATGTAGTTACATCCCTGTCCTGAGCTGTGTGCATCAGCATACATCTGAGAGACTAAACGCGGGGGTAAAAGGCTGTGTCTACAGCCGCTCCTTTTAGTCTCCTCAGGTTTGGGGGCAGGGTGACAATGGCTAGATCAGTTGTTTGATGTCATGAATTCAAAATAACCAACTGATGGACTCAATTTTTCACTAGTTATATAATTAGGGCTCTTGTACAATCAGTGTCCTCTTTCTCCATAAGGTATCAGGCTCTTTCGTCACTTCTCAAAGGCCCCTTTTTAAAGACTACAAACATTAGACACCTGAAGTCATTCCTGTTTGGAGATTCTTCCCATCTAAGCCTTTCCAAGCACTCTCTGCACCTCCCCTTACCTTGGAAGCTGTGTGACCACCAAGATTTTCCTTCTAATCAGGACTGAAATCCATGTTCAGTGTTTGAGGAAAACAAACATGGGGCTATTTGCATTAGCAAGTGATATTTTTCCCAGTCCTGATATGATGAATTGACTTTCCCAAGAGCCAAGTGCTTAAGCTAAACAATGACACCAAATGAAACAGCATATCAAAGCACATCAGAAGGAGGAACAAGAGGACACCAATGTCATGAAGGCTGCCTCAACCAGGGGTCAGAGACAAGGCAGAGTCTTGGTATTGCACAAAGCCGTAGGTAATACGAAGGAAAACAGGAGAAGACACACAAAGAGGTCCTGAGATAGTACCTATAGAAAAAGAAATTTAAATTGCAGATGGATTCATTATAATCTCTAATCCTTCACTATAGAAAGAGGCTATTTTTTGGCAGCTCTCCTGTTTGGTATGCAATCTTCTGTAACAAACATGCAGTTTTAAATACTATTTTAATAAACAAATAAAATGCATAATGATTCCACATCTAATAGAGTATTTCCGTTAGTTAAAAGTATAATAGCTGTGCCCCAGGGTAGCATAACCATAAGTGAGCTACTCAGTCTTTCCCAATGAGTGGGAAAAAATGGCTCTGTACCAATAACTTCCACTTGCTATTATAATACAGTTCTGTCCATCACCAGCCGGCTGAAATTATAAAGAGTGAAACATTTAATGAACTTGCTCTCATTAAATGATATATATCATCTAATGCTGAGGGAGAGAAAGCTAAAGCTCACAGTTTGAATGGTCCTAGAACAACCTTAACAGCAGCTTGTTAACAATGAAACTGAGGAATACTACACTATTTCAGCAGTTGGGAAGCAATTTATTTTATTTATTCTCACCACTGCACTTTTTGGACCTATAATATATTCCACCCATCAGAAAGCTTTATCTCAGCTGGAAAACCTGAATTCTTATTTTGGTTTCCAAAATTCCAATTCTTTACTAAATTCTAAGTACCTTTTAAACATTGAAATGCTCATGGTGGATATTTATTCTTATAGGGAAAATACATAGCTACCTTCATATTTTAAAAGATATATATTAAAAATTCACACCTTGTCAAGAGTATAATTAAAAATGAGAATTTTTTCCAATTAGGTTGGTTTCAATCTGCAAATCAGGTTTCATGCTTTTTGTCATAAAATGTACTTTTGTGCTACACATCCAATGAAAGAATGACACCACTACAAGATACCTGAACAATTTTCTTTACCACTGGCTATTACTGTGTCAAAATGCTACTGAGGTTCCTGGGAGATATAGTTCTTATTCCTAATTAATGGGATAAAAATGCCCAAATCAGAATTTATAAGGGGGGGGGACATTTTGAAATTCTTAGAAGAATTTGGATTAAAAATAAGGAAGGTCACCAAATGATATATTTTCTGATTGAATGTAATATTTTTTATTCCTTTCTATTCTGATGGTGTAACTGTGACAATACAGGGTGATTCAAAACTAAGTGAACACTTCCGCAACTATTTACTAGCAACTAGGTGATATATGAAATTGTAGAGTTACCCTTCCAAATGTCTAACCATTAGAGAAACACAAGTTTAGACTACATGTTCATATATAACCTGGTTCCTTAATAATAAATGTTTAAGAGTTTTCTAGTATTTTTGACCACTCTACAATTTGTTGTAGAATGCTTGCATGAATGTCCTTCAACTAAACACAGGTTGCAAAGTAGCATAAATAATCTTATGTTCTTATCAAAACTGTCCTAAGTTATATACCAACTTAGATATGTATTATTTTTAATATGCATCTCCATTCATATTTTTAAATAAAATTTGGTATCACTAAGATCAGCTTCTATACTACTACAAGAAAGTCAGGAATACATACTTGTACTCAAAACTCAGAAGTCCAATTTGATATTTAAAGTCAATAGATGATAGATAAAATGCACTAAGGACCAGGTTGTCAAAGTGCCTACAAAAAAGCCTCTGAGTCTATACAGGCTTGCCAAATTGACCATTTTGACTAAATTGACTAGTCAATTTAATGAAGAGACACTTAACACCCTCCCACCTCAAATCGACCAAAACCACCTGTTCATGAACTTGAGGACAGTCTTATTTTGCTGCTCTTTCCAAACACCAGTTCCTTCCACTGCTCTACTCACCTGTCTCTTCCAAGCAGCCCTTTGCTGATTCAATTGTTTTCTCAATTGTGGTTGGAGTTAGGGAATGACTATTTGTTCCCCAGGACACACATTTTCCTGGGATTGAGTGAGTTACAGTAATCAACTGAGCTGATGGCTGCCCTGGGCAGAACCATTTGAAGGCCCCTGAAGAGCAGGTTAAACTCCTGAGTGCTCCAAGAATTCTGCTTCCACAAAAAATCCATGAACTGCCAGCTTGGCATTCAGTACACTCTTTCATAGCCTGTACTGTGCTTCTGAGCTAGTGATCTGAAATACTCATCCAGCTACAGTTTCTCTTGCAGCTAGCCAAAAAACTGAACACGTCAGGCCAACTCATGATTCTTCAAGAATCAACCACCCAATGGAGAGACACTATCAGTTTTCTTTTCAGGCTAAATGCCTTGGTTTCAAAATAGGTGATAAGAAAGAAAATGCAATTGTGCATTTTTTGAGATATTATCATTTCCATTTTAATCCTTACAATACTTCTCTACAGGAAACAAAGCATCCATGAAAACCCCCAAGAGAACATGCACGTCTAGAAGACTTACTTGCTTTTTTCTCTGGGTGTGAGATACCCATCATCTTCCACAAGATGGCAGGCAGTTTTCATTTTACTGTTGGTGATCAACAGGAAATCACTCCACTCTCAAATGACAGCAACCCCAGGTAGCTAGGGTGACATTTGCTTTACATTATGATACACACTAATTAATCATTAGTGATCCCAGAACTAAGTCTGCTAAAAAATGCCTTGCTATGGCTTCTCACAGCAGGGGCTTTCAATATTGATACTATTACACACACATGTTCAGCCAGTATATGTTATACTTGTTTATATTCTAAGGCTTTGTATTTTTAGGGTATTTTAATCAATATTGCCTAAATTAATATTCACCTCTTATTTGGAAAGGGAAATGATGAGGCTCATAAAGGAAATACAGAAAGTTTTGAAAAGGTAAAGGCAACTTTGACAAATTTTTAGGTGGAGGCACCTATGTCCTCTGGCATTGGTTGACATCTTTAACTTTGTCCCAGGCCCATCTCAAAATTGCTGGGGCAAAACTTCTGTAAAGAATTTGGCTGGTACTATCATTGTACACTTGTGTCCTATGGTCTCAAGATGGATCACCTCATGCAGGAATTAATCTAGCCCATTGAAGTAACTATCCAACAATGCTCACATCGCCTTTCAACATGGATTCCATTCCATAGCAAGGAGCCTTATTATAAATAACTCCACCAGACCTCAGGCACAATGCCAGTTTCAGTGCTAAAGCTTTTAGCAAGGTTCACCAACTTCCTGAGCAGCCAAGCCAGGTCACTTTCCTCCACCACCTGAAGCTAACCCAGGATAAAGACAATCTGTCTGGGTCCACCCCACAAGTTGTGGAAAGTCTTATGCAGTTTAAATCCACATCTTAGTTCCAGTTATAATTGGTAAGTTCTCCACTTAGGTCAACAACAGCTATCCCCAGGCCTTGTTAACAAATCTTTTGAAACATTTCTTTTACTCCACTAAACTAGCTTTCCTCTGATGATGACACTTCCTTCACTGCTTCCTGAATTTTTGCATGTATATGAATTACCTGGAAAACTTGATAAAATATGAATTCTGATTCAGTCTATCAGGGGTAGGACTAGAGATTCTACATTTCTAGCAAATTCCCAGGTGATCCTGGATGCTGCTTGCCCACAGGCCCCATTTGAATTAGCAAAGCTCTATAGAGTTTCTTCATTTATCCACACTCCATATGCCTGGGTTAAAGAAGACTGGCAGAAGTTTCCAGAATCCTCACTGTATTTTCTAGACTTTCTTCCATCCATAACTCCTCCTCTTTTGAAACCTTCACATCTGACTGATAAATTCTCTTCACAGTCATCTCCAGATCTCCTTCCCAGGCACTCACTCCCTTCTATTCACTGAACAGTTCGGAATCCAGATTACCATCTGTCCACATATCTCCTCTTCATGAACAACTTCAATCTTCTTGTGGATGAGTTACTTATGACACTGACCTTATCTTCTTTCTACTTTACCAATCAACTCAATGGCCACACCATGACATTGTTATCACCTGAAATGGTTCTAATACTGAAATCTCAAACCTTAAAAATTATATTACCTCACCCTCCAACAGGAGACTTCTGCTCTGCTCTCTCCCACTAAATCTACTCTCTCACCTCATAGGTGTTTCCACTCCTTGGACACCTCCATACTCTTTTTTCCCTAATAGCAACTGCTTTAACCTCCATTTCTATCTATTCTGAAAACCAGAGTCAACCATCTCTACTTCAAATTCAGTAATAATCTGTCCCTAATTCTGTCTTCCAAAACTACTTGCTAAACTCAGTCCTGGTTGTACTTATTATTTTAATCCTCCTCATCTATAAAGATCTTAGTGAACACACACAGGTAACTCCTCATGCTGAATGACCCTGGTTGGACCCAGGACCCTGCTGCCCAATTCTCTTCTTTGTTCCCTCACAGTTTTTTTTTTTTTTTTTTGGACACTTCATGCTTTTCAAACTGTCAGGTTATAAAATATAAATGTATTCAGCTCCCATTCCTTTCTAGCAAAATCTTTCTATATCTTTACTCAAACTCTCTTTTCCTTATCTCATGTTATGTTTTGCTTTTTTCTTCCAAAGTTAACCCCAAGAACTTTGTTAGCTTAAAAAAAATCCCTCTTATGCTCTTAGTTCTGCTTTGATGTATTAATTTCCCATTCTTTCAAATTATCACACTCTCCCTTCCCATTGGGTCTTTCCTCTCAGCCAGCAGACTCTCTCAGGTCTTCCTCACTAAATGTCCTCAACCAAAAATACTCTCCATAACTTTCTTTCTTTCTAACTAGAGATACAATCCCAATTCTACCTTTTATTTTATAAACTCTAAAATAAAGTTGCCTTCATTCATCATCTCTACTTTTTATCATTGATTCTTTCTGTAATCCCCTACAAACGCCATATCATATAGTAAACGCCACACCTGAGTTGGCTTCTGTCACTCCACTGACATTCTCGTAGTTCCCAATCTCAATGGCTTCATCTCCGCCTTTGATGCATTAGCATAATTTACCACTTGATAGTCACCCTTCGACAGAAGCATTTTTCTCCCTTATATTCCCTTATACTCCTCTTAATCTTCCTATTTCACTATTAACCTCCTCTACTGATTAATCACTTCTGTTTCTCCATCAAACTCTTAATGGTAATGTCCCAAATGGTCTGCCCTTAGCCTTCTTTGTTTCTCATTCTGCCCTCTCCCCTTGCATATATCTCTCTTGGTGGGCTATCATAGTCATTCCCTCAATCTCAGTTATTTTTTCCATAGCACTTATCACGTTCTGACTTAGGAGATAATTTACTTATTATGTTTATTAATGCCCCCCCACCATCTCATAGAATGAGCTAGAATGTCAGCTACATAAAAGAAAGGGATTTTGTCTGTTTGTTCACTGATGTATACCAAGCACCTCGAAAATCCCTGGAACATAGTAAGTGCTCAGTAGATTCTGTTGAATAATCAGCCATATCTAGATGGCAAAACCTAACTCTTCTCTTGACTACATACCTCCACGTTTATCATACCAACATGTCCAGATTAACATGGCCCGAATCAAAGCTATTAACTCCTCCTGTAACAAATTTTCTCATCTCCCAGTGGTCCCTATCTCTGATCAAGGCACTGCAAGTCTAGAATGTCTGAAGTCATTCTGACTCCTTTATATTTTCTTACAATGCACAGCCAATCAGTCATCAAGTACTGTGGATTGTAAGCCCTCCACCTCCTCCACTTGTACTTCCCATGTTCATCCTCACAGACAACAGTCAATTTCTACTCTCACCTGCAGCTTTAAAATTGCCTCCTAAAATTATCCTGCCACTAGCTGCTCAGCACTATATTGCCATCTATCCTACACAATATATAGCATCTGCCTTCGATTCCTTTTTTCAGCTTCATATCAACCATATTTTTTCACAGTAACTATTCTGTAGATATTTCTAATCTAAATGTTCACATGACCAATCAACATAACAGGAGATTCTAAGAGAATGCAGGTGAAAAGAATGGTGAACTAATTTTCGGAGAATCTGATGAGACTTGCTAAACAAATGGTGTGACTTAAAATTGTCCTTAGTGAGGAACTGAGATATGAAAATAAAGATAAAACTCAGAAAAAAAGGGTCTTCCCCTCTATTTGAGGGCCTAGATGGGGTTTTTAAAGTTTTCAAAGTGGGATCCATGAACCATCTGCTGTCCGAATCCTCTGAGGTTGGCCCTTGTATCCTCATTTGTAACCAGTGTCCCAGGAGATGCTCATACACATTTAAGGTTGAGAATAACTGACTAAGAGAGTAATATCCACACTTTCTGTTTTTGAATCCAGCAAGAAGAAATACTTGTATCCTTTTACTCTGAAGTAACATGTAAAGGATACTGGATTAGGAATCAGAAAAGCCAATTTATTTTCTTAACTTTGCTCCTCACTGGCCTATGTGCTTAGGCAAGTCACTTACCACTATATTCAAATACAGGGGCTGCAGGAGATGACCTCTAAGAATACTTGTCACTGGAGGAGTTACTGTTTCCATTGGAACCATGCCTCATCACCTCATATCCTGCAGTTTCCTGCCACCAAACTGAATAACATTCACTCTGACCAAGAATTATGTGTTAGGAAATAGCTGAGAAAGTGACTCAAATGTCACCTTCTCAGTAAGGTCTTTGTCGACCTTGTCTAAAAGAGTAAGTCCCTGTCTCATGCTTCTTATTCTTCCTAATTTACTTTTCTCCATTACACTTAACACTATGTTTTTCAATCTTTCAACCAAGCAATCTTGCTTATTGTCTGTTTCCCCCACTGGACTGTAAGCCCCATGAGAGCAAGCGTTATGTCTGTCCTGTTCTGTTTACTGCTACATCATCTGGGCCTTTAACCACCCCTGGTATATAACAAAGTGAGTGAGTGAGTGAAGTCGCTCAGTCGTGTCCGACTCTTTGCGACCCCATGGACTGTAGCCTACTAGGCTCCTCTGTCCATGGGATTTTCCAGGCAAGAGTACTGGAGTGGATTGCCATTTCCTTCTCCAGGGGATCTTCCCAACCCAGGGATTGAACCCGGGTCTCCCGCATTGTAGACAGACGCTTTACCATCTGAGCCACCAGCGAAGTCCGGTGTATAACAAAATATAGCTTTAAAGTTCTCATCATTCCCTTGGTTACCTCTCCCCCCTCTATCTCCCTTTGTTCTGGCTTTCTCTCCAATTCTCTCTCTCCTCATCACACTGTACCCTAACCCCTTTACACATTTAGAACTGTGGCAATAAAGATGGGATAAAGTGGACATATGGGTGATGGAGGATAATTCATGCTCATTTTCAACTTTTTAGTTTGCCCAAATGAATCTCAGAGGAAGGAAAACTCCTTCCCTAGATTTTTGGAAGAAAAGTTCTTCCAGATCTGAGACCTCTGGCAGAGTTTTCGTTGTGCACAAAGGATACCTTGATCTCTGAACCTAAGTTTGAGGGTAATGCTGATGATCTTTGTAAAGAGAGAACCACTAATGTGCTTATGTCATAGATAAGAAACAAAGAAAATAACATTCAGTTCAAACAAAAGAATAGGCAATAGTCCCAATGAATTTGAACCTGAATTTACTCAGACTACATTTTGACTTCCTGCAAGAAAGGCTCATTCACAGGACCATATGGAAGCTAGATTATGAAGTCCATTGAATGTATCTCTGGCTCCACCCTCAGGCATCTTTTCTATTCCCTCTTTTTTCAGAGCTGCTGAGGCAAGTATTCTATCCTCTTTCTACCCCTTTCAGATGGCATTACCTATTTTTGCCCCCACAGATACCCTTCATAGGCAACACTTCTCCGTACCTCGGTAGACCAAGGAACCTGGGCCACCATGTTAACAGGAAGGATAAAGCATTTTTTTTTTTGTCACCTGGGGCTCTCTACAAAAAAAGCTAATGTGTCCTCCTTTGCTATCAACCTTGTTGGTAAAGCAAAGGATAGAGATTTTTAGCTTGGGAATGAAGAAAGGGATATTTTAGGGTAGGCTTATTTTCCGTGTCCTTCCAGTGCAGCCATGGAGGGAGCTGCCCACTCTGAAATAAACAAGATGAAAGCATCTCTCAAAACCTTAGAATCAATTTTAGCACACAAAGATTGTGATTCCATTTAGCCAAATGAAGACTTTCTTGGGATTGATTCAGCAAACTCATGTGAGTCCCTAAGAGCCCCAGGGCCTGGCAGGGTGCTCAGTAAATATGTGCTTAATGAAGATGGGAACCTAAGTTATATGGAAAGCTGACATTTCATATAAATGTTGGCTGATAGTGAATATAAAGCAACTGTTAAAGATTTGGTTTCAAACTGTAGAAGGGCCAAATGAAAAAAAGACAGCAATTCTAAAGTAGAGATTTATATTTTCATCCAAAATGAATTAAACACTATTGTTTCCTCACTGTTGGATCCCCAGCAGATTTCAGGTGTCTTGGGATGTGACCAATGCTATATTTCAAGTTCAGTGCAAGCAAAAAGCACCTCAGTCTCTCAACCTCCCAGCCGATGCTCCTTTCAAGAGGTTAGCAGCAAGCAATTTCCTTAAAAAGAGAAACCCCGTGGCTGGTCAGTTTTTACTCTCGATTGATGAAATAGCTTTTGACCCTTTTGTTTAACTTCTGATTTGGAGAGGATGACAGACAAGGTCACTAAAAGGTAGAGAAGGGGAACTCGCAATTTTCCATTTTCAAAGATTGTTGAGAAAAAATGGCTGAAATGAGTCTAAAGCGATTCTTGGGCTTCCTGGTCTGTCTGTTTCCCTGTCCCTAATGCAATTGGGTTGGTTGCAAGTCAGTTATTAAGCATCAACTAGGTATTATGCCCTTTGCTAGATGCTGTTCTTTCCATCCACTCATTCAACAAATACTTACTGAGTACCTACAACAGTAATGCTGTGAGATGCTAGACAAAGCTAGCATGGTCCCTACCCTTCATGTGATTATAATCAAAATGGTGGGGGACAATTGTTCTGGAAGCAGAAACTTTCAACTAAATATAATCAAAATGACAGTATTATATATGAAAGCCTTACTGTGTGCCTTGCACTGAGCCAGGGACTTGTATGTATGTTATCTGTTTGAATCCTCACAACAGCCTAGCAAGTAGGCTCTTAATTATCCTTATTTTACTGATGAAGAAAATGTACATCAGAGAGGAAAAGTAACTTGCTCAAGATCATGTAGCTACTAAGTTGCAAAGCTAGGATTTAAAAACATATCTGTCTGATTCCAAAGCCTATGTCTTTTCCAGAACACAGTATTGCCTTTAGAGAGGCAGTTAACAGAGCAGTCAGGATTTCCCATCCTATAGAAGCCAGATCTTTCCCCCTCATGTTGACTGTCTTAGTTCAGCCTGCTATAACAGAATACCATAGATGGCGTGGCTAACACAACAGAAATTTATTTCTAACAATTCTGGAGGCTGGGGCATCCAAGATCAAGGCACTGGCAGATTCAGCGTCGGGTGAGAATCCCCTTCTTGGTTCACAGATGGCTGTCTTCTTGCTGTGTCCTCACATGGTGTAAGTGGGGGAGATAGCTCTCTGGGGTCTCTTTTATAAGGGCACTTATCCCATTCTTGAGGGCTCCATTCTTATGATCTAATCACCTCCCAAAGGCTCCACTTCCTAATATCATTGCATCAGGGGTGAGGATTTCAATATACAAATTTTGGAACAACACAAACATTCAGTACATAAATGTTTACTTTTGCTCAGGGGCCTCTGTTCGCGGTTAGGGTTACTATGATTTTAAAGTTGTACATTCATCTATTTTTTCCCCCAAAGAACCTTTTCCATTAACTTTAAAGGAAATGGATTGTGGAATTTTAACCTGCCTTGTTGAATGACTTTTAATCAGGAATTTCCCTTCTTTAACCATTCAATATGGCAATCAAGAAGAATAAAAAATAGATAGAGTGTTTATGAAACCATGATCTTGAAACAAGTAACTGAGTCAGAGGAGAGGTCACTGTGATGGGCTTTTCACTGCTGAAGTTTAAGACTTCAGGTACTATCATCACTGAGGCCAAGAAATTACTTCTTTATACCTGGATTATGCCCTAGGCATAGGACAAGGGAACAAGGCAGCATCTCTCCAGCCAGGATTTTGTAACCACACTACTTAACCAATGGTGCTGGACTGCAGAGAAAATCCTTATTCATACATTCATGTAGGGCCCTTCCCACCTTAGTGTCTTTGCTCCAGCTGTCCTCAAATTTGGAAGGTTCTTTCTCTGTTTACTTAGAAAAATCTGAAATTTCCATTAAAACTCAACTAAAATTATGCTTTTTTCAAGATGACTTCCCCAACAATTTCAGTCCAAATCAATGCTTCTCTCATCTCCTCATTAACCTATAGCTCTATTTCCCAGCTGGCTTTTTATCAGAATTAGATTCAGTAAGTATTTTTGCCTCTGTGAGATGGTGAGCTCTGAGAAGCTCAGGGATTTTATCTTGTTCATCTCTGTATCCATTCTAGTATCCAGTACAGTATGTATCAAATACTATACTAAATAGCAAATGCTTATTGAATCATATTTTACTAAATAATAAAAAATGAAGTCCATTCTTTCTAGACTTCAATTCCTACTCCCATTTCCTACCTGGGACCCGGGACACAAAAGTCAGTAGGGATTCCTTTGGCTTTGGCATCAGACCAACCTGTATTCAAATCAGCACTGCAGCTTCCTAGCTGTGTAAACCTAGGCAAACCATTTCTCTCTCTGAGCTTCAGATCTCTTTATCTATACAATCAGGATAACAACTCTCATGAAATTACCAAAAGGAATAAATGAGGTAGATATGTATGTGTGTGTGTGCGCCACACACTGCACACACATACACAAACCTTAGTTTCTGTTATCTCATCCGTTTTTATGGTAGGGAAAAGGCCTAATATAGGAAAAACAAACATTAACGCAGGATATCAAGGGGTGTCAACACACAAGTGGCCAATTTACTGGGTCCCTACTATTATCCTAGCACTGTGCGAAGTTCTATAAGAGAGATAAGAAAGAGCCTCTGCCTTCCGAAAGCTAACAATTGGGAGAGGAAAAACAAATTTATGAGAAACACACATTAAGAACCCCACCAGGAATATGCTAAATGCCCCAAAGATGAACAGACAATAAATGCCAGAGGAGGAACAGGTCTGACAGACTTGAAGAAAGCTTAAAGGCCCTGTAAGGAATAGTCTGGAACTTAATGGAAGGAAGAAGAGGCTGTGGGCATGCCAGTCAGAAGAAATGACCTATGTTCAAATGTGAGGGTGGAGGTACGTTCAGAGGGTTGGAGAACAGCCAAGGCACTAGACCTACATACTTCAGAGACGAGGTAAGAGGTGTAACGAGTGTGTGCTGGACAGCAGAGGGCCTTGAGTGCCAGATTAGGTGTAACTGTACAAATCACTGGCAAACAGCAGACTAGGGGGTCACCTTATCAGAAAAGCGATCTCCAATTTGGGAAGCATTCCTGCTGAGGTCATGCCTTACATATGTATATAAAGTGACCACTATAAGAAGTAGGCAGGACCGCTGTGCAGCAGGAAGGAGGCTGGGAGGTGAGTTACCCAGGATCAGACTCCATAGTGGAGGAGACTCGGCCCTTTGTTTCTAAGAGTGGTGACAGGCGTCCCTTCCCCCAATGCAGCTGCCCTTGAGGCATGCTGGGGGCTGACTCCCCAGAGGGATAACAGAGCTGTCCCAGAGAATCCAATGGGAACAAGCATAGGCAAGGCTCTCCTCTCTCCACCCCCATCCAGCCCCAGGCTGCACACCCAACCCTGCACCCAAAGAACTGAAGTTTACCAGGAGAGCCCCAGGAGAGGCTTGTTGGCCCTAAACTCTAGGCCCAGGCTGCCTGCTCCCCTCATTTGCCTGGGGTGGGGGCGGGAGTCATGCTGATTGGCTTCCAGCTGGCTTTGCTGAGCTCTTACAATAATAAAGATGGGACTCTTTACCAGTGAGGTCATGAATTGAAGAGCAGAAGTGGGGACAAGCTTTGCACTGCACTAAGGGCTGCCCCCACCACCTGCTGGGCAGGAAAGTTTTCTTCAGCAGGAAAGAGAAACAGTGAATGGGGAAAGGCCAGGTGGTGGGGTGGTTTGCTCTGGGAGGCTGGCTGGAATGAGTGTGGCATTGTGAGCCTCTGGCTCTGTGTGGGCAAGCAACAAAGTAGCGGGGACCCCTTATCAGGTGAACTCAAGTGCCCATCAGCTCACTCCATCAACTGCTGCCCCTCCTCCCCCAAGCGTCTCTGGGCTGTTTATTTTCTTAGAAAAGGGGAATCTGCATGTCAGCTCATTTGCATTCTTTGGTCCCAAACAAAACCATATTAAAGTGCCCTGAAGAGCTGGCTAACCGGGAAGGCTGTTTGCCTTGGGGGAAAAGAAAAAAGTCCTTACATTTGAAAAGGAATCAATGTAGTATTCTATTTTCCTGCCAAGTACAATGCTTGCATTAGAGAAAGAAAATCTCCCATTCACTCCGATCAGACTGAATGTAATGGTTAAGAATTTAGCATCTTTTTCAACAGCTTTTAGATATTTTATGTTTTCTTCATTCTTACCAACTTGTTTTGAGTCCTGTAAATGTAGCTGGAGAATGAAAGGAAGTAAAGACGGGAGCAATGGCTTCAGCAGTGGCCTGGTATCCCTCAAGAAGCATGGATGCAGTTGCTTTTCTTACTTGGGAAACAGATGGTGTTTTATGCTTAACACAATCAGCACCGCCTCTCTATCTGTACCCCTAACCTTCCCCACCTGTGTGAAACCTAATCAGCGCCTAATGAACATACTTGGAGCTGTCTGGATGGAATTAGTCCCAGTAGGAGCCGGCCTTCAGGTACCAGGCACTCTCTTAAAGCTGAGTAGCTGCAAAAGACAAGAAATCTTTACATTAGAGCTAATTAAATAAAGGTCTGCCTCTGCTAAAGACGTTTTGTTTTCTCCCCTCCTATAAAGTAGACAAGACTCAGTGTATTACATTGTTAAGCTAATGTTGACCCCTCTCCTCACAGGAACCATGGACAAAGGTTTATAGTTTGAATTTCCTCTAAATACACGAGACATCAAATGCCTTTTCTGTCATCTCCACTCAATGTGGACTGCTTTCCCTGGATCACATTCTCCTTTCTGTAAATACATGCACACCAACAATGGCAAAGTTCAGGCAAAGCTTGCCAGAAGGCTGCCCACCAAACCATTCCCTTTTGCTAAATCTATGATTTTATCCCAACGAAATAAACAGTGGACTTAGTCAAAGTGCTTACCTAAAACACACACATACACACACACACTATGGTGTTAGCAAATTGTTACTGACATATTTGAAATTTTATTAAGAACTGCAACAACCTAGAGGCTTCTGGGTAATGTGCAAATCGCTAGGAAGAAATTCACCATTTTCTGGTCAAAAGCTGTTTCTTTTGATGACATAACAAGGTCAATAGGTCATGGTGGCTCCATTACTTCACCTTGAGTTGAACCCGTTTGATGACATACCAAAGTATAAATCATCATGAATTAGCCAGAATGCCCCTCTTCTCACCCCACCCATCTCTTTAGAGTTTCTAAGGAATAGGGACCCATAGACCCTGTTCTTACTGTGCCTTCATCTCCCTACAGATTTCAATGGAGGGTCATGCTAGTGCTCCTCACCCATACCTTTAGGATCAGAAGGAGGCTAAGTTCCCTTCCAGGCTCATTTCCCTGTCATCTCCTAGAGTTCTATAAATCTATAAATAGGAGGTCAGAAAACTATAGCCCTTGGACCAAATTCTGCCTGCTGCTTGTTTTTGTAAATAAAGTTTTATTAGAACACAGTTTGCCTATTTGTTTATTATAGCCTATGGCTGTCCCAGTACAATAGTGAAATTAAGTAGTTGTGACAGAGATTGCACGGCCCACAAAACATAAAATACTTACCTAGCCCTTTACAGAAAAAGTTTGCCGACCTCTGTTCTAAGGCTTTGTGTTGTAAAGTGCTAGTTGGGCTATGCTAGTCATTCTGTGGAGCTAGTTGTATTCATATTTTGAAGATTTGGTGGTTACTGTCTTTATCTAAACTTGCCTCAGCACCTATTTACCCTCAAGTCACAGTAGGTAGGAAACAATGAAACAGTGGCGATTTTCAATTTTACTTAACCAGATCCAGAGAGAAATGAAGCCTATGTTCTGTGCCCTTGCCCATCTGCCCTTATCTTGTTGGAGAAGGTGAGACAGGAGAATCTGATATCTTTCCTCTCAGATCTATGTGGCACATAAGAAACCACAAATCACTTCTTTTTAGCAGAAAACATAAGTGACAAAGATGCTTCAGAGGACAAGAAATAAGGGTAGGAGTCCACTGAGAGAACCTGACTCAAAACACACCACTTTGTATTGACCCTGAAACAGCTCCAGAAACCTCAATATTCCTTTTGGCCATGGCTTTAGCTAACAAGGCCTTAAAAGCTTTCCCTAAAAAATTGTTACCCATTTTGGCTTGTGTTTGTTCCTCAACTTGGGGAAAAAAATTATACAGCTATATTGCATTTCTAAACATGATAAGCTTCAAGGAAGAAACTGCTATAACTGAAAGTCATTGGGAAATATGGATTTAAATACAGCTCAGCAACAAAGCAAGCTGTATTTCTAAGCCAGGAAGAATTTGTACCGTCCAGGGAAGCCCTTGGCTACTTGGTAGCTTTATTTTTCTAAAACACTAGTAGAAACTTCGATTCAATATGGAAAAAACTTTTTAAGTGAGAGAAATAATCATTATGAGAAAAGAGCTATTCTTTCTACATAGTATTAAAAACAATAATTGTAAAAATATATAAGGACTTAACTATGTACCAGCCACTATTCCAGTTACTTTACATGTATCACATCTCATGCAATCCTCACAACTTTCTGAGGTTTCTATAATTTTTATTTTTAATTTTTATTTTTATTCCTATATTACAGAAATCAGAATGCCCAATGTCACAACAGCTAATAAGTGGTTGAGCTGGGATGAAAATATCACTTACTCTGACTCTTCCACTAAATCAGGAGCACATGTACCTTGAGTTCCCCTTCCAATAATAGGAATAGATTTCCCTGAACCATTCATACTCTCAAATTTGCTTCTCTACTGTCCAGCAGCAAATGCTATATGACATCTCTCTGGGTCCTTAAATTAGAGAAAAGCTAAGCAATTCTGGTTGGGTTCTAGTTTTACACACTGTCTTGAAAGGAGGCAGAGAAGAAGGCTGCCTGCACAGGAGAAGCATCTGAGGAGTGCCTACCACTGAAGCAGTCCTTTCTTTAATAGTCCTCTGGCCCAAGGCATTGTTTCCCTGAAACATGTTGGGTAAAACATAATAGTCTTCCACTTAGCAAGGAGAGACGAAGGCAGGGAAGAAAAAAGTTAGAAGATGGTTGCTGTAGTCCAGGAGGGACACAATGAGGATCTTAAAAGTGGCATGTGATGGAGAGGAGGTGCCAGAATCAAGATATTATGAAAACTGATGTGACCTTGTAATTGTATTGATGAGGATGGGCTAACTGCTGTAACATATAAACTCTGAAATGTATAATCACTCAAACCTCATAGAAGTTTCTTTCCTGCTCATATAACAGTGCTGGGCACCGGAAGAGTAGGCAGATCAGTCCTTATGCATGCAGGGTGCCAGGCTGACAGCAAACCACCATCTTTAATATGTGGGTTCCAAGGTTGTCCAGGGCGCCATTTCCATTGCAGCCAGAGAAACACCTACTTCTCTAAAGCAGATACCTTTCAGTGAAGAAAAGTACTGACTTCAATGAATGACTTATTCATCAGACAGTTTTTTTCATGTACCACTCTCTAATCTGTTTTCTCCTAATACTCTGGGCATATCTCTTTCATAGCAGTTATCACACTACACTGAAATTGTAAATTTACCTGTTGCCCCACTAGAAGATGTATTCTCTGAGAATGAACACCATGTGTTATATACATCTCCACACATTTAGTGAAAGTGTTAGTCGCTCAGTCATGTCTGACTCTTTACAACCCCAGGGACTATAGCCCTTCAGGCTCCTCTGTCCATGGAATTCTCTAGGCAAGAATACTGGAGTGGGTTGCCATTTCCTTCTCCAGGGGAATCTTCCAGACACAGGGATTGAACCCGTGTCTCCTGCATTGCAGGCAGATTCTTTACCATCTTAGCTATCAGCACTCTGCTGAGAGTACAGTAAATGCTCAACAAAAGTCAGCTTTAAAAATTGAATATATGAGTGAATGCATGAAGTCATATTTCTTAATACCCATGGCTTCATCATCTTCTCAATATAAAGATATTAGCCGTCCTAAGATCTACCTTTATGTTATATAAACTAGCCCACAGAACAAAAGGGTACAAGTTGATCTAAAATAAACTGAAAATGGGGGTAATAGTCTATCCATGGCCTTTCCCATCTTCCTAACAACTCAAATTCAAAATTGAAACTTTTTTTGACCAATAGAAGTATTAACGCTGTCTAGCAAGCAATCCTGTGAAGGGTGAAAAGCCAAATCTCCCCTGGATTTGGTTACTGTACCGGGAATAATTGAATAGTTTAAAACATGTCTGCCTTGTAACTTGGCTAGCCTTTATATTATAACAATGAAAATTCACAAATGTGTCTAGGGAGTCATTTATGCACTGGAGTACCATATAAGAAACCCAATTGCATATAATAAAGTATATAATGCACATAAACATTTAATGAAGAGTAAAAGCATTGCCAGGCCTCTCCAGGAGCAGCCCTTGACTCATACTCTCCCCCGAGATCCCCTACAGAAGGAAAGGGTTAACCAGATGTTCCACTCCTGCAGAAATGGGAGGATCTAAGCCAGCTGCAGATGGTACAAAAGTAGGAAATGAGAGAGCAAGGCCTGGGGCTGAATTGTAGTGAATGGGGGCAGGGTCATCCACCGGTAGTCACCAATAATGGCCTCAGAGGTTCGGCCTGATTTCCCCCAGTAAGAAAACCAGGTCAGCAATTGGCAGACTTCAAGGTGCCTGCGTAATATTGTGCTTCACAGTTTGAGCTGTTGAGTCAAGTAGATTAGGAGTTGAATCCTGGCCCTACCACTTACTAGCTGTATGACCTTAAGCAAGTCACTTAACCTCTCTGAAGCTTGATCTATAAGTTGGAAGCAATAATACTCCCTACTTCCCAAGGTGGTTATGAGAATTCTGTGAGATAATGCAAATGAAAGTGCCTGGGCTCTACTAAGACCTCAAGAAATGATAGTCGTTGTCATTTTTATTATTAGAATCCAAAGTCAGGAGTATTTACCCTTAGGTTTTCATCTAAAGATTTTATTATAATTTTTAGCTCTTATGTTTAAGCCTTTGATCCATTTTGAGTTCGTTTTTTAAATTTATTTATCTTAATTGGAGGCTAATTAAAATATTGTAGTGGTTTTGCCATACACTGACATGAATCAGCCATGGGTGTACATGTGTCCCCCCATCCTGAACCCCCCTTCCACCTTCCTCCCCATCCCATCCCTCAGGGTCATCCCAGTGCACCAGCCCTGAGCACCCTCTCATGCATCGAACCTGGACTGGTGATCTATTTCACACATGGTAATATACATGTTTCAATGCTATTCTCTCAAATCATATCACCTTGAGTTCGTTTTTGTCCACGGTATAAAGTGAGAGTCGAACTTCACTCTTTTGCATGTGGATATCCAGTTATCCTAACACTACCTATTGAAGAGACTAGTCTTTCCCCATTGAAAAGTGGTCTTGACATCCTTATTGAAAATCAGACAGTCGTAGATATATGGGTTTGCGTCTGGACTCTGAATTCCATTCCATTGATCTGTATTTTTATCCTTCTGCTGGCCTCCTAAAATTCCAACTTTCAGCTTTGGGCTCTGAGCTCCATCTCCTGCTGGCACACTTTGCCTCTCCCTCCAGATAATCTCTTGCACAGTCTTTTTTAAAGACGTCTCCAAGCTGATTTTCCTGTATGTCCATAGCACAAAAGCAAATCATCCATAACACCAAAACAATGCATCTCCTTTCTCCCTCTGCTGCTTTTATTTTGCTTCCTTCTCCATCCCCTTCTCTTCTTCCTCAGGACTACAGACAGTAACTTTAGATTTCTCAGACAATAATTAGGTACCGTGTTTTGTTTCTCCTAATCTTCAAAGGATACATACCAAGCTTTCAGAATTATCTCTTCCAAGTCCCTCTTGTTTGACAAAAGGTGTGGGAAAGGTCCCCATCTCCCCACACTATATGAGGCACAGTGGAGAAGTGACACAGCATGCCACTGCCATCCAACATTTCTCTGCAAAGGAATGCTCTCTCTATTTCTTTAACTTCAACCCTTTAATACCTTCAAGATTGCTGATGGGATATGGATTGCAAAACTTGTTTCTAGAAATCTCCATTGCAAGCTTCAAATAAAAGGGCCCCACCTTAAAACTAAGGATGTTGTTCTCAATCTTTTGTGGCCTAAGCTAAAACTGAGATGCAAAAAGAGTCCTATTTTACAAATGAAGAATGAATAAATAAATGAATGAATGAATATCAGCTTTTTTCTCCCACACCCTGCCACTTTTTAGTTTAATTCATTGACCAGCGTTGTGCAACCAAATTTTATTAATATTGAGCAACAATCTGCTGTGTCAGTTTGAAGAATCAACTCCCAACAATGACAATATTTTTTAAAATCATAAGTATAAAGTCTTGATAGCTAATAGCAAATATTTCTTTAAATTGAATGGATTTCTTTCTAATTGAATGGATTTCTGATTTCAAGTTGGTACAAATATTTCTGCCCCTCTTCCTCTTGAAAAATCATATAAAACCAATAAGAGGAACAGAGAGCAGCACACAAACTCTATCTTCGACGAGACTAGGTATGGTAGCTAGTCTCCAAAGATGGTTCCTAGCAATTCCTCTGTTCTCCTGCTCTTCTTCACATCAACAGCTGGAGTTTATTTTCCCTCCCCTTGAATCTCGGCTACTTGTAACTGGCTTTGACCAATGGAATACAGCAAAAGTTACATTCTGAGAGTGCTGAGCACAAGCTGTAAGAGGACTCACAGCATTCACTTTCTTCTTTTAGGAAACTGGGTACCATCCAATCAGAGTTCAAGCCAAATGGAAATGTCACATGGAGAAGCAAAGGCACTCTGAAAGTTCTACCTGAGCTAATGGTCAACAGTTAGCACCGACTGCCAGCCATGTGAGTGCACCATATAAGGGCATTTTAGCTCAGTCAAGCACATAGATGACTGCAGTTTCAAATGACATCTCATGGAGAGACCAGTCAATGAGCAAAACCTTGAGGAAAAAAAAAAAAAAAAAGAATGTGGTTATCATTTAAAGCCACTATATTTTGTAATAGTTTGCCACATAGTAATAGATAATGAAACACTTGGATATATCTGCATCCCCAAACCACAGTACTTAGAGGTGGGAAGTAGGTGGAAGAATGATAAATGATTCATTAAAGGGGAGGAAACTAAGACAGAAGTGCCTGCAAAGGGTGGAAGAATGGTAATCAATACTGGAAAAGCAAGGCATTCAAACTTTCAAGTGAATTTGGTATGCAATAAAATTATAAAGCTAGTGCATGGTAAAGATAGTTTGCAAGTGCAAAATTTATCTCCATAAAAACCTTTCAAACTTTAGAAGCTTCTGTAGGATATGTTCTACAAACTATATATGCAAACCAAGAAAATAGAAGACATGGGATTCAGAAAACAGAAAATCCAACAATAAGGAAGTAAAGGTAGAAACACAGGTGTCAGCCATGAAGCAAGTCAGATGGGGGGTTTCAGAAGGGATGCTTCCAGGGAAAATCAGAAATGAAAAACATTCTCTTTATGTTTCATCTAACAAGTATCTATGGGGAAACTATTACTCTTTAAGGCTATTCTAAGCCCTGAGGATATAGTTATAAACAAAATTAAGTTTCTAACTTTTTGAAATTTGCATTCTAGTGGAGCTTAAGGCTTATGTCATCTGACAAGTTATGGAAAATTGTTACAAATCTCTTAAGCTATGCTGGAAATTTTTACCAAATGTGACACAAATCAAAAGAAGTAACATGAAAGTCAGTCAACAAGTAACTTCAGGAAAAGCAAAAAGTTGAAAAAGAAAGTAAGTTCACCAATAGACTCAGTAGTGAATGATATTTGTATAAACACAGTAGTAAAAGTATAATAGATTTAAACAAAAAATGAGATATATTAGGAATATATGGCATGGGGAAGAGAAAACTAAAAATGTGTTTATGTGTATGTGTATATATAATTTGAAAAATGGAAATAAATATTAGAAAAAATAGCTACAGATTTAAAAGGTTGCCACTAGTGAATGAGATCAGAGAAGACAATGGCACCCCACTCCAATACTCTTGCCTCGAAAATCCCATGGATGGAGGAGCCTGGAAGGCTGCAGTCCATGGGGTTGCTGAGGGTCGGACAGGACTGAGCGACTTCACTTTAACTTTTCACTTTCATGCATTGGAGAAGGAAATGGCAACCCACTCCAGTCTTCTTGCCTGGAGAATCCCAGGGATGGCGGAGCCTGGTGGGCTGCCGTCTATGGGGTCACACAGAGTCAGACACGACTGAAGTGACTTAGCAGCAGCAGCAGCAGTGAATGAGATGGGGCAAAGGACTGATGTTTTCCCTTAAAGGCCTTTTAGCATTATCAGACCTTAAAGAGAATTTCTGCATGTAACACTTTGATGTTAAAAGATATATTTTAAAAAGGAGCTGAATAGATCTGTTTATTGGAACTGTTTCCTAGAGCTGCACAGGCGATATGAGTGTTAACTTTGCCAAACATTAGATTTTGTTGTAGTTTAGTCACTAAGTCACGTCCGACTCTTTTTCTGACCTCATAGACTGTAGCCTGCAAGTTTCCTCTGTCCAAGGGATTCTCCAGTCAAGCATACTGGAGTGGGTTGCCACATACTTTTCCAGGGGATCTTCCTGACCCAGGGATCGAACCCATGTCTCCTGTATTGTAGGTTGATTCTTTACCTCTGAGACACCAGAGAAGCCCCAATGTTAGATTTAAAGGTGATTATCGATTTTTATGCAAGCTATAATACTAGCCAACAACTATATTTTTAACTGGGTCACCATCTTTATACAACCATGAATGCTTATGCAACCAGTTGAATATTTTATTGCACTTTGTTCTCTTGTTTTATAAAAATGGCTGCAAATGGAAATGAGAGTCTCATAAATACAACCCAGAGACAAAGATTATTCAGTACAGTTCAGTTCAGTCGCTCAGTCATGTCTGACTCTTTGCAACCCCATGAATCGCAGCACGCCAAGCCTCCTTGTCCATCACCAACTCCCAGAGTTCACTCAGACTCTCATCCATAGAGTCCGTGATGCCATCCAGCCATCTCATCCTCTGTCATCCCCTTCTCCTCCTGCCCCCAATCCCTCCCAGCATCAGAGTCTTTTCCAAGGAGTCAACTCTTCGCAGGAGGTGGCCAAAGAATTGGAGTTTCAGCTTTAGCATCATTCCCTCCAAAGAACACCCAGGACTGATCTCCTTTAGAATGGACTGGTTGGATCTCCTTGCAGTCCAAGGAACTCTCAAGAGTCTTCTCCAACACCACAGTTCAAAAGCATCAATTCTTTGGTGCTCAGCTTTCTTTATAGTTCAAATCTCACATCCATACATGACCACAGGAAAAACCATAGCCTTGACTAGACGGACCTTAGTTGGCAAAGTAATGTCTCTGCTTTTGAATATGCTATCTAGGTTGGTCATAACTTTTCTTCCAAGGAGTAAGCATCTTTTAATTTCATGGCTGCAATCACCATCTGCAGTGATTTTGGAGCCCCCCAAAATAAAGTCTGACATTGTTTCCACTATTTCCCCATCTATTTCCCATGAAGTGATGGGACCAGATGCCATGATCTTCGTTTCCTGAATGTTGAGCTTTAAGCCAACTTTTCCACTCTCCTCTTTCACTTTCATCAAGAGACTCTCTAGTTCCTCTTCACTTTCTGCCATAAGGGTGGTGTCGTCTGCATATCTGAGGTGCTTGATATTTCTCCCAGCAATCTTGATTCCAGCTTGTGCTTCTTCCAGCCCAGTGTTTCTCATGATGTACTCTGCATATAAGTTAAATAAGCAGGGTGATAATACACAGCCTTGACGTACTCCTTTTCCTATTTGGAACCAGTCTGTTGTTCCATGCGCAGTTCTAACGGTTGCTTCCTGACCTGCATACAGGTTTCTCAAGAGGCAGGTCAGGTGGTCTGGTATTCCCATCACTCTCAGAATTTTTCACAGTTTATTGTGATCCACACAGTCAAAGGCTTTGGTATAGTCAATAAAGCAAAAATAGATGTTTTTCTGGAACTCTCTTGCTTTTTCCATGATCCAGGGGATGTTGGCAATTTGATCTCTGGTTCCTCTGCCTTTTCTAAAACCAGCTTGAACATCTGGAAGTTCACGGTTCATGTACTGTTGAATCCTGGCTTGGAGAATTTTGAGCATTACTTTACTAGCGTGTGAGATGAGTTCAATTGTGCGGTAGTTTGAGCATTCTTTGGCATTGCCTTTCATTGGGATTGGAATGAAAACTGACCTTTTCCAGTCCTGTGGCCACTGCTGAGTTTTCCAAATTTGCTGGCATATTGAGTGCAGCACTTTCACAGCATCATCTTTCAGGATTTGAAATAGTACCAGGTTTTTAACTTAATTCTGACATGTATTGGGTTTAAACTGGCTAACTGCAGGTACAATTATAAATTTAAAATTCAGTTAAAAATATATGGAAAATTCTAGCCTTATTAGCTACTAAAGTTTGTGTCTAAAATGCAAAGTATAATTACCAAATAAATACTGTTTTAACTTTCTCAGATCAGTACTAACTTAAATCATGCAAACCAACTGCTTGACCCTGGTACATTGGACTTTCACCCAAATTTTCAAGCAGACGTTATAGAAGAAAACTGGGGGCTGGAAATGGAGACTACTATGTGGTAGGTGGAGACTGAGATTTAGAAGCATGTTTATAACTAGGTCTTGTCTCAGGCCTCTAAAAATCTAAGTATATTCTTGCTTTCCTCTCAATTACCATATTTCAAAATGGATAAATTAATGAAGAAACCAGAAATGTAGAGACTTTCTCACTAAGTATAAAAAGAGTCAGACATGACTTAGCAACTGAACAACAGCAGTAATAGGACAGCAGATACTATGAAATTCACATGTATATAATGCTAAGAATACAGGATATTTCAAAAATTATCCACCACAGAAATCTCACAACTGTACTAAAGTCATTTATTTACCTACTTTCTTGGTGGAGACAAATTACCAAAGTTACCCCAAATGAGAGAATGGTGAGTAACTGCTAAGCACTTTATTGGTCATTTTCCATCAATTTTGTGCATGCACATGTATGTATAGACACAGAGACAATGTTGAAAAGCCCACCATTAAAAATACAACCCCTAAGGGGATATTGTTCACTTTTACAAACTCGAAACCTCCCTCTCATATTTTTTTTATGGCATCCCACCTATAATTTACTTTGTAAAGAAAAGTTTCTGAGCAGAGATCCTAATAGAATAGGAAGGGATATGGCAATCACCTCAACCAGAGATTCTGAACCTTTTGTGTGTTAGAGGGGAGGGGCATAATGTATATGTATACATTTCTCTGCAGCAGCCATAATATTTATCAGGTTCTCAGTAGTGTCCATAACTCAGAAAGGGTAATATTTGAGCCTGAGGGTGGTGATTTGTCCAGACACGCAGTGGCTGAATGACACTAAAACTGATTTTGCCTAACTTCTATCCACTATACCATTGAGCCTAGCCCCAAAACAATAAGCTACCACTATGTCTAAAGGCACAAAACATACCCAAATAGTGTTTAGATCTTTACTGATGAGAATGAGGGGCATAACATTAAAATATTAATATAACTCAATAGTAGGAATTCATTGTGCATGACTTTCTTCCACCAAGGCAATTTCTTTCCCAAGGTTGGCAGAGGCCTCTCTTGTCCATTATTATGAACAGTTCCCTTTGTGAGAGATATAAAACATTCTTGAATGCTAACACAGAAATGTGTACTTATGTGTCTGAAATTTCAAACAGGAATAGAATCATATGTCCCCATCTTGTTTCTACCCTACTCTTTCATCTCCTCCTACCCCAACATAAATCCTGGATAGATAATTGCTTCTCAACATTGCATGTTTTCTGCGTATTCAATATTGACTCCCTGGAAGGAACTCTCATCAAAGATTTTGAGCCTGCAGGTTGTTGGAGTACAAACCATACTACCTGGTCTCAGAGTAGTAAATGCTACAATCCAAACATTTCTCAAGAGGCCAACATGCACATTTGAGGCGAACCTAACTTTTGGCCTTTGCTGGTCAGAGCAATTTGGACCAAGTGAGCTAAATATGATCGACTATGTATCTATTCCAAAAGCTCTGCAAACTAATCTCCTTAACTGCTAACACTTATTTTAAAAGGTACAGTTTGGGCATATCCAAAAGCACAGCTCAGTTTGATGATTCTGTACTACAAAGCTGAACAAAACTCTCCAGAAAGAGATTTTGCAAATTCCTTTGGATTTCCGTAATGTAATGAATGTCTTGTACAATATTTATTGCTGTGGGCTTAGCTTTGTATTTTTAACTCTCTTTGTCTCCTGACAAACTATAATTACATGCTCAAACTATAGTCTAAATTTATCTTATTGTAGTTTTCTGGTAAAATACTATGTACTACATACAACATTTATATTTATAAAGTCTATGATAGAGGCAGAAAGAGGTTGTTTAGACCTTTAAATTGGGGTGTGAGGAAGAGAAGGGAAAAAAGTGAAATTCAGGAGAATTCTGTGTCAAAGGGTATGTGTTAAATGCTGTCATGAATGTCAGTGCATGAGATGATAGGATAATTATTCATTATCATCTCTTTTGTGCTGATATATTGGAGTCAGGAGCCTTGTTTGGTTTTCTCCCTAGTCTTGCCATTAACTGCCTGACCGCTGAAATTTGAATGCCTTATTTGTAAAATACGGTAGCTGGACTCAATGATCTTGAAGATAACTTCTAGCTGTAAAATGCTACAATATTCAACATAATAAGAAACTGGAAATGTTTTTACACATGCAAAAAGTATCTGCTTTCATTACATCAGCCTTCTAGAACCACTACCTATAAAAATACCTGCACATTTTGAAAGAAGAGAAAAAGTATTTTGGAGAATTGCTAATCTCAGAAGATAAATACATCTATAACACAGCTTTTATGTTTGCTGATCTATTTTATAACCAAGATTTAACAAAAAAAAAATGAGTAATGAAGAACCTGCCCTGATGGATACTTAAATGTTTCTTAAAGCAATAATAATTAAAACAGCATGATACCAGCAGAGGGCTAGACTGGTAGATCAGTGGATCAGAAAAGAAAGGGTAGGAACAGTCCCTAAAGTACATAATAATGTAGTATTCAATAAGGACAATATTTCAATTCGGTGGAGAAAGAAAGACACTGGGACAATTGTTACCTCTTTGGGGATAAATTGAACCAACATCAATTCCAGATGATATAAAAAGTTAAAGGTTAAAAAAAAAACTGAAGCTATAAAAACTAAACGAAAACATAATCTTGGGATAAAGAAAATATTCTAGGCATAATACCAAAGACAAAACTATAAAGCTGCATAGATTTGACTATATAATAATAAAATAGCCTGTATGTCAAAAGAAGTCATAAACAAAATTAAGATGCAAACAACAAAGTCTCTAATATATAGGAAATGCTTAAAATCAACAATAAAGAACAAACACTCCAATGTTTGTGGATTTTTAAAAAAATTTTTTTTTGATGTGGATCATTCCTAAAGCCTTTATTGAAGTCGCTACAATATTGCTTCAGTTTTATGTTTTTGGTTTTTTTGACTGCAAGGCACGTGGACTCTTAGCTCCCTAAACCCACACCTCCTGTGCTGGAAGGCAAATTCTTAATCACTGGCCTTCCAGGGAAATCCCTGTTTGTAGATTTTTTTGATGATGGCCATTCTGACTGGTATGAGGTAACACCTCATTGTAGTTTTGATTTGCATTTCTCTGATAATTAATGATGTTGAGCATCTTTTCATGTGTTTGTTGACCATCTGTATGTCTTCTTTGAATAAATATCTGTTTAGGTCTTCAAGGCTTCCTTGGTGGCTCAGATGGTAAAGAATCCACCTGCAATGCAGGAGACAGGGGTTCAGTCCTTGGGTTGGGAAGATCCCCTGGAGAAGGGAATGGCTACCCACTCCAGTATTCTTGCTTAGAGAATTCCATGGACAGAGGAGCCTGGCAGTTCATGGGATCTCAAAGAGTAGGATATGACTGAGCAAATTACACTTTCACTTTCACTATTTAGATCTCCAGGCCTTTTTTTCCCCCTTTTGCCCACACCATGCATCATGTAGGGTCCTTGTTCCCTGACTAAGGATAGAACCAATGCCCCCTACAGTGGTAGCTCAGAGTCTTAGCATTGGACTGCCAGAGAAGTCCCTTTAGCTTCTTTTATGATTGGGTTGTTTGGTTTGTTTGTTTGTTTGTTTTTTAATTGAGCTGCATGAGCTATTTGTATATTTTGGAGATAAATCTTTTGCCAGTCGCTTTGTTTGCAAATATTTTCTCCCATTGTGAGGGTTGTCTTTTCATCTCATTTATGGTTTCCTTTGCTGTACAAAAGCTTTTAAGTTTAATTAGGTCCCATTTGTTTATTTTTGTTTTTATTTTCATTACTCTAGGAGGTGGGTCAAAAAAGACCTTGCTGCAATTTATGTCAAAGTGTGTTCTGCCTGTGTTTTCCTCTAAGAATTTTATAGTGTCCACCCTTACATTTAGGTGTTTAGTTTAGAAGCATTTGTATAGAGATGGAGAAGGACAAGTAATGAGAGAGTTTCAGGGAAAAAGCACTGTCCTGCACTACTGGTAAGACAGTATATTAGTATGGCTTTCTGTCAGGCAATTTGGCAATATGCATGAAAGTGAAAGTTGCTCAGTCATGCCTGACTTTTTGTGACCCCCATGGACTATACAGTATAGGGGACTATACTATATAGGGGACTGGGAGAGGTGGTGGTGGGGGGGTAGGGGACTGGGAGAGGTGGGGGGGTAGGGGACTGGGAGAGGTGGGGGGGTAGGGGACTGGGAGAGGTTGGGGGGGATATAGGGGACTGGGAGAGGTGAGGGGGGTATACAGTCCATGGAATTCTCCAGGCCAGAATACTGGAGTGGGTAGCCTTTACCTTCTCCAGGGGATCTTCCTAACCAGGGATCGAACCCAGGTCTCCCACATTGCAGGCGGATTCTTTTACCAGCTGAGCCACAAGGGAAGCCCAAGAATACTAGTAGCCTATCCTTTCTCCAACGGATCTTCCCAATCCAGGAATTAAACCAGGGTTTCCTGCATTGCAGGTGGATTCTTTACCAACTGAGCTATCAGAGAAGCAGGAGACCTGGGTTCAATCCCTGGGTTGGGAAGATCCCCTGAAGAAGGCAATATGCATATAAGATCTTAAAAACAGATATACTCCTCAACCTCACCATTCCACTCCCAAGACTATCCTCAGGAAATGATCAAAAATATACAAAATTAACAATAATAGCAAATATTTTTTTGAGTACTTACTAGGTATCAGGACCTGTTCTGAGAACTTTACATGCATAACTCATTTAATTCACACAACTTTCTGAGATTGGTACCATTTCATTCAAATCTTTGAGTTTATGTATGTTTTCTCCCAACATTGGGTAGCCTCCTATCAGACTTGTAAACCTCCTCCATCAGGCTACTATCTTTCGTCAATTGGTATGAAATCCAAGCTTGTAGAGCCCTCCCCTCTCACAGAGCAGGGGTTTTACTGTCACCAGGTCTCCTCTGCTCTCTCCAGGTGCGCCCTCCACCATGGCAAACCAGGCACTTGAAGGTCAGTTGCCTTCAGTGTGTGAGGCTCCTGACCTCAGGTAGTCAGACTTCTTTATAGCTTTGGCCACAGAGTCATGCTAATTTGCATCCTCGAATGCCTCACTTCCCAGCCCTTTTGAAGATGGCCAAGACCCAAAGCAGAGCTTTCCCAACACCACAAGAGTGCACTTAGATCAGTGTCCCATATGACTCAGAGGGAGCTGGAAACCTCGTCAAAGAGGTAGCTTGTGAGATTTCCAGCCTCATTTCCAATCATCATTCCATGGGTTCATAAACACATCATATACCCTCTGTGGACAATGTTCCAAGAGAAACTGTGGATAAAAATCTGCTTGAAGCAGTATATTTCATCTATGGACATTTTTTGAAGGCTCACCTGTGGAGCGCTGAAATATGACTGGGAAGTTGGCCAGCTATAACATGATATAAACACCCAAAGAACTAAGGAAAGCCTTTGACTAAATGATCTGTGTTGCCATTGCGTTACAACCCAGCAGGATAAGTTCCAACCTAGAATAATCTCATAGCACAGTTACAAAAGTATACAGGTTAAGAGGTCCAGCTCTGAGGTCGAATAGAGCCAGGTTCAAAGTACAGATTTAGAACTCCTTGAATGATCTGAACCTCAGTTTTCTCATCCAAAAAAAATAGGATTAAAAATAGTGCCCATATTACTAAGTGTGCAAGACCTAAATTAGACAATACACGTAAATACACACAGCACACAGTCTAGCAAAGAAGTATCCCAGAATGTTAATGATGATGAACAGTGGCAGAAACTACTTCACCAATATGCATGCTCTTTTTTTCCTAGCACCCAGCTAGACTACACTTCTCAACTTCCCTTGCAGTTAATAGTAGTCATGTCTGGCTAATAAAAAATGAACAAAAGTTATGTGCAACACTTCCAGGCCTGGCCCTTACCTGCAAAATCCTCTATGCTCTTTCCTCTCCCACTTGCTGTATGTTGATACCCACAGCAACCCTGGATAAACCACGCTGAAGATGTCAGAACCTCTACGAGCCCTGGTGCCTAAATGCATACACAGAGCAGAGCTTAGTCATGGCTACCACTGACTAGAAATACCAATATTGGACCAGTATGTAACCAATACATAAACTTCCACTGTGTTAAGGCACCAAACATGGAGGATCTATTGGTTACAGCAGCTAGCATTACCCTAACTAATATACTGTCCACATCACCAAAGAGAAGATCTGAAGTGACATTTAAAGATCACCTCCATGATGCAGGAGACACTGAAGCTCTGAGTCACTGCCCAAGGCACCTCAAAGGATCTTTTCTTCAACTAGGCCCTGACCTTTCACATATGGTGCTAATTAAAAACTATAGGATTAAAATACTCTGTTTGCATAGTTAAAGCCAGATCTATTCCTCGAAAAATTTAGCACAGATAGTTCTACTGGGCAGTACAGCAGAAAGGAATGAAAACAAGAGAGCCCTTTCTGTGGTCATGTTGTTGTTGTTGTTCAGTTACTAAGTCACATCACAAACGTTTGTTAGGCAACCATCTTGTGCTGTCTTAGCCCTATACTTCTCAGCATGGGACACTAACCAACCCATCCTCAAGAAGTTTACAGTCTACCTATCTTAGTGCATGCTGCTATAACAGACTGGGTGAGTTAAAACAGCAGACATTTATTTCTCATAGTTCTGAAGGCTAGAAGTTCAAGATCACAGTGCCAGCACAGTCAGGTTCTGGTGAGAGCTCTCTTCCAGTATGCAGAGGGGAGTCTTCTCACTGTGCCCTCATTGGCAGAAGTGGAGAAGGATTTTTCTAGAGCCTAATTGTATGGACATGAATCCCACTCATGAGGGGTCCAATTATCATGATTTAATCACCCTCCAAAGGCCACACCTCTAAATATCATCACACTTGGGATACGTTTTCAACATATGAATTTTATGGGGCCCAAACGTTCAGTCCACTACACTAGCTGAAACCATACAAATGATTTTAGAGGTGCAGAGTTACACAGTATAGTCGGCCCTCTGTATCAACACCTTCCACATCTGCAGATTCAACTAATCACAGATTGAAAATACTTTCTTAAATTCCAGAAAGATGATCCAAAAGGCAAAACTTGAATTTGCCACACCCCACATTCCATAGCATTTACACTGTATTTATAACTATTTACATAGTATTTATATTATATTAGTTATTATAAATAATCTATAGATGATTTAAAATATATGGGAGGATGCAAGTAGGTTATATGCAAATATGCCATTTTACGCAAGGGGCTTAGGCATCCACAGATTCTGGTATCAGTGGAAGTCCTGCAATCTATCCCTGACAGATACCAAGGAAGGACTATACTGACAACGCAGACACTGTAGGCATGAAGAGAAGGAAGAGATTGCTAGAGGACAGACCAATAGGAGAAGGCCTCATAGAGAAATGTAACTTAGGCTAGGCCTCAAAAGACTCTCAAAAGTTGGCTAAGCAGAGAGACCATATACATAGACACATATGGGTAATTAAAAGAAAAGGAGAGTGATGTCTAAACTACCAAGATTATTAAGTCAGTGAACACCTTGCTTCTTCTACTCACCCCTTTCTGCATTTATCCAGCAATATTAATGTTTGAATAATGAGAACAATTTTGTGCCAAGAACTTTGGCAAGTACTTTTCATCCATTATCTAATATCACCTTCACTGTAACTCTGAGTGAGGTGCTAGTGTCCCCATTCTACAGATGAGAAAACCTGAGATGAGGTTCAAAGAGGTTTAGTTAGTTAACTGTCAAAAGTCCCACAGTTAGCAAGTAGTAGAGGTAGAATTCAAATCTGGTTCTGTGCTCTTAATAGCCAAACTATACCACAACAACTCATCTGGAAAGATGGATATAACATCTCTAAGGACAGGAAGTTAAGACTAGAGGGAAATTGTAGAGGGAAATTTCTCATCTTCCCCTGATTGGGCATAGTATGGCGAAAGTGCTGGACAAGTTGGAAGATTTGGGTTTAAATGCTCATCAATTAGCTGTAACCTCAGATGATATTAATATTTATAATAATTCTCTGAGTCTCAATTTCCTCAACTGGGAAATAGAGGAAAATAATACCAACCTCATACTGTTGCTGTGAAGATGAAACGAAATGCTATACATTTAAATAAGTTTGAGCTATGTATTATTTTTCCTATTCCAACTAGTTTTGTCTTGGTATGAATAGAGTTGACTGTTAATAAAATTAGAAATCATCACAGGAAAACATTAGACGAGAAGGCATACACTCACAGCTGAAAAAGCAGTCCTATATTATAGTGTGCTACAAAATAATATTTCAGTTCAGTTCAGTTCAGTCGCTCAGTCGTGTCCGACTCTTTGCGAACCCATGGACCGCAGCACACCAGGCCTCCCTGTCCATCACCAACTCCCGGAGTTTACCCAAACTAATGTCCATTGAGTCGGTGATGCCATCCAACCATCTCGTCCTCTGTCATCCCCTTCTATTCCTGTCTTCAATCTTTCCCAGCATCAGGGTCTTTTCCAATGAGTCATCAGGTGCATCAGCACCAGTCCTTCCAGTGAACACCCAGGACTGATCTCCTTTAGGATGAACTGGTTGGATCTCTTTGCAGTCCAAGGGACTCTCGAGAGTCTTCTCCAACACCACAGTTCAAAAGCATCAATTCTTTGGCGCTCAGCTTTCTTTATAGTCCAACTCTCACATCCATACATGACTACTGGAAAAACCATAGCCTTGACTAGATGGACCTTTGCTGGCAACGTAACATCTCTGCTTTTTAATATGCTGTCTAGGTTGGTCATAACTTTCCTTCCAAGGAGCAAGCGTCTTTTTTATTTCATGGCTGCAGACACGATCTGCAGTGATTTTGGAGCCCCCCAAAATAAAGTCAGCCACTGTTTCCCCAACTATTTGCCATGAAGTGATGGGACAGGATGCCACGATCTTAGTCTTCTAAATGTTCATCTTTAAGCCAACTTTTTCACTGTCATCTTTCACTTTCATCAAGAGGCTCTACAAAATAATATATAAGTAATAATAAAAGGTAATAAAATGAATAAATAATAAAGGGTAAATAGATGGCAAATAGATGGGGAAACAGTGCCAGACTTTATACTTTGGCTACCTGATGAGAAGAGCTGACTCATTGGAAAAGACCCTGATGCTGGGAAAGATTGAAGGCAGGAGGAAAAGGGGACGACAGAGGATGAGGTGGTTGGATGGCATCACGGACTCAATGGACATGAGTTTGAGTAAACTCTGGGATTTGGTAATGGACAGAGAAGCCTGGAGTGCTGCAGTCCATGGGGTCACAAAGAGTCGGACATGACTGAGCGACTGAACTGAACTGAATAATAAAAGGTAAGAGTAACATGGTTCTTACTACATGCCCTTCATTTAATCCTATAATTACCCTATGAGGTGAACTGTAGAATTTTGTCCAGTAGTTTCTGTTTGTTTCATTTTGTTTTGATTTGCTTTTAATCTAAAACTTTTTGGTTGTTCTGAACATTTCCCCCCTCTTTTTGGAAACACCACCATTGACTGAATCTTCATGAAAGGCAGAATCCCACTGCCAGATCCAAACAATCCTTATTCCTTGGGGTAGGGCATGAGCAAGTACCCTAAACTGGGGGAATTTGATAATTTCGTCAAGATCGTGGCATCAGAAATGAGTATTGCCTTTCAGCAGTAGAGACATCAAATAATCAGTGATGGTGGTGTCAAAGTGGCTCTCAGAGTCTAGGACTTTTGGAAGCAGTACCTAACCTGGTGCTGCAGTTTTCCTTTTCTTAACCTGATTTGCCAGCCTTCCTCATATCTTTCCAAGAAATTGTCTATTTTTCTTATGTTAACTAGAGTTGGTTGCTGTTACTTGCAATCAAGAATCCTAGGTGACAAAAGTGGGTATGGTTATTGCCCACATTTCATAAGTGAGAAAACTTAGGTGCAGTTAGGTAATGATGGAGCTGGAATTTGAACCATGACAAATATGACACCAGATATTACACTAAAAAAAGGCAGAATGTAGAGACCACTCCCCTAGGATATTATGGCAATCAGATAGGTAGATAGGTAGATAGATAGAGCCAACACATACAGAGATATGTGTATAGTGTATACATGTGTGTGTCCACACATGCATGTACATGCATATACACATGCATAGATTCTGAATTGCAATCTAGCCTTCTTGGTTTCAAATTCTAGTTCTTCAATGTACTATCTATGTGGCCTAAGGCAAGTTGCTTAACTTCTCTTCACCTAAGTGTCTTCACTGAAAAGGTAAGAATGACCCCCCCCCCAAAAAAAAAAACACACAAAAACTCGGAATGGGAGAAAATATTTGCAGACAAAGCAACTGACAAGGGATTCATCTCCAAAATATAAAAACAGTTCAATATTAAAAAACAAAAAACCCAATCATAAAATAAGTGGAAGAGCTAAATTGAAATTTTTCCAAAAAAGACATACGAATGGACAACAAACAAATGAAAATATGCTGAATATCCCTAATTATCAGAGAAATGCACATCAAACCTACAATGAAGTATCACCTCACCCTAGTGAGAATCAGTCCAGTTCAGTCGCTCAGTCCTGTTGGACTCTTTACGACCCCATGGACTGCAGCATGCCAGGCTTCCCTGTCCATCACCAACTCTAGGAGCTTGCTCAAACTCATGTCCATCGAGTCAGTGATGCCATCCAACCATCTCATCCTCTGTTGGCTTCTCCTCCTGCCTTCAATCTTTCCCAGCATCAGAGTCTTTTCCAATGAGTCAGTTCTTAGCATCAGGTGGCTAAAGTATTGGAGTTTCAGCTTCAGCATCAGTCCTTCTAATGAATATTCATGACTGATTTCCTTTAGGATTGACTGGTTTGATCTCCTTGCAGTCCAAGGGACTCTCAACAGTCTTCTCCAATATCACAGTTCAAAAGCATCCATTCCTCCATGCTCAGCTTTCTTTATGGTCCAACTCTCACATCCAGACATGACTACTGGAAAAGCCATAACTTTAACTAGACAGACCTTTGTCGGCAAAGTAATATGTCTGATTTTTAATATGCTATCTAGGTTGGTCATAGCTTTTCTTCCAAGGAGCAAGCATCTTTTAATTTCATGGCAGCCCTCACCATTACATTGATTTTGGAGGCCACAAAAAGAAACTCTGTCAACATTTCCATTGTTTCCCCATCTATTTGCCATGAAGTGATGGGACCAGATGCCATGATCTTCGTTTTTTAATGTTGAGTTTCAAGCCAACTTTTTCACTCTCCTCTTTCACTTTCATCAAGAGGCTCTTTAGTTCTTCTTCATTTTCTGCCATAAGAGTGGTGTCATCTGCATATCTGAGGTGATTGATATTTCTCCCAGCAATCTTGATTCCAGCTTGTGCTTCATCCAGCCTGGCATTTCACATGATGTACTCTGTATGTACATCAGAAGGGAAATGCCAAAGACTGTTCAAACTACCACAGAACTGCACTCATCTCACATGCTAGCAAAGTATTGCTCAAAATTCTCCAAGCCAGTCGTCAACAATACATGAACTCTAAACTTACAGATGTTCAAGCTGGATTCAGAAAATAAGGGGAACAAGAGACCAAAAAGCCAACATCCACTGGATCATAGAAAAAGCAACAGAATTCCAGAAAAAAATCTACTTCTGCTTTATTGATTACACCAAAGCCTCTGACTGTATAAAGCAAAGTGAAGTCGTTCAGTCGTGTCCGACTCTTTGTGACCCCATGGACTGTAGCCTACCAGGCTCCTCTGTCCAGGGGATTTTCCAGGCAACAGTCCTGGAGTGGATTGCCATTTCATTCTCCAGGGGATCTTCCCAACCCAGGGATCGAACCCAGGTCTACCGCATTGTAGACAGATGCTTTACCATCTGAGCCACCAGGGAAGTCTGACTGTATAGATCACAACAAACTGTGGAAATTTCTTCAAGATATGGGAATACCAGACCACCTTACCAGCCTCCTGAGAAACCTGTATGCTGGTCAAGAAGCAACAGAACCAGACATGGAACAACAGACTGGTTCCAAATTGGGAAAGGAGTATGTCAAAGCTATATATTGTCACCTTGCATATTTAAATTAAAGGCAGAGTACACCATGAGAAATGCCAGGCTGGATGAAGTACAAGCTGGAATCAAGATTGCTGGGAGAACTATCAATAACCTCAGATATGCAGATGACACCACCCTTATGGCAGAAAATGAAGAGGAACTGAAGAGCCTCTTGATGAGGGTGAAAGAGAAGCATGAAAAAGCTGGCTTAAAGCTCAACATTCAGAAAAATAAGATCATGGCATCTGGTCCCATCACTTCATGGCAAATAGATGGGGAAACAATGGAAACAGTGACAAGACTTTATTTTCTTGGGCTCAAAATCACTGCAGATGGTGACTACAGCCATGAAATTAAAAGACGCTTGCTCCTTGGAAGAAAAGCTATGACAAACCTAGACAGCATTTTAAAAAGCAGAGACATTACTTTGCCAACAAAGGTCCATCTAGTCAAAGCTATGATTTTTCCAATAGTCATGTATGGATGTGAGAGTTGGACCATAAAGAAAGCTGAGTGCCAAAAAATTGAATATTTTGAAGTGTGCTATTGGAGAAGACGGTTGAGAGTCGCTTGTACTGCAAGATCAAACCAATCAATCCTAAAGGAAATCAGTCCTGAATATTCATTGGAAGGACTGATGCTGAAGCTGAAACTCCAATACTTTGGCCACCTGATGCAAAGAGCTGCCTCATTGGAAAAGACCCTGATGATGGGAAACATTGAAGGCAGGAGAAGAAGGGGCTGACAGGATGAGATGGTTGGATGGCATCACCAACTCAATGGACATGAGTTTGAGCAAGCTCTAGGATTTGGTGATGGACAGGGAAGCCTGGCATGCTGCTGTCCATGGAGTTGAAAAGAGTCAGACATGACTGAACAACTGAACTGACTGACTCTGCATGTAAGTTAAATAAGCAGGGTGACAATATACAGCTTTGACATACTCCTTTCCCAATTTGGAACCAGTCTGTTGTTCCATGTCCAGTTCTAACTGTTGCTTCTTGACCTGCATACAGGTTTATCAGGAAGCAGATAAGGTGGTCTGCTATTTCCATCTCTTTAAGAACTTTCAACAGTTTGTTGTGATCCACACAGTCAAAGGCTTTGGTGTAATCAATGAAGCAGAAGTAGATGGTTTTCTGGAACTCTCTAGAATTTTCTAGGAACCAACAGATGTTGGCATTTGATCTCTTGTTCCTCTGCCTTTTCTAAATCCAGGTTGAACATCTGGAAGTTCTCATTTCACGTACTTTTGAAGCCTTGCTTGGAGAATTCTGAGCATTACTTTGCTAGTGTGTAAGATGAATGCGACTGTGTGGTAGTTTGAACATTCTTTGGCATTGTCTTTCTTTGGGATTGGAATGAAAACTGACTTTTTCCAGTCCTGTGGCCACTGCTGAGTTTTCCAAATTTTCTGGCATATTGAATGCAGCACTTTCACAGCATCATCTTTTAGGATTTGAAAAAGCTCAACTGGAATTCCATCACCTCCACTAGCTTTGTTCATAGTGGTGCTTCCTAAGGCCCACTTGACTTCGGGCTCCCGGATGTCTGGCTCTAGGAGAGTGATCACACCACCATGGTTATCTGTGTCTTTAAGATCTTTTTTGTAAAGTTTTTCTGTGTATTCTTGCCACCTCTTCTTAATATCTTCTGCTTCTGTTAGGTCCATACCATTTCTGTCCTTTATTGTGCCCATCTTTGCATGAAATGTTCCCTTGGTGTCTCTAATTTTCTTGAGGAGATCTCTAGTCTTTCCCATTCCATTGTTTTCCTCTATTTCTTTGTACTGATCACTGAGGAAGGCTTTCTTATCTCTCCTTGCTATTCTTTGGAACTCTGCATTCAGATGGGTGTAGCTTTCCTTTTCTCCTTTGCCTTTCTCTTCTCTTCTTTTCTCAGCTATTTGTAAGGCCTCCTCAGACAACCATTTTGCCTTTCTACATTTCTTTTTCTTGGGGATGGCCTTAATCACTGCCTCCTGTACAATGTTAGGAATCTCTGTCCATAGTTCTTCAGGCACTCTGTCTACCAGATCTGATCCCTTGAATCGATTTGTCCCTTCCACTGTGTAATCGTAAGTAATTTGATTTAGGTTATACCTGAATAGCCTAGTGGTTTTCCCTACTTTCTTCAATTTAAGTCTGAATTTTGCAATAAGGAGTTCAGGATCTGAGCCACAGTCAGCTCCCAATCTTGTTTTTGCTGACTGTATAGAGCTTTCCATTTTCAGCTGCAAAGAATATAATCAATCTAATTTCAGTATTGCCCATCTGGTGATGTCCATGTGTAGGGTCTTCTCTTGTGTTGTTGAAGACGGCGTTTGCTATAACTAATGCATTCTCTTGGCAAAACTCTGTTAGCCTTTGCCCTGCTTCATTCTGTACTCCAAGGCCAAACTTACCTGTTACTCCAGGTTATCTTGACTTCCCACTTTTGCATTCCAACCCCCTATGATGAAAAGGACATCTTTTGGGGGTGTTAGTTCTAGAAGGTCTTGTAGGTTATCATAGAACCATTCAATTTCTGCTTCTTCAGCATCAGTGGTTGAGGCATAGACTTGGATTACTGTGATATTGAATAGTTTGCCTTGGAGACGAACAGAGATCATTCTGTCATTTTTGCAATTGCATCCAAGTACTGCATTTTGGACTCTTTTTTTGACTATGAGGGTTACTCTACTTCTAAGGGATTCTTGCCCACAGTAGTAAATATAATGGTCATCTGAATTAAATTTGCCCATTCCAGTCCATTTTAGTTCACTGATTCTGAAAATGTCAATGTTCACTCTTGCCATCTCCTGTTTGACCACTTCCAATTTACCTTGATTCATGGACCTAACATTCCAGGTTCCTATGCAATATTGTTCTTTACTTCCATCACCATCACATCCACAACTGGGTGCTGTTTTCACTTTGGCTCTGTCTCTTCATTCTTTCTGGAATTATTTCTCCACTCTTCTCCAGTATCATATTGGGCATCTACTGACCTGGGGAGTTTATCTTTCAGTATCATATATTTTTTGCCTTTTCATACTGTTCGTGAGGCTCTCAAGGCAAGAATACAGAAATGGTTTACCATTTCCTTCTCCACTAATCAGAATGGTCTTCATCAAAAAATCTACAAACAATAAATGCTGGAGAGGGTGTGGAGAGAAGCAAATACTCTTGCTCTTTTGATGGGAATGTAAATTGATACATTCACTGCTGAGAACTGTATTTGTTATTGTTGCTCAGTCCCTAAGTCATATTCGACTCTTTGTGACCTCATGAACTGCAGCATGCCAGGCTTCCCTGTTCTTCACTATCTCCTGGAGTTTGCTCAAACTCATGTCCATTGAGTCAATGATGCCATCGAACCATCTCATCCTCTGTTACCCCCTTCTCCTCCTGCCCTCAGTTTTACCTAGCATCAGGGTCTTTTCCATTGAGTTGGCTCTTCACATCAAGTAGCCAAATTATTGGAGCTTCAGCTTTAGCATCAGTCCCTCCAATGAATGTTCATGGTTGATTTCTTTTAGGATGGACTGGTTTGATTATTTTGCTGTCCAAGGGACTCTCAAGAGTCTTCTCCAGCACCACAGCTCGAAAGCATCAGTTCTTCACTGCTCAGCCTTCTTTATGGTCCAACTCTCACATCTATACATAACTACTGGAAAAACCATAGCTTTGGCCATGTGAACATTTGTCACCAAAGTGATGTCTTTGTTTCTTAATATGCTGTCTAGGTTTGTCACAGTTTTTCTTCCAAGGAGCAAGCATCTTTTAATTTAGTGGTTGCAGTCACTGTCCACAGTGATTCTGGAGATAAGTAAATAAAATCTGTCACAGTTTCCACTTTTCCACCGTCTATTTGCCATGAAGTGATGGGACTGGATGCCATAATCTTAGTTTTTTGAATGTTGAGTTTTAAGCCAGCTTTTTCACTATCCTCTTTCACCCTCATCAAGAAGCTCTTTAGTTCCTCTTTGCTTTCTACCATTAGAGTGGTGTCATCTGCATATCTGAGGTTGTTGATATTTCTCCCAGCAATCTTGATTCTAGTTTGTGAGTCAACCAGCCTGGAATTTTGCATAATGTCACTTGTGGCTCAACAATAAAGAATCTGATTACAATGTAGGAGACCCAGGTTCAACCCCTGGGTTGAGATGATCCCCTGGAGAAGGGAATGGCTACCCACTCCAGTATTCTTGCCTCGAGAATTCCATGGACAGAGGAGCCTGGCGGGCTACAGTCCCTAAGGTTGCAAAGAGTTGGACATGACTGAGCAAGTATCACTCATTTTGCACGTAAGTTAAAGCAGGATGACAATATACAGCCCTGACATACAGTATGAAAACAGTATTGAGGTTCTTTAAAAGCAAAAAATAGGACTACCATTGTTATTATTGTTCAGTTGCCAAGTCGTGTCTAACTCTTTGCGACCCCATGCACTGCAGCATGCCTGGCTTCTCTATCCCACACCATCTCCAGTAGTTAACCCAAGTTCATGGCTACTGAATTGGCGATGCCATCCAAACATCTTATCCTCTGTCACCCTCTTCTCCTTCTGCCTCCAATCTTTCCAGCATCAGGGTCTTTTCCACTAAGTCATCTGTTCACATCAGGTGACCAAAGTATCGGAGCTTCCGCTTGAGCATCAGTCCTTCCAATGAGTATTCAGGGTTTATTTCCTTTAAGATTGACTGGCTTGATCTCCTTGCTGTCCAAGAGACTCTCAAGAATGTTCTCCAGCACCACAGTTCAAAAACATCAGTTCTCCAGTGCTCACCCTTCTTTATGGTCCAGCTCTCACATCCGTACATGACTACTGGAAAAACCAGAGCTTTGACTATATGGACCTTTGTCGGCAAAATGATGTCTTTGCTTTTTTATGCACTATGGCATACACCCAGGGCTTCCCTTGTGACTCAGCTGGTAACGAATCTGCCTGCAATGTGGGAGACCTGGGTTTGATCTCTGGGTTGGGAAGACCCCCTGGGGAAGGGAAAGGCTACCTACTCCAGTAGGCCTGGAGAATTCCATGGACTCTGTAGTCCATGGGGTTGCACAGAGTTGGACACAACTGAGGAACTTTCACTTTCACTTTCTTTGTGGCGTACACCCAGCAAAAACCATAATTTGAAAAGATACCTGCACCCCAGTGTTCACTGCAGCACTATTTACAATATCGAGAACATGGAAGCAACCTAAATGTCCATTGACAGATGAATGGATAAAGAAGATGTGGTTCATATATACAATGGAATATTCAGTTCAGTTCAGTTCAGTCACTCAGTCGTGTCCAACTCTTTGCAACCCCATGAACCCCAGCATGCCAGGCCTCCCTGTCCATCACCAACTCCCAGAGTCCACCCAAACCCATGTCCATCCATCAAGCTGATGATGCCATCCAACCATCTCATCCTCTGTCGTCCCCTTCTCCTCCTGCGCTCAATCTTTCCCAGCCTCAGGGTCTTTTCAAATGAGTTAGCTCTTTGCATCAGGTGGCCAAAGTATTGGAGTCTCAGCTTCAACATCAGTCCTTCCAATGAACACTCAGGACTGATCTCCTTTAGGATGGACTGGTTGGATCTCCTTGCAGTCCGGGAGACTTTTAAGAGTCTTCTCCAACACCACAGTTCAAAAGCATCAATTCTTCTGTGCTCAGCTTTCTTTATAGTCCAATTCTCACATTCATACATGACTACTGGAAAAACCATAGCCTTGACTAGATGGACCTTTGTTGGCAATGTAATGTCTCTGCTTTTGAATATGCTGTCTAGGTTGGTCATAACTTTCCTTCCAAGGAGTGTCTTTTAATTTCAGGGCTGCAATTGCCATCTGCAGTGATTTTGGAGCCCCCCAAAATAAAGTCAGCCACTGTTTCCACTGTTTCCCCATCTATCTGCCATGAAGTGATGGGACTGGATGCCATGATCTTAGTTTTCTGAATGTTGAGTTTTAGCCAACTTTTTCACTCTCCTCTTTCAATATTTGGCCATAAAAAGGAACAGAATTGGGTCATTTGTAGAGATGTGGATAGACCTAGAGTCTATCATACAGAGTGAAGTAAATCAGAAAGAGAAAAACAAATATCGTATATTAACACACACATGTGGAATCTAGAAAAATGGTACAGATGAACCTATTTCCAGGGCAAGGATAAAGAGGCAGATGTAGAGAGTGGACCTGTGGACCTGGAGAGGAAAGGGAAGGGTAGGACGAATTGGGACAGTGGCATCGATGTATATACACGACCATGTGTAAAACGCAGAGCTAGTGGGAGGCTGCTGTATAACACAGGGAGCTCAGCTCAGTGCTCTGTGATGATCTAGAGGTATGGGATGGGAGGGATGGGTTAGGGGACAATGAGGTACAAAGGAAGAGGTGCTACCATTTTGGGGGCACCTTCTATGTGCTAGGCAAATTATTATTTGTTGTTTAGTTGCTCAGTTGTTTCTGACTCTTGCAATCCCATGGACTGTAGCCTGCCAGGCTCTTCTGTCCATGGGATTTTCTTTTTTTAATGATTTTTTTGTCCTAGATATCTTGTGTTTTTTTAATATAAATTTATTATTTTAATTGGAGGTTAATTACTTTACAATATTGTATTGGTTTTGCCATACATCAACATGAATCTGCCACAGGTATACACATGTTCCCCATCCTGAGCCCCCCTCCCTCCTCCCTCCTCGTACCATTCCTCTGGGATTTTCTATATATATCACCTTATTTAATCTTCATGACAGCCCTTGGAAATGGATACTGTTATTCTCACTTTACAGGTGGCAAAATTGAGTGCAAGAGAAGGTAAGTGACAAGACTATTAAGTGACAGAGCTATGATTTAAATCTAGGTCTACCTCACTTCAAAGCACATTCTTCTTTTTTAGATATGTACCAATGTATGTTATTTTTTTTTTCTTTTTTGAAAAAGAACATTCTAAAACTCTAATATAAAACCTTCACAGAAGCAAATGAGTTGAAGAAACTTGAAGTACACACAACTCCACAGAGAAGAAGAAAAATCAGCAATGCTAGAAGGTACACAAAAATAGAGCCAAGCACAATTTCAAGGCATTTTTACATGTATTATCACATATTGGTAATCTGGTGGGCTGAAGTTCAATGGTAAAACACTCCAGGTATTTAATATTCCCTGATATTTAATTAATTCTGAAACTCTTTAGTAGTTGGAAAAATAAATTCTTAAAACCACTGTGTTGTGCTTTTCAACAGGCACATGTAACCAATGTAAGCCATGGAATAAACATGACACCTTTCTGGAACATCTATTTTCCTTAAAGATCTGGAAGGAAAAGTTACATAATTTATCTGACAACATAAAATATTTTGAAAAGTCAAAACAAACATGAACATACCATGGAGTAGTATACAAAAAAAACCTATGATATCTTAAGATAAAAAACAGAATCTTCAAAGAAATTTCAAGCTTGTGACAGACTGCTCCAGAGCCCCTGGAGAGTTCACACTCCTTTGTTGTTAAGGATACTTGGGGAGGGGGAGCTTAAGAACCTCTGCAGTATTATTTCCTAAATCAGGTTATTCCATTTATCTGAAAGTTTCACCAATTCTTATGTACATTTCAGTCTGTCATGATTTCAGCAAAGCAACTATCTTTCAAGTTAGCCTTTTAGCTAGTAAGTCTAAAGTAGAGCAAGTTAGACTTTCAATCAAAATTGAAAAAATAATATATGTATAGCATACAAACCCATATTTCTTTAAGACTTCCAGACCTGATATTGTAGCACACCCTGGTTAATGTCATACTGGGCCGAAGGCATGCAATATTATCCAGAAGGCTTGTTTGCTGTTAAAACTTACAAAGGATAAAATAGAGAGAATTGGTTCAAGCACAGGAACCTAGAGAACCCACAAACTTAGATTTTAATGATTTTTCTAATATTGGGAATTTTGTGAAAATAATATTAGAAATTTATTTTTCTTCCTCAGGTTACTGCTTGGATTAGCCAGCTAATAAATATTAAGCAGAGCTTGGATTTTAGCTGAAATACAGAATTGTTTTAAGCTCACATATCTATGTACTTTTTTAAAAGCACTGCATCCATTAACTACATGTTTAACTGTATAAATAAATCTTTACTTGGGGATTTTGTCACTCTGATAACTGACCATCATTTTTATCAACAGCACTATTTGTGTGTCTGTTGCTATTCACCATCCCCAAGATGAATGAGCCTTAGTCTCACAACCTTTGCCTCCATGTGGCGAGCTTCAGGTCCTTGGTCCACAGAAAGGGATAGCTTTCCAGGAAGTTATGCACCTCAGAAATGCTCATTCTGCAGTCAGTCTAATGGTGGCTCACCAGAAATCAGCCTTGTTTTTTTTTTGTTTTGTTTTGTTTAATTTCGCTGATATTAAGCCCCCAGTGGAGGGGTCCATGGCCCACACTGGGCTCCTTTCTCTGGGCAGCCTGGTTCTCAGAATAATGGCACAACCATAGGCAGCCCTCTTTTGGCTCTCTTGCATACACAGTGAGGATTCAAAAGCAAACAATGAGCCAACCTAGTCTAGTCAAGGACCTTTCTATACTCTGAAATGCTGGGCTTCAGCTGCTTGGCAAATTTCTGTCCATGAGTTTCAGTTTTCTCCTCTAGGTTCTGCTCTATTTGTCCACAAGAATGTGCTATATAGCTTTCCTCAGAATCCAATGTCCATAATTTTAAACAGAAAGAAAAGCAGATCACAAAATTGCTTCAACACTGGAAGTGTAATTATGTAAAAATTATGTATGCATATGGACAAGGACTAGAAGGGGATGAGGAAAAATTGAAAACAATTTCATTTGCAGGGGGTGGCAGGACTATGAATAAGGATTTGTTTTCCCCTTTCCTTTAGATTTTCATTAACATTCTCAGAGGTTGTGTGTGCAAAAAAGAAAAAAAAAACAATTGAATCTGTAGCTTTTTGTAGATAAAATGTTGATCCTCCTTCCTTTCATTTACTATTTGTGTTACATGAACAATATTCCCTTTTGTACATCATCTGAAAGAACAGATTTCACCATAATTTAGGGAGCCTTTGCCAAGAAAATCAATAAAGCCATATTTGTACAGAGCCTTGAGTGGGCTGGTTTTTTCTCCAGGAATGTGTTGAGTTAATTGAAAAGGTTTTGGTTAAAGTTAGCCAGTCGGAGATCACAGCATTGTAGACAACACATACTGTGAGTATGAACTTCGTACAACCTTTCAAATACCTTTGGGAAGGCAGGAAATTGAAATATTGTGTTATATTGGCAACTAAATGGTCATTTATCATCCATGCTAAGTTTGGAGCTGAGAAGAACAATTTGGAAACTCTCGAAGGGCCTTTATTAACAATTTCAAAGTTAGCCCTGTATATGTAGATTTTCACAGCATATTTGGGGACGACTAAGAGATAACATCTGCGTATACTATTAACATGGTCTCTCTAATAACAACTTCGGACTGTATTCACACCCACAAAAGCTGCATTAAAATACATTAAGCTTGAGACACCAACTGACAAAAGCAAGGAAATTCACAGTTAAAGGGGAAACGTGCCATATGTTCTTCAATACCTAAGAACAACGGGGTGCATTTGGAAAGTCATTAAAGCGGCACCCAGTTGTGCCTAGGTATTGGAGAACATATGGAATCTTTTCCTCCGCTAGTGTAATTTTCCCTGCTCTCATTGAATGCATGTATCAATCTTCACTTTTTGGTCATATAGGTTTTTGTTTGCTTAATTACCATAGCATGTAAAATGAATACCTTCTCATTTTCAAAAATCAACACAGTCACACAATGGAAACTGGTTCTCAGCCTTTCCTGTCTGATGGTTTCTCCCTATTTGTCCTTTTTTCCCCAAAGTGGCTGCCCCGTCCTCACATTTCAGCTGTCCCTATTCTTTAATAGTACTGTTTCCTTTCCCCATCGTGAAGATGCAGTCTCCCACGGTGATCAATACTTGCATTTTCCACCAGCATGTCAGTGGGTCAACTAGCTCAAGTTGGAGTTCCAAGGGCAAAAGGACCCATTCTTCTGGACATTCGCTATTAATTTTAGGGTAAAGTCTCTTTCTTCTTTAAATAAGGATTTTTAACCTCTTATTTTGACACAAGTAGCGGCCAGTATGACATAAAGAGGTGTTTATTAAAATAATCTAGTCCCCTATTGTGTTGTTCTTTCATTTATTCAAGTATTCAGTCGTTGAGTGCCTGCCATGCTCTAGGCACTGGGATTAAAATTATGACCAAGACCTGGCTCCTGCCCCCAAGTTGGTCACTCTCTGTACAAGTAGACAAAACAGCCAGTGCACAGTTGTTATACAGTGTGGTGAGTGCTGCTACAGGACTCAGCAGAGGGGGCTGATAAAGCACAGAGGAAGGGCACCTAACCCATACCAAGGCTTCTAAATCAAGAACCTGAGAGTGATTGCAATGACATGACATTATGGGCTCCCTGGTGGCTCAGACAGTAAAGAATCTCCCTGAAATACAGGAGACCTGGGTTTGATCCCTGAGTTGGGAAGATCCCCTGGAGGAGGGCAGGGCAACCCACTCCAGTATTCCAGTCTGGAGAATTCCATGAACAGAGGAGTCTGGCGGACTGCAGTCCATGGGGTCACAAAGAGTCAGACACGACTGAAGTGACTTAGCACAGCACACTGTTGAAAGATACTGAGGCTCTCAACAAGTGGAATGACAGCTGTAAAGAAGGGGCATTGATAAAGTCAAGTAATATTTAGGAGAAAGTCAGCAGAACTTGGTGATTGATTAGATCTGGGAATTAGAGACACATGATAGATCTATGGGATATAGAATCCACAAAAACTTGAAGAATATTACAGGTGAACTTAGAGATTATCCAGTTAAATGTTCTCATTTTTATCCATAAAGAAACTGAAGAAGCAAAATAGTTGATTGACTTGTTCACATCAACCAATTTATTTTGTAGTGGTCCAGGACCTAACACCCAGGTCTCCAAGCTCCAAGCTTACTTTAGTAGCTTTTCAACAAATTTAATGTAACATTTAGATTAATATAAATATTACTTAAACTTTAAAACCCTTAACGCTGAAAAAAATATTTACATGTTCCTCCTACTTTACTTGCTTTCTACCTCTACCACATTGGATCTGAATAAACACTCTCTGCTCTCTACAACCTCTTTCAAGCTCTAAAAAATATGGACATAGCACTATGATGATATCATAATACCGTGACTATGAACACAAATGCTTTATATAGATTCTTATTTTGTAATTAAAATGTGAGCAGGACTGTAGCACAGAAATACCACAAGATACATAGTAATGAGTTGATCTATGTCCTTAGTAAACCATTTTTTTTTCTTCCCTAGGTCTCAGTTTCTAAGTTGTAAAATAAAGAAAATAAGATTTATTAACTGTAGAGGTAAACAATGCTCGAAGGCAATGAACCCCAAAATGGAACAAGCATTAAAATACCTGTGGATCAGCCATCTCTTCAAGAAGTATAAAATTGTTACATTAGTTTCTGCTACTGGTAAACACTACTAGTTGAGTTTGAGATCATTAATGATAGAACCAACTCAGAAGAAGCTTTAGTGAGAAACTAACAATAAATTTGAATCTACATATCTCTGTCCAGCGATAGTTTCAACACTGCTTCATCACAGAGTGACTGTAAGGCATTGCTTCACGTGCACTTCAAATGTCTTCTTAAACATAATTGCATTGTCTAACACACCAGCACTTAGAGATAGTACTTACCCTCAGTCATGTTTACAAAGGGGCTACAAATTGCAAGATATTCTGAATCTTCCTCTTCAATTTGAAAAACATTTCTTGGAAAATGAATCCTATTTCCTCCCTAAATCTTTGCATTGGGTATCTGGTGCCTAATGCTGAGAACTACTGGCTCCCTAGCAGGCCTTCTAGTGCATCAGAATTATGCTAGAAAAGCTGGTCAGTAATTTAAGAGAAAGATGTACATAATATTTATCCATTTTCTATGACTCCTTATTCACTGGATCAATGTGGCATGATGATGTAGGTGGAGGGTGGGGGAGGGGGAGGGGAAACAGGGCTTCTAGTACAACCTAGATTGAACATTTTGTTCAGCTTGGATTTTAAAATAAAATTTTCTAAGTCCATAGCAGGACAAAGATGTTGAAAGCTGGGTTCAGTGAAGGGTTTCTAAATCTCTTTTTAAAATCCTGTTATATAGCAAGACTTAAACTTGGGGTGCTGAGTTGACTGTTGACCACAATATAACAGAGCGTGAAGGACAGGTCATATAACGGATAAGGGAGAAGATACCTCATCTCTAAGAAGGTCAAACAGCAGAAACCCTAGATACATTGACAGCATCTTGAACATACTAGGTGCTAGTCTAACTTTATGGTCCCATTCTAATACAGAAAGAGCAATTCACAATGTACTGGAAGCATAAAGCATGGCATCATCAGTGGGAAAGATATCTATATAAATGTTTCTGAGATAAAACTTCCAGTTGCCCATGGTCTGTGAGTGGCAGGGAATGGGGGACACTCGAGAGAACTAATGAACTAGAAGAGGCCTGGTACAGGATGAAAAGGTTCAGACAGCTCAAGAGTAAAGGGGCCCTCGGTTGTCATAGTGGGTAATACAAGGAAACAGCAGACATTAGCAGTGGATGCTCTGTAACTCAGGAAGATGCAGACTATCTTGGGAAAAACTACAAGTTTCTTCTGTCTTGCTGCTGCTGTCACATAGAGCTTCCTCTGCATACAGACATCATTGTGGAGAAAAGGGAAGGGGAAACCCTTTGATACAACACTGAGAGAGAGAGAGTTTGAACACTGCATGGAATGACCAAAAGAGTCTTCAATTAGAAGAAACTAAGTCGCTTTCAGTAGTTAAGTTTTCCACTTAAAATTGGAGACACTAGAGGAAGATGATTTAAGTTTTGGGTGATAATGAATGTTACATATGGAACCCATTCTTTTTTTTTTCAGTTTTAATCCTGGTATATTGACCTATGAAAGAAATTTTTAATCTTTCTTCTAAGACAAAACCACTACCACCTCCCAGAATGAAGCAAGGATCCTCAAGGTTCTTGCAAAGCATCTTAAGAATGGAACTGGTCTCAAGGGGAGAAAAGAACCTATATTTCTTCTTTCCAGTTTAGTGATCTTTCCTCCTTTCCCTACTAACATAGTTATTCAAAACAGGTTTGAATACAGTTAATATAAAATAAGGAATGATTCGGTTGTCATTAAAATATCCAGGCTTAATTTCAGCCTTGACCAAATCCATTAACTATACTCTTCTCTCATAATAAAAATAGATTAGATAACCAGCTAGGTTAAAAGAAGAGCCAAACCAGTTTGCCTATTGGCTGGTGGTAGCAAGCTGTAAAGTTCCTCACTAACTGCTGTGCTGATTGACAGGGGCCTCTGAAACAATAGAAGAATATGCCAAACAACTCCCTTTTTGAATCTAACTGAAAACCCCAGAAAGGCTTTCATGAGGCCATGGCTGGCTGGTGTCTTCTTTGATGTGATAAAATTTCAGTCATTTTCAGCTACAGTTGTAATTGCTATGTATGGGGAGGGGTTAGGGGCTGACTGTCCAGTATTATTTTATTATTCTTTCAATTCAGTAATAATATAATAACTTAGAGACTTAACAGCTCAGATAAAGAATAATGGCCTATTGAGAAACTTTAGTATTTTGCTTTTGACAGGACGTTCTTTCAAACATTTCTTCTGGGGCTAAAAAAAAAAAAAAAAAACCCTATTTGGATTATTTGCATAAGAATATATTTTATTGTAATGTGTCTAGCATTTCCATGGTGGAAAATCCAGGAAAACAAACAGCATATTATCATTATAAACAATGATATTTAGAATTAGAACAGAAGGTCCTTGGTCATTTTTCAACCTGCCAACCAAATCAATTCGAGAGAAAACCTTGTGTGTGTGTGTGTGTGTGTGTGTGTGTGCATGCATGTGCCCTTATGAACAAGCATTTGGGCTGATGAGAGCGTCTTACAGAGATATGGATTTATAATTTGTTACCACCAAAGGAAGCACTTTAAATGGCACTGTTAGCCAGGGAGCAGTGGTAGGAGGCAAGGGTCATAAACTCTAGTGCAAGTGTATGCAATGTTTCACTTTTGTGTACATTTTTCAATCTTAGAGCAGATTTACTCGGGATTTAAGACTTTATTAAGGTCAAAAGGATTACATTAAGTTCATAGACACGTTTGTTTTATTAATTGAGTCATAAGTTCTGGCCGTCTGCAAACACATTTGAAAACAGGCATCAGATGGTTTCCATTGCCATAATAGATCAGAAAATCTGCCAGTAAGTCTGTTTGCAGCTCTTAAAAGTTGTTGAACAAAAATGTGTTTTGAACTATCGACAATTACCTGAGAAAACAACTGGATTCTGTAAGTCGATTTGTTTATATTCTCAGTACACTCTCTCTCACCCTGCTTCCTCCATTCTTATCACGAACTTCCCTTAGCCTCAAGCCATCTACTCCAGGGTATTATAGGTGATCTTGCTTGAAAATATCTCCTCCCTCATTAAGATGGAATATCAACAGCATTAACTAGTTTTTATTTTTTAATGATTTACTATTGATACAGAGGGGGAAGTAGTGAATCTGGAATAGGGAGAGAGTTGGGATTTTGTGATATATAGAAGAACATGTATAAAATATAAAGTATTTTAGATTTTAAAAATATTACCATTACAATGAAATGCCCTGTCAGCACCTCCACAAACCCACATACTTGCCTCTGCACCCAGAAGTAAGGACTGTTCTTAATTTTGTGTTTATCTCCCACTTGCTTTTCTTTATAGTGTTTACTGGAGGTGGTTATATTCCTTAACAATGCATTATTAAGCTTTCCATGTTTTGAATTCGATAAAATGGAGCAACATTTTAGGTATGCTCCTACAACTGTTTTTCCTTAATACCATGATCCTAAACATCTGTCAATGATGTAGCATGTTAGTACAGTTAGCCAATTCTTTTTTCCCCTAGGTTTATTGAGATATAATTGACATATAATATTGCATAAGTTTAAGGTGTACAATATGATTTGATACACATTTATATTGCAAAAAGTTTATCAAAATAAGGTTGCTGAATGGATCCTTAGCCTTACATAATTAGCATTTTATTGTTGTTGTTACAGTGAGAACATTAAAGCTCTACTCATATACAGTGTGCTCAGTCGTATCCAAATCTTTGCGACCCCACAGACTATAGCCTGCCAGACTCATCTGTCCATGGAATTTTCCAGACAAGAATACTGGAGTGGGTTGCCATTTTTTCTTCTAGGGGATCTTCCTGACCCTGGGATCAAACCCACGTCTCCTGTGTCTGCTGTATTGCAGGTGGATTCGTTTACCACTGCACCCCCTGAGAAGCCCCATGTATACAATACAGTTTTGTTAACTACAGTCACCATGCTATACATTACATCCTCAGAAATTATTCATACTTTAACCGAAAGTTTATACCCTTTGACCAACCTTTCCCACCCCTCAGACCTTGCCAACCACCATTCTATTCCCTGTTTCTATGAGTTTGATATTTTTTAGATTCCACATATGTGAGATCATATAGTATTTGTTTCTGTCCAACATTTCACTTATCATAATGTTCTCCAGATCCAACCACGTTGTCAAAATGGCAAGATTTCTTTCTTTTTATGGTTAAATAATATTCTATTATATATTTTCTTTATTCATCCAGCTGTCTGCACATAGTTAGATTTTTTTTTCCATATCTTGGCTATTGTGAAAAATGCTGCAATGACCATGAGAGTATGGATATTTCTTCAAGATATTGATTTCCTTTCCTTTGGAAATATACTCAGAAATTGGATGGCTGGATCATATAGCAGTTCTATTTTTAATTTTTTGATGAATCTCCATGCTGCTTCATAACTAGAGTTAAATCACCTTCAGTGAGTATAGTATTATATTGATGTACTTAACAAAATGTTTTTATACATTCTCTAAATATCCATAGATATTTTGGGTGTTACTAGTTTTTATTTTCCCAGTACAATAGTGGTATTATAAATATTTTTATACATATCTCATACTATGAATGTGCCCAGTTTGGGCACATGATATATTTGCTCAGGAAAAGAAATACACATTTTCCACGCTACTAGATAATGCCAAATTGAAGTTGCTGAATATCTTCATGAATACTTGTTTTCATTCTTCTAGTATATTAGCTGTGAAATAATTACTTTATTGTGGTTTCAATTTATACTTCTCTGATTGTTAATGAGGTTGAGAAATTCATTAATTGTTTATTAGCTCTTCATATTTCTTCTCCTGATATGCAGAATTTCAATCTATTATTATATGCTATCTTTATATCCAGAAGCCTGGATCAAACAGTCTTAATAATCCTACTAATTTATCTGTACATTTAGGTTTTTTCTATGTAGACAGTCATAAGATCTGTGAATAATATTTTTGTTTCTTTCTTTGCATTTCTTTTTCTTTTTCTTATCTTATCTTAGCCAACCATTTCTTTTTCTTATCTCATTTCATTGTCTATGATCACCAATACAATGTTGAGTAGAGTTTGTTATAGCAGGCACCATTGGCTTTTTCCCAGTTGCAAATGAAATGCTTTCAACATTTTACCAGAAGTGCGATACTTCTAATATGCTTCTCTTTTTCATTAAATAGGTTTAAGATACTCTCCTCTCTTCATTGTTTACTAAGAATTTTATCATGAGTGAATATTGAATTTTATCAAATAGTCTTTCTGCTTCTACTGAAATAATCATATTGCTTTTCATGTAATCTCAAAATTCAGGGAATTTCATAAATTGATTTTCTAAGATAAAAGCATTTGCATTCTGAAAATAAATGAATTTGATTATAAAGCATTTTCTTTTTATGCATTGCTGGATTTGGTTTGCTAAGATTTTACTTAGAATTTTTTTTAATATATATTCATCAATGAAATCTGACTTGATGTCAACATTATGCTGTTTTTATAAAATGAGTTTGTGTTTCTTCTTTTTAAAAATCTGGAATAATCTGTGTAAAATTGGAATTATTATTTCCTTGAGTATTTCTTGCAACTCAATAGGAATTTGTCCACTTCATCACCATGTTTTCAATCTGTTAGCTTAATGATTTTTTTCAATAATACCCTTTTATTACTTTGTTATTCTTTGAGGCATTTATAATTATAGTCCCTTTTTCATTCCTGATATTGCTTTCTCGTGCCTTCCATCTTTTATTCTTGATCATTCTTGCAAAAAATTTGCAATTTTTTTTAGCCTTTTCAAAGTACCAACTGTTGGCTTTGTTGACTGCCTATAGTAAAGGTTTGTTTTCTATTTCACTGGTTTCTTCTTTTATCTTTATTCTTTGATTTATTCCACTTTCTTTGGGTTTAGTCTATTGTACTTTTTTCTAATTTCTTAAGTTGTATTCTTAGCTCATTAATAGTTAGCCTTCTGTGCTATAAAAATTTAAGATTATAAATTTCCTTGTAACTATGGTTTTAGCTGTATCTCATGAGCTTATATATGTATTCTGTTCATTTTCATTTAATGCTAAATATTTAATATTAGCCTTTACATTTTCTGTTCTCGATCCATGAGATAATTGTTTTCAAACTTCCAGAAACATGTTTTCTAATTATGTTTTTGTTCTTAATCTCTAGTTTAATTCCAATGTGGTCAGAGAAATGAAAAATGGGAATTATTTCCTGATTTCAAACTACTCTGTATCCTATTGCCTTGCATTAAATGGAACAGTATAATTTTGATTTCTGCATATAAATGAAAAATACTTTATTCAGAACAATACGTTTTCACTTTCAGAAGAAAGACAATAAGAGATTTTGAAGGAAAAATTAATATTGTTTTAGAATCTACTATTCTTTCTCCCTCAAAATTAAAAAAGGATATGCTGAGGACATATAGTTTTTATTGTGATTTAAAAGCACATAACATAAAATTTATTGTCATAACCATTTTAAGTGTACAATTCAGTAGTGTTAACTGTATTCACATTGCTTTGAAAGCGATCCCCTGAACTTTTTCAGTCTTGCAAAATTGAAATTCTATACCCATTAAAAAATAACTCCTCTTCCCTTCCTCTCCTCAGCTCCTACTAACCACCAGTCTACTTTTTGTTTATATGAATTTGACTACTTTAGATACACACTTTGTGTTTTCATAATTGGCTTATTTCACTTAATATAATGTTGTCAAGATTCATCCATGTTGTAACATGTGACAGAATTTCCTTCCTTTTTAAGACTAAATAGTATTTCACACCATATTTTTAAAAGCAATTTATCCACCATTGGACATTTGGATTGCTTACACATCTTGGCTATTATGAACAGTGCTGCTATGAATATGGGTGTCCAAATATCTCACTGAGGCTCTGTTTTCAATTCTTTTGCATACACACCCAGAAGTGGGTTTACTGGAACATATTATAGTTCTATTTTTAATGTTTTGAGGAATCTACATATCGTTTTTCATAGAAGTTGTACCATTTTATAATACATAAAAATTTGGAGGGGTTATACCTGGGTAAAAAATGTTTTTATTTGTATTTTATATTAGACAATAGTTCATTAGCAATGTTTTACTAGTTTCATATGTACAGCAAAGTAATTTAGTTACATGTATATATGTATATATTCTTTTTCAAGTTCTTTTCTCATTTAGGTTATTACAGAATACTGAGCAGAGTTCTCTGTGCTATAGGTTCCAGTTGGTTATCTATTTTAAATATAGCACTGTGTATATGTCAATCATAACCTCCCAGTCTATCTCTCCCCTCACCCTTCCCCACTGATAACCATAAGTTCATTCACTAAGCCTGAGTCTCTTTCTGTTTTGTAAATAAGTTCATTCATATCATTATTTTTTAGATTCTGCATATGTGACATCATATGATATTTGCCCATTTCTGTCTGACTTACTTCACTTAGTATGATCATCTCCAGCTCCATCCATGTTGCTGCAAATGGCATTATGTCATTCTTTATAAGGGTTAAGTAATATTCTATATGTGTGTATTGAATAATATTCTGTGTATATACACATATATATTTATATGTAGGTGTGTGTGTATACCACATCTTTCCATAGAAGTTGCTCCATTTTATAATACATAAAAGATTTTAAATAAGAAAACAATGCCTAGAAATTCATATGGGGGTTTTAGTAAATATTTAGTCAGTATTTGGGGATCCTAATGTAGTCCATGAAATATGAACTAAGTTTTCTCTTCACTGTCATTAAAGCAAGCTACTGTACAGCACAGGGAACTATACTCAGTATTTTGTAATAGTCTAGGAGAAAAGAATCTGAAAAAATATATATGTGTGTGTATATATATATATATATATATATATGAAACTGAATCACTGTGCATAACACCTGAAACTGACATATCATAAATCACGTATACTTCAATAAGAGCTTCTCTGATAGCTCAGCTGGTAAAGAATCTGCCTGCAATGTAGGAGACCATTCAATTCCTGGGTTGGGAAGATCCCCTATAGAAGGAATAGGCTACCCACTCCAATATTCTTGGGCTTCCCTTGTGGCTCAGCTGGTAAAGAATCCTCCTGCAATGTGGGAGACCTGGTTTTGATCCCTGAGTTGGGAAGATCCCTTGGACAAGGAAATGGCAACCCACTCCAGTATTCTTGCCTGGAGAATCCCCAGGACAGAAGAGCCTGGAGGGCTACAGTCCATGGGGTTGCAAAGAGTCGGACACGACTGAGTGACTAAGCACAGCACAGCACAGCATACTTCAATAAAATAAAATATTAAAAATTAATGAAGAAATAAGCAGTTTAAAAGAAGTCAACCTATCCCCTTTACAGGTTGTCACTAGGGTGTTATGAAGTCATGGCCTATGTCAGCAAACAGAGGCATACCTTGTTCTATCGTGCTTTGATTTGTTGTACTTCACAGATATTGCATTTTTTACAAATTGAAGGTTTGAGGTAATTCTGTATTGTTAAACGCAAGAATCTTTAGCAACAAAGTGTTTTTTAATTAGGGCTAAGATACATACATTGTATTTTTAGACATAATGCTAGCACATATTTAATCGACAGTATACAGTACAGTTCACAGTATAGTGTAAGCATAACTTTCATATGCACAGGGAAATCAAAAATTGTGTGACTGCTTTATTGTATTCACTTTATTGCTGTGGTCTGGAACCAAACCCACAATATCTCCAAGATATGTCTGTCATGTTTTATGGTTTCGTCTTCATAATGTTGTTAGTATTCAGCTAAGACATTGCTATAGCTGCCTTTTAATCTTTTGCCTTATTCTTGATTTTCACAGTGATACCCTCTAAAGCAGTTTCTCCCCTCTTAATTTCTCTGAGCACTTACTATGTGTCCAATATTGTGCAGAGATTTAAGTGTAACCTCATGCTACCCTTTAGAGGCAATAGCAATTGTCAGTCTCAGTTTTTCAAATAGGAAACAGGCTAAGAAAGCTTAAGGACTGTATTTAATTGATTCTAAGAACATATGTCTCATTTCTGAAGTCAGGATGCAGCTTGTAATCAATTGCCTGTTAAAATCACTATTGTTCAGACAATAGCTTAGCATAGTAGCTATTACTGTGTGTGCACATACTTGGTCATACTTGCTGACACTGCTGTTAATTTATTTGAATTTATGTATGAAATTAGTACTATATATGATGAGTTTTATTGTCATTTTAAATGCTTTCAAGAATGTTCACTATGAATTAACATTGAAAGGAAAAGGTACAGTACATGCTGAAAGGTACTGAAAAGAGAGTGGAAGGGGAGCAATTGTTATTAGCGAAACAAATATAAGTATCAATGGAGAATGTACGCAATAATTTATTTTCTTGCAAAGTAACTTGTGATTTTTGCCTTTTCATACTGTTCATGCCAGCAAATTTGAATAACCCAGCAGTGGCCACAGGACTGGAAAAGTCCAGTTTTCATTCCAATCCCAAAGAAAGGCAATGCCAAAGAATGTTCAGACTTCCACACAATTGCACTCATCTCACACGCTAGCAAAGTAATGCTCAAAATTCTCCAAGCCAGGCTTCAACAGTACATGAACCATGAACTTCCAGATGTTCAAGCTGGATTTAGTAAAGGCAGAGGAAGAAGAGATCAAATTGCCAACATCCATTGGATCATAGAAAAAGCAAGAGAATTCCAGAAAAACATCTACTTCTGCTTCACTGACTATACTAAAGCCTTTGACTGTGTGGATCACAACAAACTGTGGAAAATTCTTCAAGAGATGGGAATACCAGACCACTTTACCTGCCTCCTGAGAAATCTGTACGCAGGTCAAGAAGCAACAGTTAGAATTGGACATGGAACAACAGATTGGTTCCAAATTGGGAAAGGAGTATGTCAAGGCTGTATACTGTCACTCTGCTTATTTAACTTATATGCAGAGTATATTGGAGAAGGCAATGGCACTTCACTCCAGTACTCTTGCCTGGAAAATCCTATGGATGGAAGAGCCTGGAAGGCTGAGGTCCACGGGGTCACTGAGGGTCAGACACGACTGAGCGACTTCACTTTCACTTTTCACTTTTATGCATTGGAGAAGGAAATGGCAACCCACTCCAGTGTTGTTGCCTGGAGAATCCCAGGGACAGGGGAGCCTGGTGGGCTGCCATCTATGGGGTCGCACAGAGTTGGACACGACTGAAGTGACTTAACAGCAGCAGCAGCAGAGTATATCATGTGAAATGCCAAGCTGGATGAAGCACAAGCTGGAATCAAGATTGCCTGGAGAAATATCAATAATGTCAGATATGCAGATGACACCACCCTTATGGCAGAAAGCAAAAAAGAACTGAAGAGCCTCTTGATTAAATTGAAATAAGACAGTGAAAAAGCTGGCTTGCAACTCAACATTAAAAAATGATGATCATGGCATCTGGTCCCATCACTTCATGGCAAATAGATGGGGAAACAATGGAAACAGTGACAGAGTTTATTTTCTTGGGCTCCCAAATCACTGCAGATAGTGACTGCAGCCATGAAATTAAAAGATGCCTGCTCCTTGGAAGAAAAGCTATGACAAACCTAGACAGCATATTAAAAAGCAGAGATATTACTTTGCCAACAAAGGTCCCTATAATCAAAGCAATGGTTGTTCCCGTAGTCATGCATGGATGTGAGAGTTGAACCATAAAGAAGGCTGAGCACCAAAGAATTGATGCTTTTGAACTGTGGTGTTGGAGAAGACTCTTGAGAGTCCCTTGGACTGCAGGGAGATCAAACCAGTCAATCCTAAAGGAAATCAGTCCTGAATATTCATTGGAAGGACTGATGCTGAAGCTGAAGCTCCAATAATTTTGCCACCTGATGTGAAGAACTGACTCATTGGAAAAGACCCTGAAATTGGGAAAGACTGAAGGCAGGAGAAAAGAGACAATAGAGGATGAGATGGTTGGATGGCATCAACAACTCGATGGACGTGACTGTGATCAAGCTCCGGGAGTTGGTGATGGACAGGGAAGCTGCAGTCCATGGGGTTGCAAAGAGTCAGACATGACTGAGCGACTAAACTAACTGAATACATTAAATAGTGATGTGTCATGTAATTGATGACATCTTAGATTTCATTGCATTGGGTATCTTGCCCAGGGTCCTGCAATAACTAAGTAGAAGGCAGAGATTTATATGGCAGGCCTATGCTCCTAACCAGGAGGCATTAGTAGGCATACCTTGATTCTCTTCTACCTTTTAACAGGCCTGTAAGTGTTTATTTGAAACTAAATAGTGTGTGTGTGCACACTCAGTTGCATCTTACTCTTTGTGACCCCATGAACCGTAGTCCACCAGGCTCCTCTGTCCATGGGATTTCCCAGGCAAGAAATACTGGAGTATGTTTCCATGCCCTCCTCCAGGGGATCTTCCTGACCCAGGGATAGAACCCATGTCTCTTATGTCTCCTGCATTAGCATGTGGATTCTTTACCACTGGGCCACCTGGGAAGCCCAAACTAAATATTACTCATGCTTTATTTTTTTATAATTTCATAACCATTCTGTGGATGATTATAGACTCCTTCCTTGGGAACTATATCCAAAGTAGAGTCAAGAACTATTACAATTAAAGAAAACATCAAAAGAATTAGAAGAATGACTCATGGGGCCATCAAATGAAGGGGAAAGACAGACCCTCTCTGCATCACATACCTTCAAAACAGCAATGAATGTGTAGCATTTTCCATCATTTAGGAATATCAAATGTAAGCACAAATTTTATAATCAGTGGAGTTGGAATCTTGGCTCTGTACAGCCATAATTCATAACTCTTCTATCACTCCTGTATTCTTGCCTGGAGAATTCCATGGACAGAGGAGCCTGATGCGCTGTGGTCCATGGGGTTGCAAAGTGTCAGACATGACTGAGCGACTAACACACACACACTATAACTCCCTCAATGCTTTCAGAACCTATCACTCTAAAGAGCTTAAGAAAAATAAAACTAAAACTACATAAAAATAAAAAAAATTAAGCATGATTACCTGAGGGTGGTAATCATAGCTCTAACAGTAATAAACAATTATATAGTGCCATTTTTGTTACATCCCCTCAGTTTTATCTCATTTGGTCCTCACAGCAGCACTTTATACTGGTTAAGGAAAAGTATGTTGGGAATCTTCACACCATGATCTAGGATCAAGTCTCAACTCGACTACTTATCAGCTGGTTGACTTGGGCAAATTACATTATTTTCATGATGTTGTTCAGTCGCTCAGTCATATCCAACTCTTTGTGACTCCATGGACTGCAACACACCAACTGTCCTTCACCATCTCCCAGAGCTTACTCAACCTCATGTCCATTGAATTGGTGATGCCATCCAACCGTCTCATCCTCTATTGTCCCCTTCTCCTCCTGACTTCAATCTTTCCCAATTTCAGGGTCTTTTCCAATGAGTCAGTTCTTCACATCAGGTGGCAAAATTATTGGAGCTTCAGCTTCAGCATCAGTCCTTCCAATGAATATTCAGGGTTGATTTTCTTTAGGATGGACTGGTTTGATCTCGTTGCAGTCCAAGGGACTCTCAAGAGTCTTCAACACCACAGTTCAAAAGCATCAATTCTTCAGCACTCAGCTTTCTTTATGGTCCAACTCTCACATCCATACATGACTACTGGAAAAACCATAGCTTTGATTATACAGACCTTTGTCAGCAAAATAATGTTTCTGCTTTTTAATATGCTGTCTAGGTTGGTCGTGGCTTTTTTTCCAAGGAGCAAGCATCTTTTAATTTCATGACTGCAGTCATGGTCCACAGTGGTTTTGGAGCCCAAGAAAATGAAAAGTCTTTCACTGTTTCCATTGTTTCCCCATCTATTTGCCATGAAGTGATGAGACCAGATGCCATGATCTTAGTTTTTTGAATGTTGAGTTTTAAGTCATATTTTTCACACTCCTCTTTCACCTTCATCAAGGAGCTTTTTAGTTCCTTTTTGCTTTATGGTGGTATCATCTATATATCTGAGGTTATTGATATTTCTCCCAGCAATCTTGATTCCAGCTTGTGCTTCATCCAGCACAGCATTTCTCATGATATACTCTGAATATAAGTTAAATAAGCAGGGTGACAATATACAGCCTTGAAGCACTCCTTTCCCAATTGGAACCAGTCCATTGTTCCATGTTCCATTCTAACTGTTGCTTTTCTCATTTTTTAGATTAGGGTCTAATAATAATAATATGTGCCTTGAGTGCTAGTATGAGAATGAAATGAGGTAGTGCTAATAAAGCAATTCAGCACAATGCCTGCTATGTAAAGGCTGAATAAATGCCATTATTAGTAGTAGAACAACCCTGTGTATAACTAAACAATCTTACAAATGAAGAAACTAAGGTTCAGAGAGCTTAAGTCAATACCCAAAGTCATACAGCTAGTAAGTTGCAGAGGTGCTACATAAACTCAGAACAGCACTTGCCTTGGGTGCAGGCAAAGTATATAATAGAAAAACTCTTGAAGTCTGTGCCAACTCAGTAACAGCTATTCTTTTATGATGTCCATGTAACTTGACACATTGTTGTTAGAGTTATAAAATCTTGAAAATCATTTTTCCCTTTTTCATAAAGCCTGCTGATGGATGGAGATAGAAATAAACACTGAGTTAACTTGGCTGACCAGTCATAGTATATGGTTGTCAAGAGACTACTGGCCAATTTCTGTTATGACCAAAATCTCTTCATTACCAAAAGGGGAGAAAACTGTAGCTATGTTTTCACAAATTCAAGACGTATTTGATATAATTTTTTTTTAACAACAGAGAATATGGATGGGGTGTCAGGAGCTTAATGTAAAGGATCTGACCTGTACTAAAACCCACTTGAATTTCCTACTACTCTAACCCGTGGTGATTATTTGAATTTGCGTGCAAGCTCTTAATCTGCATAATTAGTTCCACTACCTTGCAGAAGCAGATTGAGACCTAATCAACGAGGTCAAGAGTTGGACAAAAGTGAGCTCCAGAGGAGAGGATGCTGTGTTAACCCCTGCTCTTAAATGCAGCTTTGTGTTCAGGAGCCACTGAGCTAGGAACAAAGGGATCGCCCAGGGTGCAGAGGAGACGGAGAGAAAAGCTCTGAGAAGAGAAGACAGCCTTGTCGATTTCTGGAGCTGTGAACGCAGCAGAGAGTGGGGAAGCAGAAAGGCACTGACAATCCAGATCAGATCAGGAGGATTGCTCAACAAGGGCAGGGATGCCTTCAAGAATTCAACAGCTAAGGGAAAACCCAAAAGAAGTTCCTCGGAAAGAAATGAGTGCCAGTAGAGGGCACAGAGCACACCACAGCAGAGGCGAGAAGACCACATCCGAACAAGAAGGCAACAGCAATGGTGCCGACTCACCTCAGCAGAGTACTGAACCAACCATGCTGGCGAGGTGGGTAAACCTCTCCAAGAGAGAAGCACTTCCCACAAAGAACGGTTAAGCAGTCTGCCCTTGCAGAGAGCCCAAGACAAAGCAATCACCTGAAGAAATGGGATCCCCCTCCTTTGAATTGCATGCTTTCATCCTCACCAATAGAGAGACCCTGTCCTGGAAGAATGGAGAGATTCTCTCCAGCAGAAGAACAGGGTCTTGGGGAAGTTGGAGACATCACATGCTAGGTCGAGCCAAAACTGAGAAGCAAGCCCCCCAAGCATGCTGAAAGAGACCAGTGAGCAGTCCAGGAGCTGCTAAGGACCTCATGACTCAGTTCAGTTCAGTTCAGTCACTCAGTCGTGTCCAACCCTTTGTGACCCCATGGACTGCAGCACGCCAGGTCTCCTTGTCCATCACCAACTCCTGGAGTTTACCAAACTCATGTCCATCGAGTCAGTCATGCCATCCAACCATCTCATCCTCTGTTGTCTGCTTCTCCTCCTGCCCTCAATCTTTCTCAGCATCAGGGTTTTTTCAAATGAGTCAGTTCTTTGCATCAGGTGGCCAAAGTATTGGAGTTTCAGCTTCAACATCAGTCTTCATGACTACTAGCAAAGAAATCCTCGCAAAGAGATCAGGGAGCATATTCCTTGTTGGGCTGTGCCTAACTGAGGAGGTTTCTGGGCGAAATCTTGGGCGAGGATGCATCAAAGTGTGGTAGTGACAACTACAGAAGACTGTCTCTGGCCCCAAAAGTTCCTTTGACAACAGGGAGATGTAGTTGCCATGAGTGTTAGTCACTCAGTCGTGTCCAACTCTTTGCGACCCCATGGATTGTAGCCTGCCAGGTTCTTCTGTCCATGGAATTCTCCAGGCAAGAATACTAGAGTGGGTTGCCATTTCCTTGTCCAGGGGATCTTCCCAACCGAGGGATTGAACCCGTGTCTCCTGCATTGGCAGGCAGATTCTTTACCATCAATACATGTATTGATTCTCTAATTTTTCTCTTAAGTAGCTTTGGCATCTTAAAAGACAAGAGCATTAGTATTTTGTAATAAGCAATTGTTCTTTTTTAAGAATATAAGTCTTAGCAATAAGTCTTTTGGATCTGTATCATTAGACAAGGAAAACAAAAGCAAAAATAAACAAATGGGACTTAGTTCGACTTGAAAGCTTCTGACAAGCAAATGAAACCATCAAAAAATGAAAAGACAATCTACTGAATGGAAGAAAATATTTGCAAATGATATGTCTGATAAGGGGTTAATATCTAAAAAACATAAATAGCTCATACAATTCAGTATCAAAAAAACCCAACCATATTAAGCAATTGAACTTTCATTCAGATACATGCATCCTGTTCTTCATTAAACAGAAACTTTTTCATAAGCTCGTAAGCTAGAAAAGACTTTACACATTATACACCAGCTCACAGCATTCTTGTCTTTAGGTTACAAATGCACCAAGTGAATCCGAATGAATTCACTAAACGCCAGCTTCCTAGAAATTCAAAATTTAAGAACTGACTACTTTCCACTAGCAAGTTGACAAATTAGCATTGGATAAAATGTCAACATAGAGTCGACGTTAGCATCTTTGTACATTCTGTTACATTGATTCATAATTTATAACCTGTCACTTCTATGGAGAAGCACACAGACACTTAGATATACATACACATGCATATGTATTCTCATTCATTTGCACACTCTCACACATATTTGCTGATTTCATACACACACCACCTACACAGAGCCTCACACATACCCACATATACTCACACTCACACCCACATGCATACACACTTACACATTGATACACGGGCTTCCCTGGTGGCTCAGATGGTAAAGCATCTGCTTGCAGTGTGGGAGAACCAAGTTCGATCCTTGGGTGGGGAAGATCCCCTGGAGGAGGGTATAGCAACCCACTCTAGTATTCTTACCTGGAAAATTCCATGGACAGAGGAGCCTGGGAGGCTACAGTCCATGGGGCTACAGAGAGTTAGACACGGCTGAGTGACACACACACATTGATACATACACTCACAAATACACATACATATACATTTAGCAAGTACCATGCATAAATAAGCCACTTTTATTGAACCCACACAACAACACTGTGAATTAAGTAGTACTAACTCCATTGAATGGATGAGGAAATTGAAGCTCAGGAAAGTAAAAGAACTTGTCAAGGTCATGCAGTTAGTAAATGAAAGGGTGTGTCTGATTGCAAACTCTGCACAGCTGTTTTAAAACAGCTGAATTAAAAACAAACCAATTCACTGTGTCTGTGACCTCTTAAGGATTCACTAATTATACCATCATTTTAGTTAAGAAAACTCAAAGCATATTTCTTTGAAACACTTTCTCACTTAATTTTTGAACTGTGCATATTTTGTGGGAAATTTTATCCACATGTTTGTGATTCATTTACACCAAACGCCTGCAAATACTGCTTCTTAAGAGGTATTTGATGTCAAAAGAAGGCTTTTGAAATTTTCAGCGAGATTTTTCAAGCTTTATATTTTATTAAAAACAGGCAAAACCATTGTTCCAAGCTTAGGGAAATTTGGAGTTATGTTTGAGACTTTTTTTTTCTGTTCTGTCATTTTGATGATCATTTGCTATGCATACTTAGTCGTTTGAACAAAGATTCATTTGGTTCTTGTAAGTCCCTTCTGTTTCGGGTGCTGCCAATGACACACTTAATTACCTTGCAAATAATTCTGTGCTGATTTGTTTGTTTTCTAGTAAGCTGACTATGGTGACAACATAAACACAATTGTATTATTCCAAAGGAATTTACAAGAATATTAAACTCTACCATTTAGTGATAGATTCTTAGAAAATATAGAATTCACACAGAATAGTAAAGAGATTTTGGGTAGAGGCATGAGAAGACCCGTGGATTCTACTAAGATGTGGGTATTTTGCTTTGAAACCAAACCTTCCAAAACATCACAGACGAGCTCTTAGGAAATCACTGCTCTCTTTCTCGGGAGTAATGAGTACTAATTAATCATCTGATATCATTTCTGGCAGCCTTGCTCCCTCTGCACATTTCCCTGGATGAAAAACTTTAAGACACAAAATAAACTACAGACCATCACTTCAGAAGCATGTTTCACTCTTTGAGAAGTGGCTGAGTCAGCTGATTTGTAACAGGAACAAAGCAGCTGATAACTTTTCCTGACCCCTAAAACAAAGAATTTATGGAGTGTGGACTCTTTGATGGGTGTGGTTCTGAGGTTGAACACTTAATTTGATACTTAGTGAAATTTCTCCCATTAGTATGCTTTTGCATCGAATGGAGAAGTTTTGTTTTTTGTTTGTTTGTTACAAAATTTAATGTTTGCAAGCTGTATTACAGTTCACATACTCTACCTATCGGTCTCAAAATCACCACCCTATAAAACATATTTATTATTGTCACTGTTGGTATTGTTATGATTAGTATTGATGGTATACTCATTTTATTTTATTTTTTTTTTCCTGGTTTAATAAGGTCTTGTTTATTTTGAGAAAAAAAGGTCCCAAACATCAGGCTGTTCACAAAAATAACCCACAGTATCAACTTTAGAAAACAAATCTTAAGACTATTACACTAGTTATTTTTCTAGAGGATGCACTTAACATGCCAACTCTCATTCACAAAAATACATTGTTACATTTGTGTTGAACAGCCCCACACAGCACTCTTATGTGGGGTATAACACACATACCTCTAACTCAAAGCTGCTCTCAGGTTCTACTCAACTAATGAGACTGCCTTTGTAGTTAGGGAAGCAACTATTGTATGAATGGAAAGAACTGTACTCCCTGTATAACAAGAGATTATTTTGGAGACAGTTGATAAAAACCATACATCCTTTTTATTGTTAAGTCATAAAGAGGTATCAAAATTAAAAGCAAAAATTACAGGGTAAGACTTAACGTAACTACTAGGAGGGTCAAAGGAAGTGAAAATGGGACTAGGCGCAGGGCAATATGAATTAATGAACATGGGAAGGACAAGGATGGGGAGAACAGTGAGCATGTGCTGAAGATACTAGGGGAGAGGATCTGGTGAAAATTTTGATCTTAGACAAGCGCCTAGGTAAAGAAATAATGGGACAAGATTTCTAAACCCCGCTATGTGCTTAAGAGTCATCCTCGCCATTGGCGCTGTCTCTGTCATCCTCTCCTTCCTCAGCCTCTTTTTCATCATCCTTGATCAACTCCAGCTCCTTGTTTGCTCTGTTCTTTTTCAATTTTTTCCAGGCTTTCCAGTAAAGAGTCCACTTTTTGTTTTATCTGGGTTAACTCCTTCTTAATGGTCTGAAGGTCATCTCCTTTCAACTTTCCAGACTTAGAAGAAGATCCCCGCTGTCCACTCTTAGAATTGAAGCCACTTTTGCCCCTTCGTGAGGTGTTTCCTGATACACGCTGGCGTTTTGAGGGCACTACAGCCCGAGCAATAGGAGGAGGAGGAGGAACACGTGCTGGGTAACTGTACATCCTGTCGTAATAATCCCGTTGAAAGTCATAGTCCAAGTCAAAAGATGAGCCGTACATCTCCGCTGCAGATCGTTTCACACCTGCTTTTCCTCGGTTCACTTTTGGCTCTGCAGCCAGATTAATATCTAAAACCTGGCCAGCAATCATTCTGCCATCCTCTCCTGCCACAGCAGCCCGGGCATTTCTCTCATTAACATACTGAACAAAGGCAAAGCCCTTATGAACAGAGCAACCCACGATTTTGCCGTATTTTGAGAAGATTGCCTCCACGTCAGATTTCTTGACCACAAGGGTATTGAGATTCCCAATGAATACACGAGAGTTCATGGAGCGAGGGTCCGTCTTGTTGGTAACATTGCTGGCCATTGTCTTTGATGATACGGTGCCTCACAAAGCTGAAAAATGTAGCTGAAGATCAAAAAAATCTCACAGGAGGGGGAAGGGAGAAGAGATTCGATTCTGAATCTCCTACCCCTGGGTTCTACGTGAAGAAGCCGATGGCTGCTCGAGGTCGGCAACGCGGTCGCAATCGCTCAGTCTTCGCCTCTTCACAAAATCGGTATACTCATTTTAAAGTTGAACAAATTGACATTCAGAGTTGCCCAAGGCTATTATTATAGAGAGCATTGCCAAAAGTAAGATCAGTTTCCAAGGAGTCATTCAAATCCAGGCTGAATGGAGATCGGAGGCAAAAGCAGAATGTTTCTGAAGTTTGTGGGAAATGAAAATATGCATTAAAAACAGAGCTCCTGGTCAACCAACCTGAATTTTCTTATCAAAGCCTTGATTGTGTCTCTTCAGCTTGCTGCCCAAATTCAGGATTATCTACAGAGAGCTTTTGTGGGCATGTTTTCTCTCTTCCTCTCTCTTCCCCTCTCCTTCTTAGGGAAGTCTCCCAACCTCTCTGCAATTCAGTTTTACCATCTGAAAAATGGTAATGCAGTCTTCCTAGTTTCTTGTAAGGATTAAGTGAATTCATGTATGCAGAAGTACCTAATGCAATCTGTATGTAGTCAGCATGTGTAAGGGGATTGGGTCATGGAGTCTGCCTTCCATCATGATCAAATCTGTCTCACTGAGATTAGTGTTTTGATAATATTTTAATGGATTTGTTCATTTCAGGGTGGTCCTAAGTAGCCCTACCACAGCAGATGAAGGGGCATCCCTGACTTCCTGGGTTCCAGAAAGCAGGAAAAATTTGTCATACTCTGCTAAAGAAGCTACAACTTCTATCACTCACCAGCACTGGCCCCAAAACATGCAGACACTCCCATGCCCGTCCTCACACATATAATGAACTGCAAGAATGCCTACCCTGACAGTATCTACCTGAACATAATTGATATAGCATAGTGAACTGAGAATCCTTACTTGGCAGGTCTGATGCAAAATTTAAAAATTCTATATGCCTTGCCTAGTGTTTAGCGCAAAAAGAGAGTTCAAAGTTTCAGCTGTTAATATTTGGTGTTCCTTGGTATCCAGGAAGACTGTAGAATATTTTAGCTTCTAAACCTGACCAGGTCCTGAACTTTATCTAAAGTTCTGAGGTTCTAGGTTATTTTGATTGCCATTTAATTATCTGTACCAATAGGGAAGAAATATATAAACATGGAAAGTTCTAAGGGATCAGAATCATATATATCAGCATTTGTAGGACTTCTCACCACCACCCTCGGCACCCAGCTCAGGGCAATGCACAGAGTAGGAACTCAGTACTGTTTAAAGAATAAATGAATGTCTGAATGAATGATACATATTTGAATGTCTCTACCTTCTCTGTTATAGCTACAATAATGATTTTCTGCTGTACGCAAGTACTCCATGTGTGGGAGCTAAGTCGCTTCAGTCATGTCTGACTCTTTGTGACCCATGGACTTAGCCCACCAGGCTCCCCTGTCCATAGGATTCTCTAGGTAAGTATACTGGAGTGGGTTGCTATGCCCTCCTCCAGGGGATCTTCCTGACCCAGGGATCGAACCAGTACTCCTATATCCCTGGGCTTTATTTACTAGGGCCTACTTAACAAATGTTAGCAGATTGTTTCAAAATCCCTGGGTTTTCCAGGATAGAGATTTTCCCAGCCCAACCACTTCATCCACCCATAAGCTTCAACTCTCACTAGTCCTGAATCTACAATGCTTTTTTTTCCGTTCACTCATCTCCTCCAGTAGAAATCTTACCCTTGGAGGCGCAACACAAATACCACTTCTTCCATGAAGCCTTCTTTGATCTTCCCATCTGGAAATGATCTCACTCTCCTTTGAACACCACTGCCCTTTGTACTTCTCTGTTGGCACTTCTCCCATTCCACCTTATATTAGAATTGAAATCCTGCCTCAGCTCCCCTGCTAGTTTGTGAACTCTTTGAGGGCACAGAACAGATTCTATACACTTTTGGTTTCCACCCAAATAACTAGCCCTTCCTAGTTCATTGGCGCTCAATACACACTTGTTTGAACGAATGAATCCAAGCTAAGGGATGTAGTACATGACTTGACAAAAGTTGGCAAGCCAGTAAAAAGCCTGATTTGACATGAAATACCTGGAAGGATAAAGCCATACAAAAAAAGGAGGCAGAGTACATGACTATATTTCCTTGTCAGAAACATCATTATCAGCCAGAACATTGCCTAAGGCAGGATATCAGCTAAAGCGGATCTGGTTGGGGAAAAAAAAAAAACAAAACAGTGTTTTCCTAAACCTCCAATAAAATAACATGCATTTATAAAAACTTAATTCCTGCTGACTTTTTAAATGATTATATCAGCATTTCAGTGGATGGCATGTAAGAAACTCAAAATGCTTAATTTCAGCTTTCACAGAATTCATCCATCACTTCAACCTTGTTTATCTCTAAAAACGTTGAGAGTCAGCTGGTTTGACCATTTCCACCCCCTTTGACCTAAGCTCCCATGATTGCTACCTGGTGGGTTTGTAGTCAAGACTGACTGACAGTTGCGGCAGTAAAAATGCTCTTTATAAACAGAAACCAAGACCATGTAAATACACTCCTGGCTGCAGGTTGTATACTTAAGTACCAACTTTACCCCTATGCTGCTAGACCATTAGCATGTAAAGGGTCTGCCCATATTACTACAAAATTACTCATTTGCCACTAAGTTCTTTTCTTGCTGTGTGGAAGGGGTGCTTAAAAATATTTTTTGAATGAATGAGCTATCTGTCTATATGCACTATATAATCTGAACCTGCATTCTGGGTTTGCTGTTCCTCAGGCTTTTGTGGTCAATTAATTTTCCTCGTGGCTTCTTTTTATAGAGATATATTTGATGTAAAACAGTATATTAGTTTCAGGGGTAGAGCATAATGATCTATGTGTATACTGCAAATGGATCACCACGATGACTTTAGTTAACATATATAGCTACAAGTTTTGCTCATATGATGAGAACTTGAAGATCGACTCCCTTGACAACTTTCAAATATGTAATAACATATGTTACCTATAGTTAATAGCTTTTAATTTGACCTCTGTATGCCCCCATCAGGTAGGTCACTACAGACAGAGTACACAGTAGGATCAGCATAAGTTCTGGGCAAGGCTGAAAAGTCAACAAAGTCCCTGGGTTTCTGGCTTCCTCTGCCTCATACAGTGGCACTTTCATTTCCATCTTGAAGTCCCTCTTCCTCCTGCCCTCCCAAATCCCATGCTGTCTCCTAGAGTTTCAGGTTGCCCTGGTCCTGTAAATTACCCATCACCCTTCTTCCCCAGCAGTGTCATTCAAAATTTTTCTGTTACGCATCTCAAGACTCTGTTCTTGGCTAAATTTCAATGGTTGATAATGGGCTAATTCAGATTAACTCATGTGTCACCGCCAAGGTGACATGCTTTAACCAACAAAATACACAAGACATCCAAACATTGATGCTTTCAGATGACCGGTAACATTTTGGTGACATGAGTGACACTTCCCAGATAAGTCATATTAACAGCGGGAATACCAGTCATATTAGCAGAAGTCTTTTTAGTCTGGCCTAGTTTCAGAGTCTTCAATTCTTGTTAAAAGGGCTGCTTTTATGGCTTCCCTAGTAGCTTGGACGGTAAAGCGTCTGCCTACAATGTGGGAGACCCAGGTTAGATCCCTGGGTCGGGAAGATCCCCTGGAGAAGGAAATGGTGACCCACTCCAGTATTCATGCCTGGAAAATCCCATGGACCGAGGAGCCTGGTGGGCTATAGTCCATGGGGTCGCAAGAGTCGGACAGGACTGAGCGACTTCTCTTATGGCAACTGGTAAGGCTAATCCTCTCTACTATGGCGGGGAAACCTACTTCAGAGGAGGACTAGTTCAGATGCACACTATTAAAAATGGTGTATGTATGAATATACATAGGAACTGAATGAATGTTGTATCCCCACCAAATTTGTATGTTAATGCCCTAATCCCCAGTGTGACGGTATACAGAGGTGGGCCTTTGGCAAATAATTCAGCCATGAGGATGGAGTTTTCATGAATGGGATTAGTGTACGAATAAGAAGACACACAACAGAGATTCTCTCTGTCTCTCTCTCTACCCCACCTCCATCTTCCCCATGTGAATACAGAAAGAGGGTAGCCACCTATAAACCAGGAAGAAGACCTGCACCAGAACAAGCTTGCTAGTGCCTTGATCTTGGACTTTCTGAAGACTTCTACAGTCTTCAGAACTGTAAAAAATAAATATTTATTGTTTAAACCATCCAGTCTATGATGTTTTTGTTACAGAAGCCTGAAATAAATAAGACAATAGGCAAAAGAAATGCATACATAAATGTACCGAGACAGGCACAAGTTTGTTCATAATAGCCTTGTTCATAATTTCCTCAAATTATAGAAAACCCAAATGCCTATTAGCAGTAAAATGGATGAACTACATCATATTCAAATATACAGCAATAAAGATGAAATACAAGCACATTTAACAACATGCATAAATTAAACACATAAGAATGTTGAGCACGAGACAGAATCCGAGAACGTACTACATTATTACATTTATATAAAGTATAGACACAGGCTAAACTCATCAGGACAGGGAAGCCTGGTGTGCTGCATTCCATGGGGTCGCAAAGAGTCGGACACGACTGAGCGACTGAATCAGTTCAGTTCAGTTCAGTTGCTCAGTCGTGTCCGACTCTTTGCGACCCCATGAATCGCAGCACCCCAGGCCTCCCTGTCCATCACCAACACCCGGAGTTCACCCAAACTCATGTCCATCGAGTCGGTGATGCCATCCAGCCATCTCATCCTCTGTCATCCCCTTCTCCTCCTGCCCCCAATCCCTCCCAGCATCAGGGTCTTGTTCAATGAGTCAACTCTTCACATGAGGTGGTCAAAGTATTGGAGTTTCAGCAACTGAATAGCAACAAACTAATCTATGGTGTTTGAAGTCAGCATGGCAGATACCCTTGGGAAGGGGAGGTAGTGACTAAGGGAGTCCTCTGGGTGCTGTCCAAGTTCTGTTTCTTGATCTAGATGCTTGTTACAGGGTACATTCAGCTTTTGAAAATTCATCAAGCTGACACAATTTTTGTACTTTTCTGTATATATATATATATATATATACACTTCATTAATAAGTTCAACAAAGGACAATACCAATAAAACTACAGTATAAAAAGGATTTTAATGGGGCAAATATAACAGAGCAAAACAAAGATAGGAATTAAGGAGGTTGAACTTCTTGAAATAGCTGATATAAAAGAAAAATAGAAATAAAAGTGAAAGGAGAGCCAGACAAAAGATTATTCTTATGATACGTATTCATTCAATCTTTAGTTAGTTAGTTGTGCTGGGTCTTCATTGCTGTGTGGCCTACTCTCTAGTTGTGGTCCATGGGCTTCTCATTGCAGTGGCTTCTCTTATTGTGGAGCATGGGCGCTTTAGGACACACAGGCTCAATAGTTGTGGCTCATGCACTTCGTTGCTCCACGGCTCATGGGATGTTCCCAGATCAGGGATTGAACCCACATTTCCTGCATTGGTAGCCAGATTCTTTAGCACTGAGCCACCAGGGAAGCCCATTTTCATTCTTTCGATAAGTATTTCTTGAACAACCAACACGTAGCAGGCACCATTCTAAATGCTTGAGACATATCTATGAAGAAAACACATGCCTCTGCCCTTGGTAGGCTTTGAAGGAATATAAAGGGATCCCAAAACCTAAACCTTCAGCAACTGGTTTGCATTACGTGATCTGGAGCTGTGCTAAGACCCTGGGAGAAATCATGAATTCATCATGGTAACCTGTCCAGTCTTCCTAGAAGGTTTCACTGATTTAGCTTTAAGCAGCAGTGCTCTAAGTGAAATACAAGAAGAATTGTGAGTTGCCCTCTGAATGTGTTCTGAGTCCAGCGTAAAGGGCAGGTTGTGCTCTCGTAAGCCCACTGAGAAACAGGCTTTGCCCTCCTCCCACTGGACGCCTCTCACTCTGGCACCTGTCATCCATTAGGGGACCTCCTACTGGGATCTTTCATCATTGAAAATATATGATGATTTTCATTACCGCCTAGGCTAATTGGTAGTGAGTATTCCTTTAAAATATATTCCCCTAAATACTAGGCTTTGGATTTGCTTTGAAGTTTCTAACACCAACACAGTTGGACTAAAATCATAGATACTAATCACAGAAACTGCAAAGTCTGGTTCAGGAAGAATCACCACCATGGTTCTTTATTATAGCCAGTTGGGCAGTCGACACACATGTGAAAGGAAACCTTAGAGCCAGCCGTTAGTTAAACCATCCCTTGGCTGTCTCTGACAGCAGGCTTGCTAGGCCCACTGTGTTTATGTGCCCCCTTGTGAAATTACCATCTAAAAGGAAGTGTTTGATGTGCCCAGTCTGCTTTCCAAGCCAGTGGAATAGTATTAGATTTTAAAAATAAAAATCACCTTATAGTGTAAGATTTCAACACTTGAAATAATAGGCTGAATTTTATATAATAAATACTTGCTTTCTAGAGAGGGAGTGGAAATACAGTGCTTTATTTTAATTAGCACTTTTTAAAAAGAATCTGACTTAATAAAATATTCATGCTTGAAGGAGAAAGTATCTTGAAACACCTTCTGTAAACTTCATTTTCAGGTGGAGAAACCAAGACTGTGAGACTGTCAATGATTTGCCCAAGGTCACTGTCAGTGGTGGAGCCCAGTGCTGAGTACAGGTCTCCTGCTTACCAACCCAGCAATCTCCCACCCTACTAGTATTGCAGATAGTCATATTACATGCATTACTACTGCCTTCTCGCCTTGCTGTGTGCATGGGTGTGCATATTCCTGTATGTGTGTAAAGAAAACATACAAAGAAAGTAAAGTATTTGGGGATCATATCACTATACTTTTAAAAATAAAGATTTTACCAGTTTTTTGTTTGTTTGTTTGTTTGCCATGTCACATGATTTGCAGGATCTTTATTCCCTGACCAGGGATCAAACCATGCCCTCAGCAGTGAAAGCAAGCAGTCCTAACCACTGAACCACCAGGGAATTCCCTTTAATGTATTTTTAAAACTGAGCTATTGCTTAGGATTTAGAATAAAATAGTTGCTGCTAAGTAACTCCAGTCGTGTCCAACTCTGTGCGACCCCATAGACGGCAGCCCACCAGGCCCCCCCGTCCCTGGGATTCTCCAGGCAAGAACACTGGAGTGGGTTGCCATTTCCTTCTCCAAAAATATTTGCAGTTTACTTCATTTCAATTATAGGCTGATACGGTCTCAACTAGCTCTTTGCTTTAGAATCCATTTTTAACATTAATTTGTTCTAAAATGTATATTGGATGTCACCAACCACAGAAAAATTTAACATTTTTACAGCTAGTTGTTCAATAATGAAATTGGGAGTGTGTAATGTGATCCATTTAGTAGGAAAATAGACTTCAGTTCAGTCGCTCAGTCGTGTCCGACTCTTTGCGACTCATTGGAAAAGGAAAATAGAATTTCTATTATTGTTTATTTTTCTTTCTTTCTTTATTTTTATTTTACTTTACAATACTGTATTGGTTTTGCCATACATTAACATGAATCCACCACGGGTGTTTTACTTTAAAATGTTTGCAGTTCCTTCATATAGCCTATAACCTCTTTGAGGGTAAATCATGTCCTTTTTCCACAATTGGATACCCAGTACACAGCACAGCATTCTACATATAGCAGGTGCTCAATAAATACACTGAATGAATGAAACACCTTAGTCTCAAGCTGGCTATGTGATATGCATCTGCAAGGTATTTGTTGTTACTATAAATAAAGTCTCTGGACCAAAAGACGACACAGGTGAATTTCACATGATCTCTATTTATTTGGTGTCCTTTCTCATATAAAGTTGCAAGTGAATAAAAGAAAAAGTAAGTGATCACCTAATTCAACTCTCTTATTTTATGGAGGAGGAAACAGCTAGGTTCATGAAGAGGGAAGTGACTTTCCAAGGATCACAAAGCTAGTCAGCAAAAGAGCCTGGGTTAGAACCTGAAGCCATTGGCTAGTCATCTTCCACAAATACATATTTTCCATTTGCTTTCACATCACTGGATCAACGAATCTCAAACTTGTTCTCCTGAATGAGTAGCATAGCTATCACTTCACAGAAATGTAAATCCTTAGGCACACCCTGGGCCTCCTAAATCAGAACCTCTGAGGGTCAGACCCAGAGCTCAGTGTTTTAACAAGCCTTTGAGGGGATTCAGATGCTCAAGTTTGAGAAGCACTTGTCTACATAATCTTAACATCTCTCCTGATAGTCTATGAAGTTCTATAATTTTAGGCAAAAAGGATTGTATTTTCCAACTTAAATGGTGTACTTACGTAAAAATAAAGATACCCTGTCTATTTTAAAAAGTCAATTGAGATTGGGGAAAGAAGTCTGAAGTCATGTTGCTTTCACATAACCAACTCAGGTTCCTGGCCCAATAAGTGTTCCTGGTAGTCAGTATGTGTTTGTCAAAGCCATCTTGATATATTTTCTTGATTTCTTTGGTATTTCTATATGTATTACATAGACAATATAATCTAGTGGTCAATTACATGAGTCTTGGAGTCAGATTGAACCTGGTTTTGAATCTCAACTCTGTTACTAATCAGTTGTGGACCATGGATGGATTACTTAAACCTCTCTGAGCCTCACTATTTCATCTCTACAACACAGATAATTATATACCTACTCCTCAATATTGTTATAAGGATTAAATACAAAAAATGCATGCAAAGAGCTTAATATAGTGCCTTGTACATAGTAATTGCTTAGTAATGGCAGCTATTATTATTATGATGACGATTATTAGCATAATCATCATTACCATCATCATCATCATTTGTTCTCAAGTAGAATGGATTATTCATTGGGACACAGATTTGGCATAAATTTAAAACCATTGGTATTTGTTTAGTATTCCAAGGGTTGTGGTGTCCGTTAAAACTATCTGTTTTCTCTGAGTGTTATTTGAGGGTTCTCAGGCTTTTCAAAAATGAATTTGGGGCACAGGCCTAGAGAAATATTTCCTTAGGCTCCACAGATATGATTCACACTCTAAATCTTCTAGATGAATCTGCCTATGGTGTATTTTCCTTCCTAAATATAAAAATACATCAGAGCACAAAATTATCTCTGAAATAATATTCTCACACAGACAGTGTTAATCAATTTGCTACCTGCCTTCACTAGCCTTATAGTGGAGGAGGAAATGGAAGTTCGTGTAATAAAATCTTGGCTGCCTTGCCCCACACAGACTATATACTTCACCAAGTCCTCAGAATCAGGTTGAGAAAATGTAAATCTTGCCTAATTTTCAAATTTGGGCATTGGGACAAAATATAGCACAGTAGTGACTACTCCTCCCCAGACCAAAAGATCTCCTCTAGGAAGGTAGTCACACTCCCTTTGCCAAATGTCTCAAGAATTATAGCAGAGCCCAAGTGCACCCTCCCCTTCCGGTCAGGGGGCCAGGAAAGTAGGCACACCTGGAGTGAGTTTGGGTGTCGGTGCGCCATGCAAATTCTCCTTTCAAGTCATTTTAAGAATTTCAATGCTGACAACTTTTATTAACATTCTCCATGTCTCTGTCACTGAGGAAAAATGAGGAAATAGTCTCCCTGGTGTATTCCTCCTCCGAGAGACCTGAGTATTTAACACCCTCTCAATTTTTGAAGTAAGCTACATTTCAGGAGATGAAACAAGGGAAACTCTCAACATCTGCCAATATGCTTCCAGTTGTTCGACCAGAGGAATTGAAATAGCCACAAATCCTGAAAGAAGAAATCGAGTTTTATAACTTACTCAATTAGAAGATATGAAATGCTGGCCTAAGTCTACTTTGGCAAGCAAAGTGTTGTCGACAGACACAAAGCTTTCAGGAAGAAGCACCTTAACTGCAGGAACCTTTCTGGTTAAGTTTTGAAAAACATAAGCCTTCGGGCTTAGCTGAGTTCCCCAGATGCTCTAGCAAGTGTTTTGTGAATTGAAGAAAATTTAGCTTTAGGGGCAAGAGCCTGAGGAAGCATTTACCACCCCATCGTGTACACCTCTCAAAACAACCTTTAGTCCCAAGTTCATTTTCATATAAGAAGAGTTACCAAAAATTAACTATTTTTTAAAAAAAATTCTTATCCTTTTGCAAGTCTACAAAAATAAAGCCTGTTTAAAATTCCACACTCGTGTAGATATGGCCTTAGGGAAGACCCATTAGACACAGTGATAATTAATGCTCCCCTCGGAATCTTATTTGCTTCTTCAACTGATTGCTCATATAGAATCTTCCTTACCAAGTACTTAAGTATTTAAGTGCCTTATCATTCTTGGAAATCACTACTCACTAGCCTGCCTTGGAGAGTGAGGAGAAGTGCAAGTACAGTGTTTCCTGAATGGGGGAAGCAGCCCCGCTCGCTCCAGCCCTGCCCCATAATAAGGTCTCCGCATCTGCCCCACCCCCACCAAAAGCCAAATTCCAGCCCTGAACTACTGATTAGAGCCTGAGCTCTTGCAATTCAGGTGCCCATCAGGCATCTAAATATTGGACACTCTGATTTGTAGAACCAGACTGTTTCAAATGGATATTAATCCTTCCCATCGAGAGGAGAGGGAAGGGACAGAACTATTAATGAATTATCATTTCTAAATGTCTGCCAGACATCTATCTCCCTTTGGATATTCTCTGGCACAAGGAATTTAAGATGCTCCAACCCAAAATCATTATCTATACTTCCATCACCTGCAGAAAGGGCTTGGCCCCTGATTTCCCTATTTCTATCCATATCCTACTGAAGTCCTCAAGGGCATCTCTGACAATTTCTTAACCCTCTTAAAATGCATCCCATCATTTGCCAATATTTCTTGATAACCATCACTAAATTAAGCCTCTTCAATCTCTTTCTAATTTCTTCCCCTTTTTTATTCTCATGAACATCCCCTTATTCAGGCCTCTGATGCCCCTCATTGAACAGCCTCTCTACTGACCCCCATCCTCGAATTTCCTCTCTCTGTAATCAGTCTTCCACATCTACCATGAGAGAGAGCTTTCTAAAAACACAGGCTTGATCATGTCACTAAAAGCTTTAAATAATAAGAGAAAAGAGGTGAAAGGATAAAAGCTGAGTGGGGTTATCAGGACTTATGCTTTAGTGCTGAAAATGAACAATTATCCTGATTTTAAGTATACCCAAGTCATTTTCCTAAGAATTATAATCGTTAACAGTGAAACTCTTTTCCCTAGTGGTTGTAGGCAAGACCATTATGTATCTATCTTATGACCTTAACTACACTATTTGAGGAATTTATTGTATGTAGTTTTATTTCCAGGAATTTTGTTTGACATGGTTTATTCAAACATATGCAGTGATGAATTCTATTATTCATGCAACAAACATTTAGTGAGCACTTACAAAGTGCCAGATGCTGTGGTGTGGGCATGGGGTAGAAATATGACTACAACATAGCTTCTACCTTCATAGAATTTTATTTGACTTTCTGAAAGAAAAATAAAGCCCTGACAACTCTCCATTTTCTATAGGATAATGTCCAAACTCTTTAGTATAAAATATAATTAAATATTTGTCAAACATTACTCTGAACAAGAACATATACTAGGCATCTTCCATGAAGTCTTCCCTGAATATCTCAGCTACCACTCACCAGTTGCCTGACCATGTATAACTTGCTTCTTGGGTCTTACTTTCCTTACCCATCAAAATGGGGGAAATGATAGTATCTACTTCACAGAGAAACTATAAGGATGAACCGTGATCCATATGTAAAATGTTAAATTCTTAGCATAGGGCCTGGGCCTTAATAACTGCTGAAGAAATTATAGCTACTATTGTTATGCTCCAGGATTTTTCTCCAGGACGCTTCTCTTCTAAAATGTAGCTGTGTTTTTGTGAGACTCTATCCAGGCTAAAGTTTATTACAGACTTCCTTACTCATTAAAGTCCCCAGGAGAGCACTGGGTACTGAGGCTGGGTTAAAATGCAGAAATTGGAGACAGAAGTCTGGAGAAGGTCAACTCATACTTTACAAGTGTGTTTGAGCCAGCCCTATCCAGCCCTCATTCACTGGTGGAAGTCCTCCTCTCCCAGAGGTCCCTAGAGGCTGCCATCATGCCCACTGAAGTCCAAGAGAGACTTTGCAGAAGTTCTCACTAGAGAGAAGATTCCCTGTAGCTTTCCATGTGAAGACGAGGTTGGGTGTGACACTGCAGTCTGTGAAAGCCATTCTGAATTGCCATAACTGCTCTCTACCAGTGAGCCTGCAAAGTCACATTAGTATTTAAAAATCATCCAAACAGCTGAGTGCTATGATTACACTCAGTTCAGTCGCTCAGTCATGTCCGACTCTTTGCGACCCCATGAATCACAGCACACCAGGCCTCCCTGTCCATCACCAACTCCCAGAGTTCACTCAGACTCACGTCCATCGAGTCAATGATGCCATCCAGCCATCTCATCCTCGGTCATCCCCTTCTCCTCCTGCCCCCAATCCCTCCCAGCATCAGAGTCTTTTCCAATGAGTCAACTCTACACATGAGGTAGCCAAAGTACTGGAGTTTCAGCTTTAGCATCATTCCTTCCAAAGAAATCCCAGGGCTGATCTCCTTCAGAATGGACTGGTTGGATCTCCTTGCAGTCCAAGGGACTCTCAAGAGTCTTCTCCAACACCACAGTTCAAAAGCATCAATTCTTCAGCGCTCAGCTTTCTTCACACTCCACCTCTCACATCCATACATGACCACTGGAAAAACCATAGCCTTGACTAGATGGACCTTTGTTGGCAAAATGATGTCTCTGCTTTTGAATATGCTATCTAGGTTAGTTGATTACACTAAATCAACCTAATTTCTAAATCGCTCAAGTAAAGCCTTTTTGGATGTTACCGTATAAACCTGAAAGAGTTCAATAAAAGAAAGCAAACAAGTTGGGTATCATATTGAAAGGGCAATGCCCAGCACTGTTGGCTTCAGCTCCTTTCTTTTGAGGTTGAATGTACCTCATTTCGGAGAAGGCAATGGCACCCCACTCCAGTACTCTTGCCTGGAAAATCCCATGGACAGAGGAGCCTGGAGCAGTCCATGGGGTCGCTAAGGGTTGGACACAACTGAGCGACTTCACTTTCACTTTTCACTTTCATGCATTGGAGAAGGAAATGGCACCCCACTCCAGTGTTCTTGCCTGGAGAATCCCAGGGATGGGGGAGCCTGATGGGCTGCCATCTATGGGGTAGCACAGAGTCGGACATGACTGACGTGACTTAGCAGCAGCAGCAGCAGTACCTCATCTGCTGAAGATAAATGACCTTATTCTGCAAGGCCTGACTTTTACAAAGAATCTTTGTATTATACATTTGTTCAGCAAGTATTTACTGAGCACTTGCTATGTTCCTCTTGCTTCTCTTGGTGCTGGGAATATGATGGTAAGTGACAAAATTCTAGCTCTCATAGAGCTTACCTTACAGAGCTTACCTATTGAGACAGACAACTGACACATAAATAAAAATGTACTCTAGAGTGTTACAGAGAAAAATAAAGCAATAGGAGAGCATATCAGTCAATCCTAAAGGAAATCAACCCTGAATATTCATTGGAAGGACTGGTGCTGATGCTTCAACTGAAGCTCCAATACTTTGGCCACCTGAGGCGAAGAGCCAACTCACTGGAAAAGACCCTGATGCTTGGAAAGATTGAAGGCAGGAGGAGAAGGGGACAGCAGAGGATGAGATGGTTGGATGGCATCACCAACTCAACGGACATGCGTTTGAGCAAACTCCCGGAGATGGTGAAGGATAGGGAAGTCTGGTGTGCTGCAGTCCATGAGGTCACAAAGAGTCAGACATGACTGAGTGTTTGAACAACAACAAAGGAGGGTGTAGAGAGCCAGGGCAGAATTAGGACTGAAGTTATCTTAAGACACGTTGGTGTCACCTCTGAGAAGATGACATTGTAATATGTAGCTGAAGGAAAGGAATAGACCAAACCACCATGTTACCTAGGAAAAAAGTACGCTAACCAAGTGGAATAGCAACAACAAAGGCAATGAGGCAGAAAAAAGCTTCAGGGTGTTCAAGGAACAACCCATAGCAAAAAGAGTTGGGGAATGAATGGTGAAGTGAGATAGAGAGGTAGCCACAGGCCAGATAAGTTAGGACCTTAGAGATCAGGGTTAAGTACTTCAGGTTTTATTCTGAGAGTAACAGGTACATGGCTTCCCAGGTGGCTCAGTGGTAAAGAATCTACCTGCCAAGGCAGGAGATGCAGGTTTGATCCCCGGGTGGGGAAGATCCCCTGAAGGAGGAAATGGCAACCCAGTCCAATATTCTTGCCTGGGAAATCCCATGGACTGAGGAACCTGGCAGGCTATAGTCCATGGGGTTAGAAAGAGTCAGACATGACTTAGCAACTGAGCATGGATGTAATGGGGACTTATGGGTGGATTTTTAACAGTGACAGCACCTGATTTTCATTTTTTTATTGAAATGGAATTTTTAATTATTTTTAATTGTGCTAAAATACATATAAAATACACTGCAAACATTTTTTAAGTGTACAAGTCCAGTGACATTAATTTTATTCATATTGTTGTCAACCAATACTGCCATGCATCTCCAGGACCTTTGCATCATCCCAAACTGAAACTCTATATCCATTAAACAACAACCCCCCACTCTCCTGTTTCCCCAGCCCCTGGCAACTACCATTCTACTTGTCTTTATGAATTTTCTGCTCTAAGTACCTTATGTAAGTGGAATCATACAGTATGTCTTTTTCATTCATATTGCAGGTTACAGCAGAAATCTCTTCTTTTTAAGAATGAATAATATTCCATTTTATGGATATACCATACTTTGTTTACCCATTCATCCATCAGTGGATAACTGGTTGTTTTCACCCCTTGGCTATTATGAATAATGCTGCTATGAGTGTAGGTATTCAATGGGTTTCATTTTAAAAGAGCCACCCTAACTGCTGTCTTGAGATTAGACAGAAGATGTCAGACTGGAAGCTGAGGACCAGTTAAGGGGCTAGATGAGTGATGGTCGTGACAGACAATGGTAGTAGAGGAGGAGGTGAGAAGTCATAAAACTCTGATCAGATCTCAAACATCATGCGGGCAATCTGGGCTGTAGCAGTGGGCATTTTTCTGTGCATAATTTCTATGAAGGCTAGCATATGACATAATGGGATTTATTTCTTTCAATTTCTTATGAGCAGTCTGAAAACTATCTCATCATTGCTGTGGTTCTTGTTCAGTCTCTAAGTTGTGTCCGACTCTTTTTGAGCCCATGGACTACAACACAACAGGCTCACCTGTCCTTCACTAAATCCCAGATTTTGCACAAATTCATGTCCCTTGAATCATTGATGCTATCTAACCATCTCATCCTCTGCTGGTCCATTCTCCTTTGGCCTTTAATCTTTCCCAGCATCAGGGACTTTTCCACTGAATCAGCTCTTCACATCAGGTGGCCAAAGTATTGGAGCTTCAGCTTCAGCATCAGTCCTTCCAATGAACAGTCAGGGTTGATTTCCTTTAGGATTGACTGGTTTGATTTCCTTGCATCCCTTGAGTCCAAGGGACTCTCGAGAGTCTTCTTCAGCACCACAATTCAAAAGCATCAATACTTTGGTTCCCAGCCTTCTTTATGGTCTAGCTCTCACATCCATACATACTGGAAAAATCATAGCTTTGACTATACGGACCTTTGTAGGCAAACTGATGTCTCTGCTTTTTAATACACTGTCTATTATAGCTTTCCTTCCAAGGAGCAAGGATCTTCATCCACAGTGGTTTTGGAGCTCAAGAAAATAAAATCTGTCACTGTTTCCACTTTTTCCCCTTCCATTTGCCATGAAGTGATGGGACCAGATGCCATGATCTTAGTTTTTTGAATATTGAGTTTTAGCTAGCTTTCTCACTCTCTTCTTTCACTCAAGAGGCTTCTTAGTTCCTCTTTGCTTGCTGTCATTAGAGTGGCATCATCTGCATATCTGAGGTTGTTGATATTTCTCCCAGCAATCTTGATTCCAACTTGTGCTTCATTCAGCCTGGCATTTTGCATGATTTACTCTACATATAAGTTAAATAAGCACAGTGACAATATACAGCCTTGTCATACACCTTTCCCAATTTGGAATCAGTCCATTGTTCCATGCCCAATTCAGTTGCTTCTTAACCTGCATACAGGTTTCTCATGAGACAAGTAAGGTGGTCTGGTATTCCCAACTCTTTAAGAATTTTCCATAGCTTTTTGTGATCCACGCAGTCAAAAGATTTAGTGTAACCAATGAAGCAGATGTAGATGTTTCGCTGGAATTCCCTTGCTTTCTCTATTATCCAATGAATGTTGGCAGTTTGATCTCTGGTTCCTCTGCCTTTTCTAAATCTAGTTTTTATATATCTGGAAGTTCTTGGTTCACATACTGCTGAAACCTAGCCTAAAGGATTTTGAACATAACCTTGCTAGCATATGAAATGAGCAAAATTATACGGTAGTTTGAACATTCTTTGGTATTGTCCTTCTTTGGGATTGGAATGAAAACTGACCTCTTTCAGTCCTGTGGCCACTGCTGAGTTTTCCAAATCTGCTGACACATTGAGTGTAGCACTTTTACAGCATCATCTTTTAGGATTTGAAATAGTTCAGCTGGAATTCCATCACCACTGCTAGCTTTGCTTGTAGTGATGCTTCCTAAGGTCCACTTGACTTCACTCTCCAGGATGTCTGGTTCTAGGTGAGTGACTACACCATTGTGGTTATCCATGTCATTAAGACATTTTTTGTATAGTTCTTCTGTGTATTCTTGCCACTTCTTCCTAATCTCTTCTGCTTCTGCTAGGTCTTTCTGTTTCTGTCCTTTATCGTGGCCATCCTTGTCTGAAATTTTCCCTTGGTATCTCCAGTTTTCCTGATCTCTAGTCTTTCCCATTCTGTTGTTTTCCTCTATTTATTTGCATTGTTCATTGATAAAGGCCTTCTTATCTCTCCTTGTTTTCTCTGGAATTCTGAGTTCAGTTGGAAACATCTTTCCCTTTCTCCTTTGCCTTTGGCTTCTCTTCTTTCCTTAACTAATTGTATAGCCTCCTCAGGTAACCACTTTCCCTTCTTGCAAGAATCTTTTTCTGTGGGATAGTTTTGGTCATTGCCTTCTGTACAATGTTACAAACCTCCATCCATAGTTTTTCAGGCACTCTGTCTACCAGATCTAATCCCTTGTATCTATTCATCACCTCCACTGTATAATCAAACGGGATTTGATTTATGTCATACCTGAAATGGCATAGTGGTTTTCCCTACTTTTTCAATTTAAGTCTGAATTTTGCAATAAGGAGCTCAAGATCTGAGCCACAGTCAGCTCCAGGTCTTGTTTTTGCTGACTGTATAGAGCTTCTCCATCTTCGGCTGCAAAGAATATAATCAATCTTATTTCAGTATTGACCATTTGGTGATGTCCACATGTAGAGTCATTTCTTGTGTTGCTGGAAATGGGTGTTTGCTATGACCAGTGAGTTCTCTTGACAAAACTCTGTTAGCATTTACCCTGCTTCATTTTGTACTCCAAAGCCAAACTTGCCTGTTACTCCAGGTATCTCTTGACTTCCTACTTTTGCATTCCAATCCCCTATGATGAAAAGGACATCTTTTTTTGGTGTTAGTTCTAGACTGGTCTTCATAGAACTGATCAACTTCAGCTTTTTTAGCATTAGTGGCTGGAGCATAGACCTCGATTACTGTGTTGGAAATGAACCAAAACATTCTGTCATTTTTGAGATTCCACCCAAGTACTGCATTTCAGACTCTTCTGTTGACTATGAGGGTAACTCCATTTCTTCTAAGGGTTTCTTGTCCACAGTAGTATAGATATGATGGTCCTCTGAATTAAATTTGCCCGTTATCATCCATTTTAGTTCACTGATTCCTAAGATGTTGATGTTCACTCTTGCCATCACCTGCTTGACCACATCCAATTTATCCTGAATCATGGACCTAACATTCCAAAAATAATACTTCTAGAGAAATCTGGTTGTTCATCTGCAGTGAGACTGACAAAAATGCTAGAAAATCTAAAGTCATATCTCAGCCAGCTAGAAGCCTGGTGAATTTCTCAGGGTGCCAGAAAAACTGAACAAAACACCAAAATTGTCCTATTTTAACCTTTTTGAGGGAAAGCTACCCAGATATACTTTTGTCTGATTTCTTGAAGAGGGGACACAGAATACTTTAGACTTTTCTGGATAACTTGGTATCATAATTCTCAAAGAGCAACTTTAGTACTGACACAGGTACATTATAAACAATGTCTTTAAGGCTACTGAAGTGAGCAGGGCCACTTTTTCCCACACAATATAGTCTCATAATTCTATACTTTTGATATTCTTATACTTTCTTACTATTCTGCCCTCCTTGTTAATGTTACTGGTAGTACCGCTCTTCTTCCTCTTCCTAATTTTCTTCCACCTTGTTACAAGCTTATAGAATGAAGACATACAAACATGCTTACATATTGGGTAAAAGAAAAGAAAACTGTTACAGAATGAGGGACTCTTCATTGTCCAGCTTTGTGGTCATTGTTTTGGCCCCACAGAGGCCTCTTTGGTTTTCTTCCTAGTTTTCACAGATGTTCAGGGCAGACAAGTTTGTCATATGGCTGCACTCTACTCAGTTGAGATATTAAGCCACTGATAACTCACAAGAAAGACCCAACTGGGCCATGTATGTGGATCTCAGAACAGAGAAGCCACAAGAGAAATCTCCCCATCTCATGTATTCTGGTCATAGCCATACTCTAAAAAGATGTGCTTTTTTTAAGCATCAACTGTCTGGCATCTGTTTTAGGGATATGCATAAGCACATTTTCAATGACAAAAGTAGTATGTTATTTTCTTTCTTTTCTTGCCAAAAAAAAAAAAAAAAGGAATTGGAAATATAAACTATTTGGATGGGATCACATTGAAGCTAGAAGTATATGTGAAAATTACAGAATCTTAGAGCAAGAAGGGACACAGAGAGTTGAGAGAAACAGGAAGACAGACAGACATGTCCATGACTCTAGATAACACCTTCATTATTACAGCTTACATAGAATTGTGTAACTGTTGAGAACTGCCTCTAAGCTAATAAATGATAGCAACTAGCTTATACTGAATACTTGCCACTTGCTTTGCACTGTGCTAAGTACTTTAAATAGTACTAATTTATTAATCAGTATCGATTAACTCTATGAAGTAAATACTGTTATTATCAGCACTTTACAGAGGGAAAACTGAGAGCTGGGAATGCTAGAGCTGTTACTCAAACCTAAGTTTGCCTAACCCTAACCCTAACCTTAATTCAGGTTTGCCTGAGGCCAAAGCTAGTGCCTCTAACCACTATACTATACTGTACATAACGACAAAAGAATCAGAAACCCTGGGTCTTTGCTAAGAGCCCATAAGACTAGAGCTGAATAGAGCCAATAGGGTGACCCTGTATACCTCAGAGGTCTCCAAGGGAAGCTGATTTCTGTAAGAATACAAAGCCTCATAGAAGCCAATAGAGGGCTTAGCATAGACACTGCTACTAGCTAAGCCCTAAAAGAGCTAAGAGAAAGTGGAACACTGGAGGAAAAAGAACAAGAAATCATGATGTTCAGAGAACAGTTCATGGACCCGGGCCACTGACTGTTATACTCAGAAAGGAAACTACAGAAATCTGCCAAGTGCTTTAGCATACTAGTCTACAATCAGAAGGCTACAACCACCCACCCCTAGGTCATCTAGCAGAGTATGAAGACCCTCAGATGGGGTATCATATCAACGAGTGCTTTTCACAGAGAAATGTTTATTGTCTCTCTCTTCCTCCTACCAGAATGTAAGCTCCTTAAACACAGTAACCATGTGTTACTGTGACATATCAGGCTATAGTCCATGGCATTGCAAAGAGTCAAACATGACTGAGTGACTACCACTTTCACTTTCATGGAGTCTAACAAAATTTTATACATTCATATAAGAATGTATTCCCAGTACTTAAACAGTGCCTGGCACATAGAAGGTGCTCAGTAAATAGCATCTGAGTTCAACTGATTGAACTCAGACATGCAAGAATGAATGAATGACAGAGTCCAGTTTGCTACCCTGAGCAGCAACCCACATGTCTTCAAGTTCCCCAGTCCTGACATACACAAATAAGAGTGAGCTGCAAATGTCCTCTATGGCAGCCATTAATGCCCTTCCCCAGATATATCCAGCTCACTGCTTTGCAGGCAGAGTGTTAGGACTGTAATTACTCCCTCCTTTTGAAGTGATTCACTTTAGCCAATGACATGCAACCAGAAGCTTTAAGAACCTTTCCATGCATCTGCAATCAAGGAAGCATGAAGATGGAGCCTCTCTCAACTTTGGATCCTGAATAAGGACTAGACAGAGAAGAGCCAGTCAACCTGCAATAGATATAAGATATATGGTATGAACAAGAAATCAGACTTTGTTGTTTTCAGCCACTGAAATTTGAGGATTGTTATTTCAGCATAACATAGTCTTACCTGACTAGGCACTGACCATCATTTAATTTGCAGAAAAGCTAATCTTTATATTAGGTTCCCTATGCCAAGAATCCCTGGCAGTCATTGAAGAATGCCTACCGTTCATAAATCTATTCTGGTTGTCATTTGTCACCTCGGTATTTATATTACTGTTTCAGGTTTCTCTGTTGGTCAGCTCTTGCCTCCCTGCAAGCAAGCTGCTGCTATTTTTTCCAAACCATGTCACACCAAGTGACAACAGAATTAAAGATTGCTGTGGAGTGTAACAAGTCTTCCCTGGTAACTCAGATAGTAGAGAATCTGCCTGCAATGCAGGAAACCCAGGTTCAGTCTCTCAGTCAGGAAGATCCCCTGGAGAAGGGAATGGCTACCCTACCCAAGAATACTCCAGTATTTTTGCCTGGAGAATTCCATGAACAGAAAAGCCTGTCAGGCTATAGTCCATGGCATTGCAAAGAGTCAGACATGACTGAGAGACTACCTCTTTCACTTTCATGGAGTTTAACAAAATTTTACTGAAGGCTTTAGAATAACAGAAGTTGCTATGGCCTAAATGTCCATTTCCCCCAAAATTTGTATGTTGAAGTCTTAACTCCCAAAGATGCTGGCATTAGACCATGGGGCCTTTGGGAGCTACTCAAGTCATGAGTGGTACTATTATCAATGGGATTTGTGATCTTATAAAAGAGGCTCCAGAGAAATCCCTAGGCCCTTACACTATTGAGGACACAGTGAGAAGACACAGCTATGAACAAAGAAAAGGGCCCTCACCAAACTTCAACTGTGTTGGCACCCTGATCCTGGACTTTCAGTGCCTACAACTGTGAGAAATCAATTTGTGTTGTTTATAAACTACCCAGTCAGTTATATTTTGTTATAGCAGCCCAAATTGATTAAGACAGAGAAGAACTACCATGTAGAGAAAATGATAAATGTGGTTATTCATTATTACATTTCCTAGGTTTATAGCATCACTATGAACAAAGCTAAAGGAGGTGATGGAATTCCAGTTGAGCTATTTCAAATCCTAAAAGATGATGTTGTGAAAGTGCTGCTCTCAATATGCCAGCAAATTTGAAAAACTTAGCAGAGGCCACAGGACTGGAAAAGGTCAGTTTTCATTTCAATCCCAAAGAAAGGCAATGCCAAAGAATGTTCAAACTACCACACAATTGCACTCATCTCACACACTAGCAAAGTAATGCTCAAAATCCTCCAAGTGAGGCTTCAACAGTATGTGAATCCTGAACTTCCATATATTCAACCCAGATTAGAAAAGGCAGAGGAACCAGAGATCAAATTGCCAACATCCCCTGGATCATAGAAAAAGCAAAACAGTTCCAGAAAAACATCTACTTCTGCTTTATTGACTATGCCAAAGCCTTTGACTGTGTGGATCACAACAAACTGTGGAAAATTCTTCAAGATATTGGAATGCCAGGCCACCTTACCTGCCTCCTGAGAAATCTGATGTAGGTCAAAAAGCAACAGTTAGAACTGGACATGGAACAACAGACTGGTTCCAAATAGGAAAAGGAGTACGTCAAGGCTGTATATTGTCACCCTGCTTATTTAACTTCTATGCAGAGTACATCATGTAAAATGCAGGGCTGGATGAAGCACAAGCTGGAATCAAGATTGCTAGGAGAAATATCAGTAACCTCAGGTATGCAGGTGACAGCACCCTTATGGCAGAAAGTGAAGAGGAACTAAAAAACCTCTTGATGAAAGTGAAAGAGGAGAGTGGAAAAGTTGGCTTAAAGCTCGACATTCAGAAAACTAAGATCATGGCATCCGGTCCCATCACTTCATGGCAAATAGATAGGGAAACAGTGGAAACAGTGTCAAACTTTATTTTTCTGGGCTCCAAAATCACTGCATATGGTGACTGCAGCCATGAAATTAAAAGACACTTGCTCCTTGGAAGAAAAGCTATGACAAACCTAGACAACATATTAAAAAGAAGAGACTTTACTTTGCCAACAAAGGTCCGTCTCGTCAAAGCTATTGTTTTTCCAGTACTCATGTATGAATGTGAGAGTTGGACTATAAAAAAAGCTGAGTGCAGAAGAATTTATGCTTTTGAACTGTGGTGTTGGACTTTTGAGAGTCCTTTGGATAGCAAGGAGATCCAACCAATCCATCCTAAAAGAAATCAGTCCTGAATATTCATTGGAAGGACTGATGCTGAAGCTGAAGCTCTAATACTCTGGCCACCTGATGCGAAGAACTGACTCATTGGAAAAGACCCTGATGCTGGGAAAGATTGAAGGCAGGAGGAGAAGGGGACAACAGAGAATGAAATGGTTGAATGGCATCACCAACTCAATGGAAATGGGTTTGAGCAAGCTCCAGGAGTGGGTGATGGACAGGGAAGCTGGCATGCTGCAGTCCATGGGGTCGCAAAGAGTTGGACACTGAGTGATTGAAGTGAGCTGAGGCTTTATAGGCTAGGTCTGTTTACAAGTGCTCCTCCCATTGGCTGACACTTTCCTTACTCCTGTCATCTACTGTCATGTCAAAGTTAGCTAGCCTAGCTCCCAATGAGAGTATCTTCAACCTTGTCCACACCATCCAGTGACCACTCCTGACCTTCATTTTCAAGGCCTAGAGAATGAAGGAAAGATCTCTTTGCTTCCAGTGGAAATCATTGTAATCTCAGCAGAGATGCTACTCTGTGCTCCCATGAAGTCCACTGTGTACATCTTCTACAGGGCAGTTTAGCTCTTCATTTTCACAAACTATTCATCCTAGATTTAAATCTGAGCTAGAGCTTTACAAAACCAAAAGTCCATTAAAGTGATTTTCCCAAAAGGAGAGAATATTATTTTCCCAGCAATAAATTCTCAAAGCAAAAGTAAGAAGTTGTTGGCAGCTTTAAAGAGCAGCTCATCCCTACTTCTGGTGGTGTGTGTACATGTGTGCTCAGTCGCTTCAATTGTATTCGACTCTTTGCAACCCCGGGGACCATAGCCCACCAGGCTCTTCTGTCCATGGGACTTTTCCAGCAAGAATACTGGAGTGGGTTGCCATTCCCTCCTCCAGGGGATCTTCCTGACCCAAGGATTGAACCTATGTCTCCTGTGTCTCCTGCATTCCAAGCGGATTATTTACCACTGAGTCACCAGGGAAGCCCTACTTCTGGTTAGTTTAGCTTTTTTTGTTCTATTGATTTATTTTTGATGGAGTCTACTTTTCTCTCTATACAAAGTTCTAGAGTTCTGTTCCACATAGTATTATACCTGATCACATAATGTCCTATATACTAATGATCTGTTCCACCCATTTTGTCTAATGGCCTCAGCTTTAGTGTAGGATCTACTGAAAGGGTAACTATATCTGCTACTACTTTATTAAGACAGGCAGATTCACATAGGGATTAAGAGTTTGGACTCTGGAGCCAGACCTCCTATCACAGAGTAAATGTTAAGTGTGCCTTTTACTGCAATGCCTTTGGGATGACCTGCTGACATGTCTGGTTCCCTTTCTGGAGAACTGTGACTGGATGGACTATAAGGACTCATTATCTTTAATAGTCAGATGCAGAACTAGTTCAAGGGCTGAGTGCCAATCTAAATTGAGGAGGAAAGCTAAGATCATTATCAAAGGTATATATCTGAGAAGTAAGGCTATAGAGATCAAGAGCAGGAAAGCAGAATCCAAGACAAGTTTGGGAATTCGACCATGGACAAGACCAGGGAGCTGGTGCTTGTTACTAAGGCATGATGTGGGAAGGATAGGGCCAAGCTGACCTCTCTGCACTCTCTACAAGTCCTTACATGAGTTATTTTCCCTCATGCAAATGACGCCACCCTTATGGCAGAAAGTGAAGAGGAACTAAAAAGCCTGTTGATGAAAATGAAAGAGGAGAGTGGAAAAGTTGGCTTAAAGCTCAACATTCAGAAAACGAAGATCATGGCATCTGGTCCCATCACTTCATAGGAAATAGATGGGGAAACAGTGGAAAGAGTGTCAGACTTTATTTTTTGGGGCTCCAAAATCACTGCAGATGGTGGCTGCAGCCATGAAATTAAAAGATGCTTACTCCTTGGAAAGAAAGTTATGACCAACTTAGATACCATGTTAAAAAGCAGAGACATTACTTTGCTAACAAAGGTCTATCTAGTCAAGGCTATGGTTTTTCCAGTAGCTATGTATGGATGTGAGAGTTGGACTGTGAAGAAAGCTGAGCGCTGAAGAATTGATGCCTTTGAACTGAAATGTGTGTTGGAGAAGACTCTTGAGAATCCCTTGGACTGCAAGGAGATCCAACCAGTCCATCCTAAAAGAGATCAGTCCTGGGTGTTCATTGGAAGGACTGATGTTGAAGCTGAAACTCCAATACTTTGGCCACCTGATGCGAAGAGTTGACTCATTTGAAAAGACCCTGATGCTGGGAAAGATTGAGGGCAGGAGGAGAAGGGAATGACAGAGGATGAGATGGTTGGATGGCATCACTGACTCAATGGGCATGAGTTTGAGTGAACTCCAGGAGTTGGTGATGAACAGGGAGGCCTGGCGTGCTGCAGTTCATGGGGTCGCAAAGAGTCAGACACGACTGAGCGACTGAACTGAACTGAAGTAGCAGAAAGCTCCATCAACAAAAACATATTATTCCCATAAATCAGCATTTTCCAAAGAATGCTCTGGGTAAAACATAGGTTCTTGAGGAAGTTCCTAGGCATATTGTGAAACCAGTTTGAGAATTGTAGCGTTCAACAGTTTGAAATGAGTCTCCTTATTTGGGGGCCTCTCAAAGTATGTTCATCTGCAGTGTGACTCACCAGGATGGAGCTAGACTATGCAGCATTGCCCTGCGTATACTTGAGAAGGGAACCTTCTTTGAAGGTCCCCTCCCTGCCGTAGCTCATTATATCTACAGAGCACTTCAGGCTTATTATCACTAAAGAGGCCATGTGAGTTCAACACATTTTTGCGTTGCAGTTGAATGTATCTAGTCACATGACTAGGCAGGGACCATCAAACCAAGGACAGTAGAAACTACAAAGGTTTGCTTCCAACCAAGTGGTTGACAGAGTGCAAGTGGCAGAAATCAACTATGTTCTCTTGGGGTTCGGAAGAGCCATGGGAGGGGAGGCTATGAGTCAGATATGGGAGATTCCTTCAGTGGAAGGAGAGTAGAGCATTACCTGGAGGATTAGCTATTTCTGGTGCGCTGCTCAGTGCTAAGCCTGGAACTATATACTTCACACACAATATTTCATTGAACTCTCCCAACTACCTCACAAAGTAAATCTCATGATTCTACTTTGTAGATTAAGAAACTGAAGTTTGGGACTTCCATGGTCGTCCAGTGGCTAAGAATCCATGCTCCCAATGCAGGGGTTGTGGGTTTGATCCCTGGTCAGGGAGCTAGATCCCACATGCTACCATTAAAAGATTCTTCATGCCACAACAAAGATCCCACAGGCTGAATCTAAGACTCAATGCAGCCAAGTAAATACATAAAATATTTTTTTAAAAAAAGAAGAGAGGTATAAATTGCCTAAGATTACCCAGTTTATTAGTTTGGAGGGCTGGGATCCAGCTTAGGTGGGTCTGACTCTAACATCTATGGTCTTTGCTCTTTCCACTAAACCATGGGGCCTCAACAGACCTATGCTTGGGGCTTTCTCGCCCCTGCCTTAGGGGTATACACTCTAAAAGTAAGGGAGGAAAATGCCAGCAAATAACTCAAATAGAGTAATGCTGGAGGCCTATTCAAGGCACAGTGGCACATGAAGGGAAGAAGGTGTTCTCATCAAGTCAGCTTGGATTGTGGGATGGAAGGTTGGTCAGGGAGATGTTCAAAGAGGAGCAACCCCTTGAGCTGAGTCCTGATAAAAATCACTGAGGGTATGAGGGTAGGTAGTTGAGGGGTGTGGTATTCATTTCTAACACAGGAAGTAGTGTCCATATGGAAACTGTCATAAAAACTTTTCGGATGAAAAAACAAACTTTTCCTCAAGCAAAAAGTCTATATTTCCCTGGCTGATAGTTCCATTTAGAAGTTCAGAGACCTGACCACCAAAGGAAAATACAACAGAGCCAAAGGAAAAAACCAAAGGCATTGCTAATCTGCCATCTGCACCAATGAGGTAGGAAAATAAACGAGAGCTAAGCAAAACAAAACAAAGCAGAAATGCTTTAAACAAAAAAGTCATCTTCTGAGACAGGAGGAAAGCTCTGTCTCCCAAAGCCATGGCCATCTTTTCCGTGTTTATGCTGTGGTGTGACCGAGGCCTCACAGTCCTGGTGGGGGCCTGTCCCTTTTTATGCCACATGGCTTAATCTGTCTCCATCACTTCCCAGAGTCAGACAGGAATCCGCTTAAAATGCCAAGGCTTGACTTCAGCTGTGTGGGCGCCTGCCTTCCAAGCCACAACATCTGAATACAGCCTCCTCCCAGTCAAGGAAACAGTCGGTAAGGAAATACCATAGTTAGGCTCTTTGCAACTTGCTAGAAGTGTGAGGCGGCGCTTCATTTCCTGATCGCTCAGGTGGAAATTGTAAAAACAATTAAGACCAATGACTAATCACCGAATCAAAGCAGGTTGCCCAACTCATTTGCAATTGTGTGCTCAGTCCTGTGTGCCAACAAAGAAAGACTTGGGGAGTTTATTATTTAAACCAATTAAAAGCTCTAGGCAAAGCAAGTAGTCAATTTGCGGCCACGTGGTGGGAAAACATAGTTCGAAGAGCCTGAGGAATTTCGTGAGCAGAGCCATATGGCCAAAATCGGAATGAAGCACCCAGGATCGCTGAGAAAGTCGGCACTGCAAGCAATTTCAGAATAAAAAGCTTCACCTAGCAAGAGCAGACTGGTGCTCTGTGCTCGCTTCTGCCCCCACCTCCCCCCTCACTCCACCTCCCCCATATTCTAGTCTGCCTGCAAGGCTGGTAGTTCTAACCAACAGTAAAAGCAAAACGAACAGACTAAAATCCAAACTCTGACTGTTCAGCAAGAGACATTGCTAAATTTCCTGTCCACCATTTGCACTTTTATGTATTTTAAGGCTACCTAGAGAGTTCTTAAAGGCCCAGATGATGAAAATCGGCCGCCCTTCTTTCCAAATGAGGTGCACAGTCCATCTGGAGAGGGCACTCACACTTTTGTATGAAGCTGTAGGCCGTAAAATGGAAAGTAAAGAATTAAAAACTGAAGCCATTTGGTAGCAGTTATAAAAAAAAAAAAAAAAAGGCTGAGGGAAGTAGAATGCGGTGTGGTAGGGGCAGTTACTTTAACAAATTAGATTTACAGAATGGATGTCATGGAGTAAGCCTTTACTGAAAGTTCCTTTTCACATCCCCGTGAGATATTTTCTGCTTACATTTTTTTTTCTGACCTACAAGTCCCTTTGTGGCTAACCACTCCCCTCCCCTTGCATTTTCCTGGAAAGTCTAATAATTCTTATGCTCCCAATGGAGCTCACTTCTTAAGGTCCTGGTTCCTTTCTCCTTCAAGTTCCCTCCAAAACAAGCATTCTCAGACACTCCTGATTACAGAAGGAGGAAGAACAATTGTACCGGAACCAACTGGAAAATTTTGACAGCTAAGTCAGCTAGCTGCAGCTGTCCTGTACCATGTTGTATATTATAACTAATGCACTAAGATTAAATAATTTTTGTACATCAATAAACAACGTGGTTCATGGTATGCAGACAAGTAAATTGAGTAAATTCAGTAACAAAGAATAACAGCTGTAATGTCATTCCTTTCAAAAAGTCTAGCACTGTCAATAATTCTAAAATTAATATGGCACACCTGTTAGTGTATTGTGGGGTAGTGAAGATTATAGCTCCAACTTTCTGTTACTTGGAGGATGGTAGCAGGAAAAGGGTAGAGGGGCTGCTAGGCTCTCAACCTGAACTTAACCCAAACCATTATCATTTGCTGTGGTCATCCAAGACCACCTCATTTTATTCCCACAAGTTGGTAGCAGCAGAAGCAGCTGGCATCACAGATTAAAAGTTCTGGTCCCTGCATTTTGAAGTCAGAGGCCTATAAAGAGTGAGGATGAAAAAGCAGAAAACTGTAGAACCTAGATTTCCATGCCTGACCCTGCTACTGGGAGCTAAAAAGTTCTCAAAAAGTCAAATAGCCCCATGGTCCTGCTTAACTCTCCAAAGCCTCTTCTTTTCTAAACTGTCAGACATGGAAGAGACACGAGTGATCATTTGATAAGTGCTGAAAGCATAACTCCACTTCTAAATCAGTGGGAATGGGAATGGCATGTCACAGAGACAAACTGAACTGCTTTGAGTAGTGGATTTCAAAAGAGGCAATTGAGGAGTTTCAAAGCTCTTTCTTTTAGAAGAAATGTGGCCTGTTTGCAGACACTCCTGAAGTCCAATCTGTGCATATTTGGGATGGCCCTCCATATGTGTGAGAGCACTAGAAACTCTGCCTAATTTACAAAACAGAATGACAAGCATGTCACCTGCCTGGCAGTCAAGTGTGATCGGCATTACAGCTGCTAAACAAGACGCAGTTCTTTGCGAGAAGAAGAGACACGCACAACTGAGACATGCAGAACTAGTCCCCTTGTAGTTAGGCATGGCCGTGTGACTTGATTTGGCCAACGATGTGAGAGTGAAAGTGCCTGTGTTAATTCTGGGTAGAAGCATTTAATTGCTTCCATTTAAGAGCTTCCAGAGCCCTCTTGCCCTGGCCTGCTAATCTCTGAAGCAAGGTGTTGAGATGATTTCATGAGATGCTATGGAGTGACTCCACAGAGCAAGCCTGACCCAAACTTACCCACTGTTCAACCCAGATCAACACTCACATAGGGTACCATTTATCCTGATTTTACAAATGAACAAACTCAAGTTCTTCCAACTTAAGTGATTTACCTACAGCACATAGTTAGCTCTTGGCAAAGCCAAGATTCTAATCTAGATTTTTGTGGCTCAAAAGGCACACTTTTTTTTCCTCCATATGGATCTATTAAGTGGTTGCTGGGCCATTTGTACCCTCTCCCACTTGGGTGCCAATAGAGGCAAAAGGGTGAGACATCTGGAACCAATGAAGTTCAGAGATCGCACCAAAGGGAAATACCAAAGCAGTGGCAATAAGCTAAAGAAAAATTCTCTCAGTACTGGAGAGGCCACACAGCTACCACAGTTTGCAATGAGAAGAAACAGCCCAACTACTACTGCCACTTAGGGAACAATTTGAGTATTTCTCTGGTAATCCTTGACCCTCACCTGCTTCACTAAACTCCAAAGATGGGAAAAAACTATGACCAAGACCAGTTTTCTTAAGGCACTTTCAGATTATTCTGCTTTATGTCTGCTGATGACTGAGCCAGACCAAACCATATTTTCTGCCATGATGATGATGAAAAGTCAATATTGCATGAACTCCCCACGTGCCTGAGCTGGGATTTAACATGGCAAAATTGATGTGTGAACCAGTGTTGCTATTTAATGTGGTTTCTATCAAAGTGTTCATAAAACCTGGGGCTGCAGCTGGCCCCCATTAGGTAGTTTCTTGGTGAAAGTTTTCCAAGGAAAACTTTTTTAACAGCTTCATAAAGTCAGGTACAAAAGGGCAGTACAATGACTGGCTGAGAGACATGGGATTTTTTATCATTTGACTGGATGTTAAATGTGGATTTGTCTGGTCCATTTGTGGAAGAAAACATGAAAGACATCAGAGGCCACATTTTGAGTCTTGTATGATTTTACATATTCATGCATTCATTTGTTCAACACTTATTTAGTACCTACTATATACTAGGGACTGAGCCAAATGTTGGAAGGAACAGAAAGATGAATAAAATTTGGGTTCCCAGGGATGTGAAGGAGAAGACAGAATACAACTGTGATTTAAGGCAGTCTGAGGCAACGGTTGGAATTTGTAAAGCTATTTGGAAAAGTGCCTGGTGCCAAGTAAATGCTCAGAAAATGTATGCCTATTGTACATGTACAGTTGAGTTCAGTTCAGTAACTCAGTCGTATCTGACTATTTGCGACCCCATGAATCGCGGCACGCCAGGCCTCCCTGTCCATCACCAACTCCCGGAGTTCACCCAAACCCATGTGCATTGAGTCAGTGATGCCATCCAGCCATCTTATCCTCTGTCGACCCCTTCTCCTCCTGCCCCCAATCCCTCCCAGCATCAGGGTCTTTTCCAATGAGTCAACTCTTCGCATCAGGTGGCCAAAGTTTTGGAGTTTCAGCTTCAGCATCAGTCCTTCCAATGAACACCCAGGACTGATCTCCTTTAGGATGGACTGGTTGGATCTCCTTGCAGTCCAAGGGACTCTCAAGAGTCCAACACACATTTCAGTTCAAAAGCATCAATTCTTCTGCGCTCAGCTTTCTTCACAGTCCAACTCTCACATCCATACATGACCACTGGAAAAACCATAGCCTTGACTAGATGGACCTTAGTCGGCAAAGTAATGTCCCTGCTTTTGAATATGCTATCTAGGTTGGTCATGACTTTCCTTCCAAGGAGCAAGCATCTTTTAATTTCATGGCTGCAATCACCATCTGCAGTGATTTTGGAGCTCAAAAAAATAAAGTCTGACACTGTTTCCACTGTTTCCCCATCTATTTCCTATGAAGTGATGGGACTGGATGCCATGGTCTTCGTTTTCTGAATGTTGAGCTTTAAGCCAACTCTTTCACTCTCATCAAGAGGCTTTTTAGTTCCTCTTCACTTTCTGCCATAAGGGTGGTGTCATCTGCATATCTGAGGTGATTGATATTTCTCCCAGCAATCTTGATTCCAGCTTGTGCTTCTTCCAGCCCAGCATTTCTCATGATGTACTCTGCATATAAGTTAAATAAGCAGGGTGATAATACACAGCCTTGACGTACTCCTTTTCCTATTTAGAACCAGTCTGTTGTTCCATGTCCAGTTCTAACGGTTGCTTCCTGACCTGCATACAGGTTTCTCAAGAGGCAGGTCAGGTGCTCTGATATTCCCATCTCTTTCAGAATTTTCCACAGTTTATTGTGATCCACACAGTCAAAGGCATAGTCAATAAAGCAGAAATAGATGTTTTTCTGGAACTCTCTTGCTTTTTCCATGATCCAGGAGATGTTGGCAATTTGATCTCTGGTTCCTCTGCCTTTTCTAAAACCAGCTTGAACATCAGGGAGTTCACGGTTCACGTATTGCTGAAGCCTGGCTTGGAGAATTTTGAGCATTACTTTACTAACGTCTGAGATGAGTGCAATTGTGCAGTAATTTGAGCATTCTTTGGCATTGCCCTTCTTTGGGATTGGAATGAAAACTGACCTTTTCCAGTCCTGTGGCCACTGCTGAATTTTCCAAATTTGCTAGCATATTGAGTGCAGCACTTTCACAACATTATCTTTTAGGATTTGAAATAGCTCAACTGGAATTCCATCACCTCCACTAGCTTGTTCATAGTGATGCTTTCTAAGGCCCACTTGACTTCACATTCCAGGATGTCTGGCTCTAGGTGAGTGATCACATCATTGTGATTATCTGGGTCGTGAAGATCTTTTTTGTACAGTTCTTCTGTGTATTCTTGCCACTTCTTCTTAATATCTTCTGCTACATGTACAATTGGATGATGATGCTTTGGGATAATCATGGATTTGTTGCTAGAAGAAACTGTCAACTTCACACAAAAGGTAATGTTTGGGAATATGTGCTACTGTTTTCACCTGAACAACCAGATGCATATGTTTTATAGAAATACCATTAATCTTCCCTGTATGACTCTGATTCAGGAGATCTATGCTCGAGTTTGAGGAAATCACATTTTCACTTTCTTAAGGACAAAATGTGAAAGATGTCTTCCCACCCATCAGACTCTCTTACCTACAGACCTAGGTTAGTACCAGATTTGGATAAGCATTGGCCATTCATCCACCCAACCCTTCCATTCAACCATCATGGACAATAATGCTATCATAATTCAGAGGAGAAACTTGATTCCATAGGAGATGAAGTAGTCGAGCAAGGCTCAGTGAAGGAGGCAATCCTAAACCTCGGTCTTGGGGATGAAGCTTGTACACAATTAAAAAGGAAGACAGACAGACATTCTAGAATTCTAGAGTGGGCACCAGTTCAGTTCAGTCACTCAGCCATGTCTGACTCTTTGCAACCCCATGGACTGAAGCATGCCAGTCTTCCCTGTCCATCACCAACTACCAGAGCTTGCTCAAATTCATGTCCATCGAGTTGCTGAAGCCATCCAACCATCTCATCCTCTGTTGTCCCCTTCTCCTGCTGCCTTCAATCTTTCCCAGCATCAGAGTCTTTTCCAATAAGTCAGTTCTTTGCATCAGGTGGCCAAAGTATTGGAGCTTCAGCCTTAGCATCAGTCCTTCCAATGAATATTCAGGACTGATTTCCTTTAGGATTGACTGGTTTAACAAAGCTATGACAAACCTAGACAGCATATTAAAAAGCAGAGACATTACTTTGCCAACAAAGGTCCATCTAGTCAAAGCTATGGTTTTGCCAGTAGTCATGAATGGATATGTAAGTTGGACCATAAAGAAAGCTGAGCACCAAAGAATTGATGCTTTTGAACTGTGTTGTTGAAGAAGACTCTTGAGAGTCCCTTGGACTGCAAGGAGATAAAACCAGTCCATCCTAAAGAATGGGGATAGCCTGAGCAAAAATACAGAAGTAGGAATGTGCTTAGCATATTTGGAGAACAATGGATAAACCAGTTTGACAGGAACACAATTCAGAGAAACAGTAGGAAATCAAACTCATGGTAGATAGGGTCAGATCATGGAGAATCTCAAATTCCAGTCTAAGGAGCTGCATGAAACCAGTAGCCTATATATGTTGCAAACACTATACTTGGAAAAATATGTAGCAAGGATTGAGTTCCCAAATTTGCAAGAATTTTGTTCTTAACAGCATCATTCATTGTACTAAGTCTCAGAACTCTTTGTCCTTCCAAAAGATTCCCATACTATGGAATCCATAGGACTTTGGGGTTATGAAAGAAAAGTTCCTGTGAATCCAGGGCAACACTGTTCCTGGGGAATGTGTCCTTGAGAAAAGAAACTAGCATTTGCAGACATATGTACAAAATTTTTGTACATATATTCTTTAATTCTCATGAAAAAACTCTATGAGATAGTTTCTAATATCCCCATTTTACAGATGAAAAAACTGGGCCTCATAGTAGATAAAAACAGGATTGAAACATGGATCTGCTTTATTCAAAATACTGAATTCATTTCCCCACACCACACTGCCTCCCAGCATCAGATTCAATGGAATCTCTTTGCAAAGCTTCAAATTGAGGCATCCTGTGATTAACTCGTGCCTCTAGTTGTTATTCTCTTAAAACTTAGTACAATTCCTATTTGCCTGTTGTCCAAACATCCTTGAATGTCAAGGATGTCAAGAATGTCAAGGAAATTCTAGTCAAGCTAGGGAAAACAATGAACTCAATCAAGGACTTCCAGAACAATTAATCATAAAGGTCAAACTACTCTCACATTTACTTAATCATCAAAGGACACAACTCCATGGACCAGAGGAAATGGTACTGGCTAGAACTACCTAGCTGAGGATTAAAGGAATATCCATCAAGCAATGAGCAGACATGGATTGGCTGTGAACCCACCTGCCAGTGCAGAAGACATAAGAGACGTGGGTTCGATCCCTGGGTTGGGAAGATCCCCTGGGGTAGGAAATGGCAACCCACTTCAGTGTTCTTGCCTGGAGAATCCAATGGACAGAGGAACCTGCTGGGCTACAGTCCATAGGGTCACAAAGAGTTGAACATGACTGAAGCAACTTAGCACAGCACACAGTGCTGTCTAACTAAGCATCATATCCCTGAAACTACAGTGAGCAATTATACTACCAGGTAACATATTATATCACTTAAGAGTTTGCAAAGGTACAACTGCCCTCTGAAACAACACCAACCCTGACTTTACAAATGAGGAAACTGAAGTTCAGAAAGCCTAGGTAACTTGCTCAAGATCACATATCTCAATGAGAGGCAAAGTTGAAAATCAAACCTTTGCCTTTTGACCCCAAAGTTCACTACTCTTTCAATGCTAAGACGCTTGCCTTCATTTTGGCAAAACAACCAGTTGAAAGACTACAAAAAAATCACCAACCTAACTGCTTTGATTTCTCAATGCTAAACTTCTAGTTTCTGAGGTTCCTTTTTCCAGCCTCACCTCCAACCCTCCACTTACTGGACTGACCAGCTGGGCTGGTACCATGCAGACATAGTCTATATGTCATACGTGCAGAAAAACTCCACCTCAAACTCCCAAATGCAATAAACTTGACTTTTAACCTTAAGGAAATCCAAAACACATGGCAACCATAAAAATGGCATTGGAGAAATTAACAACAGGTTATCAGAGAGACAAGAATTTCCAGTAGTGTTCTATAGATGAGTCGTGACTAGCCTCCGTCAAAAACCCTGGAGGGTATTATGATGATAGAGATGCCAGAGGAAACATAGGAGCAAGATAAATAACTACCTGATGAGCTAGGCAGCAAGACTCAAAAGGTCTATAAAAATTCTAGTCATCAAACCGTTTTATTCACTAGCTACCCTACTTCGTCACATATTTTAGTAATATATGTATACATCATTGCCTATTTCCGTCAATCAGAGGAATTACCTTATGGATGAGAAAATCAGTAAATTACACAACCCTTACCTTTTCAGCTCTCAAGTAAATAGTCTAACAAGTGAGATAAAGATTCTAATCTAGGCCTTTATTGCCCAGGAACTGAATCATGCAAGAGCCTCCTACCTCACATCCCATTACACAGTAGTTCTCAACCTTGAGAGTCCATCAGAATCACCTGGATGGCTTGTTAAACCACAGACTTCTGAGCTCCAATCTCAGAACTTTTGATTCAGTAAGTCTGAGGCAGGGCTCAAGAATTAGCATTTCTAACAAGTTCTCGGTTGCTATGGACACCACTAGTCCAGGGATCACACTTGGAGAACAAAATGCTGTACAGTCATCCAAGCAATCATCTAAAAACATGTACTTTCAGTGGTTCACAATTGCCATTACAATAAAGTGCAGACTCTAGTGCCTGGTACTACAAGCTCCACTTACCCTCTCTCTTCAACCTTATCTCTTAATATTCACAAACACAGACCCTCCATCCAGCCAGCAAGGTTTCTTCAATGGTCCTGAACTTCACACTTTTACTGCTGACTTCAATCCCTGCCTCATGCTGTTCCTCTCAAAGGAAATGCCTTCATTCTCCCTTTGCCCACCAACATCCACAGCCGCTGGCTCCTGTTGTTCCACTTCCTCTAACTAGGCTTTCCTGACTGTTCTAGCTGCAGTCATCTCCTACAAAGGCCAATAGCAGTTCTAATTTGCACTCCTTTTAGCAAGCAGGAAGTTGAGTGGTTTTCTGTATGTCTCTTCTTTGTATCTCAGGAAACTCAGTTTCCTCAAAGCCCATATCCTAAGCAGTGTTTCATTAGCCTCTCCTTCAGACCCATGGCAGTGCTAGACAAATAGTATGTACTCAATAAATACATTCCTTTTTAACAGTTTTATTAATTAAGGATATTTGGTGTATTTATTTAAAAACTGGTAGAGCTTCAGTTCAGTTCACTCAGTCGTGTCTGACTCTTTGCGACCCCATGAATCGCAGCACACCAGGCCTCCCTGTCCATCACCAATTCCCGGAGTTCACTCAAACTCATGTCCATTGAGTCGGTGATGCCATCCAGCCATCTCATCCTCGGTCATCCCCTTCTCCTCCTGCCCCCAATCCCTCCCAGCATCAGAGTCTTTTCCAATGAGTCAACTCTTCGCAGCACAATAATAAACGGTATATTTTAGCTAGTTAAGCTTATTTTGCTTTCAAGTTTTTGTTTATTTATTTGTCTTACATTTCTTCAGTGTTCTGAGAATTTCAGAGTACAGTTACATTTGTAAAATTAGGTTGAGAACTGACGGGACAACATGAATAGGATCTATGCATTTGCTGGATATTTCCCAATATGCTTACACATGGAGAATAGACCTAATTTACAGAATTCAACTTAACTCTCTGGTAACGCAGATGCATCATAGGTGCCTTTGACCCAGATCACCAAACACTGATCTAGACATATGGTAATTAAGATTTCATTAATGACAAAAATATCCTGCCTTCAAGAGGTGCCTTGGTGAAACTGGAGGGAGATTAAAAAGACAATTACATTTCTTAAATCACCCCCCTTGTTCTCTATGAAATACTGTGAGGCTGATTTGGTTTAATTCCGCCGTTTCAAAAAATCTCACTGGGGGGAAAATGGGAATACAAAAAGAATAATCTCCCAAAGCAAATTTAAACTATTCTAACAGGGACACTGTATGTCAAAAACAAGTAATGTCTCAAACTATGCTGTCTGGGTTCTTCTTCCCGTAGGATCTGAACTGATGAAAGGAAAACAGACACAAATTGTATCTACACACACAAACTAGTTTGAATTTTTTAAAAAAAGACTGTACTCCATTTCTAAACATATTACTAACCTTGGTTTGATTTTAGTCAACATCTGGTACTTTTGGTATCAATTATTGTCTTCACTCCAGTCTCATATAACAACACTTAGTTTCTAAAACATGTGAGAGAGTAATCACCTGGTAGCTGGACATCATTCCAATGACAATGCCAATGTTCTTCAACCTAATGATATTAGTGAGAATTGGCAATGGATTTTTTATTTTGTTTTGGATTTTTTTTTCCTCCAAAGAGTCTCTCCAACTCCAAAAACTTTGCTAGACAAGTGACTGCTGAAATGAGTGTAAAGTAACAGGCTTGTTGGTCTCTATGGTAGGCCATACATAATCACCATAGAAATATATAATTACACCTGTCAACCTCATCTTGTGTAATTGATTCAATGACTAACAATGTCAGTGGCAGGCTAAGCTTTGAGGTCTTGCTGTGAGAAAATACTCATACATGGCTAAACATCTTGGTGTCTTAATTGCTTGTCATACTGCCAGGGCTCCTGTGTTGTATCTATCTCCACAGCAACAGACTGGAATAGATAAAGCATATTTAATAGCTGAAGAGTGAAGTGATCACCTTTTTTTTCGTTTTATAGGCCCTTTAAGAAAACCATGGAGTTGTCAAAAATAATCTAGTCATAAAGTCAGATTTGAAAGAGAAGTCTAAAATATGACTCCATACATTTAAAACTAGATGCATGCTATGAGCTTTTCAAAGAAGAATCCTCTAATTATGATTATGAGCAGAGAGAAGCAGCCCATGCTTGAACATGTACAAAAGCACAATGAAGTTTACATCACACTCACTGTCTTTTGAGGACTTAGAATACATTTAAATCCCTTAACCACAAAGCAAGAAAGCACTGGAAACTACTGGACATTGCCAGGTTTTGTTTGAGGGGGTGGTTTGGAGGTCAACACATGGTAAGATAGAGGCCACCAACACTAGGGAGCAGCATACCAACCGTAGTTGCATGCAATGAAGATGAGGAGTCGTGGCTAGTGTTGTAACAAAAGGCAACGGGCTATTTTAAAAATTTAACATATTCTATCCTATAGCTAATGCTTAAAAAGTACAATGACTAACTGAAAGTGGTCAAGAAGCCTACAGATTCATCATGTTTTACCCAAGATTAAATAACTTTATACACTTCACAGATGCAAACTAACTCTCACACCCAGTCTCTGCTACTGCTACTGCTAAGTCACTTCAGTCGTGTCCGACTCTGTGCAACCCCATAGATGGCAGCCCACAAGGCTCCCCTGTCCCTGGGATTCTCCAGGCAAGAACACTGGAGTGGGTTGCCATTTCCTTCTCCAATGCATGAAAGTGAAAAGTGAAAGTGAAGTCGCTCAGTCGTGCCTGACTCTTCGCAACCCCATGGACTGCAGCCTACCAGGCTCCTCCGCCCATGGGATTTCCCAGGCAGGAGTACTGGAGTGGGGTGCCATTGCCTTCTCCGCACCCAGTCTCTACTGATCTCTTATTTCTGTTTAACAAGCTGTCATTTGTACCAACCCAACTCAGGCAACTGATTTCCAAGGCTAGCAAATCCCATTCATTCATTAATTCAGTCAGTCAACATATTTTTGAGCACTTCCAGTGTGTCAGGCACTGTGCTAGCTGTTGGGATGCAACAAGAGAACATGTGTGTTAATGGGAGCATGTAAGAATGGCATTAACACACTCAGATGATCACAAAAATTTTCCTGAAGGAGGTGACACCTAAGCTGAGTCTTAAAGGATGAGTAGAATATTAGACTTGTTTTAGGGAGTAGAGAAAGGAGATCAGACACAGTAAAAACTCGCAGAGGTATAAAACAGTTAGGGCGTGAGATGGCATAATGGGTGAGAAGGGAAGAAGGAACCAGATCATAAAAGGTTCTGTTATCATATTAAGGATTTTAGATCCTGGCCCTGAGAACAATGGTGAACTGGTTTTTAAGTGTGTCTGGGAGGAGGGTGGGTGGGTGTATATGTAAGGAATGATCCTCACTGCAATGTTAAGAATAGAAAAATTCTTCCAGAAGAATAAGATTTTTTCCTCCATTGTATTCTCCTTGACCACAGTATTTGACACTGCTTAAAACATGGTTTCTTTGATATTTTGCTCTTCCATTTCTCTTTCTCCAGCTCCTTTGCTAGTCTTATTTCTTCTATCAAATCACTTGATCCTTCTCTTTTCCCCACTGACACCAACCCTATATAGGCTATCCCAAACTACCTTCATGGAGAAGGCAACGGCACCCCACTCCAGTATTCTTGCCTGGAAAATCCCATGGACAGAGGAGCCTGGTAGGCTACAGTCCATGGGGTCGCGAAGAGTTGGACATGACTGAGTGACTTCACTTTGACTTTTCACTTTCATGCATTGGAGAAGGAAATGACAACCCACTCCAGTGTTCTTGCCTGGAGAATCCCAGGGACAGGGGAGCCTGGTGGGCTGCCGTCTATGGGGTCGCACAGAGTCGGACATGACTGAAGTGACTTAGCAGCAGCAGTAGCAGCAAACTACCTTCGTAATTTGCCTTCCTGCTCCCTCTAGTCCATTTTGTACTCTTCTAGAAAATTGTTCTTCCTAGTCCATCTTCAGTAGTATGATATGCATCTGACATTTCTAGTTGCATAGCAACCATGCCCCCATTGTTGGTACCAGCATCATGATTTTCCTTTGGAAAGTAAATCCTCCTTACCGGATGCTGTCCCACTTTCCTTTGGCCAATGGCCAGTTATGTAACCTAGGCCAAGCCAATCAGACTTTCCATGGAATTTGCATCTTTTCCCAAGATATTGAGACGATTGGGATCTGGTTCATCATATGAGAAGAATACTAGAGTATGTATTTTATGTACCATGGTCTTAGAGCTGTCATAGTTCTTGTCTTAACTAAGGCTTGGCTGTTGTATATGCCCTTCAGTTCTGTAAACTACTCTATGTCCTTCTAGTGTGAGTGTGTCTACATATATATGTATACATATGCAGATGTATATATGTGCACGTGTGTGTGTCTGTACAGTGCAAGTCAGCCACAAGCCAGATGGTTGGATGGCATCACCAATTCAACGGACATGAATTTGAGCAAACTCTGGGAGATAGTGAAGGACAGAGGAGCCTGGCATGCTGCAGTCCTTGGGGTTGCAGAGTGGAATGCAACTTAGCAGCTGAAAACAAGTTCTATTGATTACAATGAAGAGTGCCATCTTCCCACTGGCATTAAAGGCCCTTTCCCAATTGATACCATCTCTCCTATCCAAACATATATACTACCATTAGCCAACCTAAACCCTCTGCTACAATCCTCTAAGTCTCCCTTCTCTACTCCTGCCACCATACCTATTTATAAATCCCCAACTTAATACTTTTCCATTCTCCCCTCCTGGTCTGCCTTTATACCCCATCTCACTAGACAGTAATTAGAGGGTACATTATATAAGCAGTATTATGATGAAGATTGAGAAAAAAAGAGATAAGGAAAAAATAGGTCCAGCCTTGAGGTATGATCTCTATTTTTTGGCCTCCTGTCTGAGGCTTTCCCTCATAACTCTAGGAACATTGCTGTCTAGGTTCTAGGGATTTTTTTTCTAGCAGTTTCCATCATAGGGATGAGAATTAGGACAACAGTCAATGGTGTCTTCCTTCCTTTGCTTGTTTATAGATTCTTCAGAAAGAAGCCTCTCTTCTACTACCTTTCTTCCTTCTTCCCAACCCCACCTATCAACCTGAGATTTTGTGCAATAGCATATTGGATTAAATAGCTTTTTAAATTCTAAAGAGGAAATATAGAAGAGATTTCCTTCTAATGGTCTGTCCTTGGGCCATTGGGACCTTATGTGTTTGGAAGTATAGTATAATACAGGCATGAGTTTGGAGTCAGACAGAGCTGAGTTTCAGTTCTGGTTCTGCCACTTATGAGCTACATGACTATACCACTAAGCCTCAGTTCCTTCATATGTGTATTAATCTAATATGTATATTAGATGACAAGGGCCACACTTCATGTGGGAACACGCCTTAGGCTCCAGATCTTCAGATTTTTTAAGGTGAGACAGAAAGTTATACTTTTAAATTATACTTCCTAATTTACAATGACGGCAATTAATTCAGGTCTTTCCTCTTGAGCTTCCAGTAAAATTTCTAAATGCTCTCATGTTCCCTTTGGTTCACTTTACTTTCCTCCTTTTCCCATAATTTGATAGAATTTAATTTCCTTATTTCCTATCTAATTTTTTATAGTATATTTGCTTTTCAATGTTGTTAGTTTCTGCTGTACAGTGAAGTGAGTCAGCTACATGTATGCATATATCCCCTCCCTTTTGGACCTCCCTCCCACTTCCACCATCCCACCACTCTAGGTAATCAGGGCACCGAGATGAGCTCCCTCTACCATACAAATACAATGGAATATTACTCAGCCACTAAACAGAATGAGATTGGGTCATTTGTAGAGATGTGGATATACCTAGAGTCTGAAAGCATTTACTAAATGTTAATTATTTTTATTAGAATGGTGACTGTTTTCTTAACCAATACCCCCAAACCTAATTTTATTTTCTTTGAATGCCAAATTCTGAATCTGTGGCAACAGAAAAGGCCACACATGGGTTACCCTCTAAAATAGAATAAATGTATTCTGTTACTTTTCTTTTCTTTTCTTTTTTTTTTTTTTTTGGCCACTACATTTAGAACTTCTCCCACCAGGGATGGAACCCATGCCTTCTGCAGAGGAAGTATGGAGTCTTAACCACTGGACCACCAGGGAAGTCCCTAAGATATATTCTGCAGACAAGTCTAGATAATTTCTAAGCCACTTCCACCTCCAAAATTCACTGACTGACTCTCATGGAGAGATGTCTATGGGTGCGTGAGTGAATGAAAGTCGCTCAGTCATGTCCGACTATTTGTGACCCCATGGACTGTAGAACACCAGGCTCTCCTCTGTCCATGGGATTCTCTAGGCAAGGGTTTCCATTCCCTTCTCCAGGATATCTATATGTATATATATATAAGGATATGTCTATATGTATATATGAAAGGACTAAGTCTCACTTTATATCTTTCCTGAAGATAAGTTTCCAAAATCTGTTCTGTGGTTATCTTACCTAGTGTAGTGGTTAGTACAGGCTTTAGAATCAAGAGAGCCAAGGTTTGAATCCAAACCCTGCCAGTTACTGGCTGGGTAAAGCTGAAGAATAAACTTCTATGATCCATAGATTTTTTTATCTATAAAAATAGTAAGGATAGCACTTAGCTTATAAGATTATTGTGAGGATTTGATAAATGTTATATATTTACTTATATATATTGAGTTGAGTACCATGCTTTCCCATTAGTAAATACACAACAAAATGAAGTCAAAAAGCATATCCCATAAAAGGAAAACTTATAAATTGGGCCTCATCAAAATTTTATATTTGCTCTGCAAATGACCCTGGTAAGATGATAAAAAGGCAGGCTAGAAAAGAAAGAAGAAAATGTTTGCCAGGAAGAAAATATTTGCAAATCACATATCTGCACAAATGACTAGTATTTAGAATACATAAAGAAATCTCAATAGTCAGTGTTTTTTAAAAAAAATAATGCCTTATGACCCAGCAATCCCACTGCTGGGCATATACACCAAGGAAACCAGAATTGAAAGAGACACGTGTACCCCAATGTTCATCGCAGCACTGTTTATAATAGCCAGGACATGGAAGCAACCTAGATGTCCATCAGCAGATAAATGGATAAGAAAGCTGTGGTACACATACACAATGGAGTATTACTCAGCCATCAAAAAGAATACATTTGAATCAGTTCTAATGAGGTGGATGAAACTGGAGCCTATTATACAGAGTGAAGTAAGCCAGAAAGAAAAACACCAATACAGTATACTAACACATATATATGGAATTTAGAAAGATGGTAATGATAACCCTGTATTCGGGACAGCAAAAGAGACACAGATGTATAGAACAGTCTTTTGGACTCTGTGGGAGAGGGAGAGGGTGGGATGATTTGGGAGAATGGCATTGAAACATGTATAATATCATATAAGAAACGAATCGCCAGTCTAGGTTCAATGCAGGATACAGGATGTTTGGGGCTGGTGCACTGGGATGACCCAGAGAGATGGTATGGGGAGGGAGGTGGGAGGGGGGTTCAGGATTAGGAACACGTGTACACCCGTGGCAGATTCATGTTGATGTATGGCAAAACCAATACAGTATTGTAAAGTAAAATAAAGTAAAAAAAAAAAATATTTAAATAGAAAGTCAACTAAATACATCAGCAGAAGTGAAAGTTGCTCAGTTGTGTCCAACTCTTTGCAACCCCATGGACTATACAGTCCGTGGAATTCTCCAGTCCAGAATACTGGAGTGGGTAGCCTTTCCCTTCTCCAGGGGATCTTCCCAACCCAGGGATCAAACCCAGGTTCTATCAAGCATTTGGTGAGCAGACATTTCATCAAAGAGGATATTCAGATGGCAAATAAGCACGAGAAAAGATGTTCAACATTATTAGCCATTCAGTTCAGTTCAGTTCAGTTCAGTCACTCGGTCGTGTTCAACTCTTTACAACCCCAGGAATCACAGCACACCAGGCCTCCCTGTCCATCACCAACTCCCAGAGTTCACCCAAACTCATGTCCATCGAGTCATTGATGCCATCCAGCCATCTCACCCTCTGTTGTTCCCTTCTCCTCCTGCCCTCAATCCCTCCCAGAATCAGGGTCTTTTCCAATGAGTCAACTCTTCGCATCAGGTGGCCAAAATATTGGAGTTTCAGCTTTAGCATCAGTCCTTCCAATGAACACCCAGGACTGATCTCCTTTAGGATGGACAGGTTGGATCTCCTTGCAGTCCAAGGGACTCTCAAGAGTCTCCAACATCACAGTTCAAAAGCATCAATTCTTCGGCACTCAGCTTTCTTCACAGTCCCACTCTCACATCCATACATGACCACTGGAAAAAACCATAGCCTTGACTAGACGGATCTTTGTTGGCAAAGTAATGTCTCTGCTTTTGAATATGCTATCTAGGTTGGTCATAACTCTCCTTCCAAGGAGTAAGCATCTTTTAATTTCATGGCTGCAATCATTGGCCATTAGGGAAGTACAAATTAAGACCCCAATAAGATATCACCCTGTATCTATCAGAATGACTAAAATAAAAAATCTTGACAATACCAAATACTGATGAGAATACAGAGAAACTAGATCACTCACACATTGCTTACGGGAATGGAAAATGGTAAGTTGCTCTGGAAAAAAGTTTGATAGTTACTTATAAAACTAAACATATGATATGGCTCACCATGTTACCTAAAAATTGCACTCTTAGTTAGGAGTTTACACAGAGAAATAACATGTTCACACAAAAATCTGAAAACAATTGTTCACAGCAGATTTATTCATATTAACCTCAAATTGGAAACAGATGTCCTTCCAAAAACATATTATGCTACAACTAAACCATGAAATACTACTCAGCAATAAAAAAGAATGAATTATTGGTGCATGCAGTAACTTGAATGAATCTTTAGAGAATTATGCTGAGTGAAACAAGCCATTGCTGAAAGGTTAGACACCGTGTGATTTTATTATATAAAATTATTGAAATAACAAATTTATAGAAATGGAAACACAGAAAGTAGATTTAGCAACTGCTTAGGGCTAGGAGTAGGTGAAAATCAGTTCCACTAACTGGTACAAGGTTTCTTTTTGGGGTGAGGAAAATGTTCCAGAATTAGATTGTGGTGGTAGTGGTGGCACAATTTCACAAATATACTAAAAATCACTGAATTGTACCCTTTAAAGGGTGAATTTTATGATATGTTAATTATATCTCATTTTTTTAAATGAAACAGAGAAATGATAGTGGCAGAGAGCTGAGTAGAAGAGGTGGAGGTGAAAATTTGGTCATGTTCTGGATATATTTTGAAGATAATGGTAACATTATTTGCAAATGATTAGATGTCAGACATGTGGGAAAAAAAAGAGGATACATAAACAGTGCGGAGGTTTTTGATTTTCACTAAGGTTGGGAAGACTATAAAAGGAGCAGGATTTAAGGACAGATGAGAATTACAATATCAAACAGGAAAGTTTGAGATGCTTAGTAGACAGTCAAATGGATTTGTTGGATAGATGGGCAGGAAATCGTATATGGCTATAGAGTCCAGAGGAGGCAGAAGATCAAGAGAATAGTTTTGTTCCCATTATGTGTGAAGTGCTGGCTAGATGCCTGTGTTTGTTTCCTATTTCTACTAAAGACAAACGACCACTTAGTGGCATAAACCAAGCAAATTTATTATCTTAAACAGTTTTGGAAGCCAGAAGTTCAAAATGGATTTCACTGGACTAAAATCAAGGGATTAGCAGGCCTATGTTTCTGTTTCCTTGCCTTTTTCATCTTCTATAGGTCACCTGCATTTGGCTTGTGGTCCCCTCTTCAACTTTCAAAGCTAGCGGCATAGCATATTCAAATCTCTATCTGACTCTGACATCTGCTTGCATCATCACATCTCCTTCCCTACTCTCCTTTATCTACAAGGACATTTGTGACTACCTTGGGCCCACCTGGATAATCTAGGATAATATCTGCTTCTCAAGAAGCATGACTTAATCACATCTGCAAATCCCTTTTGCCACATCAGTGATACACATTCACAGGTTCAACGTACTAGGAAGTTGACATCTTGGGCAGTGGAGTAGGGCGAGGTGCATTATTCTGTCTAGCACAATATCTAAATAGAGGTACTGAACTGGTAGCTAGTTACAGGAATGTAGAGTTCAGAAGGTCCAGGCTGGAGAAGTAAATTTGTGAGTTTCAGTATTCATGTGTTATTTAAACTCACACAATTGAATGAGATCCTCAGGGGAGAGAATATATATACAGTGAAAAGTTCCCAGGACTGAGAGCCTAGGGACTTTCAATGTTAAAAAGTTGGAGAGATGAGAAGAGGCAAGCAAGGGAATTGAAAAGGCAACTGAAATAGGAAGGTTCACCGAGAGAGTAGGAAAACCAAGAGAAAAGAACATGCTTAAGGAGGCAGGGGTGACCAGCTGACTCAAATATTGCTTTAGGTCAAGTAAGATGAACACTGAGATCGACTGTTGGATTTGACAATGTGGAAGTCACTGGTGACCACGAAAGGGCCGTTTTTGTGGAGTGGCAGTTTCAAGACAAAAGGAAATCTTCTGTTTCCAGCCATGATAGAGTAACAGAGACCCAAAATTTACCCTCTGTCCTGAAACAACTAAGCGACTTGTGAAATATATGAACCATAAGGCAATCTACTCAATGTGAGAAAATATTTACAAATCATATATCTGAATAAGATGTTATATAAAAAACCCTTACAACTCAATAACAAAAAATAACTATTTTAAAACAGGCAAAGGACTGGAATAGACATTTTTCCAAAGAAGACACACAAATGGCCAACAAGCACATGAACATCACCAATTAGTAAGAGAAATTGAAATCAAAACCACAATAAAATACCACCACATACCCACCCTACTATCAAAAAACAGAAAATGACAACTGTTGTCAAGGAGGCAGACAAATTGCCACCCTCGTGCACTGTTGGTGGGAGTATAAAATGTTGCAGTTGCTATGAAAAACAGTATGTGGTTCCTCAAAAAATTAAAAATAGAATTGCCATATGATCAAGAAGTTCACTTCTGGATATATAACCAAAAGAATTCCAAGCAGGGTCTCTAAGAGCTATGTGTACACCCATGTTCATAGCAGCATTACTCACAGCAGCCTAAGAAGTAAAGGCAACTCAAGTATCCATCAACAGATGAGTGAATAAGCAAAATGTGGTCTATTTGTACAATGGAGTATTACTTAGCCTTAAAAAGGGAGGAAATTCTGACACATGCTATCACCCAGAATAACCTTGAGGATATTATGACAAGTGAAGTAAGCCAGTCACAGAAGGACAAATACTGACAAGAAAACACGCAAATTCATAGAGTCAGAAAGAGAGTAGCAGGGAATGGGGAGTTATTGAAGGGGCATAGAGTTTCAGTTTTGCGAGATGGAAGTCCTCAAGATTGATCCCACACCATTGTAAACACACTTAACACTATGGAATTATATACTCAAAATTGTTAAGATGGTAAACTTCATGTTATATATATTTTGACCATAATTAACAATTTAAAAAAGAAAATATATGTGAAACAATGGTTTTCAAGACACTGAACATCAGGCAACAAAAAATAGCAACCAGAGTAGTAAACAAGGTAAACCCTAGGACTGCCATAGCTTACTACCTGGATAAACTCTGTAGTCCTGGGAGCAAGGAAGGGGAACCCAGGTAGAGTCTGGTGGTTGTCCTGAGTTGAGGACATAAAACTGGGAGTCCAGAGAGACCAGGGTGGCTAAGGATCAGAGGGTAGAACCCCAGGGATGAGAGAGCTACATTGAAAGAGAGCTTCAGAAGCTCTAGGGAATCTCTCTTAAACTTTATCCGAGTACCTAGAAGGAAATCAAACTTAAGAGGTGAGGGACTGAACCACCCCCAAATAATGAGGGACAGCAATGCTCAAAATTCACATTTTATATGTTGTGGAATATGGAATACACCATTACCACCATTAATGTACCAAACACATCCATCACCTCCCAAAAGTTCACTGTTGTTGTTTAGTTGCTAAATCACTTCCAAAAATGTTCGCTGGTGTCCCTTTATAATAATCCCTGCCTGTCATTCCTCTCCATACCCTATCCCATCCCCAGAAAATCACTGATCTCATTTTGACATGAGAGATTAATTTGTATTTTCCAGAATTTTATATAAATGGAATGAAACAGTACCTTTTGTTTCCTCAGGCATCTTGCACCCAGCATCATTATTGGGAGATTCAACCATGTTGCTGTATTTATAAATAGCTTGTTCAGGAATGTAGAGTTCAGAAGGTCCAGGCTGGAGAAGTAAATTTGTGTGTTTCAGTATTCATGCGTTTCTCTTGCTGAGAAGAATTTCACTACATGGGTAAACCACAATTTATTATTTATTCTTTTTTTTTTAGTTTACACTTAATATTTTATTCTGGTATGCAACATTATCAATGTGTAACCTGCATTCTAGACGGTAACTGGGAGGGGATGTCAGGAACCATATTCCCAAGGCCAACCCTGTCGAGCAAGTAACCTGTGAGCCATACCACTCCTGGAGCTTTAACAATTAGGTTGGTGCAAAAGTAATTACAGTTTTGCATTGTTAAACATTGCTATTTGATATTGGAATAT